>NC_086451.1:422178639-423460912 GCF_028390025.1 Pseudophryne corroboree | reverse complement strand
GTATTTGGTACCGGGGACACAGTACCTCCAACAAGTCTCTAGTTGGCTCTGCAGTAATGATGGATACTGGAACCACGTTTCTCACCACCCAGGATGCCAAGGCCTCAGTTATCCGCTTTGCATCAGGATGACTGCTGTGATATTTCATCTTCCTCGCAAAGGACTGTTGGACAGTCAATTGCTTACTGGAAGTAGTACAAGTGGTCTTCCGACTTCCCCTCTGGGATGACCATCGACTCCCAGCAGCAACAACAGCAGCGCCAGCAGCAGTAGGCGTTACACGCAAGGATGCATCGGAGGAATCCCAGGCAGGAGAGGACTCGTCAGAATTGCCAGTGACATGGCCTGCAGGACTATTGGCATTCCTGGGGAAGGAGGAAATTGACACTGAGGGAGTTGGTGGTGGGGTGGTTTGCGTGAGCTTGGTTACAAGAGGAAGGGATTTACTGGTCAGTGGACTGCTTCCGCTGTCACCCAAAGTTTTTGAACTTGTCACTGACTTATTATGAATGCGCTGCAGGTGACGTATAAGGGAGGATGTTCCGAGGTGGTTAACGTCCTTACCCCTACTTATTACAGCTTGACAAAGGCAACACACGGCTTGACACCTGTTGTCCGCTTTTCTGTTGAAATACCTCCACACTGAAGAGCTGATTTTTTTGGTATTTTCACCAGGCATGTCAACGGCCATATTCCTCCCACGGACAACAGGTGTCTCCCCGGGTGCCTGACTTAAACAAACCACCTCACCATCAGAATCCTCCTGGTCAATTTCCTCCCCAGCGCCAGCAACACCCATATCCTCCTCACCCTGGTGTACTTCAACACTGACATCTTCAATCTGACTATAAGGAACTGGACTGCGGGTGCTCCTTCCAGCACTTGCAGGGGGCGTGCAAATGGTGGAAGGCGCATGCTCTTCACGTCCAGTGTTGGGAAGGTCAGGCATCGCAACCGACACAATTGGACTCTCCTTGTGGATTTGGGATTTCGAAGAACGCACAGTTCTTTGCGGTGCTTTTGCCAGCTTGAGTCTTTTCAGTTTTCTAGCGTGAGGCTGAGTGCTTCCATCCTCCTGTGAAGCTGAACCACTAGCCATGAACATAGGCCAGGGCCTCAGCCGTTCCTTGCCACTCCGTGTGGTAAATGGCATATTGGCAAGTTTACGCTTCTCCTCCGACAATTTTATTTTAGGTTTTGGAGTCCTTTTTTTACTGATATTTGGTGTTTTGGATTTGACATGCTCTGTACTATGCCATTGGGCATCGGCCTTGGCAGACGACGTTGCTGGCATTTCATCGTCTCGGCCATGACTAGTGGCAGCAGCTTCAGCACGAGGTGGAAGTGGACCTTGATCTTTCCCTAATTTTGGAACCTCAACATTTTTGTTCTCCATATTTTAATAGGCACAACTAAAAGGCACCTCAGGTAAACAATGGAGATGGATGGATACTAGTATACAATTATGGATGGACTGCCGAGTGCCGACACAGAGGTAGCTACAGCCGTGGACTACCGTACTGTGTCTGCTGCTAATATAGACTGGATGATTGATAATGAGATGAAATCAATATATATATGTATGTATATATAATATCACTAGTACTGCAGCCGGACAGGTAGATAATATATTTATTAGGTATTGGTAATGATGACTGATGACGGACCTGCTGGACACTGTCAGCTCAGCAGCACCGCAGACTGCTACAGTAAGCTACTATACTATAGTAGTATGTACAAAGAAGAAAGAAAAAAAAAACCACGGGTAGGTGGTATACAATATTATATATATATATATATTATATACAATTATATATATATTAAACTGGTGGTGATTGATTATTAAACTGGTGGTCAGGTCACGTTGCAACTTGCAACTAGTACTCCGAGTCCTAAGCAGACAATCACAAAATATATTATTATACTGGTGGTCAGTGTGGTCACAACAATGGCAGTGTGGCACTGACTCTGGCAGCAAAAGTGTGCACTGTACGTTATATGTACTCCTGAGTCCTGCTCTCAGACTCTAACTGCTCCCCACTGTCAGTGTCTCCCCCACAAGTCAGATAATACACTTACAGTCACACTATCTAATCTATAAATATCACTTCAGCAAGTAGTATAGTAGTATACAGTATAGTAGTACTCCTCCTAATAATGCTCCCCAAAATACTGTGTCTCTCTCTTCTCTAAACGGAGAGGACGCCAGCCACGTCCTCTCCCTATGACTCTATAAATATCACTTCAGCAAGTAGTAGAGTAGTATACAGTATAGTAGTACTCCTCCTAATAATGCTCCCCAAAATACTGTGTCTCTCTCTTCTCTAAACGGAGAGGACGCCAGCCACGTCCTCTCCCTATGACTCTATAAATATCACTTCAGCAAGTAGTACAGTAGTATACAGTATAGTAGTACTCCTCCTAATAATGCTCCCCAAAATACTGTGTCTCTCTCTTCTCTAAACGGAGAGGACGCCAGCCACGTCCTCTCCCTATGACTCTATAAATATCACTTCAGCAAGTAGTAGAGTAGTATACAGTATAGTAGTACTCCTCCTAATAATGCTCCCCAAAATACTGTGTCTGAGTAGTATACAGTATAGTAGTACTCCTCCTAATAATGCTCCCCAAAATACTGTGTCTCTCTCTTCTCTAAACGGAGAGGACGCCAGCCACGTCCTCTCCCTATGACTCTAGTATAAATATCACTTCAGCAAGTAGTATAGTAGTATACAGTATAGTAGTACTCCTCCTAATAATGCTCCCCAAAATAGTATACTGTGTCTCTCTCTTCTCTAAACGGAGAGGACGCCAGCCACGTCCTCTCCCTATGACTCTATAAATATCACTTCAGCAAGTAGTATAGTAGTATACAGTATAGTAGTACTCCTCCTAATAATGCTCCCCAAAATACTGTGTCTCTCTCTTCTCTAAACGGAGAGGACGCCAGCCACGTCCTCTCCCTATGACTCTATAAATATCACTTCAGCAAGTAGTATAGTAGTATACAGTATAGTAGTACTCCTCCTAATAATGCTCCCCAAAATACTGTGTCTCTCTCTTCTCTAAACGGAGAGGACGCCAGCCACGTCCTCTCCCTATGACTCTATAAATATCACTTCAGCAAGTAGTAGAGTAGTATACAGTATAGTAGTACTCCTCCTAATAATGCTCCCCAAAATACTGTGTCTCTCTCTTCTCTAAACGGAGAGGACGCCAGCCACGTCCTCTCCCTATGACTCTATAAATATCACTTCAGCAAGTAGTACAGTAGTATACAGTATAGTAGTACTCCTCCTAATAATGCTCCCCAAAATACTGTGTCTCTCTCTTCTCTAAACGGAGAGGACGCCAGCCACGTCCTCTCCCTATGACTCTATAAATATCACTTCAGCAAGTAGTAGAGTAGTATACAGTATAGTAGTACTCCTCCTAATAATGCTCCCCAAAATACTGTGTCTGAGTAGTATACAGTATAGTAGTACTCCTCCTAATAATGCTCCCCAAAATACTGTGTCTCTCTCTTCTCTAAACGGAGAGGACGCCAGCCACGTCCTCTCCCTATGACTCTAGTATAAATATCACTTCAGCAAGTAGTATAGTAGTATACAGTATAGTAGTACTCCTCCTAATAATGCTCCCCAAAATAGTATACTGTGTCTCTCTCTTCTCTAAACGGAGAGGACGCCAGCCACGTCCTCTCCCTATGACTCTATAAATATCACTTCAGCAAGTAGTATAGTAGTATACAGTATAGTAGTACTCCTCCTAATAATGCTCCCCAAAATACTGTGTCTCTCTCTTCTCTAAACGGAGAGGACGCCAGCCACGTCCTCTCCCTATGACTCTATAAATATCACTTCAGCAAGTAGTATAGTAGTATACAGTATAGTAGTACTCCTCCTAATAATGCTCCCCAAAATACTGTGTCTCTCTCTTCTCTAAACGGAGAGGACGCCAGCCACGTCCTCTCCCTATGACTCTATAAATATCACTTCAGCAAGTAGTAGAGTAGTATACAGTATAGTAGTACTCCTCCTAATAATGCTCCCCAAAATACTGTGTCTCTCTCTTCTCTAAACGGAGAGGACGCCAGCCACGTCCTCTCCCTATGACTCTATAAATATCACTTCAGCAAGTAGTAGAGTAGTATACAGTATAGTAGTACTCCTCCTAATAATGCTCCCCAAAATACTGTGTCTCTCTCTTCTCTAAACGGAGAGGACGCCAGCCACGTCCTCTCCCTATGACTCTATAAATATCACTTCAGCAAGTAGTAGAGTAGTATACAGTATAGTAGTACTCCTCCTAATAATGCTCCCCAAAATACTGTGTCTGAGTAGTATACAGTATAGTAGTACTCCTCCTAATAATGCTCCCCAAAATACTGTGTCTCTCTCTTCTCTAAACGGAGAGGACGCCAGCCACGTCCTCTCCCTAAGACTCTATAAATATCACTTCAGCAAGTAGTAGAGTAGTATACAGTATAGTAGTACTCCTCCTAATAATGCTCCCCAAAATACTGTGTCTGAGTAGTATACAGTATAGTAGTACTCCTCCTAATAATGCTCCCCAAAATACTGTGTCTCTCTCTTCTCTAAACGGAGAGGACGCCAGCCACGTCCTCTCCCTATGACTCTAGTATAAATATCACTTCAGCAAGTAGTTTAGTAGTATACAGTATAGTAGTACTCCTCCTAATAATGCTCCCCAAAATAGTATACTGTGTCTCTCTCTTCTCTAAACGGAGAGGACGCCAGCCACGTCCTCTCCCTATGACTCTATAAATATCACTTCAGCAAGTAGTATAGTAGTATACAGTATAGTAGTACTCCTCCTAATAATGCTCCCCAAAATACTGTGTCTCTCTCTTCTCTAAACGGAGAGGACGCCAGCCACGTCCTCTCCCTATGACTCTCAATGCACGTGTGAAAATGGCGGCGACGCGCGGCTCCTTATATAGAATCCGAGTCTCGCGAGAATCCGACAGCGGGATGATGACGTTCGGGCGTGCTCGGGTTAACCGAGCAAGGCGGGAGGATCCGAGCCTGCTCGGACCCGTGGAAAAAAGCTGAAGTTCGGGCGGGTTCGGATTCAGAGGAACCGAACCCGCTCATCCCTAATATATATATAATAAAATATGTCAAGAATATTTTGTCGACATGGTCATAATGTCAAAATACAGCTTATCCGACATTCATGATGATTAGAATGGTGACAAAATGTTCCTGGTGGTCCAGCAGTGTCTTCTGGTCAGAGTCAGTCCTAGGCATAGGTAAACTAGGGAAATGCTTAGGGCATCTGCTAACAGTGGGCACCTTTTTTGCAGAAAATGGGTCTTATTTTCATTGCTATGTGATTAGAACACACAAGCAGATTCTGCTGATTAAAATGATATGCAGCATGCCTATATTCTGTTTGTGACTTCGGCTGTATCTGCATATGAAATGCTACATTACAGTGTATTCATGGAAATCACTGTAATGTAGCATTTCATATGCAGATACAGCGACAGTTGCACACATAAAATAGGCATGCTAATTATAATTGTAATTAGCAGAAGCTGCTTGTGCGTCCTAGTCACATAGCAATGAAAATAAGACCCATTTTCTGCAAAAAAAGGCGCCCAACCTTAGCAGAGCTGGACGCGAGCTGCATGGCATATTGAGGCAAGATGTATGAGGACACATCTGTATCAAGGAAAAGGCAGAGGTCACACTGTTAGTGGCTGTGTGAGTGCTGTGTGTGGGTAGGTTCGTTGTGCAATAGTCTTCAGCATTTGTGTTAGGGACATTATGTGTGTCATGTGTATAAATGCATTAATACTGTGCGAGATATGTGTAATGGGCATTATGTGTGTCATTATGTGTAAAAGGGCATTAATAATGTGCAGCATGTGTGTAAGGGGCTTTATGTGTGTCATTATGTGTATAAGGGCATTAAGAAAATTTGCATATTGAGTAAGGTGCATTATGTTTATAAGGACTAGATGTGCAGCTGGCACTTTTCGTGTTTGGTGTTTTGTGTTTTGGTTCTAATTCCACTTTCGTGTTTTGGTTTTGGCTTGGTTTTGCCAAATTCACCCTTTCGTGTTTTGTTTTTTGATCTGGATGTTTTTTGAAAAAAACATAAAAACAGCTAAAATCACATAATTTGGGGGTAATTTTGATCCTACGGTATTATTAACCTCAATAACATTCATTTCCACTCATTTCCAGTCTATTCTGAACACCTCACACCTCACAATATTGTTTTTAGGCCAAAAGGTTGCACCGAGGTGACTGTATGACTAAGCTAAGCGACACACGTGTGCGGCACAAACACCTGGCCCATCTAGGAGTGGCACTGCAGTGACAGACAGGATGGCAGATTTAAAAAATAGGCCCCAAACAGCACATGATGCAAAGAAGAAAAAGAGGTGCAATGAGGTAGCTGGATGACTAAGGTAAGCGACACAAGTGTGCGACACAAACAACATGGGACGTGCTGGAATTTGCCCATATGTAATACATGCACAATATTGGTGGCACAGGAGAGCGTACCCCTAAACCACACACAAACACCGCAAAGCCTGTAAAATTAATTTGGATGATAATAACCATTTTATTTGGAGCTATTATAATAATATGCAGCACAGGTGAGCGTACCCCTACACCACACAGGGCAAACCCTGTAAAAATTATTTGGCTAATAATATAAGTAATGTATATAACCCTTTTATTTGGAGTAAATAATATACAGCACAGGACACCACCACTGGACTGATGCAGGACAAGACAGCACCACTGGACTGGACTTCTACGGCAGTACCCCTGGACTTATACACCAGTACCACTGGAATTATACGGCAGTATCACTGGACATATATGGCAGTACCACTGGACATTTATGGCAGTATCACTGGACATATACGGCAGTATCACTGGAATTATACAGCAGTACCACTGGACATATACGGCAGTATCACTGGACTGGATTTATTCGCTAGCACAACTGGATTTATACAGAATGACCACTGGACATATTCAGCAGTCTCACTGGATTTATTTGACAGTACCATTGGACATATACGGCAGTATCACTGGATTTATACGGAAGTTATGCTGGACACATACGGCAGTATCACTGGACATATACGGCAGTATCAATGGACATATACGGCAGTATCACTGGAATGTATTTATTCGCCAGTACCACTGGATTTATACAGCATGACCACTGGACATGTATGGCAGTATCCCTGGAATTATATGACAGTACCACTGGACATATATGGCAGTATCACTGGACTGGATTTATACGCCAGTACCACTGGAATTATATACCAGTACCACTGGAATTATATGCCAGTACCACTGGCATTATATGGCAGTATCACTGGAATTACAGTATACGGCAGTATCACTGGAATTATACGTCCGTATCACTGGACATATACGGCAGTACCACTGGACATATACACAGCAGTATCACTGGAATGTATTTATACGCCAGTACCACTGTATTTATACGGCATGACCACTGGACATGTACGGCAGTATCACTGGAATTATATGACAGTACCACTGGACATATACGGCAGTATCACTGGACTGGATTTATACGCCAGTACCACTGGAATTATACACCAGTACCACTGGAATTATATGCCAGTACCACTGGAATTATATGGCAGTATCACTGGAATTATACGGCAGTACCACTGGACATATACGGCAGTATCATTCGAATTATATGACAGTACCACTGGACATATACGGCAGTATCACTGGACTGGATTTATACGGCATGACCATTGGACATATTCGGCAGTCTCACTGGATTTATTTGACAGTACCATTGGACATATACGGCAGTATCACTGGATTTATACGGAAATAATGCTGGACGCATACGGCAGTATCACTGGACATATACGGCAGTATCACTGGACATATACAGCAGTATCACTGGACATATACAGCAGTACCACTGGACATATACGGCAGTATCACTGGAATGTATTTATACACCAGTACCACTGGATTTATACGGCATGACCACTGGACATGTACGGCAGTATCACTGGAATTATATGACAGTACCACTGGACATATATGGCAGTATCACTGGACTGGATTTATACGCCAGTACCACTGGATTTATACGGCATGACCACCGGATATGTACGGCAGTATCACTGAAATTATATGACAGTACCACTGGGCATATACGGCAGTATCACTGGACTGGATTTATACGCCACTACCACTGGATTTATACAGCAGAACCACTGGACATATACGGCAGTATTACTGGAATTATATGACAGTACCACTTGGCATATACTGCAGTGTAAGAGGACAAATACGGCAGTATCACTGGACATATATGGCCGTATCACTGGACATATACGGCAGTACCACTGGACATATACAGCAGCACAGGGGAACCACCACTGGACTAATGCAGGATAACACAGCACCACTGCAATGGACTGGACTTATACAGCAGCACTGGACATATGGCAGCAGAGGACACCACCACTGTGAATGGACTGATGCAACACAAGACACTACCACTGTACTGATGCAGGACACTGAGGACGCAGACACGTCTCTACACTCTCCAATGCTGGAGTGAAAATGGCTGCGACGTGCGGCTCCTTATATGGCATCCAAACCTCGTGAGAATCTGACAGCGGGATGATGACGCTTTGCCTGGTTCTGGTTTTCCGAGTCAGGCGGGAAAACCAGAGACTGACTCGGATCCGGGTTCAGGCAGTGAAGTCCGGAAGGGTTCGGTTCTCAGGGAACCGAACCCGCTCATCTCTAATAATAATGTGGTGATGAGTAGAGTGATGAAACATACAATTCTAGCTTTCCCTAACAAGGATGTTTCAATCTTCAGCAGCAAATAATGTTGGAGCTCTTTTTAAATCCTGAAGTGTCACAGTTTATAAAATGGGGCTGATGGCATACGTGAACACGAGGAATCCTGGGTTGACAAGAATGTCACTATAACTCCGTCTATGCAAAGAGGGTGAAACTAGCAAAGGTATATTAGTGTCTCTCAGCAAATGCAGCTTACTTAGTAGTAAGGGTTCCTTGGGCAATTAAACTCAGTCCTTTCCCACAGACTCCACCTTCTTCTCCCCACAAGGCTCCCAGGCTCCCTTGTCCAATCCGCACTCACCATCTGGAACATGTGACCGGACCTTAACCCCTGATGCACCAACATTTCACTTTCTCCGGCTGCAGACACTATAAGTCAGCCTTAAAGGAGCACACACAATACTTTTGGGGGTACCACAATTGCAAAATATGACCACTATCACATTAGACCAGGGGTGGCCGACCAGTCAGAAACAAAGAGCCAAACATTTTGTTAGGCATGTCAAAGAGCCGACATCGAGCCGCAGACGCACATGCAAAAACGGGGTGTGGCCTTGTGCCTGCTAGGCCACGCCTCTGGTATAAAATACATTTAAAAAAACCAGATGCACATAAAATACATTTTTAAAGCCAGATCTAACATAAAATATATTTAAAAAGCCACTTCCACATAAAATAACTGAGAAAGAAAGATCCACATAAAATATATTGAAAAAGCCAGATTCACATAATACACTTCAGCTCCCGCATGTGTCACTCCAACCAGTACCCTCCTGTGTCACTTCAGCCAGCTCCCGCATGTGTCACTCCAACCAGTACCCTCCTGTGTCACTTCAGCTAGCTACCTCATGTGTCACTCCTGCTAGCACACTCCTACAGTATGTCACTCCAGCCAGCTCACCCATGAGTCACTCCTGCTAGCACTCTCCTGTGTCACTCCTGCCAGAACCCTCATGTGTCACTACAGCCCCCCTTATGTGTCCTCTGTTTGCCAGTGGGTGTCTCACCTCTAGTATCTGGCTCTCTCAGTTCTCAGTCCCCGTAGTGCTGCTGCTGCTGCTGACTGTCTGGCTGGAGTGCAGCAGTTTCCGGATCTATTGTGATCACGTGACTTCAAGTGTGGGGAGCCACATTTGAATAAAGAAAGAGCCGCATGAGGCTCAAGAGCCACAGGTTGGCCACCACTGCATTAGACCAATACATGAGATAGACCTAGTCAGTGTTGAAGTTGACAGTCATGTTTGCAAGTTGCAGCTGAATGAGTTAAAGTTTAAGCAACACTGTAACAATCCACTGGTGATAAAACTACGATGTAGTCTGACGTCGCTAGATGTCACCTACTGTATCATTGCACAAATGAAACGTTCTTGGAAAAATATGTGTTTAGCCAGCTTTTTAAAACATAAACTACATAATTACTGCAATAAATTTGAGTTTACAGGAACAGTGTCGGACTTGGGCATGTAGGGCCCACCGGGGGAATGCAGTGGTAGGCGCCCATGTTTAGAGGTGTGGCCAGTCTGCAGAGGGGATGTGGCCTGCCATCTCATTGGTTTGACCAACGATTAAAGAGTGCAACGTCTGGGCCCTTTCATAAATATATACAGTAAATTAAGCTGCTGCATGCATGATAATGTACCAGATTACTTATCAGCAATGCACTTTAGAAAATACACTATAGTCCAGTATAAGGTAACATACAGATGGGTCCACACTTATCTTGGCTTCTCTGCTGTGCCTAGGCACACCATGGTTTATTAACATAAGCCCTTCATCTATTGTTCTCAGCTGCAATACAGTACAGTGAACAATACATCAGGGGATTAAGTCCGACTGCCCTGGCTCAATTAATTCTATTAAAGGGCCAAGATAAAGGTGGACCCATCTGTATGTATAATGTATAATTCAAGTACACAGTCTGGAACCTGATCTCTGGGGCCCACTGGTGGTTTCCCCTGTACCCCTGTGGTCCAGTCCAAGCCTGTACAGGAACCTGCAATCTAAACAGATCCCACAAGGCTGGGGTAACAAGGAAGACATTAACAGCACTGCTAAAAGCAATGGCTGAGACGCTCTGACATGCCGTGTTTACCAGCGCACCTGCTAATAATGAAAAAACAAAACTTGTTGAATATCAAGAGATATTCCTCTCCTCCGGAGTACCCCTATAGAAGTAGGGCAGAACCCATGCTAGTAACTGCTGAGCCCGCACTGCTTCACCTGCCTCAATACTCCCACTGAGCCCCGGAGAGTCCGCCCTACCTGCAGCCTAAAATTATTTATTTACAAAGGGGTTTTTTGTGACTAAATTGTAATGATAACAAACACTAGAAATTCTTAATAACGGAAATGATGACGAAATATTAGTCCATGATGTCCTGACAAACACTGACAAGACGAAAGAGCTGTATCAATTTCCAGTGGACTAGTAACTAGGGTAACGTACCCATGAAGCACTGCAGGATGCTGCCGGACGTGGGATACGGGACTTGTGGAGTTGTGTCAAGTGTGACTGTACTCAGAGTGGGGCCTGTGAGAGTGAGTCACTGTGTGGTGGTGGTCATTGACTCCCGACTCAGAGCACTGACCATCAGTCAGGAGTGGAGTGGACACTCATAATTTTAACGCCATTATTCAGGCTGGGTAAGATTAAGAAGGACTCAGGAGATGCTTTATACATATGTAAGTGTGTTGCAGTGGCATGTATAATGTGAACTGATTTATTGTACACTTTAATTAATGCTGTAATTTTTTATCATATTTATCAAGCCACCCGGGCCCTAGATTAGATTCACAAGTTGCAATGTCTGCTGCATGACAGGCTTTTGGTATACTTCTGTTGTCATGTTACAAGGCACTGGGCAAAGAGGAGCCCAGGTGAGCTGGGCCCGTCGCAACAGAGCCGGGGGGAGGGGGGCAAGGCTAGGACATAAGAGAGAATAATACAGTTTTATTTTTTCAGTATGTACTACTAGTATGTATTGTCGAAGTCAAAAATATTACATAGAGAGAACATACAGGCTCCACACATTATGAGTCGCTAAGCTTGCAAATACGCGCCGCGAGCACAGCAATATATGGTAACATACGCATTTACACAGACATGCCACGAAGATAGATTCAACACATATTTCATACAGCACATAAATTGAACATATCAAGCGCCAGACATCATGGAGTAACTCATGTATGTGTATTATTGGAACGGAGCAAGATGGACATGTCGTGTTTGGTGTCACAGTAACCAGATTAATGTGTAGATTCATTTGATGCCTGTTATTAAGTTGTAGCACATTGCCATTAGTAGATATGATTAAATGTATGAAAGCTAAAGTCACTCTTATTAGAACAATGGATTTCCTGGAAGACAGCATGCCTGACCAGTGGCTATCTCCTGTAATTACACCATCAAGGCTGGACGTTGCTTTCATATGAACTGACCAGTGACTCATCATGAATGAGAAAGTTCCCTCCCCTAGACTAGTAACAAGAGATGTGTGCATTCCCCCAAAATACATAGTATATAGCTGATTGCAGACACACAAGAGCTCTCTGTTCTTTTTCCCTGGGTGCTGTTCGAGATGCTGTCTGCCCAGTACCTGTATTTATTTGCTGTGAGAGAGAGATATATGGAGCGGAGGGTGCATTAAGGGAATGGTATTGTATGCTGGCCTTTAACTGTATGGATTCCTGCTTACTGTGTAAATTGTAACCATGTAACTATATATATACTGTACATTGTGATATATTGAATACAAATCCTTTTATTAACAAATATATATATCAATGAGCTTTGGAACTCAGATGATGTGTGGGTGTATTGTTTTCTCTTATGGGATGCAGTGTTTTGCGATGTATAGCACACATTTATAGCACATGGTTATAAGATGCGCAAGCGTCCACAGTATATATTAGAGCTGGCATTTTAAATATTTGTTAGAAAGCAATTTGACTAGCACAGATGGGGGCTGCGTCCGCGATATCACGTTCTTAATGATGCACTGTACATTACCAGCGTGGCTGTGGTCGACCAACTAACGATGGACGCATCGCGACATGCTGATGAATCACATCCACGTGTTTTGTTGTGTTATTAGTAAGGTGCTGATATGAAATTCAAGGGACAATGTGTTTCTCATAATATTTAAAATGCTACAGCGTATTTTTATTGTTGCAAAACAAAGTTCAAATAAGTCATATTGTGTTTGATTCAGATTGGATTGTTTATCTGTTAAGTAGATTTAAAGTACATTTAAAAGTTGCTGCATAGCCATAATATAGCTGTGTTAGCATGCTGAGAAAATTTGTATACTTTTTAAACTCAGGCCTAAAGTAACTCTTGGTGTATAGAGTGTGATTTCTTTGTGACAAAGGAGCCGCATGGTCTGTCCTCCATTTTGGCCTAGCCACATGGCCTGTCCACCATCTTGTGTAAGCCTCATGGATGTGGAAGGGGGAGGAACAGTGACCATTTTAGGAAGGTCACTTTCTAAATAGCTGGCTTTCAGTCTGGTTAGAACAATCAGTTTCCTTTGTCACAAAGTTTCCACATATCTACAAATCCAGCACCATTTATAGGTTACCAATGAATTTATTTAACCCATGCCATAGTTAATTACAAATAGTTTCAATTGGGCCTAGTGAGAGTAAATGGTGAGATAAGTGAATGTTTTTTTCTCTTGTCTGTGTGTAATTACCTTACATCAAGTGGGGGGTTGCACACAGATAGAAAAAGGAAAGAGAGGTTTTGTTTTGTTTTTTCTTTCTTTTCTTCCAAGATTTGTGGAGTCTGTTTACTAGGGTAGGATAGCCATTGAAATGCAAATTAACTTGTGTAACTACTTTTTTTAGTACAGGCAAGGCAAATATCTTTGATATGCAAATTAGAGGCAGTGAAGAGGTGAGGTTTCTCATAGGAGTGCAGTAAATGGTATATATATATAATATTATTTGTTATGCACACCAGTGCCTGCAGGAATGTACTGGTGTCTGAACTGTTATGCACACCAGTGCCCGCAGGAATGTACTGGTGTCTGAACTGTTATGCACACCAGTGCCTGCAGGAATGTACTGGTGTCTGAACGGATAGGGATGCAAAACAAATGAACTCACAGACAGACTGGGAAATATGACATTACGTACACAGAAGGTGATAGGGTAACAAAATAAACACAAAGTGAACAGAGAAGCCCAGAGGCTAAGAAACTGGGTGTCTCCCTATTATTAGGAATGCTCAGATGAAAAAAGCAAGATGTTGTGTTTTAATACGTAGAGAACCCGAAATGCTGTTGCTAAGGGCAACAGCAAAACCCTAAAGGGTTACCAACGGGTGTGGCAGTAAACTCCTTGGTCAGAGATGGAATGATAGACACAAGGAGAGTCTCCACAATCCTAATCCTCACTTGCAGTGCACAGGTTCAGCTTACTGCCACTAAACTGAATACCTGAACACCTTGCACAGTGAGACAGGATTTAGGCAGGCAGTCTGAGAATACAGCCGCAAACCTGCTAAGTTCACAGAGTAGCAAAAGAACCCCAGCAGGTTAAACGACTGACTCCAGTCTTACTGCTAGGTCTGGATTGGCAGAGTGTAGTACCAAATCCCCAGGCCTATTTGCAGTAAGCAACAACAAATACAAAGCTACACAGTACTGGCTAACTTTCAGGAACTGACTAACCAACAAAGATTCAGCAGCATCTGCTTAACCTGAGAAGAGGCCTTATAAAGCAGGTGCTGTCCACGCCCCACTCAGACCTCACAGACTGTGAGCACAAAAACCAGCACCGGATCCCCTGCCGTGCACAGAGCCTGTAACCACTGCACAGCAAAAGACCCGAACCGGAGTATCAGCTGCGCTCAGGTTACTCCGCTAGCACTTGTCTCCCGGTTGCCATGATGACGTGGCAGCACAGGGCAGGAGACCCTAACAGTACTCCCCCTCTGATGAGGGGTCAAAGAACCCCTACCACCGGGTTTATCGGGGAACTGCGAGAAGAAAGAGCGTATCAGTCTGGGGGCATGAAGATCACAACTGCGCACCCACGACCGCTCCTCCGGGCCATACCCCTTCCAGTGCACCAAAAATGACAGCCGACCCCGAACCATCTTGGAGTCAAGAATCCTTTCAACAACAAACTCCTTCTGGCCATGTATCAGAAGAGGAGAAGGTCTTCCACTGGAAGAAGGATTACTAATCGCCCGTTTTAAAAGGGAACAATGAAATGTTTTATTGATACCCAAAGAACGGGGCAGGTCTAACTGAAATGCCACCGGATTGATTACCCTGGTGATCTTATAAGGGCCGATGAACCGGGGGCCTAACTTATGAGATGGCTGTCTCAACTTCAAATTCTTGGTAGACAACCAGACGAAGTCTCCTAATTTGAAGCTGCAGGGTCTTTTCCGCTTATCAAAAACCCTTTTGGTCACTAATGACACAGACACAAGGGCTTTCTTCACTTTCCTCCAAATACCTCTAAGGACAGAAACCACAGAGGAACCACCAGGCGTGGAGTCCAGGGGGTCAAAAGAATTGGCCTTAGGATGATGCCCATACACACAAAGGAAGGGAGAGATCCCTGTAGCAGAGTGAGCCGCGTTGTTATAGGCAAACTCCGCCATGGACAGATGAGCAACCCAGTCAGTCTGACACTTGGAGACATAACACCTGAGGAACTGCTCCAAGGACTGGTTCACCCTTTCAGTCTGCCCATTAGACTGCGGATGGTAGCCTGACGACAAGCTGACAGAAATCTGGAGATCGGAACAAAATGCCCTCCAGAATTTGGCCACAAACTGGGATCCGCGGTCAGAGACCACATCAAGTGGCAACCCGTGGAGACGCACAACATGCAGCATAAATAATTCAGACAGGCGTCTGGCCGATGGCAGCCCAACCAGTGGAACGAAGTGCGCCATCTTCGAAAACCTGTCAACGACAACCCAGATGGCTGTCATCCCCGAGGATTTGGGCAAGTCCACCACAAAATCCATTGAAATGTGGGTCCATGGCTTAGATGGGATAGAGAGTGGATGTAATGGGCCAACAGGAACCCCTCTAGGAGTCTTATTTCGGGCACAGATGTCACATGCCCGAACCCACTGATCCACATCCTTAGCCACCGAGGGCCACCACACCGCCCTAGATAGCAACTCCCGAGTTCTGGCAATACCCGGGTGACCTGCCGACTTCTTGGCATGGAATTCCAGGAACACTCGCTGTCTTAACCTAGGAGGCACAAACAAAAGACCTATCGGAAGGTCTGGAGGAGCCAGCTCCTGTGCTCTAAGGACTAATGACAAGAGGTCCTGGGTAATGCCCACTTTAATACATGATGGGGACACAATGGGCAACGGCTCCTCGGTGGTCTCCTGGATTGGAGCAAAACTCTGCGAGAGCGCATCAGCCTTGATGTTTTTTGACCCAGGGCGATATGTTATCAAAAAATTAAAGCGAGCAAAAAACAAAGCCCATCGTGCCTGCCTGGCATTGAGACGCTTCGCTGACTCTAAATATGCCAGATTCTTATGGTCGGTGAGAATTGAGACCACAAACTTAGCCCCCTCAAGCCAGTGTCTCCACTCCTCGAGTGCATCCTTAATAGCCAACAATTCCCGGTTACCCACGTCATAATTCATCTCGGCAGGCGAAAATTTACGGGAAAAGTAAGCACAGGGATGAAGGCGATTATCAGACACTCCCATCTAAGAAAGCACTGCCCCAATACCCATCTCAGAGGCATCCACCTCCACCACAAAAGGACGCTCTGGATCTGGGTGTCGCAGCACCTTGGCCGAGACAAATGCCCTTTTGAGACGGGCAAAAGCCGCTTTAGCCTCATAAGACCAGTGAGCAACATCCGCCCCTTTCTTAGTGAGTGCCACCAAGGGCGCCACTATAGACGAAAATCCAGCGATAAATCGTCTATAAAAATTTGCAAAGCCCAGGAAACGCTGAAGCGCCTTCAAACTAGTGGGCTGCACCCAATCCAGGACTGCCTGTACCTTGGAACCCTCCATTTGGAAACCTTCTGGGGAGATAATATATCCTAGAAATGCGATTTGCTGAACTTCAAATTCGCACTTCTCCAGCTTCGCCCCAAGCCGGTGGTCTCTGAGTTTCTGGAGGACTAAGCGTACATGCTTCCGATGTTCTTCCAGGGAATGGGAGAAGATTAGGATGTCATCTAAGTATACAACTAAGAATCTATCCAAATATTCCCTGAGTACATCGTTCATGAAATCCTGGAAGACTGCCGGGGCATTACAGAGCCCAAAAGGCATCACCAAATATTCATAATGCCCTGAGTGGGTATTAAAGGCAGTCTTCCATTCATCCCCCTCTCTTATTCGGATTAGATTGTACGCCCCGCGTAGGTCAATCTTAGAAAAAATGGTGGCAGTACGAAGCTGGTCAAACAAGACCGAAATGAGAGGCAGTGGGTATGAGTTTTTAATCGTGATACGGTTCAATTCCCTGAAGTCGATGCAGGGTCGCAACGAACCGTCCTTTTTACCCACGAAGAAGAACCCCGACCCAACTGGAGACTGTGAAGGTCTGATAAATCCCTTAGCCAAGTTCTCCTGAATGTACTCTGCCATAGCCTGAGTCTCAGGACGTGACAGGGAGTACAACCTGCTCTTGGGAAGCTTAGCATTTGGCAACAAATCAATGGCACAGTCATAGGGGCGATGGGGAGGTAGTACCTCTGCAACTTTTTTGGAGAACACGTCCGCAAAATCTGCATAACACCCTGGCAATCCTGGCAAACTTAGCTGCGAGAGCCTGACTGGAAGGCTCAAGCAACTCCTGAAACAATCAGTACCCCAACTAAGAATCTCCCCAGAGACCCAGTCAAATTGAGGATTGTGGGCCCTTAAACAGGGTAACCCCAACACCAATGGGGCAAAAGTACAGACAGTCACATAAAAGGACAATTTTTCAGAGTGTGTGGCTCCAATAAACAAAGAAATCTGGCTAGTGCAAGAGGTAATTTTACCCTGGGATAATGGTTCCCCGTTTAACCGACAGATCTCAATTTCCGATGCCAAGGGTACTAAGGGAACAGAGTGTTTCAGGGCGAATTGGCGGTCCATAAAAACCCCGTCGGCCCCATTGTCCACAAAGGCCTCAGTCTTGACAGTTTGACCGAGGATCTTCAAGGTCACCGGAATGATAAAAGTCTTCTTGGGAAATTCTGACTTCTGGCCTGACAGGATATTTCCCATCACCCTCAGGCCCTGAAGTTTTCCGGCTTTTCTGGGCATGATACTACCACATGACCTTTATTCCCACAGTACAAACACAACCCCTGCTGTCTCCTCCGCGTCTTCTCACGCGAGGAGAGGCGGGTAGCCCCAATCTGCATAGGCTCCTCGGAAAATTCCTCAGAGTATGAGGTTCCCTTGGGAAAGAAGGAAACCTCGGTCTCCCTTTCAAGCCTACGCTCTCTCAGCCGTCTATCCACCCGGATGGATAACTGCATGAGCTGATCCAAGCTATCAGGCAAGGGATATTGTACCAGTTGGTCTTTTATCTGGTTAGAAAGACCTCTTCGGTACTGGTGTCTCAGGGCTGGGTCATTCCACTGGGTATCATGGGCCAACCTCCGAAACTCCGTACAGTAAACCTCAACTGGCCTTCGCCCTTGCTTAAGGATCGAAATCTGAGCCTCGGCTGAGGCCGTCTTGTCAGGGTCATCATACAACATGCCCAGTGCCGTAAAAAAAGCATCAACACTTTTAAGCGACGGACAGTCAGGCTGCAACCCATATGCCCAGACCTGTGGGTCTCCTTGTAGCAAGGAAATCACTATGCCCACCCGCTGAATCTCCGACCCTGAAGACTGAGGCCTAAGCCGAAAGTACAGCTTGCAGCTCTCCTTGAAACAAAAGAACTGCGAGCGATCTCCAGAAAAACGATCCGGGAGATTTACTTTCGGCTCCTTAACCCCTGAAGGTGCTGCTACTGCGGGAGTTCCGCCAGCGGCCTGGGAGGTGTGCATTTTAATGGACAAATCATTAAATTGTCGAGTCAGGACCTGCACCTGATCTACCACCTGTTGCAACGTATTTTGAGGAGTATGCTCCATATTCCCACAAAATTTCAACAGGAGTATTAGGCTGCTGAATATGTTATGCACACCAGTGCCTGCAGGAATGTACTGGTGTCTGAACTGTTATGCACACCAGTGCCTGCAGGAATGTACTGGTGTCTGAACGGATAGGGATGCAAAACAAATGAACTCACAGACAGACTGGGAAATATGACATTACGTACACAGAAGGTGATAGGGTAACAAAATAAACACAAAGTGAACAGAGAAGCCCAGAGGCTAAGAAACTGGGTGTCTCCCTATTATTAGGAATGCTCAGATGAAAAAAGCAAGATGTTGTGTTTTAATACGTAGAGAACCCGAAATGCTGTTGCTAAGGGCAACAGCAAAACCCTAAAGGGTTACCAACGGGTGTGGCAGTAAACTCCTTGGTCAGAGATGGAATGATAGACACAAGGAGAGTCTCCACAATCCTAATCCTCACTTGCAGTGCACAGGTTCAGCTTACTGCCACTAAACTGAATACCTGAACACCTTGCACAGTGAGACAGGATTTAGGCAGGCAGTCTAAGAATACAGCCGCAAACCTGCTAAGTTCACAGAGTAGCAAAAGAACCCCAGCAGGTTAAACGACTGACTCCAGTCTTACTGCTAGGTCTGGATTGGCAGAGTGTAGTACCAAATCCCCAGGCCTATTTGCAGTAAGCAACAACAAATACAAAGCTACACAGTACTGGCAAACTTTCAGGAACTGACTAACCAACAAAGATTCAGCAGCATCTGCTTAACCTGAGAAGAGGCCTTATAAAGCAGGTGCTGTCCACGCCCCACTCAGACCTCACAGACTGTGAGCACAAAAACCAGCACCGGATCCCCTGCCGTGCACAGAGCCTGTAACCACTGCACAGCAAAAGACCCGAACCGGAGTATCAGCTGCGCTCAGGTTACTCCGCTAGCACTTGTCTCCCGGTTGCCATGACGACGTGGCAGCACAGGGCAGGAGACCCTAACATTATTATAATTATGTGTATATTTATTATTATTATTTTATTATTATCCTTTATTTATATGGCGCCACAAGGGTTCCGCAGCGCCCGATTACAGAGTACAAATGCACATAAAAAATAGGAAAACAGTGACTTACAGTTGAATACAATATAGGACAAGTACAGGGCAGCTAAGCATAACTACACCAGTAAACATAGAGATAAGTTCCAGGTGGTCAAAAAACTGTGGGATCTGGGCGGTTGAGGATTATTAAAGTAAGAAAAGTATAAGCACATGAGGGAAGAGGGCCCTACTCGTGAGAGCTTACATTCTAAGGGGAGGGGTAGACAGACAGGGATGACACAGATGGGGTACATAGAGAGCGTGGAACAGAGGGTTATGTTGAGATTTGGCTACGTTTGGTAAAGAAATGGGTCTTAAGAGCCCGTTTGAAGTTTTGTAGAGAGGTGGAGAGTCTGAGGGGGAGAGGTAAAGAATTCCAGAGAAATGGAGCAGCACGTGAAAAATCTTGGAGATAGGAGTGGGAGGAAGTAATCAGAAGACAGGAGAGACGGCGTGCATTAGCAGAGCGAAGAGGACGGGTGGGAGAGTAAAGGGAGATAAGGTCAGAGATGTAGATGGGAGAGGAGTGGGTGAGTGCTTTGTAAGTGAGTGTGAGAAGTTTGAATTGGATTCTGAAAGGGAAGGGAAGCCAGTGGAGGGCCTGTAGGAGGGGGGAGGTAGACGTAGTGCGTTTGGTGAGGAAGATGAGCCGGGCAGCAGCATTGAGAATAGATTGGAGTGGAGAGAGGTGATATCAGTGTATGTTCTGTAAAATAGCTATCCAATCTGAATCATATCATTTAAATTATAGATTATTGCAGACATTATAGATCTGTGTGAAATCGGATACATTTATTTGCTATATATATATATATATATATATATATATATATTAGTGATGTGCACCGGAAATTTTTCGGGTTTTGGTTTTGGATTCGGTTCTGCGGCCGTGTTTTGGATTCGGACGCGTTTTGGCAAAACCTCCCTGAAAAATTTTTGTCGGATTCGGGTGTGTTTTGGATTCGGGTGTTTTTTTACAAAAACCCCTCATAAACAGCTTAAATCATAGAATTTGGGGGTCATTTTGATCCCATAGTATTATTAACCTCAATAACCATAATTTCCACTCATTTTCAGTCTATTCTGAACACCTCACACCTCACAATATTATTTTTAGTCCTAAAATTTGCACCGAGGTCGCTGGATGACTAAGCTAAGCAACCCAAGTGGCCGACACAAACACCTGGCCCATCTAGGAGTGGCACTGCAGTGTCAGACAGGATGGCACTTCAAAAAAATAGTCCCCAAACAGCACATGATGCAAAGAAAAAAAGAGGCGCAATGAGGTAGCTGTGTGACTAAGCTAAGCGACCCAAGTGGCTGACACAAACATCTGGCCCATCTAGGAGTGGCACTGCAGTGTCAGACAGGATGGCACTTCAAAAAAATAGTCCCCAAACAGCACATGATGCAAAGAAAAAAAGAGGTGCACCAAGGTCGCTGGATGACTAAGCTAAGCAACACAAGTGGCCGACACAAACACCTGGCCCATCTAGGAGTGGCACTGCAGTGTCAGACAGGATGGCACTTTCAAAAAAATTGTCCCCAAACAGCACATGATGCAAAGAAGAAAAGAGGCGCAATGAGGTAGCTGTGTGACTAAGCTAAGCAACCCAAGTGGCCGACACAAACACCTGGCCCATCTAGGAGTGGCACTGCAGTGTCAAACAGGATGGCACTTCAAAAAAATAGTCCCCAAACAGCACATGATGCAAAGAAAAAAAGAGGTGCACCAAGGTCGCTGGATGGCTAAGCTAAGTGACACTAGTGGCCGACACAAACACCTGGCCCATCTAGGAGTGGCACTGCAGTGTCAGGCAGGATGGCACTTCAAAAAAATAGTCCCCAAACAGCACATGATGCAAAGAAAAATGAAAGAAAAAAGAGGTGCAAGATGGAATTGTCCTTGGGCCCTCCCACCCACCCTTATGTTGTATAAACAGGACATGCACACTTTAACAAACCCATCATTTCAGTGACAGGGTCTGCCACACAACTGTGACTGAAATGACTGGTTGGTTTGGGCCCCCACCAAAAAAGAAGCAATCAATCTCTCCTTGCACAAACTGGCTCTACAGAGGCAAGATGTCCACCTCCTCCTCATCGTCCGATTCCTCACCCCTTTCACTGTGTACATCCCCCTCCTCACAGATTATTAATTCGTCCCCACTGGAATCCACCATTTCAGGTACCTGTGTACTTTCTGGAGGCAATTGCTGGTGAATGTCTCCACGGAGGAATTGATTATAATTCATTTTGATGAACATCATCTTCTCCACATTTTCTGGAAGTAACCTCGTACGCCGATTGCTGACAAGGTTACCGGCTGCACTAAACACTCTTTCGGAGTACACACTGGAGGGTGGGCAACTTAGGTAAAATAAAGCCAGTTTCTGCAAGGGCCTCCAAATTGCCTCTTTTTCCTGCCAGTATATGTACGGACTGTCTGACGTGCCTACTTGGATGCGGTCACTCATATAATCCTCCACCATTCTTTCAATGGTGACAGAATCATATGCAGTGACAGTAGACGACATGTCAGTAATCGTTGGCAGGTCCTTCAGTCCGGACCAGATGTCAGCACTCGCTCCAGACTGCCCTGCATCACCGCCAGCGGGTGGGCTCGGAATTCTTAGCCTTTTCCTTGCACCCCCAGTTGCGGGAGAATGTGAAGGAGGAGCTGTTGAAGGGTCACGTTCCGCTTGACTTGACAATTTTCTCACCAGCAGGTCTTTGAACCTCTGCAGACTTGTGTCTGCCGGAAAGAGAGATACAACGTAGGTTTTAAATCTAGGATCGAGCACGTTGGCCAAAATGTAGTGCTCTGATTTCAACAGATTGACCACCCGTGAATCCTGGTTAAGCGAATTAAGGGCTCCATCCACAAGTCCCACATGCCTAGCGGAATCGCTCTGTTTTTTTTTTTTTAAATCTGTTTATTGGTAAGGAGAAAAATACAAGTGTAACACACACATTGCATACAACAGCTGTATATCGACAATATCAAGTCTCAGGTTATTTAGGAATGTACAACGCTATTTCCATACAAGAGCAATCACGTACATTAGTAGAGGGAGTGACAGTAACAGTAGTTACGGGCATTGCTAAATACATTACAAGGATCCGTCATCTCTCGGTATCACGCCATTAACAGTGTGTATGTGCTAGTCTAAAACATTGTTCCTGAAAACAGTAGAGTTGGGGTTAGAAGGGTGGTGATCCCCTCGTAAGCATTTCCATATTGTACCATGTAGTATATTTAACCACTTTCCGCATGTTATCACGAGTTTGTTGTGGTAAGGTTATCACGTAGGGTAGCCATATAGTAAAAAACTTGGAAGAGTTGGATTCCGCTCTAAGAGAGCATTCAATCCAGTCCATTTGATATAGATGCGTCAGTCTAGGGAATAAAAGGGTCATGGGTATAGGGGTTCCGTGTATCCATTGGGATAGTATAGTCTTTTTCGAAGCTGCCGCTATCCTAGCTAATAACAGTTTATTGCCTGTAGGTAATGAGCAGCTATCATAGTCATATTGGTTCCAGAGAGCCCAGAGTAAAGTTGGTTTGATAGGGATGTTTAGAGTCGTTGTAATATAATTACAGACGTCTTTCCAAAATAGCTGTATTATAGGGCATGACCAGAGGCAGTGAATGATGTCAGCATCATGTGTGGAGCACTTGAAGCAATTGGAGTTATCAGAGATGCCCGTGAGGTATCTGAGACGGGGAGTATAATACGCCCTGTGCAATATTTTTAAATGCATTTCTGCATAGGAAGAGGATACTAGATATTTATTAAGTAACAAATGCCAATGTATTATGGTCTGTAGAGGGATGTCTGGTAGAGTGGTCGACCATTTAGCTAGGCCTGTAGTTTGACTATCTAGGTCAATTTGTCGTCTAGTGTGTGCATAAATAAAGGATGTTGGATAGGAAGACTGGGGGTTTAAACGCAGTTGGGTGTCTAGGGGAAAGTTATAATCTGCTGGTCGTAAACGTGTTATCAATTGTGTTGCAAAGCTGCGTACTTGAAAATATGCGAATAGTGGTATATGTAAGTTCGGGAATTTGTGCTTTAATTGCGACCAGGTAAGTACTTCTGTGCAGGTGACATTTAAGAATTGATATACTAAACGTAAGCCTTGGGAGTACCAAGTCTTGATAATGGCATCTGTGTCTCCGCCTTGAAAATTTGGGTTATGCAGGAGTGGTTGGAATAGGGAGCAGGTAGGTGTCAGCCCTTTTCGTTTTCGAAGATGTTGCCATGCTTTGTATGGAGCGAGTAGCAGCGGGTTCGAGCGGATGGACGCCTGTGTGAAGGGGTCTGAAAAATGTAGTATGGTAGCTAAAGTACCATGGGATAGCATATTCTGTTCCAAAGATATATTAGTGTAGTCAGAGGAACCTCTCACCCAGTCAAGGGCATATCTGTAATTAGCGGCTAGAGAATAGTCTTCTGGGCATGGTATATTCACGCCACCCAGCGTTGTCTGTTGTTTCAGTTTAAAGAGGGCTATACGTGGACGTTTGTTTGTCCATATGAAAGTGTTAAGGGCCTTGTTAATTGTTTGTATATCTCGTTTGGTCAGAAGATATGGGAGCATTTGGATCGTGTATAGTAAACGGGGAAATGAGATCATTTTGTATAAATGGCATCTACCTATATATGAGATTGGTAAGTTTTGCCAGCGTGTAAAATCTTCAATCATTTTGTTAATGGCACGGGAAAAGTTCAGTGGGTACAGCTCGGCTAGGGTTGGTGAGAAGCGTAAGCCCAGGTATGTTATGAAACCAGACGCCCATTTAAAGGGAAATCTGGAGCCCCAATTTCGTGTGGCCTTGGGTCCAAGAGCCAAAGCTTCTGTTTTATCGAAATTGATTAGGAAGCCCGAGATCAAGTGGAAATCATATAGCGTAGCCAGTAAAGAAGGAAACGCCTTTATGGGATCACTAAAATATAATAAAAGGTCATCCGCAAAGGCCGAAACCTTCACTGGTTGTGTGCCAATTTTTATTCCTTCCCAGGCATCATTTTGCACGCAAGTGCGTATCAGTGGGTCTAGGGCTAGGTTAAAAAGTAAGGGAGATAAGGGGCATCCCTGGCGCGTACCTCTATGTAAAGAAAAGGTTGGTGTGTTCAATCTATTTATGGTTAGGTGGGCTTGTGGATTAGAATAAAGCATATTAAAGACTTTAGTGAACCCCTCTCCGAATTGTTGAGTGTGGAAAATTCTAAGTAGATGTGCCCATGATACACGGTCAAACGCTTTGTCAGCATCACAGCTGACCACGAGTGCCTTAGATGTTGTGGAGTCTTTGACACTATGTATTGCTGCTATTAGGGTTCGTACATTATGTACTGATGTTCTAGTTTTAACAAACCCCGTTTGGGCGGGGTGTAAGATACGTTTTAGTATCAGTTGGAGACGGGTGGCCAATAGTTTGGTGAATAGTTTTAGATCTTGGTTAAGAAGAGATATGGGTCGGTAGGACTGGACATATGATGGGTCTTTACCCGGTTTAGGGAATACTACTATTCTAGCTTCTGTGAATCTCGGGGGTGGTGGGGACCCTTTCAGCAGTGAGTTAAACAACGTCAATAAATATGGTGTTATGTGGGGAGCTAGCATTTTGTAATATACTGCTCCAAACCCATCCGGGCCTGGCGACTTTCCATTGTGAAGTGATTTAATCAAGAACAATAGCTCTGTGTCTGTTATAGGGCACGTTAGTGAGTCTCGTTCTTCCTCTGTCAATGTAGGTAAGTTTGCTTCGTCCAAAAACTTCATGCCCTCTGTGGGCCTATCTAAAGGTGCCGCGTATAGGTTTGAATAGTATTGTAGGAAGGTGTTTGACATAATTTGTGTATCCATAGTTGAGGAAGTCGGGTCGGTATGTAAGCTAGTTATACGGGAGGGTGCAGTGGATGATCTCACTAAGTTGGCCAATAATTTACCCGACTTATTACCCCCTCGGAAGAATTTATTCCTCTGTACGTCATAGGAGAAACTGGCTCTCTCAGTGCAAAGTGCATCATAGAGATGTTTCGCGTCAATATAATTTTGTCTGTTGTCTGGGGAATCATTTAATGTCAGTGTATTATACGCTGCGGTCAGAGCCTTGCTCAGGTCACTCAACTGGGTATTCAGGTGTTTACGTTTTCTGGAAACGTATTCTAATATTTGTCCTCGGACAACTGGTTTGGAAGCCGACCAAAACAGATTAATATCGTTCTCATGAACCTTATTATCCTCAGTGTAGTTAAGGAAGGCTCTGGTGAGAAATTGTTTAAAGTCCTCAGAAGTTTCTAGATAAGCGGGGAAACGCCAATTATAGGACCTAGGTAAGGGAGTATCTAGGTTGATTGATAACCAAATCGGAGCATGGTCCGAGAGTGAGATTGGTTCAATTTTAGTATCCACTACATGATGTAGAAGAGAATCAGTGATCAACCAATAGTCTAATCTAGAGGAGGAATGGTGTGGGTGGGAGTAGAAGGTATATTCTCGAGTGTCTGGGTTGCGAATTCTCCAGGGGTCGGACAGTCGCAGAGAAGTGGTGAGTAAAGTGAGTGAGGGTGGGGTGGTGATCGTATGAGTACCGGTCATAGCTGTTTTGTCTATACCAGCTGACTGTACACAATTAAAGTCTCCTCCCATGATAATTTCTCCCTCTGCCCAATCTTGCAAATTTTTGTAAATATCAGAAAAGATTGATGCGTTAGGGCCTTTTGGGGCATATATGTTGGCTATCGTGTAGGGCGTATTTAGTATTTTTATTTTCAAAAACAGGAATCTTCCCTCTTGGTCGACCAAGCTATCTAAGATAGTGGCAGGGAGTGATCTATTGAGGATAGTTAGCACTCCTCTACGTTTGGATGTGAAAGAAGCTGTTCTATACTCTCCAACCCACGTATCCCGTAATACATTCGGATCTGACATCCGCCAATGAGTTTCCTGCAATAATACTATGTCCGGTTTCAGTCGTTTCAGACAGGCCAGGACCTTTTTCCGTTTAATTGGGGTGTTAAGCCCATCTACGTTCCAAGATACTAATCGAAATCGTGACTGCAGTATTGTGGAAGGATCATGAGTCGACGGCATTCAGCCGATTCCAACCCTAGGCCATTCACGGGGAATAATATACCGTAACTGTCGATCCCAGTCCGTCCCAGCGAGCGGACCGATGTGGATCGTTGATGTTAAATAATAAGTGTAAAACATTAGATACATTCCTATCATTATACGTAAACCATGTGTGTGCACAGTGTCAATATTATGAACTAAGTTATAATACCTTTTTAACTTTTTGCGAACCCAAATGGGCGCCCTGTTAAACAAAAACAATCTCCAAATGGAGAGCAGTATAACATGTAAGGAGGATATTCTCCAACCTGGTAACCAGGAGCACCATATTCTAAAACAATATGACCAAAGATGAGAAAAGAGGGTGAGGGGAAAGGGAGGAGACAAACAGAACATTGTCAGAGACAATTGTACAGGGGAGAAGTTATACAGAAAGAAAATTAGTAGAACACAACCAATATAGTACCGTCGCACCATAGCCTTTTCCAGGCTCCAGTCGCTACAGTAAGCCTTCTTCACAGTGTAGAAATACCTGCTATTCAGCTTGTCAAACAAAAATGCGTTATTTGACTGAAACATAAATGAGTCAAGTAATGATGGCGATCAACCCACTTGAGAAGGGTGTATTAAGTCAATCAGCATCATCTGTACCCGATAGAGGAGCTGCATCCAAGGAGTTCACAAAATTTCTAGCCTCTTGCGCTGTTTCAAAAAAGTGGACTTTTCCACCATAGGTGATTCTCAGCTTGGCTGGATACAATAACGCAAATCTGTGGCCCATCTCGAAGAGGCGCTTGCAAATAGGTGAGAATTCTCGTCGTCTTGCAGCAACCAGATATGAGAAGTCTTGGAATAGTAGAATTCTGGAATCTTGGTATCGGAGATCCGTGTGTCTTCTATAGGCCTCCAGCAATCGAACCTTATCGGCGTAGTTGAGAATTCTCATGATGACCGGTCTGGGTCTATCTCTGCCAGACTGACGATCAGGACCAATTCGATGGACACGTTCCACCAAGATGGAACCTGTAGCAGATACGCATCCTAGCTCTCTGGGTAGCCACTGGGAGACCAGAGCCATGAGTTCTGAGAATTTCACAGATTCTGGTAGGCCCACCAGACGTACATTATTTCTTCTATTCCGATTTTCCAAATCTTCTAATTTGTCTTGCAGAGATGTCATCTGCTTGTCGTGTTCCATCTGAGTTGTTTTAGCTGCTGATAGATCATCCTCTAAATCCGAGATTCTTTGCTCTGCCTCCGAGATACGTTGATCATGGGCTGTGAGTTGTGCGAGCGCTGAATCTAGAGAGGTTTTCAAAGGTGCCAGTTTTTGATCTAGCAGGGATGATAGTATGTTTGTGATTTCATTCGTGGAGATGGATTTAGATGGATCCATAATTGGTGCGGGTTGTCCCCGGGGGCTAGAGCCTTGACTATACGTAGGGGAGACGGGGGCACTACTAGCGGGATTTTCACGATTTTTGCCTTTACCCGACTGAGCACCCCGTGGGTTACGTAATGATTTAGACATGAATTTGTCCATAGCAATAATAGACACACTCTAATGTGCACTTCTAGCCTGCAGTCTGCAGGGGGCGTCAGGCTTATGTTTCTCCTATGTGTTTCCACGTTACTCTTCTCCTTATCTCCCTTTTCCTCTCCTTTCCTCTCCTTATTGAAATTTGAAGGTAAGAAAATGCTTAATATCAGAGGGGGGGGAGGGGGTGTCAGGTGAGGGAGGTTTTATTCAGTCGGTGATGCTGCAGTGTCTGGCTGACCAGCTTAGAAGTAGATGGTGTCTCAGTATGGGTATGGAGACTGCAAGGCCCTCTGGTGGATGAACTGCAGGTAATAATGGAGGGTCTAGTCACCGCTGTCCAGTATACCCCTTTGTGATATCACTGCCCCTCTATCCCCCTGCTCCGCTGGGGTCCCTCAGATAAGTGTAATGAGATGTGAATTTACTTACAGGGCCCAGCAGGAGTGGAGCGGCAGAGATGTGGCAGCTGGGAGCCGTGGGCGTGCAGCTGGGGCCGTCTCCGGTCGTCCTGCGGCCTCGTCCCGCGTTGCTATGCTCGGTGGCTCTGTGTAGTGAGGGTGTGCTGCGGGTGGTAGAGAAGGTCCCTCAGCCGCGGCCAGCGGTAGTGCGGGTGTCCGGTGTCCTGAAGCTGATCACGGCCGGATCTGTGAGTCTCCGGAGCCACCTCCGGTGTAAGGTTAAAATCGAGGCCCCGGCTTGTGGGCTTCCCCTAGGCCGCAATCCGCGGGAGTAGTTAAAACTACTCCCCGATTCCGCGGCTCGTTCAGGGGTGCTGCCGTGGGAGTAAGGGGGACAAGAGGGACACTGAGTGTTAGTTTGAGGCCCTGGAGTGGGTTATTTAGTGAGTTAGGAGCCCCGTTTTGCAGGAGCTCCTATGATGCACCTCTGTCTCCCTCTGCAGCCAGACCACGCCCCCGAATCGCTCTGTTTTAGCTCCTCCTTCAATGTCTCCAGCTTCTTCTGCAAAAGCCTGATGAGGGGAATGACCTGACTCAGGCTGGCAGTGTCTGAACTGACTTCACGTGTGGCAAGTTCAAAGGGTTGCAGAACCTTGCACAACGTTGAAATCATTCTCCACTGCGCTTGAGTCAGGTGCATTCCCCCTCCTTTGCCTATATCGTAGGCAGATGTATAGGCTTGAATGGCCTTTTGCTGCTCCTCCATCCTCTGAAGCATATAGAGGGTTAAATTCCACCTCGTTACCACCTCTTGCTTCAGATGATGGCAGGGCAGGTTCAGGAGTGTTTGCTGGTGCTCCAGTCTTCGCACGCGGTGGCTGAATGCCGAAAGTGGCCCGCAATTCTTCGGGCCACCGACAGCATCTCTTGCACGCCCCTGTCGTTTTTTAAATAATTCTGCACCACCAAATTCAATGTATGTGCAAAACATGGGACGTGCTGGAATTTGCCCAGATGTAATGCACGCACAATATTGCTGGCATTGTCCGATGTCACAAATCCCCAGGAGAGTCCATTTGGGATAAGCCATTCTGCGATGATGTTCCTTAGTTTCCGTAAGAGGTGGTCAGCTGTGTGCTTCTTCTGGAAAGCAGTAATACAAAGCGTAGCCTGCCTAGGAACGAGTTGGCGTTTGTGAGATGCTGCTACTGGTGCCGCCGCTGCTGTTCTTGCTGCGGGAGGCAATACATCTACCCAATGGGCTGTCACAGTCATATAGTCCTGAGTCTGCCCTGCTCCACTTGTTCACATGTCCGTGGTTAAGTGGACATTGGGTACAACTGCATTTTTTAGGACACTGGTGACTCTTTTTCTGAGGTCTGTGTACGTTTTCGGTATCGCCTGCCTACAGAAATGGAATCTAGATGGTATTTGGTACCGGGGACACAGTATCTCAATCAAGTCTGTAGTTGCCTGTGAATTAACGGTGGATAACGGAAACACATTTCTCACCGCCCAGGCTGCCAAGGCCTGAGTTATCCTCTTTGCAGCAGGATGACTGCTGTGATATTGCATCTTCCTCGCAAAGGACTGTTGGACAGTCAATTGCTTACTGGAAGTAGTACAAGTGGTCTTCCGACTTCCCCTCTGGGATGACGATCGACTCCCAGGAGCAACAACAGCAGTGCCAGCAGCAGGAGGTGTTACACTCAAGGATGCATCGGAGGAATCCCAGGCAGGAGAGGACTCATCAGACTTGACAGTGACATGGCCTGCAGGACTATTGGCTTTCCTGTGTAAGGAGGAAATTGACACTGAGGGAGTTGGTGGTGTGGTTTGCAGGAGCTTGGTTACAAGAGGAAGGGATTTAGTGGTCAGTGGACTGCTTCCGCTGTCATCCAAAGTTTTTGAACTTGTCACTGACTTATGATGAATGCGCTGCAGGTGACGTATAAGGAAGGATGTTCCGAGGTGGTTAACGTCCTTACCCCTACTTATTACAGCTTGACAAAGGCAACACACGGATTGACACCTGTTGTCCGCATTTGTGTTAAAATAATTCCACACCGAAGAGGTGATTTTTTTTGTAATTTGACCAGGCATGTCAATGGCCATATTCGTCCCACGGACAACAGGTGTCTCCCCGGGTGCCTGACTTAAACCACCTCACCATCAGAATCCTCCTTGTCAATTTCCTCCTCAGTGCCAGCAACACCCATATCCTCATCCTGGTGTACTTCAACAGTGACATCTTCAATTTGACTATCAGGAACTGGACTGCTGGTGCTCCTTCCAGCACTTGCAGGGGGCGTGCAAATGGTGGAAGGCGCCACCTCTTCCCGTCCAGTGTTGGGAAGGTCAGGCATCGCTGCCGACACAATTGGACTCTCCTTGGGGATTTGTGATTTAGAAGAACGCACATTTCTTTGCTGTGCTTTTGCCAGCTTAAGTCTTTTAATTTTTCTAGCGAGAGGATGAGTGCTTCCATCCTCATGTGAAGCTGAACCACTAGCCATGAACATAGGACAGGGCCTCAGCCGTTCCTTGCCACTCCGTGTCGTAAATGGCATATTGGCAAGTTTACGCTTCTCCTTAGACGCTTTTAATTTTGATTTTTGGGTCATTTTACTGAACTTTTGTGTTTTGGATTTTACATGCTCTCTACTATGACATTGGGCATCGGCCTTGGCAGACGACGTTGATGGCATTTCATCGTCTCGGCCATGACTAGTGGCAGCAGCTTCAGCACGAGGTGGAAGTGGATCTTGATCTTTCCCTATTTTACCTTCCACATTTTTGTTCTCCATTTTTTAATGTGTGGAATTATATGCCAGTATCAATAGCAATGGCCTACTACTATATATACTGCGCACAACTGAAATGCACCACAGGTATGGATGGATAGTATACTTGACGACACAGAGGTAGGTAGAGCAGTGGCCTACTGTACCGTAATGCTATATATTATATACTGGTGGTCAGCAAACTGTGCAAAACTTAAATGCACCACAGGTATGGATGGATAGTATACTTGACGACACAGAGGTAGGTAGAGCAGTGGCCTACTGTACCGTACTGCTATATATTATATACTGGTGGTCAGCAAACTGTGCAAAACTTAAATGCACCACAGGTATGGATGTATAGTATACTTGACGACACAGAGGTAGGTAGAGCAGTGGCCTACTGTACCGTACTGCTATATATTATATACTGGTGGTCAGCAAACTGTGCAAAACTTAAATGCACCACAGGTATGGATGGATAGTATACTTGACGATACAGAGGTAGGTAGAGCAGTGGCCTACTGTACCGTACTGCTATATATTATATACTGGTGGTCAGCAAACTGTGCAAAACTGAAATGCACCACAGGTATGGATGGATAGTATACTTGACGACACAGAGGTAGGTAGAGAAGTGGCCTTCTGTACCGTACTCCTATATATTATATACTGGTGGTCAGCAAAATTATGCACTGTACTCCTACTATATACTACAATGCAGCACAGATATGGAGCGTTTTTCAGGCAGAGAACGTATAATACTGGTGGTCACTGGTCAGCAAAACTCTGCACTGTACTCCTCCTATATAATACTGCTGGTCCCCAGTCCCCACAATAAAGCAGTGTGAGCACAGATATATGCAGCACACTGAGCACAGATATGGAGCGTTTTTCAGGCAGACAACGTATAATACTGGTGGTCACTGGTCAGCAAAACTCTGCACTGTACTCCTCCTATATAATATACTGGTGGTCCCCAGTACCCACAATAAAGCAGTGTGAGCACAGATATATGCAGCACACTGAGCACAGATATGGAGCGTTTTTCAGGCAGACAACGTATAATACTAGTGGTCACTGGTCAGCAAAACTCTGCACTGTACTGTACTCCGCCTATATAATATACTGGTGGTCCCCAGTACCCACAATAAAGCAGTGTGAGCACAGATATATGCAGCACACTGAGCACAGATATGGAGCGTTTTTCAGGCAGACAACGTATAATACTAGTGGTCACTGGTCAGCAAAACTCTGCACTGTACTGTACTCCGCCTATATAATATACTGGTGGTCCCCAGAACCCACAATAAAGCAGTGTGAGCACAGATATATGCAGCACACTGAGCACAGATATGGAGCGTTTTTCAGGCAGACAACGTATAATACTGGTGGTCACTGGTTAGCAAAACTCTGCACTGTACTCCTCCTATATAATATACTGGTGGTCCCCAGTACCCACAATAAAGCAGTTTGAGCACAGATACATGCAGCACACTGAGCACAGATATGGAGCGTTTTTCAGGCAGACAACGTATAATACTGGTGGTCACTGGTCAGCAAAACTCTGCACTGTACTCCTCCTATATAATATACTGGTGGTCCCCAGTACCCACAATAAAGCAGTGTGAGCACAGATATATGCAGCACACTGAGCACAGATATGGAGCGTTTGTCGGGCAGAGAACGTATAATACTGGTGGTCACTGGTCAGCAAAACTCTGCACTGTACTCCTCCTATATAATAATACTGCTGGTCCCCAGTCCCCACAATAAAGCAGTGTGAGCACAGATATATGCAGCACACTGAGCACAGATATGGAGCGTTTTTCAGGCAGACAACGTATAATACTAGTGGTCACTGGTCAGCAAAACTCTGCACTGTACTCCTCCTATATAATATACTGGTGATCCCCAGACCCCAGTACCCACAATAAAGCAGTGTGAGCACAGATATATGCAGCACACTGAGCACAGATATGGAGGTTTTTCAGGCAGACAACGTACAATACTGGTGGTCACTGGTCAGCAAAACTCTGCACTGTACTCCTCCTATATAATATACTGGTGGTCCCCAGTACCCACAATAAAGCAGTGTGAGCACAGATATATGCAGCACACTGAGCACAGATATGGAGCGTTTTTCAGGCAGACAACGTATACTGGTGGTCACTGGTCAGCAAAACTCTGCACTGTACTCCTTCTATATAATATACTGGTGGTCCCCAGTCCCCACAATAAAGCAGTGTGAGCACAGATATATGCAGCACACTGAGCACAGATATGGAGCGTTTTTCAGGCAGACAACGTATAATACTAGTGGTCACTGGTCAGCAAAACTCTGCACTGTACTCCTCCTATATAATATACTGGTGATCCCCAGACCCCAGTACCCACAATAAAGCAGTGTGAGCACAGATATATGCAGCACACTGAGCACAGATATGGAGGTTTTTCAGGCAGACAACGTACAATACTGGTGGTCACTGGTCAGCAAAACTCTGCACTGTACTCCTCCTATATAATATACTGGTGGTCCCCAGTACCCACAATAAAGCAGTGTGAGCACAGATATATGCAGCACACTGAGCACAGATATGGAGCGTTTTTCAGGCAGACAACGTATACTGGTGGTCACTGGTCAGCAAAACTCTGCACTGTACTCCTTCTATATAATATACTGGTGGTCCCCAGTCCCCACAATAAAGCAGTGTGAGCACAGATATATGCAGCACACTGAGCACAGATATGGAGCGTTTTTCAGGCAGACAACGTATAATATTGGTGGTCACTGGTCAGCAAAACTCTGCACTGTACTCCTCCTATAATACTGCTGGTCCGCAGAATAAAGATATGCAGCCCCCTGAAACAAAGTGAGAGGACGCCAGCCACGTCCTCTCACTATCATTTCCAATGCACGAGTGAAAAATGGCGGCGACGCGCGGCTCCTTATATAGAATACGAATCTTGCGAGAATCCGACAGCGGGATGATGACGTTCGGGCGCGCTCGGGTTAACCGAGCCATACGGGAGAATCCGAGAATGCCTCGGACCCGTGTAAAATGGGTGAAGTTCGGGGGGGTTCGGTTTCCGTGGAACCGAACCCGGTCATCTCTAATATATATATATATATATATAGTAGAAGTATCCTTCCCCACCTGTGGCTTAGGTGATTAGCAGCGAAGGAAAAGGCGGCACTCCATGGACTTGTGAGAAAACTTTTTAGTGTTTAAAACATGATGGCAACAAATAACATTGTGTCAAAAAAAAGCAAACAAGATGCAGGTATCTTACAACGTTTCAAGGCATGGCAGCCTTTTCATCAGGTAAGTAAACCCTAGTGCTGTGAAAAAAACAAACTACGAACCAAACTAAACCAGAAGACACTCACCTGTTAAGTAGCGTGAACAGCAGAGGAGAGGTGTTCCTGGCGTCTGTGACCGGGACTTCCGGGTGAGTCACGTGAGCGGCTCACCGATGACGTGTCCGTTGCTAGGCAACGCGTTTGTGAGGTAGCAGGCGCCGGGAAAGCCTGTCAGTGAATCAAAAAAGAGCAGAAAGTGTAAAGGCATGTGTATTACATGCAATACCCAGCCAACCAAAGCTGATATAAGTGAAGGTGAAACATACAGTGTGTTAAGATAAATTAAAAAGAAGATTAAAAAGTCACTATTCTACAGCTGTGTAGCAAGATAGAGTGCAAATATAGGAACTTGTGAACATATTGTAACTATATGTCCCCCAAAGAAGTAGTAACAAAGGAGTAATAACAAATTTGATTAACTTAGGCACTGTGCCCTAACTGTCGTCTGTCACAGGGCAATGGATGAGGAAGGAAGGACAAAGGGTACGGGGTGGGGGGGGGGGAAACACGGAGAAGGAGGGGACGGGAAAGGAGGAAGGAGAGGGGGGGAGAAGGACAGGGAGGGAAAAGTGGAGGAAGGGGGCTAGGGAAAAAAAGGGGGAAAGAAACGGGACTGCTCTTAGGTACTCAGAGCATCTAAAATGACCTAATGTCGTGTCTCTCTTATAAGAAAACGTTCCAGGTGAATTTTTCATTTAGTCCCTTAGGTGATAGTGCATCCAGAAGAAAGATCCATTCAGATTCGCACTTGGATAGAGCCCGCTGTCTATCGCCACCTCTCAGTGGTACCGGAATGTGGTCAATGATTTTGTATCTGAGGCTGGACAGAGGGTGGCCACATGATCTAAAGTGGCGTGCCACTGGTTGGTCGATCTGCTTGCCTTCCAAAGGTGCTTTTATGGCCGATCGATGAAGCGCCATCCTGTCGCGTAGATTTCTAATAGTCTGTCCCACATAGAGCATGCCACATGGGCAAATGATAATGTACACAATAAAAGGTGTAGTGCATGTAAGCACATGACGAATTTTGTATTTATGACCTGTATGTGGGTTGTAGAACTCATGGCCCATTTCCAAATATTTACATGTGGTGCAGGATGCACATTTGTAGCACCCTGGTTTCTTCGTCTGGATGGCCGAAGCTTTAGAGTGGTTCTTTGGGACAATGTTGGTTTTTACTAGGATGTCCCTAATATTTGGTCCCCTTTTGTAGCTGGGCATCAATGTGGTATTTTTAAAACAGGGGAGGCCTTTGTCACCTGAGACAATGGGCCACAGTGCTTTTGTGGCACGTGGTATTACTTTGTTGGCAGTGGTAAATTGAGTCACAAAGGGGATTCGTGATCCAAGATGTTTTTTAGGCACACTATATTGATAAAGCTAATTATTGATCTTATAACATTCACTATAAATGGGTAAGAGACTCAGTACGCAATTGGCGTGTGGGGTACCGTAAGGGTACGCACTTAGCGTAGCATACGCTCGGCCGTGATCGAGACGCACATGCGACACGCTCGCTCACAGCTTAATGCGTGGAGTCGAGCACGCTATAGGCGGCCGACTACCGTAATGCTACGCTACCAGCGTAGCGGACGCTCGAGTCCACGAGGAGAACACGAGCGGCGCAGACGCTCACGGGATGACAATCAGTAAACCTTGAATGTAACACACAGAAAGGATACTCTTATACTGTAAACCTTGTACTGAAATACTGTAGCGATGTAACGCTGCTTCACCTTGTTAATGCTAAAGCTGCTTGAGCGTTTGAGACACTCCTATTACCCTCTGCAATATAATAAACACACGATACCTTGCTAAGGTTCCAACACCTTTACTAACAATAAGAACAAAATTGGGCGCTAATGTTTGAATCAAACGCTAGCCGCACGTTCCTGGGGCCTGGTTCGTATGCCACCAATTACATATAACAAGAGAAAACAAAGCAGCTTGGAACTGCGCTTAGCATTTAATAATAGCTTTTTATTCTTTATCACCATAAAATATAAAAATATATAAAAAATGTATATAATTATACAATTACCGGCCGGATTTCATGTAATATACAATCAACACATAAAACATTTAGTGTATCTAAAATACACATATATTGCACACAGAGAAATTTTTCTCCTAAAAATATATATTTATGCACAACGGGGGAACTCCACTAATTAAGAGAAACTGCCTTTGTAACAGTTACGACTTCGCAGGCGTCCCTGCAATATATGATATCTCGTGAACTGTCCGTTTGGTTATATTAAGGGCAAGGAATGGTAAATTATTACCTTAATTAATTAATCATTTAGAGCTGTCCCAAAAATCACAGATGTCAACACAATAATTGTTGGACAGATCTTGTATACTTTATCCTTCCTTTAGGCAACGGAATATCTCAGCAGTCTCTGTATAGAATATAAGGGAGTTCAGGTGTCAGAATGTCCATATATCAGCACAACGGCATTCTCCATGCGGTTATTTCGAGCTGATAATGAAATCCTCCCTCTAGCCCTAGGTGCCGCATCTGCCTCTATTTGTGATGTAATTAAACTCAGATAAGGGAGCGCACTCCTTATTCCCCCTTAGCACTGGGGTCCGGGTATCTGGGTACTGAGTGGAATAATATAGTGGAGGCAGCAAGCGTTTCCTGGAATAGTTATATATGCCGGCCGGCTATAAACTCACTCGTTCACATACGCGTTTCTCCGCCTTCATGTGTCCTCGGCGGCTTCCTCAGTGAGGAAGCCGCCGAGGACACATGAAGGCGGAGAAACGCGTATGTGAACGAGTGAGTTTATAGCCGGCTGGCATATATAACTATTCCAGGAAACGCTTCCTGCCTCCACTATATTATTCCACTCAGTACCCAGATACCCGGACCCCAGTGCTAAGGGGGAATAAGGAGTGCGCTCCCTTATCTGAGTTTAATTACATCACAAATAGAGGCAGATGCGGCACCTAGGGCTAGAGGGAGGATTTCATTATCAGCTCGAAATAACCGCATGGAGAATGCCGTTGTGCTGATATATGGACATTCTGACACCTAAACTCCCTTATATTCTATACAGAGACTGCTGAGATATTCCGTTGCCTAAAGGAAGGATAAAGTATACAAGATCTGTCCAACAATTATTGTGTTGACATCTGTGATTTTTGGGACAGCTCTAAATGATTAATTAATTAAGGTAATAATTTACCATTCCTTGCCCTTTATATAACCAAACGGACAGTTCACTAGATATCATATATTGCAGGGACCCCTGCGAAGTCATAACTGTTACAAAGGCAGTTTCTCTTAATTAGTGGAGTTCCCCCGTTGTGCATAAATATATATTTTTAGGAGAAAAAATTCTCTGTGTGCAATATATGTGTATTTTAGATACACTAAATGTTTTATGTGTTGATTGTATATTACATGAAATCCGTCCAGTAATTGTATAATTATATACATTTTTTATATATTTTTATATTTTATGGTGATAAAGAATAAAAAGCTATAATTAAATGCTAAGCGCAGTTCCAAGCTGCTTTGTTTTACCTTTACTAACAATGTCTAGCTGATGTAAAAAAGAATACAGTTAACAATTCATACACTACAGTCTAACATCAATATCTAAGCAGAATCACTACACATAAATATACAATAGCGTCACAATCCTATACAATAACAGAGAGAGAGAGTGAGAGAGTATGGCCAATACAAACAGGGAATAAGTTGGTTGGTTACAGAGAATAACTTACACACACACTGGGGAATGATCGCTGCGCAGCTTCTGGTACCAGCTCCAAGTTAGTCAAGATGAAAACCGTTTGTGGAGAGAGCAAGAGGGCTGGCCAGGCTGGCTGCCCTTATATACACTGCATACAGTACACTACAAAGGGACCTATAATCTCATTGTTCATTGGACACAGGAATGTCTCCTCGCATCATAACAAAAGGTCATAGGTTAGTTTGAACAGGTGGGCTGTGACTATATCAAACTGCTCAGGTGGGAGGGAATCTGAAGATTCCCGCCGCATGGGTAATGAATCGCAAATATAGTAAATGTCCAGAAAATACTAATGGCCATAACTATACGCAGGAGCGATTAATCTTTACCTAACCAGCACCGGATTGTTTCTAATAAAATGTTCTTTAGTTAGGTACCAAACACCACTGCTCAAACCCTGTCTGACCCTTCATATCATGCAAAGAGGAATTCCCCTGTCCAGCGACCAGCTACATTAAACAAACTTACAGTCATTATTAAGGGGAACATTATCTATAAAACATACTATTTGGTTTTATTATTTAACGATTGAGTCGCCCGCTAGACGCACACAAACTCTACCGTAAATGCACATACCACGCGCTCGAGCGCATGGCCGAGGAGGCGCCATCACGCAGCTGCGAGTATCCGCACACACGGGAGAGAATGTGCACGTGCAGCAGGCACGCGCATGAGGTGAATATATGGCAACGTGTAGTATGATATTTTTCCGACTTTGACAGTCCACCCTTTGGCAGTCATCAATAACTGCCACTTCCTAAAACAGTTCAAAAAAGAAAAATATATGTCATAATGTAAATACCATTTTATGATTGGGTAAAGGGAGGAGAGGAGCAGGTGGGAAAAAGGTATGACCTAGTGGGATAGTAGAAGCATGTGTGTATGAATCCATGTTTGGGGAGTCATGTATCATCGTGCCGTACGTGTTTTAGATCAAGCTTCGAGGTATTGCGTAGTATACATTTGAATTCCTTCTTATCCCATATTACGGGTCTGTGGATGGGCTGTCAAACTTTACCGAGCTCTTTTCGGCTTTTGGTTGCAACAAATGGGGGAGCACATTTAGTTGATGATACATGAATGGGGGGATATGTGAGTGCTGATACCTGTATCTATATTCCCTATCGACTATGTGTGTCATTACCTGAAGGTTGTAGAGGTGAAGATAAGAAGCAATTATTGTAAATGCAGTCATAAACTATGTGAGTTTAATATACATTTGCCGATTGAAGTCTTGTCTTGTGTCTTGTCTCGATGTACATGTTGACTGTAGTCTCCCGATGCTTTTGCTATAAATAACGAGCAAAAGTTGTTCCATTGTCCATAAAGTTATAGTTTCTAAAGTGTTGGGCTATCGTAAAAGTTAAAGTCACTAGGGAAATTGGGGCTTGTAGCATAGTTCATCAATGGTCTGTATAAAAGAGGTTGTCAAATTCTTCTTCCAAGCGGGTCTTTGTACCTTGGAGGAAAACAAAGGAGAAATGGGTGAAAGAAACGGACCGTGGAATCACATTTTCATCACAACATTGTCTCTATCGTTGGGTCATAAATCAAATTAGTTGTTGTTATTACAATGTCTTCGCTCCTCAAACTCATCACTCTGGTATTACCTTTACACTTCGTTAAAACCTGAACGCATCTAAATATCAGGCCAACCAATATGACGGCACCCAGAATACACAAGAGAAATTTCCCTACATCCATAATAATACCTTGGGCCCATTCTCCTAAGCCCGAGAACCAATTTCGTGGGTTCAACCATGACACCCAACTGGTCAGCTCATTACCCACAGCAGTGAGAGTGAGATTATGTTTCCTTCGGAACTCTCACTTCAATTGCAAAATGTCATCCATCTTTTGGTCTATGACCTCGACCGGGTCCTCAGTGCTGTTTGGAATGTACGTGCAGCACTTTATTCCATACTGAGTTGCTAGGGTAACACAATACCCGCCTGTCACAGCTGTGAGGTAATTGAGAATCATCCTATGCTGAACCAGTTCTGTTTTGTAGGCTTGTAACTCTTTCCCAGTGTACCTGAATGTGTCGTCATACATTTCGGTGATATTGTCCAATAAATTTGCAAGCGCAGATATATATTTATAATTTATCACTCCTCGGGCGGTACGAGTGATATCTAACGCGAGTAGGAATTGAATCCCGGTGGATTCATGGATCAGATCAGAGGCCAGATGCTCTGTCCTCTCTATCATGTGCCGTTTAACAATGTGCTCGTAATGAGTATGAGTATAAGGAGCTTGGGCACTGCGGTGAATATCTTTCATTTTGTTATGGGATACAGTCATTACTTCAGGCAGTACTTTTCCAATATAGCACAATCCCTCTGAGTTTGGGGCAAGCCATTTATACGCCTTCCTCCCGCATATGAAATATGCATCATCGGGGAGAACATATGGGATGGAGTATGACATTATCATGTTACAAATTTTCCATGTGAAATCTCCTAACCCTAACTCTCCCATCTGTGTAGTACACGTATCAGGTTGTACGATATGTGCACAGTATCCTGGTGATACTTCTCCAACTCGCATGGTCCTACTTCCTAGAGTGTACCTATACCGGAAATATTTTCCATGGTCAGCTATCTGGCGTATAAGTTCTGTGTCTATGGGCATTCTGTCGGGTCTGTATGAAAAGGTCATGGTTTGATTACTCCATGACACTTCCCAATTTCCCGGCTTTCGGGGATTGGAAATGTTAAAGCACACTAAGGACCTATCCACATGATATTGGTGGAGCTTCAAACTAGGAGGACTAGAGATATTAAACCTCTTGTCCACCGGCCTCCCACCACTTAGCTCAAGTACCTCTCCTACAGTTAAAGGGAATGGTACTAGTCCTGATTTGCTATGACCTTGAGGTACTTGAGAGCATACCCAACAGTCTGTCTGGTTTAACACTTTACCCACTAAGGAGTGATAGTCACTCAATGGATGCCGGTCCATGTGGACATTAAAACTGGACTGACATTTCTTTATGCACCCATCCTCAACTATATTGTCACAATGCCTACAGATGCAGTTCTCTTTAGCTAACAATCCTTCACAATGTCTACAAATAACATGGCTGCTAGATCGTTTTCTGGTACTCGCCTTTGCTCGGTGATTGTATTTCTATTGGAAATTTTACGCCTCCGTCTCAGTCATCAGAAACCCATTCCGGATCCTTTCTCGACCTCACTGGTACTCTCACCGAAACAAACTGCTCTGGTCAACATCATGGTCAACAGGAAAACACGGACTGCAGTCTCTTGGGGCGAGTCCATCTTACAGGAGAAGAAAGAGAAATTTGTAATGGGGGCACAAAAAAATACTTTGAGGGGAAAGAAAAATGTTACGATGTCTTATGTCCTCTAGTCTTGTTGTTCCTCTTGCTCTGCTGTCATCTCAAAGGTGCTGTCTCTCAGTCTTCCAAACGAACATTCCGGTGATACAATATTCCTTCCAAATCTGCGATCTTTCTGTAAGGAGCAAAAATCTTGCATTACCATTTGTCTAACTGATGTGTGACATACCATCTTTAAAACATAAGAACATGAGAGAGAAGAGAGAAAAAAAAAAAAACAAACAAGAGAGAGAACAATTCATCACATTTTACATTAAACAACAAACAAAAAAAAACATTGTCAGATCTTCCGTTCACCATCAGGCTGTCACACCAACACATCCACCGATATCCTTGCGCAGTCCTCTCCCCACCAGTATTCCCACACTCCACCCTTTTGTGCCTGGCCAGGACACACCGATGTCGGTAGGTCACACTGGGGTTAGGTAGACTTCTGCAAGACCAAGTAGCTATGTGATGTTTGAGTTCTGCCGATGAACGTCAGAGATGGGGAAAAAGAAACATTTACAAATAAATTTTACAACGTTTACCCGGCCGTTCCTGTGTCTTCAAGGAACTGACCTCCCAATATAATTAACTGTAACCTCAGGTTTACTATCAGTCCTAATGATCACCTTTCCTGATTGCATATTACAGGTGCGGCCCAAACTTCTTCCTAGGTGATTCCTGATTACAGTTTTGTGTGTTATAACTCTGCTCGTGTTCTTGTCTAGGGGGTTTATATAACCTTTGTCTATTTCTTGATCTACAATCTCTTGCATAATGACCTTCCTTCTGGCAATTATAACACCTTATCACCTTTGACTTACCCACAGGGGTCTGGGGCTTCTTACTTCTCTGTGTTTCCCTGTGCTTGCTGATGTTTTGCTCATGTCCAACAGCGGACTTTCTTAATGCAGCCACCGAGATATTTCTCCAGTATGGATTGGTGGTCTGTACCCTTGCTCTCAACACTTCCTTTAAACCATCCATTAACACAAATACTGCTACTTCTCTGTGCGGTGCACTTGTTTCGATGTTTTCTATACCTGTATACCTAGTCATGTCCTGCAATGCCCGATGGAAATAATTAGAAGTACTTTCCCCTTCGTTTTGTCTTATGGAGAAGATTTTGTTCCACTCGACAATGGCTGGGAAATATACTCCTAACTGTCGGTTGATCTGCTTAATACATTCCTGATTGTGTTCCTCCGTTTGAGGTACTTCCGTGTCTAATTGACAATCAGTAATAAATTTCGCAGGGTCAACACTGGAGGGCAAACATGCCCTCAGCACTGTCCACCAATCTTTGTTGGTGGGTTCTGTGGAGTTTCCTAGTTCTTTAATAAACCTTTGACATGCAACTAGATCTTTCCTAGGATCAGGAAATTCAGACATAATTGACCTTAATTCTGTCCGGGACCAGGGACGGCGCATTGCACTGTCCTTGACGGGAATGATTCCCTGAGCGTCAGTCTTCCCATTGGGGACTGTGATCACCCTGACAGGATTAAACTCAACTACATCATCTTGTGTTGGTTCTTCAATATGAGGTACATTTGTTTGTGCGATATATATAACACCGTACGTACCTGTGGACACGACCTCACCTGACCCTCCGTTAGGGGGTTTGATTATTGCCTTTACCGAATTGGTCGCGTCCACCTGGATGTCTTGTAGGATGGCTGCTGGAAAAGGTGCCAACATCGTGCTGGGCTCACTTTCTTGCTGGTAATCCTGAGGGAAGTTTAACATGGAGTGCAACTTGCACAGGTTAACAGTTGTACATTCAACAGGTTTACTTTTATCATTGTTACATTTGTTACAATTACTCTTATCATCTATAATACAGTTGCTAAGTGCATTTTTATCATTCACCAGTGTGCTACTCTCTGTAACCACCTCCTCTCTTGTTGCCATACTTTTCTTACCACAGTGAGAGTAAGCTGTGTAAGCTAATCCTCCTTGTCTCTCACCTTACCGTTGCCATAACTGTAAACAGTCATAATGTCTGATTCGTCTCTTTGCAGATTTAATGAGACCTTTCCTTCTTCTTAGATTTTGCACTACCTCAGGGTTCAAACTGCCTACCCGGGGAAACTGCTCCCCATCATCCTCTGTCATTCGTTCCCATTCTTTGCATAATAACCGTGCGGACCCTTTGGGCCAGCAACTACCAACGTGAACCCTTGTTGGACGTCCCTTCTTTGAACAATTGGCCCCCATCGTTTGCAGATATCGCTGTCTCAGCGAATTCTTACAAAACAAACCAAGGTTGCCCGCGGTAAGGCGACGGTGAAAGTTCAACTAGTGCCTTCACTCACTCTACGCCCCAATTGGCCAATACGAGTTCCAGCAGTGTGCCCACCACTGGACGTACCCAATTCGCTGGATCTTTTTGTAACCTCTATTTACTGGGGCGTGTGGGATCTACCCTCCCCAGTAAGTATTGGTTGTTGGAGATTTCCTGAGTGAGCAGTGAAACTCCCTTAAAATAACAAAAACCTACACAAATCACGTTAGAATGTACAAATAGCGTTTATGATCCCATAGTAAATTTTAATGGGTATCAAGGTAACAAACTAATGCACACAATTACGTGCAGTCCAGTCGCACTGCGCACAAGTAACTTAATATTTATACGCTGTACGACCAACGGAATCAGTTGTTTAGGCTGCGAAACCTTCAGCCGGAGCTCAATCTATATGGGTAATACGCAAAACCCCTCGGGCTGCGCTTAAACCTTCGCAGTCCTTTTGTCTGCGGATACTACTTGCTCCTTTTACCTTGTATAATGTTAACGCGGGCAAGCCAGTCCCACGCCACCAAGTGTCCACTCACCTGATGTGGTCTCCGACGGGATCCCGATTTGTGGGTTCGCAAAAAATAATACCTTAATTTACACACTCACTCCTGTTCATTCATATACACTCTAATCTTTCTGTACAGAAATTCCTTTCATACAGGCAGTAGTCCAATCCCAGAGGAGTTGCAACTAGAGAAGGATCTATTAGCTTAAAATTTTGGACACTGAGATTGATTTGCGCTATTATCGCGTTGCCTCCGTATCGCCTAACTAAAACAATACTATCGTGTGATTTGTATCACGTGGGCGTACCCAGACGCTCCGTTGCATAATATACGCTCCGTGCGTCGGCCCTTGTGTCGCGTACTCTAGTCCCGCCCTTTGTTAGAGACACATGTACGCAAGCCAGGTATATCCACAGAAATACAATTAACACGTTTATATCAATGTAGATGATCTTTAACTGTAATCATTTACTGAACACCACACAGAACTTCCTTGTATCTTAGGCAAGCCGTGTGCGTGTTTTACAAATTATTCCTTAACGTATTAATATTACTTTTAACTACCAATAGCAACAAATCTTTCTCAGCACGTTATTAATTGTGAAATGGCAAACAGGAAGGTGAGGTGTGAAAATACACAAATGAAAAGAAATACAGGTGTGTGCGTGCATGTGTGTGTACGCAAAACAGAAATAAACAGTTTTAAAAGACAATAGCGTATTGTTCTTACCTCCGGTTCCGGATTCTACCAGCACTCCTTCAACGTAGCGAAACAGACGCTTATCTAGCCAGCACTACTGTATCCCGATACGAAGGGATACTGCCTTCCCGCCCTTGCTGACAGATAAAGTCTGTGTTCGCTAGTGCGGATATGTGGAGGACGGACGAGCCCCCAATTGATAAAGCTAATTATTTATCTTATAACATTCACTATAAATGGGTAAGAGACTCAGTACGCAATTGGCATGTGGGGTACCGTAAGGGTACGCACTTAGCGTAGCATACGCTCGGCCGTGATCGAGACGCACATGCGACACGCTCGCTCACAGCTTAATGCGTGGTGTCGAGCACGCTATAGGCGGCCGACTACCGTAATGCTACGCTACCAGCGTAGCGGACGCTCGAGTCCACGAGGAGAACACCGATGACGTGTCCGTTGCTAGGCAACGCGTTTGTGAGGTAGCAGGCGCCGGTAAAGCCTGTCAGTGAATCAAAAAAGAGCAGAAAGTGTAAAGGCATGTGTATTACATGCAATACCCAGCCAACTAAAGCTGATATAAGTGAAGGTGAAACATACAGTGTGTTAAGATAAATTAAAAAGAAGATTAAAAAGTCACTATTCTACAGCTGTGTAGCAAGATAGAGTGCAAATATAGGAACTTGTGAACATATTGTAACTATATGTCCCCTATGGACAAAGAGGTAGTAACAAAGGAGTAATAACAAATTTGATTAACTTAGGCACTGTGCCCTAACTGTCGTCTGTCACAGGGCAATGGATGAGGAAGGAAGGACAAAGGGGACGGGGGGGGGGAACACGGAGAAGGAGGGGACGGGAAAGGAGAAAGGAGAGGGGGGAGAAGGACAGGGAGGGAAAAGTGGAGGAAGGGGGCTAGGGAAAAAAAGGGGGAAAGAAACGGGACAGCTCTTAGGTACTCAGAGCATCTAAAATGACCTAATGTCATGTCTCTCTTATAAGAAAACGTTCCAGGTGAATTTTTCATTTAGTCCCTTAGGTGATAGTGCATCCAGAAGAAAGATCCATTTAGATTCGCACTTGGATAGAGCCCGCTGTCTATCGCCACCTCTCAGTGGTACCGGAATGTGGTCAATGATTTTGTATCTGAGGCTGCACAGAGGGTGGCCACATGATCTAAAGTGGCGTGCCACTGGTTGGTCGATCTGCTTGCCTTCCAAAGGTGCTTTTATGGCCGATCGATGAAGCGCCATCCTGTCGCGTAGATTTCTAATAGTCTTTCCCACATAGAGCATGCCACATGGGCAAATGATAATGTACACAATAAAAGGTGTAGTGCATGTAAGCACATGACGAATTTTGTATTTATGACCTGTATGTGGGTTGTAGAACTCATGGCCCGTTTCCAAATATTTACATGTGGTGCAGGATGCACATTTGTAGCACCCTGGTTTCTTCGTCTGGATGGCCGAAGCTTTAGAGTGGTTCTTTGGGCCAATGTTGGTTTTTACTAGGATGTCCCTAATATTTGGTCCCCTTTTGTAGCTGGGCATCAATGTGGTATTTTTAAAACAGGGGAGGCCTTTGTCACCTGAGACAATGGGCCACAGTGCTTTTGTGGCACGTGGTATTACTTTGTTGGCAGTGGTAAATTGAGTCACAAAGGGGATTCGTGATCCAAGATGTTTTTTTTGCACACTATATTGATAAAGCTAATTATTGATCTTATAACATTCACTATAAATGGGTAAGAGACTCAGTACGCAATTGGCGTGTGGGGTACCGTAAGGGTACGCACTTAGCGTAGCATACGCTCGGCCGTGATCGAGACGCACATGCGACACGCTCGCTCACAGCTTAATGCGTGGTGTCGAGCACGCTATAGCCAGCCGACTACCGTAATGCTACGCTACCAGCGTAGTGGACGCTCGAGTCCACGAGGAGAACACGAGCGGCGCAGACGCTCACGGGATGACAATCAGTAAACCTTGAATGTAACACACAGAAAGGATACTCTTATACTGTAAACCTTGTACTGAAATACTGTAGCGATGTAACGCTGCTTCACCTTGTTAATGCTAAAGCTGCTTGAGCGTTTGAGACGCTCCTATTACCCTCTGCAATATAATAAACACACGATACCTTGCTAAGGTTCCAACACCTTTACTAACAATGTCTAGCTGATGTAAAAAAGAATACAGTTAACAATTCATACACTACAGTCTAACATCAATATCTAAGCAGAATCACTACACATAAATATACAATAGCGTCACAATCCTATACAATAACAGAGAGAGAGAGTGAGAGAGTATGGCCAATACAAACAGGGAATAAGTTGGTTGGTTACAGAGAATAACTTACACACACACTGGGGAATGATCGCTGCGCAGCTTCTGGTACCAGCTCCAAGTTAGTCAAGATGAAAACCGTTTGTGGAGAGAGCAAGAGAGCTGGCCAGGCTGGCTGCCCTTATATACACTGCATACAGTACACTACAAAGGGACCTATAATCTCATTGTTCATTGGACACAGGAATGTCTCCTCGCATCATAACAAAAGGTCATAGGTTAGTTTGAACAGGTGGGCTGTGACTATATCAAACTGCTCAGGTGGGAGGGAATCTGAAGATTCCCGCCGCATGGGTAATGAATCGCAAATATAGTAAATGTCCAGAAAATACTAATGGCCATAACTATACGCAGGAGTGATTAATCTTTACCTAACCAGCACCGGATTGTTTCTAATAAAATGTTCTTTAGTTAGGTACCAAACACCACTGCTCAAACCCTGTCTGACCCTTCATATCATGCAAAGAGGAATTCCCCTGTCCAGCGACCAGTTACATTAAACAAACTTACAGTCATTATTAAGGGGAACATTATCTATAAAACATACTATTTGGTTTTATTATTTAATGATTGAGTCGCCCGCTAGACGCACACAAACTCTACCGTAAATGCACATACCACGCGCTCGAGCGCATGGCCGAGGAGGCGCCATTACGCAGCTGCGAGTATCCGCACGCATGGGAGAGAATGTGCACGTGCAGCAGGCACGCGCATGAGGTGAATATATGGCAACGTGTAGTGTGATATTTTTCCGAGCAGCTGATCTCTGGGGATTTGTAGTACTTCATCTCTGATCTTGGTTAGTTCTCGAAGTTTATAACCCCTATACGCAAATTTGTGGATCATCTGTTCTAGCATATTAGCTAGGGTGGGTTTGTCACTAGATATACGGGCTGCCCTGAGCATCTGAGATCTTGGTAGCTCCCGTATCAATGCAGGCGGGTGGCAGCTGCTGTGGTGAAGAAGCGTGTTGCGGTCCATGGGTTTTGAAAATAACTTTGTTTGGAGCTGGTTGTGTACGATCTCAATGTTTACATCTAGGTAGTTGATGCTAGTGGTACTGATCTGGTAAGTGAATTTGATGGGGGAATCCTCTGTGTTAATCAGGTTAATTAATTTGATAAGTTCCTCCTCTGTTCCAGACCAAATGATCAACAGGTCATCAATATAGCGTGTATATAGTAGCATTTTGCCTACTATATCAGATGATGAAAAGAAAAATGAATCTTCCTGTTGGAACATGAATACATTAGCAAATGATGGGGCCACTTAGGACCCCATCGCACAACCAGTTGTTTGTACATAATATTGGCCATGGTGAATGAAGTAATTTTGTGTTAAGGTTTGGGACAGCAAATGTAGAAACAGTGGAATAGGTATAGAATCAAAGTGATGTTTAAAAAGGAACAAATCCATCGCGGCTAAGCCACTAGTATGGGGGATTACCGTATATAGATTTTTAACATCTAGAGTGCATAACAGGGTGTTGGTGGGCACGGTTCCAAGGTGCTTCAGTTTAATTAATAATTGGGTAGTATCCTTAAGTAGTGATGAGCGGATTCGGTTTTACTCGGTTTTACTCGGTTCTCAAAACCGAATCTTATTGGCTCACTGATGTCACGTGTTTTGGATAGCCAATAAGATTCGGTTTTGAAAACCGAGTAAAACCGAATCCGCTCATCACTATCCTTAAGGAACGTGGGCTGTTCCATAATATACGGCTGAATAAGTTGATCCAAAAACTGAGAGATAGGTTGTAGCAGTGACCCTCGTGCTGAAATAATTGGTCGAGGTGGAGGGTCTACCGGATTCTTGTGAAGCTTGGGGATTGTGTATAATACAGGTGTGATCTGATATTCAGTGATCAGTGAAACATAGGTCTTTTTGTCAAAATGTCCCAAGTTATAAGCTTCTAATAGTGTCAGGTCCAGTTCCCGTTTAAATGAATCCGTAGGATTAACGGGCAAGTGGCGGTAGGTGGACTGATCTTGAAGAAGTAGGTCAATATAGTTAATGTATTTATTAGTGTCCTGAATTACAATGCCACCTCCCTTATCCGCTGGGCGGAAGATGACATCTGAATAGTGTGACAAATCACATAAAAATTGTCTCAGGTGACAAAGACCTCCCCTGTTTTAAAAATACCACATTGATGCCCAGCTACAAAAGGGGACCAAATATTAGGGACATCCTAGTAAAAACCAACATTGTCCCAAAGAACCACTCTAAAGCTTCGGCCATCCAGACGAAGAAACCAGTGTGCTACAAATGTGCATCCTGCACCACATGTAAATATTTGGAAATGGGCCATGAGTTCTACAACCCACATACAGGTCATAAATACAAAATTCGTCATGTGCTTACATGCACTACACCTTTTATTGTGTACATTATCATTTGCCCATGTGGCATGCTCTATGTGGGACAGACTATTAGAAATCTACGCGACAGGATGGCGCTTCATCGATCGGCCATAAAAGTATCTTTGAAAGGCAAGCAGATCGACCAACCAGTGGCACGCCACTTTAGATCATGTGGCCACCCTCTGTCCAGCCTCAGATACAAAATCATTGACCACATTCCGGTACCACTGAGAGGTGGCGATAGACAGCGGGCTCTATCCAAGTGCGAATCTAAATGGATCTTTCTTCTGGATGCACTATCACCTAAGGGACTAAACGAAAAATTCACCTGGAACGTTTTCTTATAAGAGAGACACGACATTAGGTCATTTTAGATGCTCTGAGTACCTAAGAGCAGTCCCGTTTTTTCCCCCTTTTTTTCCCTAGCCCCCTTCCTCCACTTTTCCCTCCCTGTCCTTCTCCCCCCCCTCTCCTTTCTCCTTTCCCGTCCCCTCCTTCTCCGTGTTTTTCCCCCTCCCCCCCCCCCCCCCCCCCCCCCGACGTACCCTTTGTCCTTCCTTTCCCATCCATTGCCCTGTGACAGACGACAGTTAGGGCACAGTGCCCAAGTTAATCAAATTTGTTATTACTCCTTTGTTACTACTTCTTTGTCCATGGGGGACATATAGGGGGTAATTCCAAGTTGATCGCAGCAGGATTTTTGTTAGCAATTGGGCAAAACCATGTGCACTGCAGGGGAGGCAGATATAACATGTGCAGAGAGAGTTAGATTTGGGTGGGGTGTGTTCAATCTGCAATCTAATTTGCAGTGTAAAAATAAATCAGCCAGTATTTACCCTGCACAGAAATAAAATAACCCACCCAAATCTAACTCTCTCTGCACATGTTATATCTGCCTCCCCTGCAGTGCACATGGTTTTGCCCAATTGCTATCAAAAATCCTGCTGCGATCAACTTGGAATTACCCCCATAGTTACAATATGTTCACAAGTTCCTATATTTGCACTCTATCTTGCTACACAGCTGTAGAATAGTGACTTTTTAATCTTCTTTTTAATTTATCTTAACACACTGTATGTTTCACCTTCACTTATATCAGCTTTGGTTGGCTGGGTATTGCATGTAATACACATGCCTTTACACTTTCTGCTCTTTTTTGATTCACTGACAGGCTTTCCCGGCGCCTGCTACCTCACGAACGCGTTGCCTAGCAACGGACACGTCATCGGTGAGCCGCTCACGTGACTCACCCGGAAGTCCCGGTCACAGACGCCGGGAACACCTCTCCTCTGCTGTTCACGCTACTTAACAGGTGAGTGTCTTCTGGTTTAGTTTGGTTCGTTGTTTGTTTTTTTCACAGCACTAGGTTTACTTACCTGATGAAAAGGCTGCCATGCCTTGAAACGTTGTAAGATACCTGCATCTTGTTTGCTTTTTTTTTACACGATGCTATTTGTTGCCATCATGTTTTAAACACTAAAAAGTTTTCCCCACAAGTCCATGGAGTGCCGCCTTTTCCTTCGCTGCTAATCACCTGAGCCACAGGTGGGGAAGGATACTTCTACTATATGATTATTAGGAGGGCACCCTGGCATTTTTTCATTTGATCAGAGTGCCGGATGTTTTTTTCCTGTATATATATATATATATATATATATATATATATATTTCAATTAGTGTGTTAAGGGCATAATTATAAAACACAAAACGCAGTTCTGACCTGGTCGTAAAGGTTTATACAGAACAAGTGTGGGTTGTGTTAGTGAGCGATAATACAGGTTGAGTATCCCATATCCAAATATTCCGAAATACGGAATATTCCGAAATACGGACTTTTTTGAGTGGGAGTGAGATAGTGAAACCTTTGTTTTTTGATGGCTCAATGTACACAAACTTTGTTTAATACACAAAGTTATTAAAAATATTGTATTAAATGACCTTCAGGCTGTGTGTATTAGGTGAATATGAAACATCAATGAATTGTGTGAATGTACACACATTTTGTTTAATGCACAAAGTTATAAAAAATATTGGCTAAAATGACCTTCAGGCTGTGTGTATAAGGTGTATATGAAACATAAATGCATTCTGTGCTTAGTCTTAGGTCCCATCACCATGATATCTCATTATGGTATGCAATTATTCCAAAATACGGAAAAATCCCATATCCCAAGCATTTTGGATAAGGGATACTCAACCTGTAGTTTGTATTGCTCACATTTATAGAGACTGTGTGGTTTGTTGAATTGCGGACGCACTTTTGTACACGTGGTACGGACAAAGTACAGAGTCGCACACGAGGCGTAAAAGGCATGCACGGTAGCGTGTTTATGCAAGGTTGCGGGCGCAAAGTAAAACCACACGATAGTTGTTCAATTAAAGGCGGGATAGTATACATTTAATACAATAGCACATAACTATCCGATTTCAAAAGCAGATTAGTGTAAGACTTTGTTTAAACGCTACTGCCTTTGGGTTAAAACCATCAATCGGAGGGAGTGGTATTTTCTGTACAGAAAAGAAAAACGAGGTGTATCTGAGTGAGTGTATTGAACACCGAGGAGAAATCGGGATCCTGTGGAAACACTGGGTTAGTAGAGGCTCAGTGGCGTAAGGGTTCGCAACCCTACGTATTGTCTAGGTGGTCTAGGTGGTCTGAAGTGGTCTAGGTGATCTAGGTGTCCCAAATCTAGGTGGTCTAGAGTGGTCTAGGTGTTTCAGGTAACAGCGATCGTAGGGCGGATAGACAACTAGTATCTATAGGCTGTGCGATTGAACCGCACGGCTGTGTGTTTTACACAACACAACGTGATACTATTGTGTCATAGGCACTGTGGAAAGCATACGCAGGTGTGATTGTGTAAACAAGGTGTTTTTCTTTGATAACGTCGGGAAATCTCCCTGGTGGGCTTCCACTGGAAAGGGTGAGCAATAGTTATTGAAGTTTTCTATTTTTCACCCTACAAAAATTCCAGTGGAAAGATACCAAAAAGGAATTTTTCGCTGCCACTCTCAGGAAAATATTACAACAGAATTTCCTCTGAAAGAAATGACGGTGCTGTAAGGTCTGATAGGAGCCCTAAGTTGGGTACATCGCGATCCACTATCGACAGTGTATCATAGTACTGGCCAGCGTGGGCGAGAGTGGGTGAAGAGTGCTCAAAGAACTTTTACCATCTGCTTGTATTGTGTATTTTGGTGTTTGTGGGAAAAGCCCCACAAATATGGGAGCCAGTTGCTCAAGCAAGAGACGTTTAACCAGGGTTCAGGCAGGAGAAGTGCGGCCAAAAGGGTCAGCAAGGTTTATTAATGTGTGGTAAATATGGTACACACACGGAGGCTTTTTGCAATGAATGGGTACGTATGACTGCTGAAGATAGGGCATCATTCCCTGGGGATGGTGAGTTTGATCCTAAGGTATTGCAGGTGGTATGTCTAACCAAAGTCATATAAGACAAGAATGGAAATATAAGAACTGTTTGAACTTGTAGCAACAATAAACAAGTAGGAAGAAAAAGAGAAAGCAAGTACACCGCCTTATGTAGATGTGGAAGCAGTTACGGCCAGCATACAAACTATAGAAAATAATAAAAATAAAAATATGAATAATATGAATGTAACCTATATATGTACTAATGAATGTCGAAGTTTTATCTAGGAGGAGAAGGCGACCTGATTGGTTTCAGCCATTTCTCATGCACTCAGAGGAGTATCCAACCGGTAAAAGAAGAGCAGTATCCTGCGGGGGAAGTGGCTGAGACCAGTGGAACTGGTAAGTATGGTGTCATTCGTGTACATATATAGTAAAACCCAAAAAATAAAATAAAAATCATGAAAGTAACGTCAGAAATGGAGAAAAACCTGTCCGCACATTAGTATTTGCCAGTAGGAAAGCGGACAGAGACAGGGTAACCCCCGGGTATTTCTTTTAGTTACCATATAAGAAGTATTCATTCCTAATAATGCCCCTAGTCAAGATGAGCTCGGAAATGTTTGTTGGACCATGTACAGACCCTTAATACGGGATGAGAAGGATTGAATGAATACATCGCATGAACTAGAAGCTTGTTAATTTATTTATTTTTTGTTGTCTTTTGCAGTAATAGAAAATTCTCCATCTGGATAAGGTCACTGGAAAACACTAATTCGGCAAATGGGAGGAATGAAAGAAGTGCAACATTACCCTTTGACAAAAAAAACCTGCTGAAGTTACGATTGGGCCCCTACAATGCTAAACCCTTTCCTTTCCTTCTTTTTCCTAACAGAAATGGCCCCTGACTAACGTAACAGAGATTTTGTTAAATTTGAAATACATATATTGTACTCCCGCTCAGGAAGTACAAGGTGTGTTAGATACCCTCAAGACTAATGTTGCATTACACTGTTCTAGATTCATGTCCATCACAGGTAGAGGAAATTATCTCACAGATACCGGGTTCCCTATGAACTTAGGATGGACAGGACACTGGATTGATGGCTGAAATAGTCCCAGTAGTGACACCGCATGCACAAGCTTTAAGGGGGGGTAGACAAAGTAGGTAATCAATTCCCCGTAGTGCCCAATCCAGTTGTAATTTTAATAAAAATCCTCTCCACCTCTACAAACTAATCTGTCACCAACCTCTATTCTGTTTCTCCACAGTTTCCTCTTCATCTTTTGCGTTCACACAGGGTGGTACAATACATGGACCCGATTACAGTTCAAACACTACATGCCTAATTGGTCCTTCAGAGTTCTGCCTGAACCCAGTATATCTCACCAGCACAATAACACCAGTATTACTGCAGTGTGCATTGTCATGCACAAAGGGTGGAGGAAGGATGAGCATACTGGTGAAGGAAAATTTTGTATAGACACTGATATGCCTGTTGGTGAATGGCAAACCTGACATTTTCTTTTTCATTTTCTCCTTGTTTCTCTCCTCTAGAGATGTTTTTTTTCTTTTTTCTTTTTTGAGTTATGCTCATGGTACTCTACATTGCAAACACACAACAGTTAAATTAAGATACAAATTTGTGTTCCCTACAGGAAAAGGAGGTCTGGAAGTCGAAGGGGTATGGTTAGGAGTCCCCAGGACTCTAGAGAGATGGACAAGGTAAGCCAGTGGCCCCCAGGACGTATCCCCCAAGCCTAGCTGAGGCGGCATATGGTCTGACTCACCTAGAGTAAGGAAGGTATGTGCAAATTGGTAAGAGCTTACTGGCGTGTACCAGGGTTCTCTTCTCAGGCAAGCAGGAAAGCAATGACCTATCTTACTTGCATGAGTAAGAACATTTGGTAAGGTAGTACTAAAAGAGCCATCCCATATCCCTCCTACAAACGGACCTTTTCAGGTAATACAAATCGACTTCGTACAGTTAACACCCTTTAGGAATTATTGTTATGTAATTATTATATAATTATCTCCAGGTATGATTGAGCAACTGCCAAATTGTTTGTCTGCTTGTGTGCAAGAGGCATTGAATGGGAGCAGCATTTGGAAGGCATGCTGTTCCTTGTAGTGCCAATGGGACATCCTGGGGTGGCTCCTGGGTAAGTTAGCTCTCTGTCTGGAAGTGTTTTAGTAATAGCCTTTATCATGAGGCCTACTGTGACAAATTACATGGCCCTATGTGGGCACTGCTATTATGTAGGTTAGGACTGCTGTATCGGAGAAGCCGTGACGTGGCCAGCAGCTAAACATGTGTTTGCAAACATTTGTGACTAATTCTCTGAATTTTATTACCAGATAGGTTCAGGGATGGTTACAGGTAATTTTCAGTGTGCGGAAGGGAATTTAGGGGGTGGGGATTTGCACCCCCCTCCTCTCTGTCTGTTGTATGTATTGGTGTGCACTGATGTTTTCTCAAACTGGGTAGAGGCATTTCCTGCCGCCACGGATGCTGCTGTGTTTACCGCAAAGAAAAATTGTGCAGAAATTTGTGTGTAGATAATGGTACACCTAGGAGTAGGAGCAAAGCTTGAAATTGGACTATTGTGATCATAGACACTGCCACTAGTATTATGTAGCATCGGAACCACTCCCAGATCTTCACTTAACGAATCACCCTCTTCAAAATTTGTTTTTGGTTTTGGTTTTTGTGTTGTGTTTTTTTTTGGGAAGACAACCTCATGTCATGATTGATCTGCACAATGATCAGAAATACACCAATGAGGTGACAGTACAGTACCTTATCGAGATGAGCCAGCATTTGAGAACTTGACAAAAGAACTTGAAACTGTTGATTCCCGGTATGCCAAATACTAACTGTCTTGATTGTAAACCAAGAGACTGTGTGATTGTTCTTACGCTCAGGTTGCCTAATAGACAGGTGGGAAGGACCATACCAAGTTTTGTTGACAGCACTATCCCAGTGAAAGTAGCCGAGAAAGAGACTTGTGTCCACGATTCTCATTGCAGGAAAGTCGGTAGTCCGGAAGGAACTCGTAAATGGAGTGAGATCGCAAAAGTATCATCAGAGAGTCTGTTCCGTGAAGTCTGAGAGGCGGCACTGTTGAACACTACCTGAGCATGCTAAAGGATTACAGAAAGACCAGTCATTGTAATTGATTTGCTATGGACAAGAGTTGTTCTGTTCTATTTCTCTTTTCTCTCTTTCCCGCTGACAAACATTTTTTTCAGGACATTCTATTTTTGCGAGGTTTTTCATGAGGAGTCGAGTGTGGGACTGGAACTGGTTCTGGAGGAAGGAGTGATTTCCTTATAGGATCCCAGGATTAGCCTATCAGTTTGTTAAAGCCAGAGAAAATCAAAGGTCTAGTAGTTACGGAGTTCGGAGGTAACGTGATAGGCTATTGTCTGAGGAATACTGTATTTTGTAGCTATTGTGACACCATATTTGAAGATGAGAGCATCCAGAGATGTCAGTCTAGCAATAAGGTGACAGACATCCCTTGAGTGATTACCATTCACTAGTGGGTAAGGTCTTAAACCAAACGGAATGTTGGATGTGCTCACAGGTACCTCTAAGACAAAAAGATGCAGGATTAGTGCCATATTTTTTTAGAGTTAGCTGAGGTACTTGAATTACACGGAAGGGGGAGGGGACCGGTGGACAAAGAATATAATATAACTAGACCCCCCAGCCTTATGATCCACCAGTACCATAGATAAATCCTTGGTATGTTTAAATCTCACCAATTTCAGGAAATTGGGAGGTAATCAGGAACAACCAGACAATGGCTATTCACACATTGCAGATAAAGAGCTCATTAATATATGTGGAAGAAAGGTTTATAAGTGGCTCTCCCCGAACTCCGAAGGTTTATGTTATTTAGGAAGGACACTACTTATAACCCTTGTTCAATGATGAAACAGACCTAACAAACGTTACAGAAATGGAAACAATGTTTAGGGAATGATATGAATGTATACCATGAAAATTTTATATGTCACTTTCACGATTTGTTTGTGTTTTCTCCCTCTACCCAGCAGAACCTCAATCAAATCTGAACATCAGTGTACGAAGACGTAGGTACATGTATGTGTGAAATGTTCATTCAAATCTGACATTATAGGCCAAAGCACTGTACCAGCATACTCTATAGGTTGAATGTTGTCCCACACCCAACCAGTGGTCCCGTGACTGCCGAGTGCATATAGAGGATGTCTCGTCCTCCTCCCTGTCTTCCCCAAATATAGTCAAATGTCTGATTTGCGAAATGAATACATACGTGTGTCTAGGTCACCGATTATTGTCTGAAATATGTTTCTTATGTTAATAATTTATGGCAGTTATTGTTTACTGCCAAAGGGTGGACTGTCGAAGTCAGAAATATTACATAGAGAGAACATACAGGCTCCACACATTGTGAGTCGCTTAGCTTGCAAATACGCGCAGCAAGCACAGCAATATATGGTAACATACGCATTTACACAGACATGCCACAAAGATAGATTCAACACATATTTCATACAGCACATAAATTGAACATATTAAGCGCCAGACATCATAAGGTTTTTAAATTATATAATGGAGTAACGTCATGTATGTGTATTATTGGAACGGAGCAAGATGGACATGTCGTGCTTGGTGTCACAGTAACCAGATTAATGTGTAGATTCATTTGATGCCTGTTATTAAGTTGTAGCACATTGCCATTAGTAGATATGATTAAAAGTATGAAAGCTAAAGTCACTCTTATTAGAACAATGGATTTCCTGGAAGACAGCATGCCTGACCAGTGGCTATCTCCTGTAATTACACCATCAAGGCTGGACGTTGCTTGCATATGAACTGACCAGTGACTCATCATGAATGAGAGAGTTCCCTCCCCTAGACTAGTAACAAGAGATGTGTGCATTCCCCCAAAATACATAGTATATAGCTGATTGCAGACACACAAGAGCTCTCTGTTCTTTTTCCCCGGGTGCTGTTCGAGATGCTGTCTGCCCAGTACCTGTATTTAGTTGCTGAGAGAGAAAGAGATTTGGAGCGGAGGGTGCATTAAGGGAATGGTATTGTATGCTGGCCTGTAACTGTATGGATTCCTGCTTACTGTGTAAATTGTAACCATGTAACTATATATATACTATACATTGTGATATACTGAATATAAATCCTTTTAATAACAAATATATATATCAATGAGCTTTGGAACTCAGATAATGTGTGGGTGTATTGTTTTCTTATATGGGATGCAGTGTTTTGCGATGTATAGCGCACATTCATAGCACATGGTAATAAGATGCGCAGGCATCCACAGTATATATTAGAGCTGGCATTTTAAATATTTGTTAGAAAGCAATTTGACTAGCACAGTATATGTACATTACTTTTTACATCTTGTTGTATGAAGTGAACGTCAACTACTATTTAGTTAAGTAGGGTAAGGTTGTAACATTTTTAATTAAAGAACACAGGTTTTTTTGAATTGATATTTGCAGAATATGCTGTGAAGGAAATCTCATTGTATTGCACTTGTTTGTTACCTAGATTACTAAACACATAGTGACAGGTATACAAAGTATTCAAGGGAATTATAGAGAAAGGTTCTTCAGCAAAATCCATTACAGTATCATTAAACTGCAAAGTTATGACTAAATCATTGACTAAAACTAGACTAAAATGTTATCTGAAATCCACTGACTAAATCTTGACTAAGACAAAAAAAAAGACTAAAATGTGACTTTTAATTTAGTCAAATTTTAAGAAAGTGACTAAAGGCGCATACACACTTGCTGAGAAAATAAGTGACGTCGCTCATTTTCCCCCTTCCTGAGCGACATTGCTCCTTTTCTCTGCAAGTGTGTATGCTACCAATGACCATAGATCCGCGGCCCCGTGGGTCGTTAATGACCCTCGCTGTTGGCCGAGGCAGGAAGATCAATCTGGACTGTTGTCCAAGAGCTGCCTGTACGGTCCAGCCTCTGTGTGACGTCACATATGAACGTCATATCGCTCAGTGTGTACCACCAGCCGCTGACCACCCGGCCCGGGCAGAGGAAACACTAAGCGATGTCACTCATAGAGCATGTCGCCTAGTGTGTACCCACCTTTAGACTAAATAAACGCTGGTTTGGCGTCTCATCACTTGGAGCTGCTGCACCACTGATGCAGCTCAGCATTTCGGGATCACAGAAATATGCTGCTGGTAGCTGTAGTTTATTTCCAGTTTGATCACTCACTCAGAGTGCGTCCGGCAGTGTGATGCAGCCCCCACGCTGTTACTATTGCTGGCCCAACAGTGCAGCACTGCAGGAGAGGAGACAGTGAGACAGCCCTCGCTGCCTGGAGCTGAGCTATCAGACTGTCATGGGGCGGAGTAAAGCTCAAGCAGCAATATTCCAAAGAACAGAAAGAAGGTCCACTCTGGAGCTAGAGAGGTGACAGGGAGTGTGTAAGTCTGTCACTCTCTTCCTCATCTCCCTCTGTATAACTCCTTCCTTCATCTCTACCTCTGTATAATACTCTCCCCTATCTTATCTCTCCCTCCTGTATAACACTCTCCCCTATCTTATCTCTCTCTATATATAACACTTTCCCCATCGTATCTCTCCCTCTGTATAACACTCTCCCCTATCTTATCTCTCCCTCTGTATAACACTCTCCCCTATCTTATCTCTCCCTCTGTATAACACTTTCCCTATCTTATCTCTCCCTCTGTATAACATTTTACCCATCTTATCTATCCCTCTGTATAACACTCTCCCCTATCTTATCTCTCCCTCTGTATAACACTCTCCCCTATCTTATCTCTCCCTCTGTATAACACTCTCCCCTATCTTATCTCTCCCTCTGTATAACACTCTCCCCTATCTTATCTCTCCCTCTGTATAACACTTTCCCAATCTTATCTCTCCCCCTGTATAACACTCCCCCTTATCCTGTCTCTCTTCTTGCATAACACTCTCCCCTATCTTATCTCTCCCTCTGTATAACATTCTCCCCTATCTTATCTCTCCCTCTGTATAACACTTTCCCTATCTTATCTCTCCCTCTGTATAACACTTTCCCCATCTTATCTCTCCTCCTGCATAACACTCTCCCCTATCTTATCTCTCCCTCTGTATAACACTTTCCCTATCGTATCTCTCCCTCTTTATAACACTTTCCCCATCTTATCTCTCCCCATGTATAACACTCCCTCTTATCTTATCTCTCTCTATATATAACACTTTCCCCATCGTATCTCTCCCTCTGTATAACACTCTCCCCTATCTTATCTCTCCCTCTGTATTACACTCTCCCCTATCTTATCTCTCCCTCTGTATAACACTCTCCCCTATCTTATCTCTCCCTCTGTATAACACTCCCCTATCTTATCTCTCCCTCTGTATAACACTCCCCCTTATCCTGTCTCTCTTCTTGCATAACACTCTCCCCTATCTTATCTCTCCCTCTGTATAACACTCTCCCCTATCTTATCTCTCCCTCTGTATAACACTCTCCCCTATCTTATCTCTCCCTCTGTATAACACTTTCCCCATCTTATCTCTCCTCCTGCATAACACTCTCCCCTATCTTATCTCTCCCCCTTTATAACACTTTCCCTATCATATCTCTCCCTCTTTATAACACTTTCCCCATCTTATCTCTCCCCATGTATAACACTCCCTCTTATCTTATCTCTCCCCCTGCATAACACGCTCCCTATCTTATCTATCCCTCTGTATAACACTCTCCCCTATCTTATCTCTCCCCCTGTATAACACTCTCTCCTATCATCTTATCTATCCCTCTGTATAACACTCTCCCCTATCTTATCTCTCCCCCTTTATAACACTCTCCCCTATCTTATCTCTCCCTCTGCATAACACTTTCCCCATCTTATCTATCCCCCTGTATAACACTCCCCCTTATCCTATCTCTCCTCCTGCATAACACTCTCCCCTATCTTATCTCTCCCTCTGTATAACAGTCTCCCCTATCTTATCTCTCCCCCTGTATAACACTCCCCCTATCTTATCTCTCCCCCTGTATAACACTCTCCCCTATCTTATCTCTCTCTATATATAACACTTTCCCCATCGTATCTCTCCCTCTGTATAACACTCTCCCCTATCTTATCTCTCCCTCTGTATAACACTCTCCCCTATCTTATCTCTCCCTCTGTATAACACTTTCCCTATCTTATCTCTCCCTCTGTATAACATTTTCCCCATCTTATCTATCCCTCTGTATAACACTCTCCCCTATCTTATCTCTCCCTCTGTATAACACTCTCCCCTATCTTATCTCTCCCTCTGTATAACACTCTCCCCTATCTTATCTCTCCCTCTGTATAACACTCTCCCCTATCTTATCTCTCCCTCTGTATAACACTTTCCCAATCTTATCTCTCCCCTGTATAACACTCCCCCTTATCCTGTCTCTCTTCTTGCATAACACTCTCCCCTATCTTATCTCTCCCTCTGTATAACATTCTCCCCTATCTTATCTCTCCCTCTGTATAACACTTTCCCTATCTTATCTCTCCCTCTGTATAACACTTTCCCCATCTTATCTCTCCTCCTGCATAACACTCTCCCCTATCTTATCTCTCCCTCTGTATAACACTTTCCCTATCGTATCTCTCCCTCTTTATAACACTTTCCCCATCTTATCTCTCCCCATGTATAACACTCCCTCTTATCTTATCTCTCTCTATATATAACACTTTCCCCATCGTATCTCTCCCTCTGTATAACACTCTCCCCTATCTTATCTCTCCCTCTGTATTACACTCTCCCCTATCTTATCTCTCCCTCTGTATAACACTCTCCCCTATCTTATCTCTCCCTCTGTATAACACTCTCCCCTATCTTATCTCTCCCTCTGTATAACATTTTCCCCATCGTATCTATCCCTCTGTATAACACTCTCTCCTATCTTATCTCTCCCTCTGTATAACACTCTCCCCTATCTTATCTCTCCCTCTGTATAACACTCTCCCCTATCTTATCTCTCCCTCTGTATAACACTTTCCCCATCTTATCTCTCCTCCTGCATAACACTCTCCCCTATCTTATCTCTCCCCCTTTATAACACTTTCCCTATCATATCTCTCCCTCTTTATAACACTTTCCCCATCTTATCTCTCCCCATGTATAACACTCCCTCTTATCTTATCTCTCCCCCTGCATAACACGCTCCCTATCTTATCTATCCCTCTGTATAACACTCTCCCCTATCTTATCTCTCCCCCTGTATAACACTCTCTCCTATCATCTTATCTATCCCTCTGTATAACACTCTCCCCTATCTTATCTCTCCCCCTTTATAACACTCTCCCCTATCTTATCTCTCCCTCTGCATAACACTTTCCCCATCTTATCTATCCCCCTGTATAACACTCCCCCTTATCCTATCTCTCCTCCTGCATAACACTCTCCCCTATCTTATCTCTCCCTCTGTATAACAGTCTCCCCTATCTTATCTCTCCCCCTGTATAACACTCCCCCTATCTTATCTCTCCCCCTGTATAACACTCTCCCCTATCTTATCTCTCTCTATATATAACACTTTCCCCATCGTATCTCTCCCTCTGTATAACACTCTCCCCTATCTTATCTCTCCCTCTGTATAACACTCTCCCCTATCTTATCTCTCCCTCTGTATAACACTTTCCCTATCTTATCTCTCCCTCTGTATAACATTTTACCCATCTTATCTATCCCTCTGTATAACACTCTCCCCTATCTTATCTCTCCCTCTGTATAACACTCTCCCCTATCTTATCTCTCCCTCTGTATAACACTCTCCCCTATCTTATCTCTCCCTCTGTATAACACTCTCCCCTATCTTATCTCTCCCTCTGTATAACACTCTCCCAATCTTATCTCTCCCCCTGTATAACACTCCCCCTTATCCTGTCTCTCTTCTTGCATAACACTCTCCCCTATCTTATCTCTCCCTCTGTATAACATTCTCCCCTATCTTATCTCTCCCTCTGTATAACACTTTCCCTATCTTATCTCTCCCTCTGTATAACACTTTCCCCATCTTATCTCTCCTCCTGCATAACACTCTCCCCTATCTTATCTCTCCCTCTGTATAACACTTTCCCTATCGTATCTCTCCCTCTTTATAACACTTTCCCCATCTTATCTCTCCCCATGTATAACACTCCCTCTTATCTTATCTCTCTATATATAACACTTTCCCCATCGTATCTCTCCCTCTGTATAACACTCTCCCCTATCTTATCTCTCCCTCTGTATTACACTCTCCCCTATCTTATCTCTCCCTCTGTATAACACTCTCCCCTATCTTATCTCTCCCTCTGTATAACACTCTCCCCTATCTTATCTCTCCCTCTGTATAACACTCCCCCTTATCCTGTCTCTCTTCTTGCATAACACTCTCCCCTATCTTATCTCTCCCTCTGTATAACACTCTCCCCTATCTTATCTCTCCCTCTGTATAACATTTTCCCCATCGTATCTATCCCTCTGTATAACACTCTCTCCTATCTTATCTCTCCCTCTGTATAACACTCTCCCCTATCTTATCTCTCCCTCTGTATAACACTCTCCCCTATCTTATCTCTCCCTCTGTATAACACTTTCCCCATCTTATCTCTCCTCCTGCATAACACTCTCCCCTATCTTATCTCTCCCCCTTTATAACACTTTCCCTATCGTATCTCTCCCTCTTTATAACACTTTCCCCATCTTATCTCTCCCCATGTATAACACTTCCTCTTATCTTATCTCTCCCCCTGCATAACACGCTCCCCTATCTTATCTATCCCTCTGTATAACACTCTCCCCTATCTTATCTCTCCCCCTGTATAACACTCTCTCCTATCATCTTATCTATCCCTCTGTATAACACTCTCCCCTATCTTATCTCTCCCCCTTTATAACACTCTCCCCTATCTTATCTCTCCCTCTGCATAACACTTTCCCCATCTTATCTATCCCCCTGTATAACACTCCCCCTTATCCTATCTCTCCTCCTGCATAACACTCTCCCCTATCTTATCTCTCCCTCTGTATAACAGTCTCCCCTATCTTATCTCTCCCCCTGTATAACACTCCCCCCTATATTATCTCTCCCTCTGCATAACACTTTCCCCATCTTCTCTCCCCCTGTATAACACTCCCCCTTATCCTATCTCTCCTCCTGTATAACACTCTCCCCTTTCTTATCTCTCCCTCTATATAACACTTTCCCTATCTTATCTCTCCCGCTGTATAACACTCTTCCCTATCTTATCTCTCCTCCTGCATAACACTCTCCCTATCTTATCTCTCCCCCTGCATAACACTCTCCCCTATCTTATCTCTCCTCCTGCATAACACTCTCCCTATCTTATCTCTCCCCGTATAACACTCTCCCCTATCTTATCTCTCCCTCTGTATAACACTTTCCCCTATCTTATCTCTCCCCCTGCATAACACTCTCCCCTATCTTATCTCTCCCTCTGTATAACACTTTCCCCATCTTATCTATCCCCCTGTATAACACTTTCCCCTATCGTATCTCTCCCTCTTTATAACACTTTCCCTATCTTATCTCTCCCTCTGTATAACAGTCTCCCCTATCTTATCTCTCCCTCTGTATTACACTCCCCCCTATCTTATCTCTCCCGCTGTATAACACTCTCCCCTATCTTATCTCTCCCCCTGTATAACACTCTCCCCTTTCTTATCTATCCCTCTGTATAACACTCTCCCCTATCTTATCTCTCCCCCTGTATAACTCTGTCCTTCACCTCTACCTCTGTATAACACTCTCCTCTATCTTATCTCTCCCTCTGTATAACACTCTCCTCTATCTTATGTCTCCCCCTGTATAACACTCTCCACTATCTTATATATCCCTCTGTATAACACCCTCTCCTTCCTCCTCTCTTCCTCTGTATAACAGCACCACCTTTCCTCTGGATCAGATGCTCCGCCCCTCCCCCTCATGCAGTATCTCTGGGGAGAGACATGGTGACATTGAAGAGGAAGCATTCCAGCTCACAGTGAAGCAGCAGCCCAGCAAGTCCAGAGTCAGGCCTCCGTTGACTTTTTCCTCACCTGTCCTCAGTCACAGGGCTTGAGGTGGTGAGTGATGCATAAAACAAGAATGTTATTTTATATTTCTCTACCTGGTATAATGTGTAAAAGGGGACTCCACCTGCCGTAATGTGTAAAAGGGGACCCTACCTGCCGTAATGTGTAAAAGGGGATTCTACCTGCCGTAATGTATAAAAGGGGGCTCTACCTGGAATAATGTGTGATAGGTGCTCTACCTGGCATAATGTGTAAAAGGGGACTTTACCTGCCATAATGTGTAGAAGGGGCTTTACCTGGTATAATGTGTTATAGGGGCTCTACCTAGAATAATGTGTGACAGGGGCTCTACCTGGCGTAATGTGTAAAATGGGGCTCTACCTGACGTAATGTGTGATGGGGCTCTACCTGGCGTAATGTGTAACAGGGGCTCTACCTGGTGTAATGTGTGTAAGTGGTGCTACTGTGCAGTGTAATTTGAATAATGGAAACTACTGTGCAGCGTAATATGATTTGGTATTATTTTGTGGTAACACCCCTTCCCCATGAAGCCATGCCCCTATATATTACAATGCGCACTGGCTCTGTTTTAAATATGGGGGGGGTGCCAATGCCAGGGCTGTATATAGAGGGGGGGTTAAGGGGCATGCGCCCCGGGTGCAGGAATTGAGGGGGTGGATAGGAGTTACAGAGAAACAGGGTTTTTTTTAAAACCAGCAGTGCTGTGCTGCTCCAGTGAGACAGCAGACTGCTCCCGGGGCAATGTCTCTGACCCACCTGTCTGCCCACAGTTGGTTCCGATGCTGTGCGGATGAGCTCTTGTACCTGGGATCTCTCCTATGCCGGCTACTGTCTTAAACTCTCTTCTTTGCCACGCAGTGCTGCGACTAGCATGCAGTAAACTGTGCAAGCTATAGAGGTGAGCTGTTGGTGCTGTGTTTTTAAGCAGGCTATGATCCCTGCTTCCTGGTCAGCACCGACCGATAACAAGCTGCCGCCTACACACCATTGAGAAGACACTCTGTAGTGTAGTGATGTAGTTCAGCATGCAGGGGATGTTGTACGAGTGATGTAATGCAGTGGACATGGGAATGTAGTGCAGTGATATAGTGCAATGTATGGGGGCACACAGGGGGGCATGTAGTGGAACACGCTGCTGGGGGGGCATGTGACGCTTAGGGCATTTGGGGCACATAGGGGAATATTGTCCAATAGTATCCCCTTTTTTCACATTTTTTGATAATATGATTATCTTAGTCTGACAGTTTTTGTTTGTTTGTTTGTTTGTTTGTTTGTTTGTATGTTTTGTTGTTGTTGTTTTTTTTTTTTGGGGGGGGGGGGCGGCGCGGAAAATTACCGCCTTGCCCCGGGTGACGAAAATCCTAGTTTCGGCCCTTCCAATGCTGTTTCTTGCACACATCGCTAAAAAGTCTACTTAGAGCACTGCGATAAACTACTAGCCAATCATCTCCTGTCATTTTTCAAACTCAGCCTGTAACATGGCAGTTAGAAGCTGTTTGGCTGGCACTTTATCACTCTTCACTAGAGATGAGCGGATTTAGTTCTCAGAGAACTTTGGCTTCCGAGTCCGAATCCGAGCAAGTCTCGGATTTTCCATCTTGACTCGGAAACCCGAATTTGGCAAAACGTCATCATCCCGCTGTCAGATTCTCACGGGATTTGGATTCCATATAAGGAGCCGAGCGTCGCGGCCATTTTCACTCCACTCTCGTAGAGTGAGAGGACGTGTACTATTCAGTGTGCTCAGTCTCTATTTATTCGGGCGGGAAAGTGGGGTGACAAGTGTTGTGCTGCTCAGTCCAGTCCATATAGCCAGTGTAGCTGTAAAGTGGGGCTGTGTTGTGCAGACCAGTCCAGTGTAGTCACTCAGTGTATTGTGCTGCATAAGTCCAGGCAGTCACAGTGTTGGTGTTCTCTGCTGCCATATATCCAGAGTCCTGTGTCATCAGTAATTCCAGTGACGATATACGCTGCTGCTATATATATCCACTGCTGCAGTATAACAAATTACAATTATATTACTATTAAAAAGCTGTTGGGCTGCATCAGACCAGTGGTAGTGTGTGTCCTGTGTCATCAGTAATTCCAGTGGCGATATACGCTGCTGCTATATATCCACTGCTGCAGTATAACAATTATAACAACCTGTTAGGCTGCATCAGACCATTGGTAGTGTCCTGTGTCATCAGTAATTCCAGTCATTCCTGTGACGCATATTGTCTCTTATAACTCTCAAAAAATAATGGAGAACAAAAATTTTGAGGAGAAAATAGGGAAAGATCAAGAAGAACCACTTCCTCCTAGTGCTGAAGCTGCTGCTACTAGCCTTGACATAGACAATGAAATACCATCAACGTCGTCTGCCAAGGCTGATGCCCAATGTGATAGTAGAGGGCGTGTAAAATCCAAAAAAACAAAGTTCAGTAAAAAGAACCAAAAAAAGAAATTTAAATCGTCTGAGGAGAAACGTAAACTTGCCAATATGCCATTTACGACACGGAGTGGCAAGGAACGGCTGGGGCCCTGGCCTATGTTCATGGCTAGTGGTTCAGCTTCACATGACAATGGAAGCCCTCATCCTCATGCTATAAAATTTAAAAGAGTTAAGCTGGAAAGAGCACAGAAAAGAACTGTGTGCTCTGAGATGGTATCACAAATCCCCAAGGAGAGTCCAATTGTGTCGGCGGTTGCGATGCCTGACCTTCCCAACACTGGACGGGAAGAGGTGGCTCCTTCCACCATTTGCACGCCCCCTGCAAGTGCTGGAAGGAGCACCCACAGTCCAGTTCCTGATATTCAAATTGAAGATGTCACTGTTGAAGTACATCAGGATGAGGATATGGGTGTTGCTGGCGCTGAGGAGGAAGTTGACAATGAGGATTCTGATGGTGATGCGATTTGTTTAAGTCAGGCACCGGGGGAGACACCTGTTGTCTTTGGGACGAAGAAGCCCATTGTGATGCCTGGGCAAACTACCAAAAAAGCCACCTCTTTGGTGTGGAATTATTTCTCCTCAAATCCGGACAACAGGTGTCAAGCCATCTGTTGCCTCTGTCAATCTGTAATAAGTAGGGGTAAGGATGTTAACCACCTAGGAACATCCTCCCTTATATGTCACCTGCTGGGCATTCATCAGAAGTCAGTGTCAAGTTGTGAAACTTTGGGTAAGAGCGTAAGCAGTCCACTGACACATAAATCCCTTGTTCCTCTTGTACCCAAGCTCCTGCAAGACACACCACCAACTCCCTCAACGTCAACTTCCCCCTCACTCAGGAACGTCCGTAGTCCTGCAGGCCATGTCACTGTCAAGACTGAGGAGTCCTCTCCTAACCGGGATTCCTCCGGAGGATCATTGAGTGGTACGCCTACTGCTGCTGTCGCTGCGGCTGCTGTTGTTGCTGCTGGGAGTCAATCGTCATCCCAGAGGGGAAGTCTGAAGACCACTTGTACTACTTCCAGTAAGCAATTGACTGTCCAACAGTCATTTGTGAGGAAGATGAAATATGACAGCAGTCATCCTTTTGCAAAGAAGATAACTGAGGCCTTGACAGCTATGTTGGTGTTAGAGGTGCGTCCGGTATCAACCATTAGTTTAGAGTCACTTAAAGATTTGTTTGAGTTACTGTGTCCCCGGTATCAATTCCCATCTTGGTTCCACTTCTCTAGGCAGGCGATACCGAGAATGTACACAGACGTCAGAAAAAGAGTCACCATGGTCCTAAAAAATGCGGTTGTATCCAGTGTCCACTTAACCATGGACATGTGGACAAGTGGAACAGGGCAGAATAAGGACTATATGACTGTAACAGCCCACTGGGTAGATGTATGGCCTCCCGCAGTGACACCAGTAGCAGCATCTTGCAAACGCCAACTCGTTCCTAGGCAGGCTACGCTATGTATCACCGCTTTCCATAAGAGGCACACAGCTGACAACCTCTTACGGAAACTGAGGAACATCATCGCAGAATGGCTTACCCCAATTGGACTCTCCTGGGGATTTGTGATATCGGACAACGCCACCAATATTGTGCGTGCATTACAACTGGGCAAGTTCCAGCACGTCCCATGTTTTGCACATACAATTAATTTGGTGGTGCAGAATTTTTTTTAAATGAGAGGGGTGTGCAGGAGATGCTGTCGGTGGCCCGAAAAATTGCGGGCCACTTTCGGCATTCTGCCACTGTGTGCCGAAGACTGGAGCGCCAGCAAACACTCCTGAACCTGCCCCGCCATCAACTGAAGCAAGAGGTGGTAATGAGGTGGAATTCAACACTCTATATGCTTCAGAGGATGGAGGAGCAGCAAAAGGCCATTCAAGTCTATACATCCAACTACGATATAGGCAAAGGAGGGTAATGCACCTGACTCAAGTGCAGTGGAGAATGATTTCCGTCTTGTGCAAGGTTCTGCAACCCTTCGAACTTGCCACACGTGAAGTCAATTCAGACACTGCCAACTTGAGTCAGGTCATTCCCCTCATCAGGCTTTTGCAGAAGCAGCTGGATAAATTGAAGGAGGAGCTAAGATGTAGCGATTCTGCAAAGTATGTGGAACTTGTGGATGGAGCCCTTCATTCGCTTTGCCAGCATTCAAGGGTGGTCAATTTGTTGAAATCAGAGCACTACATTTTGGCCACCGTGCCCAATCCTAGGTTTAAAGCCTACGTTGTATCTCTTTTTCCAGCAGACACAAGTGTGCAGAGATGCAAAAACCTGCTGGTTAGTAAATTGTCAACTCAAGCGGAACATGACCCGTCAACAGCTCCTCCTTCAATTTCTCCCACAACTGGGGCTGCAAGGAAAAGGATAACATTTCCTAGCCCACCCACTGGCGGTGATGCAGGGAAATGTGGAGCGAAAGCTGACATCTGTTCCGGACTGAAAGACCTGCCAACGATTACTGACATGTCTACTGTCACTGCATATGATTCTGTCACCATTGAAAGAATGGTGGAGGATTATATGAGTGACAGCATCCAAGTAGGCATGTCAGACAGTCCGTATGTATACTGGCAGGAAAAAGAGGCAATTTGGAGGCCCTTGCGCAAACTGGCTTTATTTTACCTAAGTTGCCCACCCTCCAGTGTGTACTCCGAAAGAGTGTTTAGTGCAGCCGGTAACCTTGTCAGCAATCGGCGTAGGAGGTTACTTCCACAAAATGTGGAGAAGATGATGTTCATCAAAATTAATTCTAAAGTCTTCCGGGAAGACCTTTACCAGCAATTGCCTCCAGAACGTACACAGGAACCTGTGATGGTGGATTCCAGTGGGGTTGAATTAATACTCATTGAGGAGGATGTACATGGTGAAAAGGGGTGAGGAATCGGAGGATGATGATGAGGTGGACATCTTGCCTCTGTAGAGCCAGTTTGTGCAAGGAGAGATTGATTGCTTCTTTTTTGGTGGGGGCCCAAACAAACCAGTGATTTCAGCCACAGTCGTGTGGGAGACCCTGTCACTGAAATTACTGGTTTGTTAAAGTGTGCATGTCCTGTTTATACAACATAAGGGTGGGTGGGAGGACCCAAGGACAATTCCATCTTGCACCTCTTTTTCTTCTTTGCATCATGTGCTGTTTGGGGACTAGTTTTTTTAAGTGCCATCCTGTCTGTAACGGTAGTGCCACTCCTAGATGGGCCAGGTATTTGCAGGGCCGTCTTAACAGCAGTGTAGGCCCCTGGGCACAGCAATGCACTGGGCCCCCTACCCATCCTCCAGCGGTAGGGGTGGAGGGTGCTATCAGCAGCAGCTTTGATGTCCCGCGGGCAGTAGGGGGTGTTCTATCTTTCGCTCAGCATGTAGGACCTGGAGCAGTAATTTATGCTAATTACTCCTTTACTGCACAGATGGAGCTAAACTGTAGGAAGGGGCATTGGGCTGAATGAAGAAGCCTTGGTACATGACTTCCAGGGTGGTAGGGGATGGATGTTTAATATTTAGGGGAGTGGTGGATAGTAGAGTGGGCTTAATATTTATCATTTTCCAGTGGGATGGCCACTTGCTTGACTGCAGATATCTCAAGTTTCTGTAAATATATTTCTTAGCTTTGAATGCGATAAAAATCTAGAGAGTCCCACCTTTCAGGAGGTCCTGTGGACTTGGGGATCAGAGATCAGGAGCCAGAGCAATCCACCAATGAAAATCTAAAACTGCATACCAGGCGTGTGGAGCTGGAGCAGGGACCAGCTGCTTGAATGCTGATATCTCTGGTTCTGGGCATAGCATAGTGTCCACCGAAAGGGGAGTCACAGCTTTTGGAGTATACACTCAGAAAAACTCCAAGTCAGACAGAATCTGAAATATCCGGCTGGGAAGAGCACTTAATAGGCTTGAATGGGGACCACTGCTTTCAAGTTGGATATCTCCGGTTCCCCAGGGCCGATTTTCAAAAATCTGGTACCCCTGGAAAGAGTGGACCCTCAGCTATCAGCCTAGGGCCCTTATACTTCTGGGGCCCTTGGGCAAGAGCCCATTGAGCCCATACGAAAAGACGGCCCTGGGTATTTGTGCCGCACACTTGTGTCGCTTAGCTTGGCCATCCAGCTACCTCATTGCACCTCTTTTTCTTCTTTGCATCATGTGCTGTTTGGGGACTAGTTTTTTTAAGTGCCATCCTGTCTGTTATTGCAGTGCCACTCCTAGATGGGCCAGGTGTTTGTGCCGCACACATATGTCGTTTAGCTTGGCCATCCAGCTACCTAATTGCACCTCTTTTTCTTCTCTGCATTCTGTGCTGTTTGGGGCCTTTTTTTTTATATCTGCCCTCCTGTCTGCCACTGCAGTGCCACTCCTAGATTGGCCTAATTGTTTGTGTCGCTTGGCTTAGTCATACAACTACCTCATTGCAATTCTTTTTCTTCTTTGCATTATGTGCTGTTTGGGGACTAGTTTTTGAATAGTGCCATCCTGTCTGTAACTGCAGTGCCACTCCTAGATGGGCCAGGTGTGTGTGCTGCACACTTCTGTCGCTTAGCTTAGTCATACAGCCACCTCGGTGCAACTTTTAGGCCTTAAAACAATATTGTGAGGTGTGAGGTGTTCAGAATAGACTGGAAATGAGTGGAAATGATTGTTATTGAGGTTAATAATACAGTAGGAGCAGAATTTCCACCAAATTCTGTGATTTTAGCTGTTTTTATGTTTTTTTTTTTTTAAAATCATCCAAAACCAAAACACGAAAGGGTGGTTTTGGCAAAACCAAAACACAAAAATGGAATTAGAACCAAAACCAAAACACAAAACATGAAAAGTGGCAGCCGCACATCTGTATTCTTCACTTTATCACTTTTCAAGGCTTAGTACATCTCCCCATTTGGACCAACCAATCAGCTCCTGCCATTTTCAAATAAAGCCTGTAACATGGCAGTTAGACACTGATTGGTTGGTACTTTATCTCTCATCACTTTATCTCTCTCCAATGTTTGATAAATCTGCCCCTAAATCTTTTACCATACCGTGAAATATGTTGGTTAAAATCTTCCTCTCTGCTAAAATGTATCTTATTTATGATGAACTGTAACAATGGATGAATTGTTCTTCTATTTGTCTAAGAGCCAACTTAAATAAAGCAGTAAGCATTGGTTATTTTCTAACCTTCAGCCAAGCGGGTGTGGTATTAAAGGTCGAGCACACTTAGGTCGACAGTAACTATGTCGACATGGATTCTAGGTCGACAGGGTCTCTTGGTCGACGCGGTCTAGGTCGACAAGTCAAAAGGTCGACATGAGTTTTTAATCTTTTTTGGTGTCGTTTTGCCGTACAGTGACCGGGAACCCCAATTAGTGCAAGGTGCCTCGCTCTGATGCACTCAGCACAGGTTACTGTTCCCAATCTTACTCCTTAAAGCAGGGGTGGGGAACCTCCAGCCCGTGGGCCGTATAAGGCCCATGAAGCCGTTTGGTCCGGCCCACCCGCTCCTCTCAGTGAGACACGCCGCTGCACAGTCCGGCGGCAGCGTGTCTCAGCTGTCATCACACGGAGGAGAGCGCGGCTATTGTCGGGCGGCGGCGGAGTGTAGGACTTGAAACCAGCCGCCGGTTCGTGAGCCAATCAGAGCTTGCGGACTGGCTGCCAATCAGGAGCCGCGGCTGCCGGTCCGCGAGCTCTGATTGGCTCTCGAACCCAACATAGCCGCGCTCTCCTCCGTGTCCCCGCCGAAAGGAGCGGTAAGTGGGGGGGGGGGCATCTGTATACCTGGCACTGTGGGGGTCATCTGTATACCTGGCACTGTGGTGGGCATCTGTATACCTGGCACTGTGAGGGGCATTGTATACCTGGCACTGTGGGGGCATCTGAATACCTGGCACTGTGAGGGGCATTTGTATACCTGGCACTGCTGGGGCATTTGTATATATTGGCACTGTGGGGCATCTGTATACCTGGCACTGTGGGGGGTCATCTGTATACCTGGCACTGTGAGGGGCATTGTATACCTGGCACTGTGGGGGCATCTGTATACCTGCCACTGTGGGGGCATCTGTATACCTGGCACTGTGGGAGCATCTGTATACCTGGCACCGTGAGGGGCATTTGTATACCTGGCACTGTGGGGGCATCTGTATACCTGGCACTGTGGGGACATCTGTATACCTGGCACTGTGGAGGCATCTGTATACCTGGCACTGTGAGGGGCATTTGTATACCTGGCACTGTGTGGGCATTTGTATACCTGGCACTGTGGGGGCATCTGTATACCTGGCACTGTGAGGGGCATTTGTATACCTGGCACTGTGGGGGCATCCGTATACCTGGCACTGTGGGGACATCTGTATACCTGGCACTGTGGGGGCATCTGTATACCTGGCACTGTGGCGACATCTGTATACCTGGCACTGTGGGGGCATTTGTATACCTGGCACTGTGGGGACATCTGTATACCTGGCACTGTGGGGACATCTGTATACCTGGCACTGTGAGGGGCATTTGTATACCTGGCACTGCTGGGGCATTTGTATATATTGGCACTGTGGGGGCATCTGTATACCTGGCACTGTTGGGGTCATCTGTATACCTGGCACTGTGAGGGGCATTGTATACCTGGCACTGTGGGGGCATCTGTATACCTGCCACTGTGGGGGCATCTGTATACCTGGCACTGTGGGAGCATCTGTATACCTGGCACTGTGAGGGGCATTTGTATACCTGGCACTGTGGGGGCATCCGTATACCTGGCACTGTGGGGACATCTGTATACCTGGCACTGTGGGGGCATCTGTATACCTGGCACTGTGGCGACATCTGTATACCTGGCACTGTGGGGGCATTTGTATACCTGGCACTGTGGGGACATCTGTATACCTGGCACTGTGGGGGCATCTGTATACCTGGCACTGTGAGGGGCATTTGTATACCTGGCACTGCTGGGGCATTTGTATATATTGGCACTGTGGGGGCATCTGTATACCTGGCACTGTGGGGGTCATCTGTATACCTGGCACTGTGAGGGGCATTGTATACCTGGCACTGTGGGGGCATCTGTATACCTGGCACTGTGGGAGCATCTGTATACCTGGCACTGTGAGGGGCATTTGTATACCTGGCACTGTGGGGGCATCTGTATACCTGGCACTGTGGGGACATCTGTATACCTGGCACTGTGGAGGCATCTGTATACCTGGCACTGTGAGGGGCATTTGTATACCTGGCACTGTGTGGGCATTTGTATACCTGGCACTGTGGGGGCATCTGTATACCTGGCACTGTGAGGGGCATTTGTATACCTGGCACTGTGGGGGCATCCGTATACCTGGCACTGTGGGGACATCTGTATACCTGGCACTGTGGGGGCATCTGTATACCTGGCACTGTGGGGACATCTGTATACCTGGCACTGTGGGGGCATTTGTATACCTGGCACTGTGGGGACATCTGTGTACCTGGCACTGTGGGGGCATCTGTATACCTGGCACTGTGAGGGGCATTTGTATACCTGGCACTGTGGGGACATCTGTATACCTGGCACTGTGGGGACATCTGTATACCTGGCACTGTGAGGGGCATTTGTATACCTGGCACTGTGGGGGCATTTGTATACCTGGCATTGCGGGGGCATCTCTATACCTGGCACTGTGAGGGGCATTTGTATACCTAGCACTGTGGGGGAAATTGTGGATCTGGCACTGCACTATTGGGGGCATATGTGTATCACGTCCCATTTTAACTGGCCACACCCATTTTTTTGGCGCGCGCGGGGGCAGACTTGTATGGCCCCGAAGGATTTTATAAATATCCAAATGGCCCTCGGTAGAAAAAAAGGTTCCCCACCCCTGCCTTAAAGTATGAAAAAGTTCAAAAAAAAGTGAAAAACTTGTGTCGACCTTTGACCTGTCGACCTAGAACATGTTGACCTAGTTACTGTTGACCAATAGTGGTCGACCTAGACACTGTCGACCTAAGTCTTGTTGACCTGGAGACCAGATGCCCAGCCAAGCACCAGACCTCATTCTTCTGTGGTAATTAGATTTCAGACACTGTGGGAAAAGGCCACATACACCTTAGATTAACATATAAAATGTATTGTTAGATATAAGGTGATGTCAAATTAAATTATGCTACACTGGTTATTTTATTACATGGGTAGACTCCTGTAAATGCCATACTGTAATTATTAGCAACAGCATCATCACTTATAATAATCTGTACTCCATTCAGTGGCGGAACTACCACCAGTGCAAGCGATGCCTTGCACTGGGGCCCACCGTTGTGAAGGCGCCCACAGCCAGCAGCACGTAATGAGACAAACTGACTCATTACATGCCGCCTGCTGCTGTGTGCTGTGGACCAAGAAGAGAGGAGCAGCTCAGTAGCAGAGCGCAGGGACGCAGCCACTGGGAGAAGGAGAAGGAGGGAGCCCTATCTATTTATCTCTCTATCTATTCTGTCTGCCATAATGTGTAAAAAGGGGTACTGGCTGCCGTAAAGTGTAAAAAGGGGGAATGTCTGCCGTAATGTTTAAAAAGGGTACCCTACCTGCCGTTGTGTGTAAAAAAGGGACGCTGTCTGCTGTAATGTGTAAAAAGGGGATGTTGTCTGCCGTAATGTGTAAAAAGGAGAATCTGTCCACCATAATGTGTAAAAGGAGCTCTACCTGCTGTAGTGGTGCTACTGTGCGGTGTAATTTGAATAATGGAGACTACTGTGCACCATAATATGAATTTTGTGGCCACACCCCTTCCTGTACTTTTCATCCCTGAGTGCCGCTGAATATTGTATATGTGTATATATTGGTACATTATCTGTAACTGGCCCTATACTTGGGGCATTATGTGTATCGGAAACTATACTGGGGGCATTATGTGTGTCTTGCACTATACTGGGGGCATTATGTGTATCTGACTGTCACTATTTGGGCAGTATGTGTTTCTGGCACTATATGGGTGCATTATGTGTATCTGGCACTATACTGAAGACATTATGTGTATCTGGCACTATATTGGGGTCATTATGTGTAAGGGGCAATACTGGAGATCATTATGTGTATCTGGAACTATACTGGGGACGAAAGGCAGATCGTAGACAAACAGGAATCAGTTTTTGTCTGGGTGCACTCAATCCCATTCACATAAATACTGTATAGTTATTCATAAATTATTACCTTTATTTCTATATGTTTTCAGAATATTGATGAATACCAATACCCACGTGGAATAAACTTATTTTATTGTTTATCCCACATATTGTACCATTATGACCTTTATTTAAGGTTATACAAAGCAAAGTATATAAAATTAATAAAGAATAGAAACATGTGATAAGAAAAAGATTTTCAGACAAAGATTTGTCTGTGTGAAAAAATAGTAAAAGGATATTAAAAACAAGACCGTGTGTCATCTCTGATTCCATAATGTCTCTAATATTCCTCTTATTGGGGGGAAAAACACCCTCTTCACAGGTGGAATGGAGTAGATGTTTTCAGTAACTTATAGTTCACTAGAGTATATCTCTTTTCTGTACTATTATGACATGCTCCTATGGTATAGTATTCCTATAATAAAAGGCTTGTGGTAATAATTATCTAAGATCACTGTATTTGAGTACACCAAATATATTTATGATTAAACTTAATTGTTTATATCATCTTGTGTGCATTGTTTTTGAGTCAATTGTATCTGGACAATGATTACTTCTTGGGGCTATCGGTAGTCATGTGATTATGTACATGTATATCATTACTGGGCTCTGTTGTCTATACTCAGCTAGTAGTATATTTGATTATGTTTCTTCCTATATGCTCTAAGGATTGGTATTAATACATTTACTTCCTTTAGTACATGACACAATAAATCCCTCCCAGTGTTATGCTTGTGTCACTTTGTAGCTGAAGATGTTGCTGCTTATCCAGCAGATTTATACTATAATCCAACTAAAAGCTTGGATTTTTACTTGCAGCCCAATTTGTGCACCTTAAATAATCTTTCACATGTACCAGTACAATTCAGCTAATGATACAAATGTTTCTTCCTTTATGCTCTGGGGATTGGTATTATTGATACATTTATTTCCTTTCATGCATGATACAATGAATCCCTGCTAGTGTTATAATTGTATCACTTTGTAGCTGAGGATGTTGCTGCTTATGCAGCAGGTTTATACTGTAATCCAATTGCCAACTTGAGTTTTTGCTGGCAGCACAGTTTGTGCACCTAAAGTCATATCTTACACACACTAGTACCAAGGATATTATATAAACCATAAATGGCTTCTTGTATATTTATTGCCAGGTCATGACATACCCTGCATGCCCTTCACTTAGCACAATGAAGTGAAACAATGATTTCATACATCATTATAGTCTCTGTACTCTTTGAACACTCTCAAGTCAACAACAGTGCTTATATGTTTGTCATTTAATTTTTCATTTGCAGCTAGAATATAAAGGTCATCCATTCGGTAGTGTGAGATCTGGCTTTTTGTTTAGTACTTTCAGTGCAGTGATCATCTGTGCCCGCTTTTAATTGCACCCCAACATGCTCAAATAATTAACATTGCACACAGTGGCGTAAGTTCATCCCAGTTGCCCGGAGGCAAGATAAATATTGGTGCCCCCCTGCTTATATTTCGATAAATATGTGTGTGTGTGTGTGTGTGTGTGTGTGTGTGTGTGTGTGTGTATAGAGTGTTCTAAAAAAAATATGTATATACTGTATATATACACACATTTCATTGTCTTTTATTTTAAATCACACATATTTTAGCATCCATACCCAGGATAGAACCCATGACCTGTTACACTGACAGCAGACACTTTACTGATGGAGACATTTGCTCCTGTACAGTAAGCATGAGAATTCTAACTATATGAGGTTACATGTAATTGTCAGAGAAGTAACTTCATATAGTTAGAATTGTCATATTTCTAATACAGGAGCAAACAGCTCCCATTCTGGTGTCACAGAATACAAGGAGAGGTGCCCCCCTTCAGAGCAGGAGCCCGGCGGCAGATGACTCCGTTGCCTCCCAGAGTTCTGCCTCTGATTGCACACATATATACATTAAATGTAGTAGGTCACTCTCGATCTCATTCCCCACATTGCATCATTACAGTAGTATCATTTAACATTGACGGCACACAGCTTGACCACCGATGAGCATTTCCCTTTATACTAAAGCTTTCTCAGGGCTCTAGCGTGCGGTGCCCACCTTGCTCAACATATAAATAGGGTGAAGGAACCAATCAAATCACCTGAAATTCTCAGAGTCCAATCATCCATTCATGTTTACAGGCGGAAGGTTTTCAAATTCCCCGTCCGTTGCTGCATCAATTAGCGGCTTAGCCCTATGATGGTCAGCAATCTGCACGGTAGTAACAATCACCCGGTGTATTATGTAATCTACCAACCCATCGGTTATTCCCTTGTGACTGGATGGGGAACCCTGCAATCTGTAATTGTGCTGATTGAAGTAACTGCAATATAGGGATTTTGATGTTTAACCATGTCCCCGCGCATACCTGAAGGTGTATCTGGGACTGGTATAATAAATGAATATAAATATACAGACCTCTGTCATTAATTGCAGTTTTGATCTATGATTTAAATATCTTACATAGATCTGTGTGTAATATATTGGAATCTAGTGTGTATATATAGATGTGTAATGTGTGTATCCGTGATAATGTTTCTTATGTTTTGTTAAGGAATTGTGTGATTTAATACAAACATTTTCTGTTTTGTGTGAAAGTGCAAACCTATTCATATGTAATTATTATCATTTTTGTGTATGTATATATTATAATAAAGAATTATTTTGTGTTAATACGTGCATTAATTAGTGAAAACCAGTGATGGTGTGAAAGGTGCTGAGATATAAATGAGTGCATTATATACTATGGTTTAAAAGGATGTATATAAAAATGGGCATACATCCGGTGCTATCGGTTCAGAAGTGCGCATGCACTGGCGCCGCAGTGCACCGGCGCATGTCAGACGGCCGAAGGCCATCGCTGCACTACGATCACCTCTGCCTGATTGACAGGCAGAGGCGGTCGCTGGGCGGGGGGGGGTGCTTTGTGGGTGCGGTCCGGCCAATGCAGGCGTGATCAGACCGCAGCGGCTGCGTGATGTCACACGCAGCCACTGCGGGCCGGGGAGCGACGAGTAGCTCCCGACCAGCACGCTGAAGCTGCGCTGGCTGGGAGCTACTCCTAAAGTGCAAAAGCATTGCCGCTGTGCGATGCTTTTGCACTTCTATGGGAGGGGTGGCCGGCACTGACATGTGGGGTGGGATAGCCCTGTGCTGGGCTATGATCAACTCGGAACCACCCCCAATGTAGGTTAAATGAAGAAATACAATACTCAGCATTTTTATGAATAAATAGGGATCTAATAAGTAACCATGCTCATGCTCGGATATTAACAATCATGAACCCCATACATCTTGGGAGATTATGCGCTCTCAAAGCTTCCGAGTTGTTCGCTCGGTAAATTTCTTCGCATCGCAGCGATTTTCCGCTTAGTGCGCATGCGCAATGTCCGCACTGCGACTGCGCCAAGTAAATTTGCTATGTAGTTAGGTATTTTACTCACGGCATGACAAGGTTTTTTCTTCGTTCTGGTGATCGTAATTTGATTGACAGGAAGTGGGTGTTTCTGGGCGGAAACAGGCCGTTTTATGGGTGTGTGCGGAAAAACGCTACAGTTTCTGGGGAAAACGCGGGAGTGGCTGAAGAAACGGAGGAGTGTCTGGGCGAACGCTGGGTGTGTTTGTGACGTCAAACCAGGAACGACAAGCACTGAACTGATCGCAGATGCCGAGTAAGTCTGGAGCTACTCAGAAACTGCTAAGAACTGTCTATTCGCAATTTTGCTAATCTTTCGTTCGCAATTTTACTAAGCTAAGATTCACTCCCAGTAGGCGGCGGCTTAGCGTGTGCAAAGCTGCTAAAAGCAGCTTGCGAGCGAACAACTCGGAATGACCACCTATACTCTGTGTATAGATTCATTATACTCATTTACCAACACTTCAGTATTTAAGTGTACATGAATGGACGAGGATTACATTTAACAAAGGGATACAGTAAGAAATATAATTGGCTTTCCAATGATATGATATATATATAGATATATATATATATATATATATATATAAACAAACACGAGGAACCACTGCACTCGCCATTCCCAGGGGTTGGGGTGCGGTGGGCTGTGACCACCAAACTCAAATATACCAAACAAAAAACCCCGCACTCTCCTAAGCAGCTTCATTCACCTTAATGCTTTAATATACATCTAAATAAATAATGGGGTTTTGGTTTATGAATTGTACAAATCATGTAAGCTTGCGGCCCACTCCACGGGACCCCATTTCACCGCAAGTCCTACTCTATCACAAACTATCACATAACCAAAACCCCATTATTTATTTAGATGTATATTAAAGCATTAAGGTGAATGAAGCTGCTTAGGAGAGTGCGGGGTTTTTTGTTTGGTATATATATATATATATATATATATATATATATATATATATCAGTTCAAAAGTGGATATACTTACTATAAAAGGACCAGGATTATATCCATTAAGGGATATACTGTAATAAGATATACAATAGGTCTTCTTATTGTTTGACAGATATATGCTAATAAAATAACATAACTATGGTCCATGAACAATCACCATCTATCTAAACTACATGTCAGCACAATAATGAATATACTTACCACAAGAGAACAGGAAGAATAATAAATTAGGCTGGCATAACAACCAGTGGAATATGTATACTAACATGATACCAAAATACTTAGTTTACTTATAAAGGGTTTAGACTTACCAGTATGGACACGAGGCAGTCTTGAGACCTCTAAGTGACAGGGCACACATTACTATATTTTACACATATTTATGTTACTAACATGTGCTTAAATGCACTCACATTTATATAGAGACTTTATGAGGACATATGTAAACGGTGGAACTAGCAGAAGCATTGGCGCTTCTTTAATAGGTGTAATGGGTACAATGTGTGTGGTGCATACTGGTCCCTGGGTCCAGGGGGGTCAACACCGCAAACACAGCACCCATTTTAATACTTACCTTTCCGGAGTTCAGCATCGGGTGCTGTGATGGCGACGGAAATCGCCGCCACAATGCCCACCGTACAGTAGCCAAATTGGTCTCCGGATCATGGCGAGCGCCATATTTCCAGAGACATGCACAGTAGACTATGGCACAATGATGGAGTCTACAGCACCGTAGAGAGGAGGGGGCCCACCCAGAGATGCCCACCAGGCTGGAACATCAATCTCAAATGTGTATGTGTATGTATGTGTGTATGCATGGATGTATTTGCAAGTTATGTGAACCTCATTGAGGACACATATCAATAACTAGGTGCTTCATCGCGCCCTACGGGCGCTCTTCACACCGTCGCAAGGGGCTACGCCCCCTTAACCCTTGCATGCCTTTCTGGGGTTCAATATTTGTATTATATGTAGTATTACCTGCATTCCTTTGTTAGTGGTTAAATATTGCATAATGAAAGGGCGTGCGATGGTGAAGGAGGCGCAGCCCCTTGCGACGCCGTGAACAGCACCTGCAGGGCACGATGTACAGAATGTAGCGGGTGCGGGGGGGACTGCGGATGGTGTCTGTAGATGCTGCGGGTGGAGGGGCGGCGGAAGTGGGGGTGGGGCCCGGATGGGGAAGGTGCTGCAGGTGGTGGAGGGGCAGGTGCGGGGGTGCAATTGGTGGGTGAGGGATGGGGGAGGGGGGGACCGCGGATGGAGGAGGGTGTCTGCAGATGCTGCGGGTGGAGGGGTGCAGGTGTGGGGGGAGACATATAAGGGGGGTGGATTGTGGAGGAGGCCTGGAGGTGCTGTGGGTGGTGAAGGGGTGGAGGAGTGGGAGCTGCGGGTGGTGTAGGGGGTCTGGAGGCACAGCGTGTGGGGGAGGGGTGGAGTGCCGCATGTGGTGGAGGGGAAGGTGCGGAGGTGTGGTGCATTGGGGAGAGGTCTGGAGGTGCTGCGGGTACAGTACCTGCCAAAAAGGATTGGGGTGACAGGGCCAGGGTAGGGGCGGCAAGGCCAGGACAGGGGTGACAGGGCCAGGATAAGGGTGAAAGGGCCAGGATAAGGGTGGCAGGGCAAGGCCAGGGGTGACAGGGACATGACAGAACACAGGGCACGAAGGGATTGGTATTAGGGACAAAACAGTGGTGACAGACAGATGTGTCTTACCGGAGTCACTGCTGCTGGCTGCTGCTGTTCCACTTCAACCTGTTGGGATGTGCTGCTGGTGGAGACTTGGCATGGCTGACTCTCTCAGGCTGGAGTCCTGCTTCCTCTGCCCATCAGCATCCCTCCCCCCACTCCACAGTCACACACCGCGGACCTCGCGCAGCTGCCGGGCACTGTGGTAAGGGGAGACTGGAAATGACTGGTTAGCCCCCAGGAGATGCTGCGGCTGGAGGGAGGAGGGGGTCATAGCATGCACGTGGCGCGGACCTCACGGCTTCCGGGCACTGTGGTAAGAGGAGACTGGGAGTGACTGGTTAGCTCCCAGGAGACGCTGCGGCTGGAGGGAGGAGGGGGTCATAGCATGCACGTGGCGCGGACCTCGCGGCTGCTGGGCACTGTGGTAAGAGGAGACTGGGAGTGATTGGTTAGCCCCCAGGAGATGCTGCGGCTGGAGGGAGGAGGGGGTCATAGCATGCACGTGGCGCGGACCTCGCGGCTGCTGGGCACTGTGGTAAGGGGAGACTGGGAGTGACTGGTAAGCTGCCAGGAGACGCTGCGGCTGGAGGGAGGAGGGGGTCGGAGCCTGCAAGCAGCTCGGACTTCTGCAGCGCTACCTGCCGGCTAAAGTGTGTGAAGGAGCTGGACACACCTCACTGCGGGTGGCAGTGCTGCAGCTAGCGGTGGGGTTGCTGGGGCTGGAGATAACAGAGGCAGTACGGAACCTGCACAGCGGCAGGTGCCCCACAAAACTGCAGCTAAGAAGCGTGGAGTGTGCCAGAAAGTGACGCTCCTCCGCGTCAGAGAGACCCTGCTGAGTATGCTGATGTGGGGGGTCAAGTACACAGTGAGCCGGTGCCCGTCTGTCTGTACGGCATACCCCCTCACACACCCCCATACCCCCCAAATGTCCCGATTTTTGTGGGACAGTCCCATTTTGGGGGTCTGTCTCGCTGTCCCACCCGCAGGTCGCAGTGTCCCGCGGTGGTGGAGGAGGTGGGGGGGGGGGAGTTGGAAAGCTCCTGTACTTGCTGTTCTGCTTAGCAGAGCAGCAGTGAATAGTGGAGACAGAGGGAGAGGGGGCATCAGGGGGTACGGATTAATGGGGGGTACCAGCAGCAGAGCCAGATTAAGAGGGGGGCAGGGGGTACGTACCGTTAACCCCACAGTTTTAGGGCCCCCCCCCCCCCGGCTGGAGTAGCTCTGTCCCAGCTCAGAAGCTCCCCCGTCCTGCCAGCAACAGCGGCAGCATTGTACTATAGTCAGCACACGCTGCTGCGTGTTGGCAGGTCTGTGGTGTTGCAGGGAGGCAGCAGTCTCCCTGCTTTCTTCTGCCTGTGCGGGTGTGTAGGGGGGAGCGACCACCTCCTCTGGATTTACCCCTAGCTGAGGGGCCAAAATTCCATAAAAAATAAATAAATCCTGGAATTTGCATAAGGGGGCGTGGCCTCGCGTCCCGCGATTTGGCCACGCCCCAACCCCACAGCAGGCACAGTGATATAGGGCTCCCCTGTCACAAGTGCCCTGGGCCCCCGGACTCATAATCAGCCCCTGGGGGCATGTCAGCAGCTCACAGAGCGCAGGGCATGCTCCCTCACTGACGAAAACGGGGGCCCTCCCGTGAAGCCACGCCCCCTTTTCAGTGTGTGTGTGTGTGTGTGTGTGTGTGTGTGTGTGTGTGTGTGTGTGTGTGTGTCCCTCCTGCCTGAAGAAAGCTGGGAGGTCTGCACCCCTGCCTGTGACATGCCCATACTATCTGCTTCTGCTATCTGCTTCTGCTCCTGGTCTCCTGTAGATTTGGCCAGATCTGTGACTCATTTGACTAACTCCGCCCAGTGTTGTGACTCCGCCCAGCGTTAGCAAATGAATCACAAAGTCACAGAATAGGGCTATTATATAGGAGATTGAATACGTTGGATTATTCACTCATGGGCCCCCATTAATACTGATAAACATGCGAGAAGAATGTGAAAATTGTCCATCTGGGTAAGGAACTGTAATTTACTAAATATTTATGTTGTATTGATAGAGGCACATGACACCATATATGATCAAGTGTACATTTAGAGTAATAATTATTCTAAAGGAAATGTTATTTTACTATTTCTCATACAATTCAAATACACATTTAGGCACAGATCTGTATTTTCCATTGATTACAACAGTTTTATTTTATTTTTGCTTTTGTGATCACGTTATATAGAATTTATTAGTTTAATGCAGGTATAATACATATTATATTTCATTTCAGTACACTTGTACATTTTTATATACATCCTTTTAAACCACAGTATATAAGGGGTCATTCCAAGTTGATCGTTAGGTGCCGTTGTTCGCAGCGCAGTGATCAGGCTAAAAATTGGCACTTCTGTGCATGCGTATGTCCTTTGAGGTTTTGCACAGGTCTAGCGACATTTTCATTCGCACTGGCAGCCGCAAGAAGATTGATAGGAAGGGGGCGTTTCTGTGTGTCAACTGACCGTTTTCAGGGAGTGCTTAGAAAAATACAGGCATGCCAGGGAAAACGCAGGAGTGGATTGGCAAATGCTGGGTGGGTGGGTGACGTTAAAAGCCATACCTCCAACATAAGAATCAATGCACACGAAGAGAAAGTACAGGGCTGGTCTTGTTTTGCACAAATTGTTTTTGCAGGCGCTCTGCTGCACAGGTGTTTGCACTTCTGCAAAGCGAAAATACACTCCCTGGTGGGCGGCGACAATGCGTTTGCACTGCTGCTAGAAACTGCTAGCAAGTGATCAACTCGGAATGACCCCCATAATGCACACATTTATAACTCAGCACCTTTCACACCATCACTAGTTTTCACTAATTAATGCAAGTATTAACACAAAATAATTCTTTATTATAATATATACATACACAAAAATGATAATTACATATGAATAGGTTTGCACTTTCACACAAAACAGAAAATGTTTGTATTAAATCACACAATTCCTTAACAAAACATAGGAAACGTTATCATGGATACATACATTACACGTCTATATACACATTAGATTCCAGTATATTACACACAGATCTATGTAAGATATTTAAATCATAGATCAAAACCGTAATAAATAACAGAGGTCTGTATATTTATATTCATTTATTATACCAGATACACCTTCAGGTATGCGCGGGGACATGGTTAAACATCAAAATCCCTATATTGTAGTTATTTCAATCAGCAGAATGACAGAATGCAGGGTTCCCCATCCTGTCACAAGGGAATAACCAATGGGTTTGGTAGATTACGTAATACACCAGGTGATTGTTACTACCGTGCAGATTGCTGACCATCATGGGGCTAAGCCGCTAATTGATGCAGCAACGGATGGGGAATTTGAAAACCTTCCGCCTGTAAACATGATTGGATGATTGGATTCTAAGCATTTCAGGTGATTTGATTGGTTCCTTCACCCTATTTATATGTTGAGCGAGGCTGGCGACACATGCTAAAGCCCTGGGAAAGCTTTAGTATGAAGCGAATTGCGCATCGGTGGTCAAGCCGTGTGCCATCAATGTTAAATGATATTACTGTAATGATGCAATGTGGGGAATGAGATCGAGAGTGACCTACTACATTTAATGTACATATATGTGCACTGTTAATTATTTGAGCATGTTGGGGTGCAATTAAAAGCGGGGCACAGATGATCACTTCACCGAAAGTACTAAACAAAGCCAGATCTTACATTACCGAATGGTAATAGCTGCAAATAAAAATATAAATGACAAACATATAAGCACTGTTGTTGACTTGAGAGTGTTCAAAGAGTACAGAGACTATAATGATGTATGAAATCATTGTTTCACTTCATTGTGCTAAGTGAAGGGCATGCAGGGTATGTCATGACCTGGCAATAAATATACAAGAAGCCATTTATGGTTTATATAATATCCTTGGTACTAGTGTGTGTAAGATATGACTTTAGGTGCACAAACCGTGCTGCCAGAAAAAACTCAAGTTGTCAATTGGATTACAGTATAAACCTGCTGCATAAGCAGCAACATCCTCAGCTACAAAGTGATACAATTATAACACTAGCAGGATTCATTGTATCATGCATGAAAGGAAATAAATGTATCAATAATACCAATCCCCAGAGCATATAGGAAGAAACATTTGTATCATTAGCTGAATTGTACTGGTACATGTGAAAGATTATTTAAGGTGCACAAATTGGGCTGCAAGTACAAATCCAAGCTTTTAGTTGGATTATAGTATAAATCTGTTGGATAACAGCAACATCTTTATGAGGACATATGTAAACGATGGACCTAGCAGAAGCAGTGGCAGAATTACCGCCAGTGCAAGCTGGGCCTCTGTCAAGGGGCCCAAAGCAGCGTGGCATGTAATGAGACAAACTGACTCATTACATGCCGCTGTGTGCTGCGGGCCACTGCCATCCGCCGAGGAGAGGAGTGCAGCGGCCATGGTGGGGGGGGGGAGGAGGGAGCCGCAGCAGCGCAATGTAATTGGTGGAGGCGCCGCTGCAGCTGTCCCTCTCCTTCACCACAGGCTGTTCTCCGCCGCTATGAATGCTTCCCTCATCACAGCAGCGGGCGGGAAGTCTATGGTGAAGGAGAGGGACAGCTGCAGCAGCACCTCCACCAATTACATTGCGCTGCTGCGGCACCCGAGTCCCCCTCCCTCCTCCTCCTTCTTCTTCCCTGCCCGGGAATCAGATCATCATCTGCCAGAAGCTGCACTGAGGAGCCTGACTGCCAGTGGAGACAGTAAGTATAATCTATTCTTTATTTCTTTCTATCTATTCTGTCTGTCTGCCTTAATGTGTAAAAAAGGGGGACACTGTCTTCCTTAATGTGTAAAAAAGGGGATGCTGTCTGCTGTAATGTGTAAAAAGGGGGACGCTGTCTGCCATAGTGTGTAAAAAGGGGGGCGCTGTCTGCTGTAATGTGTAAAAAAAGGGATGTTGCCTGCCGTAATGTGTAAAAAAGGGGACGCTGTCTGCCGTAATGTGTAAAATAGGGGACGCTGTCTGCCGTAATATGTAAAAAGGGGACGCTGTCTGCCGTGATGTGTAAAAGGTGGATGCCGTCTGCTGTAATGTGTAAAAAGGGGGACGCTGTCTGCCATAGTGTGTAAAAAGGGGGACGCTGTCTGCCGTAATGTGTAAAAAGGGGGATGTTGCCTGCCGTAATGTGTAAAAAAGGGGACACGGTCTGCCGTAATGTGTAATAACGGGACGCTGTCTGCCGTAACACGTAAAAAGGGGACGCTGTCTGCCGTGATGTGTAAAAGGTGGACGCTGCCTGCCGTAATGTGTAAAAAGGGGACGCTGTCTGCCATAATGTGTAAAAAGGGGATGCTGTCTGCCGTAATGTGTAAAAACGGGACGCTGTCTGCTGTAATGTGTAAAAAGGGGAATCTGTCCACCGTAAGGTATAAAAGGGGCTCTACCTGATGTAGTGGTGCTAATGTGGTGTAATTGGTGTGGCGTAATTTGAGTAATGGAGACTACTGTGCACCGTTATATGAATTGGTATTATTTTGTGGCCACACCCCTTCCCCACAAATCCACGCCCCTATATTTTTGCGCACACTGCCCCTGTTTACATAGAGTGGGGACTCTGATGCTGTTTCTTGCACACAGCTCTAAAATGTCTAGTTACGGCACTGTTGCTAGGTATCCATTTCCCTGGCCCTGAGCAGGTCCCCCTCACCAGATCTTCTCCAGGGGTGAGGGGGTGCACTTTGATGGGATGATGAGGGGGCCCAAAGCTTTTTGTCGCACCTGGGCCCACCCCTCGCTAGTTCCGCCACTGAGCAGAAGCATAGGTGTTTCTATAATGGGTACAATGTGTGTGGTGCACATGGGCCCTTGAGTCCAGGGGGGCCCACACCTCAAACGCTGCACCCATTTTAATACTTATCTTTCCAGAGTCCGGCATTGGGTGCTGTGGTCGCAGTGAAAATCACCACCAAAACGCCCACTGCGCAATTAAAGTAGTCAATTTGGTCTCCGGATCATGGCGAGCGTGATGTTTCTGGAGACCTGCGCATGCGCTGTATGCCGGAGTCTACAGCCCCATACAGAAGAGGGGGCCCACCCAAAAGTGCACACGGGCCCTCTCCTTTGTTGAAACTCCCCTGAGCAGAAGCATCTACTTATAGAGCCTTATATAAAATACACATGTGCAATATTAATGTTATATACTTACCTTGCTAGAATAGGAAGAACGAATAAAACCAGGCTGGAACAAATTGGGCTGCAAGTACAAATTCAAGCTTTTAGTTGGATTTAGTATAAATCTGCTGGATAAGCAGCAACATCTTCAGCTACGAAGTGACACAAGCATAACACTGGCAGGGATTTATTGTGTCATGTACTAAAGGAAGTAAATGTATCACTATTACCAATCCTTAGAGCATATAGGAAGAAACATAGTCAAATATACTACTAGCTGAATATAGACAACAGAGCCCAGTAATTATTTACATACACATAATCACATGACTACAGATAGCCCCAAGAAGTAATCATTGTCCACATACAATTGTCTCAAAAACAATGCACACAAGATGATGTAAACAATTAAGTTTAATCATAAATATATTTGAAGGTGTAGTCAAATACAGTGATCTTAGAGAATTATTACCACAAGCCTTTTATTAAAGGAATACTATACCATAGAAGCATGTCATAATAGTACAGAAAACAGATATACTCAAGTGACCTATAAGTTACTGAAAACATCTTCTCCATTCCACTTGTGAAGAGGGTGTTTTTTCCCCAATAAGAGAAATATTAGAGACATTACAGAGTTAGAGACGACACACTGCCTAGTTTTTAATAACCTTTTATTATTTTTTACACAGACAAATCTTTGTCTGAAAATATTTGTCTTATCACATTTTTCTATTCTTTACTAATTTTATATACTTCACTTTGTATTATCTCAAATACAGGACATAATGATACATCATGTGATAAAATAAATGTATTCCACGTGTGTATCGATATTCATCAATATTTTAGAAACATATAGAAATAAAGGTAATGATTTATGAATAACTATACAATATTTATGTGAATGGGATTTAGTGTACCCAGACAAAAACTGAATCATGTTTGTCTGTGATCTGCCTTTTACTCATTTTTTGAATCAGTGGGTAGCACTGATGTATTGAAAGATATGGGTATGCCACAAACTAATTAATACAAAACATTTATTCCCTGGAATTACAACTAATCATAAACAGTTTTGGTGCAGGACATTTCTTCCTAAACAGCTAACTATACTGGGGACATTATGTGTATCTGGCACTACATCAGGGCATTATGTGTATCTGTCACTATTGAGGGCATTTTGTGTACCTGGTGCTATACTGGGGCATTATGTGTATATTGCACTATATTGGGGCATTATATGTATCAGGCATTATGCTGGGGACATTATGTGTATCTGGCACTACACTGGGGCATTATGTGTATCTGGCACTATACTGGGGACATTATGTGTATCTGGCACTAGACTGGATCATTATGGGTATCTGGCACTACACTGGGGGCATTATGTGTATCTTGCACTATACTGGGGACAATATGTGTATCTGGTACTCTAAAGGGGACATTATGTATATCTGGCACTCTACTGGGGACATTATGTGTATCAGGCACTATACTGGGGGCATTATGTGTATCTGGCATTATACTGGGAGACATTGTTATCTGGCACTCTACTGAAGGCATTATGTTTATCTGACACTATACTGTGAACATTATGTGTATGTGACACTATACTGGGGGCATTATGTCTACCTGGCACTATACTGGGGGCATTATGTGTACCTTGCACTATACTGGGGGCATTCCGTGTATCTCACACTATACTGGAATGTTATGTATAACTGGCACTATACTGGGGCATTTTGTGTCTGACACAATACTGGGGAAATTAAATGTAAGGAGCACTACTGTGTGCATTATGTGTATCTGACACTATACGGGACACTACTTTGGGCATTATGTATAAGGCTGCTAAATAATCTTCATAAACTATCCTACCCAAAAAGCGGCCCTGTAAAAATTTGTACTAGTGGCCCCACATGGGCAGCACCAGAGGTGTAAGGTCTAGCCATGGGCCATGGAATCAGCACCCTCCCCCCAAGACTTTCCAGATAGTGGGCATGTCTAGCATCAAGGGAGAAGTTAAAAAGAAATAAAATTTAATATTATGAGCACATTATATGATACACCTTTAGACTTTAGGAAACTATATAATTCTTTAGAAAGATATATTTTCTTGCTGATTACACCAACCGTATCCCAATCACTATTCACTCAATCTTATATGTCAGCCAAGCAGGCAGACAGAGCATACACTAGATCATCTGCAATCACAGGCTAAGCGGCAAAGTCATTTTCATATATGCAAATTATTTAGCATCTTATTCATTATGTCTATAAATAGGACCACATGTCCTCAAACAAAACAGGCCCCACGGGTGCGTTGGCCCACCGGGAGTCTTCCCTGGAAGCCCTATGGCCAATCCGCCTCTGTGTGTGACCATATCATACAGCCCATTAAGAACCTTTGCAATCTGGCAGAACCATTATGCAATAGGTAGCACTTATTCCTAGTGTATCAATGCCTATTTCTCCGTAGACGGTTAGCTTGCGAGTAGGGCCTCCCTACCTCTATGACTGTTATTACCCAGTTTTGTTCTATTACTGTTGTTCCAATTGTTGTTCTAATACTGTGCTGTATAAGAAACTGTTATTAATAATAATAATAATAATAATAATGAAAATAATAATAGTAATAATAATAATAACCTTCAATACATAGGTAGAACCACCCAATGATTGAAAACAAGGTTCAAATAACACAGATTGAACTGAAAAAAAAGCTTTACAAATATTAGTAGTAGAATCAATTGCTCTGCTCTGTTGTGCTTGTAATGAAAAACTGTATCTTTAAAACTTTACTCCTACAGTTTCTAAACTCTTCAGTAAAGTGCGTTTGATAAATTGGAATATGTTGGTTCTTATTAGAGATGAACTTTGAGCTCAGGTCACTTTATGGTCATATCCCGAATCTATAAAATTAATTTTGCATTTTTTTTATGGCATTTAGGCTCCACCTTTGTGATTTAAGGTGCCATTTCACACTGGAAATGACTAGAAGTGAATAATACTGATGTTAATAATATACAGTAACAGGTCCAAAGATGTCATGGTTTTAGCTGTTTTTATCAATTTTAAAACCAAAACCAAACTCAATCATGGGGTTCCACACACATCTCTAGTTGTTATTCAGATCTAATTTTCAATTTTTTTTGCCTTTCTTTTCTTTACTTCCTCATTAGCTTGAAGTAGACATGTTTGTGAATAGAATTTGGGATAACTTTTCACATAATGTAAGTGGTTAGATTAACCTCGATTATTGGGAGTGTTTACATATAGCCAGCCAACAGAGGGGGTGTGGCCAACCAGAGGGACTTCCCACTTTGTCAGGAAGGTTAATCTTGGTGCAGTTTCCATAGAAACAAACGAAGCACCCAAGTTCATATATGGTCCTGTGACACCAAGTTACTGACCCTCTAGTAAAGTAACAATGTATAATTTTATGTGATCAGTCTGGATCCTGGCCTCTAGAGGGCGGGGGAAAGGGGGGAGGCTCGGGCAGAGGGGCACTCTGGGGACTTCCTGTGTAGACCTGTAGGCCAGTCCGACCCTGTTCAAATGTTATTTGCAAGAGGTCCACAATATGATATGTATGAAGCAGTGGTGGTTTAAGAGAGGAGAGGTCCGGTGTCCAGTTTCACCCCTCTCGCTGGTGCAGTTGCAGAGAAAACTATTTTTCTTAATGATTGTTTATTCTCTCCATAAACCATCTAGCACATTATTGTACTAATACTCAACAAATTCACTGGGTACACTCTGGCTATTCTATCATCTGAATCTACAGTAAATTACAGTCATGTTACTTTATTTTCTACCCCCTCCTCTTCTGCATGTGCTCTTGTTCCCCATTAGTCCACAGCGCAATGTCTTCATGTCACTTACAAACTTTATTGAGTCACTGACCTCAGGCAGGAGCAGCATGTGCACAGGGACTTAGTTGCCCCAATTATGTGGAACAGTCCCAACTTTGTAGTATGTACCCATCAGTGGAGACATTGGACCTTATTCAGAGAGCAGCGCAAATCACTGCATACGTAGCCAGATATGCGTTCATCTCCTCACGTGTTGGGGGCTGCCCAGCACAGGAAAAGGCTACCCAACATACGTGAGGCTGCTTACCGATGCAACCGCAGTTAGATTGCGGACGAATCGGAACTAAGTTGACCCCTGTCAGGCAGTCAGATGCCTTTTTTTATTCAGAGAGGCTGTGTGTGATGTCACGCAGCTGCATAAAAATCAGTCGTGGCCGGCCTTCCATTTGGAACACCACAATTAGGGCATGCCCCCTGTCACGATTCTAGGCACGGCGGTTCCCCAGATACGCCAATCTGCGAACCCCTGCCATGTGACACTGTTACTGGATACCTGAGTGTGCATTAATTTCAACATGGTCACTGCCACCAGCCAAAGTACAAACGTTTTGGGTATGACCCAAGGCAAACTTAAGGCTTTTGTCTGCACTCAGAATTATTAATATTTTGGTAACACCTCTTTCAGAGAGTTGGGTTGGACACACAACAGAAAACCAGAGCTAAAATTAGATCATTTAATTTAAGTATAACACTTCAAAGCTTATGTTACAGAAAAGAAAGTTACAAGATATAATGATAAAAAGTCAATCACATCAGAAAAGACAATTTCAAGAAAAATAAAAATAGTGAGATAAAACCCACTGATCTTAACACATACAGAGTGGAACAATGGGATGAAGTAAAGCCTCTTTAGATATTTGGGACATTACAGAGCCAGGATGCTTCTCCGGACTTGCTTCTTTAATAATGCATACATTGCAGTCTGTGTTTCTCCTATTTAAAACTCAAGCTGCCCGTTCATCCCCCCTCCCTCTGGAGAGTTTGTTTTTAACCCTTCCAAAGCCAGAGAAGGTATTGAGTGTCAGCTCATACTGGGCTTCCCAGCCACTCGCTCAGTGGTGAATGGCCTTATCTTCTAATAACCTTTGAAGCTCTGGCCATGGTTCTTGTGTAAACACAGCTGTGACATGGGGTCTCTTGGTCATATACACAGGGGCTGGCTAATTACTTTTCCCATTTCTTTTGAGGCTGGACAATCAGATTTATCAATCACACTAAGACACTGTTATAGCTAGCTGAAGGATGTTTTTATCACTTTCCTAGCCAGCATGTCTTTCTGGTCTCTCTGGTGATCCCCTGGGGTCAGGAAACAATGTTTTGGGAGATACACAAGCCAGTTGAGAAAACACATATCAGGCCTGACCTGCGTTTACTTTAGGATCTCAGTTCTGATTCTGGGTAATTAAACTAGCTCTTGTAAGGGGGAATTTCACACCTGCGTAGCCAGTGTGTCTCTGAGTTCTGTGGCTATAACATACCTCCCAATATGACCCTCAGGTGATGGCAATCATAAATTAAGAGGGAAGTCCAGGAGCAGAGCATTCTGTCCATCCTGGAAAGGGTCATGTAGGGAGGTATGCTATAATGAAATGCCAGCAGATCAATCAAGCTTCAACCATTTGACATGCAAAGACAGTTATCACACACTGGTACATTGATACATCGATCAGAATATTGATATCAGATACATTGATTTTAACAGGCCTATTTCTACTTGAAATAGCCTGGATCATAACACATCCACCTTTAAGATCAGCATAGGAGCAGTGGCATGTCAGGCCAGTACTATTCTTCCATTTGTCCTGTGAAGACATTTACAACACATACAATACAATAGATCACATACAGTACTTAATATAGTGTTTATGGATGCAGAGAGGAAGGGGATATATGCTTCCCTGAAGCTTTCTCTACCTGACTTATCACAGAGCTTGGGCTCCTTTGACACATAGCAGAGTTCCTGCTGTGAAGGTGCTTTTAGAATGACTTTTTCACAGAGAATTTATACATAACTACACAACAGGCATTTACAACTATAGATAAATATCATATTATTTGCAGTTATGCACATTCTGGCAACAGAATGGCGTCCAATCATGACCCCCCTACACTACCAGGGCCCAGACCAGGTTATGGAAAGTAAGGGAGAGTAGCTCAAATGTATTAAGCCTTAAAAAGTGATAAAGTGGAGAGTTATAAAGAGTGTAAAGTACCAGCGAAGCAACTTTATAACTGCCGTGTTACAGGATGTGTTTCAAAAATGACAGGAGCTGGTTGGTTGGTTGGTACTTTACCACAATTTATCCAGCTCTACTTTATCACTTTTTAAGGCTTAATACATTTGGGGTCTATAGTCCATTACTGCTGTTTTAGAGGCATCACTCTGCCTCTAAAATTGGTTATGCGTAATTGGCTCCCTCTACCCACATCTCTTAATTTGCCTAAGGGGGGACATTTACTAAGCAGTGCTAAGAGTGGAGAAGTGAACCAGTGGAGAAGTTGCCCATGGCACCCAATCAGCACTGAAGTAACATCTATAATTTGCATACTATAAAATTATACAGAGCTGCTGATTGCTTGATGGAGCAACTTCTCCACTGGCTCACCTCTCCGCTTTTGTCACTGCTTAGTAAATGTCCCCCTTAGTCTTGTAGGGGAAGGGGTCAGTGAGTTACTTTAACTTTTAACTTGCACAGTTCATCTCCATGCTGGCAGAATATGTTTATCAGTTCACCTATATAGATTTGGGATGTAGTCAATATACCGGTTGTCAGGATCCTGGCGTTTAGGAGACCAACGCTGGAATACCGACAATCGGTGAAACACCGACGCCAGGAATCCCAGCAAAGCCTGGTGCATGACAGCCGGCATCCCGTCTGCCAGGATATCATATGTATCCCATAGATAGTCTCCTTCCTTCCTGATTAATGGAGCTACACTGTGTGAAAGGCTGAGAATGGTAGCACTCTGTGCATTCCCAACTCCTCGCCCGTTCGTCCAAGCAAGGGTGTTACCCAAATCATCCATGCATACTATTACTGGAACCCTCACTACAAAATAACAACAGAACAAAGAAAAGCTGGATCCAGGTAACAATTGAATAATACATTTGAAAACACAATTAAAATACACTGTAACTGCCATATGTGGCAACCATATATCAACTTAATTAGTTTAGTAATTAATTAGTTATTTATATCAATGGTATTACTAGTCCATTTATGACTTGGCATGCAAGTATTATTTTTTTAAAGTAAATTGTAGATAGATTCAGTTCACTGAGTCCAACACTGTATTAGTAGAAGCTGTTAGTAGTTAGCAATTTTGTTGATGTCCCAGTGGATAAATCCACACAGCAAAAAAGATATAATACTAAGGTGGTTGTTTGGTCTTTCTTTTAAACACTGCTGTAATCCTCACCTCCTGGCTGCTAGAGATCCTATTATACAGTACCACAGGAGTGCAGTGTAGTAATATACATATGTAACTTTGAGTGGCGCCTCTTTGACACTCTCTACTCATTCCTTTGCCCACCTCCACCTCGTCTCCCCTCCTCACTCTCTGCTCTTGACTTTGCCACTTACTTCACATCCAAAAGTGACTCCATTCATCAGGACATCACATCACACCAGACCATCAGTAACCAGCCTCCTCCCATCCCTTACCACCCCTCCCTATCCCTCCCACCCACTCTGACATCTTTCTCCCATGCATCTGGTGAGGAAGTCGTGGCCCTCATTCATTCCTGTCCCCTCACCACCTCCCCACTTGACCCTATTCCCTCCCGCCTCCTCTGCTACCTCTTGTCAGGAATCGACTTACTGCAGCTGCACCTGTCCAACGGTGCAACCTCCATCTGAGGCTCCCATGTCTCGCTGCCACTGGTCACCTTGTTGCTAAATGCCATTCTGAGCCTAAGGACACTCCTGTTGTTAGCAGGTGTGCACACACGCCGCATTCCCGCCAAACCACGGCATGGGCGTCGCCATGACAGTCCCCATCAGCTCTTCCGCATCAGCCAATCCAGAGCCTGGCCGCACCTCCCATTCACTCCCAACCAATACCTGCAGACCGGGGGGTATATCAGGAGCAGGAGGGTGAGTCAATCCTTGCCTTGGACTTCGTGTCATTCCTCTGACCTGTGTCTCTGGCTCCATTCTCCAGTTCCTCTTTGTACCTGATCTGCCTTCCATTCTGGTCCTGCACTGCCGTGGAACCACAAGCACCAGCAACCTGGGTACCTGTGATCAGCTTCACACCTTATCCAGCTACAGTGTGCTCCAGCCCTCTGCAGTAGAGTCTCTCCTCCAGGTGCATCTCGTTAACCTACACCTGTTTGTCAGCCTGCAAGCTGCCAGTGTTATTCCAACCCGCACTGAGGATTTAAACCACTTGTTCCTGTATCCTGCAAACAGTTACCTGGCTCGCTATTCCCACCATCATCCCTGCTGTGCTCCATGATCCAGGAACCATTGGTTACCATACCGATACATCGGTCCCCTGATCGATTGTTGCTCACGTCACAGACTTTCAGCTCACAATTGCATATTTTCTGTTGTCATCAGTATTCCTGCCGCCAAATTGTTTGAATCAATTGCTAAATAAACAACACAGCGCACATGCGCAGGAATCTTATCCAGCCTCCTTGTTTTCTCCATCCCATCTCCACTGACCCACTAGTGCCCTCTCCGGGAACACAAACTAGACGGAACCTGACACCTCTCTCCTTCTGCCTGCTCCCATCTTTCCCAGCTTCTCAATCTCTCCCTCTCACCAGGCACTGTCCCCTCTGCCTTCAAGCATGCACTCATCTCTTAAAAAATCTACCCTTGATCCAAACACTCTCTCTAACTACCGACCCATCTCTCTCCTCCCTTTTGCCTCCAAACTCCTTGAGCGTATTGTCTACAACCGCCTTACTTACGTTTTTTCCTCACACTCACTGCTTGACCCATTTCAGTCTGGCTTCCATCCTCTCCACTCCACTGAAACTGCTCTTACAAAAGTATGCAATGACCTCCATGTTGCTAAATCTAAGGGACACTACTCTCTACTTATTCTACTTGATCTGCTACTTTTGACACTGTGGATTATCCACTCCTATTGCAAATCCTTCACTCCATTGGTCTGCGTGATACTGTCCTCTCTTGGCTGTCTTCCTACCTCTCTGACCGTTCATTCTCTGTCTCCTCTCATGACTCCACCTCCCCCTCACTTCCACTAACTGTAGGTGTACCCCAAGGTTCTGCCCTTGGTCCTCTTCTTTTCTCTCTCTATACGTCCTCAATAGGTAAGCTCATTAGTTCTTTTGGTTTCCAATATCATCTCTATGCTGATGACACTCAAATCTAACTTTCCTCTTCAGACATCTCCCCTGCTCTCCTCACTCGTATCTCCAACTGTCTCTCTGCTATCTCTGTTTGGATGTCCCAGAGCTTTCTTAAACTTAACATGTCTAAGACCGAGCTGATCGTCTTCCCTCCCTCCCGCATAACTTCACCTCCTACAATCTCATTATCTATTAATGGCACTACTATCTCCTCTAGTCCCCAAGTGCGCTGTCTTGGAGTAATCCTTGACTCCTCCCTCTCCTTCAAACTATACATTCAGCACCTCTCACAAACCTGCCTTTTTCATCTAAAAAATATTTCCAGGATCAGACCCTTTCTCTGACCCAGGATGCTACTAAGACTCTTATCCACTCACTGGTCATCTCCAGACTGGACTACTGTAATCTCCTCCTGACTGGCATTCCTGACAAATACCTCTCTCCACTCCAATCTATCCTCAGTGCTGCTGCCTGGCTAATTTTCCTCACCAAACGCACTACATCCACCTCTCCTCTCTTTCAAGACTGGCTCCCCTTCCCTTTCAGAATCCATTTCAAGCTTCTCACACTCACTTACAAAGCCCTCACCCACTCCTCTCCCATCTACATTTCTGACCTTATATACCTTTACACTCCCACCCGTCCTCTTCGATCTGCTAATGCACGCCGACTCTCCTGCCTACGGATTACATCCTCCCACTACTACCTCCAAGATTTTTCACGTGCTGCACCACTTCTCTGGAATTCCCTACCTCTCCCACCTCTCTACAGTAATTCAAACAGGCTCTCAAGACCCACTTCTTCACCAAACCCAGCCAAATCTCATCCTAGCTCTCTGTTCCACGCTCTCTATGTACCCCATCTGTGTCACCCCTGTCTGTCTACCCCTCCCTTTTAAAATGTAAGCTCTCATGAGCAGGGCCCTCTTCCCTCATGTACTTATCCTTTTTCTTAAATAATCTTCAACTGCACCAAAGCCTTCTTCCACCTGATACTTATTCCAGTGTCATCTGCTGATGTAGCTATGTTTATTTACCCTGTACTTGTCGTATATTATCGTCAACTGTAAGTTGCTGTTTTCCTGTTTGATTATTTGTTTATGTTCTCTGTAATTGGGCGCTGCGGAACCCTTGTGGCACCATATAAATGAAGGATAATAATAATAATAATAATAACTAAATAAGGGTCTGATTGTGCGCAAATCTGATGGTTTACATAGAAATCCGATGTTTGCACAGACACAAGTACCAGTCAATCAATTCCTAACTGACATGTTATAGGCTGTATTAATCAAAATAACTCAGTCCAGCTGATCTCTATAAAGGTGGTGCACTTCTGTGGAGTGATACTCCCCTTTTTGCTGTATATATAAAGTCATTAACATTGTGTAGTTTCTGACCTCCAGTGCTCTATGAAAGGATTCCTTACTCCAGAGGTGTCAAAATTGAAGCCTGCGGGCCACATGCGGGCCCTGATGTCTACTTTTGTGGCCCGCTAGCTGCGCGCCGAACACCTAAGGGCTAAGGCGGCCTTCTGCTATTTCAATTAAGGCGCCGGTTCATGAGCCAATCAGAGCTCGCGGACTGTGTGTGCCAGGAGCTGTTATTCGCCCTCATATATAAAAATGTTGTACTTTCTCCCCTATATAGTAATAATACTACTTATATATTATTATTATTATTATTATTATTATTATTATTATTATTATATAGAGGAGAGAGGACCGCATTTTTATATATGAGGGGAATAACAGTTCATGGCACACACTGAAATACAGTATGGTATTATTACTATTATTATATAGGGGAGAGATTACCGCACTTTAATATATGATGGGGAATAACAGCTCCTGGCACAATCTGAAATATAATATTATTATATAGGGAAGAGAGGAGCCGCAATTTTATAGATGAGGGGGAATAACAGTTTTTCTAATAACCCTTTGAAAATTGCATATAAATCTCTTTCTTTTTCTTGCAGCCCACATAAGACTTTGACCTTGATTATTCGGCCCAGTTGAGATTTTAAGTTTGACATGCCTGCCTTACTCTGTAAATAACTGACGTATAAACTCCTTATACGCTTAACTTTGTTTAGTAATATACATTAGAGTATCAGCAACAAATATCCTCTTTATACTGTAACTGCATTCCTGCAGCATTTTTCAAGCACTTTTTAATTTTCTTTGCTCTGTTTATACTCCTCTTTAGTGTAGCCAGCAAGATTTACTAACAATAAAAGGGACTTTATTAAATTGTCTTTGCTAACTCTGCCAATGTTGTTGTCTGAATCTGCTTTATAAACTGTACGAACGTTCCTCCTGTCTGACGAGCTCGTATTAGCTTTCCAGTTTACTTTCATGTTTTAAGAGGGTCTGGCTGGTAGAGTTCAAACAATTGGGCAGCTAGCTTTTGGATAGGATAATGTGCTGCAATTAGGTAGACTAAGCTCTGTACTATTGTGAGGGTTAAACTGAACTCTGTAGGGCCAGTCTCTTTATGTAACTGAGGCTTCAGCGGTGGTGTAGTGCATTATGTAAAGACAGGGTTACTGGGGGCAGCACAGAGCTATTGTCAATTGCTTTGGCTATCCTGAGGTGACAGTCTTTCAAGGAGGACTCACTTTCCTCCATCTTGGCACTCCCTTCAGTTGAGCTGTCTGTTCTGTGACGGGACACTGGACTACGTTGTAACATATTTAGGCAGAGGTAGAGGTCAACGCATGATGCCGCAGACCTTAACCCCTGCAGATCCTGGTATGATGCATCCGACCCTATACCCGGTCAGGCTTATCACAGCCCCTCCAGCTGGGGGTGTGGGGCCGGCTGTTACATACTCCATGCATGTTCCCTGGGCGGCATCAGACCTTAGAGCCCTAGCAGAAACGATGCCCGACCCTAGAAAAGATCCCAGGACAGTGTGGGATAATTTATTACTAACTAAAAATATTCACCAGCCCACATATAGAGATCTGTTGCAATTACTACTTGCTGTGTTCAAACCCAATGATTATACGACCCTCATGCAGCAATTAAAATGGGACACTGCTGCTGCAGCGGCTGCTGAACTCACGAGTGATCAGCCAGCTGCTAAGTGGTTAGAACTAGAAACAGCATTTCATAAAACATTCCCTGCAACTATTGATTGGACTAAAATAATGGGAATTACCCAGGATCAAAAAGAATCAGTTGCAGATTATACGGCCACATTCTTCAAAACTGTAAAATGTCACAGTGGCATCCCGGACATACAAGGGAAGCCAGATTTAGCTCCTTTGTTAGTCACTTCGTACGTAGAAGGATTGAAAAGACCCATACAATCCAGACTTAAAACTCAGTCCCCTGATTGGAAAACTAAGACGCTCACTAGCATTATCGAGTGGAGTAGACCCCATGAGGCCAACTTAGTTGAAAAAGATATAAACAGACAATAAAAGTTAATGAATTTGCAAATTAAAGCAGCTGAGCAAAATGCTCAGCCTGTTCACAACGCACTCTCCTGTGGGAGGGGGCCGGCTCCCCAGAGAGACATAGTGTGTTACAATTGTCAGGAAAAAGGACACTTGTCATATGATTGTAAAAAACCCACTGCGCAAAGGAAGTTTACTTCCTCTGACAATTACAATTATGATCGTAGGAACTTTAAAGACCGTCCTAAGAATAGATACTGACAGGAGGACAGGGCTCCGGTGTATCCAGTATTGGCTGCAGATAAGCATGACCCTATGGTACATTTACTTATAAATAACAAGCCAATCCCTTGTTTGATAGACCCTGGAGCCTCTGTTTCATTAATAGTTGGTAATCAAGATTTTCCTACCTCTGACAAAACTGTCACTGCTGTGGGAATCTCAAACAGTCCCGTTGAAATGGCACTCTCGGAACCCTTGACTGTCACACTAGGTCCCCTAACAAACACGCACTCTTTCTTGTTATCCACTAGTGCCCCTGTCAGTTTGCTAGGTCGCGACCTCCTTGCGAAACTTAGATGTACTATTAGTTGTTCACCCGACGGGGTCTTCCTACATGTCCCAGAGAAGCATGCTGACACTGTGCAGGATGCCCTTTGGCAGAATGAGGATAATAGGCTCATGCCTCTTTTACAGACACTGCCGGACTGGGTGACAGAAATCCCTGAACAGCTCTGGACAACAGACAGTTCAGACGTAGGACTTATAAAATCTGTAGAGCCCGTACATATCAAACTTAAGCAACCCGCCAGGCTTCCCCAGTACCCCCTTCGGCCAGAAGCCGAGCAAGGCATTTTCCCCGTGCTCCAAAGACTTTTGGAACAGGGAGTAATTGTTAAAACCATGAGCCCTGCAAATACACCGATCCTGCCCATTAAAAAAAAGAGAAAGGGGGGTCTGCGGGGGCTCAGATAGAACCGGGCAGAAACACCAAATGTCGTGGCAATCAATCGAGGAGATACGCCAGGATCAGGTGAAAAAGCATATATGGTTTATTGTGCATCTAGGCCCAGATGGGTGTCAACAGAGCACGCAGGCTCAGTGAGACAATTTGTGTTACAGTCATCATGGTTTATATAGCATAAAATACACATTACATCAGAAATGGCTTACGTGACAGGGAACATAGTTCGTCTTTATTACTGTCATCCAAATACAATACTTATTCATAATTATGGGACAGGAAAGACCTCGGGCAGTCACTTAGGGGCCACAAATTACTAATAAAGCACTATACACCACTCTAAGCCCCTTAATTACGGAAAGGGGCCCTTATCAGTGAGTCATGCACATAAAGCACAATTAACAGAAAGCAGGTGCAGATGAGAACAGAACACTTCTTATACATGGTTCAGAATATATGTTTTACTGCAAATAAGCAATATATTGATACATCAAGCATTTTAACCCTATAGACATTCAGTCCCAGTATAAGGGGTCCAAATTTCTCTGACACACCCATGGCCCATCTGTTGGATGGGGAGATCAGTCTCACCTCTAGCCTGAGAAGGTTCCACCACAGGCTGCCCTGTCCCGGCAGCCGGAAACTGCCGGGTCTCATTGGCCGCCAAAGGCTGCTGGGACTGAGGTAACTTCAGTGGCACAGCTCTGCGTTCCCTCCCATCCTACCATAACAGTGCCACCTCACAACACCGGGCCGCCCTGACAGATGGCACTACACAGCACAGCCCCTTCTCCTCTCAGTGGGCATTCCCTCAACTATCTGGGAGCTTGGCTTTTAAAACTCTGGTCTAGTACCGCTCTCAAAATGGCTGCTTAATGGTCACTTTTTACTCCTCTTGCAGCTCAGGGCAGATGTATTACGCCTGGAGAAGTGAGCTCCTTACTGTGTCACTTTCCTCCTACATGCTGCCGCTCATACTGCTGTTTTTCTGAGACAAGTGGGTATATTTACTAAAGTGCGGGTTTTTAGAAGAGGAGCTGTTGCCCATAGAAACCAATCAGATTCTAGCTATTATCTTATAGAAGGTGCTAAATAAATGATAAGTAAACTCTGATTTGTTGCTATGGGCAACATCACCACTTCTTTAAACACGCACTTTATTAAATATATCCCATAACGTCTGTCACCGGCCAGATATGCATTTTTTAGAAGGAGGGATTACAATAAAAAGATTAAGGTTCAAAGCAGGTCTTAATACATACATAAAGTTAAATACACGTACTGTATGTGTTAGCTGTAATGATACATAGATTATGTACTTTATGACAGTGTTTAATTCATTTAGGGTGAGATGTACTATGTACTTTAGGGGGAGAAGTGAGCCAGTGGAGAAGTTGCTCATGGCAACCAATCAGCAGTGAAGTAACATTTATAATTTGCATACTATAAAATTATACAGAGCAGCTGATTGGTTGCCATGATCAACTTCTCCACTGGCTCACTTCTCCACCCTTTCACTGCTTAGTACAGCTCCCCCTTAGTTGTTGTTATTTTGGGTGAGAAAAACTGGGAGTTGGTCCTTTATTAGCTTTTTAGTAGTTTAATTGATGCCTTATAGTATAATGATTCACAACAAGGGCACAAATATGTTTGATCAGTAGTACACACTAAACTAGTGATGTGCACTGGACATTTTTCGGGTTTTGTGTTTTGGTTTTGGATTTGGTTCAGCGGCCGTGTTTTGGATTCGGACGCGTTTTGGCATAACCTCCCTGTAAATTTTTTGTCAGATGCGGGTGTGTTTTGGATTTGGGTGTTTTTTTACAAAAAAAAACACTCAAAAACAGCTTAAATCATAGAATTTGGGGGTAATTTTGATCCCATAGTATTATTAACCTCAGTAACCATAATTTCCACTCATTTCCAGTCTATTCTGAACACCTCACAATATTATTTTTTTTCCTAAAATTTGCACAGAGGTCGCTGGATGACTAAGCTAAGCGACCTAAGTGGCCGACACAAACACCTGGCCCATCTAGTAGTGGCACTGCAGTGTCAGACAGGATGGCACTTAAAAAAATAGTCCCCAAACAGCACATGATGCAAAGAAAAAAGAGGTGCACCAAGGGCGCTGGATGGCTAAGCTAAGCGACCCAAGTGGCCGACACAAACACCTGGCCCATCTAGGAGTGGCACTGCAGTGTCAGACAGGATGGCAGATTTAAAAAATAGTCCCCAAACAGCACATGATGCAAAGAAAAAAAGAGGTGCAATGAGGTAGCTGTGTGACTAAGCTAAGCGACCCTAGTGGCCGACACAAACACCTGGCCCATCTAGGAGTGGCACTGCAGTGTCAGACAGGATGGCAGATTTAAAAAATAGTCCCCAAACAGCACATGATGCAAAGAAAAAAAGAGGTGCAATCAGGTAGCCTTGTGACTAAGCTAAGCGACCCAAGTGGCCAACACAAACACCTGGCCCATCTAGGAGTGGCACTGCAGTTTTATAGTGAGAGGATGAGTGCTTCCATCCTCATGTGAATCTGATCCACTAGCCATGAACATAGGCCAGGGCCTCAGCCGTTCCTTCCCACTCCGTGTCGTAAATGGCATATTGGAAAGTTTACGCTTCTCAGCAGACGCTTTTAATTTTGATTTTTGGGTCATTTTATTGAACTTTTGTTTTTGGGATATTACATGCTCTCTACTATGACATTGGGCATCGGCCTTGGCAGACGACGTTGATGGCATTTCATCGTCTCGGCCATGACTAGTGGCAGCAGCTTCAGCACGAGGTGGAAGTGGATCTTGATCTTTCCCTATTTTACCCTCCACATTTTTGTTCTCCATTTTTTAATGTGTGGAATTATATGCCAGTAATATATCAATAGTAATGGCATACTGTACCGTACTGCTATATACTATATACTGGTGGTCAGCAAAATTATGCACTGTCCTCCTACTATATATACTGCTCACAACAACTAAAATGCACCACAGGTATGGATGGATAGTATACTTGACGACACAGAGATAGGTAGAGCAGTGGCCTACTGTACCGTACTGCTATATATTATATACTGGTGGTCAGCAAAATTCTGCACTGTCCTCCTACTATATATACTGTGCACAACAACTAAAATGCACCACAGGTATGTATGGATAGTATACTTGACGACACAGAGGTAGGTAGAGCAGTGGCCTACTGTACCGTACGGCTATATATTATATACTGGTGGTCAGCAAAATTCTGCACTGTCCTCCTACAATATATACTGTGCACAAAAACTAAAATGCACCACAGGTATGGATGGATAGTATACTTGACGACACAGAGGTAGGTAGAGCAGTGGCCTACTGTACCGTACTGCTATATATTATATACTGGTGGTCAGCAAAATTCTGCACTGTCCTCCTACAATATATACTGCGCACAACAACTAAAATGCACCACAGGTATGGATGGATAGTATACTTGACGACACAGAGGTAGGTAGAGCAGTGGCCTACTGTACCGTACTGCTATATATTATATACTGGTGGTCAGCAAAATTATGCACTGTCCTCCTACTATATATACTGTGCATAACAACTAAAATGCACCACAGGTATGGATGGATAGTATACTTGACGACACAGAGGTAGGTAGAGCAGTGGCCTACTGTACCGTACTGCTATATATTATATACTGGTGGTCAGCAAAATTCTGCACTGTCCTCCTACAATATATACTGTGCACAACAACTAAAATGCACCACAGGTATGGATGGATAGTATACTTGACGACACAGAGGTAGGTAGAGCAGTGGCCTACTGTACCGTACTGCTATATATTATATACTGGTGGTCAGCAAAATTCTGCACTGTCCTCCTACTATATATACTGTGCACAACAACTAAAATGCACCACAGGTATGGATGGATAGTATACTTGACGACACAGAGGTAGGTAGAGCAGTGGCCTACTGTACCGTACTGCTATATATTATATACTGGTGGTCAGCAAAATTCTGCACTGTCCTCCTACAATATATACTGTGCACAACAACTAAAATGCCCCACAGGTATGGATGGATAGTATACTTGACGACACAGAGGTAGGTAGAGCAGTGGCCTACTGTACCGTACTGCTATATATTATATACTGGTGGTCAGCAAAATTCTGCACTGTCCTCCTACTATATATACTGTGCACAACAACTAAAATGCACCACAGGTATGTATGGATAGTATACTTGACGACACAGAGGTAGGTAGAGCCGTGGCCTACTGTACCGTACTGCTATATATTATATACTGGTGGTCAGCAAAATTCTGCACTGTCCTCCTACAATATATACTGTGCACAAAAACTAAAATGCACCACAGGTATGGATGGATAGTATACTTGACGACACAGAGCTAGGTAGATCAGTGGCCTACTGTACCGTACTGCTATATATTATATACTGGTGGTCAGCAAAATTCTGCACTGTCCTCCTACTATATATACTGTGCACAACAACTAAAATGCACCACAAGTATGGATGGATAGTATACTTGATGACACAGAGGTAGGTAGAGCAGTGGCCTACTGTACCGTACTGCTATATATTATATACTGGTGTTAAGCAAAATTCTGCACTGTCCTCCTACAATATATACTGCGCACAACAACTAAAATGGACCACAGGTATGGATGGATAGTATACTTGACGAAACAGAGGTAGGTAAAGCAGTGGCCTACTGTACCGTACTGCTATATATTATATACTGGTGGTCAGCAAAATTATGCACTGTCCTTCTACTATATATACTGTGCACAACAACTAAAATGCACCGCAGGTATGGATGGATGGTATACTTGACGACACAGAGGTAGGTAGAGCAGTGGCCTACTGTACCGTACTGCTATATATTATATACTGGTGGTCAGCAAAATTCTGCACTGTCCTCCTACAATATATACTGTGCACAACAACTAAAATGCACCACAGGTATGGATGGATAGTATACTTGACGACACAGAGGTAGGTAGAGCAGTGGCCTACTGTACCGTACTGCTATATATTATATACTGGTGGTCAGCAAAATTCTGCACTGTCCTCCTACTATATATACTGTGCACAACAACTAAAATGCACCACAGGTATGGATGGATAGTATACTTGACGACACAGAGGTAGGTAGAGCAGTGGCCTACTGTACCGTACTGCTATATATTATATACTGGTGGTCAGCAAAATTCTGCACTGTCCTCCTACAATATAAACTGTGCACAACAACTAAAATGCACCACAGGTATGGATGGATAGTATACTTGACGACACAGAGGTAGGTAGAGCAGTGGCCTACTGTACCATACTGCTATATATTATATACTGGTGGTCAGCAAAATTCTGCACTGTCCTCCTACAATATATACTGCGCACAACAACTAAAATGCACCACAGGTATGGATGGATAGTATACTTGACGACACAGAGGTAGGTAGAGCAGTGGCCTACTGTACCGAACTGCTATATATTATGTACTGGTGGTAAGCAAAATTATGCACTGTCCTCCTACTATATATACTGCGCACAACAACTAAAATGCACCACAGGTATGGATGGATAGTATACTTGACGACACAGAGGTAGGTAGAGCAGTGGCCAGTAGCGGATCTTGCCACGGGCAAGCAGGACTTTTGCCCGGGGCGCCGCCTTCCGGAGGGCGCTGGCACCTTCCGGAGGGCGCCGCACCGTGGCAAGATCCGCCACTGCTGCCCGCTGTGTCCCCCGTCTGCTCCGCTGCCCGCTGTGTCCCAGCCTCCTGTGAAGGGAACTAGACGCTCGGCGTCTAGTTTCCCTTCGTGGAGAGTACCTTTGCCGAGCGTTGCGCGATGACGTCATCGCGCACCGCACAGCAAAGGTCCTCTCCACGAAGGGAACTAGACGCCTAGCGTCTAGTTTCCCTTCGTGGAGAGGACCCTTCGCTGTGCGGTGCGCGATGACGTCATCGCGCACCGCTCAGCTTCAAGCGGCGCTAGTAATGTACAGGGGGCGTAGCTGACCACGCCCCCTGTATTAGGCCACGCCCCGTTTCCTGCCCGGGGCGCGCAGCGGGCTTGAGCCGGCCCTGGCAGTGGCCTACTGTACCGTTCTGCTATATATTATATACTGGTGGTCAGTAAAATGATGCACTGTCCTCCTACTATATATACTGTGCACAACAACTAAAATGCACCACAGGTATGGATGGATAGTATAGTTGACGACACAGAGATAGGTAGAGCGGTGGCCTACTGTACCGTAATGCCATATATTATATACTGGTGGTCAGCAAAATTATGCACTTTCCTCCTATTATATATACTGCGCATAACAACTAAAATGCACCACAGGTATGGAAAGATAGTATACTTGACGACACATAGGTAGGTAGAGCAGTGGCCTACTGTACTGTACTGCACTGCTATATATTATATACTGGTGGTCAGCAAAATTATGCACTGTCCTCCTACTATATATACTGCGCACAACAACTAAAATGCACCACAGGTATTGATGTATAGTATACTTGACGACACAGAGGTAGGTAGAGCAGTGGACAACTGTACCGTACTGATATAATACTGGTGGTCACTGGTCAGCAAAATTCTGCACTGTCCTCCTACTATATACTACAATGCAGCACAGATATGGAGAGTTTTTCAGGCAGAGAACGTATAATACTGGTGGTCACTGGTCACTGGTCAGCAAAACTCTGCACTGTCCTCCTACTATAATACTGGTGGTCCCCAGTCCCCACAGTAAAGCACACTGAGCACAAATATTTGCAGCACACTGAGCACAGATATGGAGCATTTTTCAGGCAGAGAACGTAGATATTCTCAGCTTACTGAGCACAGATATTTGCAGCACACTGAACACAGATATTTGCAGCACACTGAACACAGATATTTGCAGCACACTGAACACAGATATTTGCAGCACACTGAGCACAGATATTTGCAGCACACTGAACACAGAAACTGAGAGAACGCTGCACACATCCTCTCCCTATCATCTCCAATGCACGAGTGAAAATGGCGGCAACGCGCAGCTCCTTATATAGAACACGAATCTTGCGAGAATCCGACAGCGGGATGATGACGTTCGGGCACACTCGGGTTAACCGAGCAAGGCGGGAGGATCCGAGTCTGCCTCGGACCCGTGTAAAATGGGTGAAGATCGGAGGGGTTCGAATTCCGAGGAACCGAACCCGCTCATCACTACACTAAACACACAAATACAAGATGAATATTTAATTAAAAATATTAAAACCAAATTACAAAATGTCCATATAATATGTATCAATGTCCTCAGAGGGAGATCCACTTGAGTGAAATGCGGAATATGTACTATAGAAGATGATTTTCCATTTATGCATACAGTATAAACAATGTCAGTGTTTACCTCTTTGGAAATCAAGATATCAATGAAACGCGTCAGTAGGCATCCAGCCTTGATGTATTGGACTTTTCTCACCAAATCACATGAATAAAGACAATATATTATAATGGTGGGCTCATTCTTGGCGCTTATTGTGTCTAATTCAGACCTGATCGGTGCTGTGCGTTTTCGCACAGCAGCCGATCAGGTCTGAACTGCACATGTGCCAGCGCATGCCAGAAAGCCGATGTCCGTCTCAGCCCTGCGATCGCCTCTGCCTGATTGACAGGCAGAGGCGGTCACTGGGCGGGAGGGGCCAGGCTGGCTGTGTTTGGCCGCCGTTGTAGGGGCATGGTCCGTGCAACGCAAGTGTGTGGGGGTCAGGCCACGGCGGTGACATCACACGCAGCCACTGCGACCCGGACAACGACAAGTAGCTCCCTGCCAGCGCGCAGGAGCTACGCTGGTAGGGAGCTACTCTTCAAGTACAAAAGCATCGCCGCTGTGTGATGCTTTTGTACTTGTGCGGCAGGGTAGGGCCTGACATGCGGGACGGACTAGCCCTGTGCTGGGTCGTCCGCCCGCATGTCAGGTCTGAATTAGGCCCATTATTCATTGCTTAATCAGCCCTCTGTTTTCTAAATTAGTAACTTAAGAGCCCATTAAGAGACTCAGGTATAGAGTTAATGCACTGTGGACCATGAAACCATTATGAGATGAAATGTGTTCTCCAGAACAGCAAAATCTGCCCTTATAAAATTCTTTCTGACACACTTTAACGAAACACATAGATACAGCTGTTTGCCAGTTTTACCATGACTTTTTTGCCCATAACAAGCCTCTGTGTAATTACTTGTAGTGGAGGCTGTAAGCTATATTTTAGCATGCCATACTTTTAACATATTTTGTCACAATTAAAAAAAAAAGAAAAAAGACTTCAACAAATAGCCAGCTTGCAAAATGTTTACTTATTTCCATTGTAGCCACGGACTTCAATAAATAGCCAGCTTGCAAAATGTTTACTTATTTCCATTGTAGCCACGGACTTCAATAAATAGCCAGCTTGCAAAATGTTTACTTATTTCCATTGTAGCCACGGATTTTGAAAATATAAAATAAAAATGTCTCTCCTTTTTTACAGACAAAAGATGAACCAAAAGTATCTATTCAAACCTGCCACAATTCTTATTTTGTTCCTTCTGTCCTTCGCATGGTATCATTCACAAACCACACTAAGGTTCTCAAAGCCACAGGAACAGTTGACTACACAAAACATGACAACAGTGAGAGCGACAACTTACCCAGCAAAAGAAGAGAAGGAGACTCTTGTTCTGATTTGGAAATGGCCTTGGGGGGGTGTGGCTCCATTAGACAGATGCTACAAAGACTATGGCATCAGCGGGTGCAAGCTGTCAGCAGATAGGAGTCTATATAGTGTGGCCGATGCTGTCATCTTACATCATTGGGACATTATGTATGACAAAAAGTCACTGCCGCAACAGCCAAGACCTCATTTCCAACTTTGGGTGTGGTACAATTTGGAGCCCCCACTGACCATTAAAAACTTGGACATGCTGGATAATTTGTTCAACTTGACTATGACATTCCGTCAGGACTCAGATATATTCTTCCCATATGGTGGCATTGAGACATTAAAGGAGCATCAAAGCTTCACAATTCCTACTAAATCCAAACTAGTGTCCTGGGTAGTTAGCAAATGGTACCCTGGAATCCGTCGCATCGGTTATTATGAGGAGCTAAAGAAATACATTCCCATTGATGTTTACGGGGCCAACCACATGAAACTGAGGCGGGAAGATGCTCATTCAACTATATCTAAGTGCAAATTCTATTTGGCCTTTGAGAATTCGATATACAAGGATTACATAACTGAGAAACTATGGAAAAATGCATTTGGATCATGGGCAGTACCAGTGGTGTTGGGGACATCTCGCAAGAACTATGAGCATTTTGTCCCTGGAGATGCTTTTATTCATGTTGATGATTTCTCAAGTGCCAAGGAGCTGGCAGATTACCTTCTCATGCTGGACAAGGATGATGAGAAATACAGGAGGTATTTCAACTGGAGATCTCAATACCGTGCAAGATCAGGGAGAGGGCCTTCATATCCTTTCTGCAAAACTTGTGAGGTAGTAAGGCAAAATTCAATGTATCAAGTTATTCAAAGTGTGGCCAAGTGGTTTCTGGAAGATGTCTAGTTCTAGAGTTGTGATGATGTTTTTGGTCCAGATAAATAAATGTTAGGAATGTTGTGTTATCTGTACATAGATTATTATTATTATTATTATTATTATTATTATTATTATTATTATTATTTCCCTATCACAGGTACACATGTACTGTATACACTAGGGCTAATTTTGTCAGAACCAAAGTAACTTACCAGTATGTTTTTGGAGTGTGGAAGAAACCGGACCACCTGCAGAAAACCACACAAGCACAAGGAGAACATATAAACTTCATACCAACCGGTTAGGACCAGGCTACTGTACTCATAAACAAAGACTACAGTATGAGGTTAATGGAGTGCAAAAATAGAAAGAAGAGGGGTCTATGTACTAAGCTTTGGAGAGAGTATAAAGGACCAACCAACCTACTCCTAGCTATCATTTTTCATACACAGAGGGTAACATGGCAGTTTGGAGCTGATTGGCTGGTACTTTGAGGTCTATTCATGAAGCAGTAAAACAGTGGAGAAGTGAGTCAGTTGAGAAGTTGGCAACCAATCAGCTGCTACTTATATTGTTATAGAATGCACTTGATAAATGTTACTTCAATGCTGATTGGTTGCCATGGACAACTTCTCCACACACTGTACTATGAACTGGGGCACTGTACTGTGGAATAGTATGAACTGGGAACACTGTGTATGTCATATACACAGTGTCCCCATAATTGGGGGTACTGTCTTACATAATGTGTACTGGCAACCCTACAATGTGACATAATGTGAACTAGGACACTGCTATGTTTGATAAAATAAACTAGGATACTACTATGAGGTACAACATTGACTAAGGTACTACTGTGGTTCAGAAAATGAACTAGGGCACTATTATGGGGCATAAAATCAACAACTGCTGAAGAGCTGTCTCTATAGAAGAATTTGTGCAGGGTCTCTTTCAAAATGTTGCAATGAGGACCGCAAAGTACTGGCTTTGCCCCGACTAAAACTATACAAAAAAGAGCCTGCCAGATATTCAGTATACCATGGGCAATCTTCACTGAAGAGCATGCTCACCAGATTTCCAAATATCACTAATAAATGCTTTGCTGGACAATTCTTTTAAATAATACAAGTCTCTTCCAGAATAGAAAGTTGATGAGAAGTAAGCTATTTTTTGGTACATTTGTTAAATATTGCATAGTTCTCTCCAATAGCACAAGTAAATTTCACAGTAGATATATGAATTGATAAGTAGATCCAGGTTTTCAGCATTCATAAATAAATGCCACACAGTTCTTTTCAATAAGCACAAATCAGATCACTATAGTAAGATACTTAGCAGATCTTTCACAGAGTCCAGGTTCGCCATAGAGAAATATCATCAGGTAACAGGCTTTCCAAATGATAAAGGCAGATGAACTTTGTTGAGCAGCTCAGAGCATAAATCCAAGTATGCATCAGGACAAAACAGGATCAGACTGATTACAATCCACAACAAAATCTCCAGGAAGACTCACTATAAGGGCTGAAACATCCAACCAGTTAAAGAGCCAAGCAAGATTCTAACTCCATCTTCAGCAATTAGGAGTCATAATGAAGCCCAGCACAATGAGACCTACAATAGTTTGCACAAGTGACTGGTTACCAGGAGACTGATTGGAGCTCACAGAACTAATCTGACCATGATCAACTAAGCTGTGATTATTAAAAATTCTAACACAGATGAATGTGAAAGACTATTTTAGTTGCTTTTATGTGCTTTATTTTATTACTGTTACTGGGCTTATCATTTTATTACACATACATTTTATTTTTCAGAATATGCCTTAAATGCTACAATTTATGGCTGAAATTGTGAAGGCAATATTTGCTTTTTACCTTGGAAATAATGATGTACTTTGCATAGTAAGAATGACGAAACTGTGACACTCTGGGATGTATACAATTGTTTTTTCATGAGGGTTGAATCAATAAATCCATTTTTAAACTGAAAACTGAAAAACCACTAAATGGACATTTCTTCATTACTTTAAACAATTATCAGTAGCTTTACAGCTCAGTATAGATATCTCCCTTTTACAGCTTATTTAGTCACTCACAGCCTCCACGGATCTCAGCTACAGCTCCCAGTATTAACACACTGTGTCAAGTGGCAAACACAGGATTTCTAGAGGGGGTTTCCAAATACAGTCCACAATCTCCCACTCTGTGGAACATTGGAGCAAGGGTGGGAGTGGCAGAAGAACCTAGTAATAACTCTGGACATTAATGTAAATGCTGGTCTATTTATACACTGGATACTGTATAGCATACAGTATTAATATTTAACACTATAGATGGTCTATAGTATAGGCTGTATCAAACACATTTAAATAATATAAATAAATGGTGAGGAAAGGTTAAACATACCATAATAAATAAATACACAAACATAATAGAACCAGTAGATGACAGAACTGTATTTTCTAAGTACACATTCTCCCACCTCATGGTAAGGCTCCTGCCTCTTCTTCCTGGTAGCTACTCTCTGGTACAGAGCACTTATTGAGGACTCAGATACACACACAGCAAACTGGGCATATGTATCAACTCTTCTCTGTCTTTTAAACTGCATGACGTGGTGGCAGCTCCATTAATCGTATTATATACTATTGATATTATTGCCACTTGCCAAGAGGAGGGGGCTTTCCCTGCAACTGGAAACCCCCCCTCCTTTGTTTACCTATGGTGTCTAACTCAGTGTCTATTTCAGCTGGATTTTTTACAGGTGTCACTCAGCACATCATCACTGGGTACTTAGTGGGGTCTGTCACCCTCCCCACTTCCGCAATAATACTTTGCCCAATCTCTTGTCTTGCATAGCATACCTGTTGCATCTCAGCCCACGCTGCACTCCACTCCTTGGCATCTCGTGGTCTCAACTGTGCATGTGCTTGTCTCTGTTTTGGCCTGTAACAGCGCCACCTAGTAGCAGCCCTCTATATTGCAACATCCATTGGCTCTTGTCATAGCCAGGGTTATCACAGGAGTACAAAAAGATAGAAAAAGACAGACATTTCACTCCTTGCAGTCAATCCTTCAGGGCCACCATCAGGGGGGAAGGAGACTTCCAGGACTTTTGGCTGCAGGGCCCTGGAGCTGGTTACACCTGGCAAACAGGCAGCCGCATGAAGACTGAATGCGCCAGCAATACAGGTGGTTGCGGCAGGACGGTCAGGCTAATCAGTCCTAGCCGCCACTCTGCAATCCCCTTTTGGGAAAAACATGTGTCATCACATCCGGGTTACCTTTCAATGCTGATGAGAGCCAGAACAAGGTCAGCACAGTGCGACCCCTGGCCTGAGCCTCTGACCCGTACACTCTACAGTGCAGAGAGAAGCGACTTACATGTAGCAGCATAAAGGATTATCCAGATGATCGTTAGAAGCCTGTGTGTTCTTTCCGGGATACACAGCAACCATCACAGAGCACTCTGAGTGATACAAGTATTTCCCTCACCCTCATTGCTTGTGCATCCTAGTCACATAGCAATGAAAATAAGACTAATTTTCACTACTGTGAGGAGTAACATATATTAGGTCAAGTGGTTCTACTGTGTTATGTAATGTGAATAAAGGACACTATTGCATGATATAATGTGAATAAAGTTGCACTAATGTGTGGCGTAATTTGAATTGGTGGTACTATTGTGTGGCCATGTCTTTCCCAAAAGAACACGCCCCTATTTGGGCTGCATGCCGAATGTGCACAGTGCTCCTATTTGAAATATAGGTGGTAGGAGCACCAAATTGGGGACTACTATGGGTGAGGGGTGATGGTGATGGGAAAGGGGTCAAGGTCAGAGGTGGAACTAGCAGCAGTGCTAGGAGTCAACAGCCAAAATCTTGCCTAGGGAATCATATTGATTAGGGCCAGCTCTGCTTCTGGTCCAACAGTGATGAGATGATGACTTCCAACTTTGATGGCGTGGTACCAGCTGTAATTCCTCCAACCCTATCCCTCCTCCATAGTGCCTAACACTGACCCTCATGTCTCACAGCCTAAAGCTAATCCTCTGGTCCCGAACTCTACCCCTAACCCTCTGCTTCATGCAGAATGTTCAACAATGCCGACAGACAAAACATGATCTTGACATCTCTGAACCAAAAGTACCTAATCATATCTCTCAAGTTTCTTACTCTGTTCCAAGTTTCCTCTATATGAAAACATATAGACATACCAAAACTCAAAATGTCTAGATTATGGATTCTTTTTTTTTAAACAATTTGATTTATTTTATAGTGATATAAAGAATAATACATGACTCGAATAGGAAGATAACAATAAAGTTAGTTCACAAGTACAGTCACATAAATCAGTTTTCGGAAAACTAAACAGTTCAACATCATAACGGTGGATTAAGGTGCATCAAGTTTCGTTACATTGATAATACAGTGCACCAAGAGAGTGTCTAAAGAGACAATAAACATATCTCAAAAACTAATAAATATAATAGAAGAAAAAGTAAGATTAAAGTTAAGTGGAAAAAGAAGATGAAAACCATTGAGAAACAGAAGAGGGCAGAGGGGGGTTGTGAAGGGGGAGGGGTAGTGCTAGGAAGAGGAGAGGGATGATGAGGGGACACTTGATAAAGGAGAGGACTGAAAGGTGTACCACGGATCTGATGGTATGTGGATACAGTGTTGTTGAGGAGGGAGGTGATATATTCCATGGAGGAAACATACCACAATCTATTGGTTAGAGTTCTCTTGGTTGGAGATATAGGGGATTTCCAAGATTTGGCAATTAGAAGTTTAGAAGCATTAGATATATGAAAGATCAGTTTATTTTCTGACTTTGACACCGAACGAAGGGGCACGTGGAGAAGGAATATGGATGGATCTATAGGCACAGAACAGGAAGTAACATTTGCCATAAGCATTACCGCTATGTTCCAGAACTGTTAGATCACTGGGCATTCCCACCAGATGTGGAGAAAGGTGCCCACTATTCCATAGCCATGTAAGCATTGAGCTGAAAAGCATGGGTATATATGATGTAGTTTAATGGGGATCAAGTACCAACAGGTGTATACTTTATAGGCAGTATCCCTAATGCTGACATTAATGGAGGCAACAGCGATCCATTTGTTGGATGCAAGACCATTCCTTATCGTCAAGTTGTATTCCACGGTCTCATTCCCAAGCTGTTTAAAAAGATTCTTTGTGTGGGGGATGTAGGGTACAAAACAGAGTGGTATAGCAAAGAAATAGCACCTTTACAACCTACAGAGTACAGGCATTAACAGCAGAATGAGAGCGGCCATATGAAAACAGCATGGAGTATTTTTAAGGGGTGTTGAGGCCCTGTACATTCAGTGTCAAAACACAGAGCGACATGGTGAATGGGGTAGTTGGAACAGACGTGGAAAGTGAAGAGAGGGGAAGAAGAGAGAGGGAAAAAGGAAAGAAAAAGAAGAATTAAATAAAATGTGGGTATCGACTTCCCAAGGAGGGGAGTCAGCCACACAGTTAGGGCACCCAAAAATTTGGGGGGATGCTCTGGGTATGGAGCAAGAAAAGGTACAATGATCCTCAGTAGGGATCACTTGGGGAGAGTCTACAAAAGACTATATGGGAACACCCTAAAAATAAGAGGGACGTGGGCAAGTGGGGGAAAGAAGGTAGGCTGAGAGACTCGCAACTTGAGCCCTAAGTTATATTGACAAACAGCAAGTGTAAACATAGAGGCATTAAAAACATAAAACTGCAGACAAAACAAGAGCAGGTAAGATACAGTACCTCAAGTGTCCTATAACATAGCAATACTAGAGGATTGCAGCAATGGAGAAATTATCATGGCCTGTACAGGGCCATTATATACGGGGAAACAGAGATACATGAAAGCAAACTGTGCAAGGTCTGTTTAGGTGATGGCGCTATTGCTTGTTTCAGCTGTAGAAGAGGCAGAGCAGAGGTCCAGCTTCTAGAGTAGTTCTTTGCCTTCATTAGCAGTTAAAATGACATGTTGGTGACCACTGACTTCCACCAAAAGGCAAAATTTCAAACCCCAACAATATTTATAACCATGTTCACGAAGAGTCAGTATAACATCTCGAAGATCTGTGCATTTGGCTATGGTAATAGGTGCTAAGTCCTGAAAGATCTGAAGTGTTGTTCCTTTGAAGGATATTGGAGGGGAGTTACAACTGGCCAATGGGATTTGTTCTTTGATGCAAATGGAGAAGCACATCTCTAGGAGGCTCAGAGTCCTTAGTTTGGGAGCACAGGGCGCGATGTGTGTGTTCAATGCCCAAATCAAGAGGGGGTAGGGATGGTACTAGTGAGATGAAGAAGCAAGTGAGGTAGGAGGAGAGGTCAGCAAGCATGACCAACTCATGGATATTCCTGACTCGGATGTTGTTGTGTCTGTCTCTGTTCTCGAGATCCTCCTTCAGGAAGTCGAGTTTGCCGCTAAGGAACTCCAAATCTTTATACGTGTGAGATTGGAAGGAGGACTATTGGGAGGAGGTGGTTTCCAATGCCATGCTATGCTTATCTAGGGCAGATATGTCTTGTTTCAGTTCTCCAGCCACTTTATGAAGTTCGGTTGTGAGAGCGGTATTAAGAGACCCAAGAAGAATCTTAAGGTCGGAGATATCTTTCTTGGTGGCCGGCGCTTTGTCTTGGTCCACTATCAGTGCCAGTGTTTTTGGTGCACTGAATATATTATGGGTGCGTCGCTGGTGAAGTGAATAAAGTATGGTAACAGCACGGGGTACAGTGTGGGGATGGCGCTGGTATAACTGGCGTAAAGCTGCTGTAGTGCTGGGACAATAGGTATAATGTTGCTGCAACACTGGTGCATTGGGAGTAGTGTAGTTGTGACACTGAGGCACCAGCTATAGTGTGGCTATGGCACTAGTGTACTGGTTATATAGTGAGTGCGGCACTAGTACACAGGGTGCAGTGCGGCAGGTTCAGTGGTGCACTAGGTAGAACATGACTGCTAGTCAAGTGTACTGGATAATAGTGCAGTGGCAACACTGACTTATTGGAGATAAGAAGGTCATGGCACTGGTGTACTGAAAAGAGGATGACTATAGCACATGTGCACTTGATATAATGTAGCAGCAGAACTAAGTAATATATGGTGTCAGTATGTAGGATGTACCATAGCTGCAGGCCTTGTACACAAGATGCAGTGTGGCTGCAGCTCTGGTACTCTGGACAGTGGGTACAACACTGAATAGATGTGGTCACTGGGGGCTTCTGGGACACCAGAGGGACTCATGTTACCCATAAATACACAGTAATCTGTGGGGTATCCTCAGGAGAGTGGTCAGACAGTGTGTCAGTCTGCTCCTTGAGGGAGATGGAGACCAGCAAACCCCAGCAGGTAGTCCCCACAAGATGACAGTGGGTGCCGGGAATCTGAGCCTACTATCCAGCTCAAGTTAGCAACAGAGCACAGAAACAGGCAGCAGCCAGATAGTATAAAAAAATATTATGCGCAGTGTCCTTGTGGTGGAAAGGCGGGAGACTAACAATGAGAGAGGTAGAGATGAACACAGATGAGCGCCCCAAACATCCCCAGGACTCACCACCACCAGCAGGAAGAGAAGGAGGAGAGCTACTGCCCAGCAGCAGAACACAGGGCATGTGCCAGTCAGCACACACAGTGGCCCAGGACCAGCCAGGAGGGGAAGGCACAGGCCGCTGGAGGCAGGGAGCTCCAAAGTTTAGAGATCAGAGCGTCGTGTCCATGGTACAGAATGCAGAGGTGGGCAGGCAAGATGAGGGATGCTCACAGCTCCGATGGCGTGTCCTGCCGGAACTGCCCACAGTACACCTTTAGAACTCAGTCCCCAGCTTTCAGGAGGTGTAGTGGCCTCAATCCGCAGGGACGCAGGAGGCGACCCCTGATTCCATGAGCCACAACACCAGGCACAGGTAGGCAGCGGGGAAAATTTAGGGTCAGACTGGGGTCTCTAGTAGCCCATAGGTGGCAGAAAACAGGGCTTTAATCAGGCGCCAGCCGCGAGCCCTGGAGAAGTGCGTTCGTGTCAGTTGCTTGTCAGGCCATGCCCTCCATTATGGATTATTCTTAAAAGAAAGATCCAAAACATGAAAACAGTGAGAGAGCACACACACCCAGCAAAGGCAGTGAAATAAAGTCTCATCCTCTTTTGGCACTGGCATTAGATATTTGCCACAGAGACTATGGCATCAGCAGGTACAAGCTCTCAGTAAATATGAGTCTATATAGTGGTGCTGATGCCATTATCATATATTCACCCATTCATAATGTACAAAAGACAGTCAGTGTCCCAACTGACAACACCTCATGTCCAACGTTGGGTGTGGGTCTACATGGAGCCCCCACTGATTATTAGCAAATTGGACATGTTGGATAACTTGGGCCTCATGATTATGATGTTCAGACTGGATTCAGATATTTTCTGCCCACACAGTTGCATTGAAATTCTGAAAGAGACTCACAACTTCCCAATTCCAAAAAATGGCCTTATTCAGAGTCGTCCAATACAAAAAGAAAGCATACACTGTGCAACTCACACTCCTTCACACTAATAGGAATTAATTGCAATATTTTTTAAGACCTTCTTTGACTTTCACACCTCTTCCCTCTGCCCTATCTCAATGATGCCCAGATTTACTTTTCTTTCCCGGATCTACAGTATCTCCTTCTGTCCTCACCCATGTCACCTCCTGTCTGCCAGCCATCTTATTCCAGATGACACAAAGGGGCTGATTGTGAGTCGCATGCAATGTGGCGGTATTAGCGGGCAGCCGAGAAGGCCTGATTTCTTACCTTATGCTAATTCGAGAACACGTAATGCAGGGATCATGCATATGCAAGCAAGAAGCCGTACCGCCCAGTGATTGTATGTTGGCTGCCTCAACTTGTATCACTTGCATCAGCCCCATGCCTGGAGCAAGAGGTCTTACAGAAACAGCCTTCCCATGCCAGTACGCACAAATCAAATGGAGCTTTTGATAGATACTAAGAGGTAAATTTACAAAGGTGGGAATTTTTTTTAGAACTGGTGATGTCGCCCATAGCAACCAATCAATCATTAGTATATTTGCCCCAGAGCCAGCAACTAAGCATAGGCAGTATAGGGAAATGCCTAGGTGCATCTGGAAAAGCCTAGGAGCATCTTGGCATGCTGACATCCAAGCTCTGTTGCATCAGTTCAGATTTCAGACAGGACAGTGGCTGTCCTGTGATGGGACATTCATGCTTTCCAGCACTGCTGTGGCGTTGTCTGTCATATTATATGACAGGTAACAGCAGCAGAAAGCTGGATAGCCCAGCGCCAGTCATACAGCTCCTGCAGCTTCCATCGGTGTGACACTGGTGCGACCTAAGGTCACATTGCATCATTCACAGCAGAAAGTGCACTTCTGAGAAGATAAACAGAGGGAACACAACACAGGTAAGTAAATTATGAGAGGTTTTTACAGAGATAGGTTGAGAATTGTGTGGCTGGAGACAAGCAAGGGAGAGAGACTTGATTGCTGAAGACACACGAGGGGGAGAGACTTGATGATTGGAAATACAAGATGGGGGGAGACTTGATGGCTGAAGAAACACAGGAAGGAGATATTTGATGGCTAGAGACACACAAGGAGAGAAATTTGATGGCTGGAGATACAATGTGGGGGGAGATCTGATGGCTGGAGACATACAGAGATGAGAGATTTGATGGCTGGAGACACATAAGGGGGAAAACTTGATGGCTGGAGACACACAAGGGGGAGAGACTTGATGGCTGGAGACACACAAGAGGGGCACAATTACTGCAAATAAATACCCAATTTCACGGAAGGACAGATCCGGCTTATATTCCATCCAACTCAGAATAGAATGGACATATGCAAAGATGCCTAAAATCATATCTGTGCATGTTCTGTATGCAAAAACTCGCAATTTGCATCCAAGATCAATCTGACTTACACCCATTGCTTCTGAAACTGAATATTTTAAAAAAACTTAACTTATTTGCTGGCAATGTCTCACTACCCTAAGTTCCCCAAGTCCAATGTCTGGGTGTCACACTTGACTCACCACCCACCACCCCCACATCAACTTCCTTTTTCAAATGTGCCATAACCACCTCCACAATATTTCCAGCATCACATCCTCCATTACCCGGTAAGCTACAAGAACTCTAATTCATACCCTCCTCGTAATTTCCTGTCTTTATTAGTGCCATCTGCCACTCTTTGGCCTTATAAACTCTCACCTAACCCCTGTACAGTTGTTAATTGCTGATTATTTCTAATAAATATTTAAAATGCCAGCATTAATATATGCTGCAGATGCAAGGCGCATCTTATTACCATATACGATAAAAGTGCGCTGTACGTCGCATTCACTACATCCCTTAAGAGAAAGCAAGCACTCGCACACATTGTATTACTGAGGTCCAACGCTCAGAGATGTATATATATGATATTAAAAGGGAATGCATACAATATAACACATGTACAGTATATATATGGTTACAGTGTTACAATTACACAAGAAGCAGTTGTAGCTACATAAGGATCAATCACAGCCAACATACTTCACTCAATTTGCTCAATGCACAGTCTTCTCCATCTTTGAATCTGCCCCAACAGCAACAAAAAAACAGAACTTCTTGGGTGAGGTGAAATACCTATATACTGTGTATTGGGGGAGGTACATGTCTGGGATTGAGTCTTCTGTTATTGGTCCAGGGGAGGGAGATCACTCATTCATGATGTGTCATTGGTCAGTTCATATGCAAGCAATGTCCAGTTTTGAAAAAGCCATTACAGGGATTAGCCGTGCTGTCTTTCAGGAGATTATTTTGTTCACTTTAGAATGTGGCTTCATATTCATACATTTAATCATAACCAATTGTTGCAATGTGCTACAATCTAACCACAGCTATCAAATTACTCCACACATTCTCCTGATCATTTTGACACTAAGCATGATATGTTTATCTTGTTCCGTCCCAATATATATATATATATGATGTTACAACTCTGTTATGTAATTTAATACATAATGATGCTAAACGTGTTTTGTCTATGTGTTGTATGAGTATGTTGTATATGTCTTTGGGGCTTCTCTGTGTGGAATGCGTATGCTACCGTATATGCGCAAAACGCACAGACAGAGTCCCATTTGTTTGGAGTTTGAACACTGGGCGGACTTCTCAGTCAGGCACCATCTTTTATCTCATGGCGAATTGCACCTGAATGAGGAAGGGGCTGCGGTGCTGGGGGGTAGGATGGCTAGTAGGTTGGAGGAGCTTTTAAACTAGGAGCCTGGGGGGAGGGTTTAGCTAGAAACTATGTGTCATGCAGTGAGTATAGTAGGGATGGTGGTAGTGAGATAAATGGGGGTGGAGAAGGGGGGAAGGAAAGTGCAGCCGGTAAGGGTATTTACATGGGTTCTATTAAGGGTGTTAAGAAAGGTATTGCTAAAGCATTAAAAAATAACAATTATGTGTCATCATTACAGACTGTATAAAATGTTGTACAGGACTTAAGGGAAAATACTTATGTCAGGGCGGTGAATTTAGATGGGAACATTGGGTTGACCAAAGAGAAAAGTAAGGTGGCCCGTACTAAGTACGGTGGGGTTGGACAGTCTGTATCAGTAACTCTATGGATGCACTAGTTAACCAGGATGGGAAATATTTAGGAAAACAAACAAATAAAGGAACCGATAAACTAAAATGTATGCTTGCAAACACAAGAAGTCTAGCAGGCAAAATGGGGGAATTGGAATTGTTAGCATCAAAGGCTGGGTATGACATTATAGGTATTACAGAAACATGGTGGAACGATTCTCACGACTGGGTTGCTAACTTGGAGGGGTATTCTCTTTTTAGGAGGGACAGGGCTAACAAAAGAGGAGGAGGTGTATGTCTTTATGTTAAACCATCACTTAAACCATACCTAAAGGAGGTTATCTATGAGGAGACTGGCGATAATGTGGAGTCACTATGGGTAGAAATCTCAAGTGGGGGAATTGATGCAAAAAAACTAGTCATAGGCACATGCTACAAACAGCCGGATATTAGCATACATGAGGAAGAACAACTATTGCAGCAAATCAAAATGGTTGTGGGATTGGGGGACATCCTTGTCATTGGGGATTTTAATTACCCGAATATAAAATGGAGTAACGATTCATGTGCTAAAGCGAGGGGCAGCAGGTTCTTAAATATGTTTAGGGATCACTACTTGTCTCAATTAGTCGAGGACCCAACTAGGGGTAAAACTACCCTGGATCTAGTAATTACTAATAATGTGGACATTATATCAAACACTAAATTGGGGAGACTTTGGGTAACAGTGATCACTATATGATCACATTTGACATCAGTTTCAGGAAACATAGCTACAGGGGCTCCACCAAAACTTTTAACTTTAGGAAGGCTAATTTCAGTATGCTTAGATGTGCACTTAACGACATAGAGTGGAAGGTTCTGTTTAATAACAAGAACACTTCGGAAATGTGGGATGTTTTAAAAGGGTTGCTGGATAGCAATATTCATAACTTTATTCCCATGGGCAGTAAACGCAGGAGTATTAAACTCAAACCGATGTGGCTTAACAAGAAGGTTAAGGCAGAAATGGATTAAAAAAAAGCGGGCTTTCAAAGCATTTAAATCTAATGGAAAGGAGGAGTCTTTCAAGTATTACAAGGAGTGTAATAAGAAATGCAAAAAAGCAATAAAAGCAGCTAAAATGGAAAATCAAAAGCAAATCGCTATAGAGAGTAAAACCAATCCTAAAAAGTTTTTTTTAAATACATAAATGGTAAAAGGTTAAAAAAAGGAGAATATAGGTCCATTAAAAGATGAATTAGGAGAATTGATAAATGATGACAAAATAAAAGCGGAAATACTAAACAAATTCTTTTCATCAGTATTCACCAGTGAAGAACTGATGGTGGGAGTAGAGTATAACAATTGTGACAGTAATGATTCATGGTTAGATACTTGTTTAAGCGAAGAAGTAGTCCGGGAGAGACTAAGCAAAATTAAGATTAATAAATCACCTGGTCCTGGTGGACTTCACCCGAGGGTTCTTATGGAGCTTAGTCCACAACTAGCACGACCCCTATACTTGATTTTCAATAGTTCAATTAGATCAGGCATGGTACCGAAGGATTGGCGTATAGCTGAGGTAGTGCCATTATTTAAAAAATCTTCCGGGAAACTACAGACCAGTTAGTTTAACATCTCTAGTGGGGAAAATATTGGAAGGAATTCTAAGGGACGTCATACAGGAGTATCTAAAGTCCGCTAGGATTATTAGTAAGAACCAGCATGGGTTTGTGAGGGACAGGTCATGTCAGACTAACTTAATTAGCTTTTACGAGGAAGTGAGCAATAATCTTGATCAAGGAAAAGCAGTGGATGTGGTCTTCCTAGATTTTGCAAAAGACTTCGATACAGTTCCTCACAGGAGACTGATGATCAAATTAAAGGAGATTGGCCTAGGAAAAACTATTTGCACATGGATAAGCAGCTGGTTGGATAGCAGGGTACAGCGAGTAGTGGTCAACGGGAAGTCCTCAACCTGGTCCCCAGTAGTCAGAGGAATACCACAAGGACCACTACTGTTCAACATATTTATTAATGACCTAGAAATAGGCCTGGAAAGCACAGTGTCAATCTTTGCAGATGATACTAAACTGTGTAAGGTAATTAATTCAGAATTGGATGTGGAGTCCTTGCAGAGTGATCTATCTAAACTTGAACTCTGGGCGTCTAAATGGAAAATGAGGTTAAATACAGACAAATGCAAGGTTATGCATTATGTGACTAAAAACAAACTTGCATCCTACATATTAAATGGGGAACTCCTAGGGGAAACAGAGTTGGAAAAAGATTTGGGGGTATTTATTGATAATAACCGTACACAATGTCAAAACGCAGTAAAGAAGGCAAGTAAGGTGCTAGCGTGCATAAAAAGGGGAATTGAGACAAGGGACTTGGATACAGAGCCGGCCCTAACCAATATGATGCCCTAGGCAAGATTTTGGCTGGTGCCCCCTAGCACCACCGCTAGTTCTGCAGGAGATGCCTGGCACGAGTCAGCTGGCAGCTCTGTTAATGTCAGGCGCCCTTTGTTTATGAAAATGCATCTTATTTGAATTACTATGTGGCTAGGATGCACAAGCAGCTTCTGCTGATTAAAATGATATGTGGCATGCCTATATTCTATGTGCAACTGCGGCTGTATCCACTTACAAAATGTTACATTACAGTAATTTCCAGGAATACATGCAACATAGCATTTCGTATGCAGAAACAGCCGCAGTCACACACAGAATATAGGCATGCAACATATATTGATCAGCAGAAGCTGCTGGTGTCCCTAAGCATACCAAATGCCCTAGGCATTTGCTTAGTTTGCCTATGCCTAAGGCCGGCTCTGCTTGGATATAATCATGGCGCTGTATAAGGCATTAGTACATCCGCACCTGGAATATTGTGTTCAGTTTTAGGCACCATTGTATAAAAAAGACATCAGTGAACTCGAAAGTGTTCAAAGGGAGCTACTAAATTGATTAAAGGCCTAGAAGGACTGGACTATAAGGAAAGACTTACTAGGCTGAATATGTATACACTAGAAAAAGAGGCGCCTAAGAGGAGATATTATTAATATCTTCAAATATGTAAAGGGACATCACAAACAGTTATCAGAGGAATTATTAAAAGAACACAGTTCAGGACACGTGGGCACTTGCTGCGACTGGAGGAGAGAAAGTTCAGAACGCAATGGAGGAAAGGGTTCTTCACTGTTAGGGCAGTCAGGATGTGGAATTCCCTGCCAGGGAAGGTGGTAATGGCAGACTCTGTAATTGGATTTAAAAAAGGAATGGATACAGTGGCGGAACTACCGCCAGTGCAAGCAGTGCCTTGAACTGGGGCCCGCCACTGTCAAGGGGCCCAAAGCCAGCGCATGTAATGAGTCAAACTGACTCATTACATGCTGCCTGCCGCCAGTGGCGGATTTACTGCAAGGTCCCGCCGACAGGGTATGGCTGAACTGGACGAGTGCTGGGCTTTTCATGGTCCCGGCACGCTGTCCGTTATTAGACAGCTGCCGGGTGCCGGCTCCTCAAGTGCTCACCTGTCACTGTACATTAAATGTGTTGTGCGTGTGACATCATGATGCATGTGCGCATGATGTCACACGCATGCAGAGAGGAGCCGGCCGGGAGTTGGGACGCAACCGCCGTGCTGAGACTGTGACTGCGCCGCTCTCCAGAGCCTAGGAGAAGGGGGAGCTCTGAAGGTGCCGCTCTGTCTATCCTGTGCAAGGTGAGAGCGAGAAAAATCTTTTTACCCGTGCCTTCCCCCACGACTGGTCACTAAAGCCCGCAGCATACAGCCATAGCAAATACCTGCTGCTGGCTGGAGTATATGTGCCTGGGGAGGGGGGGAGAGGAGACCCCTAGATGCAGTATAGACGGGCAGAGGGGAGGCACATAGTGAGAAACATGACTTTATTTGTGGTTGTAGTCGGTGACAGTGTGGTTGAGTAAAAATGTGTTGCAGCGAGTGGTCATGTGTGACAGTGCAAGGTGAGTGGTCATGTGTGACAGTGCAAGGTGAGTGGTCATGTGTGACAGTGCGGAGTGAGTAATGTGTAAAAAGGAAACGCTGTCTGCCGCAATGTGTAAAAAGGGGACGCTGTCTGCGCAATGTGTAAAAAGGGGATGCTGTCTGCCGTAATGTGTAAAAAGGGGACGCTGTCTGTGCAATGTGTAAAAAGGGGACGCTGTCTGCCGTAATGTGTAAACAGGGGGACGCTGTCTGCCGTAATGTGTAAAAAGGGGACGCTGTCTGCCGTAATGTGTAAAAGTGGACTCTGTCTACCGTAATGTGTAAAAAGGGGATGCTGTCTGCCGTAATGTGTAAAAAGGGGACGCTCTCTGCCGTAATGTGTAAAAAGGGGAATCTGTCCACCGTAATGTGTAAAAGGGGCTCTACCTGGTGTAGTGGCACTACTGTGCAGCGTAATTTGAATAATGGAGACTACTGTGCACCGCTATAGGAATTGGCATTATTTTGTGGTCACACCCCTTCCCCATGAAACCACGCCCCTATATTTTTGCATGTGCCTATCGCGCGCACTGCCCCTGTTTTACATACAGGAGGGGGTGCCAATGCCGTTTCTTGCACACAACGCTAAAATGTGTAGTTATGGCAATGTTGCTAGGTATCCATTTCCCTGGAACTGAGCAGGTCCCCCTCACCAGATCCTCTCCAGGGGTGAGGGGGTGGACTTGGACGGGATGAGGGGGAACCCAAAGCATTTTATTGCACCTGGGCCAACCGCTCGCTAGTTCCGCCACTGAATGGATACATTCTGAATGAAAAAGCTATCCAAGGTTATAATACTTAAAATATCAACGTGGTTAATCCGGGGGTAATATGAGTTATAGTAGCTAACTAGTCATTAAACATTATTTAGCAAGTATGTAGAATCATCACAACTTAAAACAGGTTGAACACGATGGGCAATTTGCCTCTATTCAACCTCAAATACTATGTTGCTATGTATGTTACTATGTTACTATGTATGTGGTGTGTATGTAATATTTTTGACTTTGACACCGTTTATCCTCAACTCTGCTACCTGCCTAATTTTCATATCATATTGCTTCTTTAGCATCCATAAAGGATATTGGGGAGACAAACTAGGGTATTCAATTATCCGCAATTTCGCTGCAATTTTTCGCGACAATCAGGCGAAAATTGCCGCGAAAACGCTCCATTTTTCGACCTATTTAATTCCAAACGGGTTTCACCTGAAAATTCTTGCAGTGAAAAGTGCAGGTGAAAATGGGGAAATCAGCCTGTACCCCCAAAAATTCTAAACTAACATAGGAAAACAGAAGCGAAGTGTATTAGAGATCACATTAGAGAGTTTTTGGGGACTTAAATTGTGTGAAATGGCTGTTATATGCATTTTTTTAAAAATGCAAAAAAATTATAGAAAGCAAGTTTTTTTGAGCAAAATAAATGCTCTCATTAAATTTGGGGTACATGAAAATGGGTATAAGTATATATTTGGATCATTTTAGGGTACTTTAAAAAAAAGTGGAAACAGACCGATTACTCCCATCTGCAAGCCTAAAAACACCTGTCCCACTCATAAAGCACCCCAATATACCTGTCCCATACCTTGAACCCCAATTTTCATCACTTCGTACTTTTTCACCCGAAAAATGACATGTCATTATTGGCCAATTAAAAATAATTAAAAACCTCAACGTGCCTAATTAGTCATTAAGGGGGGTGTCCCAGGAGTTCTGTACCATATCCAAACATTTTTACCTTAAAATAGTGACTTTTCCCAACTTTTCACCTGCTTCAGAGTAGGTGAAGTGAAATTAGTGAAAAAATGATCACCGATAAATTTTCCCAGAAAAGTCCGGTTTTTCGCGCGAAAAACCGGACTTTTCATGCGAAAAGTCCGTTATCGCTGCTAATTGAATATACCCCTTAGTACGATAGGGTATAGACGGGGTCCAAAGGAGCCGGTGTACATTAAATTTCTTCACTGGGTGTGCTGGCTCCTCCCCTCTATGCCCCTTTCCACAGGCAGTTTAGAAAAAAGTGCCCTCAGGAGAGGATGCACACTCTGCAGCTCCAGAGAGTTTTCTTCAGTTTCTTTTAAACATTTATTATTTTTGGTATGCTGTTTGGGAAACAGCATACCTGCACCGTGGGAGTTGGGGGGGGGGAGGGGGGGGTGTAAGAGCCACTTCCCCGCTGCAGGACTACAGTCCTGAGAGGTTCTTTGTACAGCAGGGCACTGCACCTCAGTTGATGCAATCGCAGCACACTGCACACCCCTAACAATAGCTTGAAGGTGACAACAGTGGTGAGTACAAACCGGGGGCCTAGTCATGGTCAGACTGGCCCACAGAGATACCAGGAAAACCACCGGTAGGCCCCACTGCCTGAGGGCCCACTCCTTCCTCTAGGGATCAGGTTCCATACTGTGCACTAGTATTATACATGGTAGATATGTTGCATTACACTGCACTAAACTATTGTGTATTTCAACCCTCTGTGGAGGCTGGCCACACCACCTTTGTAAGCTGGCCACACCCCTAAGTATGGGCCCCTATAATTGCATCCCCCCGGTGGGCCCTTCATGCCCCAGTCCGACATTGGGCCTAGTTATGGGGGTCCCCCGGTTCAAAGTGCGGCTGACACACAGTGGAGGCATACGGGACCCTCCTGGGGGGGACCTGCTATAGCTCCCTGTGTACACTGGCTAGGAGTAACTTAAACTAGCACTTGTGTGATGTTTTTAAGCTTATTGGGAGACATTGCCAGTATAAAAAACACTGTAGCTCCGGCGCCATTGGGGGAAGCAGAGCTAACTCAGAGCGTTATTTTGGCGCCCTCCTCTTCTTACAGCAGCAAGCACACACAGCTCCTCCTGACACTCAGAAAATGCTGGAAAACTGGTACAGTGTGTAGCAAAGGTGGAGAGCCGCTATTGTACACAATCTGTATACTATAAAGAACAGTAATCATAGGTGTTTCACTGGGATATAGCAGCTTACAGCCTCACTGGGGCTGTGTAGCTGGGGTGTGCTGGAACCCTCTCTCTATCTCCCTCTCACATACAGTAAGGGGCAGGCTTGCTAGTTATTACTTGTCTGTGTATGTGTATATAATTGTGCTTTATTGTGACCATGGGTAAACATAAACTATGCAGTGTATGCCACAGCAGATTCTCTCCCTTATCATCTGATTCTGCATTATGTGAACAATGCAGCCAATCTTCACAACTCAGTCAGGGGGCTGGGGGAGAGGGTCAAGAGCCTTCCTGGCTAGGTGCCCTTAAAAATATGATGTCTGATACGTCATCACAACTCACTGCTAATGCTCAAAAAACTCAACTACTACAACAAGCTGTTGCAGACTTAGCAGCCAGAGGAGATGTTACACAGCCCCCCCCCCCCCCCCCTTTCTAACTGAGGACCACAAAAGCGTGGTTTACCAGCTCTACTCTCTGATTCAGATGAAGTTGTACAGGAAGATGGGGAGGATGTGGATCCCGTTAGTGGGGATTCCACTTCTGCTCAAGGTATTGAACCCCTCATTCTGGCTATACGGGACATGTTAAAACTCCCTCAAGAGGACGCTGCGTCACAGCAGTCAATTTTCTTTACACAGAACAAGCCTAATGTCACTTTCCCTGATTCTGCAGAGTTAGATGACCTGTTTAAGTTAGCCTTGAAAAATCCAGACAAAAAATACCAAGTGTCAAAAAGATTTTTGCATTCTTTCCCATCTGTTCCTGAAGGTAAGAAATTGTGTGAAGAACCCCCGGAAGTTGACGTATAAGTCTCTCGACTGTCTAAATAGGCGGTGCTGCCGGCACTGGGCTCCTTTACCATAAAGGACCCTGGGAACAGAAAAATAGAGACTACACTAAAGTCTATCCACACAGCAGCAGGTGTATCGCTAAGGCCGGTCATAGCGGATTGCTGGATGAACCATGCCATTCATTCATTGGCTACTGCATGCATAAGATTGTTGGGGGAGTGTTACGATCCTGATGCTCAGGACAGGGGAGATCTTATGCAGTAGTCCAGAGCACCAGGACGTGATGCTGGGATAGGGAAACGGAATGGGAATAGCCCCTGGCACCCGACCTCCGTTGTTTTACCCATGTTGTCAATTCACTCTTGCAGGACTATGGTTTCTTGGGCCCATGGCAGCCGCGTTTGAAGTCTGGATTAGGTCTACCCAACTCCGATGCCCCCTCAGGTCTTAAGGAGAGACAAAGCATGAACTGAGACAGGGTAATAACAAGGGGACCTCTAACTGAAACAACCAAAGCCAGGGGCTACTGACTAGCCTAAAACTAAATGTATGCGCGGCTTGCCGCCAAAGGAAAAGGACAACCAAAAAGATACCACTGTCCACTCCCCTACACGGCACCGCCGAGTTCCGGGGAGGACAGTGGAAGCGGAAACCTCTGCAAATTCACCAGTACAAAATAATACAATACTAAAGCGGGCTAGGCCACAACACGCGGCAAAGCCGCCACTCACGAAACTGGGCGAGAACCCCAAACGACAGCCACAGGTTCACGAGGACCAGAAGGATTCCCGGGACCGGCTAAAGAACTCCTGGATACAAGGACACAGGGAGCAGGACGGACCAGATACAGCAGACCAGGAACAGACGTTCACCAGACATTAGCAGCATACAGGAAGCTATCACCTGCGTTTGTGTGAGGCACTGAGGAGGCATATAACAGGGAACCCTCCAATAGGAATACAGAGCCTAATTAACAAATGTCGTGCAGCTGCCTTGCTGAACGAGCAGGGGAAAACAGGTGAATGCTTAATTAATGCAACGGGGAACGTGGTCCGCCTGTGGCGTCCCCGTTCCTATGCACCCGGTGGCCCTGAACGCACGGCATCCTAGCGTTGCCAGGGAGCCGGCAGCTATCGCGCGCCCGGCATCCCGGCGTTGCTAGGCGCCGTGCGGAGACAGACAGGGATAGAGGCGCGGAGGCCGTGACCGCTGCTCTGTCAGAGAGCGGGCGCACCGCCACGCCTAACAGTACCCCCCCCCTTGAGGAGGGGTTACAGAACCCCTAGAGCCAGGTTTCTGAGGAAACTCCTGAAAAAATATCCTCTTAAGTCTAGGAGCATGTAAATCCTTATCCAACACTCAAGACCTTTCTTTAGGGCCATATCCTTTCCAGTGGACCAAAAAATAAAGTCGGCCCCGAGAAAGCTTAGAATATAAAACCTTCTCCACCAAGTACTCTTGTTGCCCCTGCACATCCACCGGAAGTCTACCCCGGGAAGTCCTCCGAAGATATCTCCTGGAAGAAAAATACTGTTTCAGAAGGGAACAGTGAAAAGTATTGCCAATTTTTAGTGATCTCGGCAAACGTAGTCGAAAAGCAACTGGGTTGACCTTTATAATGATAAGGAACGGTCCAATAAATTTGGTTCCTAATCTAGCCGAGGGCTGTCGGAGCCTGATGTTGCGGGTTGACAACCACCCCTTATCTCCCACCTTAAAAGTGCATGGGCGCCGGAACCTGTCAGAAAAAATCTTTTCTCGGAAGGCAGCCTTCTTGATGGCAAGGTGAACTTTTTTCCAAATCATTCTAAGACGGGAAGTTAAGGTCAACGAGGAGACTGGAACATGAGGGTAAAAAGAATTTGCTCTAGGATGGAAGCCCCACACTGAAAAGAATGGGGACTCCTTGGTGGAAGAATGACAAGAGTTATTATAAGCAAACTCGGCCAAAGGAAGAAATTCAGACCAATCATTCTGAAGTTTGGCCGAATATAACCGTAAGTACTGTTTTAATGACTGATTTACACGTTCAGTTTGTCCGTTAGACTGAGGATGATACCCAGATGTTAAAGAAAGTTTCATATTTAATGAGGCACAAAAACGTTTCTATAATCGTGCAATGAATTGCGGACCCCGATCAGAGACAATATCCGTGGGTAAACCATGGAGCCTGAACACATGGCGGAGGAACAAAACTGCTAACCCTTGAGCAGAGGGTAACCGGGGGAGAGCAATGAAATGAGCCATTTTACTAAAACGGTCTACTACCACCCAAATGGCTCAAAAGCCCGCTGAAAGAGGAAGGTCCACCACGAAATCCATGGATATATGTGACCATGGCCTGAGAGGAATGGCTAGAGGTATGAGTTGCCCGACTGGCAATACTCGAGCTACCTTGTACTGAGCACAAACCTGACAGGAACGGACAAATTCCTTAACGTCTTTAGAGAGACTAGGCCACCACACCGAACGAGATACTAGTTCCTGTTATGCACACCAGTGCCTGCAGGAATGTACTGGTGTCTGAACCGAGAGGGATGCAAAACAAATGAACTCACAGACAGACTGGGGAATATGACATTACGTACACAGAAGGTGATAGGGTAACAAAATAAACACAAAGTGAACAGAGAAGCCCAGAGGCTAAGAAACTGGGTGTCTCCCTAGTATTAGGAGTGCTCAGATGGAAAGAAGCGAGATGTTGTGTTTTAATAAGTAGAGAACCCGAAAATGCTGTTGCTAAGGGCAACAGCAAAACCCTAAAGGGTTACCAACGGGTGTGGCAGTAAACTCCTTGGTCAGAGATGGAATAATAGACACAAGGAGAGTCTCCACAATCCTAGTCCTCACTTGCAGTGCACTGGTTCAGCTTACTGCCATTAAACTGACACCAGAACACCTTGCACAGTGAGAAAGGATTTTGGCAGGCAAGTCTGAGAATACAGCCGCAAACTTGCTAAGTTCACAGAGTAGCAAAAGAACCCCAGCAAGTTAAACGACTGACTCCAGTCTTACTGCTAGGTCTGGATTGGCAGAGTGTAGTACCAAATCCCCAGGCCTATTTGCAGTAAGCAACAAACAAATACAAAGCTACACAGTACTGGCTAACTTTCAGGAACTGACTAACCAACAAAGATTCAGCAGCATCTGCTTAACCTGAGAAGAGGCTTTATATAGCAGGTGCTGTCCACGCCCCACTCAGACCTCACAGACTGTGAGCACAAAAACCAGCACCGGATCCCCTGCCGTGCACAAAGCCTGTAACCACTGCACAGCAAAAGACCCGAACCGGAGTATCGGCTGCGCTCAGGTTACTCCACTAGCACTTGTCTCCCGGTTGCCATGACGACGTGGCAGCACAGGGCAGGAGACCCTAACAGTTCCAAGGTCTTAGTGATACCTGGATGACCAGACACTTTGTTGTCATGAAACTCAGCTAGAACAGAGCCTCTCAGAAATTCAGGGACGAAAAGACGATCAGCAGGAGTAACTTTGGGAGCTTGCAGTTGAAGCTGGACAAGCTGTGTAAAAAAATCCTGTGTGAGGCCTGCCCGGATGATAGATGATGGAACTATGGGGGTAGTAGCAGGATGGTTATTGTGAACCGGAAGAAAACAACGTGACAGGGCGTCAGCTTTCGTATTCTTGGATCCGGGCCTAAAAGTGATAATAAACCTGAAACGAGTAAAAAACAATGCCCAACGTGCCTGCCGAGCATTAAGCCATTTAGCTGAGTCAATATACTGCAGGTTCTTATGGTCAGTAAACACTGTAATGGTATGCCTAGCTCCCTCCATCCAATGCCTCTACTCCTCGAAAGCCCATTTAACTGCCAGCAATTCTCGATTACCAACATCATAGTTGGATTCTGCGGAGGAGAATTTCCTGGACATGAAGGCACAAGGGTGTAACTCCTGAGACTCCGGATCTTCCTGAGAAAGGATAGCCCCCACTCCAACCTCTGAGGCATCTACCTCGACTATAAAGGGGAGCTCCGGGTTAGGGTGCCTGAGAACAGGAGCCGAGACAAAGGCCTGTTTCAAGGCCAGAAAGGCAGACTCAGCTTCAGGCGACCAATTGGAAGGGTCTGCTCCTTTTTTAGTCAATGCTACAATAGGAGCGACCAAATCAGAAAAGGTATGAATGAAACGCCTATAATAATTTACAAACCCTAAAAAGCGCTGAATTGCTTTTAAATTTTTGGGTTGCGCCCAATTAAGGATGGCCTGGAGTTTTTTTGGTTCCATGAAAAACCCCTGGGGAGAAATAATATACCCCAAGAAAGACACTTCTGTGATGTGGAAATCACATTTCTCAAGTTTAGCATATAAATGATTCTCCCGTAGTTTTTGAAGAACCAGACGCACATGGGAAACATGTTGTTCCAAAGACTCAGAGTAAATCAAAATGTCGTCTAAATAAACGACTACGAACTTCCCAAGAAAGTCACGAAGCACATCATTAATGAGGTCTTGAAATACCGCAGGCGCATTTGACAGCCCAAACGGCATCACCAGGTATTCATAATGACGCGACTGTGTGCTGAAAGCCATCTTCCACTCATCCCCAGATCTTATACGGATGAGATTGTAAGCTCCTCTAAGATCGATCTTAGAGAAGATAATGGCAGAGCGTAACTGATCAAAGAGTACTGAAATCAATGGCAAGGGGTAGGTGTTTTTAACAGAAATTTTATTCAGAGCCCGAAAGTCAATACATGTTCTGAGCTACCCATATTTTTTCTCAACAAAAAAGAACCCAGCGCTCAATGGAGATTTTGAGGGCCTAATGAAGCCTTTTTTCAGGCTCTCCTGAATGTAATTATCCATAGCCGTGGTTTCTGGCCCAGAAAGGGCATATAATCTCCCCTTAGGTAAAGTGGCACCTCAAATTAAATGAATAGCACAATCATAGGACCGATGGGGAGGCAGAACGTCCGTGTTACCCTTGGAGAAAACATCGGCAAAATCCTGATATTCCAAAGGAATAAATTCTGGGGTAACAGCCGCAACCCGGACTGGATGGGAAATACACTCCTTAAAACAAAAGGGACCCCATTGGGAAATCTCCCCAGACCGCCAATCTATGGTGGGATTATGAAGGGCAAGCCAGGGGTGACCCAAAACTACTGGAACTGCCGGACAATGAGTAAGGTAAAATTCTATTTTTTCTGAATGTACAGCCCCCACTGTCAGTAGTACTGGAGGTGTGCGGTGAGTAATAACCCCATTGGAAAGCGGACCACCATCCAAGCCGTGCATGGTGATACGTTTATCCAAAGGTACCTGTGGAACGCCTAAAGTCTTAGCACAACCTAAATCCATGAAATTTCCTGCAGCTCCACTGTCGACGAAGGCCGACAACGACGAACTGAGGCTACCAAAGGAAATCTTTACAGGAACTAATAAAGAATCATTAGAGGAGATTAACTGTAGACCCAAGTGAACCCCCTCACAATTTACTGGGTCAGAGCGTTTTCCGACTTATTCGGGCAACTACGTGCGATATGTCCCTTGCCACCACAATACAAACAAAGACCAGATTTTAACCTTCTGGTTCTTTCCTCTGGGGACAGCCGGGAGAAACCCATCTGCATGGGCTCCTCGACGTCCTCAGGAAAAGTATATACACATGGACTAGGCCTAAAAGTTGTTCCTCTTTCAGCCCTCCGCTCTCGGAGACGACGATCAATTTTAATAGCGAGCTCCATGAGTTTGTCTAGAGTCTCAGGAGCGGGGTACTGAAGGAGACTGTCTTTAATAACTTCAGACAAACCGAGGCGAAACTGACTGCGCAGGGCCGGGTCACGGCCACTTCACGGCTGCTCTATTACTGGAGGTCCCTAACTAAGCATAAGTCCAGGGCTTGGACCCCACAAAGTCGGTTCAGGCCCGACCACCCTAGGGCAGCACACCATTAAAATACTAAAGTGTTAATATGTGTTAAGAAAGAAGCAGAAGCTATGGGTTAGAAAGTGCTACAAAAATAAGGGTGTTAATAAAATACTCAAAAGAGTAATATTAGTGAAAAAATAGGAGTGTTACATAAGTGCTAAATAAATAATATGGCATGCTACCCCAAGGTGGCCCAGCCCCACCAGACCTGGGGGCTACCACTCCCCAAACCCATGCGCAGCATTATAATAATAATAATAACATCCAGAGAGCAGCCGTGAAGTGGCTTGGAGGCTTATCATATTTTGCAAAACATATGTAACGAAGAGCTCTAAATTTTCTATTATTACATAGGGGTAAATTTACTAAGGTGGGATATTTTTAGAACTGGTGATGTTGCCCATAGCAACCAATCAGATTCTACTTACCAGTTATCTAGCTGCTTCTAGCAGATACTAGGTATAATCTGATTGGTTGCTATGGGCAACATCACCAGTTCTAAAAATCTCCCACCTTAGTAAATTAACCCCATAGTGTATATAGTTCTTCTTACTAACAGCCAGCAGAGTGCGTGGGAAAAATCCCTTTTGTATTTCTTGTCTAAAGCTTCCTTAAAATTAAAAAAATCCTTTCAGCTACCCGAAAAACGGTCAGGTAAATGCATCTTTGGTTCAGGAACCATACTCGGGGAGGCTCGCAAAAGATCTTCCTGCGATCTCACCCGAATAGAAAGGTCCTGAACCATTTGAGTTAATTCCTGAATCTGGTTGGCCAAAAGCTGACTGGGATTTGGACCTAAACCTGCCGGATTCATGAGGGCGAATTTCTAGGCCCACCAATACAAAGGAAAAATTATACCCCCTTTTTTTTGGGGGGGGCCGGTGATAATGTTACGATCCTGATGCTCAGGACAGGGGAGATCTTATGCAGTAGTCCAGAGCACCAGGACGTGATACAGGGATAGGGAAACGGAATGGGAATAGCCCCTGGCACCCTACCTCCGTTGTTTTACCCGTGTTGTCAATTCACTCTTGCAGGACTATGGTTTCTAGGGCCCATGGCAGCCGCGTTTGCAGGACGGATTAGGTCTGCCCAACTCCGATGCCCCCTCAGGTCTTAAGGAGAGACAAAGCATGAACTGAGACAGGGTAATAACAAGGGGCCCTCTAACTGAAACAACCAAAGCCAGGGGCTACTGACTAGCCTAAAACTAAATGTATGTGCGGCTTGCCGCCAAAGGAAAAGAACAACCAAAAAGATACCACTGTCCACTCCCATACACGGCACCGCCGAGTTCCGGGGAGGACAGTGGAAGCGGAAACCTCTGCAAATGCACTAGTACAAAATAATACAATACTAAAGCGGGCTAGGCCGCAACACGCGGCAAAACCGCCACTCACAAAACTGGGCGAGAACCCCAAACGACAGCCACAGGTTCTCGAGGACCAGAAGGATTCCCGGGACCGGCTAAAGAACTCCTGGATACAAGGACACAGGCAGCAGGACGGACCGGATACAGCAGACCAGGAACAGACGTTCACCAGACATTAGCAGCATACAGGAAGCTATCACCGGCGTTTGTGTGAGGCACTGAGGCAGCATATAACATGGACCCCTCCAATAGGAATACAGAGCCTAATTAACAAATGTCGTGCAGCTGCCTTGCTGCATGAGCAGAGGAAAAAAGGTGAATGCTTAATCAATGCAACGGGGAACGTGGTCCGCCTGTGGCGTCCCCGTTGCTATGGACCCGGCGGCCCTGAACGCACGCCGTCCTAGCGTTGCCAGGGAGCCGGCAGCTATCGCGCGCCCGGTGTCCCGGCGTTGCTAGGCGCCGTGCAGAGACAGACAGGGAGAGAGGCGCGGCGGACGCGCCTAACAGGAAGATGGTTGCCTCATACGAGGCAATCCAATATGGGAGGTTCCATGCCAGAACATTTCAATTGGATCTCCTGAGCAAGTGGTCCGGATCACATCTACAGATGCACCGGATGATATGACTATCACCTCAGGCTAGCATTTCCCTCCTGTGGTGGCTGCAGTATTCCAATCTCTTGGAAGGCTGAAGTTTAGAGATTCAGGATTGGATCCTCCTCATGGCAAATGAGAGTCTGAGAGGATGGGGATCTGTCACCCAGGGGGCTCAGTTACAGGGCAGGTGGTCAGCCCACAAACCCCTCCTTCCAATCAACATTCTGGAACTGTTGGCAATCTACAATGCTCTGCTTCAGGCCTCTCCTCTACTCAAGGATCACGCGATCCAAGTGCAGTCGGACGGCACCACAGCAATGGTGAAGATCAATCGGCAAGGAGGGACAAAAAGCAGGGACTACATGCGAGAGGTGTCAAAAATACTCCTCTGGGCAGAAAGAAATGCAAGAGCATTGTCAGCAATCTTCATTCTGGGAGTGCACAACTGGGAAGCGGACTTCCTGAGTCATCATGATCTCTACCCGAGGAATGGGGGCTCCACCATCAGGTGTTTCAGCAGATCATCGACCGGTGGTGCTGCCCACAAATAGACATGATGGCTTCTCAACTCAACAAGAAGCTTCACTGGTATTGCTTCCAAGCCAGGAACCCTCAGGCGAGGGTAGTGGATGCATTGACATCGCCTTGGCCTTACCGGCTGGTCTACCTGTTTCCTCCTACTCCGTTGCTCCCAAGGGTGCTCAAGCGCATAAGAAATCAAGGAGTCCAGGCAATTCTGATTGCCCCGGATTGGCCTTGGTGGGAGTGGTATGCGGATCTTCTGGACATGTCCATCAAAGACCCTTGACCTCTACCTCTAAGAAGAGATCTTCTTTAATAAGGACCGTTTGTCTACCCGGACTTACGATGACTTCGTTTGATGGCATGGCTGTTGAGCGGAACATCCTAGCTCACAAGGGCCTTTCCAAAAGAGTCATTGCTACCATGGTTCAGGCCAGGAAACTTGTGATGTCAAAACACTATCGTCATATCTGGAGGAGATATGTCTCTTGGTGTGAGTAACGCTCGTATCCACCTGCGGAGTTCCACTTGGGACGTTTCCTCCATTTACTGCAGGCTGGTGTGGATAAGGGCTTACGACTAGGTTCCATTAAGGTCCAGATTTCAACCTTCTCAATTTCCAGAGGAAATAGGCAGTTTTGCCAGAAGTTCCTGCAAGGAGTACTTCACATTAACCCTCCTTTTGTGCCGCCCACGGCACCCTGGCATTTGAATGTAGTGTTGGAATTTCTACAGTCCTCCTGGTTTGAACCTCTGATAACGGTAGAAACAAGTACCTTACGTGGAAGATGGTGATGTTACTGGCCCTGGCTTCTGCTAGATGTGTCTCAGAATTGGGGGCCTTATCGTGTAAAAGTCCCTACTTGGTCTTTTATGAGGACAGAGCGGAGCTCAGGACTAGGCAGCAGTTCCTGCTGAAGGTTGTCTCTGCGTTCCACTTGAATCAACCTATTGTAGTTCCATCAAGTTCTGGCACCTCTTCTTCTTGGGAGGCTTTGGATGCTGTGCAAGCCTTGAAGAGCTATGTCAAGTGAACGGCTCGGATCAGAAAAATGGATTCCTTGTTTCCTATGATGCGCAGAAAAAGGGTTGCCCTGCTTCGAAGCAGTCCATTGCTCGTTGGCTTAGGCTTATTTTCCAACAGGCATATGTGCCGGCAGCCTTACCTATTCCTAAGTCTCTGATGGCCCACTCTACAGGATCGGTGGGCTCTTCCTGGGCGGCTGCCCGTGGAGTCTCGGCCTTGCAACTATGCTGAGCTGCTACCTGGTCGGGGAAGAACACTTTTGTAAAATTCTACAAGTTTGATACCCTGGCTAAAGAGGATACCCAGTTTGGGCAGGTGGTGCTGCAGAAGTCTCCACATATTCCCACCCATTCTGGAAGCTTTGGGACGTCCCCATCATACTAAGTCTCCGCAATATCCCTTATGGATGCTAGAGAAAATAGGATTTTAATTACCTACCGGTAAATCCTTTGTCGTAGTCTATAAGGGATATTGGGTGCCCGCCTCAGTGCGTTGACTTTTCTGCAGGTTCTCTTTATGTGATTACCTGTTCAGCTGTTGCTGTTTGTCCAGCTGTTGCTGGTTGTTTTATGTTCATGGTGTGCTGGTGTGTAAATCTCACCACTTATTGTTGTTATAGTCCTTCTCTCAAGTATGTCCTTTCTTCTTCGGGCACGTTTTTACCTATAACTGCCTGTGGGAGGGGGCATAGAGGGGAGGACTCAGCACACCCAGTGAAGAAATTTAAAGTGCACTGGCTCCTTTGGACCCTGTCTATATCCCATCGTACCAAGTCTCTCCAATATCCCTTATGGACTACGAGAAAAGGATTTACCGGTAGGTAATTAAAATACTATTTTTACCACTGCTGCCCCACTTTGCCAGTACCTCCACTATCTCCCAATGCACACTTCTTTTATCCATTACATAGTTTTCAACTGCACCGCTCCTCTCTACGTCTCCAGCCTCTTTTCATCACATGCTCCTTCTTGCTTCTGATTGCCACCTCACCACCCCCTCCCTGATCACCACTTCCCACTCTCCCAATTCGTAGGGTGACCAGACTATCCCTTTAACCTGGGACACTCATGAATTACACAGGATCTGTGGCTGGCTGACTACAAGCCTCCATTTCACCTGGTTTTAAGTAGCCACAGAACCTGTGTAATTCATGAGTGTCCCAGGTTAAAGCGATAGTGTGGTCACCCATCAGGATATCTCCCTCTGCTGCTCCTAACCTCTGAAATGTTTTCCCTCACTCCATCAGAATTTGAACTAGCCTGAATGTGTTAATGGAAGACCATGTGGCTGCCTTACATATCTGTTCTGCTGTAGCACCATGTTGTGCTGCCCATGAAGGACCTACCTTACAGGTGGAGTGAGCAGAGACACTAGCCGGAACAGGGAGATCAGCTTGAAAATATGCTTCTGAAATTGTCATCCAAAGCCATCTTGCCAGTGTCTGCTTATCAGCGGGCCATCCTCTCTTGTGAAATTTGTAGAGAATGAAGAGAGAATCTGTCTTTCTGATGGCACTGGTATGATCCACGTGGATCCTTAAGGCACAGACCACGTCCAGCAATGCATCTCCCACACAAAGGCCCAGTACCTGAAAAGACGGGACTACAATTTTTTCATTAAGGTGGAATTTAGACACCACCTTAGGAAGATATCCAGATCTAGTTCTGAGAACTGCTTTATCTGGATAAAAAATCAGAAATTGTGAACGACATGACAATGGCCCTCATTCCGAGTTGTTCGCCCGCAAGCTGCTTTTAGCAGCTTTGCACACGCTAAGCCGCCGCCTACTGGGAGTGAATCTTAGCTTATCAAAATTGCGAACGAAAGATAAGCAAAATTGCGAATAGACACTTCTTAGCAGTTTCTGAGTAGCTCCACACTTACTCAGCATCTGCGATCAGTTCAGTGCTTGTCGTTCCTGGTTTGACGTCACAAACACACCCAGCGTTCGCCCAGACACTCCTCCGTTTCTTCAGCCACTCCCGCGTTTTTCCCAGAAACGGTAGCGTTTTTTCGCACACACCCATAAAACGGCCTGTTTCCGCCCAGAAACACCCACTTCCTGTCAATCACATTACGATCACCAGAACGAAGAAAAAAACTCGTAATGCCGTGAGTAAAATACCTAACTGCATAGCAAATTTACTTGGCGCAGTCGCACTGCGGATATTGCGCATGCGCATTAGCGACTAATCGCTCCGTTGCGAGAAAAAAATAACGAGCGAACAACTCGGAAAGACCACCAATGCCCCTAAATCTGATACTCTTCTAGCTAACGCCAAAGCCAGTACAAAGAGAACTTTAGCTATCAACCATTTAAGATAGATCTACTTTATTAAGTGGTTGAAATGGGGCAACTTGAAGGGCTTTCAGGACTAAACTTAAATCCCAAGGCACTGTAGGAAGAAAAAAAGTAGGTTGAATGCACTGCATTCCCTGGAAAAAAGTACGCACATCCTGTAAGTTGGCAATTTTCTTTTGGAACCATACAGTTAAACCTTTATCCATTCCTGCCTGAAGGAATGCTAAGACCCTGGAAACTCTAAAAGACTTACTATGGTATTCAATTATCCGCAAATTCACTGCAATTTTCCGCCCGAAAATTTGTCACCACAATCGGGCGCAAATTGCCATGAAAACGGCTTTTCGCGGGTATGGCGCTCCCGTTTTTCTACCTATTTAATTCCAAACTGCTTTCACGTGAAAATTGTTGCAGTGAAAAGTGTAGGTGAAAATGGGGAAATCAGCCTGTACCCCAAAAAATTCTAAACTAACATAGGAAAACAGAAGAGAAGTGTATTAGACATCAAATTAGAGAGTTTTGGGGGACTTAAATTGTGTGAAATGGCTGTTATATGCATTTTTTTTTAAATGCAAAAAAATGATAGAAAGCAAGTTTTTTGTGCAAAATAAATGCTCTCATTAAATTTGGGGTACATGAAAATGGGTATAAGTATATATTTGGGTCATTTTAGGGTACTGTGACAGGATGGTACCGTACGGAAGCACTCACCGCTTCTTGGCGCTTACCGTCGACTGCGCACAGAATGGAAGGTCAAGCCGCACGAGGCCTGACCACATAGGGGATTCCCGCTTACCGTCAGTAACCGCCTGTTACTGACTCCACCCACTGCGTTGTGGGCGGGTTCTTGCTGCCACCACCAAACTCCTAACCTGCCGTGGCGTTTGGAACCACGGTTCTGCTCTGTATGTGCCGACGCACTGCTTTACCACACCGGTGTGGTGTCGACGAATCCCCACTAGCCACTTGCTAGGCCTCTACCGGTAGCTGGCGGAAGGCGGAGCTTGGAGACGTCAGGTGCTTCCCTGGACAGCCGGAGAACGGGGCTAGGTTTGGCCTAACCCTGTAGGTCACAAGATGAAGCAGTCTTGAGGCAAAGGTGTTTATTGCTCAAATAACCTTTAAAAAGGCTCCTCCCTATTGCTAGGGGCAACAGCATACAATCAAGATGTTTTCAGCAGAAGAAGATGTTACAATACACTCCTATGGGCCAACTGCCCTCCTTTTATCCCTCTCCAAGACCCCTTACCACAGGGGGTAAGCCCACCCTGTGGTGTACAACCAATCAATGTTTACCCATGAGCTGTGCATGCTCTGGTCTCATGCACACCTAACATTGTTCCCTATGGACAGTGGGGAGTGGTCGGTCTCCTTTGTCTCTCCCATCTGGGAGAGCAGGATACTCCCACGGTGCCGTTCAGTCTGGCTGGGGGGAAGTTTTCCCTCCTAAATCTGACTTCCAGAAACCTGCCCGGGACCCCTCTCACTGCCTGCAGCCTGGATTTGGGCTCCAGAGCTGGGCAGCCTGGCTCCCCGGTCCAGGTTTCCTGGCCACTACGGCTGATCTCCATGGAGCTCCAAGAAACCACTCAGCTGGTTTCATAGCTAAGCTGCTTCTCTTTCTCCCTGTGCCCATTGGAACTGTGAGGCTGGATGGGAAAGCATTCCGTTTTTAGGGAAAAGGTCTGGGAGAATCCATCAGCCTGCACAGCTATGGATTCCCCCCTCCTGGGACACACAATCAAGTAAGTGCATTTTACCTTTACATACATTACATTTAAATCACACTGTACATGTTTATACATTTAAATACACTCTGAGCCTGCACAGGCTCCACATACCTAGGCACTGCATGTTTTACACAATGTCCTAACTACTGTGCCTTCCCTAGCCCTGCAGCCTGGCTGCTAGGGCTCTCCCTCTGTGCTGGAAGTATGGGGCTGGCTTCCCCCATCCTCCAGCCTGCCTTCCTGCCTCTGGGGTTCCAGGGAGCTGGCTCTCCCTGTCCCCCCAGTGTGGCACTACTTTTGTGGCCCCGCCGCACGCAGCGGCGCACCCCCCTGTACCGAAGTCCGGCGGCCCGGGACACTTGTCCCGGCCGCCGTGACCCTGGCTTGTTTCAGCGCTGAGGCGCCGGGAGCGTAGCTCCCGGACCCCAGCGCTCACCATCCTGCTTGGCAGCCTACTTTCACCCACGCCGCTAGGGAGCCGGCTAGCCCGGTCCCCCATGAGCGGCGCCTGTCTGGTGGCCTCGCTGCAGCGTCCGGCGGGGAGCCGGGCTGCAGCGCACCCCCCTCGCCGGCTAGCAGCCCGGGACGTCCGTCCCGGCTGCTGCGGCTGGCCACCCGTGCTGGGCTGAGGCGCTGGGAGCAGAGCTCCCGGCCCCCAGCGGCGGCTCTCACATAGAGCACTGCAGCGGGAGCCGAGCTCCCAGCCGCAGCGCTCACCCTTCTCCCCGGCGCGCACACTCCAGTGCGCCCGGGGCTACACTGACCGCTGCCGGGAGCGGAGCTCCCGGACTCTGGCGGTCAGCGGCTGCCTCCTCTCCCCCGGCGCGCACACACTGCTGAGCGCGCCGGGGGCTATCCTCCCTGCCGTGGTCTCCAGAGGGGTCCGGGACCACGGCACAGTTTAAAAATACATGTTTTTGCATTAATAAAACACGGCGCCTAGCGCCCACAATACATTTTTCAAATATGGCGCCAAGCGCCCATTGTCCTTGCAAATGGCGCCGGGCACTAGGGATTAACCCCTTCAGTGCCAGGGCGGCCATTTGCCTCGTGGCTGGGGCTCTCCGGCCACACTCCTCCCCCCCCATTCAAGCGGGTGAACCAGGGACCCATGTCCCAACGATTTGGGTCCTGGTCCCGCAGTCCGTTGGGGTGAAGGGAACGCTACCTGGGGGGTGTAGGCTCTGGCCTAGACAGTTCATCCATAGTGTAGTGGGCCTCTCTTCGTGGGTGCACAATGTTCAAATAGTCCACCTGAAGTCCAAGTTCAAGGCTCCACCACAAAAGTCTGTCAAATTTCCCCAAGGTAGGTTGCAGCCACCTAACAGGTAGGTGGTAAGTCACCACGGTGGGGGGCCGGTTACAAACAAGTGCCACCCACGGTGTCCCAATTGTGGCATACCCCACCTCCCACAATAGCAGTATACTGCTCAACTAGGCCACAGGGTGCTCCTGCCCATATGGCTCTTTCTGGCTCGGTACTGCTCTCGGTTCGTGCAGTGGCGCAATAGTTCGTAACACACAGTCCTCGTCAAGAATGTGCGCCATCAGCACTGGAGCGGGTACCCGAGCCTCTTTCAATGACTGGAATGCCAACTCGCAAGCGGGTGCAAAGTCCACTGACTTGGGAATGCCCTTCCTAGCCACCTCTGTCAAGGGGTTCACTACAGGACTAAAGTCAATGACAACATGTCCGTAGGGCCTTACAGGTTCTAAGGTCAGTACCGGTCTGGGTGATGTGGGTCGGGGACAGCCTCTGGTTGCCTCCACCCCCTCTGGGTTGGGCCTACCCCTGTCTCCTCCCACATGGTGCCCCAAGCACTGCACCTCTGTCATACCTATCTGGTAACGGTCTGCCCGAACTGTCAGACCTGCCCTCCAATCCTCCTCCGTCGACCTATGACTCGGGAAACCTACCGTCACCTAGGCCTACTCTTCCCTCCTCGTCCGCTACCTGTGCCACAGTGATGGCGGCCAGACCACCAGCCTCTGGATCCTGTGTGGCATCCACTACAGGGAGGCTGCGTGTCTTCCCCGATCTACGGTGCACAGGTAGGGGACCTGCTATGTCCACAGCAACTTGCTGCAAGGGTTCTCCTGTGGGCAGAGGCCCAGAGACAACACAAACGCTGGAGTGCCCCGGCTGCCAACGCATGGCACCAGCCTTACATTTGGTCGGGGTGTCATCCGACATTCCAGACCAGGGTAAGCTCTGTGTCAGGCACTTCAGGGTACGGTCTGTCTCCGGGCTACTGTCCAAAGGGGTTTCGCTGGCAACCGACACCGGTCGCGCAGGAACGTTCCCTGAGGGGACCAGTTGGACACATTCCCTATCTGGTCTATCCCCTCCCACTTTCCTGGCTACCCTGTACCTTAACCCTTCCCGCCAGGTCAAACTTCCTGCCCCAACCCTGTCAAGGCCGCTGCCAGAGTGGCGCCTCATGCCTTTCGGGGATGGGTCAGAGAGTTGAGCCTCCCTAAATTCCTGCCTGTGGCCCTCAATCTCTCCTAAATTGGGACACTCTACAGGGGGATCTAGGTGGGGACTACTAGGGTCAGTCTGGTAGGGGTCAGTCATGGAAAAGTCAGTGTGGTTTCTCATACTCACCGCCGGAGTTGGCAAACCACTTGGGTCAGGAGCATCATTGGGCACCCCCACAGGATCAAACGAGCTGGAACCGACATCCTCTGCGTTGCTAGGGGACGTAGGCATACCAGAGGCAAAAGGCATGCGGGGCCGATGTACTGATCTAGCCGCTGTGATCTTTTCCTCTGGGCTGGTTGATGCTGTGGTTGGCTGTGCTGGCAGTTGTCTAGCAGCTGTAGTCTTTTCCTCTGGGCTGGGCTGTGCTGGAGTAGCTGATGTCAACGGTGGTTTTGGAACTTGACTCCGGGGAATGGCGCCAACAAACATAGTGACGATCCCACCACCCAGATCATTTCCTAGGACCACATCAGTTGGGAGACCATCCATGACTGCAACTTCTCGCAACTCTGGTCCAGCTCCCCAGTCCAGGTAGACTCTTGCCATGGGAACCGCTTTTTCTGTTCCTTCTGCCAGGGTGACCGTGGCAGTGCGACCCTGCAATACTGCAGCAGGATCTATAAGGTGGGGGCTCACCACAGTGATTGAGGCCCCAGAGTCTCTTAGGCCTTCTCCCTGCAGGGGTCCCACGTGGACTGGCTGCAGGTGCCTCCACATGTTGTGTAGGGGCTGTTTGGCCATGCAGGTGACTCTCTCCGCAGAGTGCACCTGTCTCTCGCCACACTCCATCGGACTGACTGGAGGGGGAACAGTCTCTGTAGGCTCATCTCCTCTCATCAAACAAGCGAGCCGGGCTCCAGCACTCGGATTTGGGGCACGAGTCTGGGGTGCTTGGGATGCAGGACAGTTCATCCTCAGATGTCCGATTTTCCCACAGCCGTAGCACTTCTTCTCCAGTCGTGGCACCGATGATCTCTGATCAGTTGAAGGGACGCTGCGGTGCGGTTGCTGGCCAAGAGCACCCGGGTTGGAAGATGCTTGTCTTTGGGGTTGATGAGCTGAAGAGGGTGGTCCCCTTGGTGGTACAGTCTGTTGGAGCTGGCTGCTGGCGGGGCGCTTCTGCCCCCGTGGCCGAATTGCCACATATTTGTCGGCTAATTGGGCAGCCATTTTTAAGCTGGGTGGCTCCCAATCTAGCACCCACTCCTTCACTTCTTGGGCGCACCTGCGGTAGAACTGCTCCCTGCAGATCAGGTCGATCAGTGCGTCCCATGTAGTGGCTTCCGAATCCTTCACCCACTTCACCACGTACTGCCGCAGCTGGGTGGCGAACTGCTCATGGGTGCTGCTAGGATTCTTGGGCAAGTCTCTGAATTTCTTCCTGTAAGACTCGGGAGTGATGAAGAATCGCTGGAGGAGGGCCTTCTCGACTTCGTCGTAGTTCCCACAGTCCTCCGTCGCCACTCCTCGATAGGGCTCCAAGGCCTCTCCATGCAGAGTGGGCACAAGGTGTCTCACCCACTCTGACTTGGGTAGATCATGTAGTTTACAAGTCCTCTCAAAGACTTGCAAATGTCCATCAATGTCCCCATCACTGTCTGCAAACTTGGCAAACTGAACTCGTCCTGATCTGTGTACAACAGCTGACAACGGCTCCCGGGGTACCACGGCCTGTGGTGCCCGCTCATCACGCCACATCTGGATGATGATCAAGCGCTCTTGCTCCGTTGCCCTTTCCCCCAATTCCGCTAGCCGATCTGCTAGGGTATCCGGGCCGCCCCCCCTGGGACGTTGGGATCCTGGCCCTGCTAGGGATTGCTGGGAAACATTGCTGCTGTGAGAGAGGGCGGGGCTTGTGGTTCTCACCGGTTCCTCACGAAGGTCCACTGTTGGGCCGTCCTCTGCGATGCTGACGCCGTCAGTGCTTTCCACCTCCGCCCGATGAGACTCCTCCACGCTCCTGAGCGCCGCCTTCATGACGCTTCTGGACGCGTTGGAAGGGATATCCACACCCTTCCCCTGGCATACGATCTCCAGATCCTCCTTGGACATTCCGCTGAATTCCGCCATCTTGTGCGTCCTCCTGCGCTGCAGTTACTCCTCTCCTGAGTAACTCGGCTTCTCCAATCGGGTGATGAAAAGCTGCCTGGGATTATCCCACTGCTGCCACCAATTTCTGTGACAGGATGGTACCGTACGGAAGCACTCACCGCTTCTTGCCGCGTACCGTCGACTGCGCACAGAATGGAAGGTCAAGCCGCACGAGGCCTGACCACATAGGGGATTCCCGCTTACCGTCAGTAACCGCCTGTTACTGACTCCACCCACTGCGTTGTGGGCGGATTCTTGCTGCCACCACCAAACTCCTAATCTGCCGTGGCGTTTGGAACCACGGTTCTGCTCTGTATGTGCCGACGCACTGCTTTACCACACCGGTGTGGTGTCGACGAATCCCCACTAGCCACTTGCTAGGCCACTACCGGTAGCTGGCGGAAGGCGGAGCTTGGAGACGTCAGGTGCTTCCCTGGACAGCCGGAGAACGGGGCTAGGTTTGGCCTAACCCTGTAGGTCACAAGATGAAGCAGTCTTGAGGCAAAGGTGTTTATTGCTCAAATAACCTTTAAAAAGGCTCCTCCCTATTGCTAGGGGCAACAGCATACAATCAAGATGTTTTCAGCAGAAGAAGATGTTGCAATACACTCCTATGGGCCAACTGCCCTCCTTTTATCCCTCTCCAAGACCCCTTACCACAGGGGGTAAGCCCACCCTGTGGTGTACAACCAATCAATGTTTACCCATGAGCTGTGCATGCTCTGGTCTCATGCACACCTAACATTGTTCCCTATGGACAGTGGGGAGTGGTCGGTCTCCTTTGTCTCTCCCATCTGGGAGAGCAGGATACTCCCACGGTGCCATTCAGTCTGGCTGGGGGGAAGTTTTCCCTCCTAAATCTGACTTCCAGAAACCTGCCCGGGACCCCTCTCACTGCCTGCAGCCTGGATTTGGGCTCCAGAGCTGGGCAGCCTGGCTCCCCGGTCCAGGTTTCCTGGCCACTACGGCTGATCTCCATGGAGCTCCAAGAAACCACTCAGCTGGTTTCATAGCTAAGCTGCTTCTCTTTCTCCCTGTGCCCATTGGAACTGTGAGGCTGGATGGGAAAGCATTCTGTTTTTAGGGAAAAGGTCTGGGAGAATCCATCAGCCTGCACAGCTATGGATTCCCCCCTCCTGGGACACACAATCAAGTAAGTGCATTTTACCTTTACATACATTACATTTAAATCACACTGTACATGTTTATACATTTAAATACACTCTGAGCCTGCACAGGCTCCACATACCTAGGCACTGCATGTTTTACACAATGTCCTAACTACTGTGCCTTCCCTAGCCCTGCAGCCTGGCTGCTAGGGCTCTCCCTCTGTGCTGGAAGTATGGGGCTGGCTTCCCCCATCCTCCAGCCTGCCTTCCTGCCTCTGGGGTTCCAGGGAGCTGGCTCTCCCTGTCCCCCCAGTGTGGCACTACTTTTGTGGCCCCGCCGCACGCAGCGGCGCACCCCCCTGTAGCGAAGTCCGGCGGCCCGGGACACTTGTCCCGGCCGCCGTGACCCTGGCTTGTTTCAGCGCTGAGGCGCCGGGAGCGTAGCTCCCGGACCCCAGCGCTCACCATCCTGCTTGGCAGCCTACTTTCACCCACGCCGCTAGGGAGCCGGCTAGCCCGGTCCCCCATGAGCGGCGCCTGTCTGGTGGCCTCGCTGCAGCGTCCGGCGGGGAGCCGGGCTGCAGCGCACCCCCCTCGCCGGCTAGCAGCCCGGGACGTCCGTCCCGGCTGCTGCGGCTGGCCACCCGTGCTGGGCTGAGGCGCTGGGAGCAGAGCTCCCGGCCCCCAGCGGCGGCTCTCACATAGAGCACTGCAGCGGGAGCCGAGCTCCCAGCCGCAGCGCTCACCCTTCTCCCCGGCGCGCACACTCCAGTGCGCCCGGGGCTACACTGACCGCTGCCGGGAGCGGAGCTCCCGGACTCCGGCGGTCAGCGGCTGCCTCCTCTCCCCCGGCGCGCACACACTGCTGAGCGCGCCGGGGGCTGTCCTCCCTGCCGTGGTCTCCGGAGGGGTCCGGGACCACGGCACAGTTTAAAAATACATGTTTTTGCATTAATAAAACACGGCGCCTAGCACCCACAATACATTTTTCAAATATGGCGCCAAGCGCCCATTGTCCTTGCAAATGGCGCCGGGCACTAGGGATTAACCCCTTCAGTGCCAGGGCGGCCATTTGCCTCGTGGCTGGGGCTCTCCGGCCACAGGTACTTTAAAAAAAGTGGAAACAGACCGATTACTCCCACCTGCAAGCCTAAAAACACCTGTCCCACTCATAAAGCACCCCAATATACCTATCCCATACCTTGAACCCCAATTTCCATCACTTTGTACTTTTTCACCCCAAAAATTACGTCATTATTGGACAATTAAAAATAATAAAAAATTCCAATGTGCCTAATTAGTCGTTAAAGGGGTTGTCCAAGGAGTTCTGTACCATATCCAAACATTTTTACCTTAAAATAGTGACTTTTACCAACTTTTCACCTGCTCAGAGTAGGTGAAGTGAAATTTGTGAAAAAATTATCAGCAATAAATTTTCCCGGAAAATTGAATAGGCTGTAATAGCGTTTTGCGGGAAAAGTCTTTTTTTTTTCTCATGAAAAGTCCGTTATCGCTGCTAATTGAATATCCCCCTTATGGTCCATTTTCCGTTCATTGCACCAATGAATATAGGTTTGCCATATTCGGTGATAAATACGAGCTGAGGAAGGTTTCCTTGTTCTGACCATTGGGGGTAATTCCAAGTTGATCGCAGCAGGAATTTAGTTAGCAATTGGGCAAAACCATGTGCACTGCAGGGGAGGCAGATATAACATGTGCAGAGAGAGTTAGATTTGGGTGGGTTATTTTATTTCTGTGCAGAGTAAATACTGGCTGCTTTATTTTTACACTGCAAATTAGATTGCAGATTGAATACACCCCACCCAAATCTAACTCTCTCTGCACATGTTAAATCTGCCTCCCCTGCAGTGCACATGGTTTTGCCCAATTGCTAACTAAATTCCTTCTGCGATCAACTTGGAATTACCCCCATTGTTTGAATTACCTGTTGTGATTATTCTCTTGACTTCAGGATAGAGGTTTCAAGAGCCAAGTCGTCAAAGACAGTCGATCCAGATGTCTGTGATAACAAAGACCCTGCATCAGTAGATCTGGGTGTTGAGGGGGCAGAAGTAGAACATCCATCTACATTCTCTGCAGATCTGTGTACTAATGCCGTCTGGGCCAAGCCAGGGCTATTAGTATCACGGCACCCTTTCCTTGATTTAGCTTTCTCACCACTCTGGGAAATGGGGTGATTGGAGTAAATACATAAACCAGATGAAAGTCCCTTCTCACCGACAGGGCATCCACAAAGATCGCTCTGGGATCCTTTGTTCTTGACCCATATGCAAGAACTTTGTTGTTCAGATGGGACGCCATGAGATCTATCTCTGGCAACCGCCACTTGTCTACTAGAGTCTGGAAGACCTCCTGGTGTAGAGCCCATTCACTTGTCTGAATGGCGTGTCGACTGAGAAAATCCGCTGCCCAGTTTAGGACTCCTGGAATGACCACTGCGGACAAGGCTGGATGATGAAGTTCTGCCCACTGTAGTATGTGACTTACCTCCTTCATCGCTTTTCGGCTGCGAGTTCCTCCCTGATGGTTGAGATACGCTACAGCCGTCGCATTGTCCGAGCGGATCTGAACTGGTTTTCCCGAAGAATGTCCTTTGCCTGAATCAGTGCCATGTATATGGCCCAAAGTTCCAATATATTTATTGGCAGGCGACCTTCTTCCTTGGTCGATTGCCCCTAGCAACACAACCTTCCTGACACTGTCTCCCAGCCCTGGAGACTGGCATCTGTTGTCAGAACTTCCCAATCTGATATCCAAAAGGGTCTCCCCTTGTTCAGATGGGATGTCTGTAGCCACCAGGCTAATGATCTTCTTACTTCTATCGTAAGAACCATAGTCTGTGTTTTTATCATCTGATGTAACCCATTCCATTTGCCAAGAATCAGACGCTGCAGAGGCTTCGAGTGGAACTGTGCATACTCCACCATGTTGAATGTTGACACCATCAAACCCATCACATGCATTGTTGCGTGAATGGATACCTTTTGACTGTGTAGCAAGTCCTGAATACTTGATGGAACATTGGATATCTTGTTCAGAGGTAAAATTACTCTCTGAAGACTTGAATCCAGTACAGCCCCAGAGTGAGTCATCCGCTGTGACGGAACCAGAGATGATTTTGTCCAATTTATGAGCCACCCATGCCTTTGCAGACATGCTATTATCTGTTGCAGATGACATAAGAGCAATTCCTGCGACTGTGCCAGGATTAAAAGATCATCGAGGTATGGAAAAATTCTTATTCCACCCATATCCGTTTTTAACAATAAAGTTTGCTATATAAAGAGACTAACTCAAAACAGCATTTATCCGCAAAGAAGCGCCCTGGTGACGTGAAACGCATTGGAAAGACGAATCAGCAGTGTGATAGCGGAGTACTTCATTGGAATCAGCATCGGCAACAAGCCGCAACCGGAAGTCCCGCTCTGCCATATTTGGTCTCCTGTGGAGATAGATCAAGCACTGCCAGAACTAGCTCGGCAAGAGAAGAGGGGGCCGTGAGTAATGACTGGAAGTCCCGCTCTGTCGAGCCCGGCTACTAGCAGCGCTGATTAAGAACACCACAGGGTAAGATAGGGAGAGCGTTTCTACCACCCGATGCTGGGACTGTGCTTTTAAACAATATCTCACTTCTCACAACAAAATACCTTTGACAAAAGAGAGCCTAAGCATTTTGCGTCATTTTATTTGTATTTTTTTTTTTTTACCATTTTTCCTTTTTACTTTCAATATTCCACTTTACTTTCCTCCTCCCCATTTCATCTATTTTCATTTTTCTATTTATTTATTTATTATTGTTATTGTTTGTGCAGCGTGTATCATGTCCATACAAACCATAGTTTATATTTTAGCGCTCGTTATCAGTCTATACTGAAATGAATTTATTTGTTCAGCAGTTTGAGATTGAGAATGGGCCGGAATGACCCATTTGGCTTCAGAACTAGAAACAGGTTGGAGTAAAAACCCTGTCCTCGCTGTGCAGGAGGAACTGGAATGACTACTCCTGACTGAAGCAATTTCTGAACTGCCTCTTGCAAAGCCCTGACCTTTGTCTCTAACTGAGATGGGCTGGTACAAAAACCCTTCGAGGAGGGTGCTTCTTGAAGGCAAAAGCATAACCTAGAGATACCGCATCCTGCACCCAGGCATCTGTTGTAGACTGCTGCCAGATCTGTGCAAACTGAAGAAGTCAGCCCCCCACACTGGGATCCCCCAGACGGAGGCCCACACCCTCAGGCTGATGGCTTATTATCTGTTTTACCAACCGGTCCTCTGGTAGCCCAATGCTTTTTAGTCCTACCAGACTTGTTGTATTGGGACTGCCTACCATCACTTTTTTCCTTTAGCTTTTCCTTGAGACTGAAAGGGCCGAAAAGCCAGAACTTTAGATTTGAAATTGTATGTGGAAGGAAACTTGACCGTCTTGGAGTCTGCTTCTGACTCCAAAAAGAATATCTCCAGAAAAGGGTAAAGATTCCAAAACCTTCTGAATCAGCTTTCCACGTACGCAGTTAAACTGCTCTGTGAGCAGCTATTGTTGAAGCTGATGCCCTGGAGCCAATAGCACCCATATCCAAAAGCTGCTTCTTCCAAGAACATTGCAGCCTGTTTTATATGTGCTACATGGGAAATCCCCCTCCAATGCATCAACCCAGGCCGCCACTGCCTTTGCCATCCAAGCTAAAGCCATGGCTAGCCTTATGACTGCCGCAGACAGGGAAAAAATGTATTTTAGAAAAACATCCACTCTCCTATCTGTGACATCATTTAATGATGTTGAAGGCAAAGGTAATGTAGATTTTTGCACTAATTGAAACACATGCATATCTACTTTAGGAGCCACTTCCCTTTCTGAACAATCCCCAGCTGGAAGAGGATAATTGGAATTCCATTTCTTAGGAATTCTAAACTTCTTATTGGGCGTAGCTCAAGCCTCTTCCATGATTTCTGTCAGCTGATCTGACCCTGGAAACTCAGTCTTAACTGTTTTAGGATGTTTAAACACAGGTGCCTTGGTTTTTAACACAGGCTCTGATGAATCCTCTAAGGATAGAATGGCTTTCATTGCTTTAATTAACTCATCTACATCCACTGAGCTGAGACTTTCCTCCTCCTTTTCGTATGCCGAAGTAAAATTAATTGAGCTTTCATCTTCCGATGAATCCTCATCTGAACCATGTGTAGCCTGTGAGGATGAATATTTACTTACCACTGGCTTATCAGCCTGTTTCTTTTGAGAGGCTGATGCTGGAAGTGATAAACCACAGGTGAGAAGCTGCATGTAAGGGTTAATCATGTAACCTATCCCTGGTACAGGAGTTGGAAGAAATATCTGTTCAGCTATACTGGATAATATCTGTGCAAACATAGCCCAAGTTGGATCAATCTGCACCTGAATCTGCCTTGTATTTTTCAAGAACCCCTGGTGAAAGCTAAATCGATTTGCCCACAAACCATCCTGAACCAGATCCTGAGAGGTTAACACAGCTTTGCAAGACAAACATGATTTGAGTGTTGGTGTTGCTGTGAGTGTATCTTCCTCACCTTTGCCTCTCTTAGACATGATAAATAATAAACACTTCCACAGTGTACTGCACAATTTGTGACTGTAATCACTTTAAGCTTTTTAAAGTGACGTACACTCCAACCCTACCCATGCACCAGCATTGAGGATTGGAATAGAACAAAACTGACAGAATACAGTATATAGCAGGGCTGGCCAAACCGGTCCTCGAGATCTACCAACAGTACACATTTTCCAGACTACCTAGCTGGTGCACAGGTGTAGTCATTACTAATTAAGATGTGCTGCATTCATTCCTAACTGACAATTCTACAGATCTCCAGGAGGCCTGGAAAACATGCACTGTTGGTAGATCTCGAGGACCGGTTTGGCCAGCCCTGGTATATAGTATAGTCAGCAATCACACAAGCAGTCAGTCACATGTTATACATTAGTATAATAAGCAATATGAGCACATCATCAACTACAACTACATTTCAAGTAATGTATGTAGGAGACCCACCCAAATCTAGCTCTCTCTGCACATGTTACATCTGCCACACCTGCAGTGCACATGGGCCCTCATTCAGAGTTGTTCGCTCGGTATTTTTCATCGCATCGCAATGAAATTTCGCTTAGTGCGCATGCGCAATATTCGCACTGCGACAAGTAACTTTGCTATGAAGATAGTATTTTTACTCACGGCTTTTTCTTCGCTCCGGCGATCGTAATGTGATTGACAGGAAATGGGTGTTACTGGGCGGAAACAGGCCGTTTTATGGGCGTGTGGGAGAAAACGCTACCGTTTCCGGAAAAAACGCAGGAGTGGCCGGAGAAACGGGGGAGTGGTTGGGCGAACGCTGGGTGTGTTTGTGACGTCAAATCAGGAACGACAAGCACTGAACTGATCGCACAGGCAGAGTAAGTGTGGAGCTACTCAGAAACTGCTAAGTAGTTTGTGATCGCAATATTGCGAATACATCGTTCGCAATTTTAAGAAGCTAAGATACACTCCCAGTAGGCGTAGGCTTAGCGTGTGCAACTCTGCTAAATTCGCCTTGCGACCGATCAACTCGGAATGAGGTCCATGGTTTTTCCCATTAGCTAACAAATTTGTCGCTGCGATCAGGTCTGAATTAGGCCCTCAGACCTGATTTCTGATGGTCAAAATCGCACAGTGGCCGATTATCGAATGATTGCGCATGAGTATACACCGCAATGCGCAGTCGCATCGTTAAACAGCGACAGGATGGGGTGAAAATTTTGATCGCTAGGCGTTTGCAAGGTGATTGACAGGAAGCCGACATTTGTGGGTGGTAATCGGCCATTTTCTGGGAGTGTCAGGAAAAACGCAGGCGTGCCCAAGCGTTTTCAGGGTGGATGTGTGACGTCAGCTCCGGACTTTAACAGTCTGATTCTATCGCACTGGAAAAATCATTCAATGGTGAGTGAGTGGCAAACTGATTTTTTGCAGCTGTCCGCTGTCTGGCAGAAATTTCACACACCGTACACATGTATTTGCACACTTGCACAGGGCAGTTTTGCACTCTCTATTGGTGGCGGCCAAGAATGCACAGCAGCGATCAGGTCTGAATTCACCCCGTAATCTTGGTGCAAGCCCTGCACTATAATGTATGCTTTGAAAATCACTATTGCAGTGAAAAGATGCACTCACCTCTGTAGCCTTTATACACGGGAGCTGACAATAAAATATTCTTATCTTATCTTATCTTACATGCATCTTAGCTGTAATGCCATATTTGTAGTGGTGACAAACGCCAACAACTATTATTTTTCTCCTTTAACAAACGTGTACTTGTGCAGCCAACATGTATGAAGTGACACAACAGGTGGCCATTAAAAATTGCTGCAGACAAAAACATTCAGGGACACAGCCGCAAGATCTTCTAATATTAAAAGAATCAGGGAACAGTGAACTTTGCGTGTTTAGAGTAATAGGTACTTTAGTGCAGCCATAAAAAGTTTGAAAGTTATTTTACAGTTCATTTTTACACTTTCATTTTCCACCAAGTTCATTGTCTAATGTTATACACTGATTTTGCTTGATACAACTCACGATGGGAGACACCATTTATTTCCCACAGGCCTTCTCTCCTGCTCCAGTCCTGGTGTCACGTTAGCAGAGGGTGACACAGAGATCCCTGGCCTGCTCTGCTACAGGACGTCTATTTCTGGTAGGAATGATCCTCTGTGCTCGTCCTTGTCAGATGACACAGAGAGGACGAAGGGAACAAAACGCAACGGAGCAGTCTGCAACATGAGGAATTTTCTGGTATGTAATAAGCCTACTTGTATTTATTATATAGTATTAATATAAACTTGTGCTGTGTACGTAGCACATGTATCAAGCAATAAAATGAGCAACTAGTGCAGACCTTATTACCACGCATATCACCTGAAGAATATCTGACAATCAGTGTTAAAATGAAATACTACATTACTTTATATCTTTTATGTACTGTATTTCATTATGAAGTTATCACACATGTCCCACTGCAAAGTATGGTACTTAACAGTTTGAACAAAGACTGATGGGGGTCTATTGACTAAGCCTTGGAGAGAAATAAAGTGGATGGAGATACTGTTCCAGCCAATCAGCTCCTAACTGTCATGTTACAGGCTGCGTTTGAAAAATGACAGAAGTGAAAGCATTCTGGTGGTTGGACAGTATGCGTCATCCATCCAGTTAGCTACCAGCTGCCTCAGTCCAGTTACCTATGCAAATTATACAAGCTCTGATATATTGGGGAGATGTATCAAGCCTTGGAGAGAGATAAAGTGAAGAAGTTACCCAAAGCAATTAATCATTTTCTTACTGCCATTTCAAAGAATGTGCTAGATACTGTAAATAACTCTTATAATAAGCTGACTGATTGCTTTATCTCTCTCCAAGGCTTTGTACATTTCCCCCATAGAGAGTAGGGGATAAGTTCCACAGGTAGTGGTTCCGAGGACCCCATACCTGGTCAGAGAAAGGGAGGTTTTATGTAATAAAAACATGACTGTAGTTCTCAGCCATGTAGGTGGGAAATGTAGTAAAACCTAATGTGTAGGACAGGCCTGTTCAACCTGTGGCTCTCCAGCTACAAGTCCCAGCATGCCCTGACATGAAACGGAATGCTAAAACTGTGGCAGGGCATGCTGGGATGTGTAGTTTCACAAACACTGAAGAGCCACAGCTTGGCCAGGCCTGGTATGGTATAAGTAACACATATGGGGCAGGGGCGCTTTAAGACAGGAGGAGGCCCGTGTTCAGCCTCCTCCATTCGGGCCCCCTCCTCTCTGCAGGAGCGCTAAAGGGCTCAGACTCTACTGCGCATGCGCAGATCTGTGGGAAAATGGCGCAGTGGCCATTTTCCCAGAGATTTCTCTACTGCGCATGCGCAAAACTCTGTGAAAATGGCCGCTGAGACGTTTTCACAGCGCTGCCTGCGGATGCCAGCGCTGGACTCAGGAGGGGTGAGTATTTTAAAAATGGGTGCAGTGTGTGCGGTGGGGGCCCCCTCTGGACTCAGGGGCCTGTGTGCACCACACAGACTGCACCAATTATAGAAACGCCAGTGATATGGGGCCTGATTGTGCGGACGATGCAGCAGCATCCCTGTCTGCGTCTCTTGAGGGTATTGCTTCTGCAACTTTATGAAAATACCTCTGCAAGTTCTTCCATGGTGTACACCAAGGATGGGGACCCTTCGGACCTCCAGCTGTTGTTGAACTACACATCCCAGCATGCCCTGCATCAGTTTTAGCATGGTCAAATAGCAAAAATGTAGCAAGGCATGCTGGGATGTGTAGTTCAACAACAGCTGAAGGTACAAAGGTTCCCCATCCCTGGTGTACACCAATGCATCTGCATGTGGAAGGATTGAGACACCCACTTTGAGCACCGTCACACAGCCTGCTGCGTCTGCCCTATGCTAGGTGCAGATTCTCTATATAATATGGCCTCCAATGTGGACAATTCTGGGTCTATGTATGCAACCACTATCAGTGGCACACTCGCAACATTCCCATAACAAGTCCATAAGATGGGCCATCTCTGTTTGCCCGCTGAGCCACCTCCGTGTCACAGGAACAAGCAATACATTTTCAAAACATTGACTCTGACTCTGTGCGCATGGACTCTGGATACATGTGCAGTGCAACCTAGGCGCATCCACAGAAGACAAAAAAATTGTTCCACGGTATCCGACATCAAAGCAGGCCCATGGTGCTAATTTGGCCTGGGAGGCGGGCCTATACAGTATATGACAAACAGTGAACTTTGAATTCATTGATCTCATCAGGTTTTAGGACAAAGAATCTCAAGGACCTTCTCCAGCTCCAGCCGAGCCCATGTTCAGAACAGAGTTCCAGAGAAACAGAAGATATTCCAGGTATTGCTATGAAGGACTGTCTTAGACTTATGCACATTTCCCCAAATGCTCACTGCCTTCTCTTGAATTCTCTGGGGGAGATTCAATTGTTTTTTTGACTGTACATCGGAGTAATTCAATTGTTGCTCCAATCGGGCAGCCATTACTTCTGATGGTCCCAAAAGGACCAGGTTTAGCCACGCATAGCGGCTAAACCCAACTAAAATACTGCCCACAATGCAAAAAGCCACAAATGGGATACTTCGCACATTTTTGATCGCCACCTCAGGGGGCGGCGAGCAGAAATGTCGGCGCTGGCAGTAATCACGCCCAAGTGTCAGCACAATTGAATTGTTGCCAGCAGACATAGTCTATCAGAGCCAAGTTCTGAAAAATTAAGCTTTCCAGAGCTTGGTACATTTCATAACTTATCAGCCTCCATAGAAACCCATAAAGGGTGATTTTGTGATTGAAAATGGAGGGTCCACTGCAGATATCTCCGATAAGGTGGGTAGGTGGGTGATTGGAGGCATTGGGGCAGGTGAGAGCACTTTCTGCGAACAGCTGGCGACTGTCAATATGGCTTTGCCGTAGTCACCACAAGGGGGTCCAGGTGTTTGGTGTGCAGTGCGCATGTGTTAAATAGGGGTGGTAATCAGTTTGCTGGCTGTTGGGATCCCGGTGCTCACCACTATACCGGCGCCGGAATCCTGACACACGGAATAGCGACACCTATTCTCCCTCTTGGGGGTCCATGACCCCCCTGGAGGGAGAATAAATAGGGTGACGCGCGTAGCACGCTACAGTGCCTTCAAGGGGCTCATTTGCGCTCGCCTAGCTGTCGGTATGCCGGCGGTCGGGATTCTGGAGACGGTATGCTGGCCGCCGGCATACCATACTACACCCGTTAAATAGACATGAAACAGAAATACAGTAATTACACATACTGTAGATAGATAGATAGATAGATAGATAGATAGATAGATAGATAGATAGATAGATAGATAGATAGATAGATAGATAGATAGATAGATAGATAGATAGATAGATAGATAGATAGATACAGGGTTATTAAGGTTTGTTTGTTTGTTTGTTTGTTTGTTTGTTTGTATGTTTGTTTGTTTGTTTGTTTGTTTGTAAACCAAAAAAGTTAGCAATTGGGCAAAACCATGTGCCTGCAGGTGGTACAGATATAACATGTGCAGAGAGAGTAAGATCTGGGTGCGTTATTATGCTTCTGTGCAGGGTAAATACTGGCTGCTTTATTTTTACACTGCAATTTAGATTTCAGTTTGAACACACCACACCCAAATCTAAATCTCTCTGCACATGTTACATCTGCCTCCCCTGCACTGCACATGGGCCCTCATTCCGAGTTGTTTGCTCGCTAGCTGCATTTAGCAGCATTGCACACACTAGGCGCCGTCCTCTGGGAGTGTATCTTAGCTTAGCAGAAGTGCGAACGAAAGATTAGCAGAACTGCTACTAAATAATTATTTGCTCCAGACCTACTCACAGATTGCGATCAGCTCAGTCTGTTTAGTTCCTGGTTTGACATCACAAACACGCCCTGCGTTCGGCCAGCCACTCCCCCGTTTCTCCAGACACTCCCGCATTTTTCCCTGACACGCCTGCGTTTTTTAGCACACTCCCGGAAAACGCTCAGTTACCACCCAGAAACGCCCCTTTCCTGTCAATCATTCACCGATCAGCAGTGCGACTGAAAAGCGCCGCAGGATCCACAGCAAATCTGCTAAGTTTTTAGTTAAATAACTAAGTGCATGCACCCTGCGTGCCTTGCGCATGCCCAATTAGCAACAAATCGCAGCATAGCGAAATTCGTCAACGAGCGAACAACTCGGAATGACCCCCATGGTTTTGCCCAATTGCTAACTTTTTTGGTTTGCTAAGTCTTCAAAGTAGATTTGCATATGTACTAAGCTTTAGCGGTTGTTTATAGAATTCTGCTTCTATAAAACAAAAAATAAAAATTTTGCTGGAGTAATTTTTATTGTGAGCAACAAGAGCCAAAAGGAAACGATTAGAATATTTCTGTAGTCAAAAGAACGGACAATCTAAATAGGTAAAACAGAGGACTAATGGAGAAACTATAGGAGCAATTTACTAATGATGTTGAATAATATGGTTACTTATAAGAGATAGCTGGCCTGTGCATCAGCTTAGGGTGATTTCGTATTCCTACTGGAATGATCAAATAAATGAATAAAAAGAATATTGTACTGTAGAATATTTACAGTGTGATGTAATTCTCTCTGCATAGTATATAACAACATTACTGTCTCTTTTTATCTAGGCGGACAATGGATTACCTGTTCACCTAAAGGGTGGCTCAGGGGATCTCATCCTGTACCGAATTACAATGGGCCTCACCATTGCAGGTATACAGTAGTAGTGGGCGTGGCTGATCAAATATAGACATGGGCCCTCATTCCGAGTTGATCGCTCGCTAGCTGCTTTTAGCAGCAGTGTAAACGCTAAGTCGCCACCCTCTGGGTGTGTATCTTAGCTTAGCAGAAGTGCGAACAAAAGGATCTCAGCATTACTACAAAAAAAGATTGTACAGTTTCTGAGTAGCTCGAGACTTACTCCTAGCTAGCGATCACTTGAAACTGTTTCGTTCCTGGTTTGACGTCACAAACACGCCCTGCGTTCGGCCAGCCACGCCTAGGTTTCCCCTGCCACTCCTGCATTTTTTCACGACACGCCTGCTTTTTTCCACACACTCCCCGAAAACGGTCAGTATTCTCCCAGAAACACCCACTTCCTGTCAATCACTCTGCGGCCAGCAGTGCGACTGAAAAGCGTCGCTAGACCTTGTGTGAAACTACATCAGCTTTTGTGAAACTACGACGCGAGTGCGCACTGCGCACCATACGCATGCGCAGAAGTGCTGCTTTGTTACCTAATCGCTGCGCTGCAAACGAAAGCAGCTAGCGATCAACTCGGAATGACCACCATAATACCTTGGTACTTGTAGTACACGGAGCAGTATTGGGCAGTGGAATACATGCATTTTTTTGCTAAACTTTCACAAATAATATCTATATATCTTACATTATCTTTTATGATGCATGAATCGTGTTCTCTACAACCTCATCTATATAATGCATTAATGCAGTCAGTTCTCAAGGCAACCTAACAGTCCAGGTTTTTGGGATATCCATGGATAAGCACAGATGACTTATTGATTAGTATCTCGGCTTGATTATACCATGTACGCACATTGCACAAGCATGGATATTCTTAAATCCTGGACTGTTTGGGTGCCTTGAGGACCAAGTTTGGGAGGGTGTGGTTCGTTTTATCGACAGTGCCTAGGTCGACAATGTTTAGGTCGACCACTATTGGTCGACAGTCACTAGGTCGACATGGATGGAAGGTCGACAGGGTTTCTATGTCGACATGTGCTAGGTCGACAGGTCTAAAGGTCGACATGAGTTTTTGTGGGGGGGTTTTGTGTCGTTTTCTTCGTAAAGTGACCGGGATCCCAAATTAGCGCACCGCGTCCCCTCGCATGGCTCGCTTCGCTCGCCATGCTTCGGGCATGGTGCCTTCGCTCCGCTACCGCTTCGCTCGGCACACTTTACCGTTCCAATCGTAGTCGACATGGATCGTTAAGTATGAAAAAATAAAAAAAATGAAAAAAAAAATAAAAAAACTCATGTCGACCTTTAGACCTGTCGACCTAGCACATGTCGACCTAGAAACCCTGTCGACCTTCCATCCATGTCGACCTAGTGACTGTCGACCAATAGTGGTCGACCTAAACATTGTCGACCTAGGCACTGTCGATCTTCAGACCGGATCCCGTTTGGGAAACCCTGCATTTATGGTATCTGGACGTCTTATACCCCTTTCACACCGCACAAATAACCCGTTATCAACCCGGTATATTGCCAGGTCGACACGGGTCGCTGTGCGGTGTTAAAGGGTCACTCCAGAAATTCAACCCGGGTTATAAGAAGGGAGAATCTGAATAATTCCATTCTCATTATTGCTATGCTGGAAACACAGAGGTATTGGCACCGGTGATTAAATATATTGGATATAATAAAAGGTTAACGAAGCTCCTCACCTCTATGGGGGAAATGCAAGTGTTTTGCCCGCTAGCGGCCACTAGATGGCACCCGACAGAACAATTCAAGTGTTGCTCCGTTCAGGCGGGCACAGCCGCCGGCTCTGACATTACTGTTATGTTTTTCAATCATTTTGACAGGCTTGTAACTAGAAAGAGAATAATTGCTTAATGGTGAAGCGAGGGTTCCGCCTTAATATAAAGTTAATATTGAACATCGTCATTACCGAATGTCTTAATTAGATTATATAAAAAAGAGCGAGTGGTATATAAAATGGTTTTATATTTTTTTTTTTAAATGCATCAAGAAAAAAAAAAGAAGTAATATAGTAAAACAATCATAAAAAATATAAAATATCAATTTGAGTGTTACTTAGAAGAAGATTCATAACCAAGAGTCCCAGTGTATGGTATATGTCCTGTTGACAATGTGTGTGGTAGCTTACATGGATGTGTCAGAAAGGTATTCTATCTTAAGTAGGCAGTTAAGTATGACACGGACCTTTCATCCTCTTTCATTTTTGAACGCCTGTCCCGCTAATTGGTTGTATGCATCAGTAAACTGCTTGAAAAAGTATTTTGTATAGACCAAAACGCGTTGTAGAGGTCTGTGAGAAAACCTTGCACCATGCAACCACTCAACATACTTGAATTTGTTTCCTGGATTTATCTTTCATTGGCAGCCTGAAAACGGCCGATTAACGGTATCGTTTAGATTGATTATGAAACCTGTCCAATCCACCTGACCACACACTGCTAATTGGGCCATCGCTCCTATCTAGGGAAGCCAAACCTGGGCCATTTTTTCAATCCCGGGTATCGGGATTGAAAAATGGCCAATCCCAGGATTCCCGGGATTGGCTTTTAACTATTAAGCCGCCCCCTCGTCCCGCCTCTGCTCTCTCCTGGTGGCGTGTGACGGTGTAGCATGACCTCTCACGCTGCGCTGGGGAGCCAGAAGAAGGAAGCCGGGCAGCGTTGATGCCCCAATCCCTGGGATTGGAGCTTCCAACCCTGGGATTGAATCCCAACCATTTTTGGCCCTAAATCCTGGGATCCCGCCGATCCCAATCCCGGGATTGACCACCATACTCCTATCTTGGTCTGTGTCTGATGCTCTGCTATGAAGTCTATGGTCTGTTTACATCTGAGTTCCAAAATGAAAGAGGACTATTGGTCTATGTGAAACTGAAATGACTCCTTACAGTTGAATACCTTACTAACATATCCATTAAAGCAAACATACACATTGTCAACAGGATATTTACACTGGGGTGTATATTTATTAAAGGTTGATTTTCAGTTTCAGTCCATTTTGAGGTGATCTTGGGGTGCATTTTGAGGTGATCTGGGGGTGCATTTGACAATCAGTTATTTACTAAAGGCAAAACCAAGTAACAATCCCCTCAAAATCACCAGAAATTTGAATTCATACACAAACTGAACTTCAATTAGATGGTACTTCCCCATAGACATCAATAGGAAAAGCACATTTACTAACAGTGGATTTGAAAATAGAACCTCAGTAGAACCAAAAATCGACCCAAAATCACTATTTTCAGTATTACCATCAGAAGTAGTTCTATTTGATTTTATATCATGTGGAATTGTCTGAAACCTCAATATGTTGGGAAATACATGGGCTGCATAAATCATGACACTGAAAGGCACAGCAATCATTTAAAAAAAATTGTGGATATGCAAATCAGCACAGGAATGTAGGTGTTTGTGGGTAGTATAGTACATGTGACCTGTTTTGGCCAATAGCATAACTCCCAACATTTGTGATTTGTAGGTCGGGACAACTGCGCGGCGAAGCCGCCCCGGAAAAGGGTGTGTGGCCTGCATGAACCAGGGGCGTGGCTTCACGGGAGTGCCACGATCGTGAGCCACTCCCCTCCATTTTCGTCAATGTGTGTGCATGCCCAGCGCTCTGTGAGCTGCTGGCATGCCCTCTCTGCCTCTCTCTGTCACCTGTGAATAGACACTGTGCGCATGCGCACAGCGTCTATTCAACGCTGCTCTGCTAAGCAGAGCAGTGAGTGACAGGATCCTCCCAACTGCCACCCCCACCGCAGGACACTGCATCCCGCAGGTGGTACAGCAGGACAGTCCCAAAAGACCGGGACTGTCCTGCGATATTTGGGACAGTTGGGAGGTATGCAATAGGAATGCTTTCGTATAATTTTGTGTAATTTTGGTCGATTTTTTTTTTATTGATTTTTTTGGTCGATTGTTGATTAATAGCACATATTTAGAACTGGAAATGGAACTCAAAATCAACTATTAGTAAATGAGCTATTTGAACACAAGCACTGTAGTCACATTTTTTCGGGGATGTTGGTTCTATTCTGGTCGATTTTAAATAGACCCAAAATCGAGTTTTAATAAATATACCCCTTGACTCTTGGTTCCACTCTTATGGATGATCAAAGTACTCCTAAGTGGGAAAGCTCATTCTCAATAAAATCTGCAACATACCTCTTAAAATTCATAAGATTTGGTGCAATATCTCATCTTTTAGTGTATTCTCATTTTCTCACCTATACTGCTTTTACACCAAAGAAAGCGGGTCGCAGCCGGGAACCCTGACACGGGAGCTACCTGGCTGTGACCCGCGTCAGCCCCCTTTTACACCGGACTCACCAGCTCGGCATATTGCCGGGTTGGTGCCGTTGCCGGTGACACGATGGGGGCGGCGCTTGGAGATCACATGATCTCCAGGCGCCGGCCCCGCACATAGAATGTAAACAGGAAGCCGGGTCGCATCGACCCGGCTACTGTTTACACTGCTCAGTTTGCCGGGTTGAACACATGTTCAACCCCGCAAACTTCCTGAGTTGGAATACCGGGTCACTCGACCCAGACTATTCCAACTCGACCCTTTTACACCAGCCAGCAACACGGGTTATGCGCGCTCATGTGCAATAACCCGTGTTACTAGCTGGTGGTGTAAAAGGGGTATTAGTGACACTGGTCACATGCAATGTCATTTAAAAAAAAAACTTTGGAGAAGGACGGAGGTTGCAGGAAAGGGATTGTAAGGCACAAAGCAGCTAATGCTTCTGAAGATAACGTGATCCAATGGGGAAAAACTCGGAAAAGTTATCGGGGCTAATAGGATAGCCCCCGGCAAACTAATTTAGTGGCTAATTGGATATAGCCATAAGGAGATTATTCTGAGATGTTAGCAAACCAGAAAAGTTAGGAATTGGGCAAAACCATGTGCACTGCAGGTGGGGCACATGTAACATGTGCAGAGAGAGTTAGATTTGGGTGGGTTATTTTGTTTCTGTGCAGGATAAATACTGGCTGCTTTATTTTTACGCTGCAATTTAGATTTCAGTTTGAACACACCCCACCCAAATCTTATGGTGTGTACACACGGTGAGATTTTTTCTTTCAATTTTGACTATATAGTCAAAATCGTAAGAAAAGTTAGTGCATATCGCAAGGTGAAAGTCACCTTGCGATCCCGATGCGCGGTCCCGCCAGGTCGGCATCGCAAGAAAAGATAGGCTGTGCAGGCAAGTCAATCCTTGCTAGATCGGTGTACTATCTAGTTCCTCTCACAGGTCAATGACATCTCACATAAGCCAAAATCGTAAGCACACATAGCCCATATCTCAAGAAAAGTTAGTCAAAATCAGTGGTGTTGGGCTCCGGGGAGTTCAGGGGAAAATCGGGCATAGCAAGGATCTCACCGTGTGTACACACCATAACTCTCTCTGCACATGTTAAATCTGCCCCACCTGCAGTGCACATGGTTATGCCCATTAGTGTGCTTTTTCAGTTTGCTAACAACTCTGAATAACTCATATTCAGCTGGTTAACTTAAAATGATACATTTCTATATAGCTCTATAAAGAGAATAACTATTAAGCCAGTCTAATAGAATCATGAACTGGAGCATAAGTAAAGGTCCATACACACTAGACGAGAAAATAAAAGATATCGCTCAGAAGGGCCATTTTGAGCGAGATCTTTTTCAGTCACGTCTAGTGTGTACACTCATTGTCGTTAACAATGCGCGCTCCCGCACATCTTTAACGCCCTCGTCTTAACATGTACAGACAAAGGAGGTCCTCGTTAACCGCAGCCATGCTGCAGATGCAGAATGGTCATAGTTCCCCCCGCCGTTGCTCCCTTCCCTGCTGGCATCGGCAAGTGTGTTTGCACTTGCCAAAGCCGGCACCCCTCCGGGTCCCCTCCCCTGCCAATATCGGCGGGGGCTCATCTAGTGTGTATGGGCCTTAAGTAAATCTTCAAAAGCTGTGGTTGCATCACCCTGATGAATCAGATGAGCTGAGGGGTTGTGATGCTGAGAAGCCAGTCTATATCTCACTCTCCGCTTCTCCCTCTGTATATTACAGGAAGCAGCATGTCCATCTATCACATTATCATGGCTTGTAGGCCAAAGAAGGAATGAGCATCGTGACGGAATTAGCGATGGTCGGCCAATATCCTAATGGAGAGAGACGCTAAAATAAAAGCTGCGGTGTGTACTGTTTTGTCAGTGTGATCTGTCACCATCAGGACTCTTTTACTGTATATAACATTTCTTATACACAAGACCACTTAGCTGGTGACATGGCCGGGTTTCAGCAATCACTAGGCCTATAATACAGGATGATCACAGTTCTGCAGGTATCTACTATCATTCAGATATATATGCACAATGCAGGCTGTCAGGGCAGAGCTCAATTAGACCCCAAATCCTGATGTATGGAAGGTGGGTTTAATATTATGGGTGGGTATGTCAACATGGTCATATTGCCGATATTCATCCTGTAGATAGTGATAAATGTTAACATATCATCCCTGGTGGACAAATGGTCACTTACCGGCTCCCGATGAAACTGAAAAACGTTACCAAATCTCTCACTTTCTGAAACTCTCACTCTATTACATTTGGTCCTCGATGTCCCAAAGGGTTTCCGGACTCTAGGTCAACACCATTTAGGCTGACACCCATTAGGTCAACACCGATTGGTCGACACGGACACTAGGTCGACTGAGTTTTTCAAATTTTTTATTTTTTGGACTTTTTCATAGTTTCCGATCCACGTGGACTATGATTGGAATGGTAACCTGTGCTGAACGCAGTGTTAGCGGAGCGAGGCACCTTGCCCGCAGCATGGCGAGCGAAGTGACCCATGCAAGGGGATACGGTGCACTAATTAGGGTTCCCAGTCACTTGACGGAGAAAACAACACCAATTTTTTTTTTTTAAACTCATGTCAATCTTTTTTCATGTCGACCTACCCACTGTCGACCTAACTGCTGTCGACCTTAAGTCCCATACCGGTCCCAAAGTAACCTACAGTATGTAAATCCACATTTGGATGCACGCAGACAGTTGCGTCTGACTTGCATGCTCGAAATCAGCCCCAGTGAATGTAACGGGAAGCCTCTGGTGATCATGTCTCTGCCTAGTCTGTTAAAAAGTCAGGATTGAAGACATTTCACATTTTATCCATAGATGGCAACTGCTCCTGTTTGCAAGGACGGTTCCAGGTCATTAGGATGTGTCCCTGGATGGGGATTGTAATATCTTGTGATATCCTTAGATGCATTTTCTCAACAGAAAACTCAGATCTTCTAGTGCAGTGGTCTCCAACCTTAATTGGGGTCTGAGATACTGGAGAAAAATTAAACCTCCTGAGGAGCTACTCAAGTTTTTGTTTTTTAAATGCTGTACTTGAATGGTTGGGGCGCTATCTCAGTGTTAAGATTGAGCTCGTGGGCAGTGGCGTAGCTATAAATTTTGTGCCCATCCCATTGCAATATTAAAAGTAAAGAATTATCGTGCGCCATGGGCGTGTATGCTACAAAAAGAGGGTGTGGCCTCACTGCAAGGGGTGTGGTATTGCAGGAAATGACTATCCCAGTTTGGCAACCTGCACACCCAGACATTGGCCACCACAGGGAAAAATAATCCTGATTCATGCCCATTACATTATTTGTAATTTTTCCTCCTTATGGTAATGCCTGTTACACATTATGCTACACACCGCAATGCCCGGGACACATTACACCACACAATTTAATGCCACTTACACAATGTGCCACACATGTAATGCTCGTTACACATTATGCCACACACCGCAGTGCTTCTGACACATTATTCCACATACTGTAATGCCCCTGACACATTATGCCACACACCGCAATGCCCATTACACATTATATCACACACTGCAATGCCCATGATACAGTATGCCACACGCCAAAATGCCCATTACACATTATATCACACACTGTAATGCCCATTATACATTATGCCCCACAGTAATGCTGGCCATACACTATACAATTATCTGGCTAGTTGGAATTAAAATCTGGTAATGGATGAGCGCAAATGACAATTGACCATTTCCTCCCAAACACTGGAAAATGGACAAAAACTGTTGTAATTTGATCATTTTGCCTGAACAACAGGTTCTGTCTATTTTCCACAGTTTGGGAACAAATGTTTGATTATCATTTGCTCTCATCCATTTCCAGATTTTCTTTCCAACCATCCAGATCTGGAAGATTATCTGCCAGATAACTGTATAGTGTATGCCCAGTATAAGGCTTCTAATTAATTTAAAATTACCTGCTCATTGCCAGGGGTTTCATGCTCATTGCCAGGGGTTTCATACTCTGGGTTCCATGCCTGTTGCCAGGGGTTTCATGCTCTGGGTTCCATGCCTGTTGCCAGGGGTATCATGCTCATTGCCAGGAGTTTTGTTGCCAGTGGTGTAATGTTCGTTGCCAGGGGTGTAATGCTCTGCGTGTAATGCTTGTTGCCAGGGGTGTAATGATCTGCGTGTCATGCTCATTGCCAGAAGTGTAATGCTCTGCGTGTCATGCTTGTTGTCAGGGGTCTTGTTGCCAGGGGTGTAATGCTCATTACAGCGGTGTAATGCTCTGCATGTCATGCTTGTTGCCAGGGGTGTAATGCTCATTACAGGGGTCTAATGCTCTGCGTGTCATGATCGTTGTCAGGGGTGTAATGCTCTTGCATGTCATGCTTGTTGCCAGGGCTCTGCATGTCAGGCTCGTTGCCAGGGGTGCAGTGATCTGCATGTCGCGCTTGTTGTCAGGGGTCTTGTTGCCAGGGGTGTAATGCTCGTTACAGGGTTGCAATGGAAGTACCGGGAGCGCCAACGCTGAGTTCCGGGTAGCTATAGCGTCTATCTCCTCATCGATGGAGGATCGCTATGGATCAGCCAGGGGAAGTCAATTGCAGACCCAGCCCGGAGCCACCCAGGGTTGCGGCTGCAAGCTACCCGTCATTTGCGAGTGACGGGTTGGCGACCGCTGTTCTAGCGAGGAGATGACTATGTACAGGGGCGAATTAAGATAGGAAGGGGCACATGTGCAAACTCCATGTAGACCAAGCCCCCTGCTCTCTGGCCACTGGCGCAGGTTTGTAGACTGTGGTACATTGAGTCTACTGTGCATGTGCAGTATTTGGGATAATGGCATTCCATTTTCCTGAGGATTTGTGCAGTGCTGATACAGGAATCCAGAAAGGTGGGACATAGGTGCAGGGTATGCGGTGTGGGGCCCCTGGTCCCAGGAGCCTGTGTGCAAGATGCACCCATTATAGATATACCACTAAGTACTCCTGTTAGCTGCCTCACTGCATGATTTCCCTTCTCTTTTAAAAGACTGATAATTCAGTTCACTGACCGTCCAGCATGACCCATTTCTTTACCTTCAGACAGGACATTTAATGTATACATCCAGGCTCCTAGTACTGGAGACTGAAATAATTGAGACATTTAACCGTGGACATTACTCACCAGACCACATCAACAGTCCATACAGCTGCACTTACATGTTACAGAGACCAGACGTACAGGGAGGAAGCCACAGATCTTCATGCCACCAAAAGCAGCCCTATTTCAGGGTATGCTAATGCAATTACCAAGCACACATGAAAAGCACGCACCCAGTGCCAGATTAAGGTCCTCGTGGGCCTGGAGCTGAAATTTCTGATAGGCCGACTGCATTCCACTGCACGGGGTGTGACCAGCACCACGAGGGTATGTATACCGATATGGGGGTGTGACCACTGCTGTATATATATTTTTATTTATATAAAGGAACATATGGTTCTTCTCTATGAAACTATCCTTCCCCCAATGCCCCGTAAGCCTCCCTTCTAGCATTGTAGACCTAACCCTGCCCTGTGGTGTCTAAACCTATCCCCCATTACCGCAGCATAAACCTAACCCTCCCCCCCCCCCTCCAGCTCAACCCTAACCTTGCCCCGCCCACCCCCTATGCAGCCTAACCCTCCCCGGGGTTGACTAAACCTAACCCCCTCTCCCCACAGCCCAAACATAACCACTCTTCCCAACAGCCTATACCTAACCCCCTCCCCCGCAGCCTTAACCTAACCCTCCCACCCCAACAGCCTAACCCTAACCCTCTTCGGCGGTGCCTAAACCTAACCCCCTTCCCCACAGCCTAAACCTAACCTCCGTCTTCACATCCTAAACATAACCCCCCCCCCCCCCATTTACAGCCAAACATAACCCCTCCCCAGTGGTGCCTAAACCTAACCCCCTCTCCCCAGAGCCTAAACATAACCCCTCCTCCCTGCAGCCTTAACCCCCTCCCCTGTAGCCTTACCCTAACCCTCCCACCCCAACAGCCTATCCCTAACCCTCCCCGGCAGTGCCTAAACCTAACCCCCTTCCCCACAGCCTAAACCTAACCCCCCTCTTCACAGCCTAAACATAACCCCTCCCCCGCAGCCTAAACCTAACCCTCCCACCCCAACAGCCTAAACCTAACCCTCCCCAGTGGTGCCTGAACCTAACCCCCTCTCCCCACAGCCTAAACATAACCCCCCCTCTTCACAGCCTAAACATAACCCCTCCTTCCTGCAGCCTAAACCTAACCCTCCCACCCCAACAGCCTAACCATTAACCCTCCCTGGTGCTGCCTAAACATATCCCCCTCTTCACAACCTAAACATAACCCCTCCCCCCCAGCTCAACCCTAACCCTGCCCCACCCCCTATGCACCCTAACCCTCCCCGTTGGTGCCAACCTAACCCCCTCTCCCCACAGCCTAAACCCCCCAGCATGGCTTACCATCCCGGCAGATGCTTGTTTGCCAGGATCCCAACCACTGGGATCCTGACCGGATCCCATACACACAGATAGATAGATAGATAGATAGATAGATAGATAGATAGATAGATAGATAGATAGATAGATAGATAGATAGATAGATAGATAATGTGTAAGAGGTTGGCGGCGGCACTCACGGCAAGAAGAAATCAGACAGCACATCCAATAGTCAACGTTTCAATGTTATTCACCAAACATTTTCTTTTCATCTGTCCTTACATGTATTTTGTCCAGACGCCAGTGCTGAGACAATAGACAGGGCACCAGCTATTTTTATTGAATTCATTCTATTTATAAGTGGAGTGCCGCTGACTACCTATTGATATACAGTATATATATATTACTTGCTCTGTTACTTTGCTTACAACTTACAATCAGCATTATTACCTGCATCAAATTAGACAATAAAATACACCATCCAACACCTCCCACCCCTACACAAGGCACAAGCAACAAAATTCATAGTTGTGGACCAGATGTGACCGGACTTCAGCGTCAAGAGGAAACTCCATACAGGTGAAAGCAGTGTGTAATCAAAGGACATTAAAAACAGTGACATCTGGAGGCTGAAAGGTAGTACTGCACTTCACAAAAATAATGGACTTCAATACAAAAATAAAGTACAGGTTGAGTATCCCTTATCCAAAATGCTTGGGACCAGAGGTATTTTGGATATCGGATTTTTCCGTATTTTGGAATGATTGCATACCATAATGAGATATCATGGTGATGGGACCCAAGTCTAAGCACAGAATACATTTATGTTACATATACACCTTATACGGTATCCGGACTCCAGGTCGACAGCACAAAGGTCGACACACTTTAGGTCGACACCAATTGGTCGACACACATTAGGGCGACAGGGTCAAAAGGTCGACAGGAACAAGGTCGACATGGAAAAAGGTCGACATGAGTTTTTCATGATTTTTTTCTTTTTTTGAACCTTTTCATACTTAACGATCCACGTGGACTACGATTGGAACGGTAAAGTGTGCCGAGCGAAGCGGTAGCGGAGCGAAGGCACCATGCCCGAAGCATGGCGAGCGAAGCGAGCCATGCGAGGGGACGCGGTGCACTAATTCGGGTTCCCGGTCACTCTACGAAGAAAACGACACCAAAAAAACATAAAAAAACTCATGTCGACCTTGTTCCATGTCGACCTTGTTCCTGTCGACCTTTTGACCCTGTCGACCTAATGTGTGTCGACCAATTGGTGTCGACCTAAAGTGTGTCGACCTTTGTGCTGTCGACCCTGAGTCCCAGACCCACCTTTTTACACACAGTCGGAAGATAATTTTAGCCAAAATTTTTTATAACTTTGGGCATTAAACAAAGTGTGTCTACATTCACACAATTCATTTATGTTTCATATACACCTTATAAACACAGCCTGAAGGTCATTTAATACAATATTTTTAATAACTGTGTGTATTAAACAAAGTTTGTGTACATTGAGCCATCAGAAAACAAAAGTTTCACTATATCACTCTCGCTCAAAACAGTCCGTATTTCGGAATATTCTGTATATCGGATATTTGGATATGGGATACTCAACCTGTATAGTGAAGGGGCATTATAATGAGGGTGAGAAATATTAGAATCTAGGGCATTTAGGGCAGAGGATATACCTTGGGTAATGGAGGATGGCATTATTAAGTGGGTGCACTGGGCCTAACTTAGATGTGTATTTAGGTGGCAGCAGTGATGCACTAATATGGGAATGCAGCAGGAGGCGTCTGGTATAAGTAGATGCCACCTGCATGCATTAGTGATCCATACTGCATCCTAGGGCACAGCATCGGATCACCTGCGACACCATTGGCCAGCTGCATTTCCAATGGGGTCACTCTAGCCAGCTGCCGCAGCTCATACAAAGTGGTCAGGAAATCTCAATATTCTGACGGAGATCCTGACCTCAGCACTCCACCAAACAGGAGCTCACGGTCAGTCTCTTGACGTCTGCAGCCGTAGTGCATCCAACGACACAGTACAGTTCCGGTGAATTTGCGTTATATACCACAGATCCGACGGGATCCGAATTAGGCCCACTGTGCATTGAGTACAATAGGATTGGCTTGATTTTTATTAAAAACTTGCAAACCTAATGCTGGAAAGAAGTAAGCGTGCCCACAGCTGGCATTCATTTACCAAATACGTCACCTGTTACTGGAGCTGGGAAGACAATGGCAGCGTCGTTTAGTACACAGCTAAAGGGTTTGTTAGTTTGGCACAGAAGAGTTGTGGGTTTCCCTACAGCTGACACTGCTGGGTTGGTGCGTAATGCGAAACTGAACAAGATTCATTTGTTTGTGCACAACTGGAGATGATGAATAACGTGATAACAGCATTTCATCCTTTCTTCCTCAAGATATTCATACAGGAAGAGCTGCATGGATACAGGATATCACAGGGTGATTGCAGAATATAGAGGGCAAGCTTTCTTTAAGGGGAAGGTCTTAGACACTCTTAAGAATCTTCTTGGCTTTAGTGTTAGCATCTTGTATTCGATCTTCATTCACAACAACCTGGAATAGAGAAGACAACGTTATTAATGCAAACTGAAAACCAATTGGACAATGGGGTTTATTTACAAAGCACCGTGGTTGTAAAAGCCAAAGCTTGTGTATGTCCCATATTTAAAAGGGCAATGTTTTTTTTAGCAATACACAGCAAGTAAAAGCATTATCCTTTTAAATATCGTGCATGAACGCAATCCGAAGCACAGGGTTGGGTTTGTAAGTAAACCCCGTTGTTTTTCAGTATGCATTAATAACAGGCTAAAAATATGTATAGTACTGGGCACATTTAGAGGAACCTCCCACTGAATACAGTACAGTTGTCAATGGAGACAGAGATTGAAGTCAAGATGTTATTTCATTTATGTCAGACAGGAAAGATTCCTATGTATGTATTATAATTGTCATTTTTATACTTTATTAGATCTATTGTTAAGGTAAATACGATACATTTAGTTTTTCCCATCAGGAAAAATAGCAGTTTGTTTTATAATTCCCTAAATTTTCCTGCCCCCATCTCTTGCTCCCTTTTTCAGCTGTCCCATTATATGCCAATCCTGATATTACGCTACGAGTGCTGTGTCTCCTTCTCCCCCTGGCGTCCCTTGCTCACCTTCTCCATGATTTTCTCCACTTGTTTATTCTGGATATCGATTTCATTCCCGACATCCAGAGCCATGCTGCGGAGATTGCCCAGAATGCTCCCAACTTGATTTAAATTTTCCTCCATTTCATCCTCACGAGAATCCTTGGTCACCCTGCAGGAAAAGGCCACCAGTGTGTTTGGGAAGTGGGATTTGACCTTAGCATGCCAGATAGATACTTGGAAGGATAAGTGTGACAGTGTATGAATAAGCTGGATGAAAGTGGTGGTGGTGGTGGCTAGGGCACGGGACTGGAATCCTGGCAGTCCCCCCCTGGTGGCAGCCCTGGTGATGGCAGCAGCATGAGATGAGTTTGGCACTACAGAAATAAAGAGACCGTGAGCGGGATGGACATAACGAGTGAGTATTTGTTTCCAGGACATTTTACCTTCTTATGTAACTTCCACTCATCCTCATTCGCTCTCTCTCATCAGCAACATGAGAAGGCTGAGCAGAGACAACGTCATCATTAGATTTGCCCCAGGACACTCTGTAGGTTGAACTGTTGACCAGTCTGGGGAAGGTGTGTGCACCAAAAAGTGGAAGGATGAAAGAAGGGAACGGCGTGTGGTGGGGGAGAGAATGTGCAACACACACGCATGTATAAGAGAGTAATCAGTGAGTTGTAACAAACAGGAAGGTCTATATATTTTCATTGTTAAAGAAACAAGATATATTTGCGTACAGTGGGCCTGATACATGTTTGTAAGTAAAGACAAAAAGTGAGAACCTGGGCAAAACCATGTTGCACTGCAGGTGGGGCAGATGTAACATGTGCAGAGAGAGTTACATTTGGGTGGGGTATGTTCAAATTTAATTCTCAACTACAGTGTAAAAATAAAGCTGCCTAACATTTGTGGGAAACATGCAAAAGCAGCCAGTATTTACCCTGCACAGAAACAATATAAATGTATTTGCTCCCCTTACATGGCAACATGGTTTGTTGAAGACAGTTGCATGCTTTTTTTGCTTTACTTGCAAACATGAATCAGGCCCATTGTTTAAAAGATGATAATATAATGGGACAGGGATTGGAGTTTCCCCTGTACTGCTGTGGGCCAGTCCGGCACTGGACTGTTCTCCATTCGCATAGTAAGAAAAGTGCAAAATAAGAAAGGAGTAACATTAATGAACATTGCAGAGGGGAAGGTCAGAAACAGGTGGGCAGGGGGGGGGCAAAAATATATCTAAATGAAGGAAGAGAACCTATAAACGGCCTGACCCACCATGTGAAAAGTACGTATCAGACATGGACAGTTACCTGTCACAGGAACACAGTCCACAGCATTTCCCCATATCAGTTAGGTTCTTCTCTGCTTCTCTCATATCCTGATTTATCTGGTTCAAACCCTTGTCAATACGCTCCAGTTGTTCTATAAATGTAACATTCGGATTGTGAAATAGATAGATAGATAGATAGATAGATAGATAGATAGATAGATAGATAGATAGATAGATAGATAGATAGATAGATAGATAGATAGATAGATAGATAGATAGATAGTAATTGCACAACAATGCTAAGTGAAAATAACTACAACTATAATTAATCTGATGAGAGCATCATTTATTTTTAGACCACTAGAGGGCACTAGAAGTTAATATACAAGGATGGTTCAATAAAAGTAAGGTAGCAAGGGGTGTGGTTCATCAAATCGACAGTGTCTAGGTCGACAATGTTTAGGTTGACAGTCACTAGGTCGACATGGATGGAAGGTCGACAGGGTTTCTAGGTCGACATGTGCTAGGTCGACAGGTCTAAAGGTCAACATGAGGATTTTTTTTTGTGTGTGTGTCGCTTTCTTCGTAAAGTGACCAGGATCCCAAATTAGTGCACCGCTTCGCTCGCCATGTTTCGGCCATGGTGCCTTCACTCCGCTACTGCTTCGCTCGGCACACTTTACCGTTCTAATCGTAGTTCACGTGGATCGTTAAGTATGAAAAAATCCCCCCAAAAAAAATTTGAAAACTCATGTCGACCTTTAGTCCTGTCGACCTAGCACATGTCGACCTAGAAACCCAGTCGAACTTCCATCCATGTTGACCTAGTGACTGTCGACCTATAGTGGTCGACCTAGACACTGTCGATCTTCAGATCGGATCCCGTAGCAAGACCTCTCACGCGTGTAATGTTCTCTATTTCATTCTAATTTCCCGCCAGGCCACAGAAGGTAGACCGCGGCTTCCCCTCATGGTCATTACACTGCGTCTCATATCAGTCATACTGTCCTAACATCAGGTGTAAGATGGCTCAGCTCCGATCCGGCAGGTGTGGATCGTTGGGTCGACAGTAACTACATAGGTCCACACCTGAAATAGGTCGACACTGTAATTTGGTCAACATAGACAAAGGTCGACATGAGTTGTTGTGTTTTTAATGGTGTCATTTTCTTCGTAAAATGACTGGCGACCCCAATTAGTGCACCGTGTCCCCTCCCATGGCTCACTTTGCACGGTTACTATTCCCAATCGTAGTCCATATGGATCATAAAGTAGGAAAAAGTAGAAAAAAAAATTCAAAAATCTCATATTGACCGTTTCATGTGTCGACCTTTGCCATGTCATCCTGGGATTCTGTCCCAAAAACATTGGGAGCATCTGCAACCATTACTCAATTATTAAAAATCCTCTGAATTCCCATATACAATAGACAGATTGGCAAAACCTCTTATTCCGGTATGGGACTCCTCGTCCTTTGCTCCACCCGACTGCCTCCTTTCTCACAGGCTGGACGGAAGTTGTGCTGCAGAGATCACACCACTGGAGTTCCCTCTGAGGTCACTATGCCAACCCGTCAGGGAACACCGAAGCCACACTGCCTGACGACAGGATCATCTTAAGGGGAGAGTGGAGTGCTGTCCTGCAGCCTCCGAATTCCAGTGCTGCTGCCTGCCGCTGCCTCCAGACCTCAGGAACCCTATACTCCTAGTGAGTAGGGTTTTTTTTTAATTCTGAAACTGAAATTGAAACCCCCTGTGCCCCATTACACTACACATTGAGGTGTGTAGTGTAATCAGATATCTGCATCTAAAGGGCATATTGGCAGCTGAAACTAATTTCCAACTTGTCGGGGTGTACGGTGATAACGTCATATCACAGAAACAGGTTTGGGTTTGGTGCACTGCCTGATAACAGCAGGACAGACTCACTGGCTCACTGACATGAGCTGAGGTGGGGGATTTACATGGGGGGGGGCTGCAGACCTGCAGCCCATAGGTAAAATCCACCACTGCACCAGACCATCATCATCCCATCCTCTCATGTCCCAGTCTGCCTATCCCCATTCCCTATATATTATACCAACTCTGACTTCCTTCTCCCCAGTATCTGGAGATAAAGTCATGGCCCTAATCTGATCCTTGCCCCCTTCCACCTCCCATGGAGCCTATCCCCTCTCGCCTCCTCAGCTCCCTCTCTCCCATTGCCTTGTTCCCATCTTGTCTATCTCTCCCTCTCATCAGACACTGTCCCATCTGCATTCAAACATGCCCTTATCTCCCCCATTCTTAGGAAACCCACCCTTGATCCTGACACTTTCTCTAATTATTGCCTAATCTTTCTACTCCCCTTTGCCTCCAAAGTCTGTGAGCAGATTATCTACAACCACTTTACCACATTTCTTTCCTCCTACTCCCTGCTTGACCCATTTCAGTCTGGCTTCCATCCTATCCGCTTCATAGAAACTACCCTCACTAAGGTCAGCAATGACCTTTTTGCTGCCAAATCCAAGCCAACTACTCTTTGCTCATTCTCCTTGATCTCTCTCCTCCTGCAAATCCATGACTCTCTTGGACTGTGTGATACAGCCCTCTCCTGGCTGTCCTATCTCTCTGACTTTACATTCTGTCTTCTCTCATGCGTCCACTTCACCTTCACTTCCGCGACCAGTAGGTGTTCCCCAAGGTTCTGTTCTTGGACCTTTTCTATTCTTCCTTTATACACAGATGAGCTCATCAGTTCCTTTGGACACCAATATCATCTCTATGCTGAGGACACTCAGACCTACCGCTCCTCCCATGACCATTCCCCCACTCTCTTCACTTGTATCTCCAGCTGTCTCTCTGCTATTTCCTCCTTGATGTCCCAGCTCTTTCTTTAGCTTAACATGTCTAAGTCTAAGCTGATAATCCTCCCACCCTCCTGAATAACCTCACCTCCCTAAATTCATTCTGTATTGACAGCACCATCTCCTCTAGCCCCAAATGTACTGTCTTGGAGTTATCCTTGACTCCTCCATCTCCTTCAAACCTCACATTTAGGGGTCTATTTACTAAGCCTTGGATGGAGATAAAGTGGACGGAGATAAAGTGGACGGAGATAAATGACCAGCCAATCAGCTCCTAACTTCCATGTCACAGGCTGGGTTTGAAAAATGACAGTTAGGAGCTGATTGGCTGGTACTTTATCTCCATCCACTTTATCTCCATCCAAGGCTTAGTAAATAGACCCCTTAGTACCTAGTGCACCTCAAAAATATCTCCAGTATCAGATCCTTTCTCACACTGGAGGCAACTAAAACCATCACCTTCTCACTAGTCACCTCTAGACTGGACTACTGTAACCTTCTCCTGTCTGGCCTCCTGGTCTCCCACCAATCTGCCCTCAGTGCTGCTGCCCAGCTCATCCTCCTCTCCAAACGCATTACATCTGTCCTACAAGCCCTTCCCTAGCTCCCCTTCCCTTTTAGAACCCAATTAAACTACTCGCACTCACCTACAAAGCCCTCACCCATTCCTCTCTTATTTACATCTCTGACCTCATCTCCCTTCACAATCCCGCCTGCCCACTTTGCTCCACCGATGATTGCCAGTTATCCTCCCAACTGATTACTTCCTCCCACTAATGCCTCTAAGATTTTTTCCGTGCTGTAAAATTTTAAACGGGCTCTCAAGATCCACTTCTTTATCAAAGTCTTACAGCTCTCTTCCTAACCCACTGCTCCAACTGTCTCTCCCCTCTTTGTCACCCCTGCCTGTCTCCCACTCCCCTTTTGATTGTAAGCTCTCATGAGCAGGGCCCTCTTCACTCATGTGCTTTTATTTGCCTGATTTATACCATCATCTACTCTCCACAGCCAACAACTGCTCCAGACCTTTGGGTTCAGCCTCGCTCCTGATAATTTGGGTATTATGACTGCTGCAATGTTTCTAACCCTTTCCTGTATTCTGCAATGCTTTATACTGTAAGTAATTTTTCTTGTTTTGTTCATGCTGTGTCTGAACTTTGCAAGGCACTACCGACCCTTGTAGTGCCATATAAATAAATATTAATAGAATTTATCATCTGATACACAAAGTTATTGTACAGGAATGGCAAGTGTACAAAAATAACTACAGCAACGTTACGTATATCATTAATCGGATCAATATGTCATTTATTTTTCTACCACCAGATGTCACTAGAATATAATATATAGAATGCCTCTTTTGAACAACAAAAAGACATTAATAGTAGATTTTCTTCTCTGCGTCTCTTATATTCTGATTAACCTGGTTATAATAACCCAATTTTTCAGAGAATAACACTGGGAAGGTAAAATGGAAAGATAGATACCTTTCAGAGTGGCGGCTGGACTTGGCATTTTACCGCACATCTGACCAGTGCTAGCGCTTGGGGATAAGATAATTTCCTTGCGCCGGCTCTCCCTATGCTGTAAACAGGTGCCAGGTCGTTTACACTGCACTGCGACCTGGGTCCTTCTCAGGACCAACCCTGCAAGCTAACCAGGTTGGATTTCCAGGTCACTGGACCCGTGTGCAGGGCAGTTTAGAGCCGGGCTGGGTCCATGTACTTTCAAGGGGCGTGGCCTAATCACAGGAGGTGTGGTCGTGTCCCCTTAGAAAAAAAATACTGAATAAAAATAGTATTTTAACTTTTAAGCAGCTCCATGGCCACACTGCAGCCCAGTACACAGCAGAGTGTGCTGGGTTGAGAAGAAGAGCTGCAGCTGCTGCTGCCAGGTGAGGGGGAGGGGGAGGGGGCCCTACTGGAACCTCACTGGGCCCCTCCATCAGACTTGGGTAGGGTCATTTTTACCCTCTCCCCTTCCTCTCTCGACATCACTGCCCGTGTGAACCATTTTCATAGCAATAACCCGGGTTTTTTTAGTGGGATATGTGTGTTCTTGTGCATGGGCAGATTAGATGGGCCAAGTCTTCTTACCTGCCATCAAATTATATGTTATGTATATCATTAACCTAATTAGATAGTGTCATTTTTTTATTCTACCACTAGAGGTCGCTGGAAAATAACATTAATGCCACATAAAAAAAAAAAACAGCCAACAAAACTACAATTGACATTAATATTAGAGACAGATGAATTGAATCCACCCACTGAAATTGGATTATTGATGATTCGTCATGTTTAACCCTTTCGCTACTGAATGGGGTTTTTTCACCCCTGTGCTGAGGCCATTTTTTTTGCATGTTTGCCCTCGTCACAACACCACAACATCAATATCACTATTTTTTATTAAGCAGTATCCACATAAATTATAGCTTGTTTTTTTTGTTCTTTTTTTTTTAGAACAATCAATAATTTCAGAATACAACATTACTCTTTTTGCACATTCTAAGACGCCAAACAGAATTTATCCAAAATAGTAAAAAAAAAAAAAAAGTGTTGTTTTTTTTTCTTTGTTGAACATTTAAGGAAGTGACTCAAATATAAACATGTTTTTTTTGGTCTTATAAACACCATAAAGAAATACTTTTTTTATAGTTCTTGTTTTGCCAACAATCCGCCTTTCCAAAGTAGCAAAAAACAGGATTCTACATTACTTGACAAAAAAATCGACACTATAAATGAAAAGGATTTATTTTTCTAAAGTTTGCCACCTTGATTTAAATGCTTACTATAGGTAGCTCAAAAAGGCCTTCTAGTTATAAAACTAGACAACCTGCTCCATTAAATGATGTACTTTGTTTTTTTGTTTTTTACAGGATAGGGGAGATCTTTATTGCTGATCACCAGACAATAACTATTAAGGGGCCACATCCTTTGAAAGAGGGGTCTCCTCTCTCTTTCAAACTATTGTACCCCTATGTGTGTGCAGGCCAGTATGGTGGAGGTAGCACACAATGGGTTTACTTCAGACCTGATCGTAGTCCTGCAAAATTTTGCAGGACTACGATCAGGCACAGACATACAGGGGGAAGCCCAGCACAGGGCTAGTCCGCCCCGCATTTCAGGCCCGACCCCCACCGCAGAAGTACAAAAACATCACACAGCGGCGATGCTTTTGTACCTCAGGAGTAGCTCCCGGCCAGCGCAGCTCCTGTGCGCTGGCCGGGAGCTACTTGTCGCTGCCCGGGTCGCAGCGGCTGCACATGACTTCACACAGCGGCTGCGGCCCACCCACCCAATGGTTCGGCCATGCCTGTGTTGGCCGGACCGCGCCCCCCTAAATGGCGGCTTAATGCGCTGTTCCACCCCCTCCTGCCCAGCGACCGCCTCTGCCGGTCAATCAGGCAGAGGCAATCGTTACCCTACGACAGCCGTCGGCTGTCAGCCATGCGCCGGCGCACTGCGGCACCGGCGCACTCCACAAAACGCACAGCAGCGGTCGGGTCTGAATGGCCCCAATGTACCCTCCCATATATTCAGTACTTGATGCAATCCTGCTGTCTCCGTCTCAAAAATATCTCCAGGATCAGATCCTCTCGCACCCGGTAGGCAACTAAGATGCTCATCCTCTCACTGGTCATTTCTAGACTACTGTAACCTCCTCCTATCTAGTCTCCGTTTCCCACCTCTCCCCACTCCAGTCTATCAATCTACCCTCATCACGATGCGGTTAATATCCTGATGGTCCAGATCCTAGCGCACAAGATACCGGTGCCGGAATACCGGCACAAAACGGAAGGCCGACACTGGAATTCTGATAGGGGACAGCACACCAACGCCGGAATCCGATCGTACAGAAAGCAGAATGGGAAAGTACAGTGGGGGGGGGGAGTTAGAGATACGCACCACCAGGGGGGGTTAGGTTTAGGCACCTCCCGGGGAGGGGGGTTAGGGATAGGCTGCAGGTAGGGTAGGGTAGGGGGAATTTACCAACCCATGTCAGGATTTAGCCTAGCAGGATGCCACTGTCGGTCTCCTGCCTGCCAGCAACCCGACAGACAGGATTTCATACCCATCCTTCCTCCAAACGCATTGAGAATCTCTCCTCCAAGCCCCTCCCTAGCTCCCCTTTCCTTTCAGAACCCAATTAAACTCCTCACACTCGCCTACAAAGCCCTCACCCATTCCTCTCTTATTTACATCTCTGACCTCATCTCCCTTCACAATCCGCCCGCCCACTTCGCTCCACCCATAATGCCCCTTCTTCTCCCAACTGCCTCTAAGATTTTTCTGTGCTGCTCCCTGCCACTGGAACTCTCTTTCTTTACCTATAAGACACTCCACCTCCCTGCAAAAATGTATACTCAAGATCCACTTCTTTATCAAAGTCTTACAGCTCTCTTCTTAAGCCACTGCTCCCTGCCTCTCCCCTCTGTGTCACCCCTGCCTGTCTCCCACTCCCCTTTTGATTGTAAGTTTTATGAGCAGGGCTCATGTGCGTTTAATTCCCTGATTTATTCCATCATCTACTCTCCACTGCCAACAGTAACTCCAGACCTTTGGGTTCGGCCTCCCTCCTGATAATTTGGGTATTATGACTGCTGCAATGTTTCTAACCCTTTCCTGTATTCTGCAATGCTTTATACTGCAAGTCATTTTTTTCTTGTTTTGTTCATGCTGTGTCTGAACTTTGCAAGGCACTACAGACTCTTGTAGTGCCATATAAATAAAGAATAATAAAAGAATTTATAATCTGATACACAAAGTTATTGTACAACAATGCTAAGTGTACAAAAACAACTACAACATAGTATTACATATATCACTAATCCGATCAGCACGTAATTTATTTTTCCACCACCAGAGGTCACTAGACTAAAATATGTAGAATGCCTCTTTTGAACAACATAAAGAGCCAATAAAACCTCAGTTGGCATGAATAGTAGATTCTCTTCTCTGTTTCTCTTATATCCTGATTCATCTGGTTCAAACCATTGTTAATCCACTCCAATTGTTCTAACAGAAAAACATTGGAAGGTAGGCGAAATTGAAAGGATAGATAGATAGATAGATAGATAGATAGATAGATAGATAGATAGATAGATAGATAGATAGATAGATAGATAGATAGGGTAGGTAAATTGGCGCCCGACAAAAATTAACCCTAGTGTGTAAGTGAGTGCGTGTCCATAGGCACACTAGATGGGCCAACTGGTTCTTATCTACCGCCAAATTCTATGCTATTATATCATTTACCTAATTAGATGGTGTCAGTTCTCTTTCTACCACTAGAGGTCGCTAGAAAATAACAAATGCTGGTTTTAAAGAAACAAAAAAAAAAAAAGCGAACAAAACCACAATTGAAATTAATATTAGTGACAGGTGAAGTTAATCCTCCCACTCAAATTGATTTGTTTATGATTCACAATGCTTAAGCTTTCGCTACTGTTTTTTTCACCCCTGTGCTGAGGCAATTTTTTTTCATGTTTGCGCTCAGCATAACACTCCAATATCACTGAATTTTTAAAGCAGTACCCACACAAATTATAGCTTGTTGCTTTTAAAGAACACTCTGTATTTTCAGAATTTACCATTAGTCTTTTTGAATAATTCTAACTCGTCAAAAAGGAATTTATCCAAAATAGCACAGGTTACTGGGGGTAATTCTGAGTTGATCGCAGCAGGAATTGTGTTAGCAGTTGGGCAAAACCATGGGGGTCATTCCGAGTTGTTCGCCCGCTAGCTGCTTTTAGCAGCATTGCACACGCTAGACCGCCGCCCTCTGGGAGTGTACCTTATGTTAGCAGAATAGCGAACGAAAGATTAGCAGAATTGCGAATAGAAAATTCTTAGCAGTTTCTGAGTAGCTCGAGACTTACTCCTACACTGCTATCAGCTCAGCCCGTTTTGTTCCTGGTTTGACGTCACTAACACGCCCTGCGTTCGGCCAGCCACTCCCCTGTTTCTCCAGACACTCCCGCGTTTTATCCTGGCACTCCTGCGTTTTTCCGCACACTCCCAGAAAACGGTCAGGTTCTGCCTAGAAACACCCACTTCCTGTCAATCACACTCCGATCACTTCAACGATGTTTTGTTTTGTGTTAAAATACTTACTGCATGCGCAGTGCGTACCATGCGCATTTTTGCCTTAATTGCTCTGTTGCGAAAATCGTCAACGAGCGATCAACTCGGAATGACCCCCCCATGTGCACTGCAGGGGAGGCAGATATAACATGTGCAGAGAGAGTTAGCTTTGGGTGGGTTATATTGTTTCTGTGCAGGGTAAATACTGGCTGCTTTATTTTACACTGCAAATTAGATTGCAGATTGAACACACCCCACCCAAATCTAAAGGGCCCTACACACTGGCCAACATGACTGCACGATATGAACGATCTCGTTCATTAATGAACGAGATAACGTTCATATCGTGCAGTGTGGAGGCTCCAGCGATGAACGATGCTCGTCCCCGCGCTCGTTCATTGCTGGTCCCCCGTCGGCTGTACATGCAGGCCAATATGGACGATCTCGTCCATATTTGCCAGCACTTCAATGAAACTTCACTCCCCCCTTCACTGCCCCCCCCACCCACGCCGCCGGGTCGCCCGTCGGCCGTATCCGCCGTTGGGCAGCTCAGCCAGTGTGTAGGGCCTATAACTCTCTCTGCACATGTTATATCTGCCTCCCCTGCAGTGCACATGGTTTTGCCCAACTGCTAACAAAATTCCTGCTGCGATCAACTTGGAATTACCCCCACTATTCCCAGTCATAGTCCACATGAATGGTAAAGTATGAAAAAGTTGAAAATTAAAAAAAACATTTTTTTAAAAAAAACCTCATGTCGACCATTGCCATTTCAACCTTTTGTCCATGTCGACCAATAGTGGTGGATCTATTGACTGTCAACCATAGTACTGTAAAACTATCATCCTGATCCCCTGTAAATGACCGGATTTACTTTCCAATGTCTGCCATCTTGATTTAAACGCTCACTCGGTGGCCCCACAAGGCCTGCTATTTATCACACTAGACACCCTGCTGCAGTAAATGATGGACCTTTTTTCTTTAAATTTGATACAGGATGGGGGAGATCTGGCCTTTAAATCTCTCTCACTCAGTGACAATGTTATTTTTGCGTGCGCTTTCACTTATTGGGGGTCATTCCGACCCGATCGCACACTGCACTTCTTTGCAGCCGTGCGATCGGGTCGGAACTGCGCATACGCCGGTGCCGCAGTGCGCTGGCGCATGGCAGTCATGGTTGCCCAGCGATCGCCTCTGAGACAGAGGAGGTCCCTATGCGGGAGGTCGCCGTTTACGGGGAGCTGTCCGGCCATCGCAGGCGTGGCCGGACCGTTCGGGGGCGGGCCGCGGCGGCTGCGTGACGTGTCATGTAGCCGCTGCGGCCAGCGGGAGCGACAAGTAACTCCTGGCCAGCTGCAGTAGCTGCGCTGGCCGGGAGTTACTCCTCAAATACAAAGGCATCGCCGCTGTGCAATGCTTTTGTATTTGTGCGGGGCGGGGGGGGGGGGGGCGGCACTGACATGCGGAGCGGACTAGCCCTGTGCTTAGCACAGCTACGATCAACTCAGAATGACCCCCATTGTCTGGTGATCACTATTGTAGCCCTATGTGAGTGCAGGCCAGGATGGGGCAGGTAGTGCACAAAGGACCTCATTCAGTAAGGATTGCAGTGTCTGCTAAAAAGCAGTTGCTGCGACCAAATAGTTGCCGCCCAGAAAGAGAGAAAAAACGCCCATTGCAGAAATTGCAAATGCATTGCAGTATGCGGGCTGATCGCAAGCCATACGCAGTTATCGGAACATCCAAGCTATTTCCTATTTGCGCCAGGCAAGGTCATCCACAATTCTTGTGACACAAGAGGCTGGAAGTGATCATCGCTGATGTCAGTGGTCCTCCTTAAAAACGCCTTTTTTGAGGCACACCCAGAAAACGGCAGGTTTCCACCCAGAAACACCGGCTTCCTGTCAGTCAAACAGCGGCTGCATTCCGATCACGATGTGTACGCGTTTTCTGTCGCTATTACTCGCACGTGCACAATACGAACACTGCACATGCGCAGTCATTCCATAATCAGACAGATTGCGATTAGCAAATTTTGAACTCCTAACTGAATAAGGTCCAATGTACCTTTCTGTCTAAAATAGATAACCACATAATTATAGGAGAACTTCCCCCATCCCGGGACGCCTTGATTTTTCTGTAGCACAGTAGGAGTGTGCCTGGTGATCACCCCAGTGGTGGGAAAAGGTAAAAACTCCTTATATTTTAAGCCCCTCTCTATGGAGAACAAGTGTGTCTTGTCCTGCAAAGTCTGCTTTTATATCCATGGGATTAATGCTGAAGGCCACAGTTTATTTCCCACAAGGTGCCCCTGAACCCCCACAACCCCAACCAAACCCCCTTTGGCCTTTAGTGTAAATAGGAAGGAGCTGATGTTACTCTGCGGCGCACAGGTAAGTGCTGTGCTGGATTATGGACACATATAAGGTAGGTGAGGAAGCGTCACTGTTATATTCTGTAATAATCATTCTGCTACCATGTTCTATAGCCTCTTCTCAGTGTCCAGTCTCACCTCCCTGTTCATCCAGCATGACCAGAGTCCTTATTCCGGCATCTTTACTCTGTCAGGAAACATGGTAAAACATGATTAGTGATGAATATAATGTGTTGTGTATATACCATAGTCCATATTTTAAACACCGTTCATTTGATTGTCATACATTCCGCACTGAAGAGCGTGTTCCCCTCTCTATAATAGAATATCATAGAATCATGTGCCCTGTAAACAAGTGCTGGTTTTTGTTTTGCAATTTCTATTGATCTAATGTGCGGTCAGTGTAAAAGAGGGACGGTTAGGCCAATCGCAAGAATGGCTAGGTGAATTCAGCACATGGCTAGTCTGCGTAGGGAGCGTGGACAGGTAGGATTTGATAATCAATTCATCAAATAGTTTAAACCAGGACTAGGAAACCTGTGGATGATAGCTGCAAGGGTATGCTAGGTAGTTTCATAACACCTATAAAGTATGCATGGTGCCGTGGTTAGCATTACTGCCTCACAGAACTGAGGTCTCGGGTTCAATTTCCTCCAAAGCCCTATCTGTGTGGAGTTTGTATTTTCTCCCCAAGTTAACTAAGGGTTTCCTTCGTAAATTAATGAAGTCACATATAGCTATGGTGGTCATTCCGAGTTGATCGCACGTAGCAGCTTCGAAGGTCCCGGGATTGACGTCAGACATCCGCCCTCCAAACGCCTGGACACGCCTGCGTTTACCTCACCACGCCTGGAAAACGGTGAGTAGACGCCCCGGAACTCCTCCCCGCCGTCAATCTTCTAGCGATCGCCGCTGCGATCACTTTCAGCGCTGCCGCGCCGCTGCCCGGTGACGTCCGTCGCCAGGCAACGACGCATGTGCGCATTGCAGCCGCCGCAGTCCCGTTCGCACCGCAGCGAAGAACCAATGCGTGTGAACGGATCGGAATGACCCCCTATGTGTAGGCCAATAGTACAATGATAATGATTCAAAAACTGTACAAATCTCAAAGACAGAGCTCAGGACTTCTCTGTGGTCATACGTAATCATAGTCGGCGATTTTCTGTGACTCATCTCCATGAAATCCCATAGGAGGTGGTCCAGGGCACCGCAGCAAGGGGGACGGTGCCAAGAATTGCACCCTCCTTGCCCTGCCCCTTGCACTGTGGATGTGATATGGGAGGGTTGTCCATTTAATTTTGTGAGTCTCTAGGACATTCCAGGCTAGTAGGCATCTATGGACACAAGTGGTCATTCCGAGTTGTTCGCTCGTTGCCGATTTTCGCTATGCTGCGATTTGTTGCTAAATGCGCATGCGCATGGTACGCAGCGCGTATGTGCTAAGTTATTTAACCCAAAACTTAGTAGATTTGCTGGTGTTCGTTCAGCGTTTTTCAGTCCCACTGCTGATCGGTGAATGGTTGACAGGAAGTGGGTGTTTCTGGGTGGTAACTGAGCGTTTTCCGGGAGTGTGCTAAAAAACGCAGGCGTGTCAGGGAAAAACGCCGAAGTGTCTGGAGAAACGGGGGAGTGGCTGGGCGAACGCTGGGCGTGTTTGTGACGTCAAACCAGGAACTAAACGGACTGAGCTGATCGCAATCTAGGAGTAGGTCTGGAGCTACTCAGAAACTGCAAGGAATTATTTAGTAGCAGTTCTGCTAATCTTTCGTTCGCTATTCTGCTATGCTAAGATACACTCCCAGAGGGCGGCGGCCTAGCGTGTGCAATGCTGCTAAAAGCAGCTAGCGAGCGAACAACTCAGAATGACCACCATAGTTCATTTGCAATTTACAAGCTGATTAATCTGGAACACATGTATATGCTGCAGACTGATAGCATATAAACGGCACTACTGCGTACACGGTGACGGTTGTGGATTAATATACATTCTCCAAGGAAAGATATGATCTGGTGAGATTACCCTACAGACATTGCGTTACTGAGGTTTCCGTCTGTCATGTCTCACCTCTTCCACCAACTGCACCATACGGCGGGTGATGTCCAGTGACTGCAAGAGACCAGGAATAGAATACTGCTTACCGAGTGCACTGTTACATCCAGCTACACAGCACCCATAAACATAACGTCCAGCGTCAGCCCTGACCCCAGTATCTATACAGGCAGGATAGACAGAGCGATGTATGTTTATTTCCCATCAATAGCTTGTCCTCAGATTCTGCTCTTTCATTCTCATACTCCACACCCCACTGCCGCACCCCAATCCTCCCCACCACCACAACCCCCTCCCTCACTCCACCGTACCAAACCTCCAAACCACCACCACCCCAAGTAGGTCATTATTGCAGACTGTAGTGCCCCCACTAGGTCACATTGTTCCAGACTGCACTGGTTCCCAGCTCTGCTTCAGGATAGCCAGGGATCCTGGCCAGTAAGCCTGCTCAGCGACATGGACAATACGCAGAGCGAGACCCAGAAAGTCCAGGGCCTGAAGAGGAGCAGAGCGTCTTGTGCACCATACTTTACAGTGAACAGGGGGCAGGGTGCCCTGATCTGCAAGGTGGGTGGTTAGTCATTATGGATGAGCGAAAGGGAACTGGTAGGCATGGGAAGCACGTCGGCAGCATGGCGCCTCATCCACCACGCTTACCTCCTGAGGGTGCCACCCAGGGCAATTTATATGATAGGGGAAGCATTGCTCTCTCCTGCCTACGCCACTGACCCTCCCACCACCACCTCAAACGTCACGTCCCCTACCACCTATTCCCCAATTGCCCCACCGCCCCAGTTCTCTCCCCCCACGACTACCACCGCCCCAATCCTCCACTTCACCACGAGACTCAAGCTCCCCGCCATCACACCCAAATCCTCCCCAGGCTTTACTTACCTCATTAGTGACCTGGTCTAGGCATCGCTTCATCTGTAATTCATTATCGAGTTTCCTCTTATACTCCATCTTATACTGTAAGGAAGAGACGACAATGACCAGTGTAATGTATACAGCAGTGCAGAAATATAGGGGAATATTCTGAGAAATCACAGCAGAGAGCTGGTAACATACTCATAATAACATTAGGTAAAGCCTAGACATCACACACAGGATAAGCAGCCTGAAGAGCACCCAGGACATAGGAGAACCAGCAGCTGCATAGTGATATAGGAGGACTGGGGGCAGCACAGGAAGCAGCACAGTGACAGGGAGGATGGGGCAGCACAGGGACAGGGAGGATGGGGCAGCACAGGGAGCAGCACAGTGACAGGGAGGATGGAGCAGCACAGGGACAGGGAGGATGGGGCAGCACAGGGAGCAGCACAGTGACAGGGAGGATGGAGCAGCACAGGGACAGGGAGGATGGGGCAGCACAGGGACAGGGAGGATGGGGCAGCACAGGGACAGGGAGGATGGGGCAGCACAGGGACAGGGAGGACGGGGCAGCACAGGGACAGGGAGGACGGGGCAGCATAGGGAGCAGCACAGTGACAGGGAGCACAGGGACAGGGAGGATGGGGCAGCACAGGGAGCAGCACAGTGACAGGGAGGATGGGGCAACACAGGGACAGGGAGCACAGTGACAGGGAGGATGGAGCAGCACAGGGAGCAGCACAGTGACAGGGAGGATGGGGCAGCACAGGGACCTGCACAGTGACAGGGAGGATGGGGCAGCACAGGGACCAGCACAGTGACAGGGAGGATGGGGCAGCACAGTGACAGGAAGGATGGGGCAGCACAGGGACCAGCACAGGGACAGGGAGGACGGGGCAGCACAGGGAGCAGCACAGTGACAGGGAGGATAGGGCAACACAGGGACAGGGAGCACAGTGACAGGGAGGATGGGGCAGCACAGGGAGCAGCACAGTGACAGGGAGGATGGGGCAGCACAGGGAGCAGCACAGTGACCAGCACAGGGACAGGGAGGACGGGGCAGCACAGGGAGCAGCACAGTGACAGGGAGGATGGGGCAGCACAGTGACAGGGAGGATAGGGCAACACAGGGACAGGGAGCACAGTGACAGGGAGGATGGGGCAGCACAGGGAGCAGCACAGTGACAGGGAGGATGGGGCAGCACAGGGACCTGCACAGTGACAGGGAGGATGGGGCAGCACAGGGACCAGCACAGTGACAGGTAGAATGGGGGCAACACAGGGACAGGGAGCACAGGAACAGTGAGAATGGGAGCAGGACCGGGACAGAGGATGGGGCAGCACAGGGACCAACAAAGTGACAGGTAGAATGGGGGCAACACAGTGACAGGGAGAACGGGGGCAGCACAGGAACAGGGAGAATGGGGCAGCACAGGGACAGGGAGCACATGGACAGGGAGAATAGGGGCAGCACAGGGACCAACAAAGTAACAGGGAGAATGGGGTCAACACAGGGACAGGGAGCACAGGAACAGGGAGAATGGGGGCAACACAGGGACAGGGAGCACAGGAACAGGGAGAATGGGGCAACACAGGGACAGGGAGCACAGGAACAGTGAGAATGGGGGCAGCACAGGGACCAGCAAAGGGACAGGTAGAATGGGGGCAACACAGGGACAGAGAGAATAGGGGTAGCACAGGGACAGGGAGGATGGGGGAGCACAGGGACCAACAAAGTAACAGGGAGAACGGGGGCAGCACAGGGACAGGGAGCACAGGAACAGGTAGGTTGGGGGAAGCATAGTAACAGGGAAATTGGGGCAGAACAGGCTTTGGAAAGGAAAGCTGCATAGGAACGAGTTAGATGCAGTGGTCCCGAGATGGGGCAGCGGGTACTAATTACCCGGGCCTGGCCTGCTGGAGTGGCCTGGTTCCAATAACCCCCCATTCTCCTGAGTATACTTAAGGCTGGTGCCATCTCCTCAGTGATATCTTCGCGAAGATGGCGCACGCACAGAAGCGGCCCAGCAAATATTTTTTTTACATTGTACTATTTTTAGGTGGCATGGATATACACCCTTTTTAGGCAACACCTCCCCATTTATTACCGAGGCCCAGCGATGAAATAAAAGGATAATTGGGACAGCAGATGAATAGGGAGTTGGGAAGCTCAGTAGGAGCAGTGATGGAGAAAATAGGATTTTAATTACCTACCGGTAAATCCTTTTCTTGTAGTCCGTAGAGGATACTGGGGATCCATTTCGTACCATGGGGTATAGACGGGTCCACTAGGAGCCATGGGCGCTTTAAGAATTTGATAGTGTGGGCTGGCTCCTCCCACTATGCCCCTCCTACAAGACTTAGTCTAGGAAACTGTGCCTGAGGAGACTGACATACTTTGAGTGAAGGATATAAAAGGATAGTGGTGAGATTCCGAACCAGCACACAAAAACAAGAGGAAAGCCATGCTAACCAAACTTGGAATAGGAACAGCAACAGCTGAACCAAACAACAATACTTAACCAAGTAACAGTGCAGGAAGAACGAAGCACCGGGCGGGCGCCCAGTATACTCTACGGACTACGAGAAAAGGATTTACCGGCAGGTAATTAAAATCCTATTTTCTCTTACGTCCTAGAGGATACTGGGGATCTATTTAGTACCATGGGGAAGTACCAATGCTCCCAAACCGGGAGGGAGAGTGCCGAGGGTCCTGCAGAACCGATTGACCAAACTGAAGGTCCTCAGAGGCCAAGGTATCGAACTTGTAGAACTTAGCAAACGTGTTCGAACCCGACCAAGTAGCCACTCGGCAGAGCTGCAAGGCCGAGACATCGCAGGCAGCTGCTCAAGAAGAACCCACTGACCTAGTTGAGTGGGCCTGTACAGATTTAGGAATCAGTAATCCTGCCGTGGAATAAGCATGCTGGATAGTGAGCCTGATCCAACGTGCAATTGACTGCTTTGAAGCAGAACACCCAATCTAATTGGTATCGTAAAGAACAAACAGCGAGTCCGATTTCCTGTGACGAGCAGTTCTCTTCACATACACCTTCAAAGCCCTCACAACATCCAAAGACTTTGAAGTAACAGAGGTGTCAGTCAGAACCGGAACCACAATTGGTTGGTTGATGTGAAACGTCGACACCGCTTTAGGAAGAAATTGCTGACGAGTCCTGAGTTCAGCTTTATCCTCATGGAAGATTAAATAGGGGCTCTTGTAAGACAACACCCCCAGCTCCGACACACGTCTTGCAGAAGCCAAGGCTAACAGTGTGACGGTTTTCCATGCAAGATATTTTACATCTACCTCCTGTAATGGTTCAAACCAGTCCGATTGGAGGAACTGCAGTACCAAATTGAGATCCCAAGGTGCCGTGGGAGGCTTGATGTGCAGAACCCCTTTCAAGAACGTCTGGACCTCAGGAAGAAACGCCAATTGTTTCTGAAAGAAAATGGACAAGGCCCAAATCTGGACTTTATTAGAGCCCAGACGTAGGCCCACATCCACACCTGACTGCAGAAAAAGCAGGAAACATCCCAGATGAAATTCCACCGCAGAATATTTTCTGCTCTCACACCAAGAGACGTATTTCTTCCAAATACGGTGGTAATGTTTAGACGTCACCCCCTTCCTGGCTTGGATCATAGTCAGGATGACCTTGTTTTTATTCTTTTGAGAATTCTTGGGATCAGCGTAAGTAGAGGGAACACGTACACCATCTGATAGACCCATGGAGTTGTCAGAGCGTCCACTACCACTGCCTGTGGGTGTCTCGACCTGGAACAATACCGCTTGAGCTTCTTATTGAGACGAGAGGCCATCATGTCAATTTGTGGACATCCCCATCGACGTGTCAAGCACCTGAACACCTCCAGGTGAAGGCCACACTCCCCCGGATGCAAGTCGTGTCTGCTGAGGAAGTCTGCTTCCCAGTTGTCTACTCCCGGAATGAAGACCGCCGACAATGCCACAGCAGGTTTTTCTGCCCATGGGAGAATTCTTGACACCGCTGACATTGCTGCTCTGCTTTTCGTTTCTCCCTGTCGGTTTATGTACGTTACTGCCGTCACATTGTCTGACTGAACCTGAATGGCCCGATCTTGAAGAAGATATGAGGCCTGCAGAAGGGCGTTGTATACAGCCCTGAGTTCCAGAATGTTGATTGGAAGGACGACTTCCTGACTTGACCATCTTCCTTGGACTGCACCCCCTGGGTGACTGCTCCACAACCTCTGAGGCTTGCGCCTGTGGTTAGCAGAATCCAATTCTGAATCCCGAACCTTCAGCCCTCGATTAGGTGAGAAGTCTGTAGCGACCACAGAAGGGAGATCCTGGCCTTTGGCGACAGACGGATCCTCTGGTGCATGTGAAGATGCGTTCCGGACCATTTGTCCAACAGATCCAGCTGGAAGGGCCTCACATAAAACCTTCCATACTGAAGTGCCTCGTGAGGCTACCATTTTCCCTAGAAGGCGAATGCATAGATGCACAGATATCCGGGTTGGCCTCAGGACATCCTGAACCATCGACTGGATCACCAATGCCTTTTCCAATGGAAGAAAATCTTTTTGCGACTCTGTGTCCAGTATCATTCCCAGAAATGGGAGCCTCCGAGTTGGCTCTAAATGAGATTTCGGGAGCTTTAGAATCCACCCATGATCCAGGAGTAGTTTGGTTGTGAGACCAATGCTGCTTAACAGCCTTTCCCTGGACGGAGCCTTTATCAGAAGATTGTCCAGGTACAGAATTATGTTCACTCCCTGCTTGCGAAGGAGACACATCATCCCTGCCATTACCTTGGTGAACACCCTCGGTGTTTGGATAGACCAAAAGGAGGGGCCTGGAACTAGCAGTGACAGTCCTGTAGTGCAAAGCGTAGATAAGCCTGGTGAAGCGGCCAGATCGGAATGTGAAGGTACGCATCCTTGATATCCAGAGACACTAGGAATTCCCCCTCCTCCAGACCTGAGAGCACCGCTCTCAGAGACTCCATCTTGAATTTGAACACTCCTAAGTACGGGTTCAACGATTTTAGATTCAAAATTGGTCTCAACAAACCGTCCAGTTTTGGTACTACAAACAAGTTGGAATAGTACCCCTTGTTTTGCTGATGAGGTGGAACTGGAACAATGACCGGAGTCTGTACCAGTTTTTGAATGGCATCCTGTAAGGTTATACTTGACTCTTGTGAAGCTGGTAAGCCTGATTTGAAGAATCTGTGAGGTGGGAGCTCCTGGAACTCCAGTCTGTAGCCCTGGGAAATTAGATCTATGACCCAGGGATCCTGGCATGATGCTGTTCAGATGTGACTGAATTTCTTAGTCGGGCTCCCACCTGCCAGTCTTCCAGGCCACGCGGGCCACCGTAATGCAAAAGGCTTTGAGGAAGCAAAACCGGAGCTCTGTTCCGGAGAACCGGCAGTTGCTGGTTTGCGTGGTTTACCTCTAGCGCCTCTGTTGGCAGTAGAAGATCCTCTGACTTTGCCCTTAAACTTGGCGGTCCGAAAGGACTGTAGGGTAGGTCCTGAGTAGGTCTTCCTGGTTGGGGAAGCTGCAGAAGGAAGATATGTGGACTTACCCGCAGTAGCTTTGGAGATACATTTGTCCAGTTCATCTCCAAATAAGGCCTCTCCTGTGAAGGGTAGGCCTACCACGCCCTTCCTGGGGTCCGTGTCCGCAGTCCACTGGCGTAATCATAAACCCCTGCGCGCTGATACTGCCATAGTAGTAGTGTGTGCATTAAGCAAACCTACCTCTTTTATGGCTTCCACCATAAAGTTAGCAGAATCCTGTATATGTTGCAGGAGCAACACAATATCCCCCCCTAGATAATGAATCCAACCCTTCAATAAGGTTACCAGACCATTTAGCAATGGCTTTAGTATTCAACGCACATGCTATAGTGGGTCTCTGAGCCACCCCAGCAGCTGTGTACAAGGATTTGAGTGTAGTCTCAATCTTACAATCAGCTGTGTCTTTCAGGGAGGCTGCACCAGGGACGGATAACACAATCTTCTGTGACAACCTGGATACGGATGCATCCACTATTGGTGGACTTTCCCATTTTTTCCTATCCCCAGGAGAAAAAGGAAAAGATGAGAGTAACCTTTTAGGGATTTGAAATTTCTTATCAGGATTAACCCACGGTTCTTCAAACAGGATATTCAATTCCTTTGACACAGGAAAAGTGACTGAGGACTTCTTTTTTACATTAAAATTAGATTCCTCACACTCCTCTGTCACCTTATCAGGAATTTGTAGCACATCTCTGATAGCTTCTATAAGAGCCTGTTTTCCCTGTGACAGAGCAGCACCCCCCCCCCCCTTCTGAATCCACCTCCCCCTCCTCCATGTCTGACCCCTCAGCGTCAGAGTCAGACTGCAGGATATGGGCCAGAGTTCATTTTTGTGGACAAATGGCAAGGGACTGAGACGCTTGTTTGGGGACGGAGTCTCTATTCATAATCTCATCCACAGACTGTCTTAAGTACTGCGCCTCTTTCTTATTGCAGAACAATTTATTAGAGATATTAGAAATCATTCCTTTGAGGGAATCCAGCCATACTGGTTCAGCCCCGCTAGCCTGAGAAGGTGCACTACACTGAGTACATAGTAGTGAGCTCCCTGGGGAAGAGAAACACTCTTCCGTACATGAAATACAGTCTTTGCCTGACATATTGTAAATGTGACAGAGCACGCACACACACACAAGGTTAAAAACACGATTAACCCACAAAGAGCCCTTTCAGGGAGACACAGAGGTATTTGGAGCCAGCACACCACACCCTTATCGCTAATGCCAAGCTTAGCCGGGTCGCAGACTAAGTACACAGATTGGGGAATTAGTACACTAATAATCGTTTCCCCCCGTGCTATGACCCCCTGGTACCACTGAAGTAATCTGGAGTCACACCGGAGGAGCTGCGCATCCCTGTCAGTCAGCGTCTGTGTCCACTGCAGAGGGAAAATGGCGCTGGTAAGCTGCTGGATCCTCTCATAGTGAAGCCCCAACCCTTCAATGGCATGCAGTCTTCCCGCTTTTTTTTTTATACTGGCTGAGGTAATTTGTGCTTAAAATGGAGACAGAACCGTTTTAAGGCTTTGTTTGCAAGTGTGTGCACTGTGGGGGTAAATCCAAGTTGATCGCAGCAGAATTTTTTTTAGCAGTGGGGCAAAACCATGTGCACTGCAGGGGAGGCAGATTTAACATGTGCAGAGAGAGTTAGATTTGGGTGTGGTGTGTTCAATCTGCAATCTAATTTGCAGTGTAAAAATAAAGCAGCCAGTATTTACCCTGCACAGAAATAAAAGAACCCACCCAAATCTAACTCTTTCTGCACATGTTATATCTGCCTCCCCTGCAGTGCACATGGTTTTGCCCAACTGCTAAAAAAAAATCCTGCTGCGATCAACTTGGAATTACTCCCTGTGTACAGTGTACTGAGACGCAGTTGTGTACTGAGTCTGGAGATGCAATCCGCCCCGGTTAGAAGCCGTGCGTCTCCATACCCTCATGCTGCCATAATGGCCGGCGACCTGCTAACCGGGACGCCGGCTTAGTACTCACCACTCTTCATTCTTCTGGCTCTGTTAGGGGTGAGCTCGGTGTCCTGTCAGCGGGGAACGGGACCATTAACCCTTCAAGAGGTTGGGCCGTTCCCCCTTCCTTAAGTCCCACGAAGCAGGCAGGCTGGTGCCATCCTGTCCTGCCTGAAAATAACAAGCAGAAAAATAAATGCAGAAAACTCTTCAGGAGCTTCCATAAGTGTGACCGTCTCCTCCGGGCACATTTTCTAAACAGAGTCTGGTAGGAAGGGCATAGAGGGATGAGCCAGCCCACACTATCGAATTCTTAAAGTGCCCATGGCTCCTAGTGGACCCATCTATACCCCATGATACTAAATGTATCCCCAGTATCCTCTAGGACGTGAGAGAAATGGGAGCAGAACAGGATTCGCAAAATGGAAGCAGCACAGAGACAGGGAGAATGCAGGCAGGCCAGGGAGAGGAGGAATGGAGGCAGCCCAGGGAAAGGTAGATGAAAGTAGCATAGGGACAGGGAAGATGGAGGTAGCCCATTGACAGGGAGTTCAGGGGCAGCCCAGGGATGGGGACATGATGGAAGCAGCCCAGGGACAGGGAGATGAGGAAAATAGGGAGATGAAGGCAGCCTAGGGACAGGGAGATGATGGAAGCAGCACAGGGAGATGAGGGAGGTAGCACAGGGACAGTGAAACTATGGAAGCAGCACAGGGACATGGAGATGATAGAGATAGCACAGGGAAAAGGATGATGATAGAGGCAGCATAGGAACAGGGAGATGAAGGAAGCCCAGGGACAGGGAGATCCGGGTAGCACAGGGGCAGGGAGGTGAGGGAGGCAACGCAGAGACAGGGAGATGATGGAGGCAACACAGGGAGATGAGGGAGGTAGCACCGGGACAGGGAGATGATAGAGACAGTACAGGGGCAGGGAGATCAGGGAAGCCCATGGCCAAGGGGATGGAGGCAGCACAGGGACAAGGAGATGAGGGTAGGACAGGGGCAGGGAGACAAGGGAGGCAGCTCAGGGGCAGGGAGAGGTGGGAGGCAACAGGGGCAGGGAGAGGAGAGAGTCGGGAGGGGCAGGGAGAGAAGAGAGGCGGGAGGGGCAGGGAGATGAGAGAGGTGACAGGTGGGAGGGGCAGGGAGATGAGAGAGGTGGGAGGGGCAGGGAGATGAGAGAGGTGGGAGGGGCAGGGAGATGAGAGAGGTGGCAGGGGCAGGGAGGTAACAGGGGCAGGGAGATGAGGGAGGTAACAGGGGCAGGGAGATGAGAAAGGTGGCAGGGAGATGAGAGGTGGGAGGGGCAGGGAGATGAGAGGTGGGAGGGGCAGGGAGATGAGAGAGGTAACAGGGGCAGGGAGATGAGGGAGGTAACAGGGGCAGGGAGGTAACAGGGGCAGGGAGATGAGAGAGGTGGCAGGGGCAGGGAGGTGACAGGGGCAAGGAGGTAACAGGGGCAGGGAGGTGAGAGGTGGCAGGGAGATGAGAGAGGTGAGAGGTGGCAGGGAGATGAGAGAGGTGAGAGGTGGCAGGGAGATGAGAGAGGTGAGAGGTGGCAGGGAGATGAGAGAGGTGACAGGGGCAGGGAGGTGAGAGAGGTAACAGGGGCAGGGAGGTGAGAGAGGTAACAGGGGCAGGGAGGTGAGAGAGGTAACAGGGGCAGGGAGGTGAGAGGTAACAGGGGCAGGGAGGTGAGAGAGGTAACAGGGGCAGGGAGATGAGAGGTGTAACAGGGGCAGGGAGATGAGAGGTAACAGGGGCAGGGAGATGAGAGGTAACAGGGGCAGGGAGATGAGAGAGGTAACAGGGGCAGGGAGATGAGAGAGGTAACAGGGGCAGGGAGATGAGAGAGGTGACAGGGGCAGGGAGATGAGAGAGGTAACAGGGGCAGGGAGATGAGAGAGGTGACAGGGGCAGGGAGATGAGAGAGGTAACAGGGGCAGGGAGATGAGAGGTGGGAGGGGCAGGGAGATGAGGGAGGTAACAGGGGCAGGGAGATGAGGGAGGTAACAGGGGCAGGGAGATGAGGGAGGTAACAGGGGCAGGGAGATGAGGGAGGTAACAGGGGCAGGGAGATGAGGGAGGTGGCAGGGGCAGGGAGATGAGAGAGGTGGCAGGGGCAGGGAGATGAGAGAGGTGGCAGGGGCAGGGAGATGAGAGAGGTAACAGGGGCAGGGAGGTGAGGGAGGTGACAAGGGCAGGGAGGTGAGGGAGGTGACAAGGGCAGGGAGGTGACAAGGGCAGAGAGGTGAGGGAGGTGACAAGGGCAGGGAGGTGAGGGAGGTGACAAGGGCAGGGAGGTAACGGGGGCAGGGAGATGAGGGAGGTAACGGGCAGGGAGATGAGGGAGGTGACAGGGAGATGAGGGAGGTGACAGGGAGATGAGAGAGGTAACAGGGGCAGGGAGATGAGAGAGGTAACAGGGGCAGGGAGATGAGAGAGGTAACAGGGGCAGGGAGGTGAGAGAGGTAACAGGGGCAGGGAGGTGAGGGAGGTGACAAGGGCAGGGAGGTGACAAGGGCAGGGAGGTGAGAGAGGTAACAGGGGCAGGGAGATGAGAGGTAACAAGGGCAGGGAGATGAGAGGTAACAGGGGCAGGGAGATGAGAGAGGTAACAGGGGCAGGGAGATGAGAGAGGTAACAGGGGCAGGGAGATGAGAGAGGTAACAGGGGCAGGGAGATGAGAGAGGTAACAGGGGCAGGGAGATGAGAGAGGTAACAGGGGCAGGGAGATGAGAGAGGTAACAGGGGCAGGGAGATGAGAGAGGTGACAGGGGCAGGGAGATGAGAGAGGTGGGAGGGGCAGGGAGATGAGAGAGGTGGCAGGGAGGTAACAGGGGCAGGGAGATGAGGGAGGTAACAGGGGCAGGGAGATGAGAGGTGGGAGGGGCAGGGAGATGAGAGGTGGGAGGGGCAGGGAGATGAGAGGGGTAACAGGGGCAGGGAGATGAGAGGGGTAACAGGGGCAGGGAGATGAGGGAGGTAACAGGGGCAGGGAGATGAGGGAGGTAACAGGGGCAGGGAGATGAGGGAGGTAACAGGGGCAGGGAGATGAGAGAGGTGGCAGGGGCAGGGAGATGAGAGGTAACAGGGGCAGGGAGGTGAGGGAGGTGACAAGGGCAGGGAGGTGAGGGAGGTGACAAGGGCAGGGAGGTGACAAGGGCAGAGAGGTGAGGGAGGTGACAAGGGCAGGGAGGTGAGGGAGGTGACAAGGGCAGGGAGGTAACGGGGGCAGGGAGATGAGGGAGGTAACGGGCAGGGAGATGAGGGAGGTGACAGGGAGATGAGGGAGGTGACAGGGAGATGAGGGAGGTAACAGGGGCAGGGAGATGAGGGAGGTAACAGGGGCAGGGAGGTGAGAGAGGTAACAGGGGCAGGGAGGTGAGAGAGGTAACAGGGGCAGGGAGGTGAGAGGTAACAGGGGCAGGGAGGTGAGAGAGGTAACAGGGGCAGGGAGGTGAGAGAGGTAACAGGGGCAGGGAGGTGAGAGAGGTAACAGGGGCAGGGAGGTGAGAGAGGTGACAAGGGCAGGGAGGTGAGGGAGGTGACAAGGGCAGGGAGGTGAGGGAGGTGACATGGGCAGGGAGGTGACAAGGGCAGGGAGGTGAGGGAGGTGACAAGGGCAGGGAGGTGAGAGAGGTAACAGGGGCAGGGAGGTGAGAGAGGTGACAGGGGCAGGGAGGTGAGAGAGGTGACAGGGGCAGGGAGGTGAGAGAGGTGACAGGGGCAGGGAGGTGAGAGGTGACAAGGGCAGGGAGATGAGGGAGGTGACAGGGGCAGGGAGATGAGGGAGGTGACAGGGGCAGGGAGATGAGGGAGGTGACAGGGGCAGGGAGGTGACAGTAGCAGGGAGATGAGGGAGGTAACAGGGGCAGGGAGATGAGGGAGGTAACAGGGGCAGAGAGGTGAGGGAGGTGACAAGGGCAGGGAGGTGAGGGAGGTAACAGGGGCAGGAAGATGAAGGAGGTAACAGGGGCAGGGAGGTGAGGGAGGTGACAAGGGAAGGGAGGTGAGGGAGGTGACAGGGAGATGAGGGAGGTGACAGGGAGATAAGGGAGGTGACAGGGAGATAAGGGAGGTGACAGGGAGATAAGGGAGGTGACAGGGAGATAAGGGAGGTGACAGGGGCAGGGAGATGAGGAAGGTGACAGGGGCAGAGAGATGAGGAAGGTGACGGGCAGGGAGGTGACAGGGGCAGGGAGATCAGGGAAGCCCATGGCCAAGGGGATGGAGGCAGCACAGGGACAAGGAGATGAGGGTAGGACAGGGGCAGGGAGACAAGGGAGGCAGCTCAGGGGCAGGGAGAGGTGGGAGGCAACAGGGGCAGGGAGAGGAGAGAGTCGGGAGGGGCAGGGAGATGAGAGAGGCGGGAGGGGCAGGGAGATGAGAGAGGTGACAGGTGGGAGGGGCAGGGAGATGAGAGAGGTGGGAGGGGCAGGGAGATGAGAGAGGTGGGAGGGGCAGGGAGATGAGAGGTGGGAGGGGCAGGGAGATGAGAGAGGTGGCAGGGGCAGGGAGGTAACAGGGGCAGGGAGATGAGGGAGGTAACAGGGGCAGGGAGATGAGAAAGGTGGCAGGGAGATGAGAGGTGGCAGGGGCAGGGAGGTAACAGGGGCAGGGAGATGAGGGAGGTAACAGGGGCAGGGAGATGAGAAAGGTGGCAGGGAGATGAGAGGTGGGAGGGGCAGGGAGATGAGAGGTGGGAGGGGCAGGGAGATGAGGTGGGAGGGGCAGGGAGATGAGAGGTGGGAGGGGCAGGGAGATGAGAGGTAACAGGGGCAGGGAGATGAGGGAGGTAACAGGGGCAGGGAGGTAACAGGGGCAGGGAGATGAGAGAGGTGGCAGGGGCAGGGAGGTGACAGGGGCAGGGAGGTAACAGGGGCAGGGAGGTGAGAGGTGGCAGGGAGATGAGAGAGGTGAGAGGTGGCAGGGAGATGAGAGAGGTGACAGGGGCAGGGAGGTGAGAGAGGTAACAGGGGCAGGGAGGTGAGAGAGGTAACAGGGGCAGGGAGGTGAGAGAGGTAACAGGGGCAGGGAGGTGAGAGAGGTAACAGGGGCAGGGAGGTGAGAGGTAACAGGGGCAGGGAGGTGAGAGAGGTAACAGGGGCAGGGAGATGAGAGAGGTAACAGGGGCAGGGAGATGAGAGAGGTAACAGGGGCAGGGAGATGAGAGAGGTAACAGGGGCAGGGAGATGAGAGAGGTGACAGGGGCAGGGAGATGAGAGAGGTGACAGGGGCAGGGAGATGAGAGAGGTGGGAGGGGCAGGGAGATGAGAGAGGTGGGAGGGGCAGGGAGATGAGAGAGGTGGCAGGGAGGTAACAGGGGCAGGGAGATGAGGGAGGTAACAGGGGCAGGGAGATGAGAGGTGGGAGGGGCAGGGAGATGAGAGGTGGGAGGGGCAGGGAGATGAGAGGGGTAACAGGGGCAGGGAGATGAGAGGGGTAACAGGGGCAGGGAGATGAGGGAGGTAACAGGGGCAGGGAGATGAGAGAGGTGGCAGGGGCAGGGAGAAGAGAGAGGTGGCAGGGGCAGGGAGATGAGAGAGGTGGCAGGGGCAGGGAGATGAGAGGTAACAGGGGCAGGGAGGTGAGGGAGGTGACAAGGGCAGGGAGGTGACAAGGGCAGAGAGGTGAGGGAGGTGACAAGGGCAGGGAGGTAACGGGGGCAGGGAGATGAGGGAGGTAACGGGCAGGGAGATGAGGGAGGTGACACGGAGATGAGGGAGGTGACAGGGAGATGAGAGAGGTAACAGGGGCAGGGAGATGAGAGAGGTAACAGGGGCAGGGAGATGAGAGAGGTAACAGGGGCAGGGAGATGAGAGAGGTAACGGGGGCAGGGAGATGAGAGAGGTAACAGGGGCAGGGAGATGAGAGAGGTAACAGGGGCAGGGAGATGAGAGAGGTAACAGGGGCAGGGAGGTGAGAGAGGTAACAGGGGCAGGGAGGTGAGAGAGGTAACAGGGGCAGGGAGGTGAGGGAGGTGACAAGGGCAGGGAGGTGACAAGGGCAGGGAGGTGACAAGGGCAGGGAGGTGAGAGAGGTAACAGGGGCAGGGAGGTGAGAGGTAACAGGGGCAGGGAGATGAGAGAGGTAACAGGGGCAGGGAGATGAGAGAGGTAACAGGGGCAGGGAGATGAGAGAGGTAACAGGGGCAGGGAGGTGAGAGAGGTAACAGGGGCAGGAAGGTGACAAGGGCAGGGAGGTGACAAGGGCAGGGAGGTGAGAGAGGTAACAGGGGCAGGGAGGTGAGAGGTAACAGGGGCAGGGAGGTGAGAGAGGTAACAGGGGCAGGGAGGTGAGAGAGGTGACAAGGGCAGGGAGGTGAGGGAGGTGACAAGGGCAGGGAGGTGAGGGAGGTGACAAGGGCAGGGAGGTGACAAGGGCAGGGAGGTGACAAGGGCAGGGAGGTGAGGGAGGTGACAAGGGCAGGGAGGTGAGAGAGGTAACAGGGGCAGGGAGGTGAGAGAGGTGACAGGGGCAGGGAGGTGAGAGGTGACAGGGGCAGGGAGGTGAGAGAGGTGACAGGGGCAGGGAGGTGAGAGGTGACAGGGGCAGGGAGGTGAGAGGTGACAGGGGCAGGGAGGTGAGAGGTGACAAGGGCAGGGAGGTGACAGGTGACAGGGGCAGGGAGGTGACAAGGGCAGGGAGGTGAGGGAGGTGACAAGGGCAGAGAGGTGAGGGAGGTGACAAGGGCAGGGAGGTGAGGGAGGTGACAGGGGCAGGTATATGAGGGAGGTAACGGGCAGGGAGATGAGGGAGGTGACAGGGGCAGGGAGATGAGGGAGGTGACAGGGAGATGAGGGAGGTGACAGGGTCAGGGAGGTGACAGTAGCAGGGAGATGAGGGAGGTAACAGGGGCAGGGAGATGAGGGAGGTAACAGGGGCAGGGAGGTGAGGGAGGTGACAAGGGCAGAGAGGTGAGGGAGGTAACAGGGGCAGGGAGGTGAGGGAGGTAACAGGGGCAGGGAGGTGAGGGAGGTGACAAGGGCAGGGAGGTGAGGGAGGTGACAGGGAGATGAGGGAGGTGACAGGGAGATAAGGGAGGTGACAGGGAGATAAGGGAGGTGACAGGGGCAGGGAGATGAGGAAGGTGACAGGGGCAGAGAGATGAGGAAGGTGACGGGCAGGGAGGTGACAGGGGCAGGGAGATGAGGAAGGTGAAGGGCAGGGAGGTGACAGGGGCAGGGAGATGAGGAAGGTGAAGGGCAGGGAGGTGACAGGGGCAGGGAGATGAGGGAAACAGCACAGGGACAGGGAGATGAGGGAAACAGCACAGGGACAGGGAGATGTGAGAACAGAAGTGCAGGTAACATAAATCAGAAGTGCAATGAAGAAGACAGCAAAGAAAACAAATTGGGAGCGTTACTTGGATAGAAAAATAAAAACTAATTAGAACAGAAACTCATCATACATGTCACAAGTTTATTCACAGAAACATATACTGTACAGCAAACAATGTCTGTAATAGGGGACGAACCTCATAGTATCTCCACAGTGATGCCACATCTCACATATGGACATAGCGAAGACAGGTATCCTATCGTGACAGACCACCTGATATTACAGACTCCATCATACGACATAGAGACAGCGATGACAGCGACATAAACAGTGATGACAGACATCCCACCTGTGTGTCCAGCACAGAGCATCCAGCTGAGCCTGAGAGAGCAGCAGCAAGAAGTGTTTCCCGGCAAATTGTCATTAGTTGTCAACAGAAAACTATCAGCCAATAGCTGTCCTCGCGTAGCGAACTTCTGGTTACCACAGCAACGTCTTGGTAACATCGCCATGGAAACAGCATCCTCCTCAGAGGGCGGGAAATGACAGGGGCAGCAGAGCACCAGGGATACTTGTCTGCTCAGAGAAGTGGGCTGGAGGGGAATTCTATTTAGAGGAAAATAATCATCAGTAACATTTTACACCAGAGTCTGTGATCACTGATTGCAATGTTATCCATAGATATCATTTTACATAAAGATGCATATTTCTATTGTTTTCATTTCACCCCCTTCCCAGTGAGTTTCCATGGAGCTTACTTGACAAAATATGTGATCAGTAATTATTGGTCACAACGGGTGTCATTAGTACAGCCAGCTGTTCTGTGCTTTTTATCCAATCTATCCTGTATATTATGCTCATGTTTATATTGCACAAACATATATATACATATCTCCCAAGATTGCCCGTTGCTTAAACATCCTTTTCTTCCAGCCAGAAGTAATCATTACACCCCCCCCCCTCTCTCTTTCCTGGATCCACCCGAGCTTCCAGGTTTGGTCCCCTCATAATTCAAACATGCTTTAGTCTTACTCATTAAGAAAACCTCACTTGACCCAGACACCCTCTCAAAATACAGCCCTATTGCTCTCCTTTATGCATTCAAGCTTCCCGAGAGGATTGTCTATTTATGCCATACTTCATTCATTTCCAGCAGTTCCATTACTCCCAAGCATATAGATTTCAGTTGCACAGCCCCTATTTGAGGGCTCTGCCTACAAAGTTGGGAGATACAACCCACAAGGGGAGCGGTGAATGGGTGCCACATAGAAATGGTGGTAAGAGAGGAATCATGGACACGGCGCTAGGCAATCCCCAAGGATACTTCCCACCTGACACCTTAATGGGGCTATGCCCCTCCAAGACAGACACGCCCATCCTGTGATGTGGGTAAGCCCCTAGTTCCGATTAGCTTACCTTCTAATGGTGGGAAGTGTACACTTACTTCTCTACCCTTTTCAATATGGCTTCCCTTGCCACCAATGTCCTTCTCATGGCCAAATCCAGGGGTCACTTCTCTCTTCTGATACCCCTTGATCTGTTTGCCACGTTCAACACGGTCAACCAACCTCTCCTCCACACTATCTCCTGTCTCTACCTTCTCCTCCTCCTCCTCACCTTCTATGCCTGTAGATGTCCCTCAAAGGTCCATCTCTGCCCACTTCTCGTGCACCTTCCAAATTTCATCAGCTCCTTCAGCCTTCAATACCATCTGCATGCTGATGACACTCAACTCTACCTCTTCTCCTCTGATCTCTCTCCTATCTTCTCAACTCCAACTGGCTATGTAATAACGGCGATCAGGAGACAGATGCCGGAATCCTGACAGCCGGTCACCTCGTGGGCTCCGTGGCAAGCTATTATATTTCAACTCAGGTGTTGGCATGGACCACCACCCGAGTGGGAATTCGGGGCTTTGGTCGAGATTACGACTGACGGCATTTCGCCGGCGCTCAGGATTCCGGCATCGGTGTCCTGACTGCTGGGATCTGTATGGGGTAAATTAATTGTATGCCCCACACACAGTGCCACTTCTCATGCTCTTTGTTATTCCTAGTACCCATTCTTATTCTGGAAGTACTGATAACTGCAGAGTGCTGCTTCAGTTGTTCTGGCTGTAATTCCCAGCAACTGTTTTTTTATGAATCTATGGACTACTGCAGCTCGCAAGTCTCATTTAATGCCTTCTCCGTTCTTTCAAAAATCTTGGTAAAAGTACAGAGGTGGCATTAAATCAGTGAATGGCCAACTTAAATTAGTAACATTCCAAATTATATATTTATTAAACAGTGCTTGCAGTGTTTCCTAGAGACAGATTTAGGCTTGGTAGGGGCACGATAAAAAAAAAAAAATGGTAGTGGATCGACATTTGTTTCATAAATACAGTGTGCCAAGAGTGTTCCATTTATGTGCATCACGCTTGAGACTATACACTACCCAGTAAATCACCCATGTGGGATGTCTATATTAATACTTTGCAATAGGTGTAAGAAAAATTAAAACGCGAGCTGCCCATTTCTATACAACTATTGGCTCCAGACCCTGCGATTCTTCTCAGGCAGTTCGCATTGGCTAACCAACAGGCGATACTGATAAGGTGTAACACGGTCAATCATTGCCTGCCTGTATTTGATTGGTTGGGTGGTCACATTTACGGAAGCAGTGGAGAGAGCAACACTATAGGTATGAACAAGCAGCATCCCGGCCGATACTTTGGCCAACACATCATGCTGCTTGCACACACGGCACCATCTACATTTAGCAGCATGGTCTTCTGGTTGGCTATACTCTGTGTCCTGTGATAACAGGACACAGAGCCTGCGATCACACTGAAAGCAGAGGCGCCCGTCTGCCCTATCCTTTCATTTAATTTCCGGCGACCCCCTTGTGTTCTCTCATCTGCGGTCCTCTGGATTCTCAAGACGGCTAGAAACAGCGGGAATCATGGAGACTGAAACTATCTTTCCATCTCTACTATAAGCATTACTTTATAAATTCAATTGCCCTTTGTGAACATGCATGATTTTCTGTGAGACTATACGAGCAAAAAAAAATAAGAATTTACTTACCGATAATTCTATTTCTCGTAGTCCGTAGTGGATGCTGGGAACTCCGTAAGGACCATGGGGAATAGCGGCTCCGCAGGAGACAGGGCACATCTAAAGAAAGCTTTAGGATCACCTGGTGTGCACTGGCTCCTCCCCCTATGACCCTCCTCCAAGCCTCAGTTAGGATACTGTGCCCGGACGAGCGTACACAATAAGGAAGGATTTTGAATCCCGGGTAAGACTCATACCAGCCACACCAATCACACTGTACAACTTGTGATCTGAACCCAGTTAACAGCATGATAATAGAGAAGCCTCTCGAAAAGATGGCTCACTACAACAATAACCCGAATTTTTTCGTAACAATAATTATGTACCAGTATTGCAGACAATCCGCACTTGGGATGGGCGCCCAGCATCCACTACGGACTACGAGAAATAGAATTATCGGTAAGTAAATTCTTATTTTCTCTGACGTCCTAGTGGATGCTGGGAACTCCGTAAGGACCATGGGGATTATACCAAAGCTCCCAAACGGGCGGGAGAGTGCGGATGACTCTGCAGCCCCAATGAGAGAACTCCCGGTCCTCCTCAGCCAGGGTATCAAATTTGTAGAATTTTACAAACGTATTTGCTCCTGACCAAGTAACTGCTCGGCAAAGTTGTAAAGCCGAGACCCCTCGGGCAGCTGCCCAAGATGAGCCCACCTTCCTTGTGGAGTGGGCATTTACAGATTTTTGGCTGTGGCAGGCCTGCCACAGAATGTGCAAGCTGAATTGTACTACAAATCCAACGAGCAATAGTCTGCTTAGAAGCAGGAGCACCCAGCTAGTTGGGTGCATAGAGGATAAACAGCGAGTCAGATTTCCTGACTCCAGCCGTCCTGGAAACATATATTTTCCGGGTCCTGACAACGTCTAGCAACTTGGAGTCCTCCAAGTCCCTAGTAGCCGCAGGCACCACAATAGGTTTGGTTCAGGTGAGACGCTGAAACCACCTTAGGGAGAAACTGAGGACGAGTCCTCAATTCCGCCCTGTCCGAATGGAAAATCAGATAAGGGCTTTTACAGGATAAAGCCACCAGTTCTGACACGCGCCTGGCCCAGGCCAGAGCCAACAGCATGACCACTTTTTCTGTGAGATATTTTAACTCCACAGATTTAAGTGTGTCAAACCAATGTGACTTTTTGAACCCAAAAACCACCTGGAGATCCCAAAAGTGCCACTAAAGGCACAAAAGGAGGCTGTATATGCAGTACCCCTTTAACAAATGTCTGAACTTCAGGGACTGAAGCTAGTTCTTTTTTGGAAGAAAATTGACAGAGCCGAAATTTGAACCTTAATGGACCCCAATTTCAGGCCCATAGATACTCCTGTTTGCAGGAAATGTAGGAATCGACCCAGTTGAATTTCCTCCGTCGAGCCTTACTGGCCTCGCACCACGCAACATATTTTCGCCAAATGCGGTGATAATGTTTTGCGGTTACATCCTTCCTGGCTTTGATCAGGATAGGGATGACTTCATCCGGAATGCCTTTTTCCTTCAGGATCCGGCGTTCAACCGCCATGCCGTCAACGCAGCCGCGGTAAGTCTTGGAACAGACAAGGTCCTTGCCGGAGCAGGTCCCTTCTTAGAGGTAGAGGCTACGGATCCTCCGTGAGCATCTCTTGAAGTTCCGGTTACCAATTCCTTCTTGGCCAATCCGGAGCCACTAATATAGTGCTTACTCCTCTCCATCTTATCAATCTCAGTACCTTGGGTATGAGAGGCAGAGGAGGGAACCCATACACTGATTGGTACACCCACGGTGTTACCAGAGCATCTACAGCTATTGCCTGAGGGTCCCTTGACGTGGCGCAATACCTGTCGAGTTTTTCCCAACGGTTTATAATCATGTGGAAGACTTCTGGGTGAAGTCCTTACTCTCCCGGGTGGAGGTCGTGCCTGCTGAGGAAGTCTGCTTCCCAGTTGTCCACTCCCGGAATGAAAACTGCTGACAGTGCTATCACATGGTTTTTCGCCCCGCGAAGAATCCTTGCAGCTTCTGCCATTGCCCTCCTGCTTCTTGTGGCACCCTGTCTGTTTACGTGGGTGACTGCTGTAATGTTGTCCGACTGGATCAACACCGGCTGACCTTGAAGCAGAGGTCTTGCTAAGCTTAGAGCATTGTAAATGGCCCTTAGCTTCAGGACATTTATGTGAAGTGATGTCTCCAGGCTTGACCATAAGCCCTGGATATTCCTTCCCTGTGTGACTGCTCCCCAGCCTCGCAGGCTGGCATCCGTGGCCACCAGGACCCAGTCCCGCATGCCGAATCTGCGGCCCTCTAGAAGATGAGCACTCTGCAACCACCACAGGAGGGATACCCTTGTCCCTGGTGACAGGGTTATCCGCTGAAGCATCTGAAGATGCGACCCGGACCATTTGTCCAGTAGGTTCCACTGGAAAGTCTTGCGTGGAATCTGCCGAATGGGATTGCTTCGTAGGAAGCCACCATTTTTACCCAGAACCCTTGTGCATTGATGCACTGAGACTTGGTTCGGTTTTAGGAGGTTCCTGACTAGCTCGGATAACTCCCTGGCTTTCTCCTCCGGGAGAAATACCTTCTTTCTGGACTGTGTCCAGGATCATCCCTAGGAACAGAAGACAAGTCGTCGGAACCAGCTGCGATTTTGGAATATTGAGAATCCAATCGTGCTGCCGCAACACTACCTGAGGTAGTGCTACACCGATCTCCAACTGTTCCCTGGATCTCACCCTTATCAGGGAATCGTCCAAGTAAAGGATAACTAAAATTCCCTTCCTTCGAAGGAATATCATCATTACGGTCATTACTTCAGTAAAGACCCGGGGTGCCGTGGACCATCCCTACGGCAGCGTCTGAACTGATAGTGACAGTTCTGTACCATAACCTGAGATACCCTTGCTGAGAAGGGTAAATTTTGACATGAAGGTAAGCATCCTTGATGTCCCGAGACATCATGTAGTCCCCTTCTTCCAGGTTTGTAATCACTGCTCTGAGTGACTCAATTTTGAATTTGAACCTCTGTATGTAAGTGTTCAAAGATTTTAGATTTTAAAATCGGTCTCACCGAGCCGTCTGGCTTCGGTACCACAATAGTGTGGAATAATACCCCGTTCCCTGTTGCAGGAGGGGTACCTTAATTATCACCTGCTGGGAATACAGCTTGTGAATGGCTTCCAAAACTGCCTCCCTGTCGGCGGGAGACGTCGGTAAAACAGACTTTTGGAAACGGCGAGGGGAATACGTCTCGAATTCCAATTTGTACCCCTGAAATATTACCTGAAGGATCCAGGGGTCTACTTGCGAGTGAGCCCACTGCGCACTGAAATTCATTGAGAACGGGCCCCCACCGTGCCTGAACTTGTAAAGCCCTAGCGTCATACTGAGAGCTTGGCAGAGGCGGAAAAGGGTTTCTGTTCCTGGGAACTGGCTGATCTCTGCAGCCATTTTTCTCTCCCTCTGTCACGAGCAGAAAAGAGGAACCCTTTTGTCCGCTTGCCAACCAGGACTGCGCCTGATAATACGGCGTCTTATTTTGAGAGGCTACCTTTTTTAAGGCAATACTTCCAAATGATGTTTGGAATCCGCATCACCTGACCACTTTACTGGTATAATTGGACAACGCACTTATACTTGATGCCAGTCGGCAAATATTCCGCTGTGCATCATGCATATATAGAAATGCATCTTTTAATTGCTCTATAGGCAATAATATACTGTCCTTATCTAGGATATCAAATTTCCAGTCAGGGAATCCGACCACGCCAACCCAGCACTGCACATCCAGGCTGAGGCGATTGCTGGTCGCAGTATAACACCAGTATGTGTGTAAATACATTTTAGGATACCCTCCTGCTTTCTATCAGCAGGATCCCTAAGGGCGGCCATCTCCAGAGAGGGTAGAGCCCTTGTTCTTACAAGCGTGTGAGCGCCTTATCCCCCCTAGGGGGTGTTTCCCAACGCACCCTAACCTCTGGCGGGAAAAGGTATACTGCCAATAATAAGAATTTACTTACCGATAATTCTATTTCTCGGAGTCCGTAGTGGATGCTGGGGTTCCTGAAAGGACCATGGGGAATAGCGGCTCCGCAGGAGACAGGGCACAAAAAGTAAAGCTTTACGATCAGGTGGTGTGCACTGGCTCCTCCCCCCATGACCCTCCTCCAAGCCTCAGTTAGGATACTGTGCCCGGACGAGCGTACACAATAAGGAAGGATTTATGAATCCCGGGTAAGACTCATACCAGCCACACCAATCACACCGTACAACCTGTGATCTAAACCCAGTTAACAGTATGATAACAGAGGAGCCTCTGAAAGATGGCTCCCTACAACAATAACCCGAATTAGGTAACAATAACTATGTACAATTATTGCAGATAATCCGCACTTGGGATGGGCGCCCAGCATCCACTACGGACTCCGAGAAATAGAATTATCGGTAAGTAAATTCTTATTTTCTCTATCGTCCTAGTGGATGCTGGGGTTCCTGAAAGGACCATGGGGATTATACCAAAGCTCCCAAACGGGCGGGAGAGTGCGGATGACTCTGCAGCACCGAATGAGAGAACTCCAGGTCCTCCTTAGCCAGGGTATCAAATTTGTAGAATTTTACAAACGTGTTCTCCCCCGACCACGTAGCCGCTCGGCAGAGTTGTAATGCCGAGACCCCTCGGGCAGCCGCCCAAGAAGAACCCACCTTCCTTGTGGAGTGGGCTTTTACCGATTTTGGCTGTGGCAGGCCTGCCACAGAATGTGCAAGCTGAATCGTACTACAAATCCAGCGAGCAATAGTCTGCTTAGAAGCAGGAGCGCCCAACTTGTTGGGAGCATATAGTATAAACAGTGAGTCAGATTTCCTGACTCCAGCTGTCCTTGAAATGTATATTTTTAAAGCTCTGACAACGTCCAACAACTTGGAGTCCTCCAAGTCGCTTGTAGCCGCAGGCACTACAATAGGCTGGTTCAGATAAAATGCTGACACCACCTTAGGGAGAAAATGCGGACGAGTCCGCAGTTCTGCCCTGTCCGAATGGAAAATCAGATATGGTCACTTTCCATGTGAGATATTTCAAATCCACAGTTTTTAGTGGTTCAAACCAATGAGATTTGAGAAAGTCCAAAACAACATTGAGATCCCACGGTGCCACTGGAGGCACCACAGGGGGCTGTATATGCAGCACTCCCTTAACAAAAGTCTGGACTTCAGGAACTGAAGCCAATTCTTTCTGGAAGAAAATCGACAGGGCCGAAATTTGAACCTTAATAGATCCCAATTTGAGACCCATAGACAATCCTGATTGCAGGAAATGTAGGAATCGACCCAGTTGAAATTCCTCCGTCGGAGCACTCCGATCCTCGCACCACGCAACATATTTTTGCCAAATGCGGTGATAATGTTGCGCGGTTACTTCCTTCCTTGCTTTAATCAAAGTAGGAATGACTTCTTCCGGCATGCCTTTTTCCTTTAGGATCCGGCGTTCAACCGCCATGCCGTCAAACGCAGCCGCGGTAAGTCTTGAAACAGACAGGGACCCTGCTGAAGCAAGTCCCTTCTCAGAGGTAGAGGCCACGGATCTTCCGTGATCATCTCTTGAAGTTCCGGGTACCAAGTCCTTCTTGGCCAATCCGGAACCACTAGTATCGTTCTTACGCCTCTTTGCCGTATAATTCTCAATACTTTTGGTATGAGAGGCAGAGGAGGAAACACATACACCGACTGGTACACCCAAGGCGTTACCAGCGCGTCCACAGCTATTGCCTGCGGATCTCTTGACCTGGCGCAATACCTGTCCAGTTTTTTGTTGAGGTGAGACGCCATCATGTCCACCATTGGTCTTTCCCAACGGGTTACCAGCATGTGGAAAACTTCTGGATGCAGACCCCACTCTCCCGGGTGAAGGTCGTGTCTGCTGAGGAAGTCTGCTTCCCAGTTGTCCACTCCCGGGATGAACACTGCTGACAGTGCTATCACATGATTCTCTGCCCAGCGAAGAATCCTTGCAGCTTCTGCCATTGCACTCCTGCTTCTTGTGCCGCCCTGTCTGTTCACATGGGCGACTGCCGTGATGTTGTCCGACTGGATCAACACCGGTTTTCCTTGAAGCAGAGGTTCTGCCTGGCTTAGAGCATTGTAGATTGCTCTTAGTTCCAGAATGTTTATGTGAAGAGACGTTTCCAGGCTCGACCACACGCCCTGGAAGTTTTTTCCTTGTGTGACTGCTCCCCAGCCTCTCAGGCTGGCGTCCGTGGTCACCAGGATCCAATCCTGTATGCCGAATCTGCGGCCCTCCAATAGATGAGCACTCTGCAACCACCACAGAAGAGATACCCTTGTCCTTGGAGACAGGGTTATCCGCTGGTGCATCTGAAGATGCGACCCTGACCATTTGTCCAACAGATCCCTCTGGAAAATTCTTGCGTGGAATCTGCCGAATGGAATTGCTTCGTAAGAAGCCACCATTTTTCCCAGGACTCTTGTGCATTGATGTACAGACACCTTTCCTGGTTTTAGGAGGTTCCTGACAAGTTCGGATAACTCCTTGGCTTTTTCCTCCGGGAGAAAAACCTTTTTCTGAACCGTGTCCAGAATCATCCCTAGGAACAGCAGACGTGTTGTCGGAATTAACTGGGATTTTGGAATATTCAGAATCCACCCGTGCTGTTTTAGCACTTCTTGAGACAGTGCTAATCCCATCTCTAGCTGTTCTCTGGACCTTGCCCTTATTAGGAGATCGTCCAAGTATGGGATAATTAATACGCCTTTTCTTCGAAGAAGAATCATCATCTCGGCCATTACCTTGGTAAAGACCCGAGGTGCCGTGGACAATCCAAACGGCAGCATCTGAAACTGATAGTGACAGTTCTGTACGACGAACCTGAGGTACCCCTGGTGTGAGGGGTAAATTGGAACGTGGAGATACGCATCCTTGATGTCCAAGGATACCATAAAGTCCCCTTCTTCCAGGTTCGCTATCACTGCTCTGAGTGACTCCATCTTGAACTTGAACTTCTTTTGTTGTAAAAGAGGTACCTTGACTATCACCTGCTGAGAGTACAGCTTGTGAATGGCTCCAAGACCGTCACCCTGTCGGAGGGGGACGTTGGTAAAGCAGACTTCAGGAAACGGCGAGGTGGATCCGTCTCTAGTTCCAACCTGTACCCCTGAGATATTATCTGCAGGATCCAGGGATCTACCTGCGAGTGAGCCCACTGCGCGCTGAAATTCTTGAGACGACCCCCCACCGCCCCCGAGTCCGCTTGAGAAGCCCCAGCGTCATGCTGAGGCTTTTGTAGAAGCGGGGGAGGGCTTCTGTTCCTGGGAAGGAGCTGCCTGTTGCAGTCTCTTCCCCCTTCCTCTGCCTCGTGGCAGATATGAATATCCCTTTGCTCTCTTGTTTTTAAAGGAACGAAAGGGCTGCGGTTGAAAAGTCGGTGTCTTTTTCTGTTGGGGAGTGACTTGAGGTAAAAAGGTGGATTTCCCGGCTGTAGCCGTGGCCACCAAATCCGATAGACCGACACCAAATAACTCCTCCCCTTTATACGGCAAAACTTCCATATGCCGTTTTGAGTCCGCATCACCTGACCACTGTCGCGTCCATAAACTTCTTCTGGCCGAAATGGACATAGCACTTACCCGTGATGCCAGTGTGCAAATATCCCTCTGTGCATCACGCATATAAAGAAATGCATCCTTTATTTGCTCTAAAGACAGTAAAACATTGTCCCTATCCAGGGTATCAATATTTTCAATCAGGGACTCTGACCAAGCTACCCCAGCACTGCACATCCAGGCTGTCGCTATAGCTGGTCGTAGTATAACACCTGTATGTGTGTATATACTTTTTTGGATATTTTCCATCCTCCTATCTGCTGGATCTTTAAGTGCGGCCGTCTCAGGAGAGGGTAACGCCACTTGTTTTGATAAGCGTGTGAGCGCCTTGTCCACCCTAGGAGGTGTTTCCCAGCGCGCCCTAACCTCTGGCGGGAAAGGGTATAAAGCCAATAACTTCTTTGAAATTAGCATTTTTTTATCGGGGGCAACCCACGCTTCATCACACACCTCATTTAATTCATCTGATTCAGGAAAAACTATAGGTAGTTTTTTCACACCCCACATAATACCCTGTTTTGTGGTACCTGTAGTATCAGCAATATGTAACGCCTCCTTCATTGCCAAAATCATATAACGTGTGGCCCTACTGGAAAATACGGTTGATTCATCACCGTCGCCACTGGAATCAGTGCCTGTGTCTGGGTCTGTGTCGACCGACTGAGGCAAAGGGCGTTTTACAGCCCCTGACGGTGTTTGAGGCGCCTGGACAGGTGCTAATTGATTGTCCGGCCGTCTCATGTCGTCAAACGACTGCTTTAGCGTGTTGACACTATCCCGTAATTCCATAAATAAAGGCATCCATTCTGGTGTCGACCCCCTAGGGGGTGACATCCCCATATTTGGCAATTGCTCCGCCTCCACACCAATATCGTCCTCATACATGTCGACACACACGTACCGACCCACAGCAGACACACAGGGAATGCTCTTAAAGAAGACAGGACCCCACTAGCCCTTTGGGGAGACAGAGGGAGAGTTTGCCAACACACACCAAAAGCGCTATATATGACAGGGATAGCCTTATAATAAGTGCTCCCTGTATAGCTGCTTTAATAATATAATTTTGCCACAATTTTGCCCCCCCTCTCTTGTTTTACCCTGTTTCTGTAGTGCAGTGCAGGGGAGAGCCTGGGAGCCTTCCTGACCAGCGGAGCTGTGTGAGGAAAATGGCGCTGTGTGCTGAGGAGATAGGCCCCGCCCCTTTTTCGGCGGGCTCGTCTCCCGCTCTTTAGTGGATTCTGGCAGGGGTTAAATATCTCCATATAGCCCCCGGAGGCTATATGTGAGGTATTTTTAGCCAAAATAGGTTTTCATTTGCCTCCCAGGGCGCCCCCCTCCCAGCGCCCTGCACCCTCAGTGACTGCCGTGTGAAGTGTGCCGAGAGGAAAATGGCGCACAGCTGCAGTGCTGTGCGCTACCTTAAGAAGACTGAGGAGTCTTCTGCCGCCGATTCTGGACCTCTTCTCGTTTCAGCATCTGCAAGGGGGCCGGCGGCGAGGCTCCGGTGACCATCCAGGCTGTACCTGTGATCGTCCCTCTGGAGCTAATGTCCAGTAGCCAAGAAGCCAATCCATCCTGCACGCAGGTGAGTTCACTTCTTCTCCCCTAAGTCCCTCGTTGCAGTGATCCTGTTGCCAGCAGGACTCACTGTAAAATAAAAAACCTAAGCTAAACTTTTCTAAGCAGCTCTTTAGGAGAGCCACCTAGATTGCACCCTTCTCGGCCGGGCACAAAAATCTAACTGAGGCTTGGAGGAGGGTCATGGGGGGAGGAGCCAGTGCACACCACCTGATCGTAAAGCTTTACTTTTTGTGCCCTGTCTCCTGCGGAGCCGCTATTCCCCATGGTCCTTTCAGGAACCCCAGCATCCACTAGGACGATAGAGAAAACTTTTTAGAAATTATCAATTGTTATCGGGGGGAAACCCACGCATCATCACACACCTCATTTTATTTCTCAGATTCAGGAAAACTACAGGAAGTTTTTCCTCACCAAACATAATACCCCTTTTTTTTTTTTTGGTGGTATTTATATTATCAGAAGAGTGTAAACTTTTTCCATTGCCTCAATCATGCAATGTGTGGCCCTATTGGAAATCACGGTTGTCTCTTCACCGTCGACACAGGAGTCAGTATCCGTGTCGGCGTCTGTATCTGAGGTAACGGGCGCTTTAGAGCCCCTGTATGAGACGTCTGGACATGCACAAGCTGAGTAGCCGGCTGTCTCATGTCAACCACTGTCTTTTATACAAAGCTGACACTGTCACGCAATTTCAACAGTACATCCACTCAGGTGTCGACCCCCCAGGGGGTGACAACACTATTACAGACACTCTACTCCGTCTCCTCATCATTTTTCTCCTCATACATGTCGACACAAACGTACCGACACACAGCACACACACAGGGAATGCTCTGATAGAGGACAGGACCCCACTAGCCCTTTGGGGAGACAGAGGGAGAGTTTGCCAGCACACACCAGAGCGCTATATATATATATATATATATATATATATATATACAGGGATAACCTTATATAAGTGTTTTTCCCTTTATAGCTGCTGTATTGTTTATACTGCGCCTAATTTGTGCCCCCCTCTCTTTTTTAACCCCTTTCTGTAGTGTAGTGACTGCAGGGGAGAGCCAGGGAGCTTCCCTCCAACTGAGCTGTGAGGGAAAATGGCGCCAGTGTGCTGAGGAGATAGGCTCCGCCCCTTTCTCGGCGTCCTTATCATCCGTTTACTTGTATGTTTTGGCAGGGGTTAAATGCATCCATATAGCCCAGGAGTTATATGTGATGCATTTATTTTAGCCATAAAAGGTTTTCTATCGATTTATTGCGTCTCAGGGCGCTGCCCCCCCAGCGCCCTGCACCCTCAGTGACCGGAGTGTGAAGTGTGCTGAGAGCAATGGCGCACAGCTGCGGTGCTGTGCGCCTACCTTTATCTGAAGACAGGAAAGTCTTCTGCCGCCGATTTTTCCGGACCTCTTCGCTCTTCTGGCTCTGTAAGGGGGCCGGCGGCGCGGCTCCGGTGACCCATCCAGGCTGAACCTGTGATCGTCCCTCTGGAGCTAATGTCCAGTAGCCTAAGAAGCCCAATCCACTCTGCACGCAGGTGAGTTCGCTTCTTCTCCCCTTAGTCCCTCGATGCAGTGAGCCTGTTGCCAGCAGGTCTCACTGAAAATAATAAACCTAAACTAAACTTTCACAAAGAGCTCAGGAGAGCCCCTAGTGTGCACCCTTCTCGTCGGGCACAGAAAATCTAACTGAGGCTTGGAGGAGGGTCATAGGGGGAGGAGCCAGTGCACACCAGGTGATCCTAAAGCTTTCTTTAGATGTGCCCTGTCTCCTGCGGAGCCGCTATTCCCCATGGTCCTTACGGAGTTCCCAGCATCCACTAGGACGTCAGAGAAATCTGCAATCAAAAGCTGGTGCAATAGATTACCAGCACTACAAATGTTTCAATTCCGCATTAATGCAGAGAACTGGTTATACTTTGATTCTCCCTGCTGCTTGCAAATTGTGTTTTCAGACAAGTGTGATATTAACTGACAATTTTGTGCAATATAATTCAGGCTTGGTTGCTGCAGCGGCAGCGTACGCAGGCTGAAGCCCAGTAAAGTGAGTGCAAACCGTAGCAGCCGCACTGCGCGTGCGCACAGTGAGATGCGACGGCATCTCACTTGTGCGATTGCCTCTGCCAGATAGACAGGCAGAAGCGGTCGCTGGGGCGTGTCAGCAGCATTTGGGGGGGGGGTGGTCCGGACAACGCAGGCATGTTCGACCAGGTTGCGGGTCGGGCCGTGGCAGCTGCGTGACATCACACGCAGCCGCCGCCAAACATGGCGGGTAGCCACCTGCCTTCGCAACTAGGCAGAGGGCTACTCGTCAGGTGCGAAAGCATCGCGCTTTTGCATGGCTGCGGGGGGGGGGGGGGGGAGAGAACCCGGCCTGCGGGGCAGCCTTGCCCTGTGCTGGGCGTCCCCCTGCATGCCAACAATTTTGATCGTAGATGTGCGTTTTACGATCAGGTCTGAATTAGGTCCTAGATTCAGTATTGGCCACTTGAGTTGTAAAAGTGTATACAGTCCTATGGTACTGCTACCTGTCCCAATGATCTCAAAGCAATCTTTTGTGAATAATATGGGCATACTTTAAGGTGAGGAGGGGAGCACTACAGGTGCTAGGTGCTCATTCTAGACTACCTGAAAGGGACATATACTGGGCTCCTGTGCAATACGAAACTATAACACTGCATGTATGCGTTAATGCACAGTTTTTCATATAGCGCTATATTAGGCTACTGTGGAGTGCACAGTATATGCGCTTTATTTGCTGATGAAATGTCAGAACTTTTTATAATATGAGCTGGTCAGAAATCTCAATTATTTTATTACTAATGTGCCATTAAGGGCCCTAGGATTATTTTGTTTTGATGTACAAATTCCTTCACCAAACATCTTTTATATTGAACAAACTATTGAATCTATATACTGAGACTACTAAAACTGTATACAGAGCAGCCTGATGCCTCTCAATCAGCAGGATACCAATGTCAATGTCTCTAACTAGAAGAAGAATTTAAGTGTGTAAAGACTTTTGTCGCTTTCCCCTGTATTTTAACTATAACCTTATAAAAGTTAAACATATTCAAACACAGCCTGTAACATAGCAGCTAGGAGCCGATTGGCTGGTACTTTGGAGAGTGATGAAGTGGAGAGAGCTAAAGTACCAGCCAATCCGCTAACTGCAATGTTTTGAAAATGACAGGAGCGGTTTGGTTGGTACTTTATCTCTCTCCACTTTATCACTCGCCAAGGCTTAGTACATTTCCCTCTTTATTCTCTCCACTTTATCAAATCTCCCTCTTCATAAACATTGGACACAGAAGGGCAGATGTATTAAGCCTGGAGAAGTGATAAAGCGGTGATAAGTGCAAAGGTGATAACGCACCAGCCAATCCGCTCCAATATGTAAATCGGCAGTTGGGAGCCGATTGGCTGGTGCGTTATCACCTTGTACTTATCACAGAGTTTTATTACCCCCGTGCGACAGGCGAAGAACATCCCCCTTTTCCCCCAGTGTGTCACTATGGACGTGATTGAGCACTATGAACGTTCACAAACCTCTAGCTGAAAAAAAACACAATCTAACTCCATGTTTTAGTTTTATTCCTTTCTCCGCCATGTGCAAAGTGTTTTTGTCTCACGATTTCTCATTTTTGCTACAGAACATAACAGAGGTCTGTAGTGAAATGATCAATGACTGTAAGACTGTGTTATGATGAAGCACGTCCATACATACCAATATATATGTTTGTAAATCCTAGTAGATCCTGCTAAAGGATGCTTCTTAAGAACCAAAACTCCAATCACATATATTCTTTGTATAGTTCAAAGTCCCGGCAAGGCCATCTGAATATTGATATGTTTGTACATAGAACACATATGAAAAGGTATTGACGCTATGTTTCTCCATGATGCTCATGCCTCCAAGCCAGAAACAAGACAAGGGATGGACCCTGAACAATGCTATGTCAGGTAGGTTTACCGGGTAAATTATTGGCTCCCAAATGTGGACATCTGGCACCCTTAATGGATATACACATGCTTGAGCAGGGATAGTTAAATCAAATTGACTGAGGTACTAATTAAACCACCTGTGCGTAAAGACGGATATCCTGAAAACCTGGACCGAAGACTGGTAGCACAGAGTAAAGTCAACCATCACAATTAATTATTATTCTTTTCGCCTCCAAAATAGCAAGAACCAGACCCTGAAAACGGGTTCATACCCAAATAAAGCACTGAAGATCTGTGTTTGTGTTGGATTTAATATCATTCATTTGACGTTACAGAGCATAAGAGAGCAAAAGCATCACACAGAAAATTGTGCCGGCCAATCAGGTTCCAAAAAAATTGTAACCTAATCCCAGCTCACGTGTTCTAATATTAAAGTGTAAAACAGCTCGTCTCCTGAAGGCTACAAAGGTCGGGGGGGCACTGATCTCAGTACAGTGTATAAAACCAAGCCTGTATACAGCAAGAGAAGAAGGAGGAAAGTTCACAGCTCCACAAGGCAGATCCGTTACCAGCTCATGAATACATTGTCAGCTGCAGCCACTGCAAGACAGAGACAGATGATGAGAACGTCGCACCCGCCAGCAGAACAGGGGGCATGCAATACCCGCCACAACTCCTATCACATTATAAAACGTCTCTCACCTCCTGGATTGTCACCTTTATATTTCCATCTCCGTCTTTGTCCAAAGCTTTGAAAGCACCTGGAAAACAGGAGCAAACCGAGAAGCTTATTTTCCTCACTCTCGAGTGCAGTCATGGCAGTAAGAGAGACGGAATGGCAGACTGACATAAGAGTTTATGCCTAATATCTGGCAATACGGAGGTCTAGCAACTTGGACGCATCTTAGTAGGAACATATGCACTGTCTATGCCAGGGGTGGGGAACCTCAGGCCCGCGGGCTGTATAAGGCCCGCAAAGCCACTTGATCAGGCCCAGTCAAGCTCACCTAACCGAGGGAGATGCCGGGCGCCTTCTGAGATTTTGTTACCAGCGGGCGCCCGGATCCTTATCCTCAGCAGCAGCCAGAGGCAGGAGCTCACTCCTGATCTCAGGCTTGCAGCTAAGGCAGTGTGCATGTGTGGCACTCCCATAGTTCCGAGGAGCGGGCAGCCAGGCGGAGGGCAGCGGTCCGGAAACAGGAGCGGGGCTGGTGAGTATTGTGGGGGTTTTTTCTTTTAATATATGTGTGTGTGTGTGATGTGTGTGTGTGTGTGTGTGTGTGTGTGTGTGTGATATGTGTGTGTAAGCGCCACTACTAGGGAACTTAACAAGTGACTGGGGGTATATCTAATGGGGCATAACAACTGACTGGGGTCAGGCTAATTTTTAAGTTGATAATTTTTGGATGGCCCCCGAAGGATTTTATAAATAACCAAATGGCCCTTGGTAGAAAAAAGGTTCCGCACCCCTGGTCTATGCACTAAGTAGTTGCAGACGGAGATACGCGCATATGTGATGATTGGAGAAAAATACACTATACTCTAACACAGGCTTTTTCAACCAGTGTGCCGTGGCACACTAGTGTGCCGCGACCAGTTGCAAGGTGTGCCGCGGAGCCAGAGCCGCTTTCTGCACCTTCAGAGTGAACTGTTGGCCTGGGCTCTTTTTAGAGGATCAGTCGTGCTCTGGCCATGACCTATGCCTTGATGACGTGGCGGTGTGATATCATAGGTCACAGCCGCCGTGTCTCACCACCCAGCCAGCCCACCCGCCTGCATACACATCTTCCAGTTCCCGCCTGCATCCACAGCTTTCCTTGCCCACCCACATCCACATCTGCCCGACCGCCCCCTGCTTAGTATTTGCAGCACTCCACTATGAACAACCCCCGCCACTGAGGGACAGGGGAGGAGGACAGCTGATCGGTAGGGGCTAATATCTGTTGTTTTATTTCTCCTGTGGGGAGAAATAGGATTTATGTGCGTAGAATAAGGATTTATGGGGGGAACAATGTGAATAATTCATTTGGGGAGCAATAGGATTAATGTGGGGAGCAATGTGCTTGGGCTACACAGAAAAAAAAACAATATATGTGTGGATTTTTATTTATTTTTTTACTGTGAGGGCCAATGTGTGTTTTGTTTTTTTTGGGGTGGGGGGTTTCTGTGGGGAACTGATAGTGCGCCTTGGCAATTTTTAAATATTGTAAGACAATGAGGGGGGGGGGGGGGTGTGTGTGTGTGTGTGTGTGTGTGTGTGTGTGTGTGTGTGTGTGTGTGTGTGTGTGTACACGATGGTTGTAGGGGGGTTGGGGTGGGGGTGGGGGGGTTATAGAGGTGTAATAGGGCCCTAGTTTGCAAAAAAGTGATTTTGTTTGAGGGGTGATTTTCCTGCAGTACTTAAAGTGAGATAGATAGATGGATATGCAAAATCCTTTTTTAAAAAGAAAAAAAAAATTCTCCAAAGAAAAGGAAAAATACACCTCTAGCTGAATAAAATGGAACATGTATTAACATTTTATATATTGGCAAATATTTAGAGATACCAGATTATGGGCCCAATACTGCTATTCAGCTCACGCTCAGAGCATTAGCTGGCAGATAGACGTTGCTGTGGGCGAGTTTTACTTACGGAACATGGCATCCATCCGAACCAGACAGCAGATGAAGTTATCAAAGTCCATCTCTCCTTTCTCATCGGAATAACGCCGGACGATCATCTGGTACAGCTCCGGACTCAGGTTAAATCCTGAGACAAAGAGTAGAAAACTAGTGTGGCGCATTGGCACAATGAGTAATACCTATACAATGGTTATATTGGGCATGGGCACCCTTTGTCCAAATCGACTTGTCATTAACCAGGTCTTAAAACTATGTAATGATTTTGCCCTTTTTCAGATACCATCAAATCAACCACCCTGCCCCTGGAGCTGTGGGACAGGCCAATATTTACCCAGTCTTTATGGCTGACTGCGTTACACTGATCTGCTCTCTAAGGCACTGCGCTTATACAGAGATTGCACAACTGCATTGTCGTCAACAAAAAATAGGATTTTGGTACTTACCAGATAAATCCTTTTCTTTGAATCCACAGGGGTCACTGAAGTACTCTTGGGATATGGATGGTGCGATAGCAGGGATAGACATTTAAATATTTAAATGTGTAATCCTCCTCCTCCATACTCCCCAGAAGCCTCAGTGTTTTTTCGCTGAGCCGAATAGAAGCGAACGGGAGGATAACCACAAGACAAGTGAAACTGCTCTGGGTGGGTGTCCAGTGACCCCTGTGGATTCAAAGAAAAGGATTTATCTGGTAAATACCAAAATCCTATTTTCTTTTTCATCCACTAGGGGTCACTGGAGTACTCTTAGGACGTACCAAAGTTCCCCCTTGGGCGGGAGAGCTGTTTGGCAACTGTAATAGCAGACGGCCCAAAGCTAGATGCTGATGCCGCAAAAGGTATTAAACTTGTAAAAGCGCACTACTTGTGCACTGACATTCATGTAACCGCACGGCAAATTTTAGAAAGCTGGATTACCTGCTACCCATGACGTTCCCACTGAACGCGTGGAATGTGCTGACGTAGATGCTGGCGGTTGTAAACTAGTCCGAAATTAAGCCTGATGAATAGTTAGCGCAATCGATGCAGCCAACCTCTGTCTGGAAGCTGGCCAACTTATCTTGACTGCAGTATTGAGAACAAGGTCTCTGTTTTTTTTACAGACTGGTGATGTTCGGGTACCACAATGCGAAGCGCACGAACCACATTCAAAGTAACCGGAGTTCCCGAACTTTCTGAGAAAGCAGGAACCATGAATGATTAATTTATGAACCGAGGATACTACCTTAGGTAGAAAAGCGGAATTAGTTTGAAGATCTGCTCTGTTATCATGAAACACTAGATACAGTGAATTGCATGACAATGCACCTACCTCAGAACACACCTTGCCGAAGTTAAGGCTAAAACAAACTGTTTCCTAAGTGAGAACTTAACATCCACTTATTGTAAAGGTTCAAAAAGTGAGGACTATAAAAAATTTAAAAAAAATCTAAAAGTAGATTCAAGTCCAAATGGAGCTGTAGGCGATATAAACGGAGGTTGAACTGTAAGGACACCCTGCCGGAACATATGCACTGTTGGCAAAAGAGACACACTGCGCAGAAAGAAATTGACAAAGCGGAAACCTGTACTTTAGTGTCTGTAAACGTAGTCCTCCTGTAACCCCGTCTGGAAAAATAGTAAAAGACGGGACAACTTGAAAGAAGATGTCGGAAACTTCCGAGCTTCACACCAACCAATATAATCTTGCCCAAACCTGTGATAATGAGCTGCTGTAACTGGCTTCCTAGCATGTAACATGGTTGGTATAACAGATTCTAGAATGCCCGCTCGTCTTAAGAGAGCGGTTTCAACAGCCACCCCATCAAACACAGCCGCACTAATTCGGGGTAAAGGAACGGACCCTGTTGTAGTAGGTCTGGACATAGCGGAAGCAGCCACGGATCATCTGAGAGTAGACCGGAGATCAGAGAACCACGCTCTCCGAGGCTAATGAGGCGCCACTAGTGTATTTTCCATGGACTCTCTTTAGTTGATCCACTCTAGTAACCGCGTAAGCAGCAGAAATGGTGGAAATAGATACAAGGCTGTACGGCCACTCTATTGGTAGAGCAGCCACTGCCACCACCGTTGTTTTGAACACATCAGATGAATTTGGCGAGATGCCATTAGATCCACCTGTGGGTAACCCCCACCGCTGGACTAACATCTGGATTACTTGTGGATGTAAAGGTCATTCACCCTAGAGAAAATACTGACGACTGAGTTAGTCTTTGTCCACTCCTGGAATGAACTCTGCAGGTAATATCACCTGGTGATGTTCGGCCCAATGCAGGATTTGAGCAACTTCTCGCATGGCCATGCGACTTCTAGTCCTTATTTGTTGATGTGTATGACTAAGATGTGAACTGTCTGTGCAGAGCAATGTAATATAGGCCTGAGTTCCAGAGCATGTACTGACCGTTCTGTATTCTGGTATGACTACAGACCCTGAAGCGGACCCTGTTGGCCTATAGCTCCCCAGCAGTTGAGAATTGTGTCCGTTGTCAGAATTATTCAATTCCAGACTCAGACAGTGAAAATGTGTATTTGGAGCCACCCGAGTAGTGATAATGTGGCCGTTGAAGCCAACGGCACCCTCTGATGAATTTGTAGATGATAGCCGGACCACTGTGCGAGCAGATTAAGCTGAAAAGGACGTGAGTGAACTGGAGTGTTTGGAAAGACGCCTGCATCTTTACTACCAGTGGAATGCCCAGTTCACAGAGACTGTCCATGAATAGAGCACTAACTGTACTATGCTTATACCTCTGACAGATAAAATCGTGCTAAAGTAGGACATAGTCCGCCCGTAAGGCATGCTGAAAGAGTATGTGTTGTCACAGCGTCCTGAGACGCTAGTCTAAGTACAGAACTATTCACCATTTCCATGGATCTTGGATGAGCAATCATCACAGACATCCCTTTCCCTAGACATCGCTTTTGTTGTACCGCAACAGAAAGTACACCTGAGGCGGTGGCAAAATTGGCATGCGTAAGTACGCATTGTTGAGATTCAGTGAAAACATGATTTCCTGTGGTTTAGACCCACAATCACTGACCGCAGCAATTACATCTTGAATCTGTAGTAAGTGACATACTGATTGAGCCACAGTAGTTTCAATATTGGTTTGTCTGGTTTTGCTATTACCAAAGATTGGTATTAAATCTCTGAAACTGTGTACCAGATTAATTAAAACTGCGGAGTCTACGAAAGACTGAATAGCGGCCTACAACACTGCCATTTTGTCTGCTGACACAGGCAGACTTGTCCTGAAACTTCATCGGTGGAAACGATCGAACTCCATTGTGTAGTCTTAAGACACTAAATTGCGAAACTACCCATCTGTGTGTCTGAACAACGTCAAATGGACCGTCTGAAGACACGCTCACACAACTGAAGATCAGAGATGAGAGGAAGGCCACCATGCCACTGTTTTGTCAGCTGGTTTTGTGTGTTGACGACGCCTAGTGGTTTGTTGTCTAGGTGATACCGGGCTTGAACCCGGGTCCACTTATACTCCAGACCTTCTGTGGAGCCATGGAGCTCCCAGTAAAAGGACTGAGGTTTTGAACGCTGGACGAGCAGATCTTCTTTTAATAACTTGTGCATGCAACGGTAGCCTGAGAACCCTAATCTGTCCTAATAAGGACTAATAAAATATCGCCAGCATAAGGCAACCCCACTATTCTACGAACAAGTCTCCGCCTCAATAATAGACGATTCTTGGCCTCACTAATAACGAGAACTTACTTGGCCAACATCCATAGAAACCGGAGCCAAATACTCTGTTGATTCGCAAAATGCGATCGTTTAGAAGTAAAAGATGGTCTGAGGAATTACCTGTTATAGGACTAACGTGAGCGGTGTTGCCTAAGCAACTACAGCCATGTTAACCCAAACTCCAACTAAAGCAAGTCTAAACGCTTCTGCTGCAGTATAAATGGACATTAGCAGAGCCCACAGCGTACGCTGTGACCGTTCTTATAGCGTTGTTACACCTGGGACCGGAATAGTTAACTTTGTAAAACTAAATGGTCCAGTGATGACAAAATGTCACAGTTCGTTTTGGAACGGATAGTAAAACAGAAAATCTGAATTTAATAAAAGCTCATGTGTTTCCTGAGATATGCAGGACTGGCATTGAATCGTCAGATTGTAACACTGAGTAAACCGGTAAACTAGGAGACAAAAGATGACTACTTGTAGGAATGAACTAAACATGGACTTTTATGCACCCCGCACAGTTCTAGTCTGAGCGCTGTTGCTGCTCAGACGGTATTACCGAGACACATGTTCTTCCGTGAAGCGGACAACTGACTAAACAGCCATTACACCAGCCATCATCGCTCAAGGAGGATCAGGGCAGAGGTCCTTATTGGGACCCGTATGTACAAGACACTTCGTGCAAGTGGATGCTGGTCTAGTATCATGCGTACACACAGCCACAAATGAGTTGCTTTAACAAAAATAAATAAATGAAGTGTGAATGAGTGCAACACTGGCACACCCTATATGCTGTGCAGTATGCGATGCTGGGCAGTATGTGGAGAAACCCTACCAACACCTCTGCCCCCTGCAGTGGCCATGTGTTCTAGGGGTGACACCAAATTCCTGGAGGAAGAAACAGGAATTCTAAAAATAAGAATTTACTTACCGATAATTCTATTTCTCATAGTCCGTAGTGGATGCTGGGAACTCCGTAAGGACCATGGGGAATAGCGGCTCCGCAGGAGACTGGGCACAAAAGTAAAGCTTTAGGACTACCTGGTGTGCACTGGCTCCTCCCCCTATGACCCTCCTCCAAGCCTCAGTTAGGATACTGTGCCCGGACGAGCGTACACAATAAGGAAGGATTTATGAATCCCGGGTAAGACTCATACCAGCCACACCGATCACACCGTACAACCTGTGATCTGAATCCAGTTAACAGCATGATAACAGAGGAGCCTCTGGAAAGATGGCTCACAACCACAATAACCTGATTTTTGTAACAATAACTATGTACAAGTATTGCAGACAATCCGCACTTGGGATGGGCGCCCAGCATCCACTACGGACTATGAGAAATAGAATTATCGGTAAGTAAATTCTTATTTTCTCTGACGTCCTAGTGGATGCTGGGAACTCCGTAAGGACCATGGGGATTATACCAAAGCTCCCAAACGGGCGGGAGAGTGCGGATGACTCTGCAGCACCGAATGAGAGAACTCCAGGTCCTCCTCAACCAGGGTATCAAATTTGTAGAATTTAGCAAACGTGTTTGCCCCTGACCAAGTAGCTGCTCGGCAAAGTTGTAAAGCCGAGACCCCTCGGGCAGTCGCCCAAGATGAGCCCACTTTCCGTGTGGAATGGGCTTTTACAGATTTTGGCTGTGGCAGGCCTGCCACAGAATGTGCAAGCTGAATTGTGCTACAAATCCAACGAGCAATAGTCTGCTTAGAAGCAGGAGCACCCAGCTTGTTGGGTGCATACAGGATAAACAGCGAGTCAGATTTTCTGACTCCAGCCGTCCTGGAAACATATTTTCAGGGCCCTGACTACGTCCAGCAACTTGGAGTCCTCCAAGTCCCTAGTAGCCGCAGGTACCACAATAGGCTGGTTCACGTGAAACGCTGAAAACACCTTAGGGAGAAATTGAGGATGAGTCCTCAATTCCGCCCTGTCTGGAAGATCAGATAAGGGCCTTTACAGGATAAAGCCCCCAATTCTGACACGCGCCTGGCCGAGGCCAGGGCCAACAACATGACCACTTTCCATGTGAGATATTTTAACTCCACAGATTCAAGTGGTTCAAACCAATGTGACTTTAGGAACCCCAAAACTACATTGAGATCCCAAGGTGCCACTGGAGGCACAAAAGGAGGCTGTATATGCAGTACCCCTTTTACAAAACGTCTGAACTTCAGGAACTGAAGTTAGTTCTTTCTGGAAGAAAATTGACAGGGCCGAAATTTGAACCTTAATGGACCCCAATTTTAGGCACATAGACACTCCTGTTTACAGGAAATGCAGGAATCGACCTAGTTGAAAATTCCTCCATCGGGGCCTTACTGGCCTCGCACCCCGCAACATATTTTCGCCAAATGCGGTGATAATGCTTTGCGGTTACATCCTTCCTGGCTTGATCAGGGTAGGGATGACTTCATCCGGAATGCCTTTTTCCTTCAGGATGCGGCGTTCAACCGCCCTGCCGTTAAACGCAGCCGCGGTAAGTCTTGGAATAGACAGGGTCCTTGCTGGAGCAGGTCCCTTCTTAGAGGTAGAGGCCACGGGTCCTCCGTGAGCATCTCTTGAAGTTCCGGGTACCAAGTCCTTCTTGGCCAATCCGGAGCCACGAGTATAGTTCTTACTCCCCTCTGTCTTATAATTCTCAGTACTTTTGGTATGAGAGGAAGAGGAGGGAACACATACACTGACTGGTACACCCACGGTGTTACCAGAGCGTCCACAGCTATTGCCTGAGGTTCCCTTGACCTGGCGCAATACCTGTCCAATTTTTTGTTTAGGCGGGATGCCATCATGTCCACCTTTGGTTTTTCCCAATGGTTTACAATCATGTGGAAGACTTCTGGGTGAAGTCCCTACTCTCCCGGGTGGAGGCCGTGCCTGCTGAGGAAGTCTGCTTCCCAGTTGTCCACTCCCGGAATGAATACTGCTGACAGTGCTATCCCATGATTTTCCGCCCAGCGAAGAATCCTTGCAGCTTCTGCCATTGACTGCTTCTTGTGCCACCCTGTCTGTTTACATGGGTGACTGCCGTGATGTTGTCCGACTGGATCAACACCGGCTGACCTTGAAGCAGAGGTCTTGCTAAGCGGAGAGCATTGTAAATGGCCCTTAGCTCCAGGATATTTATGTGAAATGATGTCTCCAGGCTTGACCATAAGCCCTGGAAATTTCTTCCCTGTGTGACTGCTCCCCAGCCTCGCAGGCTGGCATCCGTGGTCACCAGGACCCAGTCCTGAATGCCGACTCTGCGGCCCTCTAGAAGATGAGCACTCTGCAACCACCACAGGAGGGACACCCTTGTCCTTGGTGACCAGGTTATCCGCTGATGCATCTTAAGATGCGACCCGGACCATTTGTCCAGCAGGTCCCACTGGAAAGTTCTTGCGTGGAAACTGCCGAATGGCTTTGCTTCGTAGGAAGCTACCATTTTTCCCAGAACCCTTGAGCATTGATGCACTGAGACTTGGCTCGGTTTTAGGAGGTTCCTGACTAGCTCGGATAACTCCCTGGCTCTCTCCTCCGGGAGAAACACCTTTTTCTGAACTGTGTCCAGAATCATCCCTAGGAACAGAAGACGAGTCGTCGGAACCAGCTGCGATTTTGGAATATTGAGAATCCAATCGTGCTGTCGCAACACTACCTGAGATAGTGCTACACCGACCTCCAACTGTTCCCAGGATCTTACCCTTATCAGGAGATCGTCCAAGTAAGGGATAACTAAAACTCCCTTCCTTCGAAGGAGTATCAACATTTCGGCCATTACCTTGGTAAAGACCCGGGGTGCCGTGGACCATCCAAACGGCAGCGTCTGAAACTGATAGTGACAGTTCTGTACCACAAACCTGAGGTACCCTTGGTGAGAAGGGTAAATTTGGACATGAAGGTAAGCATCCTTGATGTCCAGAGACACCATGTAGTCCCCTTCTCTTGAATTTGAACCTCTGTATGTAAGTGTTCAAAGATTTTAGATTTAAAATCGGTCTCACCGAGCCGTCCGGCTTCGGTACCACAACAGTGTGGAGTAATACCCCTTTCCCTGTTGCAGGAGGGGTACCTTAATTATCACCTGCTGGGAATACAGCTTGTGAATGGCTTCCAACACTGCCTCCCTGTCTGCTTGTAAAGCCCCAGCGTCATGCTGAGGGCTTGGCAGAGGCGGGAGAGGGCTTCTGTTCCTGGGAACTGGCTGATTTCTGCAGCCGTTTCCCTCTCCCTCTGTCACGGGGCAGAAATGAGGAACCTTTTGCCCACGTGCCCTTATGGGAACGAAAGGACTGCGCCCGATAATACGGCGTCTTCTTATGTTGAGAGGCAACCTGGGGTAAAAACGTGGATTTCCCAGCTGTTGCCGTGGCCACCAGGTCTGAAAGACCGACCCCAAATAACTCCTCCCCTTTATAAGGCAATACTTCCATATGCCATTTGGAATCCGCATCACCTGACCACTGTCGTGTCCATAACCCTCTTCTGGCAGAAATGGACAGCGCACTTACTCTTGATGCCATTTGGCAAATATCCCGCTGTGCATCACACATATATAGAAATGCATCTTTTAAATGCTCTACAGGCAATAATATACTGTCTCTATCTAGGGTATCAATATTTTCAGTCAGGGAATCCGACCACGCCAACCCAGCACTGCACATCCAGGCTGAGGCGATTGCTGGTCGCAGTATAACACCAGTATGTGTGTAAATACATTTTAGGATACCCTCCTGCTTTTTATCAGCAGGATCCTTAAGGGCGGCCATCTCAGGAGAGGGTAGAGCCCTTGTTTTGACAAGCGTGTGAGCGCTTTATCCCCCCTAGGGGGTGTTTCCCAACGCACCCTAACCTCTGGCAGGAAAGGATATATGCCAATAACTTTTTAGAAATTATCAGTTTTTTATCGGGGGAAACCCACGCTTCATCACACACCTCATTTAATTTCTCAGATTCAGGAAAACTACAGGTAGTTTTTCCTCACTGAACATAATACCCCTATTGGTGGTACTCGTATTATCAGAAATGTGTAAAACATTTTCCATTGCCTCAATCATGTAACGTGTGGCCCTACTGGAAGTCATATTTGTCTCTTCACCGTCGACACTGGAGTCAGTATCCGTGTCGGCGTCTGTATTTGCCATCTGAGGTAACGGGCGCTTTAGAGCCCCTGACGGCCTATGAGACATCTGGACAGGCACAAGCTGAGTAGCCGGCTGTCTCATGTCAATCACTGTCTTTTGTAAAGAGCTGACACTGTCATGTAATTCCTTCCAGCAGTTCATCCACTCAGGTGTCGACCCCCTAGGGGGTGACATCCCTATTACAGGCAATTTGCTCCGCCTCCACATCATTTTCCTCCTCATACATGTCGACACAAACGTACCGACACACAGCACACACACAGGGAATGCTCTGATAGAGGACAGGACCCCACTAGCCCTTTGGGGAGACAGAGGGAGAGTTTGCCAGCACACACCAGAGCGCTATATATATATATATATATACAGGGATAACCTTATATAAGTGTTTTTCCCCTTATAGCTGCTGTATTGTTTATACTGCGCCTAATTAGTGCCCCCCTCTCTTTTTTAACCCTTTCTGTAGTGTAGTGACTGCAGGGGAGAGCCAGGGAGCTTCCCTCCAACGGAGCTGTGAGGGAAAATGGCGCCAGTGTGCTGAGATAGGCTCCGCCCCCTTATCGGCGGCCTTTTCTCCCGTTTTTCAGTGTAATCTGGCAGGGGTTAAAATTCATCCATATAGCCCTGGGGGCTATATGTGATGTATTTTCGCCAGCCAAGGTGTTTTTATTGCTGCTCAGGGCGCCCCCCCCTAGCGCCCTGCACCCTCAGTGACCGAAGTGTGAAGTGTGCTGAGGAGCAATGGCGCACAGCTGCAGTGCTGTGCGCTACCTTGGTGAAGACAGGATGTCTTCTGCCGCCGATTTTCCGGACCTCTTCTTGCTTCTGGCTCTGTAAGGGGGCCGGCGGCGCGGCTCTGGGACCGGACTCCATGGCTGGGCCTGTGTTCGATCCCTCTGGAGCTAATGGTGTCCAGTAGCCTAAGAAGCCCAATCCACTCTGCACGCAGGTGAGTTCGCTTCTTCTCCCCTTAGTCCCTCGATGCAGTGAGCCTGTTGCCAGCAGGTCTCACTGAAAATAAAAAACCTAAAACTAAACTTTTCACTAAGCAGCTCAGGAGAGCCCCTAGTGTGCACCCTTCTCGTTCGGGCACAAAAATCTAACAGAAGCTTGGAGGAGGGTCATAGGGGGAGGAGCCAGTGCACACCAGGTAGTCCTAAAGCTTTACTTTTGTGCCCAGTCTCCTGCGGAGCCGCTATTCCCCATGGTCCTTACGGAGTTCCCAGCATCCACTAGGACGTCAGAGAAATGGTGTTTACAGCATGTAATTTGTAGCTAAATTTTGTAAAACACACATGCAGAAATATATATATATATGTAATGAGATGATGTCCGGCACTCCCACATACAACAGTCACCTGTAAAACTGCTCCGGTGCCCTCCTCGCGGACACTGCGGTCCGTGCATACACAGGAACAAAACAACGGCGGCACTCAGGAGACGATGAGGTAGTGAAACAGAGCGGTGCTTTATCTACGTTTCGGGGTACATAGCCCCGTCATCAGGACACACACATTATCCTGATGACGGGGCTATGTACCCCGAAACGTAGATAAAGCACCGCTCTGTTTCACTACCTCATCGTCTCCTGAGTGCCGCCGTTGTTTTGTTTATATATACATACATACATACATACATACATACATATAGTGGGGATTGAAAGTTTGGGCACCCCAGGCAAAAATTCATTTTAATGTGCAAAAAGAAGCCAAGGAAGAGATGGAAAAATATCCTTACGGCATCAAATTACAGATTAGACATTCTTATAACATGTCAAAAAAAGTTTGATTTAATTTCCATCATTTACACTTTCAAAAGAACAGAAAAAAAAAATGGCGTCTGCAAAAGTTTGGGCACCCTGCAGAGTTAATACCTTGTACTGCCCACTTTGGACAGCTGAGACCTGGCAGTGTCATGGATTGTTCTCAATCATCGTCTGGAAAGACCAGGTGATGTCAATCTCAACGGTTTTAAAAGCCCAGACTCATCTGACCTTGCTCCAACAATCAGCACCATGGGTTCCTCTAAGCAGTTGTGTAGAACACTGAAACTGAGAATAGTTGATGCTCACAAAGCAGGAGAAGGCTATAAGAAGATAGCAAAGCGTTATCAGATGCCCATATCCTCTGTTCGGAATGTAATTAAGAAATGGCAGTCATCAGGAACAGTGGAAGTTAAAGCAAGATCTGGAAGACCAAGAAAAATATCAGACAGAACAGCTCGCAGGATTGTGAGAAAAGAAAGTCAAAATCCACGTTTGACTGCACGATCCCTCCAGGAAGATCTGGCAGACACTGGAGTTGTGGTACACTATTCCACTATAAAGAGACACTTGTACAAATATGGTCTTCATGGAAGAGTCATCAGAAGAAAAATAAGATTTTAAACCTACCGGTAAATCTTTTTCTCGTAGTCCATAGAGGATGCTGGGGACTCCGTAAGGACCATGGGGATAGACAGGCTCCGCAGGAGACATGGGCACTTTAAAGAAAGACTTTAGGTATGGGTGTGCACTGGCTCCTCCCTCTATGCCCCTCCTCCAAACCTCAGTTAGAGAAAGTGTGCCCAGAGGAGACGGACAGTACGAGGAAAGGATTTTTGTTAACCAAGGGCAAGATTCATACCAGCCCACACTATTCACACCGTATAACTTGTGATAAACTAACCAGTTAACAGTATGAAAAAACAACATAGCATCAGTCGGAGACCGATGAAACTATAACATAACCCTTATGTAAGCAAAACTATATACAAGTCTTGCAGAAGTAGTCGGCACTTGGGACGGGCGCCCAGCATCCTCTACGGACTACGAGAAAAAGATTTACCGGTAGGTTTAAAATCTTATTTTCTCTTATGTCCTAGAGGATGCTGGGGACTCCGTAAAGACCATGGGGATTATACCAAAGCTCCCAAACGGGCGGGAGAGTGCGGATGACTCTGCAGCACCGATTGAGCAAACAGGAGGTCCTCCTCAGCCAGGGTATCAAACTTATAGAACTTTCCAAAGGTGTTTGAACCCGACCAAGTAGCAGTTTGGCACAGCTGTAGTGCCGAGACCCCTCGGGCAGCCGCCCAAGACTAGCCCACCTTCCTAGTGGAATGGACCTTGACCGATTTTGGTAACGGTAATCCAGCCGTCGCATGCACCTGCTGAATCGTGTTACAGATCCAGCGAGCAATAGTCTGCTTTGAAGCAGGAGCGCCTACCTTGTTGGCTGCGTACAGGACAAACAGTGCTTCTGTTTTTCTGACTCTAGCCGTTCTGGCCACGTAAATTTTTCAAAGCCCTGACCACATCAAGGGACTCGGAATCCTCCTAGTCTCGTGTAGCCACAGGCACCACAATAGGTTGGTTCATATGAAAAGATGACACCACCGTAGGCAAAAATTGAGGACGGGTCCGCAACTCCACTCTATCCATATGGAAAACCAGATAGGGGCTTTTATGAGACAAAGCCGCCAATTCAGACACTCGCCTAGCTGAAGCCAAGGCTAACATGACCACCTTCCAAGTGAGATATTTTAACTCCACCGTTTTAAGTGGTTCAAACCAGTGCGACTTAAGGAAACTCAACACCACATTAAGGTCCCAAGGCGCCACCGAAGGTACAAAAGGAGGCTGAATATGCAGCACTCCCATCACAAAAGTTTGTACTTCAGGGAGAGAAGCCAATTCTTTTTGAAAGAAAATGGATAAGGCCGAAATCTGAACCTTAATGGAGCCTAATTTTAGCCCCAAATTCACTCCAGTTTGTAGGAAGTGAAGGAAACGGCCCAGATGGAATTCTTACGTAGGAGCATTCCTGGCCTCACACCAAGAAACATATTTTCGCCATATACGGTGATAATGTTTAGCTGTCACATCCTTCCTAGCCTTTATCAGAGTAGGAATGACCTCATCCGGAATGCCCTTTTCCGCTAGAATCCGGCGTTCAACCTCCATGCCTTCAAACGCAGCCGCGGTAAGTCTTGGAACAGACAGGGCCCCTGTTGCAACAGGTCCTGTCTTAGAGGAAGAGGACACGGATCTTCTGTGAGCATCTCCTGCAGATCCGGATACCAGGCCCTTCGTGGCCAATCTGGAACAATGAGAATTGTCTGTACTCCTCTTTTTCTTATTATTCTCAACACCTTTGGGATGAGAGGAAGAGGAGGAAACACATAGACCGACTGGAACACCCACGGTGTCACTAGGGCGTCCACAGCTAGCGCCTGAGGGTCTCTTGACCTGGCGCAATACCTCTGCAGCTATTTGTTGAGGCGGGACGCCATCATGTCTATCTGGGGCAGTCCCCACTGACTTGCAATCTGTGCGAAGACTTCCTGATGAAGTCCTCACTCTCCTGGATGCAGAGGAAGTCTGCTTCCCAGTTGTCCACTCCCGGAATGAACACTGCTGACAGTGCGCTTACATGATTTTCCGCCCAGCGAAGAATCCTGGTGGCTTCCGCCATTGCCACTCTGCTCCTTGTGCCGCCCTGGTTTACATGAGCCACTGCGGTGATGTTGTCTGACTGGATCAGAACTGGTAAGTCGCGAAGCAAGGTCTCCGCTTGACGAAGGGCGTTGTATAAGGCCCTCAGCTCCAGGACGTTGATGTGAAGACAAGTCTCTTGACTTGACCAAAGACCCTGGAAGTTTCTTCCTTGTGTGACTGCTCCCCCACCTCGGAGGCTCGCGTCCTTGGTCACCAGAACCCAGTCCTGAATGCCGAACCTGCGGCCCTCTAGAAGGTGAGCACTCTGCAGCCACCACAGGAGAGATACCCTGGCCCTGGGGGAGAGGGTGATCAACTGATGAATCTGTAGATGTGACCCGGACCACTTGGCCAGTAGGTCCCATTGGAAGGTCCTCGCATGGAACCTGACGAATGGAATGGCCTCGTAAGATGCCACCATCTTTCCCAGGACTCGAGTGCAGTGATGCACTGACACCTGTTTTGGTTTCAATAGGTTCCTGACCAGAGTCATGAGTTCTTGAGCCTTTTCCATTGGAAGATAAACCCTTTTCTGGTCCGTATCCAGAATCATGCCCAAGAAGGTCAGACGAGTCGTAGGAACCAGCTGCGACTTCGGGATATTGAGAATCCAGCCGTGTTGCTGAAACACCTTCAGTGAAAGTGACACGCTGTTCAGTAACTGCTCTCGTGATCTCGCTTTTATGAGGAGATCGTCCAAGTACGGGATAATTGTGACACCCTGCTTGCGCAGGAGCACCATAATTTCCGCCATTACCTTGGTGAAAATTCTCGGGCCGTGGAAAGCCCAAACGGCAACGTCTGAAATTGGTAATGACAATCCTGTACCGCAAATCTCAGGTACGCCTGAGGAGGTGGATATATGGGAACATGAAGGTATGCATCCTTTATGTCCAGAGATACCATAAAATCCCCCCCTTCCAGGCTGGCGATGACCGCCCTGAGCGATTCCATCTTGAACTTGAACCTTTTCAAGTAAAGGTTCAGGGATTTTAAATTTAAAATGGGTCTGACCGAACCGTCCGGTTTCGGGACTACAAACAGGGTTGAGTAATATCCCCTCCCTTGTTGAAGTAGGGGAACCTTGACCACCACCTGTTGAAGATACAATTTGTGAATTGCATTTAACACTATCTCCCTTTCTGGGGGAGAAGTCGGCAGGGCCGATTTGAAAAACCGGCGAGGAGGCACCTCTTCGAATTCCAGCTTGTAACCCTGAGAAACAATTTCTATTGCCCAGGGATCCACCTGTGAGTGAACCCAGATGTGGCTGAAAATTCGAAGACGTGCCCCCACTGGGGCGGACTCTCTTAGCGGAGCCCCAGCGTCATGCGGTGGATTTTGTAGAGGCCGGGGAGGACTTCTGTTCCTGGGAACTAGCTGTGTTGTGCAGCTTTTTCCCTCTGCCCTTACCTCTGGCAAGAAAGGACACCTCGTACTCTCTTGTTTCTTTGTGACCGAAAAAACTGCATTTGATAATGTGGTGCTTTCTTAGGCTGTGAGGGAATATAAGGCAAAAAAATTGATTTACCAGCTGTAGCTGTGGAGACCAGGTCCGAGAGACCTTCCCCAAACAATTCCTCACCCCTGTAAGGTAAAACCTCCATATGCCTCTTTGAGTCGGCATCACCTGTCCATTGCCGGGTCCATAGGACTAGTCTAGCAGAAATCGACATAGCGTTGATTCTAGAACCCAGTAGACCAATGTCTCTTTGAGCATCTCTCATATATAAGACAGCATCTTTTATATGTCCTAGGGTCAATAAGATGGTATCCTTATCCAGGGTTTCAATTTCCGCTGATAAGGTATCTGTCCATGCTGCTACCGCGCTACACACCCAAGCTGACGCAATAGCCGGTCTGAGTAAGGTACCCGAATGTGTGTAAATGGACTTCAAGGTAACCTCCTGCTTGCGATCAGCAGGATCCCTGAGGGTAGCCATATCTTGGGATGGCAGCGCTACCTTCTTGGATAAGCGTGTCAACGCTTTGTCCACTCTAGGGGAGGATTCCCACCGTATCCTGTCCGTTGGCGGGAAAGTATACGCCATAAGAATCCTCTTGGGAATCTGCAGTTTTTTGTCTGGAGATTCCCAAGCTTTTTCACATAACTCGTTCAGCTCATGTGAGGGAGGAAAGGTTACCTCAGGTTTCTTTCCCTTATACATGTGTACCCTCGTGTCAGGTTCCTCTGTGATATGCAAAACATCTTTTATTGCAATAATCATATATCGAATACATTTAGCCAATTTTGGCTGTAACTTTACATCATCGTAGTCGACACTGGAGTCAGAATACGTGTCGGTATCTGTGTCTACTATTTGGGATAGTGGGCGCTTTTGAGCCCCCGAAGGTCCCTGCGACATAGGGACAGACATGGGTTGACTCCCTGGCTGTTCCCTAGCTTCCGCTTTGTCTAATCTTTTGTGCAATAAATTTACATTAGCACTTAAAACATTCCACATATCCATCCAGTCAGGTGTCGGCGTTGTCGACGGAGACACCACATTCATTTGCTCCTCCTCCTCCTCCTCCCTAGGAAAGCCTTCTACCTCAGACATGTCGACACACGCGTACAGACACACCACACACTCAGGGAATCCTCTTATCTGAAGACAGTTCCCCCACAAGGGCGCTTGGAGAGACAGAGAGAGAGTATGCCAGCACACACCCAGCGCTATATGACCCAGGAAAAAACACACACAATATGTTTACCTAGATAGCGCTGTATGTATTTTGCGCCAAATATGTGCCCCCCCCCCCCCCATTCTTTAAAACCCTCTTTCACCGTGGATAAGCAGGGGAGAGTCCGGGGAGCTTCCTCTCAGCGGTGTGCTGTGGAGAAAATGGCGCTGGTGAGTGCTGAGGAAGAAGCCCCGCCCCCTCGGCGGCGGGCTTCTGTCCCGCTCAAATATCTAAAAACCTGGCTGGGGCTCTTTATATATACAGTGCCCAGCTGTATATATAGACTTTTGCCAGAAAACGAGGTTTATTGCTGGCCAGGGCGCCCCCCCTGCACCCTGCACCCTTACAGTGACTGCCGTTTGTGTGTGCTGTGTGGGAGCAATGGCGCACAGCGTTACTGCTGTGCGTTACCTCAGTGAAGATCTGAAGTCTTCTGCCGCCTCTGAAGTCTTCTTTCTTCTCATACTCACCCGGCTTCTATCTTCCGGCTCTGCGAGGAGGACGGCGGCGCGGCTCTGGGACGGACGGCGAGGGCGAGACCTGCGTACCGATCCCTCTGGAGCTAATGGTGTCCAGTAGCCTAAGAAACAGAGCCTAACATTAAAGCAGGTCTGTTTCTCTCCCCTCAGTCCCTCGATGCAGGGAGTCTGTTGCCAGCAGGCTCCCTGAAAATAAAAAACCTAACAAATATACTCTCTTTTAGGAAACTCAGGAGAGCTCCCTGTAATGCACCCAGTCTCCTCTGGGCACAGTAGTAAACTGAGGTCTGGAGGAGGGGCATAGAGGGAGGAGCCAGTGCACACCCATTTTAAAGTCTTTCTTAAAGTGCCCATGTCTCCTGCGGAGCCCGTCTATCCCCATGGTCCTTACGGAGTCCCCAGCATCCTCTAGGACGTAAGAGAAACCTCTTCTACGTCCTCACCACAAAAATCAGCGTTTGAAGTTTGCAAGTGAACATATAGACAAGCCTGATGCATTTTGGAATAAAGTTCTATGGACCGATGAGGTTAAAATCAAACTTTTTGGCCGGAATGAGCAAAGGTACGTTTGGAGAAGGAAGGACACAGAATTTAATGAAAAGAACCTCTGTCCAACTGTTAAGCATGGGGGTGGATCAATCATGCTTTGGGGTTGTATTGCAGCCAGTGGCACAGGGAACATTTCAAGAGTAGAAGGAAAAATGGATTCAATAAGATTCCAGCAAATTTTGGACGCTAACTTGATGCCATCTGTGAAAAAGCTGAAGTTAAAGAGAGGCTGGCTTCTACAAACGGATAATGATCCTAAACACACCTCAAAATCCACGGTGGATTACATCAAGAGGCGTAAACTGAAGGTTTTGCCATGGCCTTCACAATCTCCTGACCTCAACATAATTGAAAATCTATGGATAGACCTTAAAAGAGCAAAATATATATATATATATATATATATATATATATATATATATATATATATAAAAAAACGGGATTCAATTCCTGCGCTGCATGTCCATGTTTCCAGAGTCTCTATTAATGTTATTTCAGTGCTGCTCGATCCCACTCCCAGCCAGGGAGTAATTGGTATTGGTGCTAGAAACAAATAAGGAGAGCGCACCGGTAAACGTAAAATCATTCACTTTATATAGAAAAAGTAATATCCACATACATTGCAGTAAAAGTATCCAAACTCAGCGAGGTCCACACGACCATCAGAATTGTGCTCAACCGAGCTGGAACTGTCTCGTCGGCTCCGGACCCGGCGGGTGACGTCATTAAACTATAAATACATAGTTTAAAAAGACAGATAACATTGGTACAGGTGAGAATTCAGATGTTTTTGGATCCTCCGATGCCAACACAACACTTTTTATGCAGCTGTTATCAGTTGGAATGGGTATATAAGATCGTACCTACACACAATAACCACATCCCCTGACGAAGACTGTGATAGGTCGAAACGCGTTGGGCGTGGCTATCTGCTGAGGACGTTGTGACGTCACCCGCCGGGTCCGGAGCCGACGAGACAGTTCCAGCTCGGTTGAGCACAATTCTGATGGTCGTGTGGACCTCGCTGAGTTTGGATACTTTTACTGCAATGTATGTGGATATTACTTTTTCTATATAAAGTGAATGATTTTACGTTTACCGGTGCGCTCTCCTTATTTGTTTCTAATATATATATATATATATATATATATATATATATATATATATATATATATATATATATATATATATATATATATATACACACACACATATATATATATACATATATATACATATACCAAAATGAGACCCTGCCACACATACACACACAATATATACAGAATATATCCTCAGGATGGGTGGAATAGTCTGTTTACCTATAGGTATGTAATCAGCACTGACACCTACGGAAAGCTTAAGTTTAACACACCCTGTGCATACAGGCTCACTATTAAGCGTAGCTGGACTGGGGCCGTAAAAAAAATTATATACAACACACAACTGTTACCCAGTGCAGAGTGGCCGATGTAGATTGATAAATACAACCCCCGTGTCGGCAGCGTGAGCTGACCCCCCGCTGACTGCAGCGGGGGGCTTCGCCTCGTGGGGAGCAGGGACAGCCTTATTTGTACTCCTGCAAATAGTAAAATCTCCTCCACCATCCCCCCAGAAAGCGCGCTGAGCGGCGGGAGCCGACTGTCGCGGGTACATCAGTGTCTCAGCGGTACAGCGCTGCTGCTGAGAGCTGGGGAGCAGTGACGGCAGCCAGCAAGAGCTGACCGCGGCCATCAGCCTAGATGCGGGTGGGCGCAGCGTGAATGAGTGCTGGGGAGCGGTGGCAGAGAGAGATGTCCGCGGCTTGGCGCTGTACATCTGACCGCCACGTACAATTCAACCCCATGATTGGCCGCCCCGCTAGCCACAGCAACCCAAACGGTCCCTAATGATTGTGTAGCATGAGGCTGCTTGCAGTGTAAGGTAGTCCTGTTATGGGAAGAGTGCCTCTGCCTTCCACATCCATCCATCCGGACGGCGGCAGCAAGAGCTGACCGCCGAGCAATTCCACAGCAGCTGGTCTGGGAAGAGGGTGTCCGGCGCAGCGCCTGTAAACCCATCCCCCCCACCATAGTGAATAAAAATAAAAACATAAGGGGTCATTCAGAGTTGTTCGCTCGTTGCCGATTTTCGCTATGCTGCGATTTGTTGATAACTGCGCATGCACATGGTACACAGAGCGCATGCGCTAAGTTAATTAACACAAAACTTAGTAGATTTGCTAGTGTTCGAGCGGCGATTTTCAGTCGCACTGCAGATCGGTGAATGATTGACAGGAAAGGGGCGTTTCTGGGTGGTAACTGAGCGTTTTTCGGAAGTGTGCTAAAAAATGCAAGCGTGTCAGGTAAAAACGCGGGAGTGTCTGGAGAAACGGGGGAGTGGCTGGCCGAACGCAGGGCGCGTTTGTGACGTCAAACCAGGAACTAAACGGACTGAGCTGATCGCAATCTAGGAGTAGGTCTGGAGCTACTCAGAAACTGCAGGGAATTATTTAGTAGCAATTCTGCTAATCTTTCGTTCGCTATTCTGCTATGCTAAGATACACTCCCAGAGGACGGCGGCCTAGCGTGTGCAATGCTGCTAAAAGCAGCTAGCAAGCGAACAACTCGGAATGAGGACCATAGTCGTGGAGACTTGAGTAACGTGTCCTCCCTGGTGAGGACACAAAAAAACACTGAGGCTTCTGGGGAGTATGGAGGAAGAGGAGGAGGATTATACATTTAAATCTTTAAATGTGTCTATCCCTGCTATCGCACCGTCCATATCCCAAGAGCACTCCAGTGACCCCTAGTGGATGAAACAAATAATTTCAAGTGGGTAAACGTAAAGGGTAAAATTATTGCATTCACTAAATATAAACCTGCACTGCATGCTTCCCAATTACTTCTACTGGCAGTCATCAAAACAGGAGGTCATTCAGCTGGAGTTATAAAAAAATGCACATTACATAGATCAGAATCACTTTTCACAGTCATTAACTGTGGAACGACGAGAGACTTGTGTTCCCAATACACCATACTCACCGGCAGCTTGAAAGGACCCTGGCAGCTCTCTGCTCCCGATTGTTCCCGAGCGGTCGGTGTCATACCTCTTGTATACACCCTGACACAGAACAAGGGAAAAAACAAAAATAAGGAACAACCCTAGACATGAGATGTACATAAGAAGCTGCAGAGTCTGAACCACTTACCTGCCACTTCTTGATGTTGTTCCATAAATACTTAAATTCCTCAAAGCCCAATTTGCCAGTGCTATCACTCTGTATGGTAATGTTAAGGCATAAGGACTGCGTGTATCTCGGATGAGCGTGTTTGGCTATACTTGCCATTTGAGGTTGATTCTGATTTGAGGTTGCTATGGGTTACAACCGCTAATACAGATATGCTCAGGACATTTATCAATACCTTCAAAACCGTCACTAATACTGCATTCACCAACCCAACGCTGAAGGATGTATTTCCTACTTGTAGCACGTGGCACTGGCTCCGGACACACACATCCTCCCCCCAAATATGCACACCATTCGGACCCTCCTTTGGGAACGGAGAACTGCAATATTATTCGCTCCTGCTTTTCCAAATGTTTCTGCATATGGTGCAATCGAATCAAATTCTTCTAAACTACTCATTAGACATGACTTGGTTCCTGGCTGCCTCCACAAAATGTAACCCTCCAACCTCAACCTGTGATGCAGGAAATGTAGCCAGTCACTTTTATCCACCTGTGGCAGATGTGTCTGATAATAATTCCATTCTTCATGATGGCAAATTCCACTAGAACGTCCATCACTGGCATATCCTCTCATTCCTATCCATACATTACTATGTCCTCCTGTTCCACTGAAACAGCAGAACAATCTGATTCTACACATCACATTTACTGCAAAACGCAAATAGGCCTATAGTTGGAAAGATATTACACCCCACGCGCTAAAAGCCTGTAGTCAGATTTGGTGTATATTTCGATACAGTATACCACTGCCCTCCAAATCTATATGCTACAGACAAATAAATGGGGGGGGGGGGGGGGGTTTTATCTATAAAAATGTTTTCATTTATTTTAAGATCGGGGCTTTAATGCAGCAGATACCTACTGTAGCAGATTCAGTATGATTTACCGATGGCCAGGCTACCGGCTGTCAATATACAGACAGCCAGTATGCCAGCAGCAGGGCGAGCGCAAAGAGTCCCCTTGCGGGCTTGCTGCGCTCGCCCCAGGATCTATTCCCACTCTATGGGTATCGTGGACACCCACAAGTGGGAATAGTCCTGTAACACCAGTATTCCGGCTGGCGGGATTCTGGCGTTTGTATCCTGACCACCGGGATGCCTACAGCCAGCAAATTAAACATATCGTTCGTCCGGCACTCCACCACTCTCCCTAGCTGAACCTTGGTGACCTGGCCATAAGTATCTGTCCACATAACCCTAACTCTTCCCCTTAATCCTAATACCATAACACTATTACCTTCACCCACACCATTTAACGTATTGATTCCTATTGGAGAAAGTGTGCTGTATAAATAAAACTGCTATTATTCCTAACCCCAAACAACAATAATAGACTAAACCTTTATCTTAAACCCTACCGCTAATACCCAAAACCCTCATAAATAATCTTACTACTCTAACACCCCATCGCTCAGCCTTAATCCAAACCCTGACAATACTCAAAACCCCTAACCACAAACCCTAACCAAAAATAACACCCTTAAAGGGGCAGATTAGATGGGCCAAATGGTTCTCATCTGCCGTCAATGTTTCTACGTAATTCCATGGAGTACTGGACCAGTGTTACCTCAACGACGCCACCATCATCATGCTTGGACATAACGGCCCTGCTACTCGCAATTTCAAGGACTTCATCTTGCCATCTTGGCTCGCTCAATCCCCTTTACCTGCACTCCCCTTCCCCTTTATTTTTCACGGTGTACACCTCTTACCCTCCAGCCAGATAACGCTCCTTCCCCAGCATTAAAGATCTCCTCCTACCACCCCCTTCTGCTTTTAGCACACCTAGTTCCCCTTCTCTTAACGTCCATTCAGAATACAAATATAAAAAGAATATAAAAGCGAATGTTCAAGATAAATTTTGGCTAATTTCCAAACAGAAAAAAATAAGAAAAAATCCCACACTGTGTAATGTAAAAGGATACATCCATCACTGCCACCATACTGCGACACGAGTCAATGCTGAACCCGTCTGTCTTCAGGTCCTGATCTGTAAGGAGAGAGGAGAGATTTTCTTTATGTCCCTTTAACAAACAGGATCCCTGGAAAACTGAACACAAAAGCTCAGAGCAAACAAAGATCATTTAACGTAGCAGCCTTTTCTTTTGGAGAAAGTGTGACGTCTGGCATTTCCCAGTACAATCAGTAATACCATGAGCTCTCCAGACTACAGGGCTCTCTCATTAACATTGCATTTAGCAGCAAAAACTTCAACGGGATGCAGACCCAAACCCCTGAACTCCAAAAGCGGCAGGAGATCAACGTCGGCATTCCAAGAGCAAGTATTGCCCCCCCAAGGAAGAATGGGTTAGGTTTAGGCTGTGTGTGTGGGGGGGGGGGGGGGGGTAGGTTAGGGTCAGGCTACGGGGAGAGAGGGTTAGGTTTAGGCACCTTCGGGGGGTGGTTAGGGTCAGACACTAAGTGGGGGAGTTAGGGTTATGCTGCAGGAAGGGAAGGATAGGGGGTAGGGGAGGGGGAGAACACCAAGCAGTCACCCCTGTCGGTCTTCCAAACATTGGGATCCCGGTGTCTGTATTATGTTTGCTGAGATCCCAAAGGCCAGCATTTAATAGATACCGGATGCACTATGCGCTCCTTAGTTGGGACAACGGTGAGTCGTTAGATGTTGTTTTTCAAACAGACTTGTAATGGTGTTGGGATAGTTCTTCCTTTTATCCACAGAAAAAGCCTCAGAAACAAACAAAAAAAAAAAAAAAAAAGGAGAGACAGGGAACACTTCTCATAGTGTGCATCAGATGGTCATGGTATGAGATGTATAACACACAAACAAACCGGGGGGGGGGGGGGGGGGGGGGGGGGGGGATTTACTTCGTACCCTGGTGTACTTTGGAAGAGCCGGTGAGGTATCCTTTGCTGAGCAACCAGGAGGGCAGTTTCACCCGGGTTATACCATCTATCCTGTCCATGTGTTTGCTTATGCCTTGGGACCAACAAGGCCTTACACGGGAGATTTGGAGAATAAGGAGTGGCCATATTAGGATCAACACCATTGTGCGGAGGTCTTCAGGTGGGAAACTCCAAAACAGCTACGTGAGGAATTGTCTGTTCTATACGTGACATTTGGCCTAGTGGAGGCCAATAAAGGGGACGTTTTGTTTGTGTGTTATACATCTCATACCATGACCATCTGATGCACACTATGAGAAGTGTTCCCTGTCTCTCCTTTTTTTTTTTTTGTTTCTGAGGCTTTTTCTGTGGATAAACGGAAGAACTATCCCGACACCATTACAAGACTGTTTGAAACACAACATCTAACGACTCACCGTTGTCCCAACTAAGGAGCGCATGGTGCATCCAGTATCTATTGTATTATTTGTATTCTCATAAGCTAGTGACGCCACTGAGGTGTGAGGCACAATGTGTTCCTCATGGAGAAATAGTCTATATACTCATGTACTAGTGACACTACTGAGGTGTGAGACACAATGGATTCCTCATGGCTGTATTCTCATGGATTAGTGTCACTACTGAGGTGTGAGGCACAATGGGTTCCTCATGGAATGATAGGTTGTACTCTCATACACTAATGACACCACTGAGTTGTGAGGCACACTGTTCCTCAAGAGGTGATAGGTTGTACTTTCATATACTAGTGACACCCCTGAAGTGTGAGGCACAATGTGTTCCTAATGGAGTTATAGTCTGAACAAAATATCTCAACACACCAAATGGCTGCCTCCTCTGCAAGCATGCTACAACTATACTTCAAAACTAGAATATTTCAATATAATGTGGTCACTGGGGGGGGCACTATTTAATAGTCTAGAGCAGGCATTCCCAACCTCGGTCCTCAAGGCACACTAAGGGAGGAATTCAAATCTTATCGCACCCCCTATCTCCCGTCTAAAGTGACGGGAGATAGAGGGGCGATATTCAAATGGCCCCCGTTGCTCCGCTGATCGCGCCCATTATAGTCAGATTTAGGCACGCAAAGCACCTAAACCCGACTAAAGTAATAGGCGCAATCGTAAAAATTACCGGTTTGGTCTTTTTACACGCATTTCAGCTCGCTACCACCCGGAAGCTGAAATGATCTTGTCGCGCCAGTCGGCAGTAACATTAGAATACTGCCGGCGGGGGCGATCGCGTCCAGGAGGGTGGGGGACAACATTTGAATCCGGCCCTAAGATTGCAGGTTGTAGTGATATCCAGGCTTCAGCACAGATGGTTAAAACCAAAATATCTGAGGGGCTAATTAAGCCATCTGTGCTTAAGCATGGTTATCACGAAAACCTGGACTGTTATGTGTGCCTGAGAGACTGAGGTTGGGAATGCCTGCTCTATAGTGATATTTCATTTTACCTGTGAATAGCAACACAAGTAGATACTCCAGACACAGCTATAAAAGTATACTACAAGAATGATGGGAAAAAAACAGTGACAGTGATTACATTGCTCATGTGTCGGGGATACTCACGTCTACTAACTACTTTGTTGAGAATTCCCATCAGCTCAGTCGGGCTGACTTCCATGTCCTATGAAGACAAAGAGGTCACTGAAACTGCAGACATTCCAGGTAAAACACTGAAAACAAAGCCGTGCACTGCTGGGGACTCTCCCTCAGACAACATCACGCGTGCCAACATCAGGCAGCTGTGCCAAGCCGAAAGTGCACTCTCATTACTCACATCTCCGGCCAGCTGGCTGAAGAGACGACGGAACTGCCGCTCCTCCTCGCTCTCATTTGCTTGAATGGTCGAAATATGGGTCCTTGGGGGCTGGAGAGAGAGAATTAGGCAGTGAAGGGAGGTAGGGCAATGCTAGATCCAGATGGAGGACAGACTAGGAGAGGATGAGCTTATAGTTATAACACCCTGACCCAGAGTGAGAGCTACGCCAGTCTGCATCGCGTATCTGGCACGAAATTGCTCCACAAAGTGGGGGCACTGATATGCCCATATGCACAATTTTTGAACCTTAAAAAGTGGCAGGGAGGGGGTAAAATTTAATGTTGGCCAAACACAGTGATATATATGGATTAGGGGGAGGGGGGGGGGGGCTGAAGTCCCTAATTCTTCACATAAGAGGTACTACAATGCTGACACTTGTAGTGCCACACAAAGAAAATAAATGCAGGTACACACTGTAAACACGAAGAACAATTATAATAAATTCTGCAATTTAGCATTGAGAAAATTTGAGATTCTTAGCCAAAACAACAAGGGCCCCACCTACCACGGCCAGGTGACCTCAACAGGTGGGTCCCTAACATTACTAATGTTCAGGTACAGAGCATGAGACCCCCTGGGCCAGCACAACCCAACCTCCACAACAAATCACACTAGAGGCAACTTCTCCACTATTCCCACTGCTTAGTACATCTCCCCCTAAGTGTTAAAAGGTTTTACATTAATAAGAAGCGCCGTACTAAAAATGTTACATACTGTAGGTGAAAAGTAGTAATTAGAGTGTTAAATTAGCAAAAAGCAGTTTAGGTACTAAGAAGTGTAAGATTAAGTGTTCCAATTATGATGCCCCGAAATAGGCATTGCCAGTGTTCTTAGTGTTTAGAGTGTGCACCTGCATTTTCTCATTTTCCTGTGCGTCAAATACAGTGATAACATGTTTATGCAAATACAGCTGATGAGGCACTGCAGAAACTAGCATATATGTCTGTTAGACGGTGACTCCTAGGCAGTTGTAAGTGCTCTGGTGATGATGACTGGTCATACACCAAGTCCATACACTGCAGACGCAATCTCGGGCACATCTTGAGATGGGGACATCTTGAGATTGGGCAGAAATACGCCATTTTTCGAATTTCCACACATTTTGGAAACAACTCTTCGTCAACCCCAAAAAGCGAAAAGATTAATGTTTGGACACATGCACAGAAGTGTCTTTAATCTGCTGTCCTATATTAAAAAAGAGAAGATGAGTGAGTGATGCCTGCGCCATAGACATCTCTGTACAGGCAGCAACATTCCCATAGGGCCCAGAAGAAATTTCACATAGCGCAGGCTGGCGTTGCGATCAGACTCCCATGTGGTTACTTTTTTGGTCTACTGGAAGGAAATGAAGACCCGGTACAGGGAAAGTAAAACGGCCAATGTTACTTTTTTTTGTACCACAAAATTGGATTTTTGATCATGCGTAGTATGAATTCTATGGGCGACACTGGATACACAGTTGTAGCACTGGAGATTCAGCATTTTAAATAGAATTCCAAAACCTCAGGCTCACCCCCACTATTTCCCTACTGGCCCGGTCGCTTCACACCAGAAGATGTAGATCTTCCAAGCGCGGGGAAAACTGTTGACCACAAGAACCTTCCTAACCCGAAACACTAACAGAAAACATATGGCCTCTAAAGATCAGGGCTAGAGCAGCCACACCATTAAAGCCAGCTAAGGAAACCCTTGTGAAAAAGGGGCTTGAGAACAGGTAATGGAGGCAGGATCCACAGTATGGTCTCTCTGCCCTGCTGGGTACCAAACGGATCCTACGAGAATCCCCTGAACACTCTTACATTTTTCCTCACCAGAACACCCATGACAGGAGAGTGGGTATAGCAAAGGGCATAACCTCTAGCAGAAATGGGATGTAGTCATATCTTAGACAGCCAAAACTTAGACACCAAGATATCAACTGTCAGAATGTTGACATGGACAAAGGGGGTAATTCAGATCTGATCGTAGAGGTGGCAAATTTAGCACATCTACGATCAGTTTCTCAGACATGCGGGGGACGCCCAGCACAGGACTATGCCGTCCCACATGTATGGCCATACCCACCCCCCTTCACGCAAGGGTGCAAAAGCGCATTTGCACCCGCTGAGTAGCTCCCTGCCTGGGCTGCTCCTGCGCACTGTCAGGCCGCTACTCGCTGCCTCCCGGGTCACAGCAGCTGTGGTCACGCAGCCACCGCAACGGTCCAGCGACACCTCCGTTGTCTGGACCGCGCCCCACCAACGGCGTTCTAATACAATTGGCATGCCCCCTCCAGCCTCTGCCTATCAATCAGGCAGAGGCAATCGCAGCCCTGAGATGCTTGTAGAATCTCACTGGGCTCCCAGGGTGCGCACGCGCAGTGCACCCACTCCACATAGGAGCTGCAGTGATCCAGTCTGAATTAGGCCCAAAATGTTGACAACCAAAAGGTCATAAGGTCAACAGTTAAAAGGTCATCAGGGTTAAAACGTGTACCCAACCCAGCAGCAATTACTTGGGGTCCCTTAAACAGAAATCAATACACTATTATGCGACTCAGCAGTTGCCACTACTGTCCGCAATCCGCTTGAATGACTTCCTTGAGAAGAGATCATTATTTGTAGTAAAAGGTACTGACTGTTGAGCAATAGCTTCTAAGTTTCTAACCCTGAGGATGAAAATTGATGACCAACCTTCGGCTGCTTCCCTCACAGGCTTTGCTGGAAACTTGCACAGCCAGGGAACCCACTCTGCATTGCAGCACATTACGTTTAAGCCAAGTATTCCCCTTTAATTCTGACTGACTGTACTGAAGAGTGATGGGACTACAGCCTTGAAGGCTGGTATCAGTTGACACAGCCTTCCAGTCCAAGGTGGACGGAGGTTGAACAGTCACCGATGATAGATGCACTTTAATCTGAAAAGTTGTCTTGAGGTTGGAGTTACGGTAAATCAGATCTATTACAAAATTGTCTCAATCTGGAACACCCTCAAATTGGATTATGTAGACTGCACAGCTTCAAGGATGAAATCAAGTTACATAGGACCATTACGTGAAGAGCAGACCCAAGCTAACAGGAGAGAAAGTTTTCTGGTAAGAACACCTTTGCTGATGGGTGTCCCAATGGATAAACTCTTAGAGCTTACCCAACGGAAAAAGAGTCAGGAGGATCTCCTGAAGCGATGGTATCCATATCCCAGCTGTTGAAATCTTGGAAGCAGCATCCAGACTTTCAAAACCCCAATGGATCCCGGTGAGTATTTTAACCGTACCCCTAACCCACCAATCTCACAGCCTAACCCCATCCCTAGTGCCTTACAGTCAGGATCCTGACCCTCAGGAAACTGCTGCGGACATTCAGACTGTCAGGATTTCAACAGCCGGGATTCGGACCGCGTCACCTTCTAAAGTTAATGACTTAACCATGAGACTCCAGGACCTGAGACCTCAGCTAGGTAAGTAGACAAAGGAAATATTCTCTCTTTCTCCTCATCAATTAAGAATTGTGAGGTCCACGATCTAGTACCTGCCAGAGGGCTGCCACTAAATCTCCTACTCCAGGAGTAATTCCCACAAAAGGGTAATAAAACCTCTAGGACTGAACTTCATTTTGGGAGAACTCCTCAGAGTCTGACTTCCCAAGCCATAAGTGCAGCTGGAGTCTGACGCTTCCGCAGACAGGTTAAGGTGGTGGATTACATTATCCTCACTTGAGGAGAGCAGACCGAACCATACAAGGTCATGCACCAGCATTGCCAGGCCAAATGGCCAAAGTGGCTCACCCGATGATGCCACAGTAGAACCCCAAGGCCCCTTTTCCCCACCCAAACCCTGGACGTACTCTACTGATCCTCCCCAACTGATGAACAGCTGCAGTGCACTGCAAAGCAGACACATCATTCACAGCAAGTTGCAGTACTACAGGCCTGCTGTCCACAGACAGCAATAGACAACATTCAGCCAGCGCTGCTGTCTGCTACTATTTCTGTTGCAGGCCTCAGTAAGGGAAGCATTATCTCCTGCCTTGTTTGGATCGGTGTCCCTACCTTTGTAGTTAGATCTATGGTGCCCAAGATTCTGTACTGCACCTCTACACCCCAGAGTCCACCGTAAGATGCGCTACCTTCCCCTCCATACAGGACCAGAACATTGAGTCACAGGGTAAGCACAGTGCATTCACAATGTCTATGTAATAGATCAGCCTGTGGCTGGATGGTGGCATCTTATTACTAAACTAAGCAGCCGACCATATAATAACCTTCTAGTAATGTGCGGACAATTATAGGCCTGTCTTAGACTCAGAAGAAAAAATGACAACAACATTGCGTTCTCTTACCGGAGGATCTGGGCTGTAATTTGAAGCAGCATCACTGGAAAGGAAAGCATAAGAGGTGTCACAGACTGATCACAATCTTGCAGTTATTCTAGTATAAATCTGCTGAAACTAGAGTGGCCAATCCAGGGACATTTCTTCAATCCCGGGAAGAAGGATTGAAAAATGTTCAATCACGGGATTACCGGGATTGGCTGTAATTCAGTGTTCCGACTCCCTCTCCGGAACTGCCCAGGTCAGATAAAGCACAACAATCTCACCGGGTGGGCGGGACACTTCCGTTGCGTCCTGGCGGCTGGGTGGGCAGTGCGGCGGTGAGGTCCTGTGGCTGCGCAGCGTGACAGAGTCAGAGGTCACGCTGCGCAGCCGCCAGATCTCACCGCCACACCAGAGCCGAGGGAGGCGAGCACAGGGAGCCGGGCCGTGTCCGAGTGTCCTGAGGACGCTCAACGCTGGCCAACATAACCAAAAATAGCCTGCTGGCCAATCCCGAAATCCCAGAGATTGGAAGCTCCAATCCCAGGATTGAATCCCGGCCAATTTTAGGTCGGGATCCCGCAGATCCCGAGATTGGCCACCCTAGCTGAAACACTAATTATATATTATTACATAGATCTATAACATGGTAAAACATTGCTTGTTGTGTTTATTTTGTTAAAAATTTTGGGCTCAAACAATAAGATTTTAAACCTACCGGTAAATCTTTTTCTCCTAGTCCATAGAGAATCCTGGGGACTCCGTAAGGACCATGGGGGTATAGACAGGCTCCGCAGGAGACATGGGCACTCTAAAGACTTTAGAATGGATGTGCACTGGCTCCTCCCTCTATGCCCCTCCTCCAGACCTCAGTTAGAGAAACTGTGCCCAGAGGAGACGGACAGTACGAGGAAAGGATTTTTGTTAATCTAAGGGCAAGATTCATACCAGCCCACACCATATAACCTGGAATATACGCAACCGGTTAACAGTATGAACAAAACAGCATCAGCCAACGACTGATCTTAACTGTAACATAACCCTTATGTAAGCAACAACTATATACAAGCCTTGCAGAAATATGTCCGCACTGGGACGGGCGCCCAGCATCTTCTACGGACTAGGAGAAAAAGATTTACCGGTAGGTTTAAAATCTTATTTTCTCTTACGTCCTAGAGGATGCTGGGGACTCCGTAAGGACCATGGGGATTATACCAAAGCTCCCAACCGGGCAGGAGAGTGCGGATGACTCTGCAGCACCGATTGAGCAAACATGAGGTCCTCATCAGCCAGGGTATCAAACTTGTAGAATTTTGCAAAGGTGTTTGAACCCGACCAAGTAGCTGCGCGGCAAAGCTGTAAAGCCGAGACACCTCGGGCAGCCGCCTAAGAAGAGCCCACCTTCCTAGTGGAATGGGCCTTTACCGAATTTGTTAACGGCAATCCAGCCGTAGAATGAGCCTGCTGAATCGTGTTACAGATCCAGCGAGCAATAGTCTGCTTAGAAGCAGGAGCGCCAAGCTTGTTGGCTGCATACAGGACAAACAGTGCCTCTGTTTTCCTAACTCGAGCCGTCCTGGCTACGTAGATTTTTAAGGCCCTGACCACATCAAGGGACTTGGAATCCTCCAAGTCTCCCGTAGCCACAGGCACCACAATAGGTTGTCCTCAACTCTGCTCTATCCACATAGAAAATCAGATAGGGGCTTTTGTGAGACAAAGCTACCAATTCAGACACCCGCCTTGCAGATGCCAAGGCCAACAACATGACGACTTTCCAAGTGAGAAATTTTAATTCAACTGTTTGAAGAGGCTCAAACCAGTGAGATTTTAGGAACTGTAACACCACGTTAAGGTCCCATGGTGCCACTGGGGGCACAAAAGGAGGCTGGATGTGTAGCACTCCCTGTACAAAAGTCTGGACTTCTGGGAGAGAAGCCAATTCCTTCTGAAAGAATATAGATAGGCTCCATTAAGGTACAGATTTCGGCCCTAACTTCAGGTCCATATCCACTCCTGTCTGTAGAAAGTGGAGAAAACGGCCCAGGTGGAAATCTTCCGTAGGAGCATTCTTGGCTTCACACCAAGACACATACTTTCTCCAGATACGGTGATAATGTTTCGCCGTCACCTCCTTCCTAGCCTTTATCAGAGTAGGGATGACCTCCTCCGGAATACCTTTCCCAGCTAGGATTAGGTGTTCAACCGCCATGCCGTCAAACGTAACCGCGGTAAGTCTTGGAACACGCAGGGCCCCTGCTGCAACAGGTCCTCCCTGAGAGGAAGAGGCCATGGATCTTCTGTGAGCTTCTCCTGAAGATCCGAATACCAGGCCCTTCGAGGCCAATCTGGAACAATGAGTATTGTCTGCACTCTTTTTCGTCTTATGATTCTCAATATTTTTGAGATGAGAGGAAGAGGAGGGAACACATAGACCAACTGAAACACCCACGGTGTCACCAGGGCGTCCACCGCCACTGCCTGAGGGTCCCTTGACCTGGCACAATACCTCCGAAGCTTCTTGTTGAGGCGTGACGCCATCATGTCTATTTGAGGAAGTCCCCAAAGACTTGTTATCTCTGCAGAAACTTCTTGATGAAGTCCCCACTCTCCTGGATGAAGATAGTGTCTGCTGAGGAAGTCTGCTTCCCAGTTGTCCACTCCCGGAATGAATACTGCTGACAGAGCGCTTACGTGATTTTCCGCCCAGCGTAGAATCCTGGTGGCTTCCGCCATTGCCACTCTGCTCTTTGTCCCGCCTTGGCGGTTTACATGAGCCACAGCTGTGGCGTTGTCGGATTGAATCAGAACCGGTAGGTCGCGAAGAAGATTCTCCGCTTGTCGTAGGCCGTTGTACATGGCCCTTAATTCCAGTATGTTGATGTGAAGACAAGCCTCCTGGCTTGACCATAGTCCTTGAAAATTCTTTCCTTGTGTGACTGCTCCCCATCCTCGGAGGCTCGCGTCCGTGGTCACCAGAACCCAGTCTTGAATGCCGAACCTGCGACCCTCTAGAAGGTGAGCACTCTGCAGCCACCACAGGAGAGACCACCTGGCCCTGGGGGACAGGCTTATTTTCTGATGAATTTGAAGATGGGACCCGGACCACTTGTCCAGAAGGTCCCACTGAAAAGTCCTCGCATGAAACCTGCCGAAGGGGATGGCCTCGTAGGTCGCCACCATTTTCCCCAGTACTCGAGTGCATTGATGGACTGACACTCTTTTCGGTTTTAACAGGTCTCTGACCATGTTCTGGAGTTCCTGGGCTTTTTCCATCGGGAGAAAACCCCTCTTTTGTTCTGTGTCCAGAATCATTCCTAAGTAAGATAGCCGAGTCGTTGGAACCAACTGTGACTTTGGTAGATTTAGAATCCAGCCATGCTGCTGCAGCTCATATATTTTAAACAATGTTAAAGTTTTCAATACTCCTAACTCCCTTAAGGTAGAGATCCGCTCACATATCAATTGTAACAGTTCTTTTGTGATATATCTATTGAGCTGCAATTGTGGTCTTATCTATGTGGGTAGGACGACACGAAAATTAAGAACTAGGTTTCTTGAACACAGACGCAATATTCAAAAAGGTTTTGTGTTCCATAGCGTCTCTAGACATTTTTCAGACAAACACCAAAAAAATCCAGAAGATATAAAATTAATTGGTATTGAGACAATACCACCGACAGCACGCGAAGGAGATAGATATAGAAAGTTATGCCTGAGGGAGAACTACTGGATCCACAAGTTGAGGACCCTAATGCCGGAGGGCCTTAATGAATGCATTGAATTCGACCTAGGATGAGAAAAGTCAATATTTATTAATCAAAAAAATCATGCTATAGATGTTTCGGGTACCCAGTTTCTTTCTGCTTTAAACCCTTTACACAATCTCTATTAATGAAGGTCATAGATGGGTACTATATTTTGATATTTTCTCTAAGTTTTTTTGTGAAATTTTAAGATTACCCATAATGAATAGTCTTCTTGCAGCTATGGTGTGTTGTAGTGAGGTCAGTGGCACGTCGGGTTGAGACACTATTTGGTGCCTCAGTTGGACGTGGGATACGAACTCATGGCAGTCACCAGTGCGCAGTCAATAGAGAATAAATTTATTTTATTCCTCACGTTTATACACGAGCGACATAAGGACTCATGACGTTATGAGCTAACAAGAATATAGGTTACTCATGACCTTCATCCTGACGTTTGTTTTACTTTGACCACTTTTTGTGTCTCTCTTTCTTCTTTTTTCCTATATTTATTTTATTTTAGCTATGGAGATAATATTAAATATCAAGTTCTACATGTACTTCCGAGTGTCTGTCAGCTTACAAATACAGGTCTGAATCTCTTCCACACACAGCAGGGCCAGTGGCACACTGAGTTAGATCACTGAATAGCATCCCTCCACAGACCCCAGTTCGAATCCATGATGGTCAGATAGATACAGTTTAATCATTTATTCATTTATTCTTTATTTTTTATTTTATTTATTTTTACTCTTGATTTATTATTATTATTTTTGAAACTATGTTTCATCGTCTGCTTTATTTTATTCTATCCTATTCTATTAGATAATATATGTCCTCTGCTCAGAACTATAGTAGATTGTCAACATCAAATAAGTAAACTATGTTTAAATGTCATCACAGGTGACGGCTAATTAGCTCCTGCTTCTCATTGTAGTAATTGTCCATTAGAAAACCTTCTGCACAACATTGCAATCCCTATGCAGAGGTTTAATCTGTGGATTTATATTGTTTCTGTTCACGGGTCAATTCTGCCATATGCTTCGATTGTTTTCTATAACAATGTGTTTTTTAAACTGTGTTATTTTGAGAGCGAACGTGTATGTAATGTGTTTCATAGGGCAGTTGCCTTAATTGTTAATCACTGACATCTGCATGTCATCAGTAGCTCAGGCTTTAAATACTGGTAAATGTGGAGGCAGGATCATACCTTTGAAAAAGTCACGTGATCGTGACGAAACGCGTCAGGACTCCGCCTCCAAACTAGCACACCTGGTCCAAGGTGTTACACTGCCGTGCAAACCCTCCTTGGTTTCCAATTTCAGCCTATTACCGGCTCGTCACCGTACAGGCTGTCGTCCATCTCACCACTGCAACTGGTGAGCATTACCGGACTTTGCTTCCATCCAGCCGCAAGCTTATACCATCTCCTCACCGCGACGAGTGACTACTGACAGGCTGTCTACTAGATATCGTCCCTCCGCTGTGCAACAATTTGGGCAAAGCAGGATTGTTTTGGCCGGGGACGCTCGGCCGAAATTTATACCAGCCCAATCGGAGAGGTACTATACACACACATCACCATCTGCCGGGTGACATATACGAGGTAACCATTTCTCTGGGACTGCACCGCATTGAGTTTCTTTTTTCTGAACTTTATATTGGACCTTTATTGCCATATACCATATACCAGTTATCACTACTCCATATACCTTTGAGACAGATACAGGTGTGCTTTTATTTTAAGTTTGTTTTATTAACTACATGTCATTTTTAATAAATTTAATACCTTTATAGTACACGTTTGCTCTTTTTGTACTTAACTACTGACACAGCGCAGCCTCTCTTGTTGTTTCAGTCTACTCTCTCCATTCTTCACATAGTGGTCAAGGCAAGCGCAGTGTCTCAGCAGTTTATTATTTTATCTATACTATCGTTAGGCGCTGCACTAAGAGTGTTTTTTTATGCTGCTGCAGCACTCTCAGGGAGAGTGACACGCTTTTCTGCAACTGTTCCTTTGATCTCGCTTTTATCAGGAGATCGTCCAAAGTACGGGATAATTGTAATACCTTGCCTGCGCAGGAGCACCATCATTTCCGCCATTACCTTGGTGAAAATCCTCGGGGCCGTGGAAAGCCCAAACGGCAACATCTGAAACTGGTAATGACAGTCCAGTAGACCGAATCTCAGGTATGCCTGATGAGGAGGATATATGAGGACATGAAGGTATGCATCCTTTATGTCTAGTGACACCATAAAATCCCCCCCTTCCAGGCTGGAGATAACTGCCCTGAGCGATTCCATCTTGAACTTTTTCAAGTACAGGTTTAGGGATTTTAAATTTAGAATGGGTCTGACCGAGCCATCCTGTTTCGGGACCACAAATAGGGTTGAATAGTACCCTCTACCCTGTTGTATTAGGGGAACCTTGATAATCACTTGCTGTTGACACAGCTTTTGAATTGCAGCTAAAACTATCTCCCTCTCTGGGGGAGAAGCTGGTAAAGCCGATTTGAAAAATCGTCAAGGAAGCGCGTCTTCGAATTCCAGCTTGTAGCCTTGGGATACAATTTCCATCGCCCAAGGATCCACGTCCGACTGAACCCAGACGTGGCTGAAGAGTCAAAGACGTGCCCCCAGCGTCATGTGGAGCCCCAGCGTCATGCGGTGGATTTAGTAGAAACCGGGGAGGACTTCTGATCCTGGGAACTAGCCGTAGCAGGCATTCTTTTCACTCTACCTTTACCTCTGGCGAGGAAGGAAGAGCCCCGACCTCTTCTGGACTTACGCGACCGAAAGGACTTCATCTGATACTGTGGGGTTTTCTTTTGCTGTGGGGGAACATAAGGCAAAAAAGTAGATTTATCCGCGGTAGCTGTGGAAACCAGGTCCGCGATACCTTCCCCAAATAAAACCTCACCCTTGTAAGGCAAAATTTCCATATGCCTCTTTGAGTCGGCATCACCCGTCCATTGGCGGGTCCACAGAGCTCACCTAGCAGAAATCGCCATGGTGTTGGCTCTCGAACCTAGAAGCCCAACATCTCTCTGAGCGTCTCTCATATATAAGACTGCGTCTTTAATGTGACCTAAGGTCAATAAAATGGTATCCCTATCTAGGGTATCAATGTCAGCAGACAAGGTATCTGTCCAAGCTGATACCGCGCTACAAACCCAAGCCGATGTTATTGCCGGTCTGAGCAAAGCACCCGTATGTGTATAAATAGATTTTAAGGTAGTTTCCGGTCTGCGATCAGCAGGATCCTTGAGGGCTGCCGTGTCAGGAGACGGTAGCGCCACCTTCTTGGACAAGCGCGTTAAAGCCTTGTCCACCCTGGGCGAGGATTCCCACCGTACCCTGTCCTGTGCAGGGAAAGGATACGCCATAAGAATCCTCTTGGGAATCTGCAGCTTTTTGTCTGGAGTTTCCCAAGCTTTTTCAAATAACTCGTTAAGTTCATGAGATGGGGGAAAGGTTACCTCAGGTTTCTTTTCCTTAAACATGCATACCCTCGTGTCAGGGACAGAGGGGTCATCTGTGATATGCAAAACATCTTTTATTGCAATAAATCATATAATGAATACTTTTGGCCACCCTTGGGTGTAACCTCGCATCATCGTAGTCGACACTTGAGTCAGAATCCGTGTCGGTATCAGTGTCTGCTACTTGAGACAGGGAACGTTTTTGAGACCCTGAAGGGCCCTGTGACACAGTCAAAGCCATTGATTGACTCCCTGTTTTATCCCTGGACTCTGCTTTGTCCAATCTCTTATGGAATAAAGCCACATTTGCATTTAAAACATTCCACATATCCAACCAATCAGGTGTCGGCATTGCCGACGGAGACACCACAATTATCTGCTCCACCTCCTCCTTAGATGAGCCTTCCGCTTCAGACATGCCGACACACACGTACCGACACCCCCACACACTCAGGGATATATCTATATGGAGACAGATCCCCCAATAAGGCCCTTTGGAGAGACAGAGAGAGAGTATGCCAGCACACAGCCAGCGCCACTGGACACTGGAATAAAATCCCAGTTAGTATTCAGCGCTTTATATCTATAAATACACTCACTGCGCCAATAAAATGTCCCCCCCCCTCTCTTTTTTGCCCTCTGTAACAGTGTTCAGCAGGGGAGAGTCCGGGGAGCCAGCTTCTCTGCAGTGTGCTGTGGAGAAAATGGCGCTGGTTAGTGCTGGAGGACCAAGCCCCACCCCCTCACCGGCGGGCTTCGGTCCCGCTCAAATTATTTATACTGGCGGGGGTTTATTAATATACTGTCTCCGCTGTATCTATTCTTTATGCCAGTGTCCCCAGAGGTTTTTATTGCTGCCCAGGGCCCTGCACACTTACAGTGCCCGCTGTGTGTGTTTGTGTGGGAGCAATGGCGCGCAGCGTTACAGCTGCGCGTTACCTCAGTGAAGATCTGAAGTCTTCTGCCGCCTTTGAAGTCTTCTTTTCTTCTCATACTCACCCAGCTTCTATCTTCCGGCTCTATGAGGAGGACGGCGGCGCAGCTCCGGGACGAACGGCGAGGATGAGACCTGCGTTCCGACCCTCTGGAGCTAATGGTGTCCAGAAGCCTAAGAAGCAGAGCCTATCATTTAAGTAGGTCTGCTTCTCTCCCCTCAGTCCCTCGAAGCAGGTAGCCTGTTGCCAGCAGTGCTCCCTGAAAATAAAAAACCTAACAAAAGTCTTTTTCAGAGAAACTCAGGAGAGCTCCTCTGTAGTGCATCCAGTCTCCACTGGGCACAGGAACTAACTGAGGTCTGGAGGAGGGGTATAGAGGGAAGAGTCAGTGCACACCCATTCTAAAGTATTTAGAGTGCCCATGTCTCCTGCGAAACCCGTCTATACACTATGGTCCTTACGGAGTCCCCAGCATCCTCTAGGACGTAAGAGAAATTAACTTAATTCTATATACAGCAATATGCTATTATCCTGAGTGACGGTCACTTGTTGCTTATGGCGATTATCTCTGTGCTCACGTAATAGCATAGGCCAATAGCAGAAATAGATCAGCTTTTGCTGGTCAGGTGTCTGATTGGCTGGCCTAGGTTACAGGCCATCCCAAAAACCAGTCCAATTTTCTCATTCATTTAACAACGTTCGTTACACCAAGAACAAACGTACATTCCAAGTGTACCCAAAAGCGTTTGAGAGAGAGAGAGAGAGAGAGAGAGAGAGAGAGAGAGAGAGAGAGAGAGAGAGAGAGAGAGAGAGAGAGAGAGAGAGAGAGAACCATCTTTCAGCTGTCATTTTCCAAGCGCAGCCTGAAACATGGCAATCAGGAGCTGATTGGCTGCTACTTTATCTCTCTCCGAGGTTTGACATATCTCCCCCCGAGTCCGCTCAGCCGTCATGTAATATACAAACATTATTACATTTGGGTAAAGTGATATAAAATACAGTAGGCATGTAGATTAGATAATGAGAACGTGTGCGAGATAATCCTCTTATCAAATGTGGATTTTGTCTCCATTGCCAGTTATACCATAACCATCAAAGAAAATCTACTTAAATGACCCCTACATCAGTTTAGCCTTGTTCACAGAAGATTACTTGCAATAGAACAGTGCTTCCTATCTGCTATGGTCTACCATTCTGTAATGCACTTACGCCGCTACGGGTTGGGGCGGAAATGCCAGCGGTCGGGAAGCAGACGGTCAAAATTCCAACCGCTGCAACCCGATGGTTAGAATACGCCGGGTTGGGTAAGTATGCTAACCCTCCCCCCACAACCCTCCTTTACTGCAACCTAAGCACCAACACACACAGCCTATCCTTCCCCATTGGTGCCTAAACCTAACCCTCCCTCCCCCACAGCCTAAGCTTAACCCTCCCCATGGGTGTCTAAACCTAACCCGCCCTCCCCGCAGACTAACTCTAACCCTCCCCCGCAACCTAAACCTAACACAGATGACAATGAGGCTGCCTGGAACGGGTGGTCTTCAGTTTGCCGGCTGTTGGGATCCCGGCGCACAGTATACCAACGCCAGAATCCCGACACACGGCATACCGACACCTTTTCTCCCTCTTGGGGGTCCACGACCCCCCTGGAGGGAGAATAGATAGCGTGGAGTCCTAAGGTTTGAAATGGTCAGGCCTAAAAAGGCATCATTAACGCCATGGGCCGATGACCACATACACATCCAATGCATCCTCCATCCGCCTGCACTCACCATCCAACACAACCGGAATCTTATGTATCCCAATCAGATGTGATCTAAGACGGTCAGTCTCCTGGATCATGTATATTCTACTATTTGTGCCCTATCAGGTCTGAAACCGAGGATTTGTCACAATGAAGCAGGTGACAAATAAATGTTAAAATGTGTATATGCTTACCTGAGAGCGTTCATAATTCCTCCAAACATTCCTCCAGCACCGCCGCCAAACCCACCAATACCTCTGCCACCTCCACCTCCGAATTGGTTTATTAGGAACATGACTGCGATCTACCTGGAAATGGAGAAAATAGTCAGCACACCGCAGAGCAGGTACAGTACATCTTCCCCAACTTCTAATCACTCCAAGTTTATTTTATTTGTCTTAATCAACTTTTTTCTATCACATAAACATGGGCGCAGCCTTGTGTCCGAAGTGCAGAATTCAGGCTACCATTAGCCCTCTGCCAGCGTGCAAACCGTGCACAAGGATCCGCCTGTACCCCACTAATCATTGATTCTGCAACAAACCTAGCAGAGAACGGATGCACGCTGCAAGCTCACAGCACGGAGGAAGGATGGGAAACGCACTAGCGCCAGATGGGGTAGGCTACCCCCAGCTGCCTTGCCATAGCATTTGCATGCCCTACCAGCAAATATGCGTTAGAGAATGTTGGGATTTGTAGTTCCACAGCAGCTGGAGTGGGAACAAGTTGCCTACCCCTAGCGTAAGAGACCATCATATAGTAACAAAGCATACAAAGGAAACTCTTAACGGGGGTACTCACGGAGCGATAATCTAAGCAATCGGACTAGATCTCTCCGTGTGTACCCCCCTGCTAGATTGGCCTGCAGGCTCAATCTAGCAGGTCGCTCATTTCACCCGCTGGGTGAAATGAGCGCCGAGCACCCCCCTCCCGCCCTTCCGCACGCTCAGCACACATCTCTCCCCTGATCTCCCGGTGAGTACTGGCCTTTAGGAGTTTCTCAAACAAACGCCACCTGACCTGCTGCAGCTCTCTTGATGCAAGACAACTGATGCAGATAAACTTTGCATTGACGGGGCACAGTTGTTCTTGCCTGCCCCACCCACCTCAGTATTTGATAGCATAGGCAAATCTGTTGCTGGAGGAACCAGTTCCATGAGTAATAGGCTGGGGTCAGAGGGCGCACATGAATGACAGACTGATGAATTCTGAATAACCGGAGAGCAGAGGGATAACATGCAGCACTAGAAGCTGCTCTGGGACAGTTATTGATCACACTCTGATATATTACCAGGCTGCAAGGAATGGATCCCCATGCAGTCAGGCTAAGAATACAGGTCTACTATGTAGAATACATGTGCAGTATAGAGACAGTAGCTCTGCTAGATAGATAGTGAGGAATGCAGACGTAGGACCACACCCTGCTAAGAGACAGAAACCCCCCTGCCTTTTCCTCCCAGAGGGAAAATAACACACACACCGCAATGTATAGAGGAACTGGTCAGTCCACATCTGCAGAGAGACAGATGACACGTAGACGTCACAGAAAGGGCCCTTAAGCAACCGGCCCATACCCAGGATAGAGGGAAGTGTGTATCTCTACTGAGTGTAGAACTCGACCAGGGGCGTAGCCAGAACTTTGTGGGCCCCATAGCAACATTTTGAAGTGGCCCCTGTCAAGATCCGCTGCTGCTGTGCCCCCCGCTGCCGCTGTGAAGGGAAACTAGAGTTTCCCTTCGTGGAGAGGTCCTTTACTGTGCGGTGCGCGATGACGTCATCGCGCACCGCACATTAAAGGACCTCTCCACGTAGGGGTTCACAGCTGGCAGCGGGGGGGCACATTTCAGAGCGCTACAGTAGTCTGTACAGGGGGGCGTAAATGACCACGCCCCCTGTACAAAGCCACGCCCCCATTGCCGCCCTGGGCGCGCAAAGCCCCAGAACCCTTGTTAGAGGGCCCCCCAACCAGAGCACACCGACATCGCTAGCTTTCCCTCTCACGCCGTAGCAGAACCAGACAGCCAGAATACTAGCAGGACAGTATCCATTGCAGACCTAGTATAAGGTTTTATGGGCTACCGATTGAGCTTTCCGACCAGAGGAGAGATAGGAAGGTGGAGAGAGCTGTAAGTGACACAAGGTTCCCATCTTCTCCTCCCTGCCTGGGTCCTATGTAACCTGTTATCTAATGAGGGTCTAGAGAGAGACACACATGCAGAGTCCTCCTGAGTCCTGTCCCAGTGTGTAAGTAGTACAGAGGCTGCTGCTATTCTTGAATGTGACAAGATAAATCATAGATAAGGTTGTTTAAGTTGTATTTGTTCCACTACAAGAAAACTTTACAATCTAATATACCCCTTTGGATTAAATGTAATATACACAATCCACACAGCCTAACATGACCCAGTCCTGGAGGGATAACATGCTATCTTAAGTTATGATTGCAATCACCTGTGAAACACCTTCATCTATTAAATAGTTCAACACAGGTGACACCAATCATATATTAAGAAGGAAGTCCAGGTAGAGAGCATTTTGTCCCTCCTGGAATAGGTCATGTAGGGGGATATGCCCAATCTATAATAGACTCCCCCACCTTCCACCGGGGCCCCTTTGTCTTAAGTGCCCCGGGCACCCCCAAGGCTTAATCCGGCCCTGGGGTAAAAGTATGAAGCAGTGATAAGAGCGGAGAAGTGAGCCAGTGGCAACCAATCAGCTGCTCTGTATTAATTTTATAGAACGCAAATTATAAATGTTACTTCAATGTGCCAATTGGTTGCCATGGGCAACTTCTTCACTCTTATCACTGCTTCATACATTTACCCCTCAAAGAGGTCTTTTTGCAAAAAAAATAAGAATTTACTTACCGATAATTCTATTTCTCGTAGTCCGTAGTGGATGCTGGGGACTCCGTCAGGACCATGGGGATTAGCGGCTCCGCAGGAGACAGGGCACAAAAGTAAAAGCTTTAGGACTAGGTGGTGTGCACTGGCTCCTCCCCCTATGACCCTCCTCCAAGCCTCAGTTAGGATACTGTGCCCGGACGAGCGTACACAATAAGGAAGGATTTTGAATCCCGGGTAAGACTCATACCAGCCACACCAATCACACTGTACAACTTGTGATCTGAACCCAGTTAACAGCATGATAACAGAGGAGCCTCTGAAAAGATGGCTCACAACAATAATAACCCGATTTTTGTAACAATAACTATGTACAAGTATTGCAGACAATCCGCACTTGGGATGGGCGCCCAGCATCCACTACGGACTACGAGAAATAGAATTATCGGTAAGTAAATTCTTATTTTCTCTGACGTCCTAAGTGGATGCTGGGGACTCCGTCAGGACCATGGGGATTATACCAAAGCTCCCAAACGAGCGGGAGAGTGCGGATGACTCTGCAGCACCGAATGAGAGAACTCCAGGTCCTCCTCAGCCAGGGTATCAAATTTGTAGAATTTAGCAAACGTGTTTGCCCCTGACCAAGTAGCAGCTCGGCAAAGTTGTAAAGCCGAGACCCCTCGGGCAGCCGCCCAAGATGAGCCCACCTTCCTTGTGGAATGGGCATTTACAGATTTTGGCTGTGGCAGGCCTGCCACAGAATGTGCAAGCTGAATTGTACTACAAATCCAACGAGCAATCGTCTGCTTAGAAGCAGGAGCACCCAGCTTGTTGGGTGCATACAGGATAAACAGCGAGTCAGTTTTCCTGACTCCAGCCGTCCTGGAAATATATATTTTCAGGGCCCTGACAACGTCTAGCAACTTGGAGTCCTCCAAGTCCCTAGTAGCCGCAGGCACCACAATAGGTTGGTTCAGGTGAAACGCTGACACCACCTTAGGGAGAAACTGGGGACGAGTCCGCAGTTCTGCCCTGTCCGAATGGAAAATCAGATATGGGCTTTTGTGAGACAAAGCCGCCAATTCTGACACTCGCCTGGCCGAGGCCAGGGCCAACAGCATGGTCACTTTCCATGTGAGATATTTCAAATCCACAGATTTGAGCGGTTCAAACCAATGTGATTTGAGGAATCCCAGAACTAAGTTGAGATCCCACGGTGCCACTGGAGGCACAAAAGGGGGCTGTATATGCAGTACTCCCTTGACAAATGTCTGGACTTCAGGAACTGAAGCCAATTCTTTCTGGAAGAAAATCGACAGGGCCGAAATTTGAACCTTAATGGACCCCAATTTGAGGCCCATAGACACTCCTGTTTGCAGGAAATGCAGGAATCGACCGAGTTGAAATTCCTCCGTGGGGGCCTTCCTGGCCTCACACCACGCAACATATTTTCGCCAAATGCGGTGATAATGTTGTGCGGTCACCTCCTTCCTGGCTTTGACCAGGGTAGGTATGACCTCTTCCGGAATGCCTTTTTCCCTTAGGATCCGGCGTTCAACCGCCATGCCGTCAAACGCAGCCGCGGTAAGTCTTGGAACAGACAGGGTCCTTGCTGAAGCAAGTCCCTTCCTAATGGCAGAGGCCATGGGTCCTCTGTGAGCATCTCTTGAAGTTCCGGGTACCAAGTCCTCCTTGGCCAATCCGGAGCCACGAGTATAGTTCTTACTCCTCTCCGTCTTATAATTCTCAGTACCTTGGGTATGAGAGGAAGAGGAGGGAACACATACACTGACTGGTACACCCACGGTGTTACCAGAGCGTCCACAGCTATTGCCTGAGGGTCCCTTGACCTGGCGCAATACCTGTTTTTTGTTGAGGCGGGACGCCATCATGTCCACCTTTGGTTTTTCCCAACGGTTCACAATCATGTGGAAGACTTCCGTGTGAAGTCCCCACTCTCCCGGGTGGAGGTCGTGCCTGCTGAGGAAGTCTGCTTCCCAGTTGTCCACTCCCGGAATGAACACTGCTGACAGTGCTATCACATGATTTTCCGCCCAGCAAAGAATCCTTGCAGCTTCTACCATTGCCCTCCTGCTTCTTGTGCCGCCCTGTCTGCTTACGTGGGCGACTGCCGTGATGTTGTCCGACTGGATCAGCACCGGCTGACCTTGAAGCAGAGGTCTTGCTAGGCATAGAGCATTGTAAATTGCCCTTAGCTCCAGTATATTTATGTGGAGAGAAGTTTCTAGACTTGACCACGTTCCCTGGAAATTTCTTCCCTGTGTGACTGCTCCCCAGCCTCTCAGGATGGCATCTGTGGTCACCAGGATCCAATCCTGAATGCCGAATCTGCGGCCCTCTAGTAGATGAGCACTCTGCAGCCACCACAGAAGAGACACCCTTGTCCTCGGAGACAGGGTTATCCACTGATGCATCTGAAGATGCGATCCGGACCATTTGTCCAGCAGATCCCACTGAAAAGTTCTTGCGTGAAATCTGCCGAATGGAATCGCTTCGTAAGAAGCCACCATTTTTCCCAGGACCCTTGTGCAATGATGCACTGACACTTTTCCTGGTTTTAGGAGGTTCCTGACTAGCTCGGATAACTCCGTGGCTTTCTCCTCCGGGAGAAACACCTTTTTCTGGACTGTGTCCAGAATCATCCCTAGGAACAGCAGACGTGTCGTCGGGATCAGCTGCGATTTTGGAATATTTAGAATCCACCCGTGCTGTTGTAGCAGTACCCGAGATAGTGCTACTCCGACCTCCAACTGTTCCCTGGACTTTGCCCTTATCAGGAGATCGTCCAAGTAAGGGATAATTAAGACGCCTTTTCTTCGAAGAAGAATCATCATTTCGGCCATTACCTTGGTAAAGACCCGGGGTGCCTTGGACAATCCAAACGGCAGCGTCTGAAACTGATAATGACCGTTCTGTACTACGAACCTGAGGTACCCTTGGTGAGAAGGGCAAATTGGGACATGAAGGTAAGCATCCTTGATGTCCAGGGACACCATATAGTCCCCTTCTTCCAGGTTCGCTATCACTGCTCTGAGTGACTCCATCTTGAATTTGAACCTTTGTATGTAAGTGTTCAAAGATTTCAGATTTAGAATAGGTCTCACCGAGCCGTCTGGCTTCGGTACCACAAATAGTGTGGAATAATACCCCTTTCCCTGTTGTAGGAGGGGTACTTTGATTATCACCTGCTGGGAATACAGCTTGTGAATTGCTTCCAATACTGCCTCCCTGTCGGAGGGAGACGTTGGTAAAGCAGACTTCAGGAACCTGCGAGGGGGAGACGTCTCGAATTCCAATCTGTACCCCTGGGATACTACCTGTAGGATCCAGGGGTCCACTTGCGAGTGAGCCCACTGCGCGCTGAAACTCTTGAGACGACCCCCCACCGCACCTGAGTCCGCTTGTAAGGCCCCAGCGTCATGCTGAGGACTTGGCAGAAGCGGTGGAGGGCTTCTGTTCCTGGGAAGAGGCTGTCTGCTGCAGTCTTTTTCCCTTTCCTCTACCCCGGGGCAGATATGACTGGCCTTTTGCCCGCTTGCCCTTATGGGGACGAAAGGACTGAGGCTGAAAAGACGGTGTCTTTTTCTGCTGAGAGGCGAGTTGGGGTAAAAAGGTGGATTTTCCAGCTGTTGCCGTGGCCACCAGGTCCGAAAGACCGACCCCAAATAACTCCTCCCCTTTATACGGCAATACTTCCATATGCCGTTTGGAATCCGCATCACCTGACCACTGTCGTGTCCATAAACATCTTCTGGCAGAAATGGACATCGCACTTACTCTTGATGCCAGGGTGCAAATATCCCTCTGTGCATCACGCATATATAGAAACGCATCTTTTAAACGCTCTATAGTCAATAAAATACTGTCCCTGTCCAGGGTATCAATATTTTCAGTCAGGGACTCCGACCACGCCACCCCAGCGCTGCACATCCAGGCTGAGGCAATCGCTGGTCGCAGTATAACACCAGTATGTGTGTATATACTTTTTAGGACATTTTCCAGCTTCCTATCAACTGGCTCCTTGAGGGCGGCCGTATCAGGAGACGGTAACGCCACTTGTTTTGATAAGCGTGTGAGTGCCTTATCCACCCTAGGGGGTGTTTCCCAACGCGCCCTAACTTCTGGCGGGAAAGGGTATAATGCCAATAATTTCTTAGATATCAGCAATTTTTTTATCGGGGGAGACCCACGCATCATCACACACTTCATTTAATTCTTCTGATTCAGGAAAAACTACGGGTAGTTTTTTTCACACCCCACATAATACCCTTTTTTGTGGTACTTGTAGTATCAGAAATATGCAAAGCCTCCTTCATTGCCGTGATCATGTAACGTGTGGCCCTACTGGAAAATACGTTTGTTTCTTCACCGTCGACACTGGAGTCAGTGTCCGTGTCTGTGTCTGTGTCGACCGACTGAGGTAATGGGCGCTTTAGAGCCCCTGACGGTGTTTGAGACGCCTGGACAGGCACTAACTGACTTGCCGGCTGTCTCATGTCGTCAACAGTTTTTTGTAAAGTGCTGACACTATCACGTAATTCCTTAAATAAGACCATCCAGTCAGGTGTCGACTCCCTAGGGGGTGACATCACTAATACAGGCAATTGCTCCGCCTCCACACCATTTTCCTCCTCATACATGTCGACACACGCGTACCGACACACAGCACACACACAGGGAATGCTCTGATAGAGGACAGGACCCCACTAGCCCTTTGGGGAGACAGAGGGAGAGTTTGCCAGCACACACCAGAGCGCTATATATGTATAGGGACAACCTTATAAATAAGTGTTTCTCCCTTATAGCTGCTATATATGTTTTTATATGCCAAATTAGTGCCCCCCCCCTCTCTTTTTTACCCTGTTTCTGTAGTGCAGGACTGCAGGGGAGAGTCAGGGAGACGTCCTTTCAGCGGAGCTGTGAGGGAAAATGGCGCTTGTGTGCTGAGGAGATAGGCCGCCGTGAAGGGGGCGGAGCCTTTCTCCCGCTTTTTATGAGGTAAAATGGCAGGGGTTAAATACATCCATATAGCCCAGGAGCTATATGTGATGTATTTTTTACCATAAATAGTGTTTTCATTGCGTCTCAGGGCGCCCCCCCCCAGCGCCCTGCACCCTCAGTGACCGGAGTGTGAAGTGTGCTGAGAGCAATGGCGCACAGCTGCAGTGCTGTGCGCTACCTTTCTTGAAGACAAGATGCCTTCTGCCGCCGATTTCTGGACCTCTTCACTCTTCTGGCTCTGTAAGGGGGCCGGCGGCGCGGCTCCGGGACCCATCCATGGCTGGGCCTGTGATCGTCCCTCTGGAGCTAATGTCCAGTAGCCAAGAAGCCCAATCCACTCTGCACGCAGGTGAGTTCGCTTCTTCTCCCCTTAGTCCCTCGATGCAGTGAGCCTGTTGCCAGCAGGACTCACTGAAAATAAAAAAACCTAAGTCTATACTTTTATTCTAAGCAGCTCATGAGAGCTACCTAGATTGCACCCTTCTCGGCCGGGCACAAAAACCTAACTGAGGCTTGGAGGAGGGTCATAGGGGGAGGAGCCAGTGCACACCACCTAGTCCTAAAGCTTTTACTTTTGTGCCCTGTCTCCTGCGGAGCCGCTAATCCCCATGGTCCTGACGGAGTCCCCAGCATCCACTTAGGACGTCAGAGAAATAAAAAAGTTGTTTTGGAGCACAGAGTGCAATGGGAAACTGATAAGGACTAGTCTCAGGCATAACATATGCAATCCTGGGAGCTATCCAATATTCCCTGAGCCCAAGTCCCTTATTATCTGGTGCAGAGGGAGAGAAATCATTCGCCTTGAAAAATCTATTCAATTATAGGAGGGTATTCAATTGTTTGAAAAGTCAGTTGCAAGTCGTTTTTTCCTATCTAATAGACAGGGGGGGGGGGGGGGGAACAGACACCCAACCGACTTTTCAAACAATTGAATTCCACCCATTTAGTCAAGTTTGCTTAAATCAAAAAGACCTGTACGTTTCTGGAAGGCGTTCTCAAAGGCACCACCGTGTGGGTTATAATGCTGCACTGGCTTCCACATAAAGAACACAAAACGATGCTACCATCCAACTGAATGCAGCCCATGCGCAGTAATTTAATATACCTGGACTTCAATGGGATTTGACTATCTAATTTAAGGAATGACCACTTGATGTACACGTGTCCCGGTGAGGGTCATCAGCCAACTAGGTTGCCCATCCCTCTGGACAAGAATGACCAACAAAAAGCCTACTTGTTGGTGGGTAGCGGGAAGCGGACCACACGCACTGTAACATCACAAGTACTGACTTGTACCTACCATAACGTTCAGGTGCTATGAAGCTGCCCTGTAACCAATAGCACTGGCACATTACGGTGTGTATAATTCACCGGTCCACCCATCTGCAACACTCATTCATTCTGTGATATACCACACAGACTGACATCAGGATATAAAAATAAATGTCCAATGCGTGATAACATCCACCAGGAGGGGAATACCTATCTATTATAGACGTGACTTATCACACGGGTATACACAAGGATTGCTTTTGCTTAATTCTCTAAGAATGGAAGATTTAGCAAAGCTTGGAGAGAGATAAAGTACAAATGAATCCGCTCCTGCCATTTTTCAAATGCGGGACGTACCAACCTGTTGCGGTAACCACACATTGCACCGACATATGCGATTGGTATAGAGAAGGACAGCTCTTCCGATTAGAGCTGTCCTTTGTGATGTTCTCCCTTCTCTGGACTTCTGGGTTTATGACCGAGGAGTCCATCTGTGCATGGGCAGAGACGCAGCAGCCGCGGGGCAGGCTGGGAGGGTTCCAATTGGAGAGAAGCCCATAGGCTTCTATAGGGTAACGCCAGCTTTTGCGGACGTTACCCTCCACATCGGATACCCGGCGGCCAGGGGTTAGTGCACATCGTCATATCCGCCGGCACACACACACACAGCGGTGGATACGACACTGCATCCACACACACAGCGGTGGATATTACACCGCAGGCACACACACACACGTGGAAATTACACTGCATACACACACACACACACTGGTGGATAGGACACTGCATCCACACACACACACACACACACACACACACACACACACACAAAACGGTGGATATGACACTCCAGCCACGCACACACCGGTGGATATAAGACAAGAGGCACACACGCTGGTGGATATAACACTGCAGGAAACACATACCAGTGGATATAAGACAACAGGCACACACACTGGAGGATATAGTACTGCGGGTACACATATACACACCGGTGGATATGACACTGCAGACACACACCCCAGTAGATCTGGCACTGCAGACACACACCCCAGTAGATCTGGCACTGCAGACACACACCCCAGTAGATCTGGCACTGCAGACACACACCCCAGTAGATCTGGCACTGCAGACACACACCCCAGTAGATCTGGCACTGCAGACACACACACCCCAGTAGATCTGGCACTGCAGACACACACACCCCAGTAGATATCACATTGCAGACACACACACCACAGTAGATATCACATTGCAGACACACACACCACAGTAGATATAGCACTGCAGACACACACACACACTCCAGTATAATAGGACACTGCAGACACACACCCCAGTATAATAGGACACTGCAGACACACACCCCAGTAGATATAACACTGCAGACACACACTGGGCACCACTTTTCCTTAATCCCGCATGAGCAGAGAGATGGATGCTGCACTCACCCTATGGCTGTGTCCGGGGCTCCGGGAATTTCCTCTCTCTGCCTGAGTTCCGGGAAGGGCGGCGGCTGCGGGGCGAGGAGTGACTCAAAGGAAGAACCTGTCAGCTGTGACCACGCCCTCCCGCCCTAAAGACCACGCCTCCTCTGTACAGAACACGCCCTGGTTTTATTTACTTGACCAATGGTCACGCTGCTCGGGATATTCAGAGTTTATGAACACGCCCACAATAAGTCAAGGCGTCATCTTGCGCGTTTCTGAGTGTGCCACTAGAGGCAGAAGCGCGTCCACACCAGTCTCCAGATGTATAGTTACAATTCCTCTTCATCTGGAGACTGGCGTTCCGTAGAGCTAATTCAAATGGCTTCAACAAAATGGCTACATCATTGCAGACACAAAGATGCAAAGTTTCTGTATCTGTAGAAGGGATGCTTTAGTAGTGTACACAGGCAGGGTACTGACTACACCCACAGGACCTGGGTGTGACTGTTTGCTGCTGCTGCAGCTGCAGCTGATGATGTTCTCCTGTGCAGTGTGATAGTGCAATGTCCCAGTATTATTTATTGGTAGAAGCTCCACCTTCACCAAACTTTACACACCAAGCTCTCTTATGTGTATAAGCAGTGCATGGTTTCCTAAGCACAGGCTCCCTTTTACTCTGGGCGATAATGCACAATGGCCCTCATTCCGAGTTGATCGGTCGCAAGGCGAATTTAGCAGAGTTACACACGCTAAGCCGCCGCCTACTGGGAGTGAATCTTAGCATCTTAAAATTGCGACCGATGTATTCGCAATATTGCGATCACAAACTACTTAGCAGTTTTAGAGTAGCTCCAGACTTACTCTGCCTGTGCGATCAGTTCAGTGCTTGTCGTTCCTGGTTTGACGTCACAAACACACCCAGCGTTCGCCCAACCACTCCCCCGTTTCTCCGGCCACTCCTGCGTTTTTTCCGGAAACGGTAGCGTTTTCAGCCACACGCCCATAAAACGCCGTGTTTCCGCCCAGTAACACCCATTTCCTGTCAATCACATTACGATCGCCGGAGCGATGAAAAAGCCGTGAGTAAAAATACTTTCTTCATAGCAAAGATACTTGGCGCAGTCGCAGTGCGAATATTGCGCATGCGCACTAAGCGGAATTTCACTGCGATGCGATGAAAAATACCGAGCGAACGACTCGGAATGAGGGCCAATATTAGAGGTTACCAAACTTGGGGCCTAATTGTAGTTTTGCGAAAAATTGCAAAGCTACAACTCCTTCCACTAGCATGCGGAGGGCCGCCCAGCAGAGGGTAAGTCCGCTCCGCATGCCGGGTACTTCCTGCTAAAATGTGAGCACTTCGCTACAGTCGCCGGCCCGCCATGTATAGGTTGCAGTGGCTGCGTGTGATGTCATGCAACTGCCGTGGCACGCTAATAAGTTTCACTGTGAGCGATAAATTGCACCAGCCAATCACCTCCTAACTGTCATTTTGCAAACACAGCCTGTGACATGGAAGTTAGGAGCTGATTTGCTGGTGCAATTTATCACTCACAGTGAAATTTATCACTCATTGATAAATAAGGGCAACAGTCTGTAACATGGCAGGTAGGAGCTGATTGGCTGGTGCAATTTATCACAGTGAAATTTATCACTGATAAATAAGGGCATAGGTTTTTCTCAGATTTTTTTTCCACTCACCATCACTTTAGCAGGCAGTATAAAGGAAGTATAGAACGGCACAACAAAAGCAGCTTTACATTTACATTCTACTTTAATAAATTGCTGGTGCTACTGACCAATTAGAGTTGTACCACGCGCCATGCTCATGGTCCTGACTCCTACAGTAGGTTTGATTCCCAGAAAGAGCAAATGCAAATATTATTGACCAATCAGAGTACAGTAAAGTGATGAATAACGTTTCCTTTCACTTCACCAGTGAGTGGGATCTCAGTGCCACAGACTCAGGATGGGCATTGTATGCCCACCACAGATTTAGGGTCTACATTGCATAGCCACCAAAGGTTTTTGGTCTACATGGTATAGTAACTAATCTCCAGAATATCATCTGGTTCATTGTACAGCTCTCACGAGTCTGCTGCCTGTATTGTATGCTGATAACTAGGACAGGGTTGGACTGGCCCACAGGGGAACAGGGGAAACCACCGATGGGCCCCACTTCCTGGGAGCCCCACCTCCTCTAGGGAATCAGGTTCCGGACTGTGCACTTGAATTATAGATAATACATATATTACCTTATATTGCACAGGACTATGGTGCATTCTCTACAGTGCATTTCTGTTATTAATCTGGTACATTATAATGCATGCACTAGCAGTCCATGCACTCTTTAATGGTTAGCAAGACTCTGAAGTTTCGCCACACCCCTAAACATGGGCGCCTAAAAATGCATTCCCCCGGTGGGCCCTTTTTTGCCCCAGTCCGACACTGAACTAGGATGTTCTCTGTTGTATGCTGATTACTTGGTTGCTCTCTGTATTGTATGTTGGTCACTATAATGCTATCATTATTGTATGTTAATCATCAAACTGCTCTCTATATTGTATGTTAATCAGTAGAATGTTCTCTTTATTGTATGTTAATCACCAGAAAGCTCTCCAATGTACACTGTATTTCATTGTTTAAAACCACACATGTATTGGATAAGCCATGCCGACAATTTTGGCCCAATGTTTCATCCTCCTGGGTTAGTGTCACTGACAAACATAGCACAGGCAGCTCCCTATAATTTGACCCAATACAAGCATAATTACCAACAGTCATGATTTGGTGGACTGAACCAATTCTAACATATCGAAGGGGCATTCCTGTCAGAACTGTCCTGCTATCCTGAAATGCTGGAACGCGGACATGCTTGGGCGATCAGACGTGGTTGGTTGGATAGAGGCAGGGTTTTATCTTGTCCCGATTTAGTCTTTTTAAATTTAGGAGGTTGAGAAGGACACCGTGTTATGATCTCTTCTCACTATATAACCATGAGATGTGGTCCTCAACTGTGTGCCATGTGGTGGGACAAGCTTTTAGGATGCGCCGCTCCAAGGGCATTACACTCCATTGCTGGGTCCCATATTTGAGGAGATTTCAGGTGATCTGCAATGGAGGCCCCAGCAGTGCTTATCTAAGACGGCTTTGGGGGTGGCACAATGAAGCCCCTTTTGAACTTTTAGTAGGGCTTCCCTGCACATTTGCTAGCTTCCTTCATCCCCACTGCAGCAGATCAGGGACCTACACTGCAGATGGAGCAGCATGACCAGGCCCTACCTCAGCACTTCCTCACTGGTCCCCATGGCAACTGCATTAACTGCTGACATGGTGGCAGTTTCTCCACGGCAGCCCTCTCTACGTCATGCTATCATCAGAGACTATCATGGAGTCCTGTGATGTACGTCTACCACATTCGTACACAGCACCGTGTGCATTATGTAGTTGGTAAAAACCCAAAAGTGCACAATTCACCCAGGCTTTCCTCCACAGCGCAGAAGAGGTGCTAGGTATAGGCAAAGCCACCCATAAGCGAAATAATGCTTCGGACATTTGCCTTTCTGCAGTAGAGTACGGTTCATGGTCAAAGTGTTGTCAGATTAAGAGGGGGGATATAAAGGTACACAAGCCTCAGACCCACCCTGCCCACACAGACATATAATTGCTGACCACTGTGACAGACCAGTCTCCGCACCGTCTGAATGACATGAGATGGGAGACAGGCTATCAGTCTCCACCATGTTTGTTCCTTCATCACATAGCTCACTAGCTGTGCGGTCTGGAAGAAGTAATCTTGGATTGGAGAATGGTGCATCATGAGCCCACTGTATTTAACGCCCGCTCCAAGACGAATGGGGTCACCAGGAAACCCTGTTGTTTTTATTGCTTGTTTGCCAACTTCATGGTGCTGAAGGTAACGTAATAACATGACTGATATGTTATGGCAGGTCTTCTTCATGTTCTTGGTAGCATGGCTTATAGTAGAAGAGTGCTACCAGTGCAAATTTGCATACAGCACTATGTAATATAGAAAATAAAATGTGAGGGTCTTGTGACACAATTCCCATGTAAATAATAGTGACATTTATGTATGGAATTTGGGATGACTTTGAACTGATGAGGGGAGTGGCTAGCAACAGCTGAGATAGATAGAGGTCTCTTTCATAGCAGTGGGACTTGCCATAGGCCAGATGACCCTCTTGTAAGCAGTTCCGTAACTAGGCATTTTAGCGCTGTGTGCAAGAAACGACATTGGCGCGCCCCCCCCCCCCCCCCACCATGTAAGATAGGGGCAGTGCGCGCCGAAAAATATATAGGGGCGTGGCTTTATGGGGAAGGGGCGTGGCCACAAAATAATAGCAATTCATACTACGGTGCACAGTAGTCTCCATTATTCAAATTACGCTGCACAGTAGCGCCACTACACCAGGTAGAGACCCTTTTATACATTACAGCAGACAGCGTCCCCCTTTTTACACATTACGGCAGACAGTCCCCCTTTTTACACATTACAGCAGACAGTCCCCCTTTTTACACATTGCGGCAGCCAGCGTCCCCCTTTTTACACATTACGGTAGCCAGTCCCCCTTTTTACACATTGCGGCAGCTGGTACCCCATTTTACACATTACGGTAGCCAGGCCCCCTTTTTACACATTATGGCAGACGGTGTCCCCCTGAGAGAAAGAGAGAGAGAGAGAGAGAGACTTTTACCATCTCCCCGCTGGCAGTCAGGCTCCTCGTGCAGCTCCCTCGGTGCAGGCAGGTGAGAAGGAGGAGGAGGGAGGGGGACTGGAGCCGCAGCAGCGCTATTTCATTGGTAGTAAGCGCCGCTGCAGCTGTCCCCTCTTCTTCTGTATTGGCTGCCTGGCGCTGCTGTGGATGCTGGGAAGGAGGAACCACATCCCAGCATCCACAGCAGTGCCGGGCAGCTCTCTTCTCCCTCCACAGCGCGGCGCACAGAACAGGCGGCACGTAATGAGTCAATTTGACTCATTACATGCCGCTGGCCGTGCGCCCTCAGGGCAACCGCGCTGTGTGCCAAGCCCACTTGGCACACACGTAGTTACGGCCCTGCTTGTAAGTACAAAATGTTTGACCAAAGCATTTATCAGCCAAGATCAGATGGGTGTCTGTAGACCACCCGAGCAGATCTTTGCAACTGACTTCAAACAGAATTGTTCATACTCATACTGCTGCAGGCTGTCCGCGGCATCTGCAGGGACTGGTGCGCATGACTGTAAGCAAGAATTGGGATATTTAAGTAGGTTTGTAAACAGCAATTTGAGATCTTTACTGCAGGGATTCTAGTAAAGCAGGTTTGACATCATTTATTTGCCTGACACTCAAACAAAGGTCCAGGATTGACAAAGTGCCCGTGTTTTACACAGTTGTTCTACAACAGGGGTGGCCAACCAGTCAGAGACAAAGAGCCCCCAAAAAATGTGTTAGGTACGTCGAAGAGCCGACATCAAGCCGAAGGCGCACATGCAAAAATGGGGTGTGGCCTTGTACCGTCTAGGCCACACCCCTGGTATAAAATACGTTGAAAAAGCCAGATCCAACATAAAATACATTGAAAAATCTACTTCCACATAAAATAATTGTAAAAGCCAGATCCACATAAAATATATTGAAAAATCCAGATTCACATAATACACTTCAGCTCCCCCATGTGTCACTTCAGCCAGTACCCTGCTGTGTCACTTCAGCCAGCACCCTCCTGTCACTTCAGCCAGCACCCTCCTGTCACTTCAGCCAGTACCCTGCTGTGTCACTTCAGCCAGCACCCTCCTGTCACTTCAGCCAGCACCCTCCTGTGTCACTTCAGCCAGCACCCTCCTGTGTCACTTCAGCCAGCACCCTCCTGTCACTTCAGCCAGTACCCTGCTGTGTCACTTCAGCCAGCACCCTCCTGTCACTTCAGCCAGCACCCTCCTGTGTCACTTCAGCCAGCACCCTCCTGTGTCACTTCAGCCAGCACCCTCCTGTGTCACTTCAGCTTCCCCCAATTCATGCCACTGCAGCAGCCCCTTATGTGTCCTCTGTTTGCTGGTGGGTGTCTCATCTCTAGTATCTGACTCCCTCAGTTCTAAGTCCCCGTAATGCTGCTGCGTGTTTTTCTGGAGAGCAGTGGTTACCGAATCTGTTGTGGTCATGTGACTTTGTGTGTTAGGAGCCACATTTGAAGAAAGAAAGAGCCACATGTGGCTCAGGAGCCACAGGTTGGCCACCGCTGTTCTACAAGGAAACAACTAAATTTTAGGGAGTTCTAATGGCCTCCTGGGAGAGAAGCCTTCCAGATATGGCCCTCACTGAAGTGGGCTGGGGCTTGATAATGCTATTGTGGCCCCAGTCATTCTTCACGTGAAGGCATGAATATAGGAATGGGCAAAGAATTTTTAACAATTGACGGAAAACCATGGTTCAAACCACCGATGGGCGGTACTAGCAGTGATATATACTTGATAACGAGGACCCAATTGAAGGAGAGCAGGGATTTGGGATATGCCATGACAGGGCAATGCTAAGTGCAATGTGACTCCAAAAATAAAAAATAAAAATGACCATGCCACCATGGGATCTCCACCATCTATTGCAGAGAAATATCAGAATTCTACCATCAATGGCAAAACCATGGTCCATCAGTGGCAAACCATCAATGTTTGCTAACCATCAATGGTCAATGGCCACCCATACATGAATAGCGACATTGCACAGTGGGAGGGCATAGCTTTAATGCAAATTGTATTATCATGCATCCTGCACATCCGCATAAATGCAAGTATGCTGTAAGTGCATATTTTTTATTTTATTTTACAGACCTCTCCATTGTGATTTACCTGACACTGTTCAGCTCCGTTCCTTAGTAATTATTGTGTCCTCATTTATAATTCTACATAATCCATGCTATGCCACTCCCCTCTCATTTTGTTGTCCTCATAGTGTTCTGCCAATGGTAAGCATTACTGCTTCACAGCAATGAGGTCATGGGTTCGATTCCCATCATGACCCTAACTGTGTGAAGTTTGTATATTCTCCCAGTGCTTGCGTGAGATTCCTCCGGGTACTCCGGTTTCCTCCCACAATCCAAAAATATACTGGCAGGTTAATTGGCTCTTGACAAAAATTAACCCTGGTTTGTAAGTGTGTGCATGTACATGTGCTTAGGGTAGACTAGATGGGCCAACTAATTCTTATCTGCCATCAAATGCTATGTTTTTATTGGCTTTGTTCTTTTTACAAGTTGGGTACAGGATCCCAAAAGTCAGGATGTCAGTGGTCAGGATACCGACGGTGGCATTCTGATGGTCAGAATCCTGACACTTTTTAGTAAGTCTGCTAACCCTTCTCCTTACCCTCCCCCTAACCCTAACCCTCCCTACCCGCAGCCTAAACCTAACCCTCCCACTAGTTCCTAACCCTAACCTCCCCCCTCAAGCAGCCTAACACTAACCCTCCCTCTTATACTTATGTTTGGGATTCTGACTGTTGGGATTCCGGCGTCGGGATCAGTGGCGGATCCAGAGGTGGGGCTGCACTGTAGTTCAAAATTCAAACAGGGGAGCCACACCAACTGCCAGTGAGCCCCGGCCAGTGATATTTGTCAGTGTTTGGGGTGGCTGTTGATGAATGGGAACAGTATTTATTTGGGATGCAGTCAATTTGCTGGCTGTCGTGATCCTGGTGGTCAGGATACCGTCGCCGGAATCCCAACAGCCGGCAATGTCGCCAGTTAGAATCCCAGCGCATCAGGGCTATTCCCACTCATGGGTGTCCACCATAGAGCGGGACTAGATCCTGTGGCGAGCGCAGCGAGCCGCCAAGCCCACAAGGGGACTTTTAGCACTCGCCCCACTGCCGGCATCCTGGTGGGCGGGATGCCGCTATACCGAATCCATTTATTTTCTACACAGTTTATAATAAACAAGGGGGTCATTCCAAGTGTTGCTCGCTAGCTGTTTTCGTTCGCAGCGCAGCGATTAGGTAAAAAAGCGGCACTTCTGCGCATGCGTATGCAGCGCAATGCGCACACGCGATGTACTTTCACAACAGCGAAAGTACTTTCACACAAGGTCTAGCTAAGCTTTTCAGTCGCACTGCTGGCCGCAGAGTGATTGTCAGGAAAGGGGCGTTTCTGGGAGGTAACTGACCGTTTTCGGGGAGTGTGTTGAAAAACGCAGGCGTGTCAGATACAAACGCAGGCGTGCCTGGGGAAATGCAGGCATGGCTAGCCGAACGCAGGGCGTGATCGTGACATCAAAACAGGAACTAAACTGCAGTGATCGCAAGCAGTGGCGCACGCATGGGGGGTTTCCGAGTACCTGGAAACCCCCCCTAATGAGCCAAATGTTTTATTGTTGAGACAGAGACAGCACTGTCTCCGTCTCAGCAAAAGGCGCGATCGCGACCGCGACCGCTACCGCGGACCTCCTGCAGCACCAGCAGAAAGCTACAGTAGTACGTAGCTCTCTGCATAGTGAAAGTCCGGGGGCAGCTGCTGGCTGTGGAAGCTCAGCCACAGCAGCTCCCTCCGTCCCGCCCTCCCTCGTCACAGAACTCCTGCTCCCAGTCTCCCAGTCCTTGGTGGTATGTATATCACCTTATATTTAAGTGTATTAAGTGATATTAAGTGGTCATGGATGTTATCTATGTATGTGTATGATATGTGTATATATATATATATATATATATATATACACATTGTAACACTGTAGGGGTGCAAGGCGCCTTTTCCTGGCACCTCAGCAGCTGAGGAACAACACAAGTCCAGTTTCTGGTACAACTGACCCGGCCAGTTTTATTGAAGCAGAAAATAAAACAAACCCCAAAATAAAAATACCTTGCCTGTCCGGCACTAACTAAACATAAGATGTTCCTAACTGTCACTAAACAAAACACAGAGTTCTTCAGTACATACTGTATAGCTTACTTGCATCAGAAAGCGTGTCTCTCACACACAGATCCTGCAGCCTTCCCAGGCAGTCTGCCCATACTAATCAGGTTAGAAGCACTATATCACTCTTACACAGCTGAAACCCTGATTAGCCCTCTGTGAGGCCAAAGACCCGAACTGGGCCCAATGTCTAGAACTCGCCTTATCTCTCTCTCAGAGCCTTTACCCAGCTTTTACAGCAAACTGAAAAGGTTCAGACAAAACGAAAAGCATTTTTCCTAGAAGTTAACATTTTCTAAAACATGTAAGACAAGAACCTGGGACAAATATACCTGCCCTCAAACACTATCCCAGTGTTCTTGTCACATATCCCCCTCCCCTGTTTCGACCTAGGGGCCGGAACACTTGTAGCCCCCAAACAGAAGATGCGAGACAATGCATCTGCGTTGGCCAATTGTGTTCCCGGTCTATGTTCGACAGTAAACTTAAAGTCCTGCAACGCTAGAAACCATCTAGTTACACGAGCATTCTTGCCTCTATTTACATACATCCATTTTAAAGGGGCATGGTCTGTCACTAGTCTGAATTGTCTACCCAAGAGGTAATATCTCAAGGTATCTAGTGCCCACTTAATGGCCAAAGCCTCCTTTTCCACAATGGCATACCTTTTTTCATGCTCATTGAGTTTCCTACTCAAATAAATGATAGGGTGTTCGTCCCCATCTCTGGTTTGGGACAGCACAGCACCTATCCCTACCTCTGAGGCATCTGTCTGTACCACAAATTCTTTTGAAAAATCTGGTGTTATCAACACCGGTTGTGAACACAAAGCCACTTTTAACGCTTGGAACGCCTTTTCTGCATCAGGGTTCCATTTCACCACATTTGACTGCTTCCCTTTGGTAAGGTCTGACAACGGCACCGCTGTGGTCGCAAAATTAGGAATAAACCGTCTATAGTACCCAGTAATTCCCAAAAAAGCCCTTACCTGTTTTTTATTCACTGGACGAGGCCAGTTTTGAATAGCATCAACTTTATTCAATTGGGGCCTAATCAGACCTCTGCCTATGGTGAAGCCCAAGTATTTGACCTCCTCCATTGCGAGGCAGCACTTCTTTGGGTTAGCAGTTAACCCTGCCTCTCTGATTGAGTCCACTACTGCTTGTACTTTAACCAAATGGGACCCCCAGTCTGTACTGTGAATTACCACATCATCCAAATAGGCAGCTGCATATTTTCTATGGGGCCTCAAAATTTTATCCATCGCCCGTTGAAAGGTTGCTGGAGCCCCATGCAACCCAAAGGGTAACATCTTATACTGGTACAGCCCCTCCGGAACCGAAAAGGCTGTTTTTTCTTTGGCGCTATCAGATAAAGGTATTTGCCAGTAACCTTTGGTCAGGTCCAATGCGGTGAGAAACCTGGCTGTTCCCAGCCTTTCTACAAGCTCATCCACACGGGGCATGGGGTATGCGTCAAACTTGGACACCTCATTTAACTTACGGAAGTCATTACAGAAGCGTATGCTACCGTCGGGCTTTGGGATGAGCACTATGGGACTGGACCACTCACTGTTAGACTCCTCTATGACTCCCAGTTCTAACATGGTTTTAACTTCCTTAGAAATAGCTTCTCGCTGAGCTTCAGGAATCCTATATGGCTTTAAATGAACCCTGACCCCTGGTTCTGTGACAATGTCATGTTTTATTATGGTCGTTCGGCCAGGCAGCTCTGAAAATACCTCCCTATTTTGGATGAGAAATTCTTTAACCTGATTGTTCTGATCAGCTGATAATGTCTCTGACACCTTCACTGCGGGAAGCAACCGGGGTGAAGACACCGAAGGGCAAGGCTCCGCTGACAGAGACAACCTATCTTTCCAGGGTTTGATTAAGTTAACATGGTAGATCTGTTCGGGTTTTCTCTTTCCCGGCTGGTATACTTTGTAATTAACCTCATTCACTTTTTCCCTAATCTCAAATGGACCCTGCCATTTAGCTAGGAATTTGCTTTCCACAGTGGGTACCAAAACAAGAACTCTATCGCCAGGAGCAAATTCCCGTATCTTGGCACTCCGGTTATAGACCCTCTGTTGAGCACTTTGGGCCTGTTCCATGTGCTCTCTGACAACAGGTACCACGGCTGCAATCCTATCCTGCATTTGTGTTACATGCTCAATAACGCTTCTATAAGGAGTGGGCTGTCCTTCCCACGTCTCTTTGGCAATATCCAACAGCCCTCTGGGGTGTCTACCATACAACAAATCAAATGGAGAAAACCCCGTAGAGGACTGAGGAACTTCTCTGATGGCCATTAACAAGTAGGGCAACAAACAATCCCAGTTTTTCCCATCTCTCTCAACAACCTTTTTTAACATACTTTTTAATGTTTTATTAAACCTTTCCACCAACCCGTCAGTTTGGGGATGGTAGATGGACGTCCTGAGGTGAGTGACCTTAAATAACTTGCACAACTCTTTCATGATCCTTGACATAAATGGAGTACCTTGGTCAGTCAAAATTTCTTTTGGTATTCCCACTCTACTAAATACCTGCACCAGCTCCCTAGCTATCGCCTTGGTTGTGATAGTGCGTAAAGGGACAGCCTCAGGATATCGAGTGGCATAGTCCATAATTACCAGGATATACTGATGGCCCCGAGCAGACTTTAACAAGGGCCCCACGAGATCCATGGCTATTCTGTCAAACGGGACCTCTATAATAGGCATGGGAACTAGTGGGCTCCTGAAATGGGGTCTAGGGGCATGATACTGGCATTCAGGACAGGAAGAACAATATTCAGACACTTCTTTATAAACCCCTGGCCAAAAGAACCTTTGTAAAACTCTTTCAGTGGTTTTTTCTGCCCCTAAATGTCCTGCGGTAACGTGACTATGAGCTAAATCTAGTACCGTTCTCCGATAAGGCTGGGGAACTACCAGCTGTTCCACCACATCCTCACCCCTTTTGACAATGTGGTACAAGAGCTCATTACAGATGGCCATGTGGGGATACGTAACCCTGTCACCTGGTACCACAGGTTCCCCATTAACAATCTTAACATTCTCTCTAGCCTTTATTAAGGTAGGATCCTTTAACTGTTCAGACGCAAACAGATCCTTCTTTACCTCCAGGTCAGGCACGCTTTCAGTTCTAACTACTATGTCTCTGTTCCCGGCAAGAGGGTCCTCACTGGACTCCCCATCTGTCACTTCCCCAGCCAAACTAGCAAAAGGCAAAGGGCCAGAAAGTTCCGAAGACCCACGTACATCCATAAAATCACCGGTATTATCAACTGGCTTTTTACTTCTCACATCTGTTGATAACCGTGATTCCCACAGTTTCCAAAAATGAGGAAAATCCCTCCCTATTATGGCCTCATGCACCAAGGTAGGGACCAGTCCCACTTTAACCATTGCTGACCCACAACAAGTTTCTATATTCACCTCAGCAGTGGCATAATGTTGGGTATCCCCATGTATGCAAGTTACCCCAATAGGTATTTGCTGGACCTTTAAGGGGTTCACTAACCCAGCTTTCACGAGGGTAACTAAACTTCCTGAATCTAGCAAGGCCTCTACCCGGTTACCCTCTAAGAACACATCACACATTTGTTTTTCCAGCTCAGGTGAAGGTACCACAGTACAGGCTAACCTAGCAAAGAAAGACATTCTGCGACATTCAAAGGCAGCATCACATTGCATGGGTTCTTGCGTGACTGGGCAATTGGCAATAACATGACCTGGCATACCACACCTAAAACATTTAACCACACGATTATCAACCCGTTTGGGCAGCATAGACCGTTCTAGCCCCATTGGCCTGTCTCCAGGGCCAGTGTTTACAGTCTCTCCAGCCTTGCGTTCTCTTAACCGCCCAGCAACGTTTTCCCACGGAACAGTCTTACCAGTCTTTACTGAAGGGCGCTGTCGAGGATCTATGGGTTGCTGGGTGGTCATCAGTAGTTCCTCTGCTGCCAAATACCTCTCTACCATGTCCACTAATTGGTCAGCAGTACCCGGGTTTCCATGGCTCACCCACTTGCGCAGGACCATGGGCAAAGATCTCAAGTAGCGGTCCATGACGACTCTTTCCACCATCTGGGGACCAGTTAATGTCTCTGGCTGTAGCCATTTTTTTGTTAGCTGAATAAGGTCGTGCATCTGGGAGCGCGGAGGCTTCTCCATGGCGTACAGCCAACGGTGCACCCGTTGTGCTCGTACTGACAGCGTGACTCCCAGGCGGGTCAGGATCTCAGTCTTTAGTTTATCATAGTCCCGAGCCTCAGCAGGGCTTAAATCAAAGTAAGCTTTTTGGGGCTCACCTGACAGGAAAGGTGCCAGCAGACTGGCCCACTGTGCTTTCGGCCAGTTCTCACGCTCGGCAGTCCTTTCAAACGTGGTCAGATAGGCCTCCACATCATCAGCCTCTGTCATTTTCTGCAGGAAGTGACTGGCCCGTATAGAACTAGAGCTGGTTGGAGCACTGACGGCCACATCTCCAACCCGAGCTGCAAGTCTCTGCACCACTTCTGCTAAGGCCTCTCTATCCTGACGCTGTTGCCTGTAAAGTTCATCAACAACTGCCTGCTGTTGTCTCTTATTTTCCTCCATTGCCACCTGCTGCTGTCTTATATTTTCCTCCATTGCCACCTGCTGCTGTCTGTTGGCCTCCTGCTGTAGTCTCCAATTTTCCTCCATTGCCACCTGCTGTTGTCTCCTATTTTCCTCCATTGCCACCTGCTGCTGTCGGTTGGCCTCCTGCTGAGCCGCTGTAGCTTGCAGCAAGGCTTTAAGCAGATCCTCCATGTCGACAGATTTTTCAGGCGGCTTTGTAGCAGCTTTCACCCAGGACATATATCAAACCCTCAGGGGTGAGTCTCAGTAACTTCACACTGGGCTGTATCTGCATAAACCACCGTTTTCTGCAGGCCTCACAAAGCTGCTGCTTTCACTTATGCGCAGAACGGTGTGCTCGCATTCTCCACCAAGTTGTAACACTGTAGGGGTGCAAGGCGCCTTTTCCTGGGGAATATGGCCGCACGCAGCAGCTGAGGAACAACACAAGTCCAGTTTCTGGTACAACTGACCCCGGCCAGTTTTATTGAAGCAGAAAATAAAACAAACCCCAAAATAAAAATACCTTGCCTGTCCGGCACTAACTAAACATAAGATATTCCTAACTGTCACTAAACAAAACACAGAGTTCTTCAGTACATACTGTATAGCTTACTTGCATCAGAAAGCGTGTCTCTCACACACAGATCCTGCAGCCTTCCCAGGCAGTCTGCCCATACTAATCAGGTTAGAAGCACTATAACACTCTTACACAGCTGAAACCCTGATTAGCCCTCTGTGAGGCCAAAGACCCGAACTGGGCCCAATGTCTAGAACTCGCCTTATCTCTCTCTCAGAGCCTTTACCCAGCTTTTACAGCAAACTGAAAAGGTTCAGACAAAACGAAAAGCATTTTTCCTAGAAGTTAACATTTTCTAAAACATGTAAGACAAGAACCTGGGACAAATATACCTGCCCTCAAACACTATCCCAGTGTTCTTGTCACAACATGTATGTATAAACTGTGGGGTAAATTTACTAAGATTCGTGTTTTCCCGTTTGAGGTCAAAGTTCAATCACGAATGACATCGAAAGTGTAAATATGCAACTTTTTGAATTGATTACGACTAATTTACTAAGCTGGCGTATTCTGCATTTTCGGGTTTTCCGATGTCGTTTTTTTTTGGCAGTGTTTTACGTGAGTGACTTGTAAAACACTGCCGACTTTAATACAATGAATCTCGGCCGGATCTGAGAGATCCGTGATGGGCTTCATTGTGCACTTTGTTTAAAAAAAAAAATAAAGTTTAAATGTAAAAAAAAAATTGCGTGGGGTCCCCCCTCCTAAGGCAAACCAGCCTCGGGCTCTTTGAGCTGATCCTGGTTGCAGCAATATGGGGAAAAAATGGACAGGGGTTCCCCCATATTTAAGCAACCAGCATCGGGCTCTGCGCCTGGTCCTGGTTCCAAAAATACGGGGGACAAAAAGAGTAGGGGTCCCCCGTATTTTTGAAACCAGCACCGGGCTCCACTAGCTGGACAGATAATGCCACAGCCGGGGGTCACTTTTATACAGTGCCTTGCGGCCGTGGCATCAAATATCCAACTAGTCACCCCTGGCGCTCCCTGATTGGCTGAAGAAACCCACTTAGACATCAGTCAGAGGGGGTTTCTGGCATTCGGGGAAAGGGGTCCCATGTGAAAACATGGGTCCCCTTTCAGTGCGAGGTCGGGTATCCGTTTTTTTATTTTTACAAGTACGTGGATTACAAAAGGATTTACCGAGGAGCCGAAAACACTGGATTATGTGAGTATAATTTTTTCTACAGGTACACCATGGATTCTACTGGTGAAGAGGACCGACCTGCGTGGGAACATAAGGTAAGTATGTGTATATGGATTATGGAGGTGTGGATGGATGTATTAAAGTTATACTTTCAAGGTGTGTGTGTGTTGTCTTTATTGGGGTATTTTTTTAGTAGTAGTACTACAGGTACCAGCGGGCCCGTTTTTCCGCCGCATGCTGGTACTTGTGGTTCTCCAAGTACCAGCTTGCGGGGGAGGCTTGCTGGGCCTTGTAGTACTGCTACTAAAAACAATATCAATCACTTTTCACAAAGGCTATCAGCCTCCCATCCGCAGCCTATTGGATGGGGGGGACAGCCTCGGGCTTCACCCCTGGCCCTTGGGTGGCTGGGGGGGGGGGGACCCCTTGATTGAAGGGGTCCCCACTCCCCCAGGGTACCCCGGCCAGGGGTGACTAGTTGGATATTTGATGCCACGGCCGCAAGGCACTGTATAAAAGTGACCCCCAGCTGTGGCATTATCTGTCCAGCTAGTGGAGCCCGGTGCTGGTTTCAAAAATACGGGGGACCCCTACTCTTTTTGTCCCCCGTATTTTTGGAACCAGGACCAGGCGCAGAGCCCGATGCTGGTTGCTTAAATATGGGGGAACCCCTGTCCATTTTTTTCCCATATTTCTGCAACCAGGATCGGCTCAAAGAGCCCGAGGCTGGTTTGCCTTAGGAGGGGGGACCCCACGCAATTTTTTTTCTGAAAATTTATAACATTTCCCCCCCGTTCCCACTGAAAAACATGCACGGATCTCATGGATCCGTGCATGCCTATACAAACACGGGATAAAAAAGCAGGTCTGTTTTTTTTTAGCACTTTTTCACGATTTTTATTTTATCACGGCAGTGTTTGGCTATTGTCGGCAGTGTTTGTGTTTTGCACTTTTTAGTAAATTCCCGATTTCTAGCAAATTGCAGGCGTATTTGACCGATGGTGTATTGATTCGTGATTTTTTCCTAGAACTTCCAAAATATTACGAATGCCCTCATCACTGCCGTGATTTTTGCTTAGTAAATTACCGAGATGACACTTTGATGAAAAAACGGCATCTCGGTCAAAATCGGGACCTTAGTAAATATACCCCAGTGTGTGTATTTATGTATGTCTGTGCATTTTCTTATGTGTGTATATATGTGTGTGTGTGTGTGTGTGTGTGTGTGTGTGTGTGTGTGTGTGTGTGTGTGTGTGTGTGTGTGTGTGTATATATATATATATATATATATATTAGTGATGAGCGGGTTCGGTTCCTCGGAATCCGACCCGCCCGAACTTCACCTTTTTTTTACACGGGTCCGAGCGACTCGGATCCTCCCGCCTTGCTCGGTTAACCCGAGCGCGCCCGAACGTCATCATCCCGCTGTCGGATTCTCGCGAGACTCGGATTCTATATAAGGAGCCGCGCGTCGCCGCCATTTTCACACGTGCATTGAGATTGATAGGGAGAGGACGTGGCTGGCGTCCTCTCCGTATTAGAAAAGACTAAGAGTGACATTGTTATAATTGTGGGGAGGATTGGGGACGGGGAGCAGCTGTTAGGGAGTACAGTGCAGGGTTTTGATTATACCACCAGTGATTTTAATCCTTTGTTTCTCTGCCTGAAAAAAAACGCTCCACCATATCTGTGGCTGTGCTCACTCAGTGTGCTGCACTGCTGCATGATATATCTGTGCTGAGTGCACTGCTCTGCTCACACTGCCTAATTGTGGGGACTGGGGAGCAGTTATAGCAGGAGTACAGTGCACAGTTTTGCTGACAGTGACCACCAGTCCAATATACGTTTGTCTGCCTGAAAAACACTGTGGTGGTTTTTTTTTTTCTTTCTTCATACTAGTTTAGCAGTCTGCTGACAGTGTCCACCAGGTCCGTTATACAGTATATTATATATATAAGCACTAAGCAGCAGTACGGTAGGCCACGGCTGTACCTACCTCTGTGTCGTCAGTGCACTCGTCGTCCATAAGTATAAGTAATACTATACTATCCATCCATCTACATTGTATACCTGTGGTGTTTTTTTTTTCTTTCTTCATACTAGTTTAGCAGTCTGCTGACAGTGTCCACCAGGTCCGTTATACAGTATATTATATATATAAGCACTAAGCAGCAGTACGGTAGGCCACGGCTGTACCTACCTCTGTGTCGTCAGTGCACTCGTCGTCCATAAGTATAAGTAATACTATACTATCCATCCATCTACATTGTATACCTGTGGTGTTTTTTTTTTCTTTCTTCATACTAGTTTAGCAGTCTGCTGACAGTGTCCACCAGGTCCGTTATACAGTATATTATATATATATAAGCACTAAGCAGCAGTACGGTAGGCCACGGCTGTACCTACCTCTGTGTCGTCAGTGCACTCGTCGTCCATAAGTATAAGTAATACTATACTATCCATCCATCTACATTGTATACCTGTGGTGTTTTTTTTTTTCTTTCTTCATACTAGTTTAGCAGTCTGCTGACAGTGTCCACCAGGTCCGTTATACAGTATATTATATATATAAGCACTAAGCAGCAGTACGGTAGGCCACGGCTGTACCTACCTCTGTGTCGTCAGTGCACTCGTCGTCCATAAGTATAAGTAATACTATACTATCCATCCATCTACATTGTATACCTGTGGTGTTTTGTTTTTCTTTCTTCATACTAGTTTAGCAGTCTGCTGACAGTGTCCACCAGGTCCGTTATACAGTATATCATATATATAAGCACTAAGCAGCAGTACGGTAGGCCACGGCTGTACCTACCTCTGTGTCGTCAGTGCACTCGTCGTCCATAAGTATAAGTAATACTATACTATCCATCCATCTACATTGTATACCTGTGGTGGCTTTTAGTTGTGCGCAAAATATGGAGAACAAAAATGTGGAGGTTAAAAAAATAGGGAAAGATCAAGATCCACTTCCACCTCGTGCTGAAGCTGCTGCCACTAGTCATGGCCGAGACGATGAAATGCCATCAAAGTCGTCTGCCAAGGCCGATGCCCAATGTCATAGTACAGAGCATGTAAAATCCAAAACACAAAAGATCAGTAAAAAAATTACCCAAAAATCAAAATTAAAAGCGTCTGAGGAGAAGCGTAAACTTGCCAATATGCCATTTACCACACGGAGTGGCAAGGAACGGCTGAGGCCCTGGCCTATGTTCATGGCTAGTGGTTCAGCTTCACATGAGGATGGAAGCACTCATCCTCTCGCTAGAAAAAAGAAAAGACTTGCGGCAAAAGCACAGCAAAGAACTGTGCGTTCTTCGAAATCACAAATCCCAAAGGAGAGTCCAATTGTGTCGGTTGCGATGCCTGACCTTCCCAACACTGGACAGGAAGAGCTTGCGCCTTCCACCATTTGCACGCCCCCTGCAAGTGTTGAAAGGAGCACCCGCAGTCCAGTTCCTGATAGTGAAATTGAAGATGTCAGTGTTGAAGTACACCAGGATGAGGATATGGGTGTTGCTGGCGCTGGGGAGGAAATTGACAAGGAGGATTCTGATGGGGAGGTGGTTTGTTTAAGTCAGGCACCCGGGGAGACACCTGTTGTCCATGGGAGGAATATGGCCAATGACATGCCTGGTGAAAATACCAAAAAAAATCAGCTCTTCAGTGTGGAAGTATTTCAACAGAAATGCGGACAACAGGTGTCAAGCCGTGTGTTGCCTTTGTCAAGCTGTAATAAGTAGGGGTAAGGACGTTAACCACCTCGGAACATCCTCCCTTATACGTCACCTGCAGCGCATTCATAATAAGTCAGTGACAAGTTCAAAAACTTTGGGCGACCGCGGAAGCAGTCCACTGACCAGTAAATCCCTTCCTCTTGTAACCAAGCTCGCGCAAACCACACCACCAACTCCCTCAGTGTCAATTTCCTCCTTACCCAGGAAAGCCAATAGTCCTGCAGGCCATGTCACTGGCAAGTCTGACGAGTCCTCTCCTGCCTGGGATTCCTCTGATGCATCCTTGAGTGTAACGCCTACTGCTGCTGGCGCTGCTGTTGTTGCTGCTGGGAGTCGATCGTCATCCCAGAGGGGAAGTCGGAAGACCACTTGTACTACTTCCAGTAAGCAATTGACTGTCCAACAGTCCTTTGCGAGGAAGATGAAATATCACAGCAGTCATCCTGTTGCAAAGCGGATAACTGAGGCCTTGACAACTATGTTGGTGTTAGACGTGCGTCCGGTATCCGCCGTTAGTTCACAGGAAACTAGACAATTTCTTGAGGTAGTGTGCCCCCGTTACCAAATACCATCTAGGTTCCTCTTCTCTAGGCAGGCGATACCGAGAATGTACACGGACATCAGAAAAAGACTCACCAGTGTCCTAAAAAATGCAGTTGTACCCAATGTCCACTTAACCACGGACATGTGGATAAGTGGAGCAGGGCAGACTCAGGACTACATGACTGTGACAGCCCACTGGGTAGATGTATTGCCTCCCGCTGCAAGAACAGCAGCGGCGGCACCAGTAGCAGCATCTCGCAAACGCCAACTCGTTCCTAGGCAGGCTACGCTTTGTATCACCGCTTTCCAGAATACGCACACAGCTGAAAACCTCTTACGGCAACTGAGGAAGATCATCGCAGAATGGCTTACCCCAATTGGACTCTCCTGGGGATTTGTGGCATCGGACAACGCCAGCAATATTGTGCGTGCATTACATCTGGGCAAATTCCAGCACGTCCCATGTTTTGCACATACATTGAATTTGGTGGTGCAGAATTATTTAAAAAACGACAGGGGCGTGCAAGAGATGCTGTCGGTGGCCAGAAGAATTGCGGGCCACTTTCGGCATACAGGGACCGCGTACAGAAGACTGGAGCACCACCAAAAACACCTGAACCTGCCCTGCCATCATCTGAAGCAAGAGGTGGTAACGAGGTGGAATTCAACCCTCTATATGCTTCAGAGGATGGAGGAGCAGCAAAAGGCCATTCAAGCCTATACATCTGGCCACGATATAGGCAAAGGAGGTGGAATGCACCTGTCTCAAGCGCAGTGGAGAATGATTTCAACGTTGTGCAAGGTTCTGCAACCTTTTTAACTTGCCACACGTGAAGTCAGTTCAGACACTGCCAGCCTGAGTCAGGTCATTCCCCTCATCAGGCTTTTGCAGAAGAAGCTGGAGGCATTGAAGGAGGAGCTAAAACAGAGCGATTCCGCTAGGCATGTGGGACTTGTGGATGGAGCCCTTCATTCGCTTAACCAGGATTCACGTGTGGTCAATCTGTTGAAATCAGAGCACTACATTTTGGCCACCGTGCTCGATCCTAGATTTAAAACCTACGTTGGATCTCTCTTTCCGGCAGACACAAGTCTGCAGAGGTTCAAAGAACTGCTGGTGAGAAAATTGTCAAGTCAAGCGGAACGCGACCCGTCAACATCTCCTCCTTCACATTCTCCCGCAACTGGGGGTGCGAGGAAAAGGCTACGAATTCCGAGCCCATCCGCTGGCGGTGATGCAGGGCAGTCTGGAGCGACTGCTGATGCTGACATCTGGTCCGGACTGAAGGACCTGCCAACGATTACTGACATGTCGTCTACTGTCACTGCATATGATTCTCTCACCATTGAAAGAATGGTGGAGGATTATATGAGTGACCGCATCCAAGTAGGCACGTCAGACAGTCCGTACGTATACTGGCAGGAAAAAGAGGCAATTTGGAGCCCTTGCACAAACTGGCTTTATTCTACCTAAGTTGCCCTCCCTCCAGTGTGTACTCCGAAGGAGTATTTAGTGCCGCCGCTCACCTTGTCAGCAATCGGCGTACGAGGTTACTTCCAGAAAATGTGGAGAAGATGATGTTCATTAAAATGAATTATAATCAATTCCTCCTTGGAGACATTCACCAGCAGCAATTGCCTCCAGAAAGTACACGGGGATCTGAGATGGTGGATTCCAGTGGGGACGAATTAATAATCTGTGAGGAGGGGGATGTACACAGTGAAAGGGGTGATGAATCGGACGATGATGATGAGGTGGACATCTTGCCTCTGTAGAGTCAGTTTGTGCAAGGAGAGATTGCTTCTTTTTTGGTGGGGGCCCAAACCAACCAGTCATTTCAGTCACAGTTGTGTGGCAGACCCTGTCGCTGAAATGATGGGTTGGTTAAAGTGTGCATGTCCTGTTTATACAACATAAGGGTGGGTGGGAGGGCCCAAGGACAATTCCATCTTGCACATCTTTTTTCTTTCATTTTTCTTTGCGTCATGTGCTGTTTGGGGAGTATTTTTTGGAAGGGCCATCCTGCCTGACACTGCAGTGCCACTCCTAGATGGGCCAGGTGTTTGTGTCGGCCACTAGGGTTGCTTAGCTTACTCACACAGCTACCTCATTGCGCCTCTTTTTTTTCTTCTTTCCGTCATGTGCTGTTTGGGGAGTATTTTTTGGAAGGGCCATCCTGCCTGACACTGCAGTGCCACTCCTAGATGGGCCAGGTGTTTGTGTCGGCCACTGGGGTCGCTTAGCTTACTCACATAGCTACCTCATTGCGCCTCTTTTTTTTCTTCTTTGCGTCATGTGCTGCTTGGGGAGTATTTTTTGGAAGGGCCATCCTGCGTGACACTGCAGTGCCACTCCTAGATGGGCCAGGTGTTTGTGTCGGCCACTAGGGTCGCTTAGCTTACTCACACAGCTACCTCATTGCGCCTCTTTTTTTCTTTGCGTCATGTGCTGTTTGGGGAGTATTTTTTGGAAGGGCCATCCTGCCTGACACTGCAGTGCCACTCCTAGATGGGCCAGGTGTTTGTGTCGGCCACTTGGGTCGCTTAGCTTAGCCATCCAGCGACCTCGGTGCAAATTTTAGGACTAAAAATAATATTGTGAGGTGTGAGGTGTTCAGAATAGAATGAAAATGAGTGTAAATTATGGTTATTGAGGTTAATAATACTATGGGATCAAAATGACCCCCAAATTCAATGATTTAAGCTGTTTTTTAGGGTTTTTTGAAAAAAACACCCGAATCCAAAACACACCCGAATCCGACAAAAAAAATTCGGTGAGGTTTTGCCAAAACGCGTTCGAACCCAAAACACGGCCGCGGAACCGAACCCAAAACCAAAACACAAAACCCGAAAAATTTCCGGTGCACATAACTAATATATATATACACACAAATACACACAACAAAAATACTGCGGCACTCCCAGACTTGCTTTTTAAAAAGTTTTTAAATAGGCGTCTTCCATTACGCTGTGAAGGAGCCGGGTTCCGCTCCTTCACAGCGGGATGGAAGACGCCTATTTAGGTGAGTTGTCAGCACATACACTTTGTCTGTTTTATATGTTGTGCTTGAAAACGGTGCTGTAGGGTCACCGAAATGTTGCATCTATGCAAGCTGATTTTGCTTCACTAAAAACTTTTTAAAAAGCAAGTCTGGGAATGCCGCAGTTTTTTCGTCGTCAGCATCTGTACCCACACTGAAGGCACCCGAAAACAAACATTATCCAGCGCAGAATGCCAGATCCATTTTTGTTTTTAATATATATATATATATATATATATATATATGTATATATATATATATATATACACACACACAGTATATTATAATTACACACACATACACACCCATGGAAACCCCCCTGAATAAATCCTGCATTTGCCCCTGATCGCAAGGTAGGAGTAGGTCTGGAGCTGCTCAGAAACTGCACAATCTTTTTTTGTAGCAGCGCTGCAATCCTTTCATTTGCACTTCTGCTAAGCTAAGATACACTCCCAGAGGGCGGCGGCTTAGCGTTTGCACGGCTGCTAAAAGCAGCTAGCGAGCGATCAACTCGGAATGAGGGCCAATGACTGATGAGCTCGCTGAAATTCTGGTATAATGATTTTGAAAAGTTATATAGATTACTTATCATGGGATCCGGTCTGAAGATCGACACTGTCTAGGTCGACAATATTTAGGTCGACCACTATAGTAAAAAAGTAAAAAACAAAACCTCATGTCGACCTTTTGACCTGTCGACCTAGCACATGTCGACCTAGAAACCCTGTCGACCTTCCAACCCTGTCGACCTAGTGACTGTCGACCTATAGTGGTCGACCTAAACATTGTCATATTGTTATATTTTCTAGACTTTTTATTTAGTAATACTGTACTTCAGTGTCTTTGTAGGTGCTCATTAATGTATCAGAGGTATACAGGTTGGCCTGGTCTGGTCTGGCCTGTCATGTTTAGGAGTTTTGCTAAGCCATGTATCTAAATGTCAGGCAGACTCATTCGGCCTGATTCTCAGCCGCACGCATTGGCAATGTTCATGGGGGGTCATTCTGAGTTGATCGCTAGCTGCTTTCGTTCGCTGTGCAACGATTAGGCAAAAAAACGGCACTACTGCGCTTGCGTATGCGGCGCAATGTGCACGCGCAACGTACTATTACAACGAACGTTGTAGTTTCACACAAGGTCTAGCGATGCTTTTCAAACGTACTGCTGGGCGCTGAGTGATTGACATGAAGTGGGCGTTTCTGGGTGTCAACTGACCGGTTTCGGGGAGTGTTCGAAAAAACGCAGGCGTGCCAGGAGAAACGCAGGCGTGGTTGGCCGAACGCAGGGCTTGTTTGTGACGTCAAATCAGGAACTGAATGGTCTGAAGTGGTCGCAAGCGCTGAGTAGGTTTGGAGCTACTCTAAAACTGCACAAAAAAAATTTGTCCCCGCTCTGCGAACCATTCGTTCGCACTTCTGCTAAGCTAAAATACACTCCCAGTGGGCAGCGACTATGCATTTGCGCGGCTGCTAAAAACTGCTAGCGAGCGATCAACTCGGAATGACCACTATGGTGCTGAGCAATTGCTTTCACTACTCTCAGTAGTGGATCTTGCCATGGGCAAGCAGGATTTTTGCCCGGGGCGCCGCTGTCCTGAGGGCACCGTCCCAAGGGCGCCGCCGTAGCAAGATCCGCTGTGCCCGGTGGGTTGTTTCTATGTTCCCTTCAGTGCGGTGCACGATGACGTAATCGCGCACCGCACGGCATTGTGGGAGTGGCTATAGACACTAGCGGTCATAATTGACTTCTAGTGTCTATGCGGTGCTATTGGAGAGGCGTCATGACGTCTCTACCACAGATCCGAGGAGCGGCGCTGGCGGGCGGAGACGGAGGGCAGCAGTGGTCGGTGTGCTCTATCCATGTTTTCCCTGTTGGGGGGGAAGGGGGGTTTTGGGCCACACAGGTAACAGCAATGTATTGAGTGTTCATGGGCAGTGACTGGGAGGTGACTATTCAGGCACACACACATGATCCATCTTATGGGTCCATCTTATGGGCGGATTATGGGAGTGTCCGGGTGTGTCGCTGTAGTTACATACTTGCTCACATTGCTGGCCATACTCTTATGGAAAATCTGCACCTACAGTAGCATATAGCTGGTGCAGGTTTCCATGGTGCGACCAATGGTGGCCTACTAAGTGGTATTACAGTATCTAAAGATGCTTAACATGGGGGTCCCAGTCTTTGCACATAGAGATGCACCGGGGGCTGACACCAGCATTGGCAGAAAGACGCAGGCTCAGCTAAAGGCACTTAAGCTGTGGAGGCAAAATACGATTCAGAACCAGACCCATTCCACGGGTCTGTAATGTGATATGTGAAGCATACTTAGGATCATTAAAACTTTCGCCTGATTCAGATTTGTACGTAAACCCAATGGTTTACATGCAAATGTGATGCTGAGGGGTCTGCACATTGAACAGGTCTTGCAATATCGCTCGTAGCCCCATGTCACCCACAGAATGAGTGACATGCTGCGGTGTCTGGTGGTCAGCAACCGGCACCATTCTACAAAGCAGGGTCATGTCGTTCTCCATTTTGTCGTGATGGGTCCAGGGTCTGTGTCGTTGGACTTACTGGACCCAGGTGCCTGGATCCTATGGCTAGCCTGAGTAAGCTTCAGCATCGGCTGGCTGGTGCCTAAAAACATAGATCACGACCGATGTTCGCGATGGTGATCCCAGGCTGCATCCTCAGACACAACACTTGGATCTTGCACATGCTACTAGGAGGTGTCTGTCTCCTACAGACCCCTCCTGCTGCATTCACATTTTAGTTACACAGAATTGCACAGCCGCTTCCTTGCGTCTGTGCAATTCCATACAATCAGAACACAAACCACAGAATCACACACGTGCAGAAAAAGCGGAAGGATCTCTGCCATGCTGGGTCTCTTCCATCAAGACCCCTGAAACTTTCCCTACTCCCACCTGAGACCCCCGCAACACTCCTGAGGCTCAAAGGACGCTCCTCTCTGCCCATTTTGCTATTGGCAGTTGTATCTCAAGCTGGCCTCAAATTTATTTTGGGACAGGTGCCTGGAGACAGATCTAAAGGCTTCCTCTATCACTCTATCATCAGCAGGTGAGTTACTGTACAGATAGGGATCTATACTCCCTGGTCTCTGGTAACATTAGCCACGGGGGGACCAGTATTGACATAAATATTATGCATGTCCAGCTGATGTGCCAGTGCCCCCCCCCCCCCTCCCCCGTTTGATTGGTTCGGGAGGGTAATCTTCAGCAGCGATCCTTACACTATCACAGTATCTCTGTGCAGTGCTCACCTGCACGGGGAGTTATCTCGTGGCTTGTCATTATTGGTCTATAGTCACAGTCCTTTGGGCCCATCAGGGTCTCTACCTAGTACAAGTGATTCCTATTCCGGAACACATATCTAGAGTGCTGGAGAATGTGATTAAACACATCTAGAAGAGCCATGTACAAGTAGAAAGCGGCGTAGGGTGGAATGTTTGGGTGTGACGTGCAAATTCTATAGTGATTCAGTCATCAGTCAATACACACTCAGTGACCTTTCTCTTCCTAGATACCTGTAAAAGAAAACAATATATATGACAGTAAGTTTCCTCAGGCAATAATGAAGTGTATTATCTGTTCTTCTCTGCCGAGTCAGTCCCTGGTGACATCCGCATTTCACTGCATCGCCAAGTGCAGTCGCTGAGTCCTGCCTGCCACATCTGGGTGGAAGCAGCTCAGTATCCGACTAGAGAGATGGGCAAAGGGGGTGCACCGAGACTGCTGTAAGGTGTCCTAGAGAGGAAAGATTAACTACAGTCAATGGAGGCATTACTACATTAAAAAGGACCATTCATAACGTGTTTCTTTTTGGTTTTGCATGTAATTGTATTACAGGTTGAGTATCCCTTATCCAAAACGCTTGGGACCAGAGGTTTTTTGGATATCGGATTTTTCCGTATTTTGGAATAATTGCATACCATAATGAGATATCATGGTGATGGGACCTAAATCTAAGCACAGAATGCATTTATGTTACATATACACCTTATACACACAGCCTGAAGGTCATTGTAGCCAATATTTTTTGTAACTTTGTGCATTAAACAAAGTGTGTCTACATTCACACAATTCATTTATGTTTCATATACAACTTATACACACAGCCTGAAGGTCACTTAATACAATATTTTTTGTAACTTTGTGCATTAAACAAAGTGTGTGTACATTCACACAATTCATGTATGTTTCAAATACACCTTATACACACAGCCTGAAGGTCATTTAATACAATATTTTTAATAACTTTGTGTATTAAACAAAGTTTGTGTACATTGAGCCATCAAAAAACAAAGGATTCACTGTCTCACTCTCACTAAAAAAAGTCCGTATTTCGGAATATTCCGTATTTCGGAATATTTGGATATGGGATACTCAACCTGTATATTGTTTTATGCTTGTTATGTTATCTCTCCTAGTAGAGTAGACTTCAGTACCCCTGGAATTCCCCTGATGGACCTGTGGGGCATAGATGGTGGGAATTGAGGGGAAGAGAGGCGATGCACTGATGCGTTTCCTAGGAAACCGTGCAACGGCCCTGGCTATAGTTTACATACTGTGAAATCAGCATTCAATACGCACTAATTTCTAGGGACAGTCCAGCATGTAAATGAAGAAATTGTTAATTATTCACTTTGCAATGAATAGATAGAGCCATCGGCATCACTAATACCGCTTTTAGACCAGAAAATGAGGGTCGCAGCTGGGAGCCTGACACGGGTGCTACCCGGCTGCGACCCGCATCAGCCCCCTTTCCCACCGGAGTCACCAGCCCAGCATATTGCGGGGTTGGTGACGTTGCCGGTGACGCGATGGGGGCGGCGCTTAGAGATCACATGATCTCCAAGCACCGCCCGCACATAGGGGGTTATTCCGACATAGGGGTTTGACGCTGAGGTGCGAACGGGTCTGGAATGCGCATGCGCGGTGGGTGCACTGCACACGTGCGTCGTTGCCATCGCGTCTTACGAAGAAAGCGGTCGCAGAGCCGAACGCAAAAAGATTGACAGGAAGAAGGCGTTTCTGTGCGGATCTGTTTTCGGGGAGTGGTAAGGAAAACGCAGGCGTGTCCAGGAGACCGGAGGGTGGATGTCTTACGTCAAAGCCGGCTCCAGTATCGCAGAGATCGTCGCACAAGGTAAGTATGTCCAGGGCTGGTCTTGTTTTGCTTGAAAAAATTTTAGCTTAGCAGGGCTGCACAAGCGATCGCAGCCCTGCAAAGCCAAAATACACTCCCCCATAGGCGTGTACTAGTTGATCACAGCAGTAGCAAAAAGTTGCTGGCTGCGATCAACCCGGAATGACCACCATAGAGTGTAAACAGGAAGCTGGGTCGCATCGACCTGGCTCCCGTTTACACTGCACAGGTTGCCGGATTGAACACGTGTTCAATAGAGATGAGCGCCTGAAATTTTTCGGGTTTTGTGTTTTGGTTTTGGGTTCGGTTCCGCGGCCGTGTTTTGGGTTCGAACGCGTTTTGGCAAAACCTCACCGAATTATTTTTGTCGGATTCGGGTGTGTTTTGGATTCGGGTGTTTTTTTCAAAAAACCCTAAAAAACAGCTTAAATCATAGAATTTGGGGGTAATTTTGATCCCAAAGTATTATTAACCTCAAAAAACATAATTTACACTCATTTTCAGCCTATTCTGAACACATCACACCTCACAATATTATTTTTAGTCCTAAAATTTGCACCGAGGTCGCTGTGTGAGTAAGATAAGCGACCCTAGTGGCCGACACAAACACCGGGCCCATCTAGGAGTGGCACTGCAGTGTCACGCAGGATGTCCCTTCCAAAAAACCCTCCCCAAACAGCACATGACGCAAAGAAAAAAAGAGGCGCAATGAGGTAGCTGTGTGAGTAAGATTAGCGACCCTAGTGGCCGACACAAACACCGGGCCCATCTAGGAGTGGCACTGCAGTGTCACGCAGGATGGCCCTTCCAAAAAACCCTCCCCAAACAGCACATGACGCAAAGAAAAAAAGAGGCGCAATGAGGTAGCTGTGTGAGTAAGATTAGCGACCCTAGTGGCCGACACAAACACCGGGCCCATCTAGGAGTGGCACTGCAGTGTCACGCAGGATGGCCCTTCCAAAAAACCCTCCCCAAACAGCACATGACGCAAAGAAAAAAAGAGGCGCAATGAGGTAGCTGACTGTGTGAGTAAGATTAGCGACCCTAGTGGCCGACACAAACACCGGGCACATCTAGGAGTGGCACTGCAGTGTCACGCAGGATGTCCCTTCCAAAAAACCCTCCCCAAACAGCACATGACGCAAAGAAAAAAAGAGGCGCAATGAGGTAGCTGTGTGAGTAAGATTAGCGACCCTAGTGGCCGACACAAACACCGGGCCCATCTAGGAGTGGCACTGCAGTGTCACGCAGGATGTCCCTTCCAAAAAACCCTCCCCAATCAGCACATGATGCAAAGAAAAAGAAAAGAAAAAAGAGGTGCAAGATGGAATTATCCTTGGGCCCTCCCACCCACCCTTATGTTGTATAAACAAAACAGGACATGCACACTTTAACCAACCCATCATTTCAGTGACAGGGTCTGCCACACGACTGTGACTGATATGACGGGTTGGTTTGGACCCCCCCCAAAAAAGAAGCAATTAATCTCTCCTTGCACAAACTGGCTCTACAGAGGCAAGATGTCCACCTCATCTTCACCCTCCGATATATCACCGTGTACATCCCCCTCCTCACAGATTATCAATTCGTCCCCACTGGAATCCACCATCTCAGCTCCCTGTGTACTTTGTGGAGGCAATTGCTGCTGGTCAATGTCTCCGCGGAGGAATTGATTATAATTCATTTTAATGAACATCATCTTCTCCACATTTTCTGGATGTAACCTCGTACGCCGATTGCTGACAAGGTGAGCGGCGGCACTAAACACTCTTTCGGAGTACACACTTGTGGGAGGGCAACTTAGGTAGAATAAAGCCAGTTTGTGCAAGGGCCTCCAAATTGCCTCTTTTTCCTGCCAGTATAAGTACGGACTGTGTGACGTGCCTACTTGGATGCGGTCACTCATATAATCCTCCACCATTCTATCAATGTTGAGAGAATCATATGCAGTGACAGTAGACGACATGTCCGTAATCGTTGTCAGGTCCTTCAGTCCGGACCAGATGTCAGCATCAGCAGTCGCTCCAGACTGCCCTGCATCACCGCCAGCGGGTGGGCTCGGAATTCTGAGCCTTTTCCTCGCACCCCCAGTTGCGGGAGAATGTGAAGGAGGAGATGTTGACAGGTCGCGTTCCGCTTGACTTGACAATTTTGTCACCAGCAGGTCTTTCAACCCCAGCAGACCTGTGTCTGCCGGAAAGAGAGATCCAAGGTAGGCTTTAAATCTAGGATCGAGCACGGTGGCCAAAATGTAGTGCTCTGATTTCAACAGATTGACCACCCGTGAATCCTTGTTAAGCGAATTAAGGGCTGCATCCACAAGTCCCACATGCCTAGCGGAATCGCTCCGTGTTAGCTCCTTCTTCAATGCCTCCAGCTTCTTCTGCAAAAGCCTGATGAGGGGAATGACCTGACTCAGGCTGGCAGTGTCTGAACTGACTTCACGTGTGGCAAGTTCAAAGGGCATCAGAACCTTGCACAACGTTGAAATCATTCTCCACTGCACTTGAGACAGGTGCATTCCATCTCCTATATCGTGCTCAATTGTATAGGCTTGAATGGCCTTTTGCTGCTCCTCCAACCTCTGAAGCATATAGAGGGTTGAATTCCACCTCGTTACCACTTCTTGCTTCAGATGATGGCAGGGCAGGTTCAGTAGTTTTTGGTGGTGCTCCAGTCTTCTGTACGTGGTGCCTGTACGCCGAAAGTGTCCCGCAATTTTTCTGGCCACCGACAGCATCTCTTGCACGCCCCTGTCGTTTTTTAAAAAATTCTGCACCACCAAATTCAAGGTATGTGCAAAACATGGGACGTGCTGGAATTTGCCCATATTTAATGCACACACAATATTGCTGGCGTTGTCCGATGCCACAAATCCACAGGAGAGTCCAATTGGGGTAAGCCATTCCGCGATGATCTTCCTCAGTTGCCGTAAGAGGTTTTCAGCTGTGTGCGTATTCTGGAAAGCGGTGATACAAAGCGTAGCCTGCCTAGGAAAGAGTTGGCGTTTGCGAGATGCTGCTACTGGTGCCGCCGCTGCTGTTCTTGCGGCGGGAGTCCATACATCTACCCAGTGGGCTGTCACAGTCATATAGTCCTGACCCTGCCCTGCTCCACTTGTCCACATGTCCGTGGTTAAGTGGACATTGGGTACAACTGCATTTTTTAGGACACTGGTGAGTCTTTTTCTGACGTCCGTGTACATTCTCGGTATCGCCTGCCTAGAGAAGTGGAACCTAGATGGTATTTGGTAACGGGGGCACACTGCCTCAATAAATTGTCTAGTTCCCTGTGAACTAACGGCGGATACCGGACGCACGTCTAACACCAACATAGTTGTCAAGGACTCAGTTATCCGCTTTGCAGTAGGATGACTGCTGTGATATTTCATCTTCCTCGCAAAGGACTGTTGAACAGTCAATTGCTTACTGGAAGTAGTACAAGTGGGCTTACGACTTCCCCTCTGGGATGACCATCGACTCCCAGCGGCAACAACAGCAGCGCCAGCAGCAGTAGGCGTTACACGCAAGGATGCATCGGAGGAATCCCAGGCAGGAAAGGACTCGTCAGACTTGCCAGTGACATGGCCTGCAGGACTATTGGCATTCCTGGGGAAGGAGGAAATTGACACTGAGGGAGTTGGTGGGGTGGTTTGCGTGAGCTTGGTTACAAGAGGAAGGGATTTACTGGTCAGTGGACTGCTTCCGCTGTCACCCAAAGTTTTTGAACTTGTCACTGACTTATTATGAATGCGCTGCAGGTGACGTATAAGGGAGGATGTTCCGAGGTGGTTAACGTCCTTACCCCTACTTATTACAGCTTGACAAAGGGAACACACGGCTTGACACCTGTTGTCCGCATTTCTGGTGAAATACCTCCACACCGAAGAGCTGATTTTTTTGGTATTTTCACCTGGCATGTCAACGGCCATATTCCTCCCACGGACAACAGGTGTCTCCCCGGGTGCCTGACTTAAACAAACCACCTCACCATCAGAATCCTCCTGGTCAATTTCCTCCCCAGCGCCAGCAACACCCATATCCTCCTCATCCTGGTGTACTTCAACACTGACATCTTCAATCTGACTATCAGGAACTGGACTGCGGGTGCTCCTTCCAGCACTTGCAGGGGGCATGCAAATAGTGGAAGGCGCATGCTCTTCACGTCCAGTGTTGGGAAGGTCAGGCATCGCAAACGACACAATTGGACTCCTCTTGTGGATTTGGGATTTCAAAGAACGCACAGTTCTTTGCGGTGCTTTTGCCAGCTTGAGTCTTTTCAGTTTTCTAGCGAGAGGCTGAGTGCTTCCATCCTCATGTGAAGCTGAACCACTAGCCATGAACATAGGCCAGGGCCTCAGCCGTTCCTTGCCACTCCGTGTGGTAAATGGCATATTGGCAAGTTTACGCTTCTCCTCCGACAATTTTATTTTAGGTTTTGGAGTCCTTTTTTTTCTGATATTTGGTGTTTTGGATTTGACATGCTCTGTACTATGACATTGGGCATCGGCCTTGGCAGACGACGTTGCTGGCATTTCATCGTCTCGGCCATGACTAGTGGCAGCAGCTTCAGCACGAGGTGGAAGTGGATCTTGATCTTTCCCTAATTTTGGAACCTCAACTTTTTTGTTCTCCATATTTTATAGGCAGAACTAAAAGGCACCTCAGGTAAACAATGGAGATGGATGGATTGGATAGTTTACTAGTATACAATTATGGACGGACTGCCACGGTTAGGTGGTATAAAAAAACCACGGTTAGGTGGTATATATTATAATAATAATACAATTATGGATGGACGGACTGCCTGCCGACTGCCGACACAGAGGTAGCCACAGCCGTGAACTACCGCACTGTACACTGGTTGATAAAGAGATAGTAGTATACTCGTAACAACTAGTATGACACTATGACGACGGTATAAAGAATGAAAAAAAAACCACGGTTAGGTGGTATATATTATAATAATAATACAATTATGGATGGACGGACTGCCTGCCGACTGCCGACACAGAGGTAGCCACAGCCGTGAACTACCGCACTGTACACTGGTTGATAAAGAGATAGTAGTATACTCGTAACAATTAGGATGACACTATGACGGTATAAAGAATGAAAAAAAAACCACGGTTAGGTGGTAGGTATATAATAATAAATAATACAATTCTGGTCGGACGGACTGCCTGCCGTGTGCCGACACAGAGGTAGCCACAGCCGTGAACTACCGCACTGTACACTGGTTGATAAAGAGATAGTAGTATACTCGTAACAATTAGGATGACACTATGACGGTATAAAGAATGAAAAAAAAACCACGGTTAGGTGGTAGGTATATAATAATAAATAATACAATTCTGGTCGGACGGACTGCCTGCCGTGTGCCGACACAGAGGTAGCCACAGCCGTGAACTACCGCACTGTACACTGGTTGATAAAGAGATAGTAGTATACTCGTAACAATTAGGATGACACTATGACGGTATAAAGAATGAAAAAAAAACCACGGTTAGGTGGTAGGTATATAATAATAAATAATACAATTCTGGTCGGACGGACTGCCTGCCGTGTGCCGACACAGAGGTAGCCACAGCCGTGAACTACCGCACTGTACACTGGTTGATAAAGAGATAGTAGTATACTCGTAACAATTAGGATGACACTATGACGGTATAAAGAATGAAAAAAAAACCACGGTTAGGTGGTAGGTATATAATAATAAATAATACAATTCTGGTCGGACGGACTGCCTGCCGTGTGCCGACACAGAGGTAGCCACAGCCGTGAACTACCGCACTGTACACTGGTTGATAAAGAGATAGTAGTATACTCGTAACAATTAGGATGACACTATGACGGTATAAAGAATGAAAAAAAAACCACGGTTAGGTGGTAGGTATATAATAATAAATAATACAATTCTGGTCGGACGGACTGCCTGCCGTGTGCCGACACAGAGGTAGCCACAGCCGTGAACTACCGCACTGTACACTGGTTGATAAAGAGATAGTAGTATACTCGTAACAATTAGGATGACACTATGACGGTATAAAGAATGAAAAAAAAACCACGGTTAGGTGGTAGGTATATAATAATAAATAATACAATTCTGGTCGGACGGACTGCCTGCCGTGTGCCGACACAGAGGTAGCCACAGCCGTGAACTACCGCACTGTACACTGGTTGATAAAGAGATAGTAGTATACTCGTAACAATTAGGATGACACTATGACGGTATAAAGAATGAAAAAAAAACCACGGTTAGGTGGTAGGTATATAATAATAAATAATACAATTCTGGTCGGACGGACTGCCTGCCGTGTGCCGACACAGAGGTAGCCACAGCCGTGAACTACCGCACTGTACACTGGTTGATAAAGAGATAGTAGTATACTCGTAACAATTAGGATGACACTATGACGGTATAAAGAATGAAAAAAAAACCACGGTTAGGTGGTAGGTATATAATAATAAATAATACAATTCTGGTCGGACGGACTGCCTGCCGTGTGCCGACACAGAGGTAGCCACAGCCGTGAACTACCGCACTGTACTGTGTCTGCTGCTAATATAGACTGGTTGATATTTAAAGAGATATTAGTAGTATACAACAATACTATACTGGTGGTCAGGCACTGGTCACCACTCCTGCAGCAAAAGTGTGCACTGTTAATTAATATAATTGTACTCCTGGCTCCTGCTAACAACCTGCAGTGCTCCCCAGTCTCCCCCACAATTAATTATAAGCTTTTAATTTATACATTGATGACTGTGCAGCACACTGGGCTGAGCTGAGTGCACACAGACTGAGTCACACTGTGTGACTGACTGTGCTGTGTATCGTTTTTTTTTTCAGGCAGAGAACGGATATAGCAGAGAGAACTGAACGGATATATTATATTAAATAAAAGTTAACTAGCAACTGCACTGGTCACTGACTGTGGTAAACTAACTCTGTCTGCGACTCTGCACAATCTCTCTCTATCTAATCTATCTATCTCTATTCTAATGGAGAGGACGCCAGACACGTCCTCTCCCTATCAATCTCAATGCACGAGTGAAAATGGCGGCGACGCGCGGCTCCTTATATAGAATCCGAGTCTCGCGATAGAATCCGAGCCTCGCGAGAATCCGACAGCGTCATGATGACGTTCGGGCGCGCTCGGGTTAACCGAGCAAGGCGGGAAGATCCGAGTCGCTCGGACCCGTGGAAAAAAAAGTGAAGTTCGTGCGGGTTCGGATTCAAAGAAACCGAACCCGCTCATCTCTAGTGTTCAACCCCGCAAACTTCCCGAGTTGGAATACCGGGTCACTCGACCCGGACTATTCCAACTCGACCCTTTTACACCAGCCAGCAACACGAGTTATGCACGTTCATGTGCAATAACCTGTGTTACATGCTGAGGTATTATTCTACAATTGTGGGTGAGCGTGAATTCTGAGCTCTCAGCCAGGAAAAGTGCATCATGTTACCATCATGTCACAGTATGGGGCAGATGTATTAAGCCAAGAGAAGTGATAAAGCAGTGAAAAGTGGAAGGTGATAACGCACCAGCCAATCATTACGGGTTTGTAAAATGACAGGAGCTGATTGGATGGTGTGTTATCACCTTCCACTTATCACTGCTTTATCATTTCTCCAGGCTTCACACATCTGCCCCATAATTATAGTGAGATAAAAGATGAGTCAGAAAGCAGTAATTAGAGAATATTAACGGCAGGGCGAGGGAAAAGGGCGAGGGGCCCTGCCTTTTTAATCTCTGAAATCAGCCCTGTTATAATTGTTTCTCTTTCTCAGGAGTGCTGGATCACTGCTTAGGGGTGCTCCAAACAAAGCACAATGTTCCATTCAAAGTTTACACGAAAATACAGAATATTCTAATCCTGACACTATTGGTATCTGACCAAAGTTGGTGTCTCAGGTTTGCATGTGATGTGTGTATCATTTAATCAGCTCATATCCTACCATGGGACACCCTCTTTAGCTATGTACCCCCACTTGTTGCCGGACCTCCTGGACAATCGCATAACTATATTGGGCCTCATTCAGATGCTGTCACAATGCCGGTGCAGCAGCGATCCTTTTCAGTGCTGGAACTGTGAGGCAATGCAAGTGTAGCAGCCGCCCACAAGTGAGCAGAGAATCCCACCAAATCCATCACAACATGCTCATCAACTGCGTATTATGTGGCAACCGCAATGCAAGTGCGATGAACATCGCCTCAATGGCCACGCCGAATAGACGTGGGAGCTTCGACACTGGCACCATGCTTTATGCATACAGGCACGCAGTCATGTGCTGGGGGCCCCCAAAAACGGCGGCATCGCAAAGGTATCTTGGCGTGCGTGCACTGTGGTCGTTATGCATGTGCAATCTACCAACGATTGCTCAGTTGCAACACCATTGCAGTTGCCACCGCAGGTGAATGAGGCCCATTGTGATTCGACCTGGTGGAAATGGATGTTTCTCGGTTGTGGTTACTAGGAGGCAAACATGAGAACTGAACAATATCATGGAAGTGACGTGGCCGTGTTAGCAGTGATGTCACTAGGGTTGGTGTCACGTGGTGCGGTAACTCATGATGTCATCCCCCATGGACCTCCTTCGGTATCAGACCATACAGAATCCTTAGCAATGTTTGTTGTACTCATGCTACCAATATATTGTAATTCTCAATAGTCACTGAATGTAACGGCAATAGTAGTGACATAAACAGCTTCAAAATTAAAATGTATCTTTAAGTCACAATGGGCGGGATGTATTAACATACATCACCGCCCCTCGCCACCCACTGCAGCGATGCTAATCACATATATACTAACATATGCGATTAGCTTCGCAATGCGGTGACAGAGGCCCCCTGCTATACCTGTCAGATGGTGTGCGGGGGTTCTCTGTTGGGTCCGTCACCTCCCAGCCCCGGAGGTGATGTGTGCTGGTCGGCGGGTGCTGCGTTCGTCGGCGTTCGGCAGGTGTGAAAGAAGTCTGTAGGCTTCTATAGGGTATCACCATCAAAAGATGGCGATACCTGTGGCGATGAAAACCCGGCAGCCGGGTCTTAGTACATATGGAAAATTGGAAATGCGATAAGACCACCGAAAACGGGGGTGTTACCGCATTTTCCCTTTAGTACATCCCGCCCAATATCATACAAACAAACGAAGTGAGAGAGATGTACTAAGCAACGAAAAGAGTGGAGAAGTGAGCCCATGGCAACCAAGCAACTGCTCTGTATAATTTTATAGTATGCAAATTATAAATGCTACTTCAGTGCTGATTGGTTGCCATGAGCAACTTCTCCACTGGCTCACTTCTCCACTATTTTCACTGTTTAGTATGTATTTATATTTACATAGTTTTATGTAGAGATGAGCAGGTCCCATCCAAACTTCCCGATCCGAGTCCGGCTCTGGGTTTCCAGCCAGTCTCAGATTCCAAAACGAGGCAAAGCATCATCATCCCGCTGTCGGATTCTCGCAGGGTTTTGGATTCTATTTAGGTCCCGTGATCAGCACCATTTTTACTCCGGCTGTGAAGAGTGCAGTGAACGGACGTGTCCCTCTGAGTGCTGGGGTTGTTGTGCGTGGGCGCAATGGCATAGCTACCATAGGTGCAGGAAGTGCAGCTGCTATGGGGCCCAGATCTGAGAGGGGGCCACCTTCCCTGTCACAGTTACATGTGTTATATACAGGAGTGTAGCTACCATAGGTGCAGGAAGTGCAGTTGCTATGGGGCCCAGAGCTGAGAGGGGCCACCTTCCCTGTCACAGTTACATGTGTTATATACATTTTTTGCCATTGGGTGGTATGTAGGGGTCCTTTCAAACTATCTCTTGGGGACTGCAATATATCTAGGTATGTCCCTGAACTTGCTCATTGTAGGGGGATATAAAATAAACTGTAGGGCATTTTAATGTTATATAATATGAACCGGGGGCACTGTCTTGTGGCACAATATAAACGGGGAGCACTATGTACTGTATCATAATGTGAATTGGGGGTACTGTGTAGCATAATGTGTTCTGGTAGCTCTGAAATGTGACATACGGTGAACTTAAGCACTACTACAATTCATAAAAGAAACTAAGGCACTACTATGGGGCATAACATTAAATAAGGCTCTACTATGGTTCAGAAAATGAACTAGGGCACTATTATAGGGCATAAAATTAACAACTGCTGCAGAGAAGTGTCGCTCTAGAAGCATTGGGATAGGGGCCCCTTCAAAATGTTGCTATGGGCCCACAAAGTTTTGGCTACGCCCCTGCGTGGGCACGGGGGGTCCTGGCTGGTGTATCAGTCCAGGGGTGCTCTGTCTGTTGCTAAGTGGTGTATCTGACAAGGGGTGATCTGTCCATAAACCATATACATCCAGGGGCTCTGCCCCAGTGTTAAAAGAAACAACCAGTATACTGTGTGTACATACATTCATGCAGTGCCGACGACAAGGGGGGTCAAAGCATACTTGCCTACTCTCCCGGAAGCTGCGGGAGGTTCCCGTTTTTTTGTGGTGGCCCCCCGCACCCCATGGAAGAGTAGGCAGGTCTCCCGCATCCTGCTCGCACCCTGCCCTAGTGATGCGGGCAGGATGGAGACATACTCTCCCGTATTTGCGGGTCTGTGCAGACCCGCGAATCGCTGCATTTTCCCAATGTGGGGGCGGTGCTTGATGATGTCACAGCCCGGCCTCGCCCCCCGAAGTCTCCTGCATCGTCTCCTCTCCGGGCTTCTCCCGGAGATGAGAATTACAAAGTAGGTAAGTATGGGTCAAAGGGAACACCTGTACCGGGCCCCAAGGATCAGAGGTGCCCCAAGGATACGCCACTTAGTGCCCGGCAGGGATTTAAGCCGTCTTGTCCAAATAGGGCAGCGAGCTGTAGGCGGTGTGGGCGGAGCCTCATTGACAGGAGACTCTCACACACAGTGACTGTGTGGTGTGAGTGTGCGTCTGCTCTTCTGGGTCCAGCTCTGTTGCAAGCAGTTAAGGGACATGGCAGCAACTTCACTGGCCATGATTCCTGTGCCCTGCGCCAACCTGTTTTGGTGGGGTGTAGGGCCGCATGGTACCTGCTTTGTGGTGTTCAGGTCTAAATACTGGGGAGTACAGTGCAGGTGAGTCTCTCCCCAGGGTAAGAGTGGATTGTTGTGGGGATACAGGGCTTTGGGATGGGCTGGGATAGCTGGGAATGCAGCGTGGAGTCATTGGAAAGAGACAGACTGTGGTGTGTGTGGGAGGAAGGAGAGATATACATACTTATGTATGTATAGATAAAGATATTTATTTATTAACAGTTTCTTATGTAGCGCAGCAAATGCAGTTGCGCTTTAATATATATATATATATATATATATATACATATTTTATTTATTTTTTTTGTCTTTTTTTGGCAGGAGGTGAAGCTGTGAACTTTGGGAGTAGCAGACAAGGTGCCACGGGCAGCTGGACAGAGCCAACACAGGGGAAGCAGGGACCTCTGAACAGGTGCTGCGGCAGGAGGTCCTGACACCCCCCGGAAAAGTGCTGCCGGGGACGCTGCTGCGACCGGGCCGAGAGCTGCTGCTGCCACAGCCTGACTGCGGACATTGCTGCTGCTAGAGGAGCCTGCTGTACGGGGCCAGGGACTGCTGCTGCATAAGTGAAAAGGATCAGCGGGCGCACAAGGGAAGATAAGTATAAGCTTAACCATATTACTGTTTAGGTGACTATATTGTATTGTCCCCTATATAGATAGATAGATAGATAGATAGATAGATAGATAGATAGATAGATAGATAGATAGATAGATAGATATTCCCCCCCCCCTCTTCTCGATTTTTGTTTTCCCAAGGGTAACAGGGAGTTAGCACTTAGCAAAAATGGGGGTGGCCGGTATTGAGAATCTCACTCAGTGCATATCGTGCATGATGTATACGCACCTAGAACAACAGTCCGAGTGTGGGTACATCTGTGCGAGATGTGAGCGAACGGCTGCCCTGGAGGCCCAGGTGACTGATCTAGAGCGGACCGTTTCGCGACTGAGGAGTATTCACAATCTCAAGCAAAGTTTAAATAGAACGGTGGAGGAGTTGCAGGGGGGAACACTAGTAGACGGGGATGACCAGGTAGAAAGCTGGGTTACGGTTAGAAGAAAGAAGAAGAGGGGGAGGGGGAGACAGGACATCTCCGATCTGCCAAACCCCAATAGATTCGCCCGACTGGACGAGGATTCTGGGGATGGCAGTGAGAAAATGACGGAGCCGGAGGAGTGGTCCCTCCGGTACAGAAGGGAAAAAAGATAGTGAAGTACCTAGTCAGATTGTGATGGTAGGGGATTCTATTATCAGGAGGATAAAGAGGGCAATCTGCTACCCCCACCGTGACCGTCGTACGGTCTGTTGTCTCCCGGGTGCTTGGGTGCGGCACATCTGGGACAGGGTAGACAGATTGTTGGGAGTGGCTGGTAAAGACCCGGCAGTCTTGGTGCATGTCGGCACCAATGACAAAATTAGTGGTAGGTGGGATGTCCTTAAGAAAGACTATAGGGAATTAGGCAAGAAACTTAACGACATCTAGGGTAATATTCTCTGAAATATTACCAGTGCCACGTGCTAGTCCAGGGAGACAGAGGGAGATTAGGGAGGTAAATGTGTGGCTTAGAGACTGGTGTAGGAAGGAGGGGTTTGTGTTCTTGGAACACTGGGCGGAATTCTCAGTCAGGCGCCATCTTTTTTGTTGCTATGGATTGCACCTGAATGAGAAGGGGGCTGTGGTGCTGGGGGGCAGGATGGTTAGAAGGTTGGAGGAGCTTTTAAACTAGGAGCCTGGGGGGAGGGTTTAGCTAGAAGCTACGGGTCAAACAATGAGAACAGTAAGGATGGGGGTAGTGAACAAATTGGGGGTGGCGAAGGGGGGAGGGAAAGATCAGCTGGTAAGGGTAATTGTGGGGGTATTGACACAGAAATTACCGATAAAGATATTGCCCATGGTATCCCTAAATTATTATTTTATGACTATTATGGTCCTACAGTACGTTATAGAGAATATGATGTCCATAGCATAAGGGAAAATACCTTCATTGGGGGGGGGGGTTAGAAAGACCTAATAGGTCTTATAGTAGTAGTAAAGAAGGCGGTATTAAGTATGATGGGGTGCTAAGGGAGGGAGGAGAATGAGGTAAGAGTAATTCTAAAAAGGCACTTCTAAATAAGGATAACATTCCATTAAAACAAATGGCAAGGGAAATATTAAGCTAAAATGTATGCTTGCAAACGCAAGGAGCCTATCAGGTAACATGGAGGAATTGGAATGGCTTGTATCAAAATATCAATATGATATTATAGGTATTACGGAAACCTGGTGGGACGACTCCCACGACTAGGTTGCAAATTTGGAGGGATGTTCACTTTTCAGGAGGGATATGGCTACCAAAAGGGGAGGAGGGGTATGTCTCTATGTAAAACCATCTCTAAAGCCAAACATAATAGATGTTTTTTACAAGGGGACTGGAGATAACGTGGAATCACTATGGGTTGTGATCGCAAGCGGGGGCATTGGAGCAAAAAATCTAGTAATTGGCACGTGCTACAAACAACCGGATATTAGCGTACATGACGAGGAACAGCTCTGGCAGCAAACTGAAAAGGCTGTGGGAATGGGGGACATCCTTGTGATAGGGGATTTCAACTATCCTGATATAAGCTGGAGTAACGATTCGTGTGTAAAAGCTAGGAGCAGCAGGTTTCTAAACACATTAAAGGATCAGTACTTGTCTCAATTAGTTGAGGACCCAACCAGAGATAATAATATTCTGGACCTAGTTATTTCCAATAATGTGGACATTATATCAAACATTACAGTTGGAGAGACCTTGGGAAACAGTGACCACTATATGATCTCATTTGACATTAGTTTCAAGAAACAAAGCTATAAGGGATCAACCAAAACATTAAACTTTAGGAAAGCTAACTTCAGTATGCTGAGGCAGGCACTAAACGACATTGACTGGGAAGTTTTGTTTCAGGGTAAGGACATTTCGGAAATGTGGGATGCTTTAAAAGGGTTGCTGGATAGCAATATTTACAAATTCATTCCCATGGGCAATAAATGCAGGAGTACTAAACACAAACCAATGTGGCTTAATGAGGAGTTCAATAAAGAAATGGCTAATAAGAGGCATGCTTTCAAAGCATTTAAATCTATTGGAGAGGAGGAGTCATTCCAGTATTACAAGGAATGCAATAAAAGATGCAAAAAGGTAATTAGAGCAGCTAAAATTGTAAACGAAAAAGCAAATAGCTATAGAGAGTAAAGCCAATCCTAAAAGTTTTCTAAATACATAAACAGTAAAAGATTAAAAAAGGAGAATGTAGGTGATGAACTGGGAGCCTTGATAAACGATGACAAAATAAAAGCGGATATGCTGAACAATTTTTTCTCATTAGTATTCACCAGGGGGGGGGGGGGGGTCAGACGGTGACAGTAGTGCATACCGACAATGACGATAATGATTTGTGGCTAGATACTTGTTTAAGTGAGGAATCAGTCCTGAAGAGACTAAGCAACATAAAGATGAATAAATCACCGGGCCTAGATGGCTTTCACCCGAGGGTTATTATGAAGTTTAGGGCTCAGCTAGCAAAACCCTTATACTTGATTTTCTATAGTTCAATTAGATCAGGTATGGTACTGAGGGATTGGCTGAGGTAGTGCCATTATTTAAAAAGGGATCTAAAAATCATCCTGGGAACTATTGACCAGTTAGTATAACCTCTATAGTGGGTAAAATATTGGAAGGAATTTTAAGGGATAGCAATAGTCAGCATGGGTTTGTGAGGGGCAGATTGTGTCAAAATAACTTAATTAGCTTCTACGAGGAAGTGAGCGATAATCTCGACCATGGTAAAGCAGTGGATGTGGTCTTTTTAGATTTTGCAAAAGCCTTCGATACAGTGCCTCACAGGAGACTGATCATCAAATTAAGGGAACTTGACCTAGGAAATACTATTTGTACCTGGATAGGTAATTGGCTGGATAACAGGGTACAACAAGTAGTGGTTAATGGGATGTTCTCCAGCTGGGCACCAGTAGTCAGCGGAATACCACAAGGGTCCGTAATTGGCCCACTACTGTTCAATATATTTATTAATGATCTAGGAATAAGCCTGGGAAACACAGTGTCAATCTTTGCAGATGATACTAAACTGTGTAAGGTAATTAATTCAGAAATCGATGTGGAGTCTCTACAGAATGACTTACTTAAACTTGAAACTTGGGCGTCTAAATGTGGAATGAGATTCAATATTGAAAAATGCTAAATTATGCACTTTGAGATTAGAAACAAACTTGCATCCTACATTCTTTATGGGGAAAATATAGGGGAAGCAGTAGTGGAAAAAGATTTGGGGGTGCTCATAGATAATATGCTTAATAACAGTACACAATGTCAAAATGCAGCAGAAAAGGCAAGTAAATTCCTTGCGTGCATAAAACGGGGTATTGAGTCAAGGGACAAGGATGTAATCCTGCCACTGTATAAATCATTGGTACGTCCGCATCTGGAATATTATGTTCCATTTTGGGCACCATATTATAAAAAAGATATCGGGGAGCTCGAAAGAGTTCAAAGGCGCGCTACTAAACTGGTGTTAGAGTCAGAGACACTGGAGTATGAGGAAAGGCTTGGTACTGTAGCTTAAATTTGTATTCCCTTGAAAAGAGGAGACTAAGAGGAGACATTATTAATATCTTCAAATATGTAAAGGGTCAATACAAAGAGTTAGTGGATTTGTTTATTAATAAAACTCTGTATAGGACACGTGGGCACTCACTGAGGCTAGAGGAGAGAAAATTCCGTACACAACGAAGGAAAAGGTTCTTCACCTTAAGGGCAATAAGAATTTGTAACTCCCCGCCAGAGAAGATAATAATGGCAGACTCTTTAAATGCATTTAATAATGGATTGGACAGTTTTCTAGCTGAAAAAGGCATCCAAGGCTATAGCATTTAATATATTGACATTATGTATATGGGAGTGATACGAAATATAGTTGTCAATAGGTACAACACCATTATTTTGGCTGGTGCATTATAATATGCACTGCTTAATACAGAATACAGGTTGAACCCAATGGGCATTTTGCCTCTTTTCATTAACTATATATATATATATATATATATATATATATATACAAACAGAAAACCCAGCACTCACCATAGCAGGCTCGCTTATCCTCAACACATCAATAAATAAATGATGGGGGTTTAGTTAGTGGATTGGCCAATGCACAGAAGCCTGCAAGCCGATCGCCAAGGTGCCCCACCTTCATGCAGGTCCTACACTATCACAGAGTCTTAAAACCTGGGAACTGTCTAACTCACACATCATATGGCAATCGGTTTGCAGGCTTCTGTGCATTGGCCGATCCACTAACTAAACCCCCATCATTTATTTATTGATGTGTTGAGGATAAGTGAGCTTGCTTTGGTGAGTGCTTGGTTTTCTGTTTGTATGTATTTGAGTGATGTGGTCATGGGCTACATGCACCCCACCCTGTGAGTGGTAAGTGCAGCTGTGTACCCCGCCTCTGGGGTGGCGAGTGCTGTGGTTTTACATTTGTGTGTATGTATGTATTTGTGGGATCCGGTCTGAAGGTCGACACTGTCTAGGTCGACAATGTTTAGGTAGACCACTATTGGTCGACAGTCACTAGGTCGACATGGTTTCTAGGTCGACGTGTTCTAGGTCGACAGGTCAAAAGGTCGACATGACTTTTTCAAAATTTTTTTATTTTTTTGAACTTTTTCATACTTAACGATCCACGTGGACTACGATTGGAATGGTAATCTGTGCCGAGCGAAGCGGTAGCGGAGCGAGGCACCTCGCGAGCCATGCGAGGGGACACAGGGCACTAATTGGACTTCCCGGTCACTGTATGGAGAAAACGACACCAAAAAACCATGAAAAACTCCTGTCGACCTTTTGAACTGTCGACCTAGACCATGTCGACCTAGACCCCTGTCGACTTTCCAACCATGTCGACCTACTGCCTGTCGACCTATAGTGGTCGACTGAAACATTGTCGACCTAGAACCTGTCGATGCAATGATCCACACCCGTATATGTATGTGTGTATATGTATGTATGTATGTATATATATATATATATATATATATAATATAAAATGCATTAATATCCAAACATCTATATAGTACCTCTGTGGCATCATAAAGCATTGTATACCATACATTCAGATAGTACTTCTGTTACATCGTAAAGCATTGAAATCCAAGCATCTATATAGTACCTCTGTGACATCATAATGCATTGTAAACCATACATCAAAATACTACTTTTGTGACATCATAATGCATTGCATACCATACAACAAAATAGTACCTCTGTGACATCATAATGCATTGAAAAGCATATATTTAAATAGTAGCTCTGTGACATCATAATGCAATAAAATGTAAACATTTAAATAGTACCTCTGTGACATCGTAAAGCAATAAAATGTAAACATTTAAATAGTACCTCTGTGACATCATAAGCCATTGACAACTACAGTATACATCTAAAAAGTACCTCTGTGACATCATAATGCATTGAAATCATACATCTAGTTTATACCTCTGTGATGTCATAATGTATTGAAATTTATATAGTACATCTTAATATTACCACCACACACCACGCTCACATTCAGCTGATTCACAACGGAATATAAATCCAACAAACCTTATAAACATATGTCTTCCATCTCCCTCCAAGTGCATCTGTTTGCGAGAAATTAGCATCTACTCATGACCTTTTCATTTAAAAAAAACTCAGTATGCTAGCTATAACAGTAACTTGGCTCACACATTCAGACACTGCCTCCACTGCAGCACTGTCACATGGTGGCCTCCACTTCACCCCCCCCCCGCCCCCCAGGCCTGGTAACTGTAAAGGAAGTGGGGTTGGAATATTACTGTCCAAATCTTACATACACACCATTTTACCACTTGTTCCCTCACTTGCATTTACATCATTTGAAGTACACTCTATTATGATTTTCACCCCTTTCTCTCTGTGTGTTGTAGCTATCAATCGCCCACCTGGGCAACCCAAAAAGTTTCTGGAAGATTTTTCTGCTTGGCTCCCTCACTTTTTATCCTCTGACATCTCCACCATCATTATGGGCGATTTTAATATCTCTATTAACAGTCCACAATCTCCCCATGCCTCCAAACTACTCTCTCTAACCTCCTCTCTTGGCCTCTCCCAATGGATTGACTCCCCTACCAGTTATACACATAGCAGCCCCTGTAGTAGCACCAGTTATACACATAATAGCCTCTGTAGTAGAGCCGGTTATATATAATGCCCTCAGAAGTGCCATTTATACAAATTATACCCCCCTTCCCACCAGTGGTGCAAGTAGAAAAAATGTCTCAGTGGTACCTTCGGCATGCATGCCAAAAACATGGGTGTGGCCAAATGCCACATGGGGCGTGGCCAATGAAAATGGGGGCTTGATACAGATCTGAGGGGCCAGATACACATATGACCCCAATAGTGCCAGATACACATATGCCCCCACCATGCCAGATACAGCATGCTCCTACAGTGCCTGTTCTGTTACTGTTGTTCTAATTGTAAAGCGCAACGGAATATGCTGCACTATATAAGAAACTGCTAATAAATAAATATTACCTCTGTGACATCATAAAGCATTAAAATGAATAACATTGGGGCTAATTCAGAGCAGCTTTTGTGGAGTGCAGTGCGCGGGCACAGCCTGGAAGCTCAGTGAGATGCTAAAAGTATCTCTGAGCTGCGATCGTCTCTGCCTGGTTGACAGGCAGAGGCAGTTGTGGGGCGGGAGGAGGTTTGCCAATGGCATTAGGCCGCCGTTGGCGGGATACGATCCGGACAACGGAGGCGTGTCCGGACAACAGAGGCATGTCCGGACCGTTGCGGAGGCGGGCTGCGGCGGCTGCGTGACATCACACACAGCCGCTGCGACCTGGGACGCGGCAAGTAGCGGCCTGCCAGTGCAGCTAGGCTGTGCAGGCAGTGAGGTACTCAGCGGGTGCAAAAAGCGATGCTTTTTTACCCTTGCGGGGGAGTAGTTTCTCAGACATGCGGGGCGGACTAGCCCTGTGCTGGGAGTCCCCCCGCATGTCTGAGAAACTGATCGTAGATGTGCTAAATTTAGCACATCTACGATCAGACCTGAATTATCCCTGTAGTCTGGTCCCTCTACTGTACAGAGACACAGATGGCACCATCTGGTGGACGTTTGTGGATCACCACTGAATGATGGAACCCCCTGCTATATCATACCAGCAGCACTCTGTAGATATTCACTATTCATTATTCTTCTACTCTTACAATTAGCTTTTTACCCTGGCTCCACTGCAAATCATGTTTGACTTGTCAGGCAAGCTAGGAGAGAACTAATGATAGCTATTCTAGTATATCAACTCCCAATAACATAATTAGCACGTTCAGCCATTCTTTACACCCAGCACATAAACACATGTATGCAGCATATTACCACCTGCAAGGTGAGCACATACATACAGTATAAAGCTACAGCCATTACTGTGAGCAGTACAGATTATTGTATGGAGGGCCGAATAAGGGAACTGATGTAACTAATTTTGCAGTATTTTGAAAAACCCACGGATGAGCCGATAAAAAAAAATAATAATAATAATAATAATGAAATAAAAATATCTGTACATAAAAGAAATGATCTGGAATGAAATCCTGTAAATCTTATTACAGGACAGGTAGTCTGGAAGTGAGTTCCATATTCTTCACCCACCGTCATGTGTTCCAGTTCCAGTGTGTGATGTCACGTGTGAATGAATGGCCCATTTGTTATTAGGCAGCTATAAGGAAGATTTATTTATTTTTGGGCTCTACTCAGGATGAAAAACCATTTACTGCAGCTATTTATCATTTATTATAGCCAGGCAGCTGAGTATTACCTCAGAGATACTAGACCATAGCCTAATTTACCGTCCCTGTCTCAGGGAATATGCACGTGTGCCATAGCTATCCGGCCATATAACTTTTCATCCTATTTATCTAGCACCAGGGTGGTCATTTCGAGTTGTTCGCTCGGTAATTTTCTTCGCATCGCAGCGATTTTCCGCTAACTGCGCATGCGCAATGTTCGCACTGCGACTGCGCCAAGTAAATTTGCTATGCAGTTAGGTATTTTACTCACGGCATTACGAGGTTTTTTCTTCGTTCTGGTGATCGTAATGTGATTGACAGGAAGTGGGTGTTTCTGGGCGCAAACTGGCCGTTTTATGGGTGTGTGTGAAAAAACGCTACCGTTTCTGGGAAAAACGCGGGAGTGGCTGGAGAAACAGAGGAGTGTCTGGGCGAACGCTGGGTGTGTTTGTGACGTCAAACCAGGAACGACAAGCACTGAACTGATCGCACTGGCAGAGTAAGTCTCGAGCTACTCAGAAACTGCACAGAGAAGTCTTTTCGCAATATTGCGAATCTTTCGTTCGCAATTTTGAGAAGCTAAGATTCACTCCCAGTAAGCGGCGGCTTAGCGTGTGCAATGCTGCTAAAAGCAGCTTGCGAGCGAACAACTTGGAATGAGGGCCCATGTTAATTAAAATCATATGGATAGAGCAGCGCTCGGGAGATTTAAGAACATAAAGGAAGTCATCTTGGCGCACGGATACCATGAAATAAAACATGACTGTGCATATAAAATGGATCATGCATAATCCAGTACTTGATTTACCATTAGGCTGATTAGGCTGCCTGACAAAATGGAGACCTACAGGTAAATTTACTAAGGTGGGAGATTTTTAGAACTGGTGATGTTGCCCGTAGCAACCAATCAGATTATATCTATTATCTGCTAGAAGCCGCTAGATAAATGGTAAGTAGAATCTTATTGGTTGCCATGGGCAACATCACCAGTTCTAAAAATCTCCCACCTTAGTAAATTTACCCCCTAGGCGGAGCTGAGGGGAAATACCGTTCTCAAAATGGCTGCCTGATGGCTATGATGATGTGACTTTACTGACTGTTTATTATTCCTTATAGACCCGTTACACATGCAGAAGCACTTGTTTCCTCATGTACTAAGTAATGGGCCCATTCATTATTAGGGTCCCCCTGTGCCACCCCCACAGTAGTCAACAAGCTTTGAAACTGAAAGTTTTCAGAATGTGCTTGAGACTCCATCTTTGGATAGCATTAGTTCCTGATGGCCCCCTCCTTGCTATTGGACATAGAGATCAGAATGGATGTCTCCGCCTCCAGTGGCGCTCTCTGTGAACATGCATGTAACTCCCGGCCTGCATGGGAAATAATTACACTGCGGCCATGTTACTGGATGTGTGTCTGGTATTATATGGCAAATCTGGTAACCACGGCTGAGAGAAATAAATGTATTATTATTGGCACACTGTACTTGCAAGACCTGACAAAGAGCAATCTAGTGATCGAAAATTCCTGTTCTATTTAATGTATTCTCATCATAATTTAGGGGCATATTTATCCATATTTTTTATGCCGATGTGATCAATATTTTTCACCTAAATTTGCAATGTGGAAATTAATATTTTCAAGCAAACTTTCTAAAAAGGTCTTCCCGGGAGATGGGCACCGTGTCGGTGAAGAGCTAGAAGAAGTGAGAATGCTTGCCCCATCACTCTGCTTCCTGCTTCGGCTTCAGAGTACATACATTCCTGGCAGCCGGCCGGCCCGTGCCTTAATGGGGGGAAGGGGTGCGACGGAAAAGGATCCTGAGGGCCTGCAATAAGTAGGCTACTATTAGCTACAGAGGCCAAGCTCCAGAATGCTTGCATTACCCTCCATGGTAATCCCAGGGATCCTTAATATTTGTGGGTATTTCCGAATACAGATGCCCCTAAATCAAAGTTACCTACTTTTTTTGTCTCCCCCATCCGGGGGAAGCCTGAAGAGGAGACGCAGCATGACACATCGGGGTACTGGACGGACTTGTCATTAGGCCCCGCCTCCAAGATATGGAAATACCAACAATTTGCAGGTCTGCAGGTAGGGGGTGGGGCTAAATGCCACAATTGTGTTTTTTACTCCCGCCCCCTCCACACTGTAGCTGCAGTGTTTTTCTCTCCATCCCTGCCCGCTTCACTAGTAAGCGGCAGGATGCGGGTGGGATTCCAGCAGCTTTCAGGATGGTAGGCAAGTATGTCCTAAGTACGCAAACCTGCACTTTCATTGATAGGCCAGACAGGTGCGTGACATTTAGATTTGGGAGTGGTGTGTCCTAGCGGAACGCTAAATTCAGTGTTAAAATAAAGCTTCCCTGTATTTATAGGCTCCATTCAAAAGAAGGCCGTGTATACCTTGCATGCAAAAATGTATTATTTATTTTATTTTATTAACAGTTTCTTATATAGCGCAGCATATTCCGTTGAGCTTTACAATTAGAACAACAGTAATAGAACAAAACTGGGGGGAAAACAGACAAACATAGAGGTAGGAAGGCCCTGCTCGCAAGCTTACAATATATAAAATACATGTATCTGAACTTGCCTGTTGCATTGCATGGTTTGCTCAGTGCACAGTTGCTGCTTTTTCTCCGAATCAACCACACAGTGTATATTTCAAAAGTAGTGTGAAGATATATGACATACAAATATTTCGGTATTATGCATTAGTATGGTTGTGTAAATTATTTAAACATTACTGATGACTGAAACTGTTTGCAGCGTCACTGTGTGAATTCTAAATAGTTTCTGTTTATCTGAAGTCATATGTTCATATTAAATCCGCTGAAATGTAGATCAGGTAACTGAACCAAAGCTAGTACACTCTTGATTGGTTTATTTAGGTGCTTGTTACAGGTTTCAGCACCACTTTACTTATGATGCAGCGATGCAATGGTCAGAGTCATGGGGATAAATTTACTAAGGTGGGAGATTTTTAGAACTGGTGATGTTGCCCATGGCAACCAATCAGATTCTACTTACCATTTATCTAGCTGCTTCTAGCAGATAATAGAGATGAGCGGATTCGGTTTTACTCGGTTTTACTCGGTTCTCAAAACCGAATCTTATTGGCTCACGGATGTCACGTGTTTTGGATAGCCAATAAGATTCGGTTTTGAGAACCGAGTAAAACCGAGTAAAACCGAATCCGCTCATCTCTAGCAGATAATAGAGATAATCTGATTGGTTGCTATAGGCAACATCACCAGTTCTAAAAATCTCCCACCTTAGTAAATTTACCCCATGGTTTTACCTGTGCACTAAAAAACTTCCCTTGTTAATGTACAAAACTGATAAAATAAAAAATCACATAAAGAGCTTAAGAGGTCCATGCCAGAAACCAGCCGATGAGTGAAATGCCAGTCATGTTTACACAAGATTGAAGCAAAGCTCGGTCTCATACCATGTGATGGAAACAAATGAGATTTCTGATATCTCCAAAATCTCTAAACATTAGTCACTATAGCAAAGAAACCTTTTATTTAACATTGCAGAGTAAATTAGAATAGGGCAGATAAGGAAAATTACTGCATGGGTGCCGACTTCCTGGCCACGCCATATTGTGTAAATGGGGGACTCTGCCTGGCGTAATGTGTATAAGTGGCACTAGTGTGTGGAGTCATTTGTATAATGTAGACTACTGTGCATGTAACATGAATTTGTAATATTTTGTGACCACGCACCTTCCCTATAAAGCTATGCCCCTATATTTTTTGCGCATGCCTACATTGCGCACAGGCCAAACTTTAAATATGGAGGGAGAAGGCACCAATTCTCTTTCTGGCACAGTGCACCAAAATGTCTAATTACGGCTCTAGAAATATGTATTAAACTGTCTTCTGTGTCCCATGTTTCTATGTGAGTTTATTTTTGCTATTGGGTGGTGCATGGCACCCTAACATATGTTGCTATGAGACCCACATATGATTAGTTAGGCCTCTGCCCATACATATTCTGCCCATGATTGTGTCCTGATTCTGCTCACAGAATTGCTATATGCAGTGCTTAAAGTAGTCCAAGAGAGGTGGTGGAACTCACCCCTCTCCCCAAGGCAGCCATGTAATAAAGGTATTGCGCATGCCAAAATGGGGGCGTGATCTCACAAAAAGGGGTGTGGTCTCAAAAGGAAAGGGTGTGGTCACACAATAGTAATAATGCCCACAGTAGTAGCACCCAAGTGGAACTTTTGAAGTGGGGGTATGGAAAAGTGAAGGTTGTAATTATGTGCGCACCGAAGGCGCGCGCGCTCCTGAAAAGGGGGCATGGCCACTCAAAAGGGGGAATTCCCTTCAGTGTAGTTTACCACACCATTTACCCCTTATACACATTATGTCACAACTGAGGGCCTGAGCTGACGGGAGGCAGCCTCAGTTGTAGGGACTGAGGTGTAATGGAACCTGGCAGGTTGTATCAGACCCCTAGACATGTAGAAGAATTGCCCGAAGGCGTGACCACGACAACCAGGAATAAAAGTCAATGATGTTTATTTATGACAACTCCGCAACACAGCAGCAATAAAAGAAAACGTAAAAGTCAGCAAAGAATAAATACAGTTCCTGAGTACTACAGCATGGCAGGAGCCACAGGGCACTGGTAGTGTGAGATAGTTCTTATGATCTTCTAGATGGAAAGTCCTTACCAGGCCCGGCTGTAGCAATGGAGATAACCCAGGATTATACCAGCTGGTGTTCCAGGAAGAGCTGGGTTGCTGAAGGTAAAACAGCTGCTGTGGATACTGGCTGGAACCAGACTGTTGTTAGCACGGAGTGGATACTGGCTGGAACCAGTTAAATAATAAATGAACTTTGGGAGCGATGAAATGTGAACTGAAATGTAGAACTTGAGAGCGGAGAAATAATAATTCCGGTGGAGAGTGGTAAAGTGTAGAAAGGACACCGGCCCTTTAAGGGAAGCTGTACTCTGCTGGAAGCTGAGGCTGGAAGCAGGTAGTGTTGTAGCTGGAAACAGATGAATCCACAATGGATTGGAGAGTCAGGCTACACCGCAGGTGGAATGCTGGTGCGGGTCTCTATGGTGGAAGTCTTGAGACAGGAGCTGGAACCTGGAAGACAATCATAGAAGAGAGACAAACAGGAACTAGGTTTGACAACCAAAGCACTGACGTCTTCCTTGCTCAGGTACAGCTTACTTATACCTGCAGCAAGGAAGGGGTTGGCTAGGCAATTATGCAAATCAACAACACAGACAGCAGATTGGTGGAAATGATCAGATGACAGAATCCAAGATGGCTGCGCCCATGCAGACACTTGGAGGGAAGTTTGGTTTGTAATCCATGTGGTCTGGGAAACAGTAATGGCGGCGCCGGCCACCGGAGACAGGAGACGCCATGCTGATAGATGCACATTTAACCACGCGGGCACAGCGGAGGCCGCGGCTGATGAAAAGACCACTCTGTATGTGGAAACTCAGGAACAGCGGAATCCGGTCCTGGAACGCTGAGCCCGCCTTAGGAGGCATCTGAAGGGTAAGTAATGGCGTCCAGATACCCGGATCGTGACAGCACCCCCCCCTTTAGGAGTGGCCCCAGGACACTTCTTAGGCTTTAAAGGAAACTTTGCGTGGAAATTTCGGACCAAGGCAGGAGCATGGACGTCAGAGGCATTGGTCCAAGAGCGTTCTTCAGGACCATAGCCCTTCCAGTCAATGAGATACTGAAGTTGACCGTAACGGTGACGTGAGTCCAGGATCTTGGCCACTTCATACTCAACGCCTCGTTGAGTTTGGACTTTCGGAGTTGGTGGAAGTGAGGAATGAAACCGATTCAAGATTAGCGGTTTCAACAGGGAAACATGGAATGTCCTGGGTATTTTTAAGAAGGGAGGTAACTGGAGTCTGTAAGCAACAGGATTGATGACTTGATCAATTTTGAAAGGACCGATGTAGCGAGGTGCAAACTTCATACTGGGAACTCTTAACCTCAAATTCTTCGTGGATAACCATACCCGATCACCCACCTTGAGAGCAGGAACTGCTCGACGCTTCTTATCCGCAAACTTCTTGTACCTGAACGATGCCTTGAGCAGAGCTGATCGTACGCTCTTCCAGATATTGGCAAACTGATGCAAGGTGATATCCACTGCGGGAACAGAAGTTGCTGGAAGCGGTTGGAACTCAGGGACTTTAGGGTGGAATCCAAAGTTGGTGAAGAATGGTGTTGAAGAAGATGAAGAATGATACTGGTTGTTATGACAGAACTCGGCCCAGGGAAGTAATTGAACCCAGTCATCTTGAGAGGAGGACACATAGATGCGGAGGAAGGCCTCCAAGTCCTGATTCACCCTCTCAGTTTGACCATTGGTCTGAGGATGGTAAGCCGTGGAAAACTTTAACTTGACTTGGAGGACTTGACATAAACTTCGCCAGAATTTGGCTGTGAATTGAACTCCTCGATCTGAGATAATTTCTTCTGGAAGACCGTGGAGTCGGAAGATCTCTTGTATGAATACTTGAGCCAACTTGGAAGCTGACGGAAGACCGGTGAGAGGAATGAAGTGTGCCATCTTGGTGAACCGGTCAACTACCACCCAGATGGTATTGAACTTGTTGCACATGGGCAAATCTGTAATAAAATCCATCGACAAATGGGTCCATGGTCGACGGGGAACAGATAGTGGAACCAGTTGCCCCGCAGGCGACTGGCGGGATACTTTATGTTGAGCACACTTTGGGCAAGATGCAATAAACTCCAAAACGTCCTTTTTCAGAGTTGGCCACCAATAGGACCTAGAGATAAACTCCAGGGTTTTTTGGATACCTGTATGTCCGGCAAAACGGGAAGCATGGGCCCAATGCATGAGCTTCTTCCTTAGTGTCGGCTTCACAAAACTTTTCCCTGATGGGGGCGTAGAGTCCATCCCTACCGTGGAGAATGCCAACGGATTTATAATAGGATGCTTGTCTGAAGACTCTGACTCATTTTCTTGCTCCCATGAGCGGGAAAGGGCATCGGCCTTGCGATTCTGAGAGCCCGGACAGAACTGGAGTTTAAAGTCGAACCTGGAAAAGAAAAGTGCCCATCTGGCCTGACGAGGGTTGAGACATTGTGCGCCTTTTAGATATAGAAGGTTCTTGTGGTCTGTAAGGATGGTGATTGAATGAGAAGCTCCCTCCAACAGATATCTCCACTCCTCTAGAGCGAGCTTGATGGCTAGCAACTCCTGGTCGCCAATGGCATAGTTGCGCTCCGCTGGGGAGAACTTCCGTGAGAAGAAACTGCAAGGATGTAAATGACCATCTTTAGCCCTCTGAGATAACACCGCTCCTACTCCAACGGAGGAGGCATCCACCTCTAAGATGAAAGGAGAGTCGATGTCAGGCTGTTTCAGGACAGGTGCAGAGATGAACCTCTGTTTTAAAAGATGAAAAGCTTGCATGGCTTCTTCAGACCACTTGGACGGGTTAGCACCCTTCTTGGTGAAAGCAGTAATAGGCGCCACAATGGTGGAAAAGTCTCGTATAAACTTTCGGTAATAATTGGCGAACCCTAAGAACCTCTGGACCCCTTTGAGGGTTAAGGGTACCGGCCAATTCTGGATTGCTTGTAGTTTCTCAGGATCCATCTCTAGTCCGGAACCGGACACAATGTACCCTAGAAACGGAATGGACTTGACTTCAAAGACGCATTTCTCTAATTTGCAGTAGAGATGATTGACACGGAGACGGGACAGAACCTCTTTAACCCAAAAACGATGTTCCTCTAAATCGTTGGCAAAAATGAGGATATCGTCTAGATAGACCACGACATGACGGTATAGAATGTCTCTGAAGATCTCATTGACAAAATGCTGGAAGACAGCTGGAGCATTGCTCAATCCGAAGGGCATGACGAGGTACTCATAATGTCCGTCACGGGTGTTAAAGGCGGTCTTCCACTCGTCACCCTCACGGATCCGGATGAGATTGTATGCACCTCTCAAGTCCAGCTTTGTAAAGATGGTAGCTCCGCTAACTCTGTCAAAGAGCTCAGTAATCAGGGGTAAAGGATAACGGTTCTTGATGGTAATGTCGTTCAAACCTCTGTAGTCGATGCACGGCCGCAGACCACCATCTTTCTTCTTTACAAAAAAGAAGCCTGCGCCGGCTGGAGAAGAAGAAGGTCGAATGAACCCCTTTGCTAGGTTCTCTTTAATGTATTCCTCCATAGAATGCGTCTCAGGCAGAGACAACGGATAAGTTCGGCCTCGAGGTGGAACCTTCCCTGGAACGAGATCAATCGGGCAGTCCCATTCTCTATGAGGAGGAAGGATATCAGCAGAAGCTTTACTGAACACATCCGTGAAATCTTGATATGGAGGAGGTGGAACATCAGACGACCTGGGGGAGGAAGAACAGACAGGCAATACTTTAAACAAACATGTCTCAGCACAGGAGGAACCCCATGCCAGGATTTGCGTAGTCGTCCAATCAATTGTAGGATTGTGAAGACGGAGCCATGGAAGGCCCAGGACCACAGGATGTGTGGCTCTTGGAATCACTAAAAAAGAAATAAGTTCGGAATGAAGAACTCCCACTCTCAGACGAACTGGTAGAGTCCTTAAAGAAATAACTGCATCAAAAATTTTGCTGCCATCCACGGCAGTTAAAGAAATGGACGAAGGAAGTCTCTCGGTGGGTAGGGACCACCGTTTAACATAGGCTTCGGTAATAAAGTTCCCAGCTGCTCCGGAATCAAGGAGGGCAATGACGTTCCGATAACGTTGAGCAACTTGAAGCGAGACTGGGAGATTACAATCTTGAGGAGATGGAGAGGAGATCATTACTCCTAGCCGGCCCTCTCCTTGGCGAGCTAGGGTCTGGAGTCCTGGACGTTTGGGACAGGCATTAATGGTGTGAGATGGAGCTGCACAATAAAGACAGAGAGACTTGGAGAGGCGTCTTCGGCGCTCAGCAGGAGTTAAACGGGAACGACCAATTTGGCTGGACTCATCTTTAGATGGTGACAGTTGGCGAGGAGGAGGAGCAGAAGATTTTGGAGCAGATGATCTTACACGCTCAGTTGCTCTCTCTCTGAAACGTAAATCAACTTTCGTGCAGAGTGAGATTAGCTCATCTAACTTGGAAGGTAAGTCTCTGGTAGCTAACTCATCTTTAATACTCTCAGATAAGCCATGCCAGAATGCAGCATACAGGGCCTCGTCGTTCCATGCCAGTTCGGATGCCAGGATCTGGAACTGTATAAGATATTGTCCTACAGTACGTGATCCCTGGCGCAAACGGAGAATCTCAGATGAAGCTGAAGTTACCCGGCCTGGCTCGTCGAAGATACGCCTGAATGTTGACACGAATGTAGTGTAGGAGGATAGCAGGGTGTCGGACCTCTCCCATAACGGTGATGCCCAATCAAGGGCTGAGCCACTGAGAAGAGAGATAATGTAGGCAATTTTTGTACGGTCACTGGGAAAATTGCCAGGTTGTAGCTCAAACTGAATCTCACACTGGTTGAGAAATCCCCTGCAGAATCTTGGAGATCCGTCAAATTTTGCTGGCGTTGGAAGATGAAGACGTGGAGCAGAAATGGGTAAGGTGGGTGGGGTTATAGCTGGAGTCACTGTGGTTGACGCACCGGACGCGTCTGATCCACGGAGGGTTGTCTGAATCCCATCCAGCCGAGTAGAGAGATCCTGGAGACAGCGGATGATGTGGCCCTGTGCAGCCTCCTGATGTTCAAGTCGGGCTGCCAGTTCTTGCATCGGCCTGGCCGCTTGATCCTGATCTCCGGCTGGATTCATTAGGTCAGTGCTTACTGTCACAACTGAGGGCCTGAGCTGACGGGAGGCAGCCTCAGTTGTAGGGACTGAGGTGTAATGGAACCTGGCAGGTTGTATCAGACCCCTAGACATGTAGAAGAATTGCCCGAAGGCGTGACCACGACAACCAGGAATAAAAGTCAATGATGTTTATTTATGACAACTCCGCAACACAGCAGCAATAAAAGAAAACGTAAAAGTCAGCAAAGAATAAATACAGTTCCTGAGTACTACAGCATGGCAGGAGCCACAGGGCACTGGTAGTGTGAGATAGTTCTTATGATCTTCTAGATGGAAAGTCCTTACCAGGCCCGGCTGTAGCAATGGAGATAACCCAGGATTATACCAGCTGGTGTTCCAGGAAGAGCTGGGTTGCTGAAGGTAAAACAGCTGCTGTGGATACTGGCTGGAACCAGACTGTTGTTAGCACGGAGTGGATACTGGCTGGAACCAGTTAAATAATAAATGAACTTTGGGAGCGATGAAATGTGAACTGAAATGTAGAACTTGAGAGCGGAGAAATAATAATTCCGGTGGAGAGTGGTAAAGTGTAGAAAGGACACCGGCCCTTTAAGGGAAGCTGTACTCTGCTGGAAGCTGAGGCTGGAAGCAGGTAGTGTTGTAGCTGGAAACAGATGAATCCACAATGGATTGGAGAGTCAGGCTACACCGCAGGTGGAATGCTGGTGCGGGTCTCTATGGTGGAAGTCTTGAGACAGGAGCTGGAACCTGGAAGACAATCATAGAAGAGAGACAAACAGGAACTAGGTTTGACAACCAAAGCACTGACGTCTTCCTTGCTCAGGTACAGCTTACTTATACCTGCAGCAAGGAAGGGGTTGGCTAGGCAATTATGCAAATCAACAACACAGACAGCAGATTGGTGGAAATGATCAGATGACAGAATCCAAGATGGCTGCGCCCATGCAGACACTTGGAGGGAAGTTTGGTTTGTAATCCATGTGGTCTGGGAAACAGTAATGGCGGCGCCGGCCACCGGAGACAGGAGACGCCATGCTGATAGATGCACATTTAACCACGCGGGCACAGCGGAGGCCGCGGCTGATGAAAAGACCACTCTGTATGTGGAAACTCAGGAACAGCGGAATCCGGTCCTGGAACGCTGAGCCCGCCTTAGGAGGCATCTGAAGGGTAAGTAATGGCGTCCAGATACCCGGATCGTGACACATTATGCACCACAATAGTAGGACCCCTTACTGGTGCCCCTTTCACATTATACCACACAGTATGAGCTGAAATTACCATTATACCCAACAGTATGAGCTGAAAATCACATTATAGCACATGGTATGACCCGAAATTCACATTATAGAGTGACAGCAGAAACAGGGAGAGTGACAGCAGGGACAGGGAAAGTGACAGCAGGGACATGGAAAGTGACAGCAGGGATAGGGAGAGTGACAGAGAGGGACAGCAAGGGCATACAGTAGGGACTAGGGAGAGAGAAAAAGGCAGCAGGGTAAGATTACCTGTTTAGCAGCGGCGTGGTCTGCGGTGCGGTGGGTGAGTAGGCTGTGGTAGGCGTGGAGTGGAGGAGGCTGTGGGCCTCGGAGATAGTGCGGAAGAGGAGGCTGTGGGTGTGCAGAGGTCCGAGGGCAGGACGGCAGAGGAGGCTGAGGGCGGCTGCAGCGGATCTGGGACAAGGCTGGCTTTATTATCCCTGCCGCCACATCGAGCTCCTGTGACCACGGCGCTAATATTTCAAAACTGCCACGGACCGGCAGCCAATCAGCGACAGATTTGAACTAGTAGCGCCGCGGTCACAGGAGCTCGATGCGGCGGCAGGGATAATAAAGCCGGCCTGGTCCCAGATCTGCTGCAGCTGGAAGTCTGGAACCAGGGCTTCCAGTGCGGCGGCGGAGGGCGGACCGGGAGCTCAGCTTCTTTGTCGGCCCTGCAGTGCTCGAAGAAGTGCCAGTATACTATACCGTTGTATAATGGTCCATTTCGAGCACTGGTAGCACGCCGTAATACACATACAGTAATGCCCACAGCAGTAGCACACCTTATACAATGCCCACAGTAGTAGTGCCCCTTATGCAATGCCCGCAATAGTAGTGCCCCTTATGTCCCTGTGAGTGGTGCCCCTTATAAAGTGCCCCCTTTACAATGCCCTCATTAGTAGTGCACCCCATCAGTAATGCCCTTAATGGTAATGCCCCTGTGTAGTATTGCCCCCAGTAGTAATGTTGCCTGCAGTAATGCCCCCAGTCGTTTAGCCCCCTGTAGTTTAGCCCCAGTAGTTATGCTCCCACTGGTAATGCCCCTGCAGTTATTACCCCAGTAGTTTACTCTCCCCCCTTTAGTTTAGCCTCCCAGTGGTAATGCCCCCAGTAGTTTAGCCCCCCTGTAGTTTGCCCCTGTAGTAATGCCCCCAGTAATTTGCCCCTTTGTAGCTTGCCCCCTTGTAGTTTGCCCCCACTATTAAAGCCCTCCGTAGTAATGCCCCAGTAGTTTGCCCCTTTGTAGTTTGCCCCCAGTAGCTTACCTCCCAGTAAAAGCGCCGCTAGTACACATATGGGGGGGGGACACCATACTCACCAAGCCCCGCTCCCGCCGCAGTCCTCTCGGCGTCTGCTCCTCTGCACTATGAGAGAGATGTCATGACGTCTCTCCCATAGCGCACTGACAGAGCCGGAAGCCGGAGCTCAGTGTAGAGCTCCTGCCTCCAGCTGACACTGTGAAGAGAGAACCGGTCGCCCGCTGGTAACGCAATCTCAGCGGGCGCCCAGCATCTCCCTGCAGCGCTGGGACATCGGGTTAGGTGAGCCGGAGGAGGCGGAACTGTGTTCCGTCTCCAAGTGGAACTGACGGAACGCAGTTCCGGCTCACTTTAACCCCTGACTATATGTATACTGCACTATTTAATTATCCTGGAAATACATAGCGCTGATAAATGAATTAAAGCTAATTGGACTTGATGGAGCTAAATAAACACCAGTTTCTAAATGATGCATACAGTTAGGGAGCCCAATCCCAGAATTGGTGGGATACTGAGATTTAGGCCTAAAAATTGCCAGGATTTGAACCCCGGGATTGTAGCATCCAATTTTCTGATTTCAGGATTAGTCAACGCATGCGCATTTTTTAATGCTGGTCAGCACTGAGCACCTGCAGCAGACGTCTCAGACGCTGCCCAGCCCCCTCTGCCCCCAAATGTGCTGCTTTCACTGCGTATCATGATATCAGATGTCATGCTGTGCAGCCCAACGCCAGCCGCGCCGCCCACCTGCCCGCGGCCCAACGCAAGCCGCACTGCCCGCCCACCCGCACCATGATAGGTGAGTTACTGTAAGCCCTGGGCTAAGTGAAGAGAGGGGGGTGCATAAACTAATATTTTCTTTCTTTACCAATCCAATCCCAGGTAATCCGTGAATGAGCGTTTCTCAATCCTGAATCCCGGATTGAAAAAACAGCCCGGGATTGGCCTCCTTACATGCAGTGTAATAAAGTTGGTAGCATAATAAATTAGAAATATTCTAGGCTCATAGGTAATGTTTATTATTGCATTAACTAGGTGATTCATCGCGCCCTACGGGCGCTCTTCACACCGTTATAAGGGGCGACGCCCCCTTAACCCTCACTGCGGGTGCTGGGAGAAGGGTTCCAGAGCCACCGCGGGTGGTGGAGGAAGAGGTGTGGGGGTGCCACGGATGGCACAGCAGCCAAGCAGCCAGTCACTATTGCTTAAAGGGTATGGTCCTCTACCAGAGGGGGTGTGTCCAGCTGCCACCATAGATGCTTGGCTAACCATTAGGTGAATTCTAGTAAAGTCTATAGAAGCGAATCAAGCACCCATGTTTATACCTCAATTTGCTACAGCCATCTGTGCTGAGCCACGGATTTACTTAAAACAGGAACCATTAGGGTGCCATGTTACTTCACAGAGGAGGAACACAGATATTGGCTGGGATGTAATGGGAGCCGAGTTTGTCGGCCGGGAAAAAGTTGCACCAACTCGGACATTATAATGTCCGACTTTTACCTAGAACTCGGCCAATGTAATGTTGTGCGTCTTTTACGTTCACAATGCAAATCGGATCAGACTTCTCGCGGTATTTAGACCAGGAAACATCTGTGTTTTTCGGACCAACCGGAAAGTGTCTGTTATTTTAACAGTTGCACAGTGATAGAACGTTACCCATTGGTACCCAAAAGTCCCATGATTAAAGCGACATACACCCTAAAAAAGACTCCTAAATTACCCAGTCTTCCAAGGTGCACAGGCAGCTTCTGCTGATTAAAATGATATGCGGCATGCCTATATTCTGTATATAGTTGCGGCTGTATCTGCATACAAAATGTTATGCTACAGTGTTTTCCAGCCAAACACTGTAACATAAATAATTTGGTATGCTGATACTGTCACAATTACACACAGAATATAGCCATGCTGCATATCATTTAAATCAGCATAAGCTGCTTGTGCAGCCTGGAGGACGCATTTTCTGAGGCAAAATGTGCAAACATTACATTTTAGGTTTTTTTAAGGTTAGAAATAATTAAAAAAAAAGTTTATTTGTTGTAAATTTGCTGTCATTGTGTACTTGTAATTGATTTTCAACTTTGTCAAATTCAACTCGCCCACAAAAAAACAGCTCTATTTATGTACGACTTTGTAGAGCTGTTTTGTATCTGACTTTCAAACTCGGACTCCATTACATCGGACGAGTTGTATGTTTAACATGAGCAAATCATCTGGAACCGACTTTTCCCAGCCACTCTACTTTACAGCAGAGAGCAGCTGAGTTTTCATGTACTCGGCCGCTAAACCATTGCCCGACTTTACAAAATGTCCGACTTTTGCAGCTATGTCCTTAAAAGTCGCTCATTTCTGCAAACTCGGCCGCCATTACATCCCGCCCATTGTGTGTCACACACTGTGAAATATCTGAGTGCGTGGCCACAATATCTGATGGTTTAATCCTGTCAGATAAAATGTCTGTCAGTCAATTTACCTCACAGTAGTATACGGTCAGCATAAGACCGAAATACTCAATTTAACCCAGTATCCTGGTAAACATTATGGGGTATATTTACTAAGGTGTAAGTTTTTTATAAAGTGGAGCTGTTGCCAGTAGCAACCAAAAAGATTATATCTATTATCTACTAGAAGCAAAACTCATACCGTACTTAATATACCCCATAAAGTTTACCAGGATACTGGGTTAAATTGAGTATACCGGCCTTACGCTGACCATACACTAACATCCATTTAACATTTATCTAGCTGCTTCTAGAAGATAATAGAATCTGATTGGTTGCTATAGGCAACACCTCCACTTCTAAAAAAAAACTTTCCACCTTAGTAAATATACCCCTATGTTTCAACATGATTTGAAATCATACAGATTTTAAAATCCAGGTATATTTTATTTAGCAGTGTGACTTGTAACAGCAACAACCAGTAGAATGTGTTATTTGTACTGGTGTGTATATTTTTGTGTGTACATCATAAAAACAAACATTAGCAATTCAACCATTTAGCGTGAACTAGCAAGTAAGCATACAGCAACAAAGAGTGTTATTATGGGTGCATATAATATACATTTAACAAGTCTGAATTTTACAACGATAAGAAACCTATAAACCTATAAGATAAATAATCACTTTGGATTGGAAACAAGGAATAAATAAAACAAGAGTCCGCTTATGAGGTTTTGCTTGTTATAATAACTTGGAAAAGCTGAGTGTTCATCTCCTGAACCATTTCAGGTCTGGGTCTCGTCTACATTCTGATAATGTCAGATTTGTCATTACTGTCCATTTTCCTGGCGCCCCCTCATAGAAAACACTATCGGGGAGGCTGTAGAGTCCGGCAGATGAAATGGTGTTTGGAACGCCTCTGTTTTGAAGCCTTTGGTCATGAAATTGTTTGGTTTTAGTTTTGCAGTCCTTCATTAGCAGCGTGTGTAATAAATATAAAAATATATATACATCTATATAAATATATACACATGTATTGATATCCCAATAAATTAAAGTCTATATTATAAAAGTGAAGTATAGAAGGATAGTTTTTCTCCAGTACTGTAAGGACGACGGTCAATCTTGTATCTGAGACGGGTTACACCTGAGATTGAAGGGCACAATTTAGTATACAACCGTTATTGGTGCAAGTGTTATCTAGGCCCAGATTTATCAAGCCTTGGAGAGTGATAAATTGCATGGTGATAAAGTACAAGCCAACCAGCTCCTAACTGTCACTCTCCAAGGCTTGATATAACCAGGCTATAGAGGGTCCATTCATGAAGCCGTGAAAAGTGTGGAGAAGTGAACCAGTGGAGAAGTTGCCCATGGCAACCAATCAGCTGCTACCTATAATGTTATAAAAGGCATTTTATAAATGTTACCTCAACACTGATTGGTTGCCATGGCAACTTCTCAACTGGCTCACTTCTCTACACTTTTCACTGCTTCATGAATAGACCTAAGTCTGTTAGTATCACTATTTGATGAGTGCTGTGGAATGATGCTGCAGCATTTAAAAGTTCACAAAGGATACGGTCGTTAGGTCGACACAACTTAGGTCAACAGTCATTAGGTCCACCACTGAAGGTCGAAATGAGCATTAGGTCGACATGTACTAGGTCGAGTTGTGCATTCGGTCGACATGTACTAGATCGACAGGTCAAAATGTCGGCATGAGTTTTTCACTTTTTTTTCTTTTCATTTTTGGGATTTTTCCATACTTGACGATCCACGTGGACTACGATTGGAACGGTAACCTGTCCGAAGCATGGCAAGCGGACACGGTGCACTAGTTGGGGTTCCCCGTCACTTTATGAAGAAAACTACACAAAAAAAGTAAAAAAACTCATGTCGACCTTTTCACCTGTCGACCTAGTACATGTCGACCTTCAGTAGTCGACCTAATGACTGTCGACCTAAGTTGAGTCGACCCAACAACCCATACCCATTCACAATACATATGTTTAGCAAAATCTGAAACATTTTGGCATTTGCTCATTTCAACTTTGAAAATAATGCTGGCGAAATTAGGGAATATGGCATTAGGCGTTCAGTATTTTGGGGCGCTATGCTCTGCCATTTGATGGTACTTACAGGCATCCTGGTTGGGTTTGGAGCAGTTGGTCCGCTATGGGGATGAGTCAGGGTAACTGCATTTAGTTTGAAACATCAAAAGATTAAAAATGACAATTGGCGCTAAAATGCTTTGGGGATCAGCCCCTGCCTGATCCGTATATCTTTTTTTTAAATGCAGTGGGGATGGATTGTGGTTTTAGAATTATATCTCAACCAGAATTTCCGATTTGCATCTTTAAATAATAATAAATGACTATCCCTCACAATATTCCATGCTGAAACGGTACCCGCTCACTGTTAAAGACTCATGGATGTCGTGCCCATCGCGATGACACCATGTTTACTGGTATGGAGCCAAATGCAGGCTACGGCCAGAACTGGTCAGTAAGGTCTGATCATATCTGAGGTTCCCTGATAATCCGATAAATGCTCCCACTCTCTGCAGGCACCAAGATGGTGGACCTATGTAATTTCTCTTTCATCCACTAGAGGACACTGGAGCATACCTTAGACATTAGGGGTGTGAAGCTTGCAACCGGAGGTGTGGCACAATCTAAAATTAGCATTGTCTGCACAGCCGGTTCCTCCCCCTTCACAGCCCTCCTCCCTCAGTTTGGAAAATTGTGCCAAGGAGGTACAAGCACAAGAAGGGAGCTCTTGTTCCCATGAAGATTTTTTTTTTTTTCTCTTTTATACTGACCCAATCCCTCCTAACTAAAGGGGGGGTGCAGGTTTTAAACGTAAAGATGGTAAATGCCCGATCCCACCTAAATGAAAGGGGGTGCAGGCTTTACCAGGCGAAAAGGCTGCGTCCCCCTAATAAAAGGGGGACAAAGTTCAGGATTGGAGACAATGATTCCTGCTGAAGCGGTCTGCATCTCTTTATAAGCACCAACCGTGAGTACTGGTGGTTTTAAAATGGCCCCGCAGGAGTTGAAGTAGCATTGGGTTTTTTTTTTCCTTTCTTATTTCTTTATTTAATTTCCCTAGGGGGCTTTATTAGATCCTCATTGTGTAGAGGACTGATCCCCTGTAATGTGGATAGAAAGATTAGCTCCCCACAGCGGCGTCCAGGCAGCGGTCACAGTGTGAGGCGGGCCGGGATCCCTTCAGCAGCGCAGCCCTCCCTGTCAGTCCAGACAGAGAGAGGCGCCGCTACAGGACCCGATGAGAGCAGTCCCGGCGCGCTGGCCAACAGGAGATCGTAACCGCGCGCCTGAGCAGACTCAGCCGCCGGAGGAGGGGAGAGACAGAGAGACGCTGCAGTGAGAAGCGGCTGAGGTGATTCCCTCAGCCGCGGGACGGGGCTCCATAGCGCGCAGACAGGGCGGCCACTACGGCAAGTAAGGCTCCTTTCTGCATTGAGGGACAAAAAGAGTGTAGACGGGGGCTCACCGGAGGTAGTTCCCCCTCATAAATGAAGTGTCCAGAATTTTTAATTGGCGGCCATCTTAAAATTCAGATGCAGGCGCCAGAAAGACTGTGGAGCATGGAGTGAACCTCTCCCCTGTTATACATTAATTGTAAGACAACGCCCTCTACTGGTGAAATGTTATAATGCGGATCCGGAAATATAAATAGGATTATGATTTATTTTCAAAGGTACTCTATTACAAAGAGCCTACAGAAAATACTAAAAGGCAAGTGAAGCCAACTCAAACACCGTAGCTGACTTACAGTTGGGTGTGTGGCGGTTACAAGTCGGCTGGTGTTAAGACAAAAGAAATAAATCTTTTGTTTCCGCCATCTATCACAGTCTTTCTCTACCTAGTTTAAAGGGTGAAAGCGCTGCGACACAGTCTGGTAAGTCAACATGTCTAATACACCAACCAAGACCTCCAAAAACCCATTAGGTTTGCATGTAACGAAAAGAGCATGCGAATGGCAGCTCCAGGGTGTGCGATTCCTGCTTCGACAAGGACAATCCACCTGGGAGCAGTGCTCTGTCTAGGTCAGGGAAAGATAACCCTACAGATGGAATCTCCAATGAGATGAGGAATCCCACACGCAACAATTAGGGCTGTGGGATTCTCAAAAACGATGGAAGAATTTCTCATCAGGTTAACGCCTACCGCACAAGCAGTAACCAAGGTGTGCAGGGAGGTTTAAGGGCCTCTTCCTCTTGTACCGTAAGCAGGAGTGGAAGAGGGTCTTCTCATTGATACAAAGGAAGGTGAGTTAATTGAATTTAACCTAGACGCCGATTTTCCAGAAGAGGACACGGCAATCTCAGTTCTTGATTTTTTAATCGAAACAGTGACGGAGATCCTACATGGTAAGGTAGAATAAGTAAAGGAGCCAGAAGATTCAAATGGCTCGAATCCCAAAAGCCGCATTCAGCAGCGTTTCCCATTCCTAATTCCCTCCAATCTCAGATGGAGGAGGCTTGGAAGCAACCTGACAAACTCTTTAAATTTTCCCAACAGGGTTTCCAGTAACTTATCCCCTACCTAAGGGTGTAATGGATAAGTGGGAGACTCCGCCGGTAGTGGATGTTTTCCTAGGACGGTTGCCGAAAAGGACAATCTTACCATTACCTAATGTAACGTCTTTAAGAGGTTGACACAGCTAGTTTAAAGTCAATTTTTGTAGCAGGTGCAGCACAGAAACCTACAGTTGTCTGCGCTTCGGTTAACAAGACCATGGGAGCATGGTCTGGACGTATAGTACAGGCTATTGAGGGGGAAAATGGCTTGGAAGAAATTATCCAACTGGCGGAGCATATTCAAGATATTCGCAGGATAGCATCGCGCATCTCTGCATCAGCCATATCGACTAGACGGACAGAGAATGGCGTGGAGACTCTGGCACCAAGGGGCGGTAGAATCCTTTCCCTTGGAGGGTGAGATGCTTTTCGGTCCAGAGTTGAACAAGTGGATTTCGCAAGCTACAGCAGGGACGTCCACTTTTCTGTCTACTCCTTATACTAGAGCCACTCCACAAGTTAGGAGAGGTTATTTGAGACCAGCGTGTAATTCCTTTAGATCGCAGTCCTTGCGAGCCCGAGGAAGAAGTTTCGGTACACAAGTGCGTGGGGGCGGAGGTAGAGGCCGCTCTTAGGCAGCAGCCAGAAAGCGGGATAAAACTGCTGACAAGACCATGGCAGGACGGTCTCCCGGCTCACCTGGGATCCCCCTTGATGGGCGAAAGTCTGGGAGGTTTTCGGGGCATCTGGGTCTACACCTCACCAGAACTTTGGATAAACGACCTAATCTCTCTAGGGTGCAGACTGGATTTACCACAGAGACTCAGAGTCAGTTTTTTTACAAGGGGATTGCCTCGGTGCCCTCAGAAAGCAAAGGCGTTACTGCCAGCAACTGAAATATTGCTACGGTCAGAGGTCATTATTCCGGTTCCCGCCTCTCAGAGAGGAACGGTTTTCTAATCCAATCTTTTTGTCGTGCCAAGAAGACCAGTCGGGACGGTCAGGCCGATACTCAATTTAAAAGTTTTAAACCGGTTTATAAGGGTCTACATATTCTAGCTGGAATCAATCCAGTCAATCATTGCAGGCTTAGAACATGCATATCTGCATATCCCAATCTGGGCCACTCACCAGACTTACTTGTGGTTCGCACTGCTGACGGATCACTCCCAATTCAGGGCCATTGCCGTTCTGTCTCTCATCGGCCCCAAGAATCTTTACCGAAGATCATGGCAGTCATGGTTGCAGAATCAGGACTGTTGAGGGTCACGATTAGACCTTATCTAGACGACATGCTAATCAGGGCATCCTCTCGAGAACAGTTGATCAGGGATGTTCAGACATCTCATCCATTTCTCATTCAACATGGGTGGATTGTGAATTTCCAAAGATCCAACCTCATGCCAACTCAACGGATTCAGTTCCTCGGTCTCATCTTGGGCACGGTACAATTGAGAGTATTCCTATCAGAGAACAAGGTGCAGAACCTACAGAGATTAGTGGCTCAGGTACTGAGCTCACAAACGATTTTTCTACACCTCTGTGTGTAATTTCTCGGGAAGACGGTGGCGTCTTTCGAAGCTCTCCAGTACGGCAGACTTCATTCCCAACCATTACAGATGGACCTCATTGCTCAGTGAGCAGGGTCACACTGGTTTCTACATCGAAGAATCTGACTTCCACCACGCATACGCACCTTCTTACTTTGGTGGTCGTTGCACATGAATCTCGCAACAGGCAAGGGATTCGGCATTTGGGATTAGAGGATCCTGATAACAGATGCCAGTCTCAGCGGTTGGGGTACCGTCTCATAGGAGCATCAGTTTCAGAGCAGATGGAAGCTACTGGAGAGCAGCCTACCCATATACATTTGCGAACTAAGAGCAGTTTACAATGCGCTTTTCTTAACCAAAGACCAAGTCATGGGTCAACAAGGCAGTCGGACAATGTCACGACGACGGCATATATAAACCGTCAAAGAGGAACAAGGAACGGGATGGCGTTAAAGGAAGCCACAAACATCTTGTGGGCAGAAAGGCGAAACATCATCCTCTCGGCAGTGTTCATTCCAGGTGTTGAGAACTGGGAAGCAGATTATCTCAATAACCAGGACATTCATCCGGGAGAGTGGTGCCTCCATCCACGGATTTTCGACATGGTGGTGAAGAAATGGGGTCTACCTCAAGTCGACCTAATAGCATCTCGGCAATAACATCAGCTGCCCAGATGTGTGTCCAGGATAAGTGATCCAGCAGCAGAAGGAGTGAACGCATTAACTCTTCCTTGGTGTTACAGGAAGGTTTACATTTTTCCACTTTTCCAACTCATACCCAGGGTTCTGAAAAGGGTTAAACGAGAACGAGTGTGGGCGATTATAATCGCACCAGATTGGCCCCCGCAGGAGTGGTGCTCAGACCTGCGAGGGTTACTAGCGGAAGATCCTTGACGGTTACTTCAGAGAGAGAACCTGCTATCTCAGGGACCGTTTCAACACCCAGACCTGGACGGGCTGCGTTTAACGGCGTGGCTGTTGAAACCCGGATCTTAAAAAACAGAGGGACACCAAGAACGGCCATTCATACGATGATTGCCGCTAGGAAACCGGTCAAAGCCATACACTACTACAGGATTTGGAAGAGGTACTTGGACTGGTGTCAAGAACGTGGGTGGAATTCGACGAACTTCCACTTATCCAGGCTTTTACTTTTCCTTCAGTCCGGCCTAGAGTTAGGTCTGCGGCTGGGATCTCTGAAGGTTCAAGTGTCGACTCTTTCCATCCTTTTTCAACAGCGGTTGGCATTCTTGCCAGAGGTTCAACCCTTTTTATAGGGGGTTCTAAGGATAAAGCCCCCTTTTCGTCCTCCCACTGCACCATGGGATCTAACTTTGGTGTTAAAACGAAAAAAAATAATAATAATTTTTTGAAATCGCCACTGCTTGAGCATTTAGCGAGAACAGACCTGAAATATCTCTCTTGGAAGGTAACGTTGTTGCTGGCCTTGGCTTCGGCTGGGCGGGTTTCTAAGTTAGGAGCCTTATCGTGTAAGAGTCCTTTGTATTTAATTATTTTTCATGAGGATCGAGCGGAAGTCCGTACAAGGGCGGATTTCCTTCCTAAGGTTGTTTCAGGGTTTCATGTAAACCAGCAAATTGTGGTCCCATCTTTCCATTGTCTCGCGGATGGGGACGTGTCCTTGGATGTTGTTCGAGCTTTGCGGGTGTACGTACACGGTATGTCATCTTTCAGGAAGTCTGACATTTATTTGTCCTTTATATGGGCCAGAGAAGGTTTGGCCGGCATCTAAGCAGTCTCTGTCTCGAGGAATTAGACTTGCCATTCGGCAAGCTTATATTTCCTGTGGTAAACAGGTTCCGGTACAAACGGGTGCTCATACTACCCGATCGGTGGGTGCCTCCGGGGCGGCTGCCAGAGGTTTTTCCACTACTTAACCTTGCAGAGCGGCGACGTGGTCCTCAGCCCACACGTTCGCGAAAGTTTACAAGTTTGATACCTTTGCGTCCGAATATTCTAAGTTCGGACGTTTGGTTTTGCAGGCCACATACAGCACTCCCTCCCTGGGGGATATCTTTGGGACGTCCCCTAATGTCTAAGGTATGCTCCAGTGTCCCCTAGTGGATGAAAGAGAAAAGAGGATTTTGGTACTTACCGATAAATCCATTTCTCTGAATCCTCTAGTGCACAGGTTCTCAAACTCGGTCCTCAGGACCCCACACGGTTCATGTTTTGCAGGTCACCTGTAGATTTTTAAAATGTGACAGTTGGTGATACACAGTGCTCCTGCTGGGTGACATGGAAAACATGAACCGTGTGGGGTCCTGAGGACCGAGTTTGAGAACCATTGCTCTAGGGGACACTGGACGCCCGCCTCGGTGCTGTCCGTCTGCTGGGTTCACATTTCCTGTTCAAAGGACTCTTGTGACTCGCGTAGTAGTTCCTTGAACTTTGACAAACAAGGTCATAGGATCAAATCACATTGTGGCTCTGTGCCTAATATGGATTTTACAAGGTTTGTCCAAACAGCGTTGATTTTCCAGTTAGAAGTTACTGGATGCTGTTTGATAGGTTGTACGGTTCGGTTCCTCACCATGTGCTCAAGTGTCATGTCCTATTCTCTCAGTCAAATTTTCCAAACTGAGGGAGGAGGGCTGTGAAGGGGGAGGAACCGGCTGTGCAGACAATGCTAATTTTAGATTGTGCCACACCTCCGGTTGCAAGCTTCACACCCCTAATGTCTAAGGTATGCTCCAGTGTCCCCTAGAGGATTCAGAGAAATGGATTTATCGGTAAGTACCAAAATCCTCTTTTGCTCACTTATCACAGAAAAAATAGTCACTTATCGGACATTTGGCTTCGTCTGCCTGAGGCAGGAGAAACCAATCCCCGATAAGTGCCGACTATTGGGGCTAATAGGATAGCCACGGTAAATACCACGGCTAATTGAATATCCCCCTTTGTGTGTTTTTTAAAAATACTTTAATCAAGGGTGTAAAACTCATGTGACACTGATCGTTATGTGAAAACTATAAGTGCAGATATGATAGTTCACTGATAGTAAATAAACCCAATTGGAATATATTTGTAGATTTGACCATATGAATGAACATAGAATGCGACAATGACAGCCATATTGCAGACATCTGCTGGGAAGCCTGATTCCTGATACACAATCATCCTGACGCCATCATATTTACAGCTTTGTGCGATTTTATAGCGATCGCTGGGATGTCAGGGATAGTTACCTCAGTAGCAAACACGCACTGCTCAGAGGGGCCTGGAAGCAGGTATATGGGGTGATAGAGGGCGTCTTGGTGCTGACCCTTGGCACTGCAATGGCGGACATCTGACTGTGTACTACAAGACATAAATAGTTTATTATTATTATTATTATAGGAGGAGAAAAAGAGAAAAGCAGGTAAAACATTTTGAACCTTTCTGTTGATGGATCTCCCTTTACGTGAAATGGGCATTTGGGGCTAAGAATCAGGCCCATGTATGTTCTTATCACTTACCCATGATACCCAGGGGCGCTTAGACATCAGATGGTCCGCAATACTAGAGAGAGGGGTGTGGCCAATCACAATGCCCTCCTCAGCATATTGTGCGCTAATAATAATTTCCATGCAGAAACGGGGACATTGTTTCATTTCTCTGACTGCCCTGGGCCCCCGTTGGGCCCCCCAGACAAGCTTGAGCCTGGGTAACCTGTATTCGCCCCACCCCCTCTTGGCATCCCTGAGGATACCACTACAGTAGATTATCATAGTGTTGGCAATGCTTATGTATTATTGATGCAACAGGTACTCACCGGCGCCCTCCGTCTCTCTCCTCTTCCATGTCAGACGCTGGCAGGAGTTTCTGCTTGCTCCGCGACTTCTCTCTCAGGCAGTCCTGATTGGGCATCTTGAAATGGGGAGGTGAGATGAGGAAGGGCTCTTTTTCCTTCAGGTTGTTCTTGGGCTCTAGGTCATGGTTAACCATCCCCTTCTGATTGATCAGTCCTTTCTTAATTCCTCTCATGAGCAGCACCAGCCCGCTGGCAAGCAAGCATAACGTGAACAGACCCAGGCATGCTGCCAGTGCCAGGCTGGAAGGGGGATCAGCATAGTAGGAGGATGAGGTGGGCTCTTGCACCCTGAACTCACAGCTGGACCCCATGTAGACTGCAGGGCATTGGCAGACATGGCCGCTGAAGTGGGTGAAACAGGTGCCTCCGTTAAGGCAAGGCCTAGAGCTGCAGGCGTCTACTCTCTGAGTGCAGTCTTTACCTCCGTAGCCTAGCGTGCAAGAGCAAGTGTACGTGTTCAGTCCATCTACACAGGTTCCTCCATTAGCACATGGGTTGCTGGCACAGTCGTCTGTGTTTATTTCGCACTTGGGTCCAGAAAATCCCACACGACACTTGCACACCACACTTCGGCCAACATCCAAGCAGTGACCTCCTAAACAAAAATGACATAAAGATGATTGGTTTAAGATGCAGCACTTAAAAGTGTTGGAAGTGATTGCTCACAGAGGGGTCTATTCACGAAGTAGTGAAAATTGTGGAGAAGTGAGCCAGTGGAGAAGCTGACCATGGCAACCAATCAGCTGTTCTATATAATTTTTTAGTATACAAATTATAAATGTTACTTCAATGCTGATTGGTTGCTATGTGCAACTTCTCCACTGGCTCACTTCTCCACACTTTGCACTGCTTCGTGAATAGACCCCAAGGAGAGAACATGGCATTGTAGTATTATAGGCACACCGCAAGACAAGTTGATGTGGTCCACAAACCAATGACGGCTGGTCATAGTAAAGACTCACCATTGAGGCATGGACTACTGGTGCAGCGATCAATTTTCTTCTCGCAGTTCGAGCCATGGTAATTGACAGGGCAGCGGCAGACGTAGCCACCCACGAAACTCTTCTCTACACAGGTTCCACCGTTAAAACAGGGACCATCGGCACACGTCATGGCACTGATATCGCAATTCTTGCCATAGAATCCGCGCGGGCACACACATTTGTAGTCATTCTCCAGATCCTGTTGAGGGGGATGGAATAAATGGGGGGAAAAGGAGAGGGGGCAGATAGAAAGGAGCAGAGGTAGATCATTTTAGGAGGAAAAAAGGTCAAGTCGAGTGCAGAAGGTGTGTAAGATAGATACGATGAAGAAAGGAAGACGTATTTGATGAAAATGTAAAGGTGAAGCGAGGACGCGAGAAAGAAATAAGAATGGTATGAAATGGTAGAAATCGGGCGACAGAGTGGTATGGGGAGTAATGTCACACAGGTAAAATGAATTTGGAAATAGGTTTATGAAAGAAAAGGGGGACAATGTGTGAAGACACAGAGAAAAAAAAAAAAGACGTTACAAGTGAGGACCCAGTGTATATATGAACATATATCTAAAACACATATACATCTGTAAATAAAGCAGCAATCGCATGAAAAAAATTAGTTTGTTTCTCCAGGCTGCTAATAATTCTGCACAATGTCATGGGTTACCACAACAACCACAGTCACATGGCACAGGATGTAGTGAGCAGAGAGGCATTGGAATGCCACTCTAAGCTCTATGTCCTCTGTATACAGTAAAACACCCCGCCTTTACATGACATGCTGATAGGCTGTGTCCGTGTGACGGGAAGTCATACTTTGCAATCTCTAAAAGTTATTATGAATAGTGGGTAATGATCTGCAGAAGGGCAGCATAGGGAATACGATGCATGCTTAAACAGTATTCGTCTTGCTATTTACTATAATAATAACGCCATATATGGGATTGCTGCTTTTATGGGCACTTGTAAATAATATTAATGTAAGCATGTGTGTTTTGGGAGGAGGGGGAAGAGGTACATGTTTTAGTGTTATGTGCCTATATAAAATGATGTGGCACATATGAAACCTGTGATGCAGTACTTACTTTATTAATGTGTAGCACTATGGGGTAAATTTACTAAGGTGGGAGCTTTTTTAGAACTAGTGATGTTGCCCATAGCAACCAATCAGATTCTACTTAACATTTATCAAGCTGCTTCTAGAAGATAATAGATAGAAGCTGATTGGTTGCTATAGGCAACATCACCAGTTCTATAAAACTCCCACCTTAGTAAATTTACCCCTGTACATTACAAAGCTTGTGTTGAGTGCATACATACCTGTGTGACCATATGTATATATCTGTACTGAATGTGAACTACAACTCCCAGCATGCCATGTGTCTCTCTCATTTGACGTTTAACAGCTGTCGAGCTGCAAATATCCTGGAGGATTTTAAATGTGTTTTACCAGAATTTCTAACATTTGTAAAATGCATGTAAGTGACATAAGAAATCATTGTTTCCAGTGTTACTACACCATCTGCGTTTTTACTTGCATTTAGTCACTGTAGCATTTTTGTGGGCATCCTGTTTTATGGGCCTTATGTAACGGCCTGCGAGATTCTGGCACGGTGGTTATTCCGGCGAGTTTTGCCCATATGGCAATAATTTAAAATGCAAGGTTGGTTTTGCTTTTTAAATTATTGCAACTTTATTAATACGGGCTAACTTCCTGGAATTACGCCCCATGCCTGCGTCCCCGCGGGCCATTATATAGCGCCCTACATGTCTATTTATAATTGGAGGTGAAAGAAGATCACAGCTGTTAGTAAAACACATTTCAAATACAACTTGCAGTGTATGAGGCTTCCTTGCGTAACCTTTTCTGGGGTCCACATTCAACCCTAACGTGGAATCTAGATATGGGAAGGAAAATAGTGACATGTCTATACAATGAAATCTGGACTTGGCATTGGGCAGCAACAATTACAGATACAAGAAGGTACAAGTATGCACCGCATATATATCCGAGAGTTACATAGACCTGCTTACACTGAGCAATGAGGAAACACTTTCTTAATTGTATCTCACTCACATTAATAAGGAAATTAATATCACTTATTTATTAGGTGCGGAGCTATATATTTCCCAACACAGTATGACCACTAAGTGAAAATAGCCACAAATGCATCATCACCAGATTTTGGTCATGATCCATGTTTGTTTGTAATTAAAGCAATAAAAGCACTTCATTTTGTGTCTGGAACAAAACAAGGGCCTAAATCAGATCTGATCGCAGCAGCAAATTTGTTAGTTGATGGGCAAAACCATGTGCACTGCGGGGGAGGGGGGGGGGGGGGGGGGCGGATATAACATGTGCAGAGAGAGTTATATTTGGGTGGGTTATTTTGTTTCTGTGCAGAGTAAATACTCGCTGCTTTATTATTACACTGCAATTTAGATTTCAGTTTGAATACACCCCACCCAATCTAATAGGCCCTACACACTGGTCGATCTCACTGAAAGATATGAACGATCTTGTTCATTAATGAACGAGATATCGTTCATATCTTTCAGTGTGGAGGCACCAGCGATGAACGATGCGCGGCCCCGCGCTCGTTCATCGCTGGTGCCCCTTCGATTGTGCATGCAGGCCAATATGGACTATCTCGTCCATATTTGCCTGCGCCGCTATGGAGCCGTGTGACGGGGGGAGTGAAGAAACTTCACTCCCCCCATCACTGCCCCCCCCCCCCGCCGCCGGGTCGCCCGTCGGCTGTATCCGCAGTTGGGCAGCTCGGCGGCGGATCTTTAAATGTGTAGGGCTCTTTACTCTCTCTGCACATGTTATATCTGCCCCACCTGCAGTGCACACCTGCAGTGCTTTTTTTCGCAGCCGTGCGAATGGGTCCAGAATGCGCATGCGCAGCGGGTGCAATGCGCAGGTGAGTCGCTGCCTGGCGAAGGGGAACGCCGGGCAGCAACTGATTTAAAGAACAAAACGATCGCAGCTGCGAACGCAACGTGATTGACAGGAGGAAGGCGTTCCGGGGTGGCAACTGACCGTTTTCTGGGAGTGGTGAGGAAAACGCAGGCGTTTGCAGGGCGGGTGCTGACGTCAATTCTGGGACCTGACAGGCTGAAGTCATCGCAGTAGGTAAGTAAGTCCAGACCTACTTAGAAACTGCACAAATGTTTTTGCATAGCTCAGCTGCACAAGCGATCGCAGCCTTGCTATGCAAAAATACACTCCCCCATAGGCGTCGTCTAGTTGATCGCATGGGCTGCAAAAAGTGGCAGCGTGCGATCAACTCGGAATGAGGGCCATGGTTTTGCCCAACTGCTAACAAATTTGCTGCTGCGATCAACTCTGAATTACCCCCCCCATGTGCACTGCAGGTGGGGCAGATAATACATGTGCAGAGAGAGTTAGATTTGGGTGGGGTGTGTTAAAACTGAAATCTAAATTGCAGTGTAAAAATAAAGCAGCCAGTATTTACCCCGCACACAAACAATATATACAATAATGTAATCACGCCCACTGGAACAGGAAGTGGGTGTGTTTTAGTTCTATCTATAAATATCTGGTCCTCCAAACATCACTTACAGCTTGACAAAGACCCTATTGGTTGAAACGCGTTGGTGTTCACTGCTGCCCAGGATTCGGTGAAGGTACAGCTCAATAGGGGGGGCTTCATAAAATACCCCTGTATGTCAGTTACTATGCCTTCCTGGAAGGTCAATTTGGATATGCATTTTAAGTGTAAAAAATATTGTTTCAAGAATAAACTTGTATACGTCTGCACTATGATTCCCCATTATTTGTCTTGCATGTACCCTAATTGAGGACCTAGACAGAACTGCAAACGGTGGGGACGACTTACTACAAGGTTTATCACCATCGGGTATTTCCAGTGGTTGGAGTATTCCGGAGGAGACCAGATAAGAGATTTATCCATTTTGTGACTTTTTGACTGACTCTATTGGGACACTCGTTTTATAATTGAGAGATTTCTGCTTTGAGAAAAGTGTCTGGAAAAATGTATTTTAAAATTGACTATGATCCTATTTACAACTAGAAGGATTGGCTTCATATCCATAAGACACCGAATAATGCGTGTCATATACCTTCTTAAGGGGGTCATTCCGAGTTGTTCGCTCGCAAGCTGCTTTTAGCAGCTTTGCACACGCTAAGCCGCCGCCTACTGGGAGTGAATATTAGCATATCAAAATTGCGAACGAAAGATTAGCAGAATTGCGAATAGACACTTCTTAGCAGTTTCTGAGTAGCTTCAAACTTACTCGGCATCTGCGATCAGTTCAGTGCTTGTCGTTCCTGGTTTGACGTCACAAACACACCCAGCGTTCGCCCAGACACTCCCCCGTTTCTCCAGCCACTCCCGCGTTTTTCCCGGAAACGGTAGCGTTTTTTCGCACACACCCATAAAACGGCCTGTTTCCGCCCAGTAACACCCACTTCCTGTCAATCACATTACGATCACCAGAACGAAGAAAAAACCTTGTAATGCCGTGAGTAAAATTCCTAACTGCATAGCAAATTTACTTGGCGCAGTCGCACTGCGGACATTGCGCATGCGCATTAGCGACTAATCGCTCCGTTGCGAGAAAAAAATACCGAGCGAACAACTCGGAATGACCCCCCAAGTGCGCAGGAACTTTTTCTTTATTTGCACAAACAATATAACCCACCCAAATCTAACTCTCTCTGCACATGTTTTATCTGCCCCCCCCCCCCCCCCCCCCCCTGCAGTGCACATGGTTTTGCCCATTAGCTAACAAATTTGCTGCTGTGATCAGATCTGAATTAGGCCCCATGTTGCCACGCAAGGGAAGTAAATACATTTATTGTTTCTGTGCAGGGTTAATATTGGCTGCTTTTGCATGCAGTCTACAGATGTTAGAGAGCTTTATTTTTACACTGCTATTTAGATTTCAGTTTGGACATGCCCCACCCAAATCTAAATCTTTCTGCACATATTACATCTGCCCCACCTGCAGCGCAGCATGGTTTTTCCAAGTTGCTTACTTTTTGGCTTTATTTACAGACATGAATGAGGTCCTTTATCAGGTCGACTAAGGAGGATGGGGCATAATCGTCAGATCATCAAACAGCAAAGTAATGTGGTTCTCTGAGGCTTGTGCAGACCATCTAGATAGAGTTGCTCATGCCCAGTGTCGGAATGGGGCATGAAGGGCCCACTGGGGGAATGCAGTAATAGGGGCCCATACTTAAGGGTGTGGCCAGCCTCTACAGAGGCTTGAAATACACAATAGTCTAGTGCAGTGTAATGCAACATATCTACCATGTATAATACAAGTGCACAGTCTGGAACCTGATCCCTAGAGGAAGGAGTGGGCACTCAGGCAGTGGGGCCTACCGGTGGTTTCCCTGGTACCCCTGTGGGCCAGTCCAACCCTGCTCATGCCATCCTAAAAATGGTACATACATAAGCAGCTGTGTGGCATGTGACTAGCAGGGGGTTCTAGACATTTGCTAAGCCTAACACGTTGTCATTTGAAATTATTTTAGTAGCCTTCAGAAGTGTGGCGGCTTAAGAAGTGGGGCTGCAGCACTGTCCAAAATTCAAATAGGGGAACCAAGCCAACTGCCACCCCAAACTTTACCAAACATGGCAGGCCGGGACTCACTGGCAGTTGGTGTGGCTCAAAAATGTGAATACTGGACTGCGCTCTGTTTTTTTTTTTTGGACAACCTCTGAAGCCGCCACTAATCATGTCAACATTACATACAAGGTAACATTCTGTGGCGAAGCAAGGCTCCCTGTGCCAGTCCCGCCCCTGAACCAGTGATATCACTGGAAGGGGTGGGGCCGACGGCAGAAGATAGTATAGAGCTGTCTGGACGCTCCGGGTGGCACTAAAGCAGTACTACAGGCTGTAGGTTGCCATTCCAGACACACTGTGCTGCCCCCTGGGTCCTGGGGGATGGCACAGCTCTTACACCCCTCACTACAGCCCTGCTAATGTTCACTGTATGTGTAACATCTGGATCTAGGGATTTCTCAGTTGCAGGTAATCTGGAGATGCTTTATAGCAGAGGTTCCCAAACGCAGTCCTCAAGGCACCCCAACAGTCCAGGTTTTAGGTATAGCCATGGCTCAGCACAGATGGCTAAATCAAATTGACTACGGTGCTAATTAAGTCACCTGTGGTCAAGCATGAATACTTTTAAAACCAGGACCGTTGGGGCGCCTTGAGGGCCACGTTTGGGAACCTCTGAGTTATAGGGTCTTTTTCATATTTTTAAACTACATTTGCATCCAATCCTCCAAACATGTCACGTGGAGAGCTTGTACAATTCTAGACATTCCTACTGAATATAGGCATTACTATTTCAGCAAAGGTTATCTAGGGGACTGATGCAGATCTGAACACAAGGCGGCCATTACTGCTCTGAAATTGCCTACACAGAACTTAATGCATATATTTCCCTGATGCAGAGTTGTATGCATTTATGTGGCCAGATTACCCCCATCTGTGTGCTTGAGTTCATAGCATCATTATCAGTGCCCATCAGCACCAGCCATATCCATATCAAATGTTTGAGACAGAAAAAATGCACAACTTTGTATAACCTGCAATTCCATCTACACGTCCTCACCGAATTTATCCAGGAAAGGATTAGGGGCCAAATGGTCCTGGCGCTGGAAATGGCCACAGGCCTACTGTGAGGAGGAGCTATGATCATTGCTGAGTGGGTGTGGTCAGTGCTGTGTGGGTGTGGCTGAAGCCACGTGGGTGTGACCAATGCCGTGTGGGTGTGGCTGAAGCCATGTTGGTGTGACCAGGCTGTGTAGGTGTGGCCAGTGCTGTGTGGGTGTGGCTGAAGCCACGTGGGTGTGACCAATGCCGTGTGGGTGTGGCTGAAGCCATGTGTAGGTGTGGCCAGAGGCATGTGGGCGTGTACAGCCCTTAAACTATCAGCCCCAATGTCTCCCTGACTAGGTCATAAAATTTTCAATAAGACGCACGGTATCCTGACTTAGATACAGCAGGGTAAATTTACTAAGGTGGGAGTTTTTTTTAGAACTGGTGATGTTGCCCATAGCAACCAGTCAGATTCTACTTAACATTTATCTAGCTGCTTCTAGAAGATAATAGATAATGCCTATATTCAGTAGGAATGTCTAGAATTGTACAAGCTCTCGAAGATAATAGACAGAACCTGATTGGTTACTATAGGCAACATCACCAGTTCTAAAAAAACCTCCAACCTTAGTAAATTTACCCCAGCACCTGCAGAAAGATGTCTGGAAGTGTAAATTGTGCGCACTGTACAAACTTACGTTACAGCTGCCTCCGTTCTTGCACGGGTTACTGGCACACTCATTGCTCTCTATCTCGCAGTTGGTTCCCGTGTAGCCAGCGCGGCAGTTGCAGGAGTAGCTCCCCTGGCCCGTGTTGGTGCAGCTGGCTCCATTTCGGCACGGCTTATGGTTAGTGCAGTAGTTGAGATCTTGATTGCAGAACAGGCCGCCCCAGCCCTCTTCGCAAGTGCACTCAAAGGGTTGGGAGCAGGATCCGTGCAGACAGCCGGGGTACCGCACACACTCGTCACAGAGCCGCCCCTGCCATCCCATGCGACACTTGCATTCCCCCGGCATCTCGCAGAAACCGTGAGACTCACTGCAGCCGGGCAGACAGATTGCTGCAAGAGAAGGAGCAATCAATCAAATGACAATTTTAAAGCTCGGGAGGCATAGATTCTCAATTATGAAAGGGTGATGCAAATCTCTCCCAGGTATTCTGTTTCCATGTGTATGACTGTACGGGATGCTCAGGCAAGAAACTGGGTCACTCCCTGCAGGGGCAACATTCTTTGGTTAAATGCAGAGAAATTAAAAAGTCAAAGTAAAATGAAAACAAAGCCCTTGATCCTAGTGGTAAGCATTTCAGAAACTTGGTCATGTCACTTGGGGAACGTGGAACAGCCCAACACGATACAGCATGTGTAGCTTGGTCATGCCACCTTCACATACATAGTTCCCAATCCTCAACTGAAACAGATGGGATGTATGAATGCTAATACATTTACTACAAAGAATCCTTTCCTGTTATGCATTAATCTGCCACCTTTATTACTAGATGTTTTACTTTATTAATGAACATACAATATCACCCATATGTTCTAGATGCCCTAAATTCCCAACAGAGTTTTTGAAGGATGGTCTTCAGGTTGCCGGCGGTCGGGCTGCCGGCGACCACCATACCGGCGCTGGAATCCCGACCGCCGGCATACCGACATCTTTTCTCCCTCTTGGGGGTCCACGACCCCCCTGGAGGGAGAATATATAGTGTGGCGCATGTAGCACGCCACCGTGCCCGCAGCGTGGCGAGCACAGCTGTCGGTATGCCGGCGCCGGTATGCTGGTCGCCGGGACCCCGACCGCCAGCAAACCATACTACACCCTTTTTGAATTATTATAATTTTCTCCCCTTTTCTCCCATTACAGTGTTTTCGCCTTGGTGAATATGTTGCATGGGTACATCAGAATCCGCTTTATTGGCCAGGTATACTTGCGTATACTAGGAATTTGATTTCGGTTTACAGTGCAGCAGCCAGGGGAGAACACGTAGACAAGAGAGTGGGATGGGGAGGGGGAATATATGCAGTATACAGCTTAAGTAAAAGTACACAGTGTTCGTTACAACCAGAAGATCGGAGTACATGACATCTTCTTAAGGAGCCATTTTTGCTCCGGATGATGGGTGGATGACACATTATCCATAATGATGAGTCACAATTATAGTTGGTATAAGAAGTCGCTAAAACCACTCTGTGCTATGTGCATGAGATATTAAAATGGGTTCCAAGGGGCAGCAAATCCACAGTATCACAAAGCAGACTTTTAATGAGGCACATAAGATAGCGCCCCCATTTATCAAGCCATGGAGAGTGATAAATATCACGGTGATAATGTACCAACCAATCAGCTCCTAACTGCCATTTCACATGATGTGTTTGAAAAATGACAATTAGGAGCTGATTGGCTGGTACTTTATCACCGTGCTATTTATCCCTCTCCAAGGCTTGACAAATCTGGGCCAAAGCATGACAAAGAGCCATGAGGCTTTCACCAGTGTTTTCACCATTGTATGCCATGCATTACTAAGCATCCATACAAGGGGCCTCATTACACAAAACTGTCTTAGTAAACTGACAATTTCATTCTTCTAGACATGACTGGCAGGGTTCTATCCATCACTCTGCCAGTCACATCTACCCATAGAATAGTTTGGGTTAGAGCTATATGAGAGACAGGATTGTCTGGAAGTAAATCACCTGGTTTACAAAATTGGAATCGGTTCGGTAAGACATCTGATTACAAGAAACTGGTAGCTACGGGCCCAAACTGGTTCTGGGCAAAACAGTCAAATAGGTCAATGTTGATTAGCTAAGCATGCCACATGTCAACATTACGACCACGGCGACATTCTCATGTCGAATGATGAATGACGACAAAATATACCGAACGCAGTTAGAGTAGCGCAGGGGTCAGGGAACTTTTTTACCTTTTACCCCAAAATATATTTACATACGCCGACGTTACCCCCTTGATTTGAAAGGAAGGAAATCATATATTATTGTGCATATATACTGGTTATCACTGTTTATATGGTATTTCTGAGATACTGTGTATGTATGTATTTATTTATTTATGTATATATAGATATAGATATATATATATACATATAATTTTTATTTTTTTTAATTATTATTTTTCGCCAATTATTTTTTGGCAATGAATGGGTTAATTTTCACTTTCTCCCCAAAACACCAGAATGAATGTAAGAAAGATGGATGGGAGGAACACGACTTTTAAGAGACAGATGGTAATTTCCTCACCTCAGTCAATGGGAATTTCCCACTGTTATGTGGGCCACTGTCTGATCCTGCGGAACTCCATCAGCGGCCAGCCACAGAACACTTCAAGTTCTGTGTGTGGATTGGCGGGCCGCAGGCGGCAGGACAGGACAGCGCAGGACGGGCGGGCGTGAGGGAGCGCAGTGTGACGTCAGCACGTCACTCCGCGGCCAGGAACACAGCACAGGGCGGCCAGGAGCACAGCGCAGGGCGGGCAGGAGGGAGCGCAGTGTGATGTCAGCACGTCACTCCGTGGCCAGGAACACAGCACAGGGCGGCCAGGAGCACAGCGCAGGGCGGGCAGGAGGGAGCGCAGTGTGATGTCAGCACGTCACATCGGCCGGTGCTGGCAGCGCGACCATCCATTACCCCCAAGAATTTCAGTTAACCCCATTTGGGGTAATTTACCCCTGTTCCCTGACCATTGGAGTAGCGTATCCTGTGCATGTGCATAAAGCAAACGCAACGCAATTCAGCACAGAGCTCCCCATGACCAGAGAGGTGGAACGTTGGAGGCACTTTCAACTCACCAAGCTTTCAGCAGCCTTGCACGGGAAAACCAGGAGGCTTCCTGTGCCATTGCCAGTGTAGGAGTTCCATTAAAAAAAGTCTGTGGACAGTGTGTTTTTACCTTTAAATCATTTGAGTGCCCATCTTTATTACAGCAAAGGGCGTGCCACCAGAGTGGTAGAGAGAGGAGCACTCTTCATTTTGTGGAGGTGGGACTCTGAAGTTGATGTGGTCAAGCGGAGCCGGGTTGAATAACCCAACCACAACACAGACAAGAAACGTGACAAAGGCTTCCCACATATGTGACCCAGAGTGAGGACAGTCAAGGACAGTTATGTTAAGTTAGGTTAAGGACAGTTAAGTGGAGATTTGAGGAGACACATATATAAGTGTGGGAAAAGACACATAGCAGGACTCATACGGAGCCTTGTTCACGGATTACAGGCGAATGGGTGATTTGAAGAAATGACTGACTAAAGGGCCTATTCACTATTAATTGTGATGAGCCCATGCAAATAATTGGTCTAACTTGCTGTGATTTGCGGCGGCAGATCCAGATTATTATTGCTCTGGTGGCAGCTGATCCATGAAGCCCTAACACTACCACTTTCGCTTCTATTACTAGTAGCAAAAGTTTATACCCAGGAGTGTTACTAAGCTTGTGAGACATTAGGTCACTTGTGCACTGCAAGGGCCGGAGGAGGCGTTGGGATCCAAATGGTCTTCTCTTTCTACAGGAAAGAGCAGGGCTCAGCGGTCTAACGCCATCTGAGGATGGTGTTAGTTCCAGCAGTCAAGCTTGCCAAGAAGTCATCCACCATGCTGGTGTCTGTGGATGTGTAACATGTCAGGATTTAAGTGCGCACAGGAGGTATCTGTGATAGCTCCTGCACTGCAACTTTAATGAATGGGCCCACTATTTAAAATTAAATATGTGAAATGGACCCATCCATGTTGAGGAACAGGTCCCTAAGTGAATTATCATCACCAGTACCTGGCTATCCCAATTCCAACTATCTGTCTCAATCTATCTCAAGATTATCTTCCTATGTCAGATATCTATCTATCTATCTATCTATCTATCTATCTATCTATCTATCTATTTATCTATCTATCTATCGCATATCCATCTAGTGTGTGTGTGTGTGTGTGTGTGTGTGTGTGTGTGTGTGTGTGTGTGTGTGTGTGTGTGTGTGTGTGTGCGCGTGTATGTGCGTGTATATTATTTGTATGTCTATTGGTGTGTACACACGGTGAGATATTTTCTTACGATTTTGACTATATAATCGTAAGAAAAGTTAGTGCAGATTGCAAGATGAAAGTCACCTTGCGATCCCGATTCGATGCCGATGCGCGGTCGGCATCGCAAGCCTAGATATACTGTGCAGGCAAGTCAATTTTGACTATCTCTATAGAAGAGATAGTCAAAATTGACATTTAGCCAAAATCGCACATGGTCAGTATCGCAAGCACAGTCATTATGTGCTTGCGATACTGACTATGTGCCGACTTAGCCCCTGTCGCATAGTGAGAATCGGGCATAGCCCGAATCTCACCATGTATATGGGCTTTAACTCTCTCTCCCTCCCACTAATATAATAATTGTAATATCTATCTCTAGAAAGATGGATACTACATCAATATACATGGGATATAGATAAATACATAGACAGACAGATGTTCAGTGAGAGTAAACGTGTCTTTAACATGTGCTAACAGGCCTCTTATATGCTGCATTGTGAATGTGCTGCACTTGTCATAGTTCTCATCGTTTTATCAGCCTGTCCCTCATCAGTCCCTGTGTTATTAGGCCATTCTCTATGGCTGCTGAGTGGCAGACAGATGATATGTTGTAACTGCAGAAATAGGCCCCATACACAAACAGCACCTGCCCGGGGGGAGGGGGTGCTTAATGCTGGCCGCCTGTCTCTATTGTGCACAGAACAATTGGGGAGCGGGGATGTGTGAGGAGGGGGTTATTAATCTGTCTTCGCTATTCACAATGAAATCTGGTTAAAGCCACATGTCACCAGCCCCCTACACGCTCCTATTTACCTTGAAGTCCGTCTGCCAGGGTGCGAGGGGCAGAGACGTCCCATAACCAGTCACCATATGCTGCCTTTATGTCTTTGTGTGCAGCCTCTCACTCTTCTCCTTTTATACCTCTGTCTAATGTCTTTAGTTCACAAATCACAGCTTGTAATGCCTTACACTGGCAGGCGGCCATAAACAAACAGCGGTGCCTAGATATCCCTGCTAACACGGATCCCTAAAACGGTTAAAGTACCTACATTTTGAGTGTAAGTATAGGTACATGTAAAAGAATGGGAAATCAATGTCTACTGGCCCCCCAATTGTTCACTTGGTACAATAAGAGCTGAAAAAGTCACTGTATGTATTAACGTGTCTAATTTATCTCATTACTATCATCATTTTTTTTGCTGCTCCCGACCATGCAGATGTTTGGGACACAGGGGGTAATTCAGACTTGATCGCAGCAGCAAATTTGTTATCAGTTGGGCAAAATCATGGGGGTAATTCTGAGTTGATCGCAGCAGGAACTTTGGTGGTCATTCCGAGTTGATCGCTCGCTAGCTGCTTTTAGTAGCAGTGCAAACGCTAAGCCGCCACCCTCTGGGAGTGTATCTTAGCTTAGCAGAATAGCGACCGAATGATTAGCAGAATTGCTACTAAATAATTCCTTGCAGTTTCTGAGTAGCTCCAGACCTACTTACAGATTGCGATGACTGCAGACTGTTTAGTTCCTGGTTTGACGTCACAAACATGTCCTGCGTTCGGCCAGCCACTCCCCCGTTTCCTCAGCCACTCCTGTGTTTTTACCTGGCACGCCTGCGTTTTTTTTAGCAAACTCCCTGAAAACGCCAAGTTGCCGCCCAGAAACACCCACTTCCTGTCAATCACACTACGATCACTCGAGCAATGAAAAAACGTTGCTCGAGCTTGTGCAAATCTCCAAAGTTTTGTGTTAAATTACTTAGCGCATGCACGCTGCGTACCATGCGCATTTTCCACCTAATCGATGAGTTGCGAAAAACGGCAACGAGCGAACAACTCGGAATGACCCCCTTTGTTAGCAGTTGGGCAAAACCATGTGCACTGCAGGTGTGGCAGATATAACATGTGCAGAGAGAGTTACATTTGGGTGGGTTATTTTGTTTCTGTGCAGAGTAAATACTAGCTGCTTTATTGTTACACTGCAATTTAGATTTCAGATTGAACACACCCCACCCAAATCTAACTCTCTCTGCACATGATACATCTGCCCCCCCCCCCCGCCCCCTCCCCCCCCCCTGCAGTACACATGGTTTTGCCCAACTGCTAACAAATTTGCTGCTACGATCAGGTCTGAATTACCCCCACAGTGCATAGACGAGTTTGTGTGACTTTATTAAAGCGTTCCTAATCTACATATACCCAATAGTTCAGATCTGCTGACGTGAAGCCGGCCACACACACAGCAATCTGGTTCTGGTTGTACTGCTGGAGGTTTTAAATAATTGTAACAGAAAAAAAATAATGATGTGTGTAAGTGACAAACAATCCAATAAAAAGTAAATATATAGGAGGGATCAGTTACAAAGAGAGGAGTCTCGGGGTGTGGGAGGCTGGTGGTGAGTGGGGGGGGGGAGAGCCCGGCAGTACCGGGTGGCACCATACCATACTTACCTACTCTCCTGGATTCTGCGGGAGACACCCGGTTTCTCGAGTAGTCCCGCAAGAGTGGGTACCCCTCCCGCATTCTGCCCACTTCCGAGAGAAGTGGGCAGAATGGGTAACTAAATAGGGCAAAATCGCGGACCTGGCGGAGGGGACGGGGCTTAATGACGCGATTATATGCAAACCATGTCATTGAAGCTCCACCCCTATGCAAATACTGACCAATTGATGTATTTTCTCGTGCAGTGGGCGGGGCCTAATGATGACATTGTCTCAGCCCCGCCCACCTGCTTCTCCTCTCCGGGTATCTCCCGGAGAGGAGAAAAGGAATGTAGGTAAGTATGCACCATACCCGCCCAGGTGATTGTGATCTGGCATATGTGTAGATGAGGCACAGGAGGCTAGAGAGGCATCATTGCAGTGGCAAACGCAGGATTTCTAGAGGGGGGTTTCCAAATGTAATCCACAATCTACCACTCTGCAGGACATGAAATACAGTATTAATATGTAACACTATAGATGGTCTATAGTATAGACTGAATCAAACATTTAAATAATATAAATAAGATAAGTGGTCATGAAAAAGGTTAAACATACTATAATAAATAAATACGCCAACACAATGGAACCAGTACTACACTTTCTAAGCACACATTCTTCCACCTCATGATAAGGCTCCTGTCTCTTCTTCCTGGTAGCTACTCTCTGGTCCAGTGCACTGATTGAGTGCTCAGATCCACACACAGCAAACATGATAGAAGAAGCTGCTACCACTGGGCATGTGTAGCAGCTCCGCCCTGACTCTTAACTTGCATGATGTGGCAGCAGCTCTAGCAATCATATTATATACCGTTGCTATTGTCAAAATTTGAGCCAATTGCCAAGAGAAGGATGGGGGGGGGGGGTTCCGGGCAACCAGAACCCCACCTCCCCCGCGTTTGCCTATGCATTGGGTCCCAAATCAAATCTTGTGAAGGGGCCTGGCAATGCTGCTTTATACAAAACAATGCCCCTGAACAAATCTGATCATCCTGGTTAGAAAATGTGCGTTGTACTTGTAACCTTTTGTTGATGAGTAACATTGCTGAGGTTGGTTTCGGGGACTGGCGGTTGGAAGACCACTGGTCACCATACCGACGCCGGGATCCCCACTTTTAGATGTCCGATGGGAGGTGGGGTGGGGCGAGCGCAACGAAATCCCTTGTGGCCTCGGTGGCTTGATATGCTTGCCACAGGTTCTATTCCCACTCTATAGTTGTGGACACCCAGGAGTAGGAATAGTCCCTGTTGGTCGGCATGCCAAGCGGCAGGCTATTCAGCATTCGGGATCGATTGGCATCACATAACCACATCCCCTTTGTTCAGGCTCGGACTGGGCCACCAGGGAGCCGGTGAACTCACCGGTAGGCCCGGCCGAGTAGTAGCCACGCCCACTTTTGTGTGAGGGCGGGGCTGCGCTCTCACCCTCGGCTCACGTCCCAGCCACAGGAGCAGCAGCCAGCCCAGCAGATGATCGATCCCGGGCGGCGGAGGTGATGGCAAAGCTGGACTGAGGAGCACGCTGTGCTCTCCTCCCCGGCGCTCAGCCATAGGAGCAGCAGCCAGCAGGTGATCCCGGGCGGTGGCGGTGTTAGCAGAGCTGGACTGAGGGGAGGAGAGGAGCGCGCTGCGCTCTCTTCCCCTGCGCTCAGCCATAGGAGCAGAGCAGCAGCCAGCAGGTGATCCCGGGCGGCAGCAGTGTGTTTTTTATCTTTCCAAACACTTCAGACACTCCTCTCCCACAAGCCTAAGTTTTGATGAAGTACATGACACATCTGCATCCAAGTGCATGCCTTGACATTGCAGTGATTAGGGTGTACTGCACTTTGTGAGTGTACCCTTGTGTGTACAGGACCATGATGTAATCATGCTCTATTGAAATGATTCTGCTCTTTTGATCAGACCCTGAGCATCTGGTTTTACACATTTGTTTCCTGAACTTCTCTCCTTAATAGCTGAATTACTATGTAACAATTGGCTTGTTCTTAAATGTTTGTTTACTTGTGACCTTGACATGTGGTCCTGTTATTTCATTTTGTACCTGTTATACCAATATCTTATATTGATGTTTTATTTGGTATTTGAGCTACCAGCCCTAACCTTGGCCTGTAACATCCATTCATCTGTCTTTTATCAAAACCCATCTGAGGGCCGCAAACAAGTAGCTTGGTCTACTAGGGTTCTCAGACTTCTTGCCTCATGTTTAGCCACTACCACTGTTGGGCTGTAAAGGGTCCACATCTGGACTTATCAAGTCAACCAGAAAAACATAAAGAAATTGGTTGCTTAAAGTATCAGCACAGGCCTACTTGCTGTACATCAGGGGTCCAAAACCTCACAGCAGAGGACAGAGCTGGACTGAGGAGAGGGGCGCGCTGCGCTCTCCTCCCTGGCCCCCAGCCACAGGACCAACAGCGTGAGCATCAGGTGGAGGTGAGCAGCACTGTGTGGGTAGTACCTGTGTATCTGGCACTGTGGGGCGTATGTGCATCTGACACTGCACTACTGGGGACATCTGTGTATCTGACACTGCACTACTGGGGGCATCTGTGTATCTGACACTGCACTACTGGGGGCATCTGTGTATCTGACACTGCACTACTGGGGGCATCTGTGTATCTGACACTGCACTACTGGGGGCATCTGTGTATCTGGCACTGCACTATTGGGGACATCTGTGTATCTGGCACTGTTGGGGGCGTATGTGTAGCTGGCACTATTAGGGGCATCTGTGTATCTGGCACTGCACTACTGGGGGCGTACGTGTATCTGGCACTGCACAATTGGGGGCGTATGTGTATCTGGCACTGCTGTGGTCATCTGTGTATCTGGCACTGCACTGCTGTGGGCATCTGTGTATCTGGCACTGCACTGCTGTGGGCATCTGTGTATCTGGCACTGCACTACTGGGATCATTATTTGTATCTCGCACTATACTGGGGTTTTTATGTGTATCTACTGTTCTCTCCCGGTGTAACCCAGGCACATATACTGATGCTCTCTCCCGGTGTAACCCAGGTGCATATACTACTGTTCTCTCCTGGTGTATCCCAGGCACATACACAACAGGTTGAAGTGGGCAGGGAGAAAGAGCACTTTTTCTTTATATACTATGCTAGGTGGCACCTATAATGGCTGGCCAGTCCTCTCTGGTCACTTGGCCACACCCCTTCCAGCATGTGGTAACGCCCCTTAGTGGGCCCCTGTGATTGCATTTCCCTGGTGGGCCCTTCATGCCCCAGTCCGACACTGCCTTTGTTGTTGGTGTCACTGCATACTCTGCGATAGAGCCCAAAAATCTGTATAGCATCACCCGAAAGTGTATTATATAGAGGATAATGGGGCAGATGTATTAAGGCTGGAGAAGTGATAAAGCAGTGATGAGTGGAAGGTGATAACGCGCCAGCCAATCAGCTCCTAACTGTAAATTTACATATTGTAGTTGATTGGCTGGTGCGTTATCACCTTGCACTTATCACTGCTTTATCACTTCTCCAGGCTTAATACATCTGCCCCATTGAATGTACTCTCTAACATAAATTATAAAGACACCATAAGTCACAGTGAAGTTCCATGATCATAACAAGGCACACCACCACCGGCCAAGTGCCTCTTTTCAGGTCACAGCAACCCTAAGCGCCTTGTAATTTACCCTGATCATTTACAGTATCATACACTATAACCCCTAATAATTACTGATGTGACGACAATAGGATTCATCATTTATACAGATATGAATTGCATCTGCATTATATTACAGTGTTACCACAAACAGTGGTTTAGTTTTCATAACATCACAGATTACAGAATAGAACGAGTTAGAGCTACCGGTGACTAATAGATTTGATAATAACATTACAATTACACTAGAGTAGTTTGGGTGAGGATATGACCCGTCCTCTTTTCCATCTTCAAACAATTATATGGAACACCTTATGATGAGATGACCAAGCCAGACACTGAGGCTAAAGCACTGAGTAATACCACTGGGCATGTAGGTTCCATATATAAGTTCCCCGGCACAAACTATAGTCTGCTCCAAACAAAGGGGGTCATTCCGACCCCATCGCTCGCTGCAGTTTGGCGCAGCGATCGGGTCGGAACTGCGCATGGCAGTTGTCGGTGTCCAGCGATCGCCTCTGAGACAGAGGCGGTCGCTGGGCGGGAGGGGGCTGAACGGCGGCGTTAAGCCGCAGTTTAGTAGGCGCAGTCCAGCCAACGCAGGCGTGGCCGGACCGTTGGGAGGGTGTGGCGCGGCGGCTGCGTGACATATCACGCAGCCGCTGCGGCCAGCAGCAGCGAGACACATCTCCCGGCCAGGAGCTGCGCTGGCCGGGAGTTACTCCACAGATACAAAGGCATCGCCTCTGTGCGATGCTTTTGTATTTGTGCGGGGGGGCCGGCACTGACATGCTGGGCGTCCCACCGCATGTCTGAGTTTACGATTGTAGCTGTGCTAAATTTAGCACAGCTACGATCAACTCGAAATGACCCCCAAAGTGCAGTTTATGTAGTACAGAACGTCAGCCATATGCAGGCCCAATGATCATGATAAGCCACTTACCAGATTCTCTCTCTGGTGCAACAAGTGAATGCTCAGTTCCACAGACACCCACACAGCAGACTTGGTAGGAAAATCTGCTGCCTCTGGGCAAGGGCAGCAGCCAGGGGCGTTTTAAGAGAGGAGGAGGCCCATGTTCAGCCTCCTCCGTTCGGGGCCCTTCCTCTCTGCCCGGAGTGCTGTAGAGTCTGAGCTCTAGAGGGCTCAGACTCTACTGCGCATGCGCAGATCTCCGGGAAAATGGCGCGGTGGCCATTTTCCCTGAGATTTCTCTGCTGCGCATGCGCAGAACTCCGTGAAAATGGCCGCTGAGCCATTTTCACGGAGTTCTAATAGCGCTTTGGATGCCGGCGCTGGACTTCGGAGGGGTGAGTATTTTAAAAATGGGTGCAGTGTCTGCGGTGGGGGCCCCCTCTGGACTCAGGGGCCCACAGTGCACCCATTATAGAAGCAGCTCTATTCTACCCTTTTTACTACATGTAGTTACCGCTGACCAGTGTGTGGGAAAATTGGGATTCCAGGCAACTGGAACCTCCTCCCGCTGCTCCACGTTTGCCTATCGGCTATACTTGCCAATGGGGACCAACAAAGCCAGAGAGGCTTTGCTTGATCTCATTTATTATTATCATTATCTTTTATCTAAATGGTGCCACAAGGGTTCCACAGTGCCTAACAAAGTACATAAACAATGAGCAAGACAGGACAACAACGATTTACGGTACAAGACAATGTAGGACAAGTACATGGTATACAAACATTTCTGCATCCGGAGACAGGACACTGAAATAATTATCAGGGTGGCAGAAACCAAGGGCTAGGTGCCATTGCAGGGAGTATGGAGTTGAAAATAATCTAAAAGAGAGAAAGTGCATGAGGGGAGAGAGCCCTGCTGGTGAAGGGAAGGGGCAGATGGACAGGGGTGACACAGATGGGGTAGAAGTGAGCAAGTGACAGAGGGTTAGAATGAGAGATGGTTGGGTTCATCCACGTCAAATCGCTTTGTGCAAGCACAAACACCAGAAGTAAGCCGTTGTTGGGTAACAGGTTTCCATTAAGGCTCCCAGAGAAACTCTAGCATGGTAAATTGCAGCTGTAAAACGTTATGTATCACTGTGATATGCAGCGATACTAAAGACTGCGTAGTTCATATATATGGCCGAAACAGCATAAACTCACCGGCTGGGCTTGCTGCACGCCTCTTAATGCATCACTCTGGCACGGAAGGGGTTACAGTTTTTGTTGGAGGAACGTAAGGAAAACTGCCTGGATTGTGATTGGCTGGATTCTGTATAGGGGCTGTTCTGATATACATATAGTCTTCAGACCTAGGACATCCTGCCTCTTTCCATTTTTTCTGTGACCCACCCTCCCGCCCTGGGAAGTTGTTTTTTTGTTGCTGCAGTGGGGTTACTTGTGTCGGCTTTTGGTGGCCGGTTTCTGAACGGTTATTTTAGTTTAACTTAAGGAGTTTATCGTTAGTAAGTTCGGGTGAACTTTTAGGTATTTTTATAGTCTTATAATTAATTGATGGGCACCACCGTACCTGGTGGGCCCATATGATAGATCATAAACATATGTGGATATCGGGGCCGGAGGCCCAATTTTTTACAACTGTTGGTGGGCAGGGGTAGTGGCAGAAGGTCGACCCCTGGCCTTGAATTTTGGATTTCCGATGTCTGGGATGGGGGATGGAGGCAGGAGGCCGATCCCGGAACATCTGGGGCAGAAGGCCCCCTCACACATATGTTTTTTTATTGCTCGGGATGGAGGCAGGAGGCCCCCTCACACATATGTTTATTGCTCTATTTTGTCATATAATTTTGGATCACCTTATTAAGTTGTTTATCATGCTTAACCGTTCTTCTCCCCGCCACCTTAGTTAGAGAGGGAAGTCTGCATTTTTAGTTTTAATATTAATAGGCCTTCCTCTTATTCAAAATAAAAAGCTGACCCCTTTCACGCCAATTACGGTTGTTGTGTCGTTATTTACTAAGATAAGTGTGCTTGAGTGGCGTGCGAATGCATCTGACGTGTGAAGTTTATGATTGTTACTGCAGTGCAGGGTCGTGGAGCCAGTAACAGTGCATTCATTTTTCCATTCAGTTCCCTTCTGTGTTTGGGTATGGTTAAGCTATCCTGGGCTCATCCTGTCCTCCAGTCTGCATGCACAGCCTACGATGAGTGTGACCATTCCGTCCAATACTGATTCTGAGTTGAGCATAAAGTGGCTGTTTTTATGTGATGCCATGGAAGCGTGTTGCACTACCTTATGCTAATGTCAGAGGGCCTAATTCAGACCTGATCGCTAGGGTGCCTACAGGGGGAGGGTGTAGTCGCTGTGCAGGGGTGCGATTGCATGTGCAGAGAGCTGCACAAACTTCTGCACACAGAAGTTTGTATAGTGTCTGCACAGCTCAGGACTTACTCTTCCAGTGCGATTATCCGGACCGGAGCTGACGTCAGGAACCCTCCCTTCCAACGGCTGGACACGCCTGCGTTTTTGCGGACACTCCCTGGAAATGGTCAGGTAACACCCACACCCTCTGCCTGTCAATCTTCTTGCAATCACCGGTGCGATCGCTTTCTTCGTTAATCCCGTCGCTGTCTGGCGATCCCCGTCACCGGGGGGCGACGCGCCTGCGCATTGCGGAGCATACGCATGCGTAGTTCTGACCTGATCGCAGCACTGCAAAAAACCGTACCGTGTTATCAGGTCTGAATGACCCCCAGAGTCTGTAGGGCTAGTGTGGGGATCCGTGCGACCTCAAAGCTGGGAGTTGCTTAGCCCAGTTTTTCCGTCCACAGCCACAAACGCCATAATTAGTACTGGCGCTTACACCAGTAACATGCTACACATGTGTCCTTTTGTATCTTTGCTCACGCTGCAGCATGAATGCCATGATAAAGAACTTGCATGGCATTTGCACCCACGATCCTATAAGAGTGCATGGTGCAAATGGTGCTGCAGTGTAGCGTACTGTGTCAGACGTGCATTGGAACTCACATGCTGCATCCTGCTGCAAGTGACAGCGGGATACAGTCACTAGGTCGACACCACTATAGGTCGACAGGGTCACTAGGTCGACATGGTCATTAGGTCGACAGCTCAAAAGGGTGACATGAGTTTTTCACTATTTTTTTAAAATTTTTGAACTTTTTCATACTTTATGATCCACGCGGACTACAATTGGGAACGGTATCGCTCGCCGTGCGAGGGGATACGGTGCACTAATTGGGGTTCCCAGTCACTTTACGAAGTAAACGACACCAAAAAAAGTTTTAAAAAAACTCATGTCGACCTTTTGACCTGTCAACCTAGTACATGTCGACCTAATGGCCATGTCGACCTAGTGACCCTGTCGATCTAATGCATGTCAACCAATAGTGCTCGACATAATGACTGTCGACCTAAATTGTGTTGACCCAACGACCCATACCGGCAACAACATAAGAGGACATATCTGTAGGAGCAAGAGATCCATCTGACACAGCTTCCCTTCTCTGTACACATGAATCAGAATAGCTACACTCCTTTGACACGCCCTCAAAGCACTCCCATGACACCCTCCCAACACTTCTATGACACATCCATGCCACTCCCATGACACACCCAGTTCGCCCCGAAACGCCCATTTCATGGTAAGAATGATCCAGACGCCTCAGTATGGGACAGAGATATGATAACTTGCTACTTGTTTCTGTCCTAATCACAATCAGCCCCTTCGGCTGTATTTCCCCCTAGCCCAGAGGTTCCCAAACTGTGTGCCGCGGCTCCCTGGGGTGCCTCGGGACACTTGCAGGGGTGCCCTGGTTTGGTGGCCCAGGACCAATTAAAATTATTCATGGTCAATTTAATAGGCAAAACCAGTACTGGTGGCTGCCAGTCATAGAATATGTGGCCAAACAGAAGCAAATCTTGTCCCTCACCACACAACTGACCCTAAGGATGACATATAAGTTTCTCAATAAGAAATTTTTGGCCTAGGGGTGCCGTGAAACAAATTCTGATATTCTAGGGCGCCGTGATTCAAAAAAGTTTGGAAACCGCTGCCCTAGCCCCATATGAGACCCGTCTGAACAGCTGCTGTTTGGAAACGCGGAGCATTCCTCATGGCTGGAAATCCATTTCTATACTTAGCAGCAGAGATAATAAAATGTGTCCTTAGCGCAGCTTAGCAAGACTGGCAGGGTTACCACCACACTAGGCAATAATGGGACAGTGTACTGCACAATACAACAACACAGGGCACACAGACACAATGCAACACAGGGCACAGAGACACAATGCAACACAAGGCACACACACACACACACACACACACACACACACACACACAATACAACACAAGACACACACATACACAATACAACACAGGGCCCACAGACACAATGCAACACAGGGCACAGAGACACAATGCAACACAAGGCACACACACACACACACACACACACATACACAATACAACACAGGGCACACAGACACAATGCAACACAGGGCACAGAGACACAATGCAACACAGGGCACACACACACACACACACACACACACACACACTACAACACAGGACACACAGACACAATGGAACATCACAGGCCAAACAGACACAATGTAAAACGGGGCACACACACACACACACACACACACAATACAACACAGACACAATACAACACAGGGCACACAGACACAATAGAACATCACAGGCCAAACAGACACAATGTACAGTAACACAGGGCACACGCGCGCACACACACACACACACACACACACACACACACACACACAATACAACACAGATACAATACAACACAGGGCACACAGACACAATGTACAGTAACACAGGGCACACACACACATAATACAACACAGACACGATACAACACAACACAGGGCACACAGACACAAAAGAACATCACAGGCCAAACAGACAAAATGTAATACAGGGCACATAGGCACACTGCAACATAGGACACACAAACACACAATACAACACAGGACACACAGACACAATAGAACATCACAGGCCTAACAGACACAATGTAACACAGGGCACACAAACACATAATACAACACAGGGCACACAGACACAATGCAACACAGTGCACACAGACACAGTCGCAACACAGGGCTCACACAAAACACAACACAGGGCACACAGACACATTGCAGTAAACGGCACACAGACAATACAACCCAGGGCACACAGACACAATTCAACACAGGGCACACACAGGGCCGGTTCAAGGGCGCAGAGCGCCCCGGGCAGGAAAGGGGCATGGCCTAATACAGGGGGCGTGGTGAGTCACGCCCCCTGTACATTGAAAGCGCCGCTTGAATGCTGAGCGGTGCGCGATGACGTCATCGCGCACCGCACAGCAAAAGGTCCTCTCCACGAAGAGAAACTAGACGCTATGCGTCTAGTTCCCTTCGTGGAGAGGACCTTTGCTGTGCGGTGCGCGATGACGTCATCGCGCACCGCTCAGCAGTTACTCTCCACGAAGGGAAACTAGACGCATAGCGTCTAGTTCCCTTCACAGGAGGCGCCGAGGACGGGGACGGCAGCGGGCAGCGGAGGCGGATGGGGGACACAGCGGGCAGCAGTGGCGGATCTTGCCACGGTGCGGCGCCCTCCGGATGGCGCCAGCGCCCTCCGGAAGGCGGCGCCCCGGGCAAAAGTCCTGCTTGCCCGTGGCAAGAACCGCCACTGGGCACACAGACACACACAATGCAACACAGGCACAATGCAACACAGGGCACACACACACACACACACACACACACACACAATACAACACAGGGCACACAGACACAATGCAACACAGGGCGCACAGACACAATTCAACTCAGGGCACACAGACACACACAATGCAATACAGGGCACACAGACACAACACTGGGTACACAGACACAATGCAACACAGGTCACGCACAAATAATACAACACAGGACTCAAAGACAAAATACAACACATACACATAAACAAACAAACACAATACAACACAACACAGAGCACACAGACAATGTTGTGCAAGTCAAAAAGAGAAAGGGTAGAATGAATAGACATAAAATATAACTAAAAAAAGGGACACAATGTGGTGACACTACTAACACAGTGCTAAAGGCAATAGGCACAGTGTTAGTACATAGGTACACCGGGTAACAGGATACTCACGCTCAGCACAGTATTCCCCCTTCCAGCCAGTCAGACATAAGCGTTTTCCTTCTTGGTCGCAGACATAATGGCCGAAGGTATCGTCCCTTGGGCGGCAGTAGTCGGAGCAGCTATCCCCATAGTAATGCTCGTCGCAGGTGACGTGATAGGAGTAGCGCAGCTCACTCTGTTGTCCCAGGTGTATGTCCTGCGACCAGTCCTCCCCAACAGACAGACGTCTACGAGTGGCCAGTCGGCTGAGCAGGTTGTTAGTGTTTTCTGCAAAGGACAAGGAGAGTGAGGAAATGGTTAATGACACAAAGATGTTGCAGCGAGGACATATATACAACTCCATGGCTATTTAATGGACTTTTCTGGCCTGTCATCTTACACTGCCGTGTCACCCAAACACACATTTCTCCTTTTGGGACACCAGGCGGGATCTGATATTTTTGCATTCCACAGTGGGCCCGATGCCCGTTGGAAGAAGCCTGTCTGGGAGAAACACAGCCAGTAGAATAAGATGTTGCGTCTTTGGCAAATTTTATTCTTGCTGACTACATGGAAGCCATGACACTATGGCACAGATGCAGGATTAATAGTGTGGTGGAAGCAGCGCCTGCAATCTAGGCGCGATGAAGTTGAGCAATGTAGTATTGGGGCTGTAAATTGAAGGTTAGTCTGATGGGTACATTTTGCCTCATGAAGGATGTGAGATCCGCAGGAGCAGGGGGGCTTAGCCCAGAAAAGACAGGGTTATAAGTTAAACAGAGTGCACATTCAAGGGAAGCCCTCATATGTAATTGGCTTATAAACATATGGGCAACCATCTTGTATGGAGTCATATGGGCAGTTTGTTAGGAATAAAAGACACATGTCACGAGAAGTCGTGCATGCGTACTTAAAGAAAGTTTTAGCCCAAAAATAAAAGTTGCAACTTGCATTTACGTCCAACTCTAAGTTAGGTAATATACCTTCACTTTTCCATCGTATCATTCTTTTACCATGAGACCCGATCACTCCTCTGCGATTTTGCAGCGGTCTGCGAATGCATGCGTACGCCCTGCGAAAACATCCCCAGACAGCGGACATCTGCAAATCCATTCGCAACTCACTCACCATCAAATGATTTTTCCAGTCTGTGCAGTCTGCGTGTAGCTCAGGACATAGGGGGACATTTACTAAGCAGTGATAAGAGCGGAGAAGTGAGCCAGTGAAGAAGTGGCCCCATCAACCAATCAGCAGCTCTGTATCATTTTATAGTATGCAAGTTATAGATGTTACTTCAGTGCTGATTGGTTGCCATAGGCAACTTCTCCATTGGCTCGCTTCTCTGTTCTTATCACTGCTTAGTAAATGTCCCCATTACTCCTACAGTGCGATACAAACAGGCTGATCACACACCCACCCTGAAAACGCTTGGGAACGCATGTGTTTTTTCTGACACTCCGGCCAGTTACCATCCCTCAAACGTCCACTTCCTGTCAATCAACTTGCGTACACCTAGCGACCAAAATTTTTGCACGATTATTTGTACGATTATATGGCAGTTTGGCCTCGCATGTGTGCATTGCAAATCTTACACACGCACAGTCATTCGATGATCACCCGCTGTACGATTTTGCACGACACCGATCAAGTCTGAATTAGGCCCTGTGTGCGGAATGTTCAGAGGTTTTTTCCTACGGCTCCTAAGTTTCCACAGTGAATTTTTATTCTTTGTGGACTCTATGGGGTGTATTTACTAAAGTGCGGATTTGTAGAAGTGGAGATGTTGCCCATAGAAACCAATCAGATTCTAGCTATTATCTTTTAGAAGGCGCTAGATAAATCATAAGTGGAATCTGATTGGTTGCTACGGGCAACATTTCCAATTCTACAAACCCGCACAATGTACACCTTTGACCTCCCTTTTATCGTTATCTTACAGGCATATGCAGTGTGTGTCTTCCAAATAATCGCTGTGTGTGTGCCCTGAAAGATGCTGGATCTATCTGCAAACTTGGATGACTGTTGTAATTACGTCCACCTGAATCTGAGAATGAGAGACAGGGAGGGAATGGACATACCAATTTAAGGCTCAATACCTTAAAAGCAGGTTTGCACACTTGCGGACAGGTGCAGATCGGCATACATACTGTTCTCAGGGGATCAGTATTACCCCTATCCCATCTCCAATGCCGGATCCCACCCGGGAATTGGAAACGTGTCCTTCCCGGGTGGGATCCGGCATTGGAGACTCTCCTACCCCTTTCGTTGGCTTCCAGACCCGGCAATATGCTAGGTCGGTTGCCATAGCAACGGGGGGGGGGGGGGAGCTGGAGGCCACGCAGGGAGATGAGCTCATCTCCGCGCCGCCTCTCCCTATCTAGTAAATGGGCGACCCGGGAATCCGTTCATGCAGCCACTGACCCGGTATTCAACCTGGGAATAACACTGCTTATATCCCGGGTTGAATTACCGGGTCAGGTGACCCAGGAAATCCGACATGGCGCTTTCACACTGCACACTGACCCATGTGGACTCAGTAATATGCCGGGTCGATACCAGGTTATTTGTGCGGTGTGAAAGGGGTATAAGATATCCAGCTGTCGGGATCCTGTTGGTCAGGAGACCGATGCCGGGATCCCATCAGCCGGAATACCAGAGGTAAGTGCATTGCATCCGCTCGCCGCGCTTCGGGCCCAGTGGCGGCCAGTGGTTGGGATTCCGACCGCTAGTATTTCACCGGCTGTTGGGATCCTGGCGTCTGTCTCCTGACAGCCGGGATCCCGACAACCGGCAAATTGACTGCCTCCCGTACTCAGATATGCTTGGGAAAACAGTATTATTTGCTGCTGATCAGAGGCAGGTGAAAAGACAAAGAAAAAGTGTGAGTAAAGGGGACTTATCCTGCGCTCCGCTATGTGTTGTCGTCTCAAGAGATTCCCAGAATCGTTTGGAAATTCATATGGGTAACATATAGGAAATAGGAAGAGATTTTGTGTACATAGTGAAATACCGTTTTGTATTATAGGTATAACATGAGCGTTTATTTAATACAAATAGTAAAAAGCCATATATGATGCACTACAATATATGGATACACAAAAATACACAGTGGATAGATGTACAGTAGTTATAGCAGCCTTTGGAGCTGAGGTGGGGAGTAATGAGGGAAATTACCAGATATTGAGAACTGAATGAACAGTTCTAAGCCAGCTTGCGGGTTAATTTGGTGCAGGGAAACCCGGGAATCCCCTGAACCTCGCCGTACTGGAACAGATGAACAGGTGAAAAGACAGGCTGATAATGTTGACGGTCACCAGTACTAATGAACTGCTTGTGATTGGCTGAATGCGCATGCACCGCTGAAGCTGATTGGTGCGTCTACGTTGCTCTGCCATGTATTATGCTTGTTGTATTAAATCCTTATTGATGCTTATTTGCAGGGCTTAAAGTGGTCCTGGAGAGGTGGGGGAACTCACCTCGCCCGCAACGCCGCAGAAAGGGGTGTGGCGTCACAAGGAAGGGGCGTGGCCACACAAAAGTACCACCAATTTAAAATAATGCTTCACAGTAGCACAATCTCATTCACATTTCCCGCCCACATACTAGTGCCCTTTACACACACAATGCCCACAATAGCAGAGTCCCCCTTTTACACAGTACGGCAGACAGAGCCCCCTTTTACACAGTACGGCAGACAGAGCCCCCTTTTACACAGTACGGCAGACAGAGCCCCCTTTTACACAGTACGGCAGACAGAGCCCCCTTTTACACAGTACGGTAGGTAGAGCCCCCTCCAAGGGCAAACGCAGGATTTTATGAGGGGGTTTTCCAGATAGATATACGTATATATATAGGCACTCAGAGTTTTGAAAAAGTGCAAAAACAGACAAAAAGAGTGAGAGTGAGAGAGAGAGAGAATTAAAATATCACCAGCAGCAGCAGCAGAAAGACTGGGCACCCAGAGCTGTGATATGTAGCAGCAGTTACCTGGAAGTCTTCATGTGGAGGACGAGTTGTCTCTCCTGCCAGACGCCATGGGGTGTGCCACGGTTAGGGCCTCGGACTGTAATGCACAATCACTTGCAGACAGCGCTCCGGTGGAGGTGGGGAGAGCATTACAGGCCGCGGGTCACTAAGCCTAGGGGTGGGGTGGGGTGGACTTTAAGCTGCTGCGCTGGCAGGGAGATGTGGAGTGGGCACGGACATTACTGCCCGCCGCGCAGCCTCACAGTAAACTCCGGCTGCGGGGGGGATCGGGCATTACAGGCCGCGGCTCACACTCCGGAGGCTGCGGCAGCGGCGGAGGGGGGGGGGGGAGAGGGTACTATGAATCTGGCGCCGACTGTGCGCCATTCACGGCTCATGGACCGCCAGCTAATGAGAAGCTGCCACTTGGCAGCTTCTCATTGGCTGGCGGTCTGCGAGCCGTGATTGGCTCACGGCAGATTTTAAAAAAGCCTTCCCTTCTACTGATTGGTGCTGCAGCCGGTCCGCGAGCCGTGATTGGCTGGCGGCCGCTGCCACCTTAAGAATGGAACAGGGACATGATGCGGTGGCCAGGCGAAGGCGGAACTGGTTCCGCCTGCAATTAGAGGTGACGGAACGCAGTTCCGCCCCGTTCCGGCCCACTTTAACCACTGCTTATTTGTGAATGCTCATACACAAACCAAATTGTTATATACCAGGTGCATCTTCTTGTGATGCATACACCTACGCATATGAGTATAGTTATAGCGGTGGCTTTTTCTAGTGTAAACTGCACCCAATTTGCTATCATCTCTTCACCAGGCCCTTAGGGGTATATTCACTAAGGTGCGGGTTTCCAGCTATTATCTTCTAGAAGGTGCTAGATAAATGATAAGTAGAATCTGATTGGTTGCTACGGGCAACATCTCCACTTCTATAAACCCGCACCTTAGTAAATACACCCCTTAGCGTCTTCAGACGCTCTTATCCAGCCTGATTCTGAGTCGGGAGCATCCTCAGATATGGATGGATCTTGTGGATCCGCATAACAGGCATGCACAAAAGAAAACAGCAACTAATGCGCCGGAACAGACTTACACTAAGTGATGGAATTCACTACTTTGAATGGATTGATCTGTCCGTTGACGGATCACACCTTCTGAGACATGGTCCGGAACTGGTCTTCCCCTTATGTGCTTGGTAAATGACCCCTTGCACAGGAGCTGGAATCACATATTCAATGCTAAAAGCATTTATAAGTTACTGTGCAAAATATATAGTAAGTAAAAGGAACCTTACCCTTCTAACTAACATCGAATGGTTTGCGTACAACTCGGATGGCGGGGAGACTGGGCATGCGCATTGCCTGTTCTGAGCATGTGCAGAATGGGTCTTACATTGTCGTGCGCAGTGCCCCCTAAGACACTGCCAGATTGACAGGTTGTGGCAGTTGCGGGCAGGGAGTGGGTCATTTTTACAAAACAGGGGCGTGTCGCCCCTGTTATGTCCGTGTGCCAGAGGAGGGGTCTGTGTCTTCCAACACAGATTTCTTGGCACTAGAGTCAGCTAAGGCTTATTAGGGGTATATTTACCAAGTCTTGGATGGAGATAAATCCGCCGAAGATAAAGTCCCAGCCAATCAGCTCCTAACTGTCATTTTTCAAACCCAGCCTGGTACATGACAGTTATAAGCTGATTGGCTGGGACTTTATCTCCGTCGGATTTATCTCCATCCAAGGCTTAGTAAACAGACAAAATCAGATGGCCAATGACTGCCCAATGGTGATCCATCTTTGGACTCTACAGCGGATCACAGAAGCCAAAGGTGGGTGTCTTTTCACACAATATGCCACCTCAATGGGGACAGAGGGAAGATACAGGTGTATTAGTAGGGCTGCAGTAAGAGTACAGGTGTATCACTGGGGACAGAGGGAAGAGACAGGTGTATTAGTAGGGCTGCAGTAAGAGTACAGGTGTATCACTGGGGACAGAGGGAAGAGACAGGTGTATTAGTAGGGCTGCAATAAGAGTACAGGTGTATCACTGGGGACAGAGGGAAGAGACAGGTGTATTAGTAGGGCTGCAGTAAGAGTACAGGTGTATTACTGGGGACAGAGGGAAGAGACAGGTGTACTAGTAGGGCTGCAGTAAGAGTACAGGTGTATCACTGGGGACAGAGGGAAGAGACAGGTGTATTAGTAGGACTGCAGTAAGAGTACAGGTGTACCACTGGGGACAGAGGGAAGAGACAGGTGTATTAGTAGGACTGCAGTAAGAGTACAGGTGTACCACTGGGGACAGAGGGAAGAGACAGGTGTATTAGTAGGGCTGCAATAAGAGTACAGGTGTATCACTGGGGACAGAGGGAAGAGACAGGTGTATTAGTAGGGCTGCAGTAAGAGTAAAGGTATCTCTGGGGACAGAGGGTAAAGACAGGTGTATTAGTAGGGCTGCAGTAAGAGTACAGGTATATCACTGGGGACAGAGGGAAGAGACAGGTGTATTAGTAGGGCTGCAGTAAGAGTACAGGTGTATCACTGGGGACAGAGGGAAGAGACAGGTGTATTAGTAGGGCTGCAATAAGAGTACAGGTGTATCACTGGGGACAGAGGGAAGAGACAGGTGTATTAGTAGGGCTGCAGTAAGAGTACAGGTGTACCACTGGGGACAGAGGGAAGAGACAGGTGTATTAGTGGGGCTGCAGTAAGAGTACAGGTGTATCACTGGGGACAGAGGGAAGAGACAGGTGTATTAGTAGGGCTGCAGTAAGAGTACAGGTATATCACTGGAGACAGAGGGAAGAGACAGGTGTATTAGTAGGGCTGCAATAAGAGTACAGGTGTATCACTGGGGACAGAGGGAAGAGACAGGTGTATTAGTAGGGCTGCAGTAAGAGTACAGGTATATCACTGGGGACAGAGGGAAGAGACAGGTGTATTAGTAGGGCTGCAGTAAGAGTACAGGTGTATCAATAGGGACAGTGGGAAGAGACAGGTGTATTAGTAGGGCTGCAGTAAAAGTACAGGTATATCACTGGGGACAGAGGGAAGAGACAGGTGTATTAGTAGGGCTGCAGTAAGAGTACAGGTGTATCACTGGGGTCACAGGGAAGAGACAGGTGTATTAGTAGGGCTGCAGTAAGAGTACAGGTGTATCACTGGGGTCACAGGGAAGAGACAGGTGTATTAGTAGGGCTGCAGTAAGAGTACAGGTGTATTACTGGGGACAGAGGAGAGATACAGGTGTATTAGTAGGGCTGCAGTAAGAGTACAGGTGTATCACTGGGGTCACAGGGAAGAGACAGGTGTATTAGTAGGGCTGCAGTAAGAGTACAGGTATATTACTGGGGTCACAGGGAAGAGACAGGTGTATTAGTAGGGCTGCAGTAAGAGTACAGGTGTATCACTGGGGACAGAGGGAAGAGACAGATGTATTAGTAGGGCTGCAGTAAGAGTACAGGTGTACCACTGGGGACAGAGGGAAGAGACAGGTGTATTAGTAGGGCTGCAATAAGAGTACAGGTGTATCACTGGGGACAGAGGGAAGAGACAGGTGTATTAGTAGGGCTGCAGTAAGAGTACAGGTATCTCTGGGGACAGAGGGTAAAGACAGGTGTATTAGTAGGGCTGCAGTAAGAGTACAGGTATATCACTGGGGACAGAGGGAAGAGACAGGTGTATTAGTAGGGCTGCAGTAAGAGTACAGGTGTATCACTGGGGACAGAGGGAAGAGACAGGTGTATTAGTAGGGCTGCAATAAGAGTACAGGTGTATCACTGGGGACAGAGGGAAGAGACAGGTGTATTAGTAGGGCTGCAGTAAGAGTACAGGTGTACCACTGGGGACAGAGGGAAGAGACAGGTGTATTAGTGGGGCTGCAGTAAGAGTACAGGTGTATCACTGGGGACAGAGGGAAGAGACAGGTGTATTAGTAGGGCTGCAGTAAGAGTACAGGTATATCACTGGAGACAGAGGGAAGAGACAGGTGTATTAGTAGGGCTGCAATAAGAGTACAGGTGTATCACTGGGGACAGAGGGAAGAGACAGGTGTATTAGTAGGGCTGCAGTAAGAGTACAGGTATATCACTGGGGACAGAGGGAAGAGACAGGTGTATTAGTAGGGCTGCAGTAAGAGTACAGGTGTATCAATAGGGACAGTGGGAAGAGACAGGTGTATTAGTAGGGCTGCAGTAAAAGTACAGGTATATCACTGGGGACAGAGGGAAGAGACAGGTGTATTAGTAGGGCTGCAGTAAGAGTACAGGTGTATCACTGGGGTCACAGGGAAGAGACAGGTGTATTAGTAGGGCTGCAGTAAGAGTACAGGTGTATCACTGGGGTCACAGGGAAGAGACAGGTGTATTAGTAGGGCTGCAGTAAGAGTACAGGTGTATTACTGGGGACAGAGGAGAGATACAGGTGTATTAGTAGGGCTGCAGTAAGAGTACAGGTGTATCACTGGGGTTACAGGGAAGAGACAGGTGTATTAGTAGGGCTGCAGTAAGAGTACAGGTGTATCACTGGGGACAGAGGGAAGAGACAGATGTATTAGTAGGGCTGCAGTAAGAGTACAGGTGTATAACTGGGGACAGATGGAAGAGACAGGTGTATTAGTAGGCTGCAGTAAGAGTAGAGGTGTATCACTGGGGACAGAGGAGAGATACAGGTGTATTAGTAGGGCTGCAGTAAGAGTACAGGTATATCACTGGGGACAGAGGGAAGAGACAGATGTATTAGTAGGGCTGCAGTAAGAGTACAGGTGTATCACTGGGGACAGAGGAGAGATACAGGTGTATTAGTAGGGCTGCAGTAAGAGTACAGGTATATCACTGGGGACAGAGGGAAGAGACAGGTGTATTAGTAGGGCTGCAATAAGAGTACAGGTGTATCACTGGGGACAGAGGGAAGAGACAGGTGTATTAGTAGGGCTGCAGTAAGAGTACAGGTGTATCACTGGGGACAGAGGGAAGAGACAGGTGTATTAGTAGGGCTGCAGTAAGAGTACAGGTGTATCAATAGGGACAGTGGGAAGAGACAGGTGTATTAGTAGGGCTGCAGTAAAAGTACAGGTATATCACTGGGGACAGAGGGAAGAGACAGGTGTATTAGTAGGGCTGCAGTAAGAGTACAGGTATATTACTGGGGTCACAGGGAAGAGACAGGTGTATTAGTAGGGCTGCAGTAAGAGTACAGGTGTATCACTGGGGACAGATGGAAGAGACAGGTGTATTAGTAGGCTGCAGTAAGAGTACAGGTGTATCACTGGGGACAGAGGGAAGAGACAGGTGTATTAGTAGGGCTGCAGTAAGAGTACAGGTATATTACTGGGGTCACAGGGAAGAGACAGGTGTATTAGTAGGGCTGCAGTAAAAGTACAGGTATATCACTGGGGACAGAGGAGAGAGACAGGTGTATTAGTAGGGCTGCAGTAAGAGTACAGGTGTATTACTGGGGACAGAGATAAGAGACAGGTGTATTAGTAGGGCTGCAGTAAGAGTACAGGTGTATCACTGGGGTCACAGGGAAGAGACAGGTGTATTAGTAGGGCTGCAGTAAGAGTACAGGTATATTACTGGGGTCACAGGGAAGAGACAGGTGTATTAGTAGGGCTGCAGTAAGAGTACAGGTGTATCACTGGGGACAGATGGAAGAGACAGGTGTATTAGTAGGCTGCAGTAAGAGTACAGGTGTATCACTGGGGACAGAGGGAAGAGACAGGTGTATTAGTAGGGCTGCAGTAAGAGTACAGGTGTATCACTGGGGACAGATGGAAGAGACAGGTGTATTAGTAGGCTGCAGTAAAAGTACAGGTGTATCACTGGGGACAGAGGAGAGATACAGTTGTATTAGTGGGGCTGCAGTAAGAGAACAGGTGTATCACTGAGGACAGATGGAAGAGACAGGTGTATTAGTAGGGCTGCAGTAAGAGTACAGGTGTATCAATGGGTACTGATGGAAGAGACAGGTGTATTAGTAGGGCTGCAGTAAGAGTACAGGTATATCACTGGGGACAGATGGAAGAGACAGGTGTATTAGTAGGGCTGCAGTAAGAGTACAGGTATATCACTGGGGACAGAGGAGAGAGACAGGTGTATTAGTAGGGCTGCAGTAAGAGTACAGGTGTATTACTGGGGACAGAGATAAGAGACAGGTGTATTAGTAGGGCTGCAGTAAGAGTACAGGTATATCACTGGGGACAGATGGAAGAGACAGGTGTATTAGTAGGGCTGCAGTAAGAGTACAGGTGTACCACTGGGGACAGATGGAAGAGACAGGTGTATTAGTAGGGCTGCAGTAAGAGTACAGGTGTATCACTGTGGACAGAGGGAAGAGACAGGTGTATTAGTAGGGCTGCAGTAAGAGTACAGGTGTACCACTGGGGACAGATGGAAGAGACAGGTGTATTAGTAGGGCTGCAGTAAGAGTACAGGTATATCACTGGGGACAGATGGAAGAGACAGGTGTATTAGTAGGGCTGCAGTAAGAGTACAGGTGTATCACTGGGGACAGATGGAAGAGACAGGTGTATTAGTAGGGCTGCAGTAAGAGTACTGGTGTATCACTGTGGACAGAGGGAAGAGACAGGTGTATTAGTAGGGCTGCAGTAAGAGTACAGGTGTATCACTGGGGACAGATGGAAGAGACAGGTGTATTAGTGGGGCTGCAGTAAGAGTACAGGTGTATCAATGGGGACAGAGGGAAGAGACAGGTGTATTAGTAGGGCTGCAGTAAGAGTACAGGTGTATCACTGGGGACAGATGGAAGAGACAGGTGTATTAGTGGGGCTGCAGTAAGAGTACAGGTGTATCAATGGGGAAAGATGGAAGAGACAGGTGTATTAGTGGGGCTGCAGTAAGAGTACAGGTATATCACTGGGGACAGAGGAGAGAGACAGGTGTATTAGTAGGGCTGCAGTAAGAGTACAGGTGTATTACTGGGGACAGAGATAAGAGACAGGTGTATTAGTAGGGCTGCAGTAACAGTACAGGTGTATCACTGCGGACAGATGGAAGAGACTGGTGTATTAGTAGGGCTGCAGTAAGAGTACAGGTGTATCACTGGGGACAGATGGAAGAGACAGGTGTATTAGTAGGGCTGCAGTAAGAGTACAGATGTATCACTGTGGACAGAGGGAAGAGACAGGTGTATTAGTAGGGCTGCAGTAAGAGTACAGGTGTATCACTGGGGACAGAGGGAAGAGACAGGTGTATTAGTAGGGCTGCAGTAAGAGTACAGGTATATCACTGGGGACAGAGGGAAGAGACAGGTGTATTAGTAGGGCTGCAGTAAGAGTACAGGTGTATCACTGGGGTCACAGGGAAGAGACAGGTGTATTAGTAGGGCTGCAGTAAGAGTACAGGTGTATCACTGGGGTCACAGGGAAGAGACAGGTGTATTAGTAGGGCTGCAGTAAGAGTACAGGTATATTACTGGGGTCACAGGGAAGAGACAGGTGTATTAGTAGGGCTGCAGTAAGAGTACAGGTGTATCACTGGGGACAGATGGAAGAGACAGGTGTATTAGTAGGCTGCAGTAAGAGTACAGGTGTATTACTGGGGACAGAGATAAGAGACAGGTGTATTAGTAGGGCTGCAGTAACAGTACAGGTGTATCACTGCGGACAGATGGAAGAGACAGGTGTATTAGTAGGGCTGCAGTAAGAGTACAGGTGTATCACTGGGGACAGATGGAAGAGACAGGTGTATTAGTAGGGCTGCAGTAAGAGTACAGGTGTATCACTGTGGACAGAGGGAAGAGACAGGTGTATTAGTAGGGCTGCAGTAAGAGTACAGGTGTATCACTGGGGACAGAGGGAAGAGACAGGTGTATTAGTAGGGCTGCAGTAAGAGTACAGGTATATCACTGGGGACAGAGGGAAGAGACAGGTGTATTAGTAGGGCTGCAGTAAGAGTACAGGTGTATCACTGGGGTCACAGGGAAGAGACAGGTGTATTAGTAGGGCTGCAGTAAGAGTACAGGTGTATCACTGGGGTCACAGGGAAGAGACAGGTGTATTAGTAGGGCTGCAGTAAGAGTACAGGTATATTACTGGGGTCACAGGGAAGAGACAGGTGTATTAGTAGGGCTGCAGTAAGAGTACAGGTGTATCACTGGGGACAGATGGAAGAGACAGGTGTATTAGTAGGCTGCAGTAAGAGTACAGGTGTATCACTGGGGACAGAGGGAAGAGACAGGTGTATTAGTAGGGCTGCAGTAAGAGTACAGGTGTATCACTGGGGACAGATGGAAGAGACAGGTGTATTAGTAGGCTGCAGTAAGAGTACAGGTGTATCACTGGGGACAGAGGAGAGATACAGTTGTATTAGTGGGGCTGCAGTAAGAGAACAGGTGTATCACTGAGGACAGATAGAAGAGACAGGTGTATTAGTAGGGCTGCAGTAAGAGTACAGGTGTATCAATGGGTACTGATGGAAGAGACAGGTGTATTAGTAGGGCTGCAGTAAGAGTACAGGTATATCACTGGGGACAGATGGAAGAGACAGGTGTATTAGTAGGGCTGCAGTAAGAGTACAGATATATCACTGGGGACAGAGGAGAGAGACAGGTGTATTAGTAGGGCTGCCGTAAGAGTACAGGTGTATTACTGGGGACAGAGATAAGAGACAGGTGTATTAGTAGGGCTGCAGTAAGAGTACAGGTATATCACTGGGGACAGATGGAAGAGACAGGTGTATTAGTAGGGCTGCAGTAAGAGTACAGGTGTACCACTGGGGACAGATGGAAGAGACAGGTGTATTAGTAGGGCTGCAGTAAGAGTACAGGTGTATCACTGTGGACAGAGGGAAGAGACAGGTGTATTAGTAGGGCTGCAGTAAGAGTACAGGTGTACCACTGGGGACAGATGGAAGAGACAGGTGTATTAGTAGGGCTGCAGTAAGAGTACAGGTATATCACTGGGGACAGATGGAAGAGACAGTTGTATTAGTAGGGCTGCAGTAAGAGTACAGGTGTATCACTGGGGACAGATGGAAGAGACAGGTGTATTAGTAGGGCTGCAGTAAGAGTACAGGTGTATCACTGTGGACAGAGGGAAGAGACAGGTGTATTAGTAGGGCTGCAGTAAGAGTACAGGTATACCACTGGGGACAGAGGGAAGAGACAGGTGTATTAGTAGGGCTGCAGTAAGAGTACAGGTGTATCACTGGGGACAGATGGAAGAGACAGGTGTATTAGTGGGGCTGCAGTAAGAGTACAGGTGTATCAATGGGGACAGATGGAAGAGACAGGTGTATTAGTGGGGCTGCAGTAAGAGTACAGGTATATCAATGGGGACAGATGGAAGAGACAGGTGTATTAGTGGGGCTGCAGTAAGAGTACAGGTATATCACTGGGGACAGAGGAGAGAGACAGGTGTATTAGTAGGGCTGCAGTAAGAGTACAGGTGTATTACTGGGGACAGAGATAAGAGACAGGTGTGTTAGTAGGGCTGCAGTAACAGTACAGGTGTATCACTGCGGACAGATGGAAGAGACAGGTGTATTAGTAGGGCTGCAGTAAGAGTACAGGTGTATCACTGGGGACAGATGGAAGAGACAGGTGTATTAGTAGGGCTGCAGTAAGAGTACAGGTGTATCACTGTGGACAGAGGGAAGAGACAGGTGTATTAGTAGGGCTGCAGTAAGAGTACAGGTATACCACTGGGGACAGAGGGAAGAGACAGGTGTATTAGTAGGGCTGCAGTAAGAGTACAGGTGTATCACTGGGGACAGATGGAAGAGACAGGTGTATTAGTGGGGCTGCAGTAAGAGTACAGGTGTATCAATGGGGACAGATGGAAGAGACAGGTGTATTAGTGGGGCTGCAGTAAGAGTACAGGTGTACCACTGGGGACAGAGGGAAGAGACAGGTGTATTAGTAGGGCTGCAGTAAGAGTACAGGTGTACCACTGGGGACAGAGGGAAGAGACAGGTGTATTAGTAGGGCTGCAGTAAGAGTACAGGTGTATCACTGGGGACAGAGGGAAGAGACAGGTGTATTAGTAGGGCTGCAGTAAGAGTACAGGTGTACCACTGGGGACAGAGGGAAGAGACAGGTGTATTAGTAGGGCTGCAGTAAGAGTACAGGTATATCACTGGGGACAGATGGAAGAGACAGGTGTATTAGTGGGGCTGCAGTAAGAGTACAGGTGTATCAATGGGGACAGATGGAAGAGACAGGTGTATTAGTGGGGCTGCAGTAAGAGTACAGGTGTATCAATGGGGACAGATGGAAGAGACAGGTGTATTAGTGGGGCTGCAGTAAGAGTACAGGTGTATCAATGGGGACAGATGGAAGAGACAGGTGTATTAGTAGGGCTGCAGTAAGAGTACAGGTGTATCAATGGGGACAGATAGAAGAGACAGGTGTATTAGTGGGGCTGCAGTAAGAGTACAGGTATATCACTGGGGACAGATGGAAGAGACAGGTGTATTAGTGGGGCTGCAGTAAGAGTACAGGTGTATCACTGAACACAGAGATAAGAGACAGATATATTAGTAGGGCTGCAGTAAGAGTACAGGTATATCACTGGAGACAGATGGAAGAGACAGGTGTATTAGTAGGGCTGCAGTAAGAGTACAGGTATATCACTGGGGACAGAGGAAAGAGACATGTGTATTAGTAGGGCTGCAGTAAGAGTACAGGTATATCACTGGGGACAGAGGGAAGAGACAGGTGTATTAGTAGGGCTGCAGTAAGAGTACAGGTGTATCGGGGGGCGTGGCTTAGCTGTGAGAGAAGGTGGACGTGTGGAAATCGAGCTCCTGCAGAATACTCCTAATTGACGATCCCCGTCCACACCACCTATCCCTTGAGACCCACCAGAAGTCTGCTGCAGCTCCCCTACACCGGGTTGATAGGTTGCGGAGCCGGCGGGTACCCTGGACACCCGTGCGGGTTGCGGCCTGCCTGCCTGGCTGGAGCTGGGGACTCGAGCCGGGAGCTGTCCCGGACCGGAAGTGACGCGACGGGGCCTTGATCACAGCCGTAGACGGCGGCGGCCCCTCTCCTGACTCCCCTGACGGCATCTTCCCTGCCTCCTGCCAGACCACCCTGTGCGCCATCGCTCCCGCGGGCCGCGACACCCGCAGTGTCGGTCCGAGAAGCGGGACCGTGCGCGGCTACACTCACTGGACAGGACGCGGATAGCGCTGCCTCCTGCATCTGTCCCCTGACCTCCGCTCTCCACTGCGGTGCAGTGGGGGGGGGTACCCTTGCCTGCAGAGGTGCTCCCCATCTCCACCAACGCAACAGACAGGGACACAGAACCAGAGCTACAGAGGCCCGGGATTGGAGCCTAGCAGCGCCATCTTAAGTGCTGGCAAAGTGCCAATGATAGGAGCTGCTGGGGGGACGTGGTCTAGCTATTAACCAGGGCGGCCATGATTCTTTACAGCTCCTAGCCAACACCGATTACATCCCTCTTTCTTTGCCTGGAAAAAGCTCTGCCTGGACCAGTGATCCTACAACTATACCAGTAGGTCCCAGAGATACCACAGAGCAAAGTTGCATAAACCCCAGTTTGCTCCCTGCCCCACTCCGCACCCACTGGAATGCACACAAGCAGTGTGCAATAGATGACGGCAGCCATTTTGGGCCTTGTGGACCACACTGACCCGGCTGCCTGAGGGATCCCTGGCCGTTCACTGCACCCCGCGGTGCTCAGTTGCCAGCCCCTTGGATCCCATATCACCGGCTGACAACGCCCACCAACGTAACACAGACAGGTGAAACGGAACCCCACCTCACCACCGCAGAAGCAGCAATTCCCTACTTCTCTGGCTGACAGCATAGACTGCCTGAACCCTCCTGTCCCTTAGAGGACATACAGGACTCAGACCCGATCCCCACTACCCCACTGATCGGGACCATCACCTAGCTAATGCCGGTGACGATACTGATAACCTGTCACCCTCCAGCTGTAACACCATAAGCATCAGTCTCCACCAACAGACCAAATTCAAAAATCAAACAAAACAGAACAAGGAGTCTTCCAAGTACCGCGCTGGTCGCTACCTGGGCCCAGACCTTGCTGTCATCACAAGTGGATCTTCCACCCCCCATCTCCCTTCCCCCACTGCTGTACACATGCCCCCCTGACCTGCGTCCTGTTTGGACAAAACAACACATAACCCTCATAGTGCTTTTTCCCCTGGTCCCGTACTCACTCCTCAAATCCCTACCTGACGTACTCCTAAGGAACTTTTAATTTCCAGCGATACATCGGTGGTCACTAAGCCCCCCTTACATATTACCGCGATTGGACCGGATCCCCTATCATGGAAAAATACGTGGCCAAAACGCTCCGCGCAAACAAGAACTCTCAAAACAAAAATAAATCAACGGCTAAAGAGAGGGAGCTCAGCCCTACTCTACAGGGGTCTCCATCCTCTCCGGGCAGGCGAGTCACTGATGACATGGTACCTGCTGACATCCATGCTAGTCCGTCCTCAATACAGAGAGCCAGAGAAATATCAGACATCATATCACCATTACTAGACGCAAAATTAGCACCTCTGATGGAGGCAATTACGTCTGCAGCAGCTCAACTGACCCAACACACTCAACGCCTGGCTGAGGCCGAGGACCGAATATCTACCTTGGAAGATGATTACCAGACGATTCAATCCCAACAACAAACACACGACAACACCCTAGTAGCCATGACCGATAAGATCGAAGATTTAGAAAACCGGAATCGCCGGAACAACTTACGCCTGATTGGTCTGCCAGAATCCGTCAGACAGGCAGATCTACTGGATTTGGTTACTCGCTGGCTTCCCACAACCCTAGACCTGCCCTCCTCCCCCACCTCTTATCTGGTGGAACGAGCCCACCGCATTGGCCCAGACAGGCAGTCTTCACAATCCTCCCAGTCACGTCCTAGACCAGTAATTTTTAAGCTACTAAACTACCTTGACAAAGTGAAGATCATGGAAGCCTACCGCAAATGTTCTGACCTACGATATGAGGAATCCAAGCTTCTTCTTTTCCAGGACTTTTCCTTTCAAGTTTCGACGCAACGACGGGAGTTCTCCCCTGTATGCAAGGAACTCTATGCTAAAAACATCAGATTTGCTCTCCTATACCCAGCAAAACTGAGAATCTTCCACGCAGGCAAACCTCATTTCTTCGACACGCCAGAATCTGCTCGGAACTTTCTCAAATCTCTTTCAACGCTACAGTCTAACTCTCGAATGGACGACGCTGATTGACTCTCCTAGACTTGAGTATCTTTCTATGTTACTTTATCTTTTCCTCTTTACTAATGGATAACACATGGTTGATTGTTGCTATATGGTTATTGCACACAGGGTTAAATGGAAACTCTCCACACCTACCGCAGATGCGGGCATGGTGGGGTCCCTTTATCCGATTTATTCAATTTGTTAAATTTCTCCTATCCCCTTTCTTCCCCTCCCCTTTATTTAATCAAACTAGAGTTCCTGTTACAGTTAGACGGTTATCATTACTGTCTTCTTGGGTTCAAAAATTTAAAAAATGTTATGACTGGTGGCCTAGGCCGCATTGTCTACCGTTTTCTTTATGCATTGCATTGTTTGGTCATTGTATGTATACTCTAACTCCGTTAGTTTGCCCGATATGTTATTCTCGTCCTCCCCTTGCGTGCTGGGACGGGGGATTGGACTTTCACTTGTGGCTTCTCCTTCTGCGTTCCACTAGACTAGGCATTGGATGATGCCAGCCCTTGGGGACACTGGGGCCTCTACGGATGGCTCAAAGACGTCTCTTAAATTGGTCTCGTGGAACGTAGAGGGTCTGAACACACCAATCAAGAAGAAAAAGATATTGACACACCTCAAAAAATTCCATCCTGATATAGTATTTTTGCAGGAGACGCACTGGCGTCTCAATGACCCTAATACACTTAGAGATACCTGGGTTGGTGACTTCAGAAGCGCTTCCTATACTACTAAAACAAGGGGAGTACTTATCCTATTTCGTAGATCTTTGAACTATAAGATTAAGGATGAATGGGTGGACCCTGAGGGTAGGTTTTTGTTTCTAAAGATGGAAATCGAAGGAGAACCCTTTACTTTAACATGTATTTACGCCCCTACAGGACCAAATGATTCCTTTTTCTCGGATATATTTGTTAAACTACAGGACTGGATGGAGGGAGTTCTGATTATAGGGGGGGACCTTAATATTGCAATGAATCCGCTACTAGATGTATCTGGTGGCCCCAGACAGCTAAACTACAATAGATCCATGCCACCCTCCCTGGCCCTAATGCAAGACTCTTTACAACTTCTGGACCCATGGAGATTTCTCCACCCTGACTCTAGGGAATATTCCTTCTTCTCACATCCCCACAAAACATTCTCCAGACTAGATTATTGGCTAATACCTGCCTCTTCAATACATAGAATAATAGACTCCACCATAGCTAGTATTCTCATATCTGACCATGCCCCCATCACCTTGACAATAACATTATCCACACCCCGACAATACTCATACATCTGGAGATTCCCTGAATATCTCGCCACTTCTGAGGACTTCAAACTCTTTTTGTCACAATCATACCTCAATTACACACATGATAACGCAACACATATTAATGACATAAATCTCTTCTGGCAGGCCTCTAAACCCGTTCTTAGAGGGCAAATTATTTCATATGTTGCCACCAGAAAGAGGCAACTTCGGGAAAGGATGACAGAGGCATCCCTCCAGGTCGCCTCGGCTTATTCCCAACTGTTGACTGATCCATCTGAGACTAACAGGAAATTATATAAAGATACCAAACTGATACACGATACCCTCTGTGCTGAACAGGCCAAGCTATTCCTCTCCTTCCAATCTAACAAATATTTTCGCTGGGGCAATCGCCCAGGGAAGTTATTGGCAAACATGGTAAAAACCCATGCAACACCTAAACATATCTCCTCAATTAGAGACACAGGCAGACCCCCTTCAGTGACACAGGAACAAATTAGCGACACTTTTCTGACTTTCTTTGAGAAATTGTACACCGCACCACCAGACCACCCTACGGCTGGCATGGACTTTCTGACACAGGCTAATCTCCCCACACTCTCTGAGAGCGATAGAGAATTTCTTACCAACCCCGTTACTGCTGCAGAGTTGGAATCGATTATCAAATCTCTAGCAAATGGGAAATCCCCAGGTCCCGACGGTATGTCGGCGGTCTATTACAAGCTACTTCTCCCACATTTAAGTGAACACCTCAGGCAACTGTATAATGCGCTCTTGACGGGACACCCTGCCCCGACAGGCTTTAACACAGCCCGAGTCATAGTCCTCCCTAAACCTAATAAAGACCATACATTAGTTTCATCCTACCGGCCAATCTCACTACTAAACCAAGACTTTAAAATATTCACAAAGATTCTTGCCTCCCGTCTCCAAGTGATCTTACCCAAACTGCTACATCCTGCCCAGACAGGATTCATGCGTAATAGACACTCAGTACATAACGTTCGCTCATTGCTGGCAGCCATGTATAAAACGCATAATTCATTAGAGCAGGACAATATGGTATTGAGCTGTGATGCAGATAAAGCCTTTGACCGAGTGTCCTGGGCCCACATAGACAGATTACTTGGACTTCAAAATTTCGGTCCTGATTTTATTAAGGTATTTCACACCATCTATCAAACACCCCAGGCCTTTTTGACAGTAAATGGTCACAACTCGAGACTATTCTCCTTATATCGAGGTACCAGACAGGGATGCCCCTTATCCCCCCTCTTATTTAGCTTGGCCTTAGACCCTCTCCTTCGCCATTTCTATAAAGAACACAGATGGCACGGTATAAAACTGGCTGATCATGAAATTAAATTCTCAGCATTCGCGGATGACATTTTACTTTATTTCAGCAACCCCCGAAAAGCTATACCACACTTACTCGACATTCTAGACTCATTCGAACTAATTTCCGGATTTAAAATTAATCACTCCAAAACGGAAGCCTTGGCTTTCTTTCCCTCAATAAAAACAGGTTGGGGAGACACGTTCCCATTTCACTGGGCCACAAACAATTGTATTACTTACCTAGGGATTATATTCCCTGATCACCCATCCAAACTATACTCACTTAATTACCCCCCACTATTCGCTAGGACATATACAGATTTTGCCAGATGGAGCCACCTTCCTCTCACATATACTGGCAGGAGTCACTTATACAAAATGATAAGCTTTCCCCGCTTCCTTTATGTATTACAGATGCTCCCGCTGATTCCACCTAAACACATGCTAGCTCAATTGGACAAAGCACTGTCCAAATTTATTTGGGCAAACAAGCACCCTCGATTCTCACTATTCAAATTACGCCAACCTCGTTCTCTTGGAGGCCTAAATTTACCATGCCTTCACTCATATGCTTTAGCAGCTAACTACAGGATCGCTTTGGACTGGATTGGCGGTCGAGACATGTATGCCAACACACACCTGGAACAATCTTTTACCCCCTCCCAGACCTTGGTGTCTCTGCTACACACCACTCCTACTTCCATACCACACTGTGTGACAGACAACATACTTATCTCCTCCACCTGTACTGCCTGGCGACAGATTCGCTCAAGACTAAAAATATCACGATATACATCGCTGTTCCTACCTCTATGGGGCAACCCAGACTTCAAGCCTCACACTACCTACCCCATATTTCAGACTTGGTACGATGGAGGTCTAAAATATGTTCATCATTTTCTGCATACCGAAACTCTGACCATACTCACACACTCCCAAATTATAGCACGTTTCCCATCCTTACGAATCCCACTCTTTCCCTTTCTTCAAGCATGTAGCTATGCACAAAAGGTCACATCTTTACTATCTATACAAGACACCACCCATACCTTGGACAAAACACTACGACACACCCCAAATGGTAATTTCTCCACAGCGCTCATATACACACACTCCCGCACTCTATTAAATGTGGAATCTGGCTCAGTAGGCCTCCTAAAATGGAAACTGGAATTCCCAGATCTCACCATGAAGCTGATTCTAGAGGCCAACACCTACTTAGATAAAACACTAGGCTCAGTTTCATACTCAGAAATGCACCAGAAAATTCTACATAGAGCATATATTACTCCTAAGCTACGACACCTTATCGGAGCAGCCCCCTCATCTCATTGTTTCAAGTGCACTGCTCCAGAAGCAGACCTTGTACACTGCCTGTGGTCATGTCCCAAGGTACGTACACTTTGGCAGGCACTTCAATCCTATATCACGACCGACTTACAGCTACAATTTACCATGACTAAGACGTGGGCATTCTGGGGCATATTCCCGAATCCACCCAACACCGGTCTGTCCAAGGGACAACGTATTTTATTAATTAAACTGGCGGCTGCTACCAAAAAGACGATCCTTTCACAATGGATCTCCACTGATCATATCCCCATCTCATTATTACACCCTAGGATCTCTCATCTATTCCATCTAGACTGGACCAATACCGCTTTACAGAAAGACAAATTGACCGAGAAATACTTCCATATTTGGCTACCCTATGTCCAGACCCTCCCCCAGGTTACAAAGGAAGCCCTACGGAAATGTTTCAAAGACACTAGGTGGTACTTGCTAGAGACCCTAGACTCCGTAGCCCCTTTTTGAGCTTAAGGCATTGTACCTTTTCCACATACCAGCCAGGTCTCCTCCAATTTCAATTTTGATATTGATTTACTTCCTCTACTGTTCCAATGCTAGTATTACCTAGGGCTTACACGGAGTATAATTATAATTATAATTGTTGTTCTTAAATGTCTATGCTGCAATGGCTATGTAATGCATGCTGTATCATTTTGTCTTGTTGTTATCTCACCGGTCAATAAAAACTTTTTGAAAAAAAAAAAAAAGTACAGGTGTATCACTGGGGACAGAGGGAAGAGACAGGTGTATTAGTAGGGCTGCAGTAAGAGTACAAGTGTACCACTGGGGACAGAGGGAAGAGACAGGTGTATTAGTAGGGCTGTAGTAAGAGTACAGGTATATCACTGGGGACAGAGGGAAGAGACAGGTGTATTAGTAGGGCTGCAGTAAGAGTACAGGTGTACCACTGGGGACAGAGGGAAGAGACAGGTGTATTAGTAGGGCTGCAGTAAGAGTACAGGTATATCACTGGGGACAGAGGGAAGAGACAGGTGTATTAGTAGGGCTGCAGTAAGAGTACAGGTGTATCACTGGGGACAGAGGGAAGAGACAGGTGTATTAGTAGGGCTGCAGTAAGAGTACAGGTGTACCACTGGGGACAGAGGGAAGAGACAGATGTATTAGTAGGGCTGCAGTAAGAGTACAGGTGTATCACTGGGGACAGAGGGAAGAGACAGGTGTATTAGTAGGGCTGCAGTAAGAGTACAGGTATATCACTGGGGACAGAGGGAAGAGACAGGTGTATTAGTAGGGCTGCAGTAAGAGTACAGGTATATCACTGGGGACAGAGGGAAGAGACAGGTGTATTAGTAGGGCTGCAGTAAGAGTACAGGTATATCACTGGGGACAGAGGGAAGAGACAGGTGTATTAGTAGGGCTGCAGTAAGAGTACAGGTGTACCACTGGGGACAGAGGGAAGAGACAGGTGTATTAGTAGGGCTGCAGTAAGAGTACAGGTGTATCACTGGGGACAGAGGGAAGAGACAGGTGTATTAGTAGGGCTGCAGTAAGAGTACAGGTGTATCACTGGGGACAGATGGAAGAGACAGGTGTATTAGTAGGGCTGCAATAAGAGTACAGGTATATCACTGGGGACAGAGGGAAGAGACAGGTGTATTAGTAGGGCTGCAGTAAGAGTACAGGTGTACCACTGGGGACAGAGGGAAGAGACAGATGTATTAGTAGGGCTGCAGTAAGAGTACAGGTATATCACTGGGGACAGAGGGAAGAGACAGGTGTATTAGTAGGGCTGCAGTAAGAGTACAGGTGTACCACTGGGGACAGAGGGAAGAGACAGGTGTATTAGTAGGGCTGCAGTAAGAGTACAGGTGTACCACTGGGGACAGAGGGAAGAGACAGGTGTATTAGTAGGGCTGCAGTAAGAGTACAGGTGTACCACTGGGGACAGAGGGAAGAGACAGGTGTATTAGTAGGGCTGCAGTAAGAGTACAGGTATATCACTGGGGACAGAGGGGAGAGACATGTGTATTAGTATGTCTGCAGTAAGAGTACAGGTGTATCAGTGGGAACAGACAGAAGAGACAGGTGTAGAAGGATATAAATACATAAGAGAGTGTACAAAGAAGGGCAACTAAAATGGTGCATGGACTACATCACAAAACTTACCCGGAAAGGATGAAAGATCTTAAGATGTATAGTTTGGAGGAGGGAAGGGAAAGGGGGATACATGATAGAAACGTTCAAATATACCAAGGGTTTTAACAAAGTTCACGAGGGAAACATTCTTCAAAGGAAGAGGCGTATTAGATCTCGAGGACATACACTGAAACTGGAGGGAGGCAGGTTCAGGGGAAATTTAAGGAAAAATTACTTCACAGACAGGGTAGTGGACAAGTGGAATAGCCTCCCATCAGAGGTGGTAGAGGCTAAGACTGAAGAGCAATTAAAACATGCTTGGGATAGGCATATGAATTTCCTTACAAAGAATTAAGGTTCAAAAAGGGTTGACATTACCTAAAGGATAAAAAAAAGGGGGCAGACTAGATGGGCAAAGAGGTTCTTATCTGCCGTCAAATTCTATGTTTCTATGTTAGAGATGCAGTAAGACTACACGTGTACCACTGGGGACAGAGGGGAGAGACATGTGTATTAGTAGGGCTGCAGTAAGAGTACAGGTATATCACTGGGGACAGAGGGAAGAGACAGGTGTATTAGTAGGGCTGCAGTAAGAGTACAGGTATATCACTGGGGACAGAGGGAAGATACAGGTATATATTAGTAGGGCTGCAGTAAGAGTACAGGTATATCACTGGGGACAGAGGGAAGATACAGGTATATTAGTAGGGCTGCAGTAAGAGTACAGGTATATCACTGGGGACAGAGGGAAGAGACAGGTGTATTAGTAGGGCTGCAGTAAGAGTACAGGTATATCACTGGGGACAGAGGGAAGAGACAGGTGTATTAGTAGGGCTGCAGTAAGAGTACAGGTATATCACTGGGGACAGAGGGAAGATACAGGTATATTAGTAGGGCTGCAGTAAGAGTACAGGTATATCACTGGGGACAGAGGGAAGAGACAGGTGTATTAGTAGGGCTGCAGTAAGAGAACAGGTATATCACTGGGGACAGAGGGGAGAGACATGTGTATTAGTAGGGCTGCAGTAAGAGTACAGGTGTATTACTGGGGACAGAGGGGAGAGACATGTGTATTAGTAGGGCTGCAGTAAGAGTACCGGTATATCACTGGGGACAGAGGGAAGAGACAGGTGTATTAGTAGGGCTGCAGCAAGAGTACAGGTATATCACTGGGGACAGAGGGTAGAGACAGGTGTATTAATATGGCTGCATTAAGAGTACAGGTATATCACTGGGGACAGAGGAGAGATACAGTTGTATTAGTAGGGCTCCAGTAAGAGTACAGGTGTATCACTGGGACAGAGGAGAGATACAGTTGTATTAGTAGGCCTGCAGTAAGAGTACAGGTATATCACTGGGGATAGAGGAGAGATACAGTTGTATTAGTAGGGCTGCAGTAAGAGTACAGGTATATCACTGGGGACAGAGGGTAGAGACAGGTGTATTAATATGGCTGCATTAAGAGTACAGGTATATCACTGGGGACAGAGGAGAGATACAGTTGTATTAGTAGGGCTCCAGTAAGAGTACAGGTGTATCACTGGGACAGAGGAGAGATACAGTTGTATTAGTAGGCCTGCAGTAAGAGTACAGGTATATCACTGGGGACAGAGGGAAGAGACTGGTGTATTAGTAGGGCTGCAGTAAGTAAGAGTACAGGTGTATCACTGTGGACAGAGGGAAGAGACAGGTGTATTAGTAGGGCTGCAGTAAGAGTACAGGTGTATCACTGGGGACAGAGTAGAGATACAGTTGTATTAGTAGGGCTGCAGTAAGAGTACAGGTGTATCACTGGGGACAGAGGAGAGATACAGTTGTATTAGTAGGGCTGCAGTAAGAGTACAGGTGTATCACTGGAGACAGATGGTAGAAACAGGTGTATTAATAGGGCTGCAGTAAGAGTACAGGTATATCACTGGGGACAGAGGGAAGAGACAGGTGTATTAGTAGGGCTGCAGTAAGAGTACAGGTGTATCACTGGGGATAGATGGAAGAGACAGGTGTATTAGTAGGGCTGCAGTAAGAGAACAGGTATATCACTGGGGACAGAGGAGAGAGACAGGTGTATTAGTAGGGCTGCAGTAAGAGTACAGGTGTATCACTGTGGACAGATGAGAGATACAGTTGTATTAGTAGGGCTGCAGTAAGAGTATAGGTGTATCACTGCGGACAGATGAGAGATACAGTTGTATTAGTAGGGCTGCAGTAAGAGTATAGGTGTATCACTGCGGACAGATGAGAGATACAGTTGTATTAGTAGGGCTGCAGTAAGAGTACAGGTATATCACTGGGGACAGAGGAGAGGTACAGGTGTATTAGTAGGGCTGCAGTAAGAGCACAGGTGTATCACTGGGGATAGATGGAAGAGACAGGTGTATTAGTAGGGCTGCAGTAAGAGAACAGGTATATCACTGGGGACAGAGGAGAGAGACAGGTGTATTAGTAGGGCTGCATTAAGAGAACAGGTGTATCACTGGGGATAGATGGAAGAGACAGTTGTATTAGTGGGGCTGCAGTAAGAGAACAGGTGTATCACTGGGGATAGATGGAAGAGACAGATGTATTAGTAGGGCTGCAGTAAGAGTACAGGTATATCACTGGGGACAGAGGAGAGGTACAGGTGTATTAGTAGGGCTGCAGTAAGAGTACAGGTATATCACTGGGGACAGAGGAGAGGTACAGGTGTATTAGTAGGGCTGCAGTAAGAGTACAGGTATATCACTGGGGACAGAGGAGAGGTACAGGTGTATTAGTAGGGCTGCAGTAAGAGTACAGGTGTACCACTGGGGACAGAGGGAAGAGACAGGTGTATTAGTAGGGCTGCAGTAAGAGTACAGGTATATCACTGGGGACAGAGGAGAGATACAGGTGTATTAGTAGGGCTGCAGTAAGAGTACAGGTATATCACTGGGGACAGATGAGAGATACAGTTGTATTAGTAGGGCTGCAGTAAGAGTACAGGTGTATCACTGAGAAAAGAGGGAAGAAATACGTGTATTAGTAGGGCTGCATTAAGAGAACAGGTGTATCACTGGGGATAGATGGAAGAGACAGGTGTATTAGTAGGGCTGCAGTAAGAGTACAGGTGTATCACTGCGGACAGATGAGAGATACATTTGTATTAGTGGGGCTGCAGTAAGAGAACAGGTGTATCACTGGGGACAGAGGAGAGATACAGGTGTATTAGTAGGGCTGCAGTAAGAGTACAGGTGTATTACTGGGGACAGATGGAAGAGACAGGTGTATTAGTAGGGCTGCAGTAAGAGTACAGGTATATCACTGGGGACAGATGGAAGAGACAGATGTATTAGTAGGGCTGCAGTAAGAGTACAGGTATATCACTGGGAACAGATGGAAGAGACAGATGTATTAGTAGGGCTGCAGTAAGAGTACAGGTGTATTACTGGGGACAGAGGAGAGATACAGGTGTATTAGTAGGGCTGCAGTAAGAGTACAGGTGTATTACTGGGGACAGAGGGAAGAGACAGGTGTATTAGTAGGGCTGCAGTAAGAGTACAGGTGTATTACTGGGGACAGAGGGAAGAGACAGGTGTATTAGTAGGGCTACAGTAAGAGTACAGGTGTATCACTGGGGACAGAGGGAAGAGACAGGTGTATTAGTAGGGCTGCAGTAAGAGTACAGGTGTATCACTGGGGACAGAGGAGAGATACAGGTGTATTAGTAGGGCTGCAGTAAGAGAACAGGTGTATCACTGGGGACAGAGGAGAGAGACAGGTGTATTAGTAGGGATGCAGTAAGAGTACAGGTGAATCATTTGGGACAGAGGGAATTGTCAGGTGTACTAGTAGGGCTGCAGTAAGAGTACAGGTGTATCACTGGGGACAGAGGGAAGAGACAGGTGTATTAGTAGGGCTGCAGTAAAAAGAATACAGGTGTATTACTGGGGACAGAGGGAAGAGACAGGTGTATTAGTAGGGCTGCAGTAACAGTACAGGTATATCACTGGGGACAGTGACAAGAGACAGGTGTATTAGTGGGGCTGCAGTAAGAGTACAGGTGTATCACTGGGGACAGAGGAGAGATACAGGTGTATTAGTAGGGCTGCAGTAAGAGTACAGGTGTATCACTGGGGACAGAGGAGAGATACAGGTGTACTAGTAGGGCTGCAGTAAGAGTACAGGTGTATCACTGGGGACAGAGTAGAGATACAGGTGTATTATTAGGGCTGCAGTAAGAGAACAGGTGTATCACTGGGGACAGAGTAGAGATACAGGTGTATTATTAGGGCTGCAGTAAGAGTACAGGTGTATCACTGGGGACAGAGGAGAGATACAGGTGTATTAGTAGGGCTGCAGTAAGAGTACAGGTGAATCACTGGGGACAGAGGGAAGAGACAGATGTATTAGTAGGGCTGCAGTAAGAGTACAGGTGTATCACTGGGGACAGAGAAGAGACAGGTGTATTAGTAGGGCTGCAGTAAGAGTACATGTGTATTACTGGGGACAGAGGGAAGAGACAGGTGTATTAGTAGGGCTGCAGTAACAGTACAGGTATATCACTGGGGACAGTGACAAGAGACAGGTGTATTATTAGGGAAGCGTTAAGAGTACAGGTGTATCACTGGGGACAGAGGGAAGAGACAGATGTATTGGAGGGGCTGCAGTAAGAGTACAGGTATATCACTAAAGGGCCCTACACATTAATAGATCCGCAGCCGAGCTGCCCGACGGCGGATACGGTCGACGGGCGACCCGGCGGCGGGGGGGCAGTTACGGGGGGAGTGAAGTTTCTTCACTCCCCCCGTCACCCGGCTCCATAGAAGTGCTGGCAAATATGGACGAGATCGTCCATATTGGCCTGCATGCACAGCTGACGGGGCACCAGTGATGAACGAGCGCGGGGCCGCGCATCGTTCCTCGCTGGTGCCTCCACACTGCACAATATGAACGTTATCTCGTTCATTAGTGAACAAGATCGTTCAAATCTTGCAGTCAAATCGCCCAGTGTGTAGGGCCTATAAGAAAAGAGGGAAGAGACAGGTGTATTAGTAGGGCTGCAGTAAGAGTACAGGTGTATCACTGGGGACAGATGGAAGAGACAGGTGTATTAGTAGGGCTGCAGTAAGAGTACAGGTGTATCACTGGGGACAGAGGAGAGATACAGGTGTATTAGTAGGGCTGCAGTTAGAGTACAGGTGTATCACTGGGGACAGAGGAGAGATACAGGTGTATTAGTAGGGCTGCAGTAAGAGTACAGGTATATCACTGGGGACAGAGGGAAGAGACAGGTGTATTAGTAGGGCTGCAGTAAGAGTACAGGTATATCACTGGGGACAGAGGGAAGAGACAGGTGTATTAGTAGGGCTGCAGTAAGAGTACAGGTATATCACTGGGGACAGAGGAGAGATACAGGTGTATTAGTAGGGCTGCAGTAAGAGTACAGGTATATCACTGGGGACAGAGGGAAGAGACAGGTGTATTAGTAGGGCTGCAGTAAGAGTACAGGTGTACCACTGGGGACAGAGGGAAGAGACAGGTGTATTAGTAGGGCTGCAGTAAGAGTACAGGTGTATCACTGTGGACAGAGGGAAGAGACAGGTGTATTAGTAGGGCCGCAGTAAGAGTACAGGTATATCACTGGGGACAGAGGGAAGAGACAGGTGTATTAGTAGGGCCGCAGTAAGAGTACAGGTGAATCACTGGGGACAGAGGGAAGACACAGGTGTATTAGTAGGGCCGCAGTAAGAGTACAGGTGTATCACTGGGGACAGAGGGAAGAGACAGGTGTATTAGTAGGGCCGCAGTAAGAGTACAGGTGAATCACTGGGGACAGAGGGAAGAGACAGGTGTATTAGTAGGGCCGCAGTAAGAGTACAGTTGTATCACTGAGGACAGAGATAAGAGACAAGTGTATTAGTAGTACTGCAGTTAGAGTACAGGTATATCATTGGGGACAGAGGGAAGAGATAGGTGTATTAGCATACCTCCCAACTGTGACTCGGCTTGAAGAGGGACACATGCGCGGCGAAGCCACGCGCACTCCCGAAAAGGGGGCGTTGCCTATGAAAGGGGCGTGGCTTCACGGAGGGCCTGCGGTAGTTAGCCACGCCCCATTTTCGTCACTGAGGGGGCATGCCCAGCGCTTTGTGAACCGCTGGCATGCCCCCTCTCCCTCTAACTCCAGTGAATAGCAGGGCAGCGAGAGACAGAACCTCCCAACTGCCCCCCCCCCCCCCCACCGCGGGACACTGTGGCCCGTGGGAGGGATAGCGGGACAGTCCCCAAAAAATGGGACTGTTCTGCGAAAATCGGGACAGTTGGGAGGTATAGTATTAGTAAAGCTTCAGTAAGAGTACAGGTATATCACTGGGGACAGAGGGAAGAGACAGGTGTATTAGTAGGGCTGCAGTAAGAGTACAGGTATATCACTGGGGACAGAGGGAAGAGACAGGTGTATTAGTAGGGCTGCAGTAAGAGTACAGGTGTATCACTGGGGACAGAGGGAAGAGACAGGTGTATTAGTAGGACTGCAGTAAGAGTACAGGTATAAAATGGGGACAGAGGGAGATACAGGTGTATTAAAAGGTCTGCAGTAAGAATACAGGTGTATCACTGGGGACAGAGGGAAGGGACAGGTGTATTAGTAGGGTTGCAGTAAGAGTACAGGTGTATCACTGGGGACAGAGGGAAGAGACAGGTGTATTAGTAGGGCTGCAGTAAGAGTACAGGTGTATCACTGGGGACAGAGGGAAGGGACAGGTGTATTAGTAGGGCTGCAGTAAGAGTACAGGTGTATCACTGGGGACAGACAGAATAGACAGGTGTATTAGTATGGCTGCATTAAGAGTTCAGGTTTATCACTGAGGATAGAGGGAAGAGACAGGTGTATTAGTAGGGCTGCAGTAAGAGTACAGGTGTATCACTGGGGACAGAGGGAAGAGACAGGTGTATTAGTAGGGCTGCAGTAAGAGTACAGGTGTATCACTGGGGACAGAGGGAAGAGACAGGTGTATTAGTAGGGCTGCAGTAAGAGTACAGGTGTATCACTGGGGACAGAGGGAAGAGACAGGTGTATTAGTAGGGCTGCAGTAAGAGTACAGGTATATCACTGGGGACAGAGGGAAGAGACAGGTGTATTAGTAGGGCTGCAGTAAGAGTACAGGTATATCACTGGGGACAGAGGGAAGAGACAGGTGTATTAGTAGGGCTGCAGTAAGAGTACATGTGTATCAATTGGGACAGTGGGAAGAGACAGGTGTATTAGTAGGACTGCAGTTAGAGTACAGGTATATCACTGGGGACAGACAGAAGAGACAGGTGTATTAGTAAGGCTGCAGTAAGAGTACAGGTATATCATTGTGGACAGAGGGAAGATAAACGTGTATTAGTAGGGCTGCAGTAAGAGTACAGGTGTATCACTGGGGACAGAGGGAAGAGACAGGTGTATTAGTAGGTCTGCAGTAAGAGAACAGGTGTATCAATGTAGGAGACACATCTGAGGACGCAGCCTTGGATCACCATTGCAAGCATCGGGACCAGAAATATGGAGGCTAGCTGTCTGATCTGGACATCTGGGTCCAGTAAGTCTTTGTCCAACAACACAGATCCTGGACCCATCACGCCTTCAAAATAGGGGTAACATGCCCCATTTTGAGGAACGCTTCCGGGTGACGCCCTGGCTCTGTCCCCCCCAAATACTGCAGCATGTCATTCATGCAGCTGTGGACGGGCTGCGAGCGATATCGCGTGCGCAGACCTTCAAGCATCATATTTGTATCTGCAAACAAATATGAAACAAGCCCTAATATTGTTTGCACTATCGGGCCTCCGAGTAACCCTATACTTGCACAAAATGTCCGTTGCAACTTAGCCGCCAGGGCCAGTGAAATTGCATCTGATGATGTAGTCACTGGCTGCGACATAACCCTGAAATGGTCTCGCCACGGCTGCATTTTATTCACCAGTGAGGCACATGGAACAATGATCCGAGTAAGGGACACAAAACAATGATCCGAGTGAGGGACGTGAAGCACTGATCTGAGTGAGGGACACGGAACAGTGATCAGAGTGAGGGACGTGGAGTAATGATCTGAGTGAGGGACACGGAACAATGATCCGAGTGAGGGACGTGGAGCAATGGTCTAAGTGAGGGACGTGGAGCAATGGTCTAAGTGAGGGACACGGAACAATGATCTGAGTGAGGGACGCGGAACAATTATCTGAGTGAGGGACGCGGAACAGTGATCCCAGTGAGGGACGCGGAACAATGATCCGAGTGAGGGACGCGGAACAATGATCCGAGTGAGGGACGCGGAACAATGATCCCAGTGAGGGACGCTGAACAATGATCCCAGTGAGGGACACGGAACAGTGATCTGAGTGAGGGACATGGAGCAATGATCCCAGCGAGGGACGCTGAACATTGATCTGAGTGAGGGACACAGAGCAATGATCCGAGTAAGGGAAGTGGAGCAATGGTCTAAGTGAGGGACGTGGAGCAATGGTCTAAGTGAGGGACACGGAACAATGATCTGAGTGAGGGACGCGGAACAATTATCTGAGTGAGGGACGCGGAACAGTGATCCCAGTGAGGGACGCGGAACAATGATCCGAGTGAGGGACGCGGAACAATGATCCGAGTGAGGGACGCGGAACAATGATCCCAGTGAGGGACGCTGAACAATGATCCCAGTGAGGGACACGGAACAGTGATCTGAGTGAGGGACATGGAGCAATGATCCCAGCGAGGGACGCTGAACATTTATCTGAGTGAGGGACACGGAGCAATGATCCGATTGAGGGAAGTGGAGCAATGATCTGAGTGAGGGACTTGGAACAATGTCCGAGTGAGAGACGCTGAACAATGAACTGAGTGAGGGATGATGAACAATGATCCGACTGAGGGACACGGAAATGATCCGAGTGAGGGACACAGAACAATGATCTGAGTGAGGGACACTGACCAATGATCTGAGTGAGGGACTTGGAACAATGATCCGAGTGAGAGATGCTGAACAATGATCTGAGTAAGGGACACTGAGCAATGATCTGAGTGAGGGACACTGAGCAATGATCTGAGTAAGGGACACTGAGCAATGATCCCAGTGAGGAATGCGGAACAATGACCCTTGTGAGGGACATGGAGCAATTATCCGAATGAGAGATGCTGAACAATGATCTCAGTGAGTGATGCTGAACAATGATCCTAGCGAGGGACACGGAACAATGATCCTAGCGAGGGACACGGAACAATGATCTGAGTGAGGGACACGGAACAATGATCTGAGTGAGGGACACGGAACAATGATCCGAGTGACGGACACGGAACAATGATCCCAGTGAGGGACACGGAACAATGATCCAAGTGAGGGACGCGGAACAATGATCCCAGTGAGGGACACGGAACAATGATCCCAGTGAGGGACGCGGAACAATGATCCCAGTGAGGGACGCGGAACAATGATCCCAGTGAGGGACGCGGAACAATGATCCCAGTGAGGTACGGGGAACAATGATCCCAGTGAGGGACACGGAACAATGATCTGAGTGAGGGACATGGAGCAATGATCCCAGCGAGGGACGCTGAACATTGATCTGAGTGAGGGACACCAAGCAATGATCCCAGTGAGAGACACGGAACAATGATCCAAGTGAGGGACGCGGAACAATGATCCCAGTGAGGGACACGGAACAATGATCTCAGTGGGGGACGCGGAACAATGATCCCAGTGAGGGACGCGGAACAATGATCCCAGTGAGGGACGCGGAACAATGATCCCAGTGAGGGACGCGGAACAATGATCCCAGTGAGGGACGCGGAACAATGATCCCAGTGAGGTACGGGGAACAATGATCCCAGTGAGGGACTTGGAACAATGATCCGAGTGAGAGACGCTAAACAATGATCTGAGTGAGGGACACTGAGCAATGATCTGAGTGAGGGACACTGAGCAATGATCTGAGTGAGGGACACTGAGCAATGATCTGAGTGAGGGACACTGAGCAATGATCTGAGAGAGGGACACTGAGCAATTATCTGAGTGAGGGACACGGAACAATTATCTGAGTGAGGGACTCGAAACAATGATCCGAGTGAGGGACACAGAGCAATGATCCCAGTGAGGGATGCGGAACAATGACCCTTGTGAGGGACATGGAGCAATTATCCAAATGAGAGATGCTGAACAATGATCTCAGTGAGTGATACTGAACAATGATCCGAGCGAGGGACACAGAACAATTATCTGAGTAAGGGACACGGAACAATGATCTGAGTGAGGGACATGGAGCAATGATCCCAGTGAGAGACACAGAGCAATGATCCCAGTGAGAGACACAGAGCAATGATCCCAGTGAGGGATGCGGAGCAATGATCCCAGTGAGGTTTGCGGAACAATGACCCGTGTGAGGGACATGGAGCAATTATCCGAATGAGAGATGCTGAACAATGATCTCAGCGAGTGATGCTGAACAATGATCCGAGTGAGGGACATGGAACAATGATCTGAGTGAGGGACACGGAACAATGATCTGAGTGAGGGACGTGGAGCAATGATCTGAGTGAGGGACACGGAACAATGATCCCAGTGAGGGACACGGAACAATGATCCCAGTGAGGGACATGGAACAATGATCCCAGTGAGGGACGCGGAACAATGATCTGAGTGAGGGACATGGAGCAATGATCCCAGCGAGGGACGCTGAACATTGATCTGAGTGAGGGACACTGAGCAATGATCTGAGTGAGGGACACTGAGCAATGATCCGAGTGAGGGACTCGAAACAATGATCCGAGTGAGGGACACAGAACAATGATCTGAGTGAGGGACACTGACCAATGATCTGAGTGAGGGACCTGGAACAATGATCCGAGTGAGAGACGCTGAACAATGATCTGAGTGAGGGACACGGGACAATTATCCCAGTGAGGGACACGGAACAATGATCCAAGTGAGGGACACGGAACAATGATCCAAGTGAGGGACGCGGAACAATGATCCCAGTGAGGGATGCGGAACAATGATCCCAGTGAGGGACGCGGAACAATGATTCCAGTGAGGGACGCGGAACAATGATCCCAGTGAGGTACGGGGAACAATGATCCCAGCGAGGGACGCTGAACATTGATCCCAGTGAGAGACACAGAGCAATGATCCCAGTGAGGGATGCGGAACAATGACCCGTGTGAGGGACATGGAGCAATTATCCGAATGAGAGATGCTGAACAATGATCTCAGTGAGTGATGCTGAACAATGATCCGAGCAAGGGACACGGAACAATGATCTGAGTGAGGGACACGGAACAATGATCTGAGTGAGGGACACGGAACAATGATCCCAGTGAGGGACGTGGAGCAATGATCCGAGTGAGGGACACGGAACAATGATCCCAGTGAGGGACACGGAACAATGATCCAAGTGAGGGACACGGAACAATGATCCAAGTGAGGGACGCGGAACAATGATCCCAGTGAGGGACGCGGAACAATGATCCCAGTGAGGGACGCGGAACAATGATCCCAGTGAGGGACGCGGAACAATGATCCCAGTGAGGTACGCGGAACAATGATCCCAGTGAGGTACGGGGAATAATGATCCCAGTGAGGGACACGGAACAATGATCCGAGTGAGGGACACGGAACAATGATCCCAGTGAGGGACATGGAACAATGATCTGAGCGAGGGACACGAAACAATGATCTGAGTGAGGGACACGGAACAATGATCCCAGTGAGGGACGCGGAACAATGATCCCAGTGAGGGACGCGGAACAATGATCCCAGTGAGGTACGGGGAACAATGATCCCAGTGAGGGACACGGAACAATGATCTGAGTGAGGGACACGGAACAATGATCCCAGTGAGGGACGCGGAACAATGATCCCAGTGAGGTACGGGGAACAATGATCCCAGCGAGGGAGGCTGAACATTGATCTGAGTGAGGGACACTGAGCAATGATCCCAGTGAGAGACACAGAGCAATGATCCCAGTGAGGGATGCGGAACAATGACCCGTGTGAGGGACATGGAGCAATTATCCGAATGAGAGATGCTGAACAATGATCTCAGTGAGTGATGCTGAACAATGATCCGAGCGAGGGACACGGAACAATGATCTGAGTGAGGGACACGGAACAATGATCTGAGTGAGGGACACGGAACAATGATCCCAGTGAGGGACGTGGAGCAATGATCCGAGTGAGGGACACGGAACAATGATCCCAGTGAGGGACACGGAACAATGATCCAAGTGAGGGACACGGAACAATGATCCAAGTGAGGGACGCGGAACAATGATCCCAGTGAGGGACGCGGAACAATGATCCCAGTGAGGGACGCGGAACAATGATCCCAGTGAGGGACGCGGAACAATGATCCCAGTGAGGTACGGGGAATAATGATCCCAGTGAGGTACGGGGAACAATGATCCCAGTGAGGGACACGGAACAATGATCTGAGTGAGGGACACGGAACAATGATCCCAGTGAGGGACACGGAACAATGATCCAAGTGAGGGACACGGAACAATGATCCAAGTGAGGGACGCAGAACAATGATCCCAGTGAGGGACGCGGAACAATGATCCCAGTGAGGTACGGGGAACAATGATCCCAGTGAGGGACACGGAACAATGATCTGAGTAAGGGACGCTGAACATTGATCTGAGTGAGGCACACTGAGCAATGATCCCAGTGAGAGACACAGAGCAATGATCCCAGTGAGGGACACAGAGCAATGATCCCAGTGATGGATGCGGAACAATGACCCGTGTGAGGGACATGGAGCAATTATCCGAATGAGAGATGCTGAACAATGATCTCAGTGAGTGATGCTGAACAATGATCCGAGCGAGGGACACGGAACAATTATCTAAATAAGGGACACGGAACAATGATCTGAGTGAGGGACACGGAACAATGATCTGAGTGAGTGACATGGAACAATGATCCCAGTGAGGGACGTGGAGCAATGATCCCAGTGAGGGACACGGAACAATGATCCCAGTGAGGGACACGGAACAATGATCCAAGTGAGGGACACGGAACAATGATCCAAGTGAGGGACGCGGAACAATGATCCCAGTTAGGGACGCGGAACAATGATCCCAGTTAGGTACGCGGAACAATGATCCCAGTTAGGGACGCGGAACAATAATCCCAGTGAGGGACGCGGAACAATGATCCCAGTGAGGGACGCGGAACAATGATCCCAGTGAGGGACGCGGAACAATGATCCCAGTGAGGGACGCTGAACATTGATCTGAGTGAGGGACACAGAGCAATGATCCAAGTAAGGGAAGTGGAGCAATGATCCAAGTGAGGGACATGGAGCAATGATCTGAGGGAGGGACATGGAGCAATGATCTGAGTGAGGGACGCTGAACATTTATCTGAGTGAGGGACATGGAGCAATGATCCGATTGAGGGAAGTGGAGCAATGATCTGAGTGAGGGACTTGGAACAATGATCCGAGTGAGGGACACAGAGCAATGATCCCAGTGAGGGTTGCGGATCAATGACCCGTGTGAGGGACATGGAGCAATTATCCGAATGAGAGATGCTGAACAATGATCTCAGTGAGTGATGCTGAACAATGATCCGAGCGAGGGACACGGAACAATGATCTGAGTGAGGGACATGGAGCAATGATCCCAGTGAGAGACACAGAGCAATGTTCCCAGTGAGGGATGCGGAGCAATGATCCCAGTGAGGGATGCGGAGTAATGATCCCAGTGAGGGATGCGGAGCAATAATCCCAGTGAGGGATGCGGAACAATGACCCGTGTGAGGGACATGGAGCAATTATCCGAATGAGAGATGCTGAACAATGATCTCAGTGAGTGATGCTGAACAATGATCCGAGAGAGGGACACGGAACAATGATCTGAGTGAGGGACACGGAACAATGATCTGAGTGAGGGACATGGAACAATGATCCCAGTGAGGGACGTGGAGCAATGATCCGAGTGAGGGACACGGAACAATGATCCCAGTGAGGGACACGGAACAATGGCCCTCATTCCGAGTTGTTCGCTCGCTAGCCGCTTTTCGCAGCAGTGCACACGCTAAGCCGCCGCCCTCTGGGAGTGAATCTTAGCTTAGCAGAATTGCGAACGAAGTATTCGCAATATTGCGAAAAGATTTTTCTTTGCAGTTTCTGAGTAGCTCGAGACTTACTCTTCCAGTGCGATCAGTTCAGTGCTTGTCGTTCCTGGTTTGACGTCACAAACACACCCAGCGTTCGCCCAGACACTCCCCCGTTTCTCCAGCCACTCCCGCGTTTTTCCCAGAAACGGCAGCGTTTTTTCACACACTCCCATAAAACAGCCAGTTTCCGCCAAGAAACACCCACTTCCTGTCAATCACACTCCGATCACCAGAACGAAGAAAAAACCTTGTAATGCCGTGAGTAAAATACCAAACTTCTTAGCAAATTTACTTGACGCAGCCGCAGTGCGAACATTGCGCATGAAGAAAAATAATGAGCAAACAACTTGGAATGAGGGCCAATGATCCAAGTGAGGGACACGGAACAATGATCCAAGTGAGGGACGCGGAACAATGATCCCAGTTAGGGACGCGGAACAATGATCCCAGTGAGGGACGCGGAACAATGATCCCAGTGAGGGACGCGGAACAAAGATCCCAGTGAGGGACGCGGAACAATGATCCCAGTGAGGGACGCGGAACAATGATCTGAGTGAGGGACACGGAACAATGATCCCAGTGAGGGACGCGGAACAATGATCCCAGTGAGGTACGGGGAACAATGATCCCAGCGAGGGAGGCTGAACATTGATCTGAGTGAGGGACACTGAGCAATGATCCCAGTGAGAGACACAGAGCAATGATCCCAGTGAGGGATGCGGAGCAATGATCCCAGTGAGGGATGCGGAACAATGACCCGTGTGAGGGACATGGAGCAATTATCCGAATGAGAGATGCTGAACAATGATCTCAGTGAGTGATGCTGAACAATGATCCGAGCGAGGGACACGGAACAATGATCTGAGTGAGGGACACGGAACAATGATCTGAGTGAGGGACACGGAACAATGATCCCAGTGAGGGACGTGGAGCAATGATCCGAGTGAGGGACACGGAACAATGATCCCAGTGAGGGACACGGAACAATGATCCAAGTGAGGGACACGGAACAATGATCCAAGTGAGGGACGCGGAACAATGATCCCAGTGAGGGACGCGGAACAATGATCCCAGTGAGGGACGCGGAACAATGATCCCAGTGAGGGACGCGGAACAATGATCCCAGTGAGGTACGGGGAATAATGATCCCAGTGAGGTACGGGGAACAATGATCCCAGTGAGGGACACGGAACAATGATCTGAGTGAGGGACACGGAACAATGATCCCAGTGAGGGACACGGAACAATGATCCAAGTGAGGGACACGGAACAATGATCCAAGTGAGGGACGCAGAACAATGATCCCAGTGAGGGACGCGGAACAATGATCCCAGTGAGGTACGGGGAACAATGATCCCAGTGAGGGACACGGAACAATGATCTGAGTAAGGGACGCTGAACATTGATCTGAGTGAGGCACACTGAGCAATGATCCCAGTGAGAGACACAGAGCAATGATCCCAGTGAGGGACACAGAGCAATGATCCCAGTGATGGATGCGGAACAATGACCCGTGTGAGGGACATGGAGCAATTATCCGAATGAGAGATGCTGAACAATGATCTCAGTGAGTGATGCTGAACAATGATCCGAGCGAGGGACACGGAACAATTATCTAAATAAGGGACACGGAACAATGATCTGAGTGAGGGACACGGAACAATGATCTGAGTGAGTGACATGGAACAATGATCCCAGTGAGGGACGTGGAGCAATGATCCCAGTGAGGGACACGGAACAATGATCCAAGTGAGGGACACGGAACAATGATCCAAGTGAGGGACGCGGAACAATGATCCCAGTCAGGGACACGGAACAATGATCCCAGTTAGGTACGCGGAACAATGATCCCAGTTAGGGACGCGGAACAATAATCCCAGTGAGGGACGCGGAACAATGATCCCAGTGAGGGACGCGGAACAATGATCCCAGTGAGGGACGCGGAACAATGATCCCAGTGAGGGACGCGGAACAATGATCCCAGTGAGGGACGCTGAACATTGATCTGAGTGAGGGACACAGAGCAATGATCCAAGTAAGGGAAGTGGAGCAATGATCCAAGTGAGGGACATGGAGCAATGATCTGAGGGAGGGACATGGAGCAATGATCTGAGTGAGGGACGCTGAACATTTATCTGAGTGAGGGACATGGAGCAATGATCCGATTGAGGGAAGTGGAGCAATGATCTGAGTGAGGGACTTGGAACAATGATCCGAGTGAGGGACACAGAGCAATGATCCCAGTGAGGGTTGCGGATCAATGACCCGTGTGAGGGACATGGAGCAATTATCCGAATGAGAGATGCTGAACAATGATCTCAGTGAGTGATGCTGAACAATGATCCGAGCGAGGGACACGGAACAATGATCTGAGTGAGGGACATGGAGCAATGATCCCAGTGAGAGACACAGAGCAATGTTCCCAGTGAGGGATGCGGAGCAATGATCCCAGTGAGGGATGCGGAGTAATGATCCCAGTGAGGGATGCGGAGCAATAATCCCAGTGGGGGATGCGGAACAATGACCCGTGTGAGGGACATGGAGCAATTATCCGAATGAGAGATGCTGAACAATGATCTCAGTGAGTGATGCTGAACAATGATCCGAGAGAGGGACACGGAACAATGATCTGAGTGAGGGACACGGAACAATGATCTGAGTGAGGGACATGGAACAATGATCCCAGTGAGGGACGTGGAGCAATGATCCGAGTGAGGGACACGGAACAATGATCCCAGTGAGGGACACGGAACAATGGCCCTCATTCCGAGTTGTTCGCTCGCTAGCCGCTTTTCGCAGCAGTGCACACGCTAAGCCGCCGCCCTCTGGGAGTGAATCTTAGCTTAGCAGAATTGCGAACGAAGTATTCGCAATATTGCGAAAAGATTTTTCTTTGCAGTTTCTGAGTAGCTCGAGACTTACTTTTCCAGTGCGATCAGTTCAGTGCTTGTCGTTCCTGGTTTGACGTCACAAACACACCCAGCGTTCGCCCAGACACTCCCCCGTTTCTCCAGCCACTCCCGCGTTTTTCCCAGAAACGGCAGCGTTTTTTCACACACTCCCATAAAACAGCCAGTTTCCGCCAAGAAACACCCACTTCCTGTCAATCACACTCCGATCACCAGAACGAAGAAAAAACCTTGTAATGCCGTGAGTAAAATACCAAACTTCTTAGCAAATTTACTTGACGCAGCCGCAGTGCGAACATTGCACATGAAGAAAAATAATGAGCAAACAACTTGGAATGAGGGCCAATGATCCAAGTGAGGGACACGGAACAATGATCCAAGTGAGGGACGCGGAACAATGATCCCAGTTAGGGACGCGGAGCAATGATCCCAGTGAGGGACGCGGAACAATGATCCCAGTGAGGGACGCGGAACAAAGATCCCAGTGAGGGACGCGGAACAATGATCCCAGTGAGGGACGCGGAACAATGATACCAGTGAGGTACGGGGAACAATGATCCCAGTGAGGGACACGGAACAATGATCTGAGTGAGGGACATGGAGCAATGATCCCAGCGAGGGACGCTGAACATTGATCTGAGTGAGGGACACTGAGCAATGATCTGAGAGAGGGACACTGAGCAATTATCTGAGTGAGGGACACGGAACAATTATCTGAGTGAGGGACTCGAAACAATGATCCGAGTGAGGGACACAGAGCAATGATCCCAGTGAGGGACACTGACCAATGATCTGAGTGAGGGACCTGGAACAATGATCCGAGTGAGAGACGCTGAACAATGATCTGAGTGAGGGACACTGAGCAATGATCTGAGTGAGGGACACTGAGCAATGATCTGAGAGAGGGACACTGAGCAATTATCTGAGTGAGGGACACGGAACAATTATCTGAGTGAGGGACTCGAAACAATGATCCGAGTGAGGGACACAGAGCAATGATCCCAGTGAGGGATGCGGAACAATGACCCGTGTGAGGGACATGGAGCAATTATCCGAATGAGAGATGCTGAACAATGATCTCAGTGAGTGATGCTGAACAATGATCCGAGCGAGGGACACGGAACAATTATCTAAATAAGGGACACGGAACAATGATCTGAGTGAGGGACATGGAGCAATGATCCCAGTGAGAGACACAGAACAATGATCCGAGTGAGGGATGCGGAGCAATGATCCCAGTGAGGGATGCGGAACAATGACCCGTGTGAGGGACATGGAGCAATTATCCGAATGAGAGATTGCTGAACAATGATCTCAGTTAGTGATGCTGAACAATGATCCGATAGAGGGACACGGAACAATGATCTGAGTGAGGGACACGGAACAATGATCTGAGTGAGGGACATGGAAAAATGATCCTAGTGAGGGACGTGGAGCAATGATCCCAGTGAGGGACACGGAACAATGATCCCAGTGAGGGACACGGAACAATGATCCAAGTGAGGGACACGGAACAATGATCCCAGTGAGGGACGCGGAACAATGATCCCAGTGAGGTACGCGGAACAATGATCCCAGTGAGGTACGCGGAACAATGATCTCAGTGAGTGATGCTGAACAATGATCCGAGCGAGGGACACTGAACAATTATCTGAGTAAGGGACACGGAACAATGATCTGAGTAAGGGACATGGAGCAATGATCCCAGTGAGAGACACAGAGCAATGATCCCAGTGAGGGATGCGTAACAATGACCCGTGTGAGGGACATGGAGCAATTATCCGAATGAGAGATGCTGAACAATGATCTCAGCGAGTGATGCTGAACAATGATCCGAGCGAGGGACACGGAACAATTATCTGAGTAAGGGACACGGAACAATGATCTGAGTGAGGGACATGGAGCAATGATCCCAGTGAGAGACACAGAGCAATGATCCCAGTGAGGGATGCGGAGCAATGATCCCAGTGAGGGATGCGGAGCAATGATCCCAGTTAGGGATGCGGAACAATGATCCCAGTGAGGGATGCGGAACAATGACCCGTGTGAGGAACATGGAGCAATTATCCGAATGAGAGATGCTGAACAATGATCTCAGTGAGTGATGCTGAACAATGATCCGAGAGAGGGACATGGAACAATGATCTGAGTGAGGGACACGGAACAATGATCTGAGTGAGGGACACGGAACAATGATCTGAGTGAGGGACATGGAACAATGATCCCAGTGAGGGACGTGGAGCAATGATCCGAGTGAGGGACACGGAACAATGATCTCAGTGAGGGACACGGAACAATGGCCCTCATTCCGAGTTGTTCGCTCGCTAGCCGCTTTTCGCAGCAGTGCACACGCTAAGCCGCCGCCCTCTGGGAGTGAATCTTAGCTGTGCAGAATTGCGAACGAAGTATTGCAGTTTCTGAGTAGCTCGAGACTTACTCTTCCAGTGCGATCAGTTCAGTGCTTGTCGTTCCTGGTTTGACGTCACAAACACACCCAGCGTTCGCCCAGACACTCCCCCGTTTCTCCAGCCACTCCCGCGTTTTTCCCAGAAACGGCAGCGTTTTTTCACACACTCCCATAAAACGGCCAGTTTCCGCCCAGAAACACCCACTTCCTGTCAATCACACTCCGATCACCAGAACGAAGAAAAAACCTTGTAATGCCGTGAGTAAAATACCAAACTTCTTAGCAAATTTACTTGACGCAGCCGCAGTGCGAACATTGCGCATGAAGAAAAATAATGAGTGAACAACTTGGAATGAGGGCCAATTATCCAAGTGAGGGACACGGAACAATGATCCAAGTGAGGGACGCGGAACAATGATCCCAGTTAGGGACGCGGAACAATGATCCCAGTGAGGGACGCGGAACAATGATCCCAGTGAGGGACGCGGAACAATGATCCCTGTGAGGGACGCGGAACAATGATCCCAGTGAGGGACGCGGAACAATGATCCCAGTGAGGGACGCGGAACAATGATCCCAGTGAGGGACACGGAACAATGATCTGAGTGAGGGACATGGAGCAATGATCCCAGCGAGGGACGCTGAACATTGATCTGAGTGAGGGACACGGAGCAATGATCCAAGTAAGAGAAGTGGAGCAATGATCCAAGTGAGGGACATGGAGCAATGATCTGAGGGACGGACATGGAGCAATTATCTGAGTGAGGGACGCTGAACATTTATCTGAGTGAGGGACACGGAGCAATGAACCGATTGAGGGAAGTGGAGCAATGATCTGAGTGAGGGACTTTGAACAATGATCCGAGTGAGAGACGCTGAACAATGAACTGAGTGATGGATGCTGAACAATGATCCGAGTGAGGGACACGGAAATGATCCGAGTGAGGGACACGGAACAATGATCTGAGTGAGGGACACTGAGCAATGATCTGAGTGAGGGACACTGAGCAATGATCTGAGTGAGGGACACGGAACAATGATCCGAGTGAGGGACACGGAACAATGATCCGAGTGAGGGACACGGAACAATGATCCGAGTGAGGGACTCGAAACAATGATCCGAGTGAGGGACTCGAAACAATGATCCGAGTGAGGGACACAGAACAATGATCTGAGTGAGGGACACTGAGCAATGATCTGAGAGAGGAACACGGAACAATTATCTGAGTGAGGGACTCGAAACAATGATCCGAGTGAGGGACACAGAGCAATGATCCCTGTGAGGGATGCGGAAAAATGACCTGTGTGAGGGACATGGAGCAATTATCCGAATGAGAGATGCTGAACTATGATCTCAGTGAGTGATGCTGAACAATGATCCGAGCAAGGGACACGGAACAATGATCTGAGTAAGGGACACGGAACAATGATCTGAATGAGGGACATGGAGCAATGATCCCAGTGAGAGACACAGAGCAATGATCCGAGTGAGGGACGCAGAGCAATAATCCCAGTAAGGGATGCGGAACAATGATCTGAGTGAGGGACACGGAACAATGATCCCAGTGAGCGACGTGGAGCAATGATCCGAGTGAGGGACACGGGACAATGATCCAAGTGAGCGACACGGAACAATGATCCAAGTGAGGGACACGGAACAATGATCCTCATTGACCTAAAAAGCATTACAGAACCATTGGTTAAGACTTTGGGCTTCATACATCCATGGCAAGGCAGTGTAATGAGGAAAATGAACAGCATTAATCCTCCTCTTGGAGTCCACCATAAGGAAAACACTGAGGAGAGAGGTAAACATGGGAGCATACCAAGAAAGAAACCATAATCACCAGGAATAACAGTATTAGCTATCTCAAGCGCTTGAGTCCACCTGGACAGCACACATGGATAGTGTAAAAATGTCCTGTAGACAGATAAGACAGGAAATATTTGGTACCATTGAAAAACATTGTGTGTGTGGCGGTGGGGAGGTTTGGAGAGACACAGCACTCAATATAAATCTCATCCTAATTCTGAAAGTGTGGCACGGCAAATATTATCATTTGATGCTTAGGTCAGCAGTCCATGAGAAATCAGTTCACCAGAATTACTGTAGCAAATTTGAAAGGAGAAAGTCAATGTAGCTGGGAAGGCAGCAAGGAGACCAACATCATAGTGACTTGCTTTTCATTTTCCCGTGAGACAAAGCTGGAGAACACCCACCTATCCAGGGTCGGACTGGCCCACAGGAGTACAGGGTAAACCACCAGTGGGCCCTACTGCTGTTACTAATCTAGTACATTATCTTGCATGCACTACAATATTTACTGTATATATTTATCTAGTGGCCACACCCCTAAACATGGGCCCCTACAACTGCATTTCCCCAGTGGGCCCTACATGCCCCAGTCCGACACTGCACCTATCCATCACTCAACTGGCACATATCTAATAAACAGTAATGAAAAAGTGTATGGATATATCTTCACAAAATTTCCCCTTAGAGCATAATAGTAATAATAATAATGGAATAACTACAGCCAAGCCAATGTGAAGTACTGTCCAGTATGGAATATTCTTCAAGCACATATTGGGCACTTCTGTACAACCCAAGACTAGCAAATTAAGAGGTTGACACATCAAGCAGTGAAACCAGTGCAGAAGTGCACCAGTGGAGAAGTTGCTCATAGCATCCAATCAGCTTTAGGGGGTCATTCTGACCCGTTCGCTCGCTGCTTTTTATCGCAGCCAAGCGAACGGGTCCCTACTGCGCATGTGCCGGCGCATGCCAGACGGCCGAAGGCCGTAGTAGGGCTGCGATCGCCTCTGCCTGAGTGACAGGCAGAGGCGGTCGCTGGGCGGGAGGGGGCGGAACGGCTGCGTTTGGCCGCCTTTTCGTGGGTGCGGTCCAGCCAATGCAGGCGTGGACGGACAGAACAGGGGGCGGACCACAGTGGCTGCGTGACGTCACACACAGCCGCTGCGGCCGGGGAGCGATGAGTAGCTCCCGGCCAGCACGCTAAAGCTGAGCTGGACGGGAGCTACTCTTGAAGTGCAAAGGCATCGCCGCTGTGCGATGCCTTTGCACTTCTGGGGGGGGGGGGGGGCGGACTGACATGCGGGGTGGACTAGCCCTGTGATGGGGGTGCCCCCGCATGTCAGGGAAGATGATCGTAGCTGTGCTAAATTTAGCACAGCTACGATCAACTCGGAATGACCCCCATAATGTAGCATTTGTCAAGAACATTCTATAAAATAATAGGTTTCTCTACCCTTTTAACATCAATCCCATAATGCATTGCTTGTGAATTTGCGATTTAATTTTGGAGTTGCTCCAATCTAACAAACCAAATCTAATGGCTATGTCAGTGCTTGGCAGAATTTAACAAAAGGTTCACCAGGGATCTATCCAGAACTTAATTTTCCACCTACTGCCATCCCCACAGACCTGTATGGGGATGGCATCAACAGTCAATTTACCAAGCGACCATGGCCCTCAATTTGACCTGATCGCACGCTGCAACTTTTTGCAGCCCATGCGATCAGGTAGACGCCGCCTATGGGGGAGTGGATATTTGCATAGCAAGGCTGCGATCGCTTGTGCAGCCGAGCTACGCAAAAAAGTTTTGTGCAGATGAGGAGTAGATCTGGACTTACTTACCTGTTGTGATCACTTCAGAGTCTCAGGTCCCGGAATTGATGTCAGACATCCGCCCACCGAACGCCTCAACACGCCTGCGTTCAGATCTCCACTCCCCGAAAACGGTCAGTTACCCCCCCCGGCACGCCTTCCTCCGGTCAATCACAGTGTGATCACGACAGCGATCGATTTCTTCTTTAATTCAGTCGCTACCCGGTGTTCCCCGTCGCCGGGCAGCGACACGCCTGCGCATTGCGCCCGCTGCGCAATGCGCCCGCTGCGCATACGCATTCTGGACCCGTTCGCACGGCTGTGGAAAAAAAAGCAGCGTGCAAACAGGTCAGAATGACCCCCCCCCATGAGGAAACGCCATCTCATTGTGGCATAAGCCTAATTTGCGTAGCCGGGTCTAGTCACTGCGCAAATATCAAATTATAGATGTTAGTCATTATGTATCATGAAACATGCAGCAATACGTAATTATAGTTACCGCCAGCCCACTAAGGGGAACATTTACAAAGCGGTGATAAGAGCAGAGAAGTTTCCCCATCAACCAATCAGCAGCTCTGTATCATTTTATAGTATGCAAATTATAGATGTTACTTCAGTGCTGATTGGTTCTAATGGCCACTTCTCCACTGGCTCACTTCTCCACTCTTATCACTGCTTAGTAAATGTACCCCTACATTTTTTAAACAACCTGTAATGATATGGAAAAAGGAAAGGTGAGCGGAGGGGAGAGCAGTGGTACTGCAGACACCAGCTCACGCCACTTATTATACTACTAGTTACCAGCCCGTCAAAATGACATAACGACATAGCGCCGGCGGGCTGAACGGAGCAACATTTGGATCTCTCTGTCAGGCACCATCTAGTGGACACCAGCGCACAAAACACCTGAAATCCCGCACAGAGGTGAGGAACAGCACCAGCCTTTTATTATATAGGATACTATTGATTATTATAGAAAGAATATTCTATTTGCCAGGGGGTGCAGCTCTTTTGGTGCCCAGCACATATATACCACGCCTACCTGATCTTTCCTTTGCTCCTCCTTGGCCGGATGCTCACTTCCTTCCTGGCCACTTCTGCTCGTTCCCTGCTGTCATCATTGAATAGGTAAGTGTTTGTATACCTCCTTATGATCCTATCACTCCCTGTCACTGTGGATGTGGGTGCCATTGTCTCTGTATGTGTGACTGTGCCATTCCCTTCCCCAGGCCCGGTGCTACCCGCTGAGCAAAGGGATGCAAAGCAGGTAGGCGCCTGACTGGAGAGGTGCTTTCCCTGCACTGCATCCCCGCTGCTGTGCCTGGGCCCCCTGCTGCTGCTGCTGCTGCTGCTGCTGGCTGCTGTGCCTGTCACACCGGCAGCTTGAAGCTTCCCCCTACCCCCCTTCCCCCCTGCAGTGTCTGTCAGTGGTTTGGCTCTGGCCAAAAAGGGGGCGGAGCTAAACGGCGCGGATGAGCGGAGCTACACGAGACCAGGCTGAAGAGGACAGAAACTGCTACAAATCCAGCCAGCTATCTATGTGTATGTGTATCTACAGTATGTGTGTGTGTGTGTGTGTGTGTGTGTGTGTGTGTGTGTGTGTGTGTGTAAGGCAGTGTATATGGCACTGTGGGCCAATGTGTATCTGGCACTGTAGTGTACTGTGTATCTGGCACTGTAGTGTACTGTGTATCTGGCACTGTGGGGCACTGTGTATCGGACACTGTGGAGCACAGTTTATCTGGCACTGCGGAGCATATCTGGCAGAGGGGACATATGTGTATCTACCACAGTGGGGGCGTATCTAGCACTGTGGGGGCATATATGGCATTGCTGGGGGCATATATGGCATTGCTGGGGGCATTTGTGTATCTGGCACTGCGGGGCATTTACGTATCTGGCACTGTGGGGCATTTGTGTATCTGTGACTGTGGGGCATTCATGTATCTGGCACTGTAGGGGCATATCAGGCACTGTAGGAGCATACTGTATCTGGCACGGTGGGGGCATATGTGTATCTGGCACTATTGGGGTCATATGTGTATCTGGCCCTCCATATGTGTATCAAGCCCCCATTTTTATCAGCCACGCCCCATGTGGCATTTGGCCACACCCATTTTTTGGCGCGCACACATTACCACTAACATGTTTTTTCTACTTGCAGGGGGGCATAATTTGTATAAATGGCACTTCTGAGGGCATTATATATAACCGGTGCTACTACAGGGGCTATTATGTGTATAACTGGCGCTACTACAGGGGCTATTATGTGTATAACTGGTGCTATCACAGGGGCTATTAAGTGTATAACCAGCACTACCACAGGGGCTATTATGTGTATAACCGGCGCCACTACCAGGGACATTATGTGTATAAACAGCACTACTATGCGCAGGGTAATGTGAATAAGATTGTGCTACTGTGTGGCGTAATTTGAAATGGGGGTACTATTGTGTGGCCATGCCCCTTCCTTGTGAGACCACACCCCTTTTTGCTGCACGCTGACCCTTCGTAAAATATGGGAGGGTGCAAATTTGTTGTTTGCAGCGGGGGCGCCGAACACCCTAGCACCGACCCTGCCCTTCCCCTCTGTTTACTCATCTTTCTCTCTATGTGCACTCTCCATTCTCCCCCTTCCTCATATTTGCATCCCAACTTGGGCAATATCTGTACTCTAAGACCTAAAATATATATGTATTATCATTATTATTATTATTATTATTATTACTATCATTATTATTAGCGGGTATGGTTCAATAGATTTATAGTAAAAAGAGAGTCAGTCAATAGGTCTGCCCCAAATGGTCGACAAGTAAAAGGTCAACAGGGCCAAAGGGTCAACATGGAAAAGGTAGACGGTAGAAAAGTTTGGGGTCGACACAAGTTTTTCATGTTTTTTTGTGTGTCATTTTGCATGTTTCACCATATCTGAGCTAAATTAGTGGAAACGTGTACCCTCATGGGATCGCTTCGCTCGCCACACTTTGGGCAGGGTGCCTCGCTCTGCTATCGCAGTGATTGGAACAGGTTACTATTCCCAGTCGTAGTCCTCGTGGTTGGTAAATGATGAAAAAGTTGAGAACAATGATAAAATAAACACCGAAAAACTTGTCGACCATATGTGTGTCTGTCAACCATTGTCATTTAGACCCTGTCGACCTTTTTCATGTCAGCCATTTGGGGTTGACCTATTGACTGTCTGTCTTTTAAATGTAGATCGATCAAGTGGAAAGAAGAAAAAGGAGGAGGATTAGGAGGAAGACGAGGAAGAAAAAGAAGAATGATGCCATGTGTATTGTGTCATGCCAAAGATAAAGCATATTTTTATTTTCTAATTATTTTCAAATAATATTTTTATTTTTTTTCCCTATTATTTACACTATCTTTTGTAGAATCTGATAGTGGAAAGCCACATTCAGGCTACCAGTACAGGGAGCATGTGTGGTATGGGTCACTCATATGAAGAAGGAGGCAAAACTAGTGGTTGAAGCTATGAGTCTCATAACTGCTGGCAGCCTTTATTACCAGAGGCTGAGCATCGGTCAGTTTTACGTTAAATTGCAACTACAGATTTTATATCTTTTCAGTGAGAGCCGTTAGAAACCATTCTCCCAAGGAGTATTCTAAGAGTAAATATACTCCTAAGGTGGGCGACCAGCTAATCATGCCTAGGGAACCTAATGCTTCTCTGACTCTACACTTTGCAGACCCTTACTGTGCTTGCTGCATGAACCGTACCCCAAATATAGGAGGAAATGAACGGGTGGTCTTCAGTATGCCGACTGACGGGATCCCGGCGCACAGTATACCGGCGCTGGAATCCCGACAGCCGGCATACCGACACTTATTCTCCCTCGTGGGGGTCCACGACCCCCCTGGAGCGAGAATAAAATAGCGCCACCGTGTCCGTAGCGTGGCGAGCGCAGCGAGCCCGCAAGGGGCTCATTTGCGCTCGCCACACTGTCAGTAAGCCGGCGGTTGGGCTCCCGGCGCCGGTATGATGGTCGCCGGGAGCCCGACTGCCGGCATACCATACTGAACCCGAAATTAACCCATCCGTCAGTTAACTTGACTTTGGGGGTCATTCCGAGTTGTTCGCTCGTTATTTTTTTATCGCAACGGAGCGATTAGTCGCTAATGCGCATGCGCAATGTCCGCAGTGCGACTGCGCCAAGTAAATTTGCTATGCAGTTAGGTATTTTACTCACGGCATTACGAGGTTTTTTCTTCGTTCTGGTGATCGTAGTGTGATTGACAGGAAGTGGGTGTTTCTGGGCGGAAACTGGCCGTTTTATGGGTGTGTGCGAAAAAACGCTACCGTTTCTGGGAAAAACGCGGGAGTGGCTGGAGAAACGGAGGAGTGTCTGGGCGAACGCTGGGTGTGTTTGTGACGTCAAACCAGGAACGAAACTGACTGAACTAATTGCTACTCAGAAACTGCTAAGAAGTGTCTATTCGCAATTCTGCTAATCTTTCGTTCGCAATTTTGATAAGCTAAGATTCACTCCCAGTAGGCGGCGGCTTAGCGTGTGCAAAGCTGCTAAAAGCAGCTTGCGAGCGAACAACTCGGAATGACCCCCTTTGTTCTAACAAGATTTTACTCTCAATCCCTTTGGGATTGCCCAAGATGCCCCAACGTGGGGAGGTTCTTTTGTGGCATCGCAGTCCTAGATGGAGTAAATTCTTGCCACAACAGGTCCAATTTCCATGGCTGGCACCAGCACTTACCACCACCCTATTAGAGAGAAAAAGCCTTCTTCATTTGAATGGGAGGGAGAGAATGGGGATGTGACCACCCAATTCATCAAAAAATGAATTGGGTGGATTTGAGGGTACAGATATAGAGGAGAGAACAGGAGCACAGTACGCAAAGAGGGTACAGACATAGAGAAGAAAAGAGGAGCACAGTCAGTAAAGAGGGCACAGATATAGAGGAGATGGCAGGTGTACAGTAAGTAAAGAAGGTACAGCTATAGAGGAGAGAGCAGGAGCACAGTAAGTAAAGAGGGTACAGATATAGAGGAGATGGCAGGAACACTGTAAGTAAAGAGGGTACAGCTATAGAGGAGAGAGCAGGAGCACAGTACGTAAAGAGGGTACAGCTATAGAGGAGAGAGCAGGAGCACAGTAAGTAAAGAGGGTACAGATATAGAGAGAGCAGGAGCACAGTAAGTAAAGAAGGTACAGATATAGAGAGAGCAGGAGCACAGTAAGTAAAGAGGGTACAGATATAGAGAGAGCAGGAGCACAGTAAGTAAAGAGGGTACAGCTATAGAGGAGATGGCAGGTGTACAGTAAGTAAAGAGGGTACAGATATAGAGGAGATGGCAGGAGCACAGTAAGTAAAGAGGGTACAGCTATAGAGGAGAGGGCAGAAACACAGTAAGCAGAGAGGGTACAGCTATAGAGGAGAAGGCAGGAACACAGTAAGTAAAGAGGGTACAGATATAGAGGAGAGAGCAGGAGCACAGTAAGTAAAGAGGGTACAGCTATAGAGGAGAGAGCAGGAGCACAGTAAGTAAAGAGGGTACAGCTATAGAGGAGAGAGCGGGAGCACAGTAAGTAAAGAGGGTACAGCTATAGAGGAGAGAGCGGGAGCACAGTAAGTAAAGAGGGTACAGCTATAGAGGAGAGAGCAGGAGCACAGTAAGTAAAGAGGGTACAGCTATAGAGGAGAGAGCAGGAGCACAGTAAGTAAAGAGGGTACAGATATAGAGGAGAGAGCAGGAGCACAGTAAGTAAAGAGGGTACAGCTATAGAGGAGAGAGCAGGAGCACAGTAAGTAAAGAGGGTACAGCTATAGAGGAGAGAGCAGGAGCACAGTAAGCAGAGAGGGTACAGATATAGAGGAGATGGCAGGTGTACAGTAAGTAAAGAGGGTACAGCTATAGAGGAGAGAGCAGGAGCACAGTAAGTAAAGAGGGTACAGATATAGAGGAGATGGCAGGAGCACAGTAAGTAAAAAGGGTAAAGATATAGAGGAGAGGGCAGAAACACAGTAAGCAGAGAGGGTACAGCTATAGAGGAGAAGGCAGGAACACAGTAAGTAAAGAGGGTACAGATATAGAGGAGATGGCAGGTGTACAGTAAGTAAAGAGGGTACAGCTATAGAGGAGAGGGCAGGAACACAGTAAGCAGAGCAGTGTAGGCCCCTGGGCACAGCAATGCACTGGGCCCCCTACCCACCCATCAGCGGTAGGGGTGGGGAGTTCTATCAGCGGCAGCTTTGAAGTCCCGCGGACAGAAGGGGGGTTCTATCTTTCGCTCAGCATGTAGGACCTGGAGAAATAATTTCTGCTAATTACTCCTTTACTGCACAGATGGGGCGGGAAGGAGAACACTAAACTGAAGAAGGGGACATTGTGCTTAATGAAGGGGCCCTGGTACATGACCTCCAGGGTGGTAGGGGGTGTTTAATACACAGGAGAGGGGTGGATAGTGGAATGGGCTTAATATTAATCATTTTCCGGGGGTCAGGGCAGCTTGCTTTACTGTAGATATCTCCAGTTCCTGGAAATAGATTTCTTGGCTTTAATGGGATAAAAAAAAACTAGAGAGTCCCACCTGTCAGGAGGTACTGGGGACTTGGGGATCGGAGTAATCCGACTAGAAGGAGAAAAGAAGACTCTATTTTGGGGGCACTCTTCAAAATACAGACAAGGCCAAATATATCCACAAGTATCATTAAAATATAACCTTTATTTATTCCTTAAAATGGGGAAAAGAGAAAGGAGAAAAAACACACATATATAAACTTTAGGATCAAATATTAATCACAAAGGTGTTCAGAGAAAACTGATTGCTCACTATGGAGCGTAATTTTAAAACCAAATAAGGTGCCTCACTGTTGGAACAACCAATACCATATATAGGTAGTATATTCACCTATCGTCTGCTACTATATTTCAAAACACTTGTATTATTATTTAGCAGCCTTATATATAGGTTCACCAAATACCCAAATGGTAAGTGTAAAGTGTTGAAAATACAGAATGCCCATCACAGATACATAGTACCTCTTGTTTATCAATTAATTAATGTTTGGTTTTTTATTTTTATTATTAATTCTCTCTTGTTAGCCATTCAGTAAATTATGGAAAAAGCAACCAAATTGTTTTGTTTGAAACCCAGGCTAAAGAAATTGCCTACACCACACTTACAATATTTTCATGGGTGAATGAAAACAGGTTTACACCTTCTCCCAGAGGAAGGCCTTGGAAAGGCTGAAACGCGTTGGAGTAAAGACATACAGACTTTCAAGTTCTGCAGAACTACTTTTGCATACCAGATACATCGAGCTTCACATCTAACAAGACCCGGTCACGTGATCGGGAGAAACCCGGAAGCGGACCAGGTTGCTGAGCAACAGAAGACGGACAAGCCGGTGACAGGACTGGGCAAACACAGGAGAAGGTAGGAAGCGAGCCTCTGTTGCGGCGAGGGTCACTCACTAGGCGGCTCCGGAGAGCGCTCTCTGAGTTTTCTCTCGCCCCAGACGAGATTACCGGTGCGGCGCCTCGGCTCTCAGGGGGTGTCTGTTCCAAGGCGCACCACGGGAAGCTGAGGCCGGCCTGTAAGATTAGTCCAGAGCCTCCCTATCATACCTTCCATGTGCAATTGCCCCATACCCACACCGTGAAGATTCCAAGTGTGGCACATACAGAATAAACGCTATTTGTGAGACTGAAAAACTAGAGTGCACTCTAACAGAGACAGTAATAAATGCATGCGGGACGCCGCTAGTTTGAAACTATTTGCTGACCAAGAGTGACATTACGTATCAGTGCCATCCAGCACTCCTCTTCACATTATTTAGTTATTTAGTTAAATACAATAAATTGTTACATTGTTACCTAATTTTTATGATCATCATTGATTTCAATACATTTCAATCTGAAACATAGGACCACCAAGTACCCAATTGATACATCATTTATTTGATTTTTATTTTATATTCGTTTCTCATTCAAATCTATATGCATTGATCATTTTATCACATACGCACCACTATTTGCTGAATTTAAGGGTTTATATTCAATTAACCATTAACCATTCATCAATCCAATTACTCATTTATTATTTATTTATCCTTATCCATACTTGAAGAAATCAAGGGCTCATATCTTATCAACCAACTAATTGGATAAACAGACCAATCACCCGAATTGAGCGCAACACCATTCCCAATTATCCATATAGTCCCATCAGGTCAGTCACCTGAAGGTGTAGCAGCTTGTCCACACAAATAGATCCCAGTGCGCAGGTTATCACATTTCTAAGGTTTACACAACAGTTTATTTAAATATTGCTGCTCAATCATAACCCAAATATAAACAATTTGGTAATCATACAGAGAAAGGAGAAGATGGAAAAGTAGGTCAGTATGCCATGGAACGCTACTTCTGCTGTCTCACCGTCATCAGCTCAAACCAAGTTACTGACACGGCGGCCGGCGGATGAGAGGGCAGCGACCTGGAAGATTCTGACCAGAAGGAAGATAGATGGCCGTACTGCTTTCCCTGTTAGAGCGGATGAGATGTCCTGATATCATAGGACATTGCAGGATACTGCACCACAATCCAGGGATGAGTGTTAGCCGAATTTTAATACAATTACTGCCTAATAGGTAATAAATGACGGCAGAGAAGCCGCATAGGGAGATTCCACATTAAGCTAATGCCCTGCACATTCTCATCTTATGAATAAATTTCACCACAAAGCCGTTCTTTACATTATCAATTGGCAGTGTACTTTCCCTTTAATAGATATATTCCAGGTATTAAATTGTCAGCATGTTGATAATCATTAAGCTCATCCTTACACAATCAGTTACTTTTTCAACTGTGGGCTAAAGTGTATAAACAAAGCCACTGAGCAGTATGCGTTAGGGCTAAATAAGGAGAATTTAACAGCAAACCCGGCTAGAATAAGGAGAGTTTGACAGCAACCCCAGTCCTGCCGCTGAGATCGCTTCTCCGTCATGTACTCTGGTCACTAGGACCGATACAGCGGACGGTAAATAGGAAGACAGCAGCGCTTCGGGTATTGCTGACAAGAAGAAAGATAAGTAGCTGTACTGCTATCCACATTAGAGCGGTTGCGGCGCCTTGATATCAAAGGACATAGCAAGGACGCTGCACCGCAATCCGTGGATGAGAGCTAGCCGAAACAAGAGAGATTACAGTACTAAGTAGCAGAGGTGATCCCGGGCAAAGCAGTATATGTCGGTTGTAGAACCAGTGATTCCATATTTAACAAGGCGACATTGCCATGCTGATTCCAGCCGTGCCAATAACGCGTTTCACCCGTAGGCTTGCTCACATCGCTGCACTCTCTGGCATCAATAGTGAGACTCACTACCAGTCATTAAATTAGATTGTTCATCCTATCACTGAATAATGCAAGTGATTGACGTCAGTATTAACCAATAGAACGGGATGGGTGTTAAACTGTCAGTGCTTTCCCAATCATGATCTAATCACCAGCTCCTGCGGTTAATCAAAACATTAATTAACCCTCTGCAAAGTGTAGATTCTAATATATGGCTTGGAGAGAGTCTATTACATACCCCCTATTATATATCATATACTTACACACAGGTGGGTGTTACATTACGAAGCACAAAATTAATTTTCTTGCTAAAATCAGAGTAGTTAATAATTCTATGATCTAGACAATCCCTTTATATAAATTTTGCGCTGCAGAGACTGATGCACCAGCCATGATAAATTAAATACTGACAGCTTACGTAAATTCATAGTTTTCTCAAGAATTCACTGTGTATGAAATGGCATGTTTAGGATTAAATTGACCCTATTCACAGAGGACATAAATTGATTCTTATTTATTATATCTTAATAACAGAGCTCCCCACGTAAGCGGGGATAATTCCTATACGGAAAAAAGTCATATAAAAAATAATAATAAAAATAATAATTCGTCAAACTATAGTAGGCTTGTAGTCATAGAGAGTGCAACTTAAATTTGTTACTTCCTCTAGTTTTACCAAAACCACATCAATTATAGTTGCATCTTATTTTGGACACAACAAATCAAAGTACCGAGCGGTATTGAGAGGAATCCACACATTAGAGACCATATTAGTCCCTCAGTTATTCCGGATAGGGAATTTAGAGGGTAAAGAGTTTTTGTGTGTATTGTTAAAGAATAACAGGTTATTTAGATAATAATAGGAAGAAGTATAAGTATAAGCATTAGCTGCACTGGAAGACCTATATGAAGAATCTAAAGGCTGTGAGCAAACAGGGATGATGAGGGATAAATAATCCTGTAAGAAAAAGTCCACATTTTTTCCGCCTGAGACGATATGTCCTGAGGTAAAGGTCTTCACCAACCTTGTTTCACAAGAATTTGACCAGTTATATTGAAATCGGTCCCTCCATAAAATGAATAATAATCTTAGTTGGGACAAGAGAGAGTCCCTAAGAAACATCAAAAGTTGGAGTGATGTGGTGATTAAGCCCTCGGACAAGGGCGAGAATGTAGTAATCTGTCCGAAAGAACAGTATATGGAGGAAGCATATAAACAACTTAACAACAAGGATTGTTATAAACTCATGTTGCTAAATCCTCTACAATACATCAAATCTAAACTCAAATCCATCTTAGACGAGGCTTTTGACAACAGAGTTATAACAAAACAGGAATATGAATACTTATGGATTGAAAACCCGAAGATACCAACCTTGTATTTGCTTCCAAAAATCCATAAGAATCCAAACACTCCCCCAGGTAGGCCGATTGTTTCAGGAATAAATGGTGTATCTGAGAAACCTAGTCGATTCATCGACTTACATTTGAGAGATTTTGTTTTGGGATTACCCTCCTATATACAGGATACTAGGGACATCTTTAGGAAGATTCATGAGATGACCTTGGATTATGACCAACTGTTGGTTGGTCTTGACGTGGAAGCACTATATACCAGCATTGATCATGTGGCTGGTATATCTGCTATCAAATACTTCCTAAGCATGGGTGACCATGACACTTTCCAAGATTTTTTGGTGGATCTATTGCACTTTGTATTGAACAACAACTTCTTTACTTTTGATGAGAAATTCTATTTACAAGTAAGGGGGACAGCCATGGGGGCGGCTTGCGCTCCAACCTACGCAAATTTATTTTTGGGATGGTGGGAGCGTGAGCACGTCTTCTGTGATGGTAATGAATATTATACCAAACACATATCAATGTGGTATTGTTATATAGATGATATCTTTATGGTATGGAACGCAGGATTGGATCTGCTATTGGAGTTTATTACAGCATTAAATACCAATAGCTTTAATCTGAGGTTAACGTCAGAGATCAGCAGTACAGAAATCTCCTTTTTGGATGTGAAAATATACAAAGGTTTACAGAACAAATTGGAAACCAAACTTTTTAGAAAAACTACGGCCACAAACACACTACTACATCAGACTAGTCATCAATTTCCACCCACAGTGGAGAATATACCGAAGGGAGAGTTCCTAAGACTTCGTAGGAACTGCTCTGAAAATGCTGTTTTTAAACAACAAAGTGATGAATTAACAAACAGACTCAGACAGAGAGGATATAGTCATAGATCTATAAAAAGAGCTAAGAGCTCATTAAATGAAACCAATAGGGATGCACTTATTTTCAGACAGAAGAAAATTATAAATCAGAAAGATGACAAACTGAGATTTGTCATGAATTTCAATCATGATTGGGATCGGATCAAGAGATGTATTCAGAAACATTGGCACATTCTTCTATCAGACCATGATCTATCGAAACACATTGGTACGAATGTTTCTATGAGTTGGCGACGTGCCCCAAATTTACGAGACCACCTAGTGAAGAGCCATTACATCCGTACAGCCCCCAAACCGCCAACCTTAGCTGGGTCTTTTCTTTGTGGTGCCTGTAAGGCCTGCCAATATACGCACAGAACTAAAGAAGTGGTGGATAGATATAGCAACAACAACAAAATCAAGGATTATATTAATTGTCGAACAACAGGTGTGGTTTACTGCATCTCATGTGAATGTGGTATGCGTTATGTTGGCATGACCACCAGGATGATGAAACAGCGCATCCTGGAACACGTGGGAACAATCAGAAATGCTGCCCTCGATTTGAGCAGGGGGAAACAAATAACTACGGTGGCCAGGCACTTCCATTTTGTACATAAAGGAGACCTCAGGAATTTGAAAGCTTTTGGTTTAGAAAAAATACATCTTGGCATCAGGGGAGGTGATCTGACGAACGAATTATTAAAACCAGAAAGTTTTTGGACCTTCAGACTTGGTGCACTGGCACCAGATGGTCTAAATGAATACATCAATTATAGTGCTTTCATTTCATTGAGGCCCCTTTTCCTACTTATATTTCTTCCTATTATTATTATCTAAATAACCTTTTATTCTTTAACAATACACACAAAACTCTTTACCCTCTAAATTCCCTATCCGGAATAACTGAGGGACTAATATGGTCTCTAATGTGTGGATTCCTCTCAATACCGCTCGGTACTTTGATTTGTTGTGTCCAAAATAAGATGCAACTTAATTGATGTGGTTTTGGTAAAACTAGAGGAAGTAACAAATTTAAGTTGCACTCTCTATGACCACAAGCCTACTATAGTTTGACGAATTATTATTTTCTCTGACGTCCTAGTGGATGCTGGGAACTCCGTAAGGACCATGGGGAATAGCGGCTCCGCAGGAGACTGGGCACAAAAGTAAAGCTTTAGGACTACCTGGTGTGCACTGGCTCCTCCCCCTATGACCCTCCTCCAAGCCTCAGTTAGATTTTTGTGCCCGGCCGAGAAGGGTGCACACTAGGGGCTCTCCTGAGCTTCTTAGTGAAAGTTTAGTTTTAGTTTTTTTATTTTCAGTGAGACCTGCTGGCAACAGGCTCACTGCATCGAGGGACTAAGGGGAGAAGAAGCGAACTCACCTGCGTGCAGAGTGGATTGGGCTTCTTAGGCTACTGGACACCATTAGCTCCAGAGGGACCGAACACAGGCCCAGCCTCGGAGCTCGGTCCCAGAGCCGCGCCGCCGGCCCCCTTACAGAGCCAGAAGCAAGAAGAGGTCCGGAAAATCGGCGGCAGAAGACATCCTGTCTTCACCAAGGTAGCGCACAGCACTGCAGCTGTGCGCCATTGCTCCTCAGCACACTTCACACTTCGGTCACTGAGGGTGCAGGGCGCTAGGGGGGGGGGGGCCCTGAGCAGCAATAAAAACACCTTGGCTGGCGAAAATACATCACATATAGCCCCCAGGGCTATATGGATGAATTTTAACCCCTGCCAGATTCCACAGAAAAACGGGAGAAAAGGCCGCCGAGAAGGGGGCGGAGCCTATCTCCTCAGCACACTGGCGCCATTTTCTCTCACAGCTCCGTTGGAGGGAAGCTCCCTGGCTCTCCCCTGCAGTTACTACACTACAGAAAGGGGTTAAAAAAGAGAGGGGGGCACTAATTAGGCGCAGTATAACAATACAGCAGCTATAAGGGGAAAAACACTTATATAAGGTTATCCCTGTATATATATATATATAGCGCTCTGGTGTGTGCTGGCATACTCTCCCTCTGTCTCCCCAAAGGGCTAGTGGGGTCCTGTCCTCTATCAGAGCATTCCCTGTGTGTGTGCTGTGTGTCGGTACGTTGTGTCGACATGTATGAGGAGGAAAATGAGGTGGAGGCGGAGCAATTGCCTGTAACAGAGATGTCACCCCCTAGGGAGTCGACATCTGAGTGGATGAGCTTATGGAAGGAATTATGTGAGTCAGCTCTTTACAAAAGATTGATGACATGAGACAGCCGGCGACTCAGCCTGTGCCTGTCCAGGTGTCTCAAAAGCCATCAGGGGCTCTAAAACGCCCGTTACCGCAGATGGCAGATACAGACGCCGACACGGATACTGACTCCAGTGTCGACGATTAAGAGACGAATGTGACTTCCAGCAGGGCCACACGTTACATGATTGAGGCTATGGAAAATGTTTTTACACATTTCTGATAATACCAGTACCACTAAAAAGGGTATTATGTTGGGTGAGAAAAAACTGCCTGTAGTTTTTCCTGCATCTGAGGAATTAAATGAAGTGTGTGATGATGCGTGGGTTTCCCCCGATAAAAACTGTTAATTCCTAAAAAGTTATTAGCATCATACCCCTTCCCGCCAGAGGATAGGGCACGTTGGGAAACACCCCCTAGGGTGAATAAAGCGCTCACACGCTTGTCTAAACAGGTGGCACTACCGTCCCCGGATACGGCCGCCCTTAAGGAACCTGCTGACAGAAAGCAGTAAAATATCCTAAAATGTATATACACTCACACGGGTGTGATACTGCGACCAGCAATCGCCTCAGCCTGGATGTGCAGTGCTGGGGTGGCTTGGTCGGATTCCCTGACTGACAATATTGATACCCTAGATAGGGACAGTATATTACTGACTATAGAGCATTTAAAAGATGCATTTCTATATATGCGTGATGCACAGAGGGATATTTGCCGACTGGCATCAAGAGTAAGTGCGCTGTCCATTTCTGCCAGAAGAGGGTTATGGACAAGACAGTGGTCATGTGATGCTGATTCCAAAAGGCATATGGAAGTATCGCCTTATAAAAGGGAGGAGTTATTTGGGGTAGGTCTAACAGACCTGGTGGCCACGGCAATGGCTGGAAAATCCACATTTTTACCCCAGGTAGCCTCTCAACATAAGAAGACGCCGTATTATCAGGCGCAGTCCTTTGGGCCCCATAAGGGCAAGCGGGCAAAAGGCTCCTCATTTCTGCCCCGTGGCAGAGGGAGAGGAAAAAGGCTGCAGCAAACAGCCAGTTCCCAGGAACAGAAGCCCTCTCCCGTTTTCTGCCAAGTCCTCAGCATGACGCTGGGGCTTTACAAGCGGACTCAGGCACGGTGGGGGCCCGTCTCAAAAATTTCAGCGTGCAGTGGGCTCACTCACAGGGGACCCCTGGATCCTTCAGGTGGTATCTCAGGGGTACAAATTGGAATTCGAGACGTCTCCCCTTCGCCGTTTTCCTAAAGTCTGCTTTACCGACGTCTCCCTCCGACAGGGAGGCGGTATGGGAAGCCATTCACAAGCTGTATTCCCAGCAGGTGATAATCAAGGTACCCCTCCTACAACAGGGAAAGGGGTATTATTCCACGCTGTTTGTGGTACCGAAGCCGGACGGCTCGGTGAGACCTAATTTAAATCTGAAATCCTTGAACACTTACATACAAAAGTTCAAATTCAAGATGGAGTCACTCAGAGCGGTGATGGCAAACCTGGAAGAAGGGGATTATATGGTGTCTCTGGACATCAAGGATGCTTATCTCCATGTCCCAATTTACCCTTCTCACCAAGGGTACCTCAGGTTTGTGGTACAGAACTGTCACTATCAGTTTCAGACGCTGCCGTTTGGTTTGTCCACGGCACCCCGGGTCTTTACCAAAGTAATGGCCGAAATGATGATACTCCTTCGAAGGAAGGGAGTTTTAATTATCCCTTACTTGGACGATCTCCGGATAAGGGCAAGATCCAGGGAACGGTTGGTAGTCGGGGTAGCACTATCTCAAGTAGTGTTGCGGCAGCACGGTTGGATTCTTAATATTCCAAAATCGCAGCTGATCCCGACGACACGTCTTCTATTCCTAAGGATGATCCTGGACACAGTCCAGAAAAAGGTGTTTCTCCAGGAGGAGAAAGCCAGGGAGTTATCCGAACTAGTCAGAAACCTCCTAAAACCAGGCCAAGTGTCAGTGCAGTGCACAAGGGTCCTGGGAAAAATGGTGGCTTCCTACGAAGCAATTCCATTCGGCAGATTCCACGCAAGAACTTTCCAGTGGGACCTGCTGGAAAAGTGGTCCGGATCGCATCTTCAGATGCATCAGCGGATAACCTTGTCACCAAAGACAAGGGTGTCTCTCCTGTGGTGGTTGCAGAGTGCTCATCTTCTAGAGGGCGCAGATTCGGCATTCAGGACTGGGTCCTGGTGACCACGGATGCCAGCCTGCGAGGCTGGGGAGCAGTCACACAGGGAAGAAATTTCCAGGGCTTGTGGTCAAGCCTGGAGACATCACTTCACATAAATATCTTGGAGCTAAGGGCCATTTACAATGCCCTAAGCCAAGCAAGACCTCTACTTCAAGGTCAGCCGGTGCTGATCCAGTCGGACAACATCACGGCAGTCGCCCACGTAGAGAAGCTGCAAGGATTTTTCGCTGGGCGGAAAATCATGTGATAGCATTGTCAGCAGTGTTCATTCCGGGAGTGGACAACTGGGAAACAGACTTCCTCAGCAGAAGTCTTCCATATGATTGTAAACCGTTGGGAAAAACCAAAGGTGGACATGATGGCGTCCCGCCTAAACAAAAAATTGGACAGGTATTGCGCCAGGTCAAGGGACCCTCAGGCAATAGCTGTGGACGCTCTGGTAACATCGTGGGTGTACCAGTCAGTGTATGGGTTCCCTCCTCTTCCTCTCTTACCAAAAGTATTGAGAATTATAAGACGGAGGGGAGTAAGAACTATACTCGTGGCTCCGGATTGGCCAAGAAGGACTTGGTACCCGGAACTTCAAGAGATGCTCACGGAGGACCCGTGGCCTCTACCTCTAAGAAGGGACCTGCTCCATCAAGGACCCTATCTATTCCAAGACTTACCGCGGCTGCGTTTGACGGCAGGGCGGTTGAACGCCGGATCCTGAAGGAAAAAGGCATTCCGGATGAAGTCATCCCTACCCTGATCAAAGCCAGGAAGGATGTAACCGCAAAGCATTATCACCGCATTAGGCGAAAATATGTTGCGTGGTGCGAGGCCAGTAAGGCCCCGATGGAGGAATTTCAACTAGGTCGATTCCTACATTTCCTGCAAACAGGAGTGTCTATGGGCCTAAAATTGGGGTCCATTAAGGTTCAAATTTCGGCCCTGTCAATTTTCTTCCAGAAAGAACTAGCTTCAGTTCCTGAAGTTCAGACGTTTGTAAAAGGGGTACTGCATATACAGCCTCCTTTTGTGCCTCCAGTGGCACCTTGGGATCTCAATGTAGTTTTGGGGTTCCTAAAGTCACAATGGTTTGAACCACTTGAATCTGTGGAGTTAAAATATCTCACATGGAAAGTGGTCATGCTGTTGGCCCTGGCCTAGGCCAGGCGCGTGTCAGAATTGGCGGCTTTATCCTGTAAAAGCCCTTATCTGATCTTCCATTCAGACAGGGCGGAATTGAGGACTCGTCCTCATTTTCTCCCTAAGGTGGTTTCAGCGTTTCATCTGGACCAACCTATTGTGGTACCTGCGGCTACTAGTGACTTGGAGGACTCCAAGTTGTTGGACATAGTCAGGGCCCTGAAAATATATGTTTCCAGGACGGCTGGAGTCAGAAAATCTGACTCGCTGTTTATCCTGTATGCACCCAACAAGCTGGGTGCTCCTGCTTCTAAGCAGACTATTGCTCGTTGGATTTGTAATACAATTCAGCTTGCACATTCTGTGGCAGGCCTGCCACAGCCAAAATCTGTAAAAGCCCATTCCACAAGGAAGGTGGGCTCATCTTGGGCGGCTGCCCGAGGGGTCTCGGCTTTACAACTTTGCCGAGCAGCTATTTGGTCAGGGGCAAATACGTTTGCTAAATTCTACAAATTTGATACCCTGGCTGAGGAGGACCTGGAGTTCTCTCATTCGGTGCTGCAGAGTCATCCGCACTCTCCCGCCCGTTTGGGAGCTTTGGTATAATCCCCATGGTCCTTACGGAGTTCCCAGCATCCACTAGGACGTCAGAGAAAATAAGAATTTACTTACCGATAATTCTATTTCTCGTAGTCCGTAGTGGATGCTGGGCGCCCATCCCAAGTGCGGATTGTCTGCAATACTTGTACATAGTTATTGTTAACTAAATCGGGTTATTGTTGTTGTGAGCCATCTATCCAGAGGCTCCTCTGTTATCATGCTGTTAACTGGGTTCAGATCACAGGTTGTACGGTGTGATTGGTGTGGCTGGTATGAGTCTTACCCAGGATTCATAAATCCTTCCTTATTGTGTACGCTCGTCCGGGCACAGTATCCTAACTGAGGCTTGGAGGAGGGTCATAGGGGGAGGAGCCAGTGCACACCAGGTAGTCCTAAAGCTTTACTTTTGTGCCCAGTCTCCTGCGGAGCCGCTATTCCCCATGGTCCTTACGGAGTTCCCAGCATCCACTACGGACTACGAGAAATAGAATTATCGGTAAGTAAATTCTTATTTTTATTATTATTTTTATTTTTGATATGACTTTTTTCCGTATAGGAATTATCCCCGCTTACGTGGGGAGCTCTGTTATTAAGATATAATAAATAAGAATCAATTTATGTCCTCTGTGAATAGGGCCAATTTAATCCTAAACATGCCATTTCATACACAGTGAATTCTTGAGAAAACTATGAATTTACGTAAGCTGTCAGTATTTAATTTATCATGGCTGGTGCATCAGTCTCTGCAGCGCAAAATTTATATAAAGGGATTGTCTAGATCACAGGTTCTCAAACTCGGTCCTCAGGACCCCACACAGTGCATGTTTTGCAGGTCTCCTCACAGAATCACAAGTGACATAATTAAATCCACCTGTGGACCTTTTAAAATGTGTCAGTGAGTAATTAATACACCTGTGCACCTGCTGGGTTACCTGCAAAACATGCACTGTGTGGGGTCCTGAGGACCGAGTTTGAGAACCACTGGTCTAGATCATAGAATTATTAACTACTCTGATTTTAGCAAGGAAATTAATTTTGTGCTTGGTAATGTAACACCCACCTGTGTGTAAGTATATGATATATAATAGGGGGTATGTAATAGACTCTCTCCAAGCCATATATTAGAATCTACGCTTTGCAGAGGGTTAATTAATGTTTTGATTAACCGCAGGAGCTGGTGATTAGATCATGATTGGGAAAGCACTGACAGTTTAACACCCATCCAGTTCTATTGGTTAATACTGACGTCAATCACTTGCATTATTCAGTGATAGGATCAACAATCTAATTTAATGACTGGTAGTGAGTCTCACTATTGATGCCAGAGAGTGCAGCGATGTGAGCAAGCCTACGGGTGAAACGCGTTATTGGCACGGCTGGAATCAGCATGGCAATGTCGCCTTGTTAAATATGGAATCACTGGTTCTAGAACCGACATATACTGCTTTGCCCGGGATCACCTCTGCTACTTAGTACGGTAATCTCTCTTGTTTCGGCTAGCTCTCATCCACGGATTGCGGTGCAGCGTCCTTGCTATGTCCTTTGATATCAAGGCGCCGCAACCACTCTAACGTGGATAGCAGTACAGCTACTTATCTTTCTTCTTGTCAGCAATACCCGAAGCGCTGCTGTCTTCCTATTTACCGTCCGCTGTATCGGTCCTAGTGACCAGAGTACATGACGGAGAAGCGATCTCAGCGGCAGGACTGGGGTTGCTGTCAAACTCTCCTTATTCTAGCCGGGTTTGCTGTTAAATTCTCCTTATTTAGCCCTAACGCATACTGCTCAGTGGCTTTGTTTATACACTTTAGCCCACAGTTGAAAAAGTAACTGATTGTGTAAGGATGAGCTTAATGATTATCAACATGCTGACAATTTAATACCTGGAATATATCTATTAAAGGGAAAGTACACTGCCAATTGATAATGTAAAGAGCGGCTTTGTGGTGAAATTTATTCATAAGATGAGAATGTGCAGGGCATTAGCTTAATGTGGAATCTCCCTATGCGGCTTCTCTGCCGTCATTTATTACCTACTAGGCAGTCATTGTATTAAAATTCGGCTACCACTCATCCCCGGATTGCGGTACAGTATCCTGCAATGTCCTATGATATCAGGACATCTCATCCGCTCTAACAGGGAAAGCAGTACGGCCATCTATCTTCCTTCTGGTCAGAATCTTCCAGGTCGCTGCCCTCTCATCCGCCGGCCGCTGTGTCAGTAACTTGGTTTGAGCTCATGACGGTGAGACAGCAGAAGTAGCGTTTCATGGCATACTGACCTACTTTTCCATCTTCTCCTTTCTCTGTATGATTACCAAATTGTTTATATTTGGGTTATGATTGAGCAGCAATATTTAAATATACTGTTGTGTAAACCTGTTTTCATTCACCCATGAAAATATTGTAAGTGTGGTGTAGGCAATTTCTTTAGCCTGGGTTTCAAACAAAACAATTTGGTTGCTTTTTCCATAATTTACTGAATGGCTAACTAGAGAGAATTAATAATACAAATAAAAAAACAAACATGAATTAATTGATAAACAAGAGGTACTATGTATCTGTGATGGGCATTCTGTATTTTCAACACTTTACACTTACCATTTGGGTATTTGGTGAACCTATATATAAGGCTGCTAAATAATAATACAAGTGTTTTGAAATATTGAAGCAGACGATAGGTGAATATACTACCTATATATGGTATTGGTTGTTCCAACAGTGAGGCACCTTATTTGGTTTTAAAATTACGCTCCATAGTGAGCAATCAGTTTTCTCTGAACACCTTTGTGATTAATATTTGATCCTAAAGTTTATATATGTGTGTTTTTTCTCCTTTCTCTTTTCCCCATTTTAAGGAATAATTAAAGGTTATATTTTAATGATACTTGTGGATATATTTGGCCTTGTCTGTATTTTGAAGAGTGCCCCCAAAATAGTCTTCTTTTCTCCTTCTAGTCTATTTATCTTTCTGACTCTGGGGAGCAACACCAACCCTGTATATGGTGAATCTACCACAGTAATTATAGGCATTTGGTTGTCACTGTAGAATTACCCCTTGTATGTTTATATTGCTTGGAATTTTGTTATGCATTTATGAACAAGGGGGTATCTTGTTGCGGATCATCACAAATGTTTCTTTGATCAGAGTAATCCACCAACAAAAATATAAAACTGCATTTTAGGCATGTGGAACTGGAGCAGGGACCAGCTGCTTGAAGGCTGATATCTCTGGTTCTGGCATAGTAGAGATGAGCTGCCAGTGTCCACAGAAAGGGGAGAGTGCCAGCTTTTGGGGTATACCCTCAGAAAAACTGTAAGTCAGACAGAACCCGAGATATCTGGCTGGGAAGAACAATTAACAGACTTGGATGGGGACCACTGATACAGAGAGTGCAGGAGCACAGTAAGTAAAGAGGGTACAGATACAGAGAGAGCAGGAGCACAGTAAGTAAAGAGGGTACAGATACAGAGAGAGCAGGAGCACAGTAAGTAAAGAGGGTACAGATACAGAGAGAGCAGGAGCACAGTAAGTAAAGAGGGTACAGATATAGAGAGAGCAGGAGCACAGTAAGTAAAGAGGGTACAGATACAGAGAGAGCAGGAGCACAGTAAGTAAAGAGGGTACAGATACAGAGAGAGCAGGAGCACAGTAAGTAAAGAGGGTACAGATACAGAGAGAGCAGGAGCACAGTAAGTAAAGAGGGTACAGATACAGAGAGAGCAGGAGCACAGTAAGTAAAGAGGGTACAGATACAGAGAGAGCAGGAGCACAGTAAGTAAAGAGGGTACAGATATAGAGAGAGCAGGAGCACAGTAAGTAAAGAGGGTACAGATATAGAGAGAGCAGGAGCACAGTAAGTAAAGAGGGTACAGATATAGAGAGAGCAGGAGCACAGTAAGTAAAGAGGGTACAGATACAGAGAGTGCAGGAGCACAGTAAGTAAAGAGGGTACAGATACAGAGAGAGCAGGAGCACAGTAAGTAAAGAGGGTACAGATACAGAGAGAGCAGGAGCACAGTAAGTAAAGAGGGTACAGATATAGAGAGAGCAGGAGCACAGTAAGTAAAGAGGGTACAGATATAGAGAGAGCAGGAGCACAGTAAGTAAAGAGGGTACAGATATAGAGAGAGCAGGAGCACAGTTAGAAAAGAGGGTACAGATATAGAGAGCAGGAGCACAGTAAGTAAAGAGGGTACAGATGTAGAGAGAGCAGGAGCACAGTAAGTAAAGAGGGTTCAGATATACGTAGAAGAGAGAAGAGGACCACAGTAAGTAAAGAGGGTACAGATATAGAGAGAGCAGGAGCACAATAAGACAATAGGGTATAGATATAGGGGGTCATTCCGAGTTGATCGCTAGCTGCTTTCGTTCGCTGCGCAGCGATCAGGCAAAAATCGGCACTTCTGCGTATGCGGCGCAATGCTCACACGCGTCGTACTATTACAACAAACGATGGTAGTTTCACACAAGGTCTAGCGAAGCTTTTCAGTCGCAGTGCTGACCGCAGAGTGATTGACAGGAAAGGGGCGTTTCTGGGTGTCAACTGACCGTTTTCAGGGAGTGTTTGGAAAAACGCAGGCGTTCCAGGAAAAACGCAGGCATGGCAGGCCGAACGCAGGGTGTGTTTGTGATGTCAAAACAGGAACTGAATAGTCTGAAGTCATTGCAAGCGCTGAGTAGGTCTGAAGCTACTCTGAAACTGCACAAAATTATTTTGTAGCCGCTCTGCGATCCTTTCGTTCGCACTTCTGCTAAGCTAAGATACACTCCCAGTGGGAGGTGGCATAGCGTTTGCGTGGCTGCTAAAAACTGCTAGCGAGCGAACAACTCGGAATGACCACCATAGAGAGAGCAGGAGCACAGTAAGTAAAGAATGTATACATGTAGAGGAGAGGGCAGGAGCACAGTGAGCCTAATTCAGATGTGGATGGAGGTGCTATCGCTGTGTTTCCTTGGAAGCAGCAGTGACAGCGCTGTATAGTAATGCAGCAGGGGGCATCTATTACAAGCAGACGCCTCCTGCTGCAGTAATGATCTGATCTGCATCCTAGGACACAGTATCAGTTCACTCACCATTAGACAGCTTGCAGCATGGTGCCACTCAAGACGCCAGTGTCGTAGAGGCCAGGAAATCACTGTCCTACGAAGGAGATCCTTGACCTCTTACCACCCCTCCATCTTCATAAACGGTGGCCAGCGCTGCCCCCTCCCAATCCCAAAGTTGTAGGACCCATTCACGAACACGCAAAATGGGTCCTGCGCAAAGTACCAAAAGTCGGTACTCTGCACCATTGGGCACACCTCCAACCACATCTCATAGATACCATGTAGAGGAGAGAGCAGGAGCATAGTCAGTAAAGAATGTATAGATATAGGGGGTCATTCCGATCTGGCCGCACGCAGGCTATTTTTTGCACTGCTGCGACCAGGCAATCGCCACCTACAGGGGTTAGGGGTGCGCAGGGCTGCAATCGCTTGTGCAGAGAGCTGCACAAACAAAAAGTTTGTGCAGTCTCTGCACAGTTCAGGGCTTACTCACCCGCTGCGATGATCCGGCTTGGAACTGACGTCTGGAACCCTCCTCTTCAGCGGCTGGGCACGCCTGCGTTTTTCCGGACACTCCTCGAAAACGGTGAGTTGCCGCCCAGGTTCGCCTTCTGCCTGTCAATCTTCTTGCGTTCACCGCTGCGAACGGATTCTTCGTAAAGTCCGTCGCTCCGTGACGACGCCCGTCGCCGCTGACCGATGTGCCTACGTATTGCCGCCCACGCTCATGCGCAGTTCAGACCCGTTCGCATGGCTGCGAGAATTGCAGCATGCGAACGGGTCGGAATGGCCCCCATAGAGTAGAGGGAAGGTATATTTGCTCCAGGTTTCTTACCTATGTGTTTTAAAACCCCAGGAATATTGTGTTGGTTCTGCTGAGAACTTTTGATAAGAACCAGATTTAGGGTCCTAGGGTTGGATGTGAGAAGAGAGGGCGGGTTCTCTATCCACTTTGGCCCAGTTCGGGTCTGTGGGCTTTTAGCCTCACATATTCACTTTTAGCTTTCAGCTGTATGGGTATGTTAAAAAAAGGCTGTCACCCTGATCATTGCTCTCTCACACTGTTTGGAGAAAGGAGAGGCTATGGAGTCTCTATGAGAGAGAAACCTGCTATTAAAAACCAATGAGCTGTGCCTTGTAAAAAATTATTGTATTGGGTTTTTTTTCTTCAGTGAGTTAAGCTTATCCTGTGTATAGTCAGCGCAGGATGGCAAGGTATTTATTTTGATGTTTTTGTGTTTTTTTGCACAATAAAACTGATTGAGGCCAGTTGCACCAAACCAATGGACTTGTGTGATCTCTCGGCTGCTGTATCCTGCCAGGAGATGGTACCTGTTCCCCTGGCCCTGTTATCACATGGTGGAGAAAAAGTGAAGGGAGCAGCCACTTTGAGAACCCTGCAGAAAGCAGGTCTGTATCTGCCTGGACTGAAGCTTAAGACACGGTACAGAGTAAAACTGCAGGTGCAAAAACCTACAGAGTCTTTTTCACAGTGTGACATGCTGGGAGATGTGGTGCCTCACTAAGTTCAAGTGGTGCTATGTCTGCACAATTGTGGAAACCTGTATAGTTAAAGGGTAAGATCCACACTTTTTGGAAACCAGTACTGATACATGTCCTTGGTGAAAGTGACTACAAAATTGCTGGAAAAAAACAACAAAATGTTGGACGTAATAAAGACACTGCTACAAGCGACAGCAGCACAGCAGAAAACCTTGGAGGTTGAGGAGATACAGAGGCAGCAGCACCAGGACCATGATTCTTAAAAAGGTACATGCAGCACGGCCTGGAGATGCTTCCCCAAATGTCCCAACCAGTTCCAGCTCCATACGGCTAATCATTTTCTTCAAAAATGAGTCTGATGATGCGGAGGTGAGAGTTGGCCTAAAGAACTGTGGCCCGTCCTGCTATGCTATGCCTTTCTCTCATGCGTGCCTCAATAAGCTTATTTTGATTTAAGCATTGCAGATGCTTTGGGCTTTGAAAAACTAAAAACAAATTCTGACTCGCCTGTCAGTTGGAGTGCAACGTGTGCATTGCTGGGTGTACTATATGGACAAACCTCCCCACTCACAAATGCATGACCTCATCTACCTGACCAAAAATGGTTACACCCAGAGACACTACCTGGACCCCAGATGGTGGAAAGAGTTGTCATGGACCGTTATTTGAGGTCCTTGCCCATGGCTTTGCGCGAGTGGGTTAGCCATGGGGATCCTACGACAGATGACCAGCTAGTGGAGATGGTGGAAAGGTATCTGGCAGCAGGGGAACTACTGGCTATACCGCAGTGGCCCCTTGATCCATGACAGTGCACTCCTGTAACAACCGGTGAGACTGTTCTGTGGGAAAAGGGTGCTGGGCATTTAAGAGAACTCAAAAATGAAGAGACTGTGAGTGCTTGGTCCAAAGATGGGCCAATGAGGCCAGAATGGTCTCATCGACCTAAAAGACTTGAAAGTCATGTGATTAAATATTTTGAGTGTGGTATGCCAGGATATGTTGTTGTTAATTTTCCAGTTCAAGAATCCATGCTTTCTTTGAATGTCTTACTTTGCCAGGTTAGCCTGTACTGTTGCACCTTCAGCTGTGCGCAAAAAACAAATGTATGATATTTTTAGGGAAGGTAACCATGTAGAGGCATTGTTAGACTCAGGAACCTGAATTACCCTTGTGAAAGATGGGTTGATAAATGCTTTAAAGTTCTAGCGAACAACTGTTGGTGTAACTTGCATACCTGATGACATCCGCCATTATAATACTGTTGAAGTGAATATTGAGACCCCTTGTGGTTCAGCTATTGTTAATGTGGGATTGGTACCTTCCTTAGTACATGATGCTATAGTAGGCAGAGACTTTCCACCTTTTTGGAAATTATGGGAATCCCCTATGATCACAGGTGTGAATGGTATGGAGCCAGTAGACCATCCTGGTGATGTGCTGGCCACAAGTGTGACCTCCAAACCCTCAGACCCATGTCCTTTTGCTAGTATGGTTGGGGAAGTAGTAGACAATAAGGAACAAAATGAGGTACCTCCTCCAGAGGAAGGAGAAGCTGTAGATGGTGCTGAAAGTATGCATCCTCTTGTAGTGAGAAAGGATCTGTTTACATCAAAACAGTTAAGGGACGCCACCTTGATAAGAGCTAGAGAAAATGTGGACGTTATCAATGGAGACCCAGTAGATCCTGATACCAAGCTTACATACCACACATGGCTCTCCACTATGAACTCTTGTACCAAGTGACAAAAAGGGGTGAGGATGTAGTAGAACAGCTTTTGGTTCCCCAGCTATATAGGAGAACTGTGTTAAACCTAGCTCATGGTCACATCACAGCAGGACACTTAGGGGCTAAAAAGACCACTGAGAGGATTTTGCTGCCTTTTTTTAGTCCCAGGGTGTATAAAGATGTGTTTGAATATTGTTCTTCCTGCTCCAAGTGCCAGTATCATGTTCCTAGACCCCATTTTAAAAGCCCCCTAGTGCCCATGCCTGTTATATAGGTCCCATTTGACAGGATAGCCATGGATCTGGTTGGGCCTTTGTTACATTCTGCTCAGGTCATCAGTATATTCTCGTAATAGTGGATTTTGCTACTCAATACAGTGGTGCACCCAGGGGGGGTTTCCGAGTACCCAGAAACCCCCCTCCACTAAAAAAAAAAAAAAATTTTTTTTTTTTTTTTTTTTTTTTTAGCTGCATGAGTATTATTAATGACTGTCTAGTGTCCTCTGCAGCCTGCTGTCTTCCTGGTGGCACTTGCAAGTGCAATAAAAGTTTACTTTATTTTAATTATAGTACATATATATCCATGTGCCTACATATATACATACATATAAACACACACACACACATATGATATATATATATATATATATATATATATACACATGTGTATATATATGTGTACTGTATGTGTGTGTATATATATATATATGTATGCATGTTTAATATGCTATGTATATGTGTATATGGGTTCACTACGATCTCCCGGCGGCCGGCCTCCCGGCGACCAGCATACCGGCGCCGGGAGGCCGGCCGCCGGCTTACCAACAGTGTGGCGAGCGCAAATGAGCCCCTTGCGGGCTCGCCACGCTACGCGCGCCACACTATTCTATTCTCCCTCCAGGGGGGTCGTGGACCCCCACGAGGGAGAATAAGTATCGGTATGCCGGCGGTCAGGCTCCCGGCGCCAGTATGCTGGTTGCCGGGAGCCCGACCGCCGGCATACTGAAGACCACCCGTGTATATGTATGTGTGTGTGTATGTATATATATATATATATATATATGTGTGTAGATATATATATATATATATATATATATATGTGTAGATAGATATATATATATATATATATATATATATACACACACACACACACACACACACACATATACACACACACAGACACACTAGTTTTACGGACCCAGCATATACTGGGTCACCTCAGTCCCCACCCCCATGATTGGCTCCGCCCAGTTCTGGAAACCCCCCCATGCAAATCCTGCGTTTGCCACTGCAATATCCTGAGGCAATCTCTTTGCGTAAGATGTCAACCAAGACAATAGCTAGAGAGCTGGTGCATGTTTTTAGTAGGGTGGGAATACTAAAAGAAATTTTGTCTGACCAAGGTACCCCTTTTATGTCTAGAATTATGAAGGAATTATGCAAATTGCTTAAAGTTACACACCTCAGATGATAAACCTCAGTTTATCATCCCCACATAGATCGGTTGGTAGATTGGTTCAACAAAACCTTAAAAAGTATGCTGAAAATGGTGTTAAGGATGGGAAAAACTGGGATTACTTGTTGCCATATTTGATGTTGACTATTAGAGAAGTACCTCAGTCATCTACGGGATTCTCTCCTTTTGATCTGTTGTATGGGAGATAGCCATCTTGCTAAAGAGACATGGCCGCCCACACCCTATAAAAGTGTAATTAAACATGTATCGCAGATGCAGGACAGGATTGCAGCTGTGGTGCCCATTGTCATAGGACATATGGAGCAGGCCCAACAAGCTCAATCGACAGTATATAATTGGAATGCCCATGTACATTTGCCCCTGGGGAGAGTGTTCTTGTTTTGATACCCAAAGTGGAAAGCAAGCTTTTGGCAAAATGGCAAGGTCCATTTGAGATCAGGGAGAAAGTGAATGAGGTTAACTATAAAGTGTACTAACCAGGCAAAAGGAAGCCTGAACAAATTTACCATATTAACCTAATTAAACCCTAGAAGGATAGCGTAGCCTTTTCACCTGAACCTTGTCCACCAGCAACTTCAATCCCCACTGTTCCTGAAGTAAAGGTGTCAGAGACACTGTCAGCTACTCAAAACAACAAGGCTAATTCCTCATTAGGAACAGGAATGTGTTCTCAGCACAGAACCGGAATTAGGATTTTCGTCACCCGGGGCAAGGCAGTAATTTGGCGGCCCCCACCCCAAAAAAAATTAAAATTAAAAATAAAGAAAATACAAATAACAAACCAAACTGTCAGACTAAAATAATCAGATTATCAAAAAATAAATAAAAAAGGGGATACTATTGGACAATATTTCCATATGTGCCCCAAATGCCCTAAGCGTCACATGCCCCCCCAGCAGCGTGTTCCACTACACGACCCCCGGTGTGTCCTCATACAATGCACTATATCACTGCACTATGGGGGTCATTCCGAGTTGATCGTAGCTGTGCTAAATTTAGCACAGCTACGATCATTCACACTGACATGCGGGGGGACGCCCAGCACAGGGCTATCCCGCCCCGCATGTCAGTGCTGGCCCCCCCGCAGAAGTTCAAAGGCAACGCACAGCGGCGATGCCTTTGCACCTCAAGAGTAGCTCCCGACCAGCGCAGCTTTAGCGTGCTGGCCAGGAGCTACTCATCACTCCCCGGCCCGCAGCCGCTGCGTGTGACGTCGCGCAGCCGCTGCGGCCCACCCCTTGTTCGGTCTGGCCACGCCTGCTTTGGCCGGACCGCGCCCACGAAACGGCGGCCAAATGCCGCCGTTACACCCCCCTGCCCAGCGACCGCCTCTGCCTGTCAATCAGGCAGAGGCGATCGTAGAGGCCCGACGTCCTTCGGCCGTCGGGCATGCACCGACGCACTGTGGCGCCGGCGAATGCGCAGTTCTGACCCGATCGCACCGCTGCGATAATCTGCAGCGTGCGATCGGGTCAGACTGACCCCCTATATCATAACACTTCATCACTGCACTACATTCCCCTATCCACTGCACTACATAACTATACATTCCCTACACGCTGAACTACACCACATGCCCTTATACACTGCAATACATACCCTATATGCTACACTACATCACTACACTACATCCCCTTATATGCTATACCACATCACTACACTACATGCCCCTATATACTGCAATACATTACTACACTACATACCCTATATGGTACACTACATCCCTACACTACATCCCCTTATATGCTATACCACATCACTACACTACATGCCCCTATATACTGCAATACATTACTACACTACATACCCTATATGGTACACTACATCCCTACACTACATCCCCTTATATGCTAACACAGTAGAAAAATTCAGGGATCTTGCAGCACAGGGGTTTCCAAAAGGGAATTCAGGAGGGCATGGACCGAATCCCAAAAGGGGACAATGATCGGACATGTCCACCATATATGGACCATAGTACCTCTGCAACCACAACCCCTCCAAAAATTTGGAGAAGAGGACGGGAAGAGTTTATTGAGTCAGAAGTATAATACCAGCGATAATAGATCTGTCTCTTTGATAGTGGTTGCAATAGAGCTCTTAGCTATCCCCAGTCTCATGTCGTCCTAATCCTCACCTTCTGGGGGAGGTCCAAGATCCTGTTCCCAAGCAGTTTCATGGGGTCTGGAAGAGGGAAGGGTGGGATAGAGGAGGAGGGCATAAAGCTAGGAAATTAAGCTTTTGGAGAGGGGGCGATTTTTACATAAATTTCAAAAGGAGTAATGTCACGAAGTACTGTGAGTGAGGGCAAGGAGCATAGAAAATGGCAAATTTGCTGAAATTCAAAGGGGTTGAGCGTCCGTGAAGGGATTTTCTGTTGTAGGTCAGGCAGGGATACTTACCTATGTGTTTTAAGAACCAGATTAGGGTCTTAGAGTTGGATGTGAGAAGAAAGGGCAGGTTCTCCATCCAATTAGGCCTACTTCGGGTCTTTGGACTTTTAGTCTCACAGAAGGGTAATTATGGCTTTCAACTGTATGGGTATGTTCAAAAGGCTTTCAAGCCTGATCATTGCTCTCTCACACTGCTTGGGGAAAAGTAGAGGCTCTGTGACAGAAACCTGCTCTTGAAATCCAGTGAGCTCTGTCTGGTAAAAACTTCTTGTATCTTTTTTTTTTTTCAGTGCATTAGGATTATCCTGTGTATGGTTTGTGCCGGATGGCAAGGTATTTAATTTGATGTTTATTTCTATTTAATTGTTTTTGCACAATAAAACTGGTTGAGAGTGAGACCAGTTGCAACAAACCAATGGACTTGGGTGATCTCACAGCTGCTGTATCCTGCCATCTTCCCCAGGAGATGGTACCTGTTCCCCTGACCCTATTACACTACTTATAGAGGAGAGAGCAGGAGAACAATAAGCAAAGAATGTATAGATATAGAGGAGAGAGTGCTTGGAGGTGATGTCACCTGTGAGAACTATAAATGGCGCTGACCCGGGAATAACCCATGTCAGAGCCGCAGCGTGAACAGGGTTTTGGTGTGAAAGGGGTAAAAGTAAAGAGGGTATAGACATAGAGGAGAGAGCAGAGGCAGTGTATGTTAAGTAGAACATAAACATAAACAGCACAGGGGCCAGATTCAGAGATGGATTCAGCTGCTGTACATCTTGAGTAAATAGACGCCTCCTGCATGCTTTTGTGATTTGCTGCTGTATCCAAAGACGCAGCATCGGATCATCTGCGTGACCCTTGACCATCTGTGCAGTGGCGGTTCTTGCCACGGGCAATCGGTACTTTTGCCCAGGGCGCCGCCTTCCGGAGGGCGCCGCACCAGGGCAAGATCCGCCACTGTGCCCCCCCGCAGTGCCCTGCTGTGCCCCCCCGCTTTGAAGGGAACCAGACGCGTAGCGTCTAGTTTCCCTTCATTGAGAGGACTTTAGTTGTGTGGTGCGCGATGACGTCATCGCGCACCGCACAGCAAAGGTCCTCTCCATGAAGGGAAACTAGACGCTATGGTCTAGTTTCCCTTCATGTAGAGGACCTTTGCTGTGCGATGCGCGATGACGTCATCGCGCACCGCACAGCATAGTGGCACAGACACTAGGGGTCATAATTGACCTCTAGTGTCTATGCTGTTCTATGGGAGAGATGTAATAACGTCTCTCCCATAGATCGAAGAGAGGAGAAGAGCGGCGCCGCCGGCGGATGGGGGTCTGCAGCGGTCTGGATCAGGAACGGGGATGGTAAGTATACTTTTTTTTAATTTATTTTTTCTTTCAGCGTCGTGACCACGCCCCCATTCGAAGCCATGCCCACATATTTTGTCCGGGGCGCCACAAAGCTAAGAACCGGCCCTGCATCTGTGTTTCCCTTAGGTTATTCAGGATGGCCGAGCTGTTCACACTGCTTTGGCCAATGAAGTTGCATCAAAGAATGTAGACACTGTCCTAGCTACCAGAGGTGTATCTAGGGTAGGGCGAGTGGGGCACGTGCCCTGGGCGCCTTGGCAGGCCCAGGAGAGGGGGGCGCCGTCGGCGGCCAGGGCATCATGCCCCACTCGCCCCTGTGTCCGGCCTCCGGCGGCGTTAGCCAATCAGAGCTTGCGGACCGGCTCCTGATTGGCTGCCGGTCCGCGAGCTCTGATTGCCTAGCGAACCGGCGCCACACAGCCGCCAGACGGCCGGAGACCTGGAGCGGTGAGGGGAAGGAGAGGCGCTGCGCTCTCCTCCCCTTCCATAGAGCAAGCAATGCCGGTGAGTGACCGGGGAGTGATGGGGGGGGAGAACACAGTGGGGCATGTAACTGGCACAGTGGGGCATGTAACTGCACAGTGAGGCATGTATCTGGCACAGTGGGGCATGTAACTGGCACAGTGGGGCATGTATCCGGCGCTGTGGGGCATGTAACTGGCACTGTGGGGCATGTATCCGGCACTGTGGGGCATGTATCCGGCACTGTGGGGCATGTAACTGGCACTGTGGGGCATTGTATCTGGCACTGTGGGGCATGTAACTGGCACTGTGGGGCATGTAACTGGCACTGTGGGGCAATATAACTGGCACAGTGGGGCATGTATCAGGCACAATGTGGGGCATGTATATGGCACAGTGGGGCATGTATCTGGCACTGTGGGGCATGTATCTGGCACAGTGAGGCATGTATCTGGCACAGTGGGTCATGTATCCGGCACTGTGGGGCAATGTAACTGGCACTGTGGGGCATTGTATCTGGCACTGTGGGGCAATGTATCTGGCACTGTGGAGCAATGTATCTGGCACTGTGGGGCATGTATCTGGCACTGTGGGGCATGTATCTGGCACTGTGGGGCAATGTAACTGGCACTGTGGGGCAATGTAACTGGCACTGTGGGGCAATGTAACTGGCACTGTGGGGCAATGTAACTGGCACTGTGGGGCATTGTATTTGGCACTGTGAGGCATGTAACTGCACAGTGAGGCATGTATCTGGCACAGTGGGGCATGTAACTGGCACAGTGGGGCATGTATCCGGCGCTGTGGGGCATGTAACTGGCACTGTGGGGCATGTATCCGGCACTGTGGGGCATGTAACTGGCACTGTGGGGCATTGTATCTGGCACTGTGGGGCATGTAACTGGCACTGTGGGGCATGTAACTGGCACTGTGGGGCAATATAACTGGCACAGTGGGGCATGTATCAGGCACAATGTGGGGCATGTATATGGCACAGTGGGGCATGTATCTGGCACTGTGGGGCATGTATCTGGCACAGTGAGGCATGTATCTGGCACAGTGGGGCATGTATCCGGCACTGTGGGGCAATGTAACTGGCACTGTGGGGCATTGTATCTGGCACTGTGGGGCAATGTATCTGGCACTGTGGAGCAATGTATCTGGCACTGTGGGGCATGTATCTGGCACTGTGGGGCATGTATCTGGCACTGTGGGGCAATGTAACTGGCACTGTGGGGCAATGTAACTGGCACTGTGGGGCAATGTAACTGGCACTGTGGGGCAATGTAACTGGCACTGTGGGGCATTGTATTTGGCACTGTGAGGCAATGTATCTGGCACTGTAGGGGCAATGTATCTGGCACTGTGGGGCATGTATCTGGCACTGTGGGGCAATGTAACTGGCACTGTGGGGCAATGTAACTGGCACTGTGGGGCATTGTATCTGGCACTGTGGGGCAATGTATCTGGCACTGTGGGGCATTGTATCTGGCACTGTGGGGCAATGTAACTGGCACTGTGGGGCATTGTATCTGGCACTGTGGGGCAATGTATCTGGCACTGTGGGGCATTGTATCTGGCACTGTGGGGCAATGTAACTGGCACTGTGGGGCATGTATCTGGCACTGTGGGGCAATGTAATTGGCACTGTGGGGCAATGTAACTGGCACTGTGGGGCATGTATCCGGCACTGTGGGGCAATGTAACTGGCACTGCAGGCCATTTTCAGTGGCCACACCCCTTCTGGTGTGTGGCCACGTTCATTTTTTCACCGCGCGCGCCTGCGACGCGCGCACATGCTTCTTTTCCTGTGTGTTTTGTTTTTTGTTTTGTTTTTTTTTTTGTTGTTTTTTTTTGGGGGGGGGGGTAGGCGCCATTTTCCATCTTGCCCTGGGCTCCGAAAACCCTAGCTACGCCTCTGCTAGCCACTCAGGGATATACGTAAACCACTGGTTTATGGTACATCTCCAATGTTGGGGCGACTACACATGGTTCACAGGTTGCCCAGCTCTGCCCATGCCCTGCCCCCAAATGCCAGCAGCCTGTCAATCATGCAGAGCCGCCCCACCATCGGAGACGTACGTCAACCAATGGTTTAAGTACATCTCTCAATTTAGCCCATATTTAGATGGTTAGTGCACAAAGATGAGACTGCTGCATAGCCATTATTGTAAGAAGGAAGTGCTTACTGTCGGTCTATGCTATTCATGCATCTGGAACACTGACCTGCCACTGTTTTCCTGTCTGCAGTGTCATCATTAGTATTGGCACTGTGGCAATAGGAGCAGCATGCTGCACAGGAACCAGCAATATTCAGCTGATAAACCCAGGAAAGTCATGTAGGTGAAGGATAGAAAATGTGTGTCTCATCTGCAGTGAACCTCCCCTCTGCAGCTGAAAGCATGTAACTGATCAACCAGAGCACCTGTGAAGAACTCCCTGGAAGGGGGAGGAGGAGTTTAAGGTTTAAAATCACTGAGCCATTTATTTGCATGACTGACGCCAGGAAAGCTGGCCAGTGACTAGGGAGTAGATCTCTGTTAGACAGTAATAGGACCATTTGGGAAGCCTCTTTGAGAAGCAGAGGACCTTTGACAGTGGTTAGTATGAACATTTCCTATGTGATGGTTGCTGGTCTGTGGTCATTCTAACGAAATAAAGTCCTGAGTCAGTGTGTGCTTCCATTACACAGTTTCTTTGTCACAGCACTTACACCCACCCCATGCCGGTTGCAAAAGCTCCGTCAGAAACAGGCATCCCATCTCTGTCCTCAGGCTCCAAAAGAGCATGGACTGTCAGCATGCAGAACCACAATGCTCCTATGGCACTTCTACCAGATGGATCTGTTCTGCGCATCCGCAAGGTAACTGCCCAGTTGCCACCCAGTTCATGCAGAGACAGATACGTTGATGGATGGCTCAATCCATCTGCACTCTCAATCTCCACCCGTATGCGTATGTGTGGTGCAGCACATTTGCAGTCTGCAATCGCTTTCTAAGATGCATGCACAGGTTGCAAATATTTACCAAATCCCTCCGCATTTGGACTTGTGCTAGCTATGAATCAGGCACAAAATGTTTAGGCTTGTTGAAACGTGGCACTGAACTATTTGGTGTATCTCCCACAGGTCACTTTTCAGACTTCCTAATTCTGGCCTCACAGACATCGATCTAGTAATCTGGCATATTTGATGGGCAAAATGTCAAAGACCTTATTATATGGGGCAATCATAGTACTATTTCATTCCCTTTTGGATGAACATATTTGGACGCAAATTGGTAGTTTTAGAATACAGCACATGTATCAGGGCCAATGTATGAATTTTTGTGTTGGTCCATACTTTTCTATATCAGATTGATCGTTGCAATATCTGTCATTCTGTGAAATTGGCGTCACGGACAGGAACTACACAGTGACAATCTGATAGCAGCGCAGGGGAGCCTGTTTCTGGTGGATCTCTCTCATCTAGCATGGGGCTGATACTAATGATAACAATTGTGGTTCCCATTTTGCAGACGCATCGATCTTCACATTAACTCTATGGAAATTTACATTAGCATAAGGTATTAAATAAGGTTTCCGTGGCTGCCCGCAACTACTGCTACTTTGAGTAAAAATCTGAATCAGCCCCATTGTCAAGTAAACTGTCATCCCAAATTATAAATGAATGTTGGCTCTCTAAACACATGCGGCGTAATTAACAACTATCAATCTTTACAATGAGCAGTCACAATTTTTTTACTCAAATCTCTCACATAGAATAATGTACCTGTTCATTTTTAGATTAATCATCATAAATCATCAAAATGTTATATTGTATCAGATCATTAAAAATAGGAATTAAAGTTTATCTTACCTAGACATGTATGCGTTCAATCATTCAGTAGTACAATAGTATCCACTGGTGCTCAGAATTGTTTCAAAGTTTGTCAAATGGAAGCTTGTAGTTAAACAATTCAAACTAAATCAACCAGGATGAAAATGTTCAGCCATGTTCAGTGTATAGAATTTCTCCCCCAAATTCATGAGTCTCCTGGAAATACCAGGAGATTGGGCAAGTATAGAATTGGCCTCATAAATAAATGATAAATGGCAAAAAAAAAAATGGAAGCTGTAAATGTGAACTTTGAATTTGAGTTAACAGTTTAAAAGTATATAGGGGTCTATTCGGGATGCGGTCAAGATCCCGCCGGATGGAATCCCGGCGGTCGAAATACCGACACCAGGATCCCGACCGGCACAATCCCGACATATTCTCCCTCTGTGGGTGTCCTGACATTTTTCAGAGGCGATCGCTAGGCAACGACGGCTGGCATGCGTCGGCGCACTGCGGCGCCGGCGCATGCGCAGTTACGACCCGATCGCTACGCTGCGAGAAACTGCAGCGAGCGATCGGGTCGGAATGACCCCCATAGTCTGTAACATGGCAGTTAGGAGCTGATTGGCTGGTGCAATTTATCACTGACAGTGAAATGTATCACTCATTGATAAATTAGCCCAATAATATACACACCATGGTAGTCAGACCTTGTGACATTTCCAAGATTGTTTTTTTTTTTAAATGCTTTTTCAAGTGAATAGGAAAGTAGTGCATAGAAAATAATGCAGACCACTCAGTTCTGACCATCTGAAATGCTGAAAAGTATGTTCTGTTTTTAAATTAGTAAAAATGTAGGAAAATAAGAAATGAAAAAAAGGGGAAATCATCACATTATATTGTATATCAGCCATGTCAGGTGTAACTTACAATTTATTACACGTGAAATATATTAAAATCTTACTTTAGAGAGGCCTATTTATCAAAGCATATTTGTTGTGATATTCGTACCCACAAATATTAAGTACCACCTGAATGCATCTTTAGGGGATTGCAGCAGATATTGGCGATATCTGTTTCAATCCTACTGTTTTTATTTAAATGCAGCTCCCATAGGTTTCTCTGGGGGATTGGCCCCAGTAGCAAACACCATCTACAAGTGGTGTTAGCTATTGTAGCCTATGAAGGTGCGGAACACTCTGCAAAAGTAACTGAGACATAGATCTGGCACTCTCGGCTTAAACATTCGCGGTCAGCAGAAGGGTGGCTGGTTCCAGAGACTGAAGGCGATCACTTTACTTTTACACATCGCAGGGACGGGTTCCTACCGCATGAATATTCATACATCCCGGCTATACATAATTTGTTATTGCCGCAATGAGCAGCAATAATAAAATAGAATTATTAGGTCTAAAGCCCAATAATTAATAAGAGGTTTGTGTACAGGTGGCAAGACAATAATTCTGAACTGATGTACACATCTGAATTGATCAATGATCGGGAATGCTGTATATTTTGTAATATGACATTTTATATGAAGTTCTTTGAAGTATGCAAATTCTCATCATGTGACGCAAGCCTAACAAAGTAGGAATAAGTGAAATGAACATACGTCTTCCTCTGGCCATTTAAAAAAAATTTAATTGTAGGTAGAGAAATATAATCACGCCATAAACTGCCATTACCGGTTTACATTTTCCCATCGACTTAAGACTATCTGGAATCCTGAGCATCCTACAGCTACTTTTCATCATACCATGTTCCTGATCATCCACTGGTAGAGACATCATAGTGGAGGCACCTCTCCCAATATGCTGCATTGAGGACTGAGCCTAGGGCTTGATTAATGGCCACATGGACCTATGCTGAAAACAATCACGGGCCTATTGAGAGAAGTATGTGACCAGTGGGGTGTGACCAGTGAGGTGTGAGGGTGGCCAATGCCACCTGGGCATGTACACCCCTACACTATCAGCCCCAATGTAGGTAAAAGTATAAAAAAATTACAGCATTTTGTGACGAAAACAGAAACACAATTTTAATACTAAAGGTTTATGGCTGTCCGTGTGGCCAACGGATGTCATGATGGTGGGTCTATTTGTATGTGGAGGCCTGGAGGTGTAGCTCCAAATGCCACATTGTTAATCTTGCCCTGACTGAGCCCTATTCTGATTGTTACACAAGTTTGAATTCGGTCTAACTAGTGCGATTGAGCAAACTGTGCTGAATACGCATCACTTGGTATATAAAAGTGATTCTGAGGGGGGGTGTATTAATGTCCGAGGGGGGCCATGTGCAGTGAGCTCCTTATTCTAAGCTGTGCCCCAAACTCCCCTTCACATTCTAACTCTTCTGCAAGTGAATCCTCCCAATGCGGTGCCGCCTTCCCAGCAGTGAGGTCAGTGGCTGGGTCTGAGAGAAGAAACAAATCTGTACACTAAAGTAAAATACAGAAGATAGTGGGCGCTGTTTTTAGGGAAAAAATAATTAAATAAAATAATTTAATTTCTACTTAATGATGTTGTTCTATTTCTCTAGCTGCCCACAGTTGGGGATCTGGATATCCCCCAAACTAGAAACAACCAAAATATACACAATAATGTGGGCGCTCTGAAAAATATAATTACAAACAGCTGCTGGTTTTGTAAAATATAAAAATATTTTTATTAATATAACTCCTGATTAGTTTCTAGATCTTATATGTATCACAATAAAACATTTATCCCAATAATAAAACATTTAAAAAGAACCAATGTCCCAATGCTCAAGACTTGCTGACAGTCCTGCAGATACGCTGGTGATTAGTATATAAATGCCTCTGATGAAACCGCCCCCTAAAGAGGCGGAGAAACGCGTCAGGTGACTGATCTTTGAACGTGGAACGCAGGTGGAACGCAAAACCGGAAGCCGGAAGCACCGAACCCGGAAGCCGCGAACCGCGGCCAAGCACGGCGTCCTCTGCAACTCAGGGCTTGCTGCCTATACCGCTCCACCCGACAGCTAAGTGGTGTAAGAAGGTATAGATCACCATTACCTCTTGAAATAACCCCCCAGCATCGGGGAATTACCACCGAGCGATCTGTCTGGAAGCACGAGTGAGATCTAATTTCCAGTTACAACACAGATGTGGAACTGTTCACAATACATGCCACCTATTATTGGATTCAATTAACCAGTCCGGACTTGGTGAAGTATAATAAGTTATCAAATACAACGAACTGCCTATACTAATTTGGTATTAAGCCAAAAATTGCATGCTAAGTATCATTAATTACTAACAGCCGGCATTTATATACTAATCACCAGCGTATCTGCAGGACTGTCAGCAAGTCTTGAGCATTGGGACATTGGTTCTTTTTAAATGTTTTATTATTGGGATAAATGTTTTATTGTGATACATATAAGATCTAGAAACTAATCAGGAGTTATATTAATAAAAATATTTTTATATTTTACAAAACCAGCAGCTGTTTGTAATTATATTTTTCGGAGCGCCCACATTATTGTGTATATTTTGGTTACACTAAAGTAGTCTCACTACTGCAGCCAAGACCGGCCACTGCTGTCCCCTATATACAGGCAGGGAGGCTGCGGGCAGGAAGCCAGGTACTGGCTACTACTCACCCCACTCACTGTGCACAGGCGGCTGCTGCTTGCAGTTTGGCTCCACATCTCCGTCCTCCCCTGCTGTGCTGCCGAGCTCCGGTCTCATCCTGCACTTCCTGAATTGCTCACATGACCAATCCAAAGTGTCCATCAGAGCTCAAGCACATCCATCATTGTCAGGCATGCCTCCATTGGCTCATATTCTTTGCTGCTTTTTGGCCGCCATGTGGCCCCGTTCTGCTCTACAGGCATTGCCTGACTATGAAGGGCTGAGCTCTCGATGCTTCCCCTCTCGTCTCTCCCTGCAATTCCAGGGAGCACCGCTAATATGGCAAGTTTTGCAATACTACAAAGAGGATGCTGCGAAGTCATAAATATCTTCTTTGTATTCTTGTAATCATTTTTAAAGTCAAAACTCTGAAGTATGACCTACCCTGACTTCACGTCACGGCTTCCCAGTGATATTTGAAAAGATGGCACATGTGCACAAAATACTATAGCAAAAGGTTCTGGCAGAGTGCTGGAGGCTTTGCTTTCATTGTGCGAAGATGGTGTCACGTAGGAGGAGGGGCCGACCTGTCAGCACCAGGTAGATATGCTTTGAGGGAAAGGTGTGCAGAGTGGATTCCCCACTGAACCCCCTGTGTGCATAACACACCCTGCACCCGTTTTACATCTATGATTCTGAGTCATAGGCATCTCAATCTTTTTCTCTGCATTCATCAAATGGACGTTAATTGGTTGTAATGGGGTGCTTGCACATAAGAGAAAAGTACCGTGGCTTGTGGGTGTGCAGTTTTTACCTAATCTGAGTTGTACGTATGCCGAATGGACACCTATTCCAGTCATTATCTCTTGCACGCAGCATAGGATTGGTGAAAGTACTATTACTGGTGGTCATACCTCTCAACTTCTGTCACTTTGGAAACGGGACATACCGCGCCGGAGCCCGAAAAGGGGTGGGGCTTCAGTAGAGGGGTGGGCCTCGCGATAAGGGGGCATGGCCTATTGCTGCGACCCCCATTTTTGGGGCATGTCCAGCTCTCCATGAACTGCTGGACAGCCCCCGGCTCCCCTCCTTGTGCTGATAGATGCCGTGCACATGCGCATGGCATCTATTCAGCGTGAACACTGGCTGCTTTGCAAAGCAGAGCAGCGGTGATCACTACCTCTCCCAACTGCCCCCCCGCCCGCTGGACCCTGCGACCCGCGGGAGGGACAGCGGGACAGTGTCCAATTAGCAGGACTGTCCCGCTGAAATCGGAATAGCTGGGAGGTATTCTGGTGGTGACGGCTGCTCTCGCAGATGAAGGGCTGGTGGTGGTGCACATGAATACAGGTGGATAATCGCATTAGATCGCTCGCTGAATATGTAACAAAGGAGGTCATTCCGAGTTGTTCGCTCGCAAGCGGATTTTAGCAGATTTGCTCATGCTAAGCCGCCGCCTACTGGGAGTGAATCTTAGCATCTTAAAATAGCGAACGATGTATTCGCAATATTGCGATTACACACCTCGTAGCAGTTTCTGAGTAGCTCCAGACTTACTCGGCATCTGCGATCAGTTCAGTGCTTGTCGTTCCTGGTTTGACGTCACAAACACACCCAGCGTTCGCCCAGACACTCCTCCGTTCCTCCGGCCACTCCTGCGTTTTTTCCGGAAACGGTAGCGTTTTTTCCCACACGCCCATAAAACGGCCTGTTTCCGCCCAGTAACACCCATTTCCTGTCAATCACATTACGATCGCCAGAACGATGAAAATGCCGTGAGTAAAATTCCTAAGTGCATAGCAAATTTACTTGGCGCAGTCGCAGTGCGGACATTGCACATGCGCATTAAGCGGAAAATCGCTGCGATTCGAAGATTTTTACCGAGCGAACAACTCAGAATGAGGGCCAAATTGCAGATGTTAAGGACAACTTCCCCACTCCTTTTCCTGCTTGATACATCAGCTCCTAATTATGTACTGTAGGGATACGCTATGGTATAGAATGTTACATAATGCAGATACAATGAGAAAGGAACTTACCTGTCAGCTTTTCTGCAGTGTACGTGCTCCAGGACTCAATGATAAGCGAGAAAATGCCCTGCAACAAAACAGGAAGCTCACAGTCAGTAATGCACAGACAGGAATCATTTATATATATATTAGCAGCAATATGTTTCCGCTGTGATGGATGTGACAACTTTTATCTGTGTGGATAATATTAATTCCACAACACATGTAAATGCATATAATAATTTAGCATTCAGATATATGAAGAGAAGTTGAGTTTGAAGAAAGAGGGTTGTGTGTTAGCGGTTGTTGCATGTACATTCACAGATCACCACTAGCTGCTTTTGTGCACTGCATAATAGTGGTCATTCCGAGTTGATCGCTCACTAGCAGTTTATAGCAGCCGTGCAAACGCTATGCCGCCGCCCACTGGGAGTGTATTTTAGCTTAGCAGAAGTGTGAACGAATGTATCGCAGAGCGGCTACAAAGTTTTTTTGTGCAGTTATAGAGTAGCTGAAAACCTACTCAGCGCTTGCGATCACTTCAGACTTAGTTCCTGTTTTGACATCACAAGCCCACCCTGCGTTCGCCCAGCCTTGTCTGCGTTTTTCCTGGTAAAGCCTGCGTTTTTCTAAACACTCCCTGAAAACGGTCAGTTGACACACAGAAACGCCCACTTCATGTCAATCACTCTGCAGCCACCAGTGTGACTGAAATGCTTCGCTAGACCCTGAGCAAAACTACATTGTTCGTTGTGCCCGTAGGACGCACATGCGCATTGCACGGCATACGCATGCGCAGATTGCTGTTTTTTAGCCTGATCGCTGCGCTGCGAACAAATGCAGCTAGCGATCAACTCGGAATGACCCCCAATGTACTGGTAGATACTGAGTAATTGTCAGTAGGAGGGGACAGAGACTGGGAGTAGTAAACAGAATCAGAGACAGAGGCTGGGAGTAGTAAACAGAATCAAAGGACAGAGATAGAGGCTGGGAGTAGTGATCAGTGTCAGGCGACAGAGACTGGGAGTAGTGATCAGTGTAAGAGGACAGGGACAGAGACTGGGAGTAGTGATCAGTGTGAGAGGACGGAGACAAGGAGTGGTGATCACTGTCAGAGGACAGATACAGCAAGCTATATTGCATCTGCTGATTATCACAAATGAATACCACGATTGCATAGCTAGGTAATGAATAGCTGATCTATTGTTATAAGCAGATTTAAAATGGTTTTATTGTAAGTTATTTGGGGAATCTATGATGGTCTCATCCCCACGCACCATTTGTTTGTTTATGTTTTATTGCTTCAAATGGGTGATGGGCTAGGGGTGGGTTCAATCAATCAATCAATCAATCAATCAATCAATGTGCTTACAAACACATGTTTGTTGATCTTGATATTAATGGGCTGAATCAGTCTGGGATGAATGTTTGTAAGGATGTCGTCTGTGACTTATACTGGACTTAAACTGAAATGAAATAACAAACAAATGCAAAAAATCCTTCAAAGGCCACCAATACTTGGACTGCATCCCAACTACAAACGTATGTTCTCTACTAATATTCTCCTATCCTCACTGACTCAGGAAACTATACAATCACTTTCTGCAAAAAACACCGGTAATGCAATTTGTAATCGGACCATGCAAATACCTGAAAAACAACTTTTGCACTGAGAAGCATAGTTAATGAAGGAACACCGACTTGCTATTTGCAAACACTGTGTAATTTTCCATCTTGCATCAGCAAAACATTTGCCTTACTGTTAACCTGTAGACATTACCCACTTTTTAAATACTTGCAAATCGTCTTTATTTCTGCAATACCACTACTCTCTCATTCAACCACCACTCCTCCTCCTATTCTCATTTTACTACTACTATTTAGCCCATCCACACTATGGCCAGGCTGGCAACATCCCCTGTTAATCCTTGTCTTCCTAATCCTTTATTCTGGTTCCGGTATGAATGGTCGACAATGTTAAGTTCGACACTTATTAGGTCGACCACTATTGGTTGACATTGACATGGTCGACATGGACAAATGGTCGACACATGAAAAGGTCAACATGAGTTTTTCACTTTTTTTTCTTTTTTGGAACTTTTTCATACTTTACGAACCACGTGGACTATGATTGGGAATGGTAACCTGTGCCGAGCGCAGCAGTAGCGGAGCGAGGCACTTTGCCCGAAGAATGCGAACCATGCGAGGGGATGCGGTGCACTAATTGGGGTTCCCCGTCACTTTACGCAGAAAATGACACAAAAAAACCTCATGTCGACCTTTTACTGTGTCGACCATTTGTCCATGTCGACCATGTCAATGTCAACAAATAGTAGTCGACCTTAACATTGTCGACCATCTGAACGGATACCCTTTATTCTGTCCCCTGGTACCACCTCTATCCTTCTCTCCCAATCTCCTGCATCTCATCCCCTCTCTTCTTCTCTGTCGACCATCCTGCCCTCTGCCTCCCTTCTCCTCCTCTTCTGTTTCCCCACTGAAATGTACTTCTGCCCCTTCACAGGCTCTCTACCCCACCACTCAACCCTGCTCTCTCCCTCCTCTGCCTGTCACCTCATCTCTCCTCCACCACTATCATACTGCACTCCCTCAATGCCTCACTCCTGCAGTCACCATTCCTAGACAAGGACTCAGCACCATCAATACACCCTCTATATCCTTCCCTTCCAAATGAATCTTACCTCAGCGCTACAGCAACCCTGATAATCTCATTCACATCTCTCCCACAAACTCCTACCCCCTATCCTGTGCCCTCTGGAATGCCAGATCTGTTTGCAACAAACTGGCCCCTACTCATGACCTTTTTATTTCCAACTCCCTGCATCTTCTAGCCATTACAGAAACCTGGATTACTCCATATGACACCACTTCTCCTGCTGCTCTCTATGCTGGGGGCCTCACATTCTCACATACACCCCAACCCGGGGAACACCATGGTGGTGGTTTTGGGGTCCTTTTACCCTCTAGCTACGCTTACCAACTTATACCTCCAGAACCATCCCTTACATTCTCTACTTTGAGGTCCATGCGATACACCTCTATCAACCTACTAATCTTCGAGTTGCTGTCATCTACCGTCCACCTGGTGCTTCCTCCATATTCCTCGACAACTTTGCTTCCTGGTTACCTCACTTCCTCTCTTCTGACATTCTCTCCATTATCCTAGGTGATTTCAACATCCCTATCGATAACCCTACAAAATCACCTGCCTCTAAACTCCTTAACCTCACCTCTTCACTTGGTCTCTCCGAGTGGACCACCTCACCCTCCCTTGTGAATGGGAGCTCACTGGATCTGGTTTTCACTCACCACTGCAATATTTCTGATTTCTCCAATTCCCCTTTTCCCCTCTCTGACCACCACCTGCTCTCTTTCAACTTATCTATCTCCGCTTCCATATCTCTCCCTCCTAAGGCTACCATCACCAAGCGTAACATTGAGGCTATTGACTCCTCATCCCTATCCTCCCTGTTCGATTCACTTCTCTCTCATGCCCTGAACAAGCCACATTCCTATACAATGCATCTCTTACTTCTGCTCTTGACTCTGTCGCTCCACCAACCACTATTCACCCTCGCACATCAACACCTCAACCCTGGCACACCAAATGCACCAGATATCTTCAAAAATGCTCACGTACTGCCGGGCAACAGTGGAGGAAATCATGCTCTAAGGCAGACTTCCTCCATTTTAAATTTATGCTCTCATCCTTCAGTGCTGCCCTTTCAGACGCTAAACAATCATACTTCAAAATTCTCATCTCTACCCAGTCTTCCAACCCCCCGGCGCCTCTTTGCCCCTGTGAACACCCTCCTCTGCCCACTACCACCTCCTCTCCCATCCTCATTGTCTGCTCTTGACTTTGCCACTAATTTTACATCCAAGATTGACTCCATATGTCAGGACATCACATCCCACCAGACCAGCAACCAACCACCACCCATCCCTTGCCAACCCTCCCCTTCCCTCTCACCAACTCTGACATCTTTCTCCCATGTATCTGGTGAGGAAGTTATGGTCCTCATCCATTCCTCCCCCTCCACCACCTCCCCACTTGACCTTATTCCCTCCCACCTCCTCCACTATCTCTCTCCTTCTGCCTGTTCCCATCTTACCCACCTTCTCAATCTCTCCTTCTCATCAGGCACTGCTCCCTCTGCCTTCAAGCATGCTCTTGTCTCCCCTATTCTTAAAAAACCTACCCTTGATCCAAACACCCTCTCCAACTATCGACCCATCTCTCTCCTCCCTTTTGCCTCCAAACTCCTTGAGCGTATTGTCTATAACCGCCTCACTGCCTTTCTTTCTTCCCACTCTCTGCTTGACCCATTCCAGTCTGGTTTCCGTTCTCTCCACTCCACTGAAACTGCCCTCACAAAAGTCTGCAATGTCCTCCATGCAGCCAAATCTAAGGGCCACTACTCTCTGCTTATTCTTCTTGACCTCTCTGCTGCTTTTGACACTGTGGACCACCCTCTCCTTCTGCAAATACTTCACTCTCTTGGTCTGCACGATACTGCCCTCTCCTGGTTGTCCTCCTACCTCTCTGATCGTTCCTTCTCTGTATCCTCTCATGACGCTACCTCCCCCCCACTTCCTCTAACTGTTGGCGTCCCCAAGGTTCTGTTCTTGGTCCTCTCCTTTTCTCTCTCTATACGTCCTCTTTAGGTGAACTCATTAGTTCTTTTAACTTCCAATATCACCTCTATGCTGATGATACTCAAATCTACCTTTCCTCCCCTGACCTCTCCTCACTCGTACCTCCAACTGTCTCTCTGCTATCTCTTCCTGGATGTCCCAGCGCTTTCTTAAACTTAACATGTCCAAGACTGAGCTGATAATCTTCCCACCCTCCCGCACAACCTCACCTCCCACAATCTCATTATCCATTGATGCCACGACTATCTCCTCTAGCCCCCAAGTACGCTGTCTTGGCGTAACCCTTGACTCCTCCCTCTCCTTCAAACCACACATTCAGCACCTCTCACAAACCTGTCATTTTCATCTCAAAAACATTTCCAGGATCAGACCCTTTCTCAGCCAGGATGCCACCAAGATCATTATCCACTCACTGATGATTATTTCCAGACTGGATTACTGTATTCTCCTAACTGGCCTTCCTGACAATTACCTTTCTCCACTCCAGTCTATCCTCAATGCTGCAGCCCAGCTCATCTTCCTCATCAAACGCACTACATCCACCTCCCCTCTCCTACAAGCCCTTCACTGTCTCCCCTTCCCTTTCAGAATCCAATTCAAACTTCTCATACTCACTTACAAAGCCCTCACCCACTCCTCTCCCATTTACATCTCTGACCTTATCTCCTTTTACACTCCCACCTGTCCTCTTCATTCTGCTAATGCACGCCGACTGTCCTGCGTACTGATTACTTCCTCCCACTCCTATCTCCAAGATTTTTCACGTGCTGCTCCCTTTCTCTGGAATTCTCTACTTCTCCCCCTCAGACTCTCCACCTCTCTAGAGAACTTCAAACGGGCTCTTAAGACCCACTTCTTTACCAAACCCAGCCAAATCTCATCCTAACCCTCTGTCCCACTTTCGGTCTACCCCTGTCTGTCTGCCCATCCCCTTTAGAATGTAAGCTGTCACGAGCAGGGCCCTCTTCCCACATGTGCTTATCCTTTTCTTACTTTAATAATCCTCAACTGCCCAAATCCTACAGTTTTCGGCCACCTTGATACTTAGCTCAGTGTCGTCTACTGATGTAGTTATGCTTAGTTATCCTGTACTTGTCCTATATTGTCTTCAACTGTAAGTTACTGTTTTCCTCATGTGCATATGTACTCTGTAATTGGGCGCTGCGGAACCCTCGTGGTGCCATATTAATAAAGGATGATAATAATAATAATAATAAATACAGACTTTGAGCAGTGATCAGTGTCAGGGGACAGAGAATGGGAGGAGTGATCAGTGGACGAGGACAGAAACTGGGAGTAGTGATCATTGTCAGGAGACAGACTGGGAGTAGTGATCAGTGTCAGGGGACAGAGACAGATACTGGGAGTAGTGATCAGTATCAGGGGACAGAGACCAGAGACTGGGAGTAGTGATTACTTTCAGACAAAGGAGACAGTGACTAGGAGTAGTGACCAGTGTCAGGGGACAGAGGCTGAAGGGTTATCAGTGGAAGAAGACAGAAACTGGGAGTAGTGATCAATGTCAGGGGACAGAGACAGAGACAGACTAGGATTAGTGATCACCATAAGAGGACAGAGACTGGGAGTAGTGATCAGTGTCAGGGGACAAAGACAGAGACTGGGAGTAGTGATCAGTGTCAGGGGACAGAGACAGAAACAGACCAGGATTAGTGATCACCATAAGAGGACAGAGACTGGGAGTAATGATCAGTGTCAGGGGACAAAGACAGAGACTGGGAGTAGTGATCAGTGTCAGGGGACAGAGACAGAGACTGGGAGTAGTGATCAGTGTCAGGGGACAGAGACAGACACTGGGAGTAGTGATCAGTGTCAGGGGACAGAGACAGACACTGGGAGTAGTGATCAGTGTCAGGGGACAGAGAAAGAGACTGGGAGTAGTGATCAGTGTCAGGGGACAGAGACTGGGAGTAGTGACCAGTGTCAGGGGACAGAGGCTGAAGAGTAATCAGTGGAAGAAGACAGAAACTGGGAGTAGTGATCAATGTCAGGGGACAGAGACAGAAACAGACTAGGATTAGTGATTACCATAAGAGGACAGAGACTGGGAGTAGTGATCAGTGTCAGGGGACAAAGACAGAGACTGGGAGTAGTGATCAGTGTCAGGGGACAGAGACTGGGAGTAGTGATCAGTGTCAGGGGACAGAGACAGACACTGGGAGTAGTGATCAGTGTCAGGGGACAGAGACTGGGAGTAGTGATCAGTGTCAGCGGACAGAGACAGACACTAGGAGTAGTGATCAGTGTCAGGGGACAGAGACAGAGATTGGGAGTAGTGATCAGTGTCAGGGGACAGAGACAGAGACTGGGAGTGGTGATCAGTGTCAGGGGACAGAGACAGAGACTGGGAGTGGTGATCAGTGTCAGGGGACAGAGACAGAGACTGGGAGTAGTGATCAGTGTCAGGGGACAGAGACAGAGACTGGGAGTAGTGATCAGTGTCAGGGGACAGAGACAGAGACTGGGAGCAGTGATCAGTGTCAGGGGACAGAGACAGAGACTGGGAGTAGTGATCAGTGTCAGGGGACAGAGACAGAGACTGGGAGTAGTGATCAGTGTCAGGGGACAGATACAGAGACTGGGAGTAGTGATCAGTGTCAGGGGACAGAGACTGGGAGTAGTGATCAGTGTCAGGGGACAGAGACTGGGAGTAGTGATCAGTGTCAGGGGACAGAGACTGGGAGTAGTGATCAGTGTCAGGGGACAGAGACAGAGACTGGGAGTAGTGATCAGTGTCAGGGGACAGAGACAGAGACTGGGAGTAGTGATCAGTGTCAGGGGACAGAGACAGAGACTGGGAGTAGTGATCAGTGTCAGGGGACAGAGACAGAGACTGGGAGTAGTGATCAGTGTCAGGGGACAGAGACAGACACTGGGAGTAGTGATCAGTGTCAGGGGACAGAGACTGGGAGTAGTGATCAGTGTCAGGGTACAGAGACTGGGAGTAGTGATCAGTGCCAGGGGACAGAGACTGGGAGTAGTGATCAGTGTCAGGGGACAGAGACAGAGACTGGGAGTAGTGATCAGTGTCAGGGGACAGAGACAGACACTGGGAGTAGTGATCAGCGTCAGGGGACAGAGACAGAGACTGGGAGTAGTGATCACTTTCAGAGAACAGAGACAGAGACTGGGAGTAGTGATCAGTGTCAGGGGACAGAGACAGAGACTGGGAGTAGTGATCAGTGTCAGGGGACAGAGACAGAGACTGGGAGTAGTGATCAGTGTCAGGGGACAGAGACAGAGACTGGGAGTAGTGATCAGTGTCAGGGGACAGAGACAGACACTGGGAGTAGTGATCAGTGTCAGGGGACAGAGACTGGGAGTAGTGATCAGTGTCAGGGTACAGAGACTGGGAGTAGTGATCAGTGCCAGGGGACAGAGACTGGGAGTAGTGATCAGTGTCAGGGGACAGAGACAGAGACTGGGAGTAGTGATCAGTGTCAGGGGACAGAGACAGACACTGGGAGTAGTGATCAGCATCAGGGGACAGAGACAGAGACTGGGAGTAGTGATCACTTTCAGAGAACAGAGACAGAGACTGGGAGTAGTGATCAGTGTCAGGGGACAGAGACAGACACTGGGAGTAGTGATCAGCGTCAGGGGACAGAGCCAGAGACTGGGAGTAGTGATCAGTGTCAGGGGACAGAGACAGACACTGGGAGTAGTGATCCAGTGTCAGGGGACAGAGACTGGGAGTAGTGATCAGTGTCAGGGGACAGAGACAGAGACTGGGAGTAGTGATCACTTTCAGAGAACAGAGACAGGGGGGGTAATTCAGACCTGATCGGTAGGGTGCGTTGTTCGCATCCCAGCGATCAGGTAATCGCCGCCTACAGGGGAGGGTACTGGATGTGTGCAGGTGTGCGATCGCATTTGTAGCAGAACTGCAAAAACATAAGTTTGTGCAGTTTCTGCTCAGCCCAGGACTTACTCAGCCGTTGCGGTCCCTCCTGTGTTTTTACGGACACTACTTAAAAATGGTCAGTTGCCATGCCACAAATGCCTTCTTCCTGTCAATCTCCTTGCGAATGTCAGTGCGTTCGGAATTTTACGCACCATCCCATCACTGACCGGCGCTCCCCGTTGCTGCGGTCCGTCGTGCCTGCGCATTGCAGTGGATACGCAGTTCAGACCTGATCGCCCGCTGAGCGAAAACACACAGCAGCAATCAGGTCTGAATTAGCCCCAGGGACTAGGAGTAGCGATCAGTGTCAGGGGACAGAGACTGGGAGTAGTGATCATTGTCAGGAGACAGAGACTGGGAGTAGTGATCAGTGTCAGAGGACAGAGACTGGGAATACTAAACTGAGTGAGGTGACAGGGACTGGGAGTACAGTGTCAGAGAATAGATACTAGGAGTAGTGATCAGTGTCAGAGGACAGAGACAGAGACTGGGAGTAGTGATCAGTGTCAGGGGACAGAGACAGAGACTGGGAGTGGTGATCAGTGTCAGAGGACAGAGACAGAGACTGGGAGTAGTGATCAGTGTCAGGGGACAGAGACAGAGACTGGGTGTAGTGATCAATGTCAGAGGACAGAGACAGAGACTGGGAGTAGTGATCAGTGTCAGGGGACAGAGACAGAGACTGGGAGTGGTGATCAGTGTCAGAGGACAGAGACAGAGACTGGGAGTAGTGATCAGTGTCAGGGGACAGAGACAGAGACTGGGTGTAGTGATCAGTGTCAGAGGACAGAGACAGAGACTGGGAGTAGTGATCAGTGTCAGGGGACAGAGACAGAGACTGGGAGTAGTGATCAGGGTCAGAGGACAGAGACAGAGACTGGGAGTGGTGATCGGTGTCAGGGGACAGAGACAGAGACTGGGAGTGGTGAACAGTGTCAGAGGACAGAGACTGGGAGTGGTGATCAGTGTCAGAGGACAGAGACAGAGACTGGGAGTAGTGATCAGTGTCAGGGGACAGAGACAGAGACTGGGTGTAGTGATCAGTGTCAGGGGACAGAGACAGAGACTGGGAGTAGTGATCAGTGTCAGGGGACAGAGACAGAGACTGGGAGTGGTGATCAGTGTCAGAGGACAGAGACAGAGACTGGGAGTAGTGATCAGTGTCAGGGGACAGAGACAGAGACTGGGAGTGGTGATCGGTGTCAGGGGACAGAGACAGAGACTGGGAGTGGTGAACAGTGTCAGAGGACAGAGACTGGGAGTGGTGATCAGTGTCAGAGGACAGAGACAGAGACTGGGAGTAGTGATCAGTGTCAGGGGACAGAGACAGAGACTGGGTGTAGTGATCAGTGTCAGGGGACAGAGACAGAGACTGGGAGTAGTGATCAGTGTCAGGGGACAGAGACAGAGACTGGGAGTGGTGATCAGTGTCAGAGGACAGAGACAGAGACTGGGAGTAGTGATCAGTGTCAGGGGACAGAGACAGAGACTGGGAGTAGTGATCAGTGTCAGAGGACAGAGACAGAGACTGGGAGTGGTGATCAGTGTCAGAGGACAGAGACAGAGACTGGGAGTAGTGATCAGTGTCAGGGGACAGAGACAGAGACTGGGTGTAGTGATCAGTGTCAGGGGACAGAGACAGAGACTGGGAGAAGTGATCAGTGTCAGGGGACAGAGACAGAGACTGGGAGTGGTGATCAGTGTCAGAGGACAGAGACAGAGACTGGGAGTAGTGATCAGTGTCAGGGGACAGAGACAGAGACTGGGAGTAGTGATCAGTGTCAGGGGACAGAGACAGACACTGGGAGTAGTGATCAGTGTCAGAGGACAGAGACAGAGACTGGGAGTAGTGATCAGTGTCAGGGGACAGAGACAGAGACTGGGAGTAGTGATCAGTGTCAGGGGACAGAGACTGGGAGTAGTGATCAGTGTCAGAGGACAGAGACAGAGACTAGGAGTAGTGATCAGTGTCAGAGGACAGAGACAGAGACTGGGAGTAGTGATCAGTGTCAGGGGACAGAGACAGAGACTGGGAGTGGTGATCAGTGTCAGGGGACAGAGACAGAGACTGGGAGTAGTGATCAGTGTCAGAGGACAGAGACAGAGACTGGGAGTAGTGATCAGTGTCAGGGGACAGAGACAGAGACTGGGAGTAGTGATCAGTGTCAGGGGACAGAGACAGAGACTGGGAGTGGTGATCAGTGTCAGGGGACAGAGACAGAGACTGGGAGTAGTGATCAGTGTCAGAGGACAGAGACAGAGACTGGGAGTAGTGATCAGTGTCAGGGGACAGAGACAGACACTGGGAGTAGTGATCAGTGTCAGGGGACAGAGACAGAGACTGGGAGTAGTGATCAGTGTCAGAGGACAGAGACAGAGACTGGGAGTAGTGATCAGTGTCAGAGGACAGAGACTGGGAGTAGTGATCAGTGTCAGGGGACAGAGACAGAGACTGGGAGTAGTGATCAGTGTCAGAGGACAGAGACAGAGACTGGGAGTAGTGATCAGTGTCAGAGGACAGAGACAGAGACTGGGAGTAGTGATCAGTGTCAGGGGACAGAGACAGAGACTGGGAGTAGTGATCAGTGTCAGGGGACAGAGACAGACACTGGGAGTAGTGATCAGTGTCAGGGGACAGATACAGACACTGGGAGTAGTGATCAGTGTCAGGGGACAGAGACAGACACTGAGAGTAGTGATCAGTGTCAGAGGACAGAGACAGAGACTGGGAGTAGTGATCAGTGTCAGGGGACAGAGACAGACACTGGGAGTAGTGATCAGTGTCAGGGGACAGAGACAGACACTGGGAGTAGTGATCAGTGTCAGGGGACAGAGACAGACACTGGGAGTAGTGATCAGTGTCAGAGGACAGAGACAGAGACTGGGAGTAGTGATCAGTGTCAGGGGACAGAGACAGAGACTGGGAGTAGTGATCAGTGTCAGGGGACAGAGACAGACACTGGGAGTAGTGATCAGTGTCAGGGGACAGAGACAGACACTGGGAGTAGTGATCAGTGTCAGGGGACAGAGACAGACACTGGGAGTAGTGATCAGTGTCAGAGGACAGAGACTGGGAGTAGTGATCAGTGGCAGGGGACAGAGACAGAGACTGGGAGTGGTGATCAGTGTCAGGGGACAGACACATAGACTGGGAGTAGTGATCAGTGTCAGGGGACAGAGACAGAGACTGGGAGTAGTGATCAGTGCCAGGGGTCAGAGACAGAGACTGGGAGTAGTGATCAGTGTCAGAGGACAGAGACAGAGACTGGGAGTAGTGATCAGTGTCAGAGGACAGAGACTGGGAGTGGTGATCAGTGTCAGGGGACAGAGACAGACACTGGGAGTAGTGATCAGTGTCAGGGGACAGAGACAGAGACTGGGAGTAGTGATCAGTGTCAGGGGAAAGAGACAGACACTGGGAGTAGTGATCAGTGTCAGGGGACGGATACAGACACTGGGAGTAGTGATCAGTGTCAGGGGACAGAGACAGACACTGGGAGTAGTGATCAGTGTCAGGGGACAGAGACAGACACTGGGAGTAGTGATCAGTGTCAGAGGACAGAGACAGAGACTGGGAGTAGTGATCAGTGTCAGGGGACAGAGACAGAGACTGGGAGTAGTGATCAGTGTCAGGGGACAGAGACAGACACTGGGAGTAGTGATCAGTGTCAGGGGACAGAGACAGACACTGGGAGTAGTGATCAGTGTCAGGGGACAGAGACAGACACTGGGAGTAGTGATCAGTGTCAGAGGACAGAGACTGGGAGTAGTGATCAGTGTCAGGGGACAGAGACAGACACTGGGAGTAGTGATCAGTGTCAGGGGACAGAGACAGACACTGGGAGTAGTGATCAGTGTCAGAGGACAGAGACAGAGACTGGGAGTAGTGATCAGTGTCAGGGGACAGAGACAGAGACTGGGAGTAGTGATCAGTGTCAGGGGACAGAGACAGACACTGGGAGTAGTGATCAGTGTCAGGGGACAGAGACAGACACTGGGAGTAGTGATCAGTGTCAGGGGACAGAGACAGACACTGGGAGTAGTGATCAGTGTCAGAGGACAGAGACTGGGAGTAGTGATCAGTGTCAGGGGACAGAGACAGAGACTGGGAGTAGTGATCAGTGTCAGGGGACAGAGACAGAGACTGGGAGTAGTGATCAGTGTCAGGGGACAGAGACAGAGACTGGGAGTAGTGATCAGTGTCAGAGGACAGAGACAGAGACTGGGAGTAGTGATCAGTGTCAGAGGACAGAGACTGGGAGTGGTGATCAGTGTCAGGGGACAGAGACAGACACTGGGAGTAGTGATCAGTGTCAGGGGACAGAGACAGAGACTGGGAGTAGTGATCAGTGTCAGGGGACAGAGACAGACACTGGGAGTAGTGATCAGTGTCAGGGGACAGATACAGACACTGGGAGTAGTGATCAGTGTCAGGGGACAGAGACAGACACTGTGAGTAGTGATCAGTGTCAGGGGACAGAGACAGACACTGGGAGTAGTGATCAGTGTCAGAGGACAGAGACAGAGACTGGGAGTAGTGATCAGTGTCAGGGGACAGAGACAGACACTGGGAGTAGTGATCAGTGTCAGAGGACAGAGACTGGGAGTAGTGATCAGTGTCAGGGGACAGAGACAGACACTGGGAGTAGTGATCAGTGTCAGAGGACAGAGACAGAGATTGGGAGTAGTGATCAGTGTCAGAGGACAGAGACAGAGACTGGGAGTAATGATCAGTGTCAGAGGACAGAGACAGAGACTGGGAGTAGTGATCAGTGTCAGAGGACAGAGACAGAGACTGGGAGTAGTGAACAGTATCAGAGGACAGAGACAGAGACTGCGAGTGATGAACAGTGTCATGGGACAGAGACTGGGGGTGGTGATCAGTGTCAGAGGACAGAGACAGAGACTGGGAGTAGTGATCAGTGTCAGAGGAAAGAGACAGAGACTGGGAGTAGTGATCAGTGTCAGAGGACAGAGACTGGGAGTAGTGATCAGTGTCAGAGGACAGAGACAGAGACTGGGAGTGGTGAACAGTGTCAGAGGACAGAGACAGAGACTGGGAGTAGTGATCAGTGTCAGGGGACAGAGACTGGGAGTGGTGATCAGTGTCAGAGGACAGAGACAGAGACTGGGAGTGGTGATCAGTGTCAGAGGACAGAGACAGAGACTGGGAGTAGTGATCAGTGTCAGAGGACAGAGACTGGGAGTAGTGATCAGTGTCAGAGGACAGAGACAGAGACTGGGAGTGGTGAACAGTGTCAGGGGACAGAGACAGAGACTGGGAGTGGTGATCAATGTCAGGGGACAGAGACAGAGACTGGGAGTGGTGATCAGTGTCAGGGGACAGAGACAGAGACTGGGAGTGGTGATCAGTGTCAGAGGACAGAGACAGAGACTGGGAGTGGTGATCGGTGTCAGGGGACAGAGACAGAGACTGGGAGTGGTGAACAGTGTCAGAGGACAGAGACTGGGAGTGGTGATCAGTGTCAGAAGACAGAGACAGAGACTGGGAGTAGTGATCAGTGTCAGAAGACAGAGACAGAGACTGGGAGTAGTGATCAGTGTCAGGGGACAGAGACAGAGACTGGGAGTGGTGATCAGTGTCAGAGGACAGAGACAGAGACTGGGAGTAGTGATCAGTGTCAGAGGACAGAGACAGAGACTGGGAGTAGTGATCGGTGTCAGAGGACAGAGACAGAGACTGGGAGTGGTGAACAGTGTCAGAGGACAGAGACAGAGACTGGGAGTAGTGATCAGTGTCAGAGGACAGAGACAGAGACTGAGAGTAGTGATCAGTGTCAGGGGACAGAGACAGAGACTGGGAGTAGTGATCAGTGTCGGGACAGAGACAGAGACTGGGAGTAGTGATCAGTGTCAGGGGACAGAGACTGGGAGTAGTGATCAGTGTCAGAGGACAGAGACAGAGACTGGGAGTGGTGAACAGTGTCAGGGGACAGAGACAGAGACTGGGAGTGGTGATCAATGTCAGGGGACAGAGACAGAGACTGGGAGTGGTGATCAGTGTCAGGGGACAGAGACAGAGACTGGGAGTGGTGATCAGTGTCAGAGGACAGAGACAGAGACTGGGAGTGGTGATCGGTGTCAGGGGACAGAGACAGAGACTGGGAGTGGTGAACAGTGTCAGAGGACAGACACTGGGAGTGGTGATCAGTGTCAGAGGACAGAGACAGAGACTGGGAGTAGTGATCAGTGTAAGAGGACAGAGACAGAGACTGGGAGTAGTGATCAGTGTCAGAGGACAGAGACAGAGACTGGGAGTAGTGATCAGTGTCAGAGGACAGAGACAGAGACTGGGAGTAGTGATCAGTGTCAGAGGACAGAGACAGAGACTGGGGGTAGTGATCAGTGTCAGAGGACATAGACAGAGACTGGGAGTAGTGATCAGTGTCAGAAGACAGAGACAGAGACTGGGAGTAGTGATCAGTGTCAGGGGACAGAGACAGAGACTGGGAGTGGTGATCAGTGTCAGAGGACAGAGACAGAGACTGGGAGTAGTGATCAGTGTCAGAGGACAGAGACAGAGACTGGGAGTAGTGATCGGTGTCAGAGGACAGAGACAGAGACTGGGAGTGGTGAACAGTGTCAGAGGACAGAGACAGAGACTGGGAGTAGTGATCAGTGTCAGAGGACAGAGACAGAGACTGAGATGAGTGATCAGTGTCAGGGGACAGAGACAGAGACTGGGAGTAGTGATCAGTGTCGGGACAGAGACTGGGAGTAGTGATCAGTGTCAGGGGACAGAGACTGGGAGTAGTGATCAGTGTCAGAGGACAGAGACAGAGACTGGGAGTAGTGATCAGTGTCAGGGGACAGAGACAGAGACTGGGAGTAGTGATCAGTGTCAGGGGACAGAGACAGAGACTGGGAGTGGTGATCAGTGTCAGGGGACAGAGACAGAGACTGGGAGTGGTGATCAGTGTCAGAGGACAGAGACAGAGACTGGGAGTGGTGATCAGTGTCAGAGGACAGAGACAGAGACTGGTAGTGGTGATCGGTGTCAGGGGACAGAGACTGGGAGTGGTGATCGGTGTCAGTGGACAGAGACTGGGAGTGGTGATCGGTGTCAGGGGACAGAGACTGGGAGTGGTGATCGGTGTCAGGGGACAGAGACTGGGAGTGGTGATCGGTGTCAGGGGACAGAGACTGGGAGTGGTGATCGGTGTCAGGGGACAGAGACTGGGAGTGGTGATCGGTGTCAGGGGACAGAGATTGGGAGTAGTTTTCAGAGGAGAGAGGACTGTGGTGTCTATTCATGTAGCAGAGAAAAGCTCTGTTTTGCGGAAGTAGTTTACTGGGAGTAGTGATTAGTGTCAGGGAACACAGATGCTTGGAGTAGTGATTAGTGTCAGGGAACACAGATGCTGGGAGTAGTGATTAGTGTCAGGGAACACAGATACTGGGAGTAGTGATTAGTGTCAGGGAACACAGATGCTGGGAGTAGTGATAAGAGTGAGGGGACAGAGATGCTGGGAGTAGTGATTAGTGTCAGGGAACACAGATGCTGGGAGTAGTGATTAGTGTCAGGGAACACAGATGCTGGGAGTAGTGATTAGTGTCAGGGAACACAGATGCTGGGAGTAGTGATTAGTGTCAGGGAACACAGATACTGGGAGTAGTGATTAGTGTCAGGGAACACAGATGCTGGGAGTAGTGATTAGTGTCAGGGAACACAGATGCTGGGAGTAGTGATTAGTGTCAGGGAACACAGATGCTGGGAGTAGTGATTAGTGTCAGGGAACACAGATGCTGGGAGTAGTGATTAGTGTCAGGGAACACAGATGCTGGGAGTAGTAATTAGTGTCAGGGAACACAGATACTGGGAGTAGTGATTAGTGTCAGGGAACACAGATGCTGGGAGTAGTGATTAGTGTCAGGGAACACAGATGCTGGGAGTAGTGATTAGTGTCAGGGAACACAGATGCTGGGAGTAGTGATTAGTGTCAGGGAACACAGATACTGGGAGAAGTGATTAGTGTCAGGGAACACAGATGCTGGGAGTAGTGATTAGTGTCAGGGAACACAGATGCTGGGAGTAGTGATTAGTGTCAGGGAACACAGATGCTGGGAGTAGTGATTAGTGTCAGGGAACACAGATGCTGGGAGTAGTGATTAGTGTCAGGGAACACAGATGCTGGGAGTAGTGATTAGTGTCAGGGAACACAGATGCTGGGAGTAGTGATTAGTGTCAGGGAACACAGATGCTGGGAGTAGTGATAAGAGTGAGGGGACAGAGACTGGGAGTAATGATCAGAGTGACTGGACAGAAGCTGGTAGTAGTGATCAGTGGCAGATGACAGGGACTAGGGGGTCATTCCGAGTTGATCTCTAGCTGCCGTTGTTTGCAGCGCAGTGATCAGGCTAAAAATCAGCATTTCTGCTCATGCGTATGGGCCGCAATGCTCATGTGCATCATATTAGTACAAAGCCCGTTGTGGTTGTGCACAGGTTGTAGCAAAGTTTTCAGTCGGACTGACGGCCGCAAGAAGATTGACAGGAAGGGGGTGTTTCTGGGTGTCAACTGACCGTTTTCAGGGAGTGTTTGCAAAAACCAGGCTTGTCTGAAAAAACGCAGGCGTGGCTGGGCGTTCGCTGGGCGGGTGTATGACGTCAAATCCGGACATGAATAGGCTGAAGGCGTTCGCACTTCTGCTAAGCTAAAATACACTCCCCAGTGGGCGGCGGCATAGCGTTTATACGGCTGCTAAAACTAGCTAGTGAGCGATCAACTCGGAATGACCCCCATAGGTGTAGTGAACAGTGTCAGAGAACAGTAGCAGGGAGTAGTGATTAGTATCAGAGGACGGAGACTGGGAGTAGTGGTCAGTGGCAGATGAGAGGTACTAGGAGTAGTGGTCAGTTGCAGATGAGAGGTACTGGGAGCAGTGATCAGTGCCAGATGAGAAGTACTGGGAGCAGTGATCAGTGCCAGATGAGAGGTACTGGCAGTAGTGGTCAGTGGCAGATGAGAGGTACTGGTAGTGGTGGTCAGTGGCAGATGAGATGTACTGGTAGTAGGTGGTCAGTGGTAGATGAGAGGTACTGGCAGTAGTGGTCAGTGGCAGATGAGAGGTACTGGTAGTGGTGGTCAGTGGTAGATGAGAGGTACTGGGAGTAGTGGTCAGTGGCAGATGAGAGGTACTGGGAGTAGTGGTCAGTGGCAAATGAGAGGTACTGGGAGTAGTGGTTAGCAGCAGATGAGAGGTACTAGGAGTAGTGGTCAGTAGCAGATTAGAGGTACCGGGAGCAGTGATCAGTGCCAGATGAGAAGTACTGGGAGTAGTGGTCAGTGCCAGATGAGAAGTACTGGGAGTAGTGGTCAGTGGCAGATGAGAGGTACTGGGAGTAGTGGTCAGTGGCAGATGAGAGGTACTGGGAGTAGTGGTCAGTGCCAGATGAGAGGTACTGTGAGTAGTGATTAGCGGCAGATGAGAGGTACTGAGAATAGTAGTCTGTGGCAGATGAGAGGTACTGGGAGCAGTGATCAGTGGCAGATGAGAGGTAGTGGTCAGTGGCAGATGAGAAGTACTGGGAGCAGTGATCAGTGCCAGATGAGAGGTACTGGGAGTAGTGGTCAGTGCCAGATGAGAGGTACTGGGAGTAGTGGTCAGTGCCAGATGAGAAGTACTGGCAGTAGTGGTCAGTGGCAGATGAGAGGTACTGGTAGTAGTGGTCAGTGGTAGATGAGAGGTACTGGTAGTAGTGGTCAGTGGTAGATGAGAGGTACTGGCTGTAGTGGTCAGTGGCAGATGAGAGGTACTGGTAGTAGTGGTCAGTGGTAGATGAGAGGTACTGGCAATAGTGGTCAGTGGCAGATGATTGGTACTGGTAGTGGTGGTCAGTGGTAGATGAGAGGTACTGGGAGTAGTGGTCAGTGGCAGATGAGAGGTACTGGGAGTAGTGGTCAGTGGCAAATGAGAGGTACTGGGAGTAATGGTTAGCAGCAGATGAGAGGTACTAGGAGTAGTGGTCAGTAGCAGATGAGAGGTACCGGGAGCAGTGATCAGTGCCAGATGAGAAGTACTGGGAGTAGTGGTCAGTGCCAGATGAGAAGTACTGGGAGTAGTGGTCAGTGGCAGATGAGAGGTACTGGGAGTAGTGGTCAGTGGCAGATGAGAGGTACTGGGAGTAGTGATCAGTGGCAGATGAGAGGTATTGGGAGTAGTGGTCAGTGGTAGATGAGAGGTACTGGGAGTAGTGGTCAGTGGTAGATGAGAGGTACTGGGAGTAGTGGTCAGTGGTAGATGAGAGGTACTGGGAGTAGTGGTCAGTGGTATATGAGAAGTACTGGGAGTAGTGGTCAGTGGCAGATGAGAGGTACTGGGAGTAGTGGTCAGTGGCAGATGAAAGGTACTGGGAGTAGTGGTCAGTGGCAGATGAGAGGTACTGGGAGTAGTAGTCACTGGCAGATGAGAAGTACTGGGAGTAGTGGTCAGTGCCAGATGAGAAGTACTGGCAGTAGTGGTCAGTGGCAGATGAGAGGAATTGGGAGTAGTGGTCAGTGGCAGATGAGAGGTACTGGGAGGTAGTGGTCAGTGGTAGATGAGAGGTACTGGTAGTGGTGGTCAATGGTAGATGAGAGGTACTGGGAGTAGTGGTCAGTGGCAGATGAGAGGTACTGGGAGTAGTGGTCAGTGCCAGATGAGAGGTACTGTGAGTAGTGGTTAGCGGCAGATGAGAGGTACTGGGAATAGTAGTCAGTGGCAGATGAGAGGTACTGGGAGCAGTGATCAGTGGCAGATGAGAGGTATTGGGAGTAGTGGTCAGCGGCAGATGAGAGGTACTGGAAGTAGTGGTCAGCGGCTAATGAGAGGTACTGGGAGTAGTGGTCACTGGCAGATGAGAGGTATTGGGAGTAGTGGTCAGTGGTAGATGAGAGTTACTGGGAGTAGTGGTCAGTGGCAGATGAGAGGTACTGGGAGTAGTGGTCAGTGGTAGATTAGAAGTACTGGGAGTAGTGGTCAGCAGTAGATGAGAGGTACTGGTAGTAGTGGCTAGCGGCAGATGAGAGGTACTGGGAGTAGTGGTTAGCGGCAGGAGAGGTACTGGGAATAGTAGTCAGTGGCAGATGAGAGGTACTGGGAGCAGTGATCAGTGGCAGATGAGAGGTATTGGGAGTAGTGGTCAGTGGCAGATGAGAGGTACTGGGAGAAGTGGTCAGTAGTAGATGAGAGGTACTGGTAGTAGTTGTTAGCGGCAGATGAGAGGTACTGGGAGTAGTGGTTAGCGGCAGATAAGAGGTACTGGAAATAGTAGTCAGTGGCAGATGAGAGGTACTGGCAGTAGTGGTCAGTGGCAGATGAGAGGTACTGGCAGTAGTGGTCAGTGGCAGATGAGAGGTACTGGTAGTAGTGGTCAGTGGTAGATGAGAAGTACTGGGAGCAGTGATCAGTGCCAGATGAGAGGTACTGGCAGTAGTGGTCAGTGGCAGATGAGAGATACTGGCAGTAGTGGTTAGCAGCAGATGAGAGGTACTAGGAGTAGTGGTCAGTTGCAGGTGAGAGGTACTGGGAGCAGTGATCAGTGCCAGATGAGAAGTACTGGGAGCAGTGATCAGTGCCAGATGAAAGGTACTGGCAGTAGTGGTCAGTGACAGATGAGAGGTACTGGCAGTAGTGGTCAGTGGCAGATGAGAGGTACTGGTAGTAGTGGTCAGTGGTAGATGAGATGTACTGGTAGTAGTGGTCAGTGGTAGATGAGAGGTACTGGCAGTAGTGGTCAGTGGCAGATGAGAGGTACTGGTAGTGGTGGTCAGTGGTAGATGAGAGGTACTGGGAGTAGTGGTCAGTGGCAGATGAGAGGTACTGGGAGTAGTGGTCAGTGGCAAATGAGAGGTACTGGGAGTAGTGGTTAGCAGCAGATGAGAGGTACTAGGAGTAGAGGTCAGTAGCAGATTAGAGGTACCGGGAGCAGTGATCAGTGCCAGATGAGAAGTACTGGGAGTAGTGGTCAGTGCCAGATGAGAAGTACTGGGAGTAGTGGTCAGTGGCAGATGAGAAGTACTGGGAGTAGTGGTCAGTGGCAGATGAGAGGTACTGGGAGTAGTGGTCAGTGCCAGATGAGAGGTACTGTGAGTAGTGATTAGCGGCAGATGAGAGGTACTGAGAATAGTAGTCTGTGGCAGATGGGAGGTACTGGGAGCAGTGATCAGTGGCAGATGAGAGGTACTGGGAGTAGTGGTCAGTGGCAGATGAGAAGTACTGGGAGCAGTGATCAGTGCCAGATGAGAGGTACTGGGAGTAGTGGTCAGTGCCAGATGAGAGGTACTGGGAGTAGTGGTCAGTGCCAGATGAGAAGTACTGGCAGTAGTGGTCAGTGGCAGATGAGAGGTACTGGTAGTAGTGGTCAGTGGTAGATGAGAGGTACTGGTAGTAGTGGTCAGTGGTAGATGAGAGGTACTGGCTGTAGTGGTCAGTGGCAGATGAGAGGTACTGGTAGTAGTGGTCAGTGGTAGATGAGAGGTATTGGCAGTAGTGGTCAGTGGCAGATGAGAGGTACTGGTAGTGGTGGTCAGTGGTAGATGAGAGGTACTGGGAGTAGTGGTCAGTGGCAGATGAGAGGTACTGGGAGTAGTGGTCAGTGGCAAATGAGAGGTACTGGGAGTAATGGTTAGCAGCAGATGAGAGGTACTAGGAGTAGTGGTCAGTAGCAGATGAGAGGTACCGGGAGCAGTGATCAGTGCCAGATGAGAAGTACTGGGAGTAGTGGTCAGTGCCAGATGAGAAGTACTGGGAGTAGTGGTCAGTGGCAGATGAGAGGTACTGGGAGTAGTGGTCAGTGGCAGATGAGAGGTACTGGGAGTAGTGATCAGTGGCAGATGAGAGGTATTGGGAGTAGTGGTCAGTGGTAGATGAGAGGTACTGGGAGTAGTGGTCAGTGGTAGATGAGAGGTACTGGGAGTAGTGGTCAGTGGTAGATGAGAGGTACTGGGAGTAGTGGTCAGTGGTATATGAGAAGTACTGGGAGTAGTGGTCAGTGGCAGATGAGAGGTACTGGGAGTAGTGGTCAGTGGCAGATGAGAGGTACTGGGAGTAGTGATCAGTGGCAGATGAAAGGTACTGGGAGTAGTGGTCAGTGGCAGATGAAAGGTACTGGGAGTAGTAGTCACTGGCAGATGAGAAGTACTGGGAGTAGTGGTCAGTGCCAGATGAGAAGTACTGGCAGTAGTGGTCAGTGGCAGATGAGAGGAATTGGGAGTAGTGGTCAGTGGCAGATGAGAGGTACTGGGAGGTAGTGGTCAGTGGTAGATGAGAGGTACTGGTAGTGGTGGTCAATGGTAGATGAGAGGTACTGGGAGTAGTGGTCAGTGGCAGATGAGAGGTACTGGGAGTAGTGGTCAGTGCCAGATGAGAGGTACTGTGAGTAGTGGTTAGCGGCAGATGAGAGGTACTGGGAATAGTAGTCAGTGGCAGATGAGAGGTACTGGGAGCAGTGATCAGTGGCAGATGAGAGGTATTGGGAGTAGTGGTCAGCGGCAGATGAGAGGTACTGGAAGTAGTGGTCAGCGGCTAATGAGAGGTACTGGGAGTAGTGGTCACTGGCAGATGAGAGGTATTGGGAGTAGTGGTCAGTGGTAGATGAGAGTTACTGGGAGTAGTGGTCAGTGGCAGATGAGAGGTACTGGGAGTAGTGGTCAGTGGTAGATTAGAAGTACTGGGAGTAGTGGTCAGCAGTAGATGAGAGGTACTGGTAGTAGTGGCTAGCGGCAGATGAGAGGTACTGGGAGTAGTGGTTAGCGGCAGGAGAGGTACTGGGAATAGTAGTCAGTGGCAGATGAGAGGTACTGGGAGCAGTGATCAGTGGCAGATGAGAGGTATTGGGAGTAGTGGTCAGTGGCAGATGAGAGGTACTGGGAGAAGTGGTCAGTAGTAGATGAGAGGTACTGGTAGTAGTGGTTAGCGGCAGATGAGAGGTACTGGGAGTAGTGGTTAGCGGCAGATAAGAGGTACTGGAAATAGTAGTCAGTGGCAGATGAGAGGTACTGGAAGCAGTGATCAGCGGCAGATGAGAGGTATTGGGAGTAATGGTCTGCGGCAGATGAGAGGTACTGGAAGTAGTGGTCAGCGGCTAATGGGGGTCATTCCGAGTTGTTCGCTCGGTAAATTTCTTCGCATCGCAGCGTTTTTTCGCTTAGTGCGCATGCGCAATGTTCGCACTGCGACTGCGCCAAGTAAATTTGCTATGCAGTTAGGTATTTTACTCACGGTTTTTTCATCGTTCTGGCGATCGTAATGTGATTGACAGGAAGTGGGTGTTTCTGGGCGGAAACTGGCCGTTTTATGGGTGTGTGCGAAAAAACGCTACCGTTTCTGGGAAAAACGCGGGAGTGGCTGGAGAAACGGAGGAGTGTCTGGGCGAACGCTGGGTGTGTTTATGACGTCAAACCAGGAACGACAAGCACTGAACTGATCGCAGATGCCGAGTAAGTGTGGAGCTACTCAGAAACTGCTAAGAAGTGTCTATTCGCAATTTAGAGAATCTTTCGTTCGCAATTTTACTATGCTAAGATTCACTCCCAGTAGGCGGCGGCTTAGCGTGTGCAATGCTGCTAAAAGCAGCTTGCGAGCGAACAACTCGGAATGACCCCCAATGAGAGGTACTGGGAGTAGTGATCAGTGGCAGATGAGAGGTATTGGGAGTAGTGATCAGTGGTACATGAGAGGTACTGGGAGTAGTGGTCAGTGGTAGATGAGAGGTACTGGGAGTAGTGGTCAGTGGTAGATGATAGGTACTGGGAGTAGTGGTCAGTGGTATATGAGAAGTACTGGGAGTAGTGGTCAGTGCCAGATGAGAAGTACTGGCAGTAGTGGTCAGTGGCAGATGAGAGGAATTGGGAGTAGTGGTCAGTGGCAGATGAGAGGTACTGGGAGGTAGTGGTCAGTGGTAGATGAGAGGTACTGGTAGTGGTGGTCAATGGTAGATGAGAGGTACTGGGAGTAGTGGTCAGTGGCAGATGAGAGGTACTGGGAGTAGTGGTCAGTGCCAGATGAGAGGTACTGTGAGTAGTGGTTAGCGGCAGATGAGAGGTACTGGGAATAGTAGTCAGTGGCAGATGAGAGGTACTGGGAGCAGTGATCAGTGGCAGATGAGAGGTATTGGGAGTAGTGGTCAGCGGCAGATGAGAGGTACTGGAAGTAGTGGTCAGCGGCTAATGAGAGGTACTGGGAGTAGTGGTCACTGGCAGATGAGAGGTATTGGTAGTAGTGGTCAGTGGTAGATGAGAGTTACTGGGAGTAGTGGTCAGTGGCAGATGAGAGGTACTGGGAGTAGTGGTCAGTGGTAGATTAGAAGTACTGGGAGTAGTGGTCAGCAGTAGATGAGAGGTACTGGTAGTAGTAGCTAGCGGCAGATGAGAGGTACTGGGAGTAGTGGTTAGCGGCAGGAGAGGTACTGGGAATAGTAGTCAGTGGCAGATGAGAGGTACTGGGAGCAGTGATCAGTGGCAGATGAGAGGTATTGGGAGTAGTGGTCAGTGGCAGATGAGAGGTACTGGGAGAAGTGGTCAGTAGTAGATGAGAGGTACTGGTAGTAGTGGTTAGCGGCAGATGAGAGGTACTGGGAGTAGTGGTTAGCGGCAGATAAGAGGTACTGGAAATAGTAGTCAGTGGCAGATGAGAGGTACTGGAAGCAGTGATCAGCGGCTGATGAGAGGTATTGGGAGTAATGGTCAGCGGCAGATGAGAGGTACTGGAAGTAGTGGTCAGCGGCTAATGGGGGTCATTCCGAGTTGTTCGCTCGGTAAATTTCTTCGCATCGCAGCGTTTTTTCGCTTAGTGCGCATGCGCAATGTTCGCACTGCGACTGCGCCAAGTAAATTTGCTATGCAGTTAGGTATTTTACTCACGTTTTTTTCATCGTTCTGGCGATCGTAATGTGATTGACAGGAAGTGGGTGTTTCTGGGCGGAAACTGGCCGTTTTATGGGTGTGTGCGAAAAAACGCTACAGTTTCTGGGAAAAACGCGGGAGTGGCTGGAGAAACGGAGGCGTGTCTGGGCGAACGCTGGGTGTGTTTATGACGTCAAACCAGGAACGACAAGCACTGAACTGATCGCAGATGCCGAGTAAGTGTGGAGCTACTCAGAAACTGCTAAGAAGTGTCTATTCGCAATTTAGAGAATCTTTCGTTCGCAATTTTACTATGCTAAGATTCACTCCCAGTAGGCGGCGGCTTAGCGTGTGCAATGCTGCTAAAAGCAGCTTGCGAGCGAACAACTCGGAATGACCCCCAATGAGAGATACTGGGAGTAGTGATCAGTGGCAGATGAGAGGTATTGGGAGTAGTGATCAGTGGTAGATGAGAGGTACTGGGAGTAGTGGTCAGTGGTAGATGAGAGGTACTGGGAGTAGTGGTCAGTGGTAGATGATAGGTACTGGGAGTAGTGGTCAGTGGTATATGAGAAGTACTGGGAGTAGTGGTCAGTGGCAGATGAGAGGTACTGGGAGTAGTGGTAAGTGGCAGATGAGAGGTACTGCGAGTAGTGGTCAGTGGCAGATGAGAGGTACTGGGAGTAGTGGTCAGTGGTAGATGAGAGGTACTGGGAGTAGTGGTCAGTGGCAAATGAGAGGTACTGGGATACTAGTCATAAGCTCTTCTATGATGTCACTGGCCAGCACCACACTACAAAAGGTAGATTTACTAAAGCTTCTAAAAAAGACAAGTAGCGGTGTTGCCCATAGCAACCAATCAGATTCTGTCTATCATTTTCTAGGAAGCAAAACACAAATGATAGCTAGAATTACATTGGTTTCTATGGGCAATGCCACCACTTCTCATATTTTGAAATGTTAGTAAATCTACTCCCAAAAGTCGGAGGAACCGGACATGCCTCTTTATGCTAGCTACTTTTTGCATATAAATTGCTGATAATCTACTTTTGCAAGTATGTGGGAACATTTTTACCTGTGTCCTCAAAAGAATTTTGGAAGAATGTTTTCGTATGCATGAAGCTGAGATCACATTGTATGTCAAACCGGTGCAGGGGTAATTCTGTTACGTTTTATATCACAACTCACATCTCTGTTGTTGGTAATCTTAATCTATGAACATTTTATTTAGCAACTCAGAGGATTCTCAGGTGCTTGACTGAGTTACGTGCAGATGCGGTCGTGGCAGATTTTTACAAAACTGAGCCCTTTGCGGTGGTGCAAATCTGTATCGGTGCACCATTGGAAGCACTATCAAAACTTTCACCAGCCCTATCACAGGTGCAGTTTCTGGTATATGGGGGGTCATTCCGAGTTGATTGCTCGCTAACAGTTTGTAGCAGCCGTGCAAACGCTAGGCCGCCTCCCACTGGGAGTTTATTTTATCTTAGCAAAAGTGCGAACGAATGTATCGCAGAGCGGCTACAAAGTTTTTTTTTGTGCAGTTTCAGAGTAGCTCAAAACGTACTCAGCGCTTGCGATCACTTCAGACTGTTCAGTTCCAGTTTTTACGTCACACACCCGCCCAGCGTTCTCCCAGCCATGCCTGTGTTTTTCCTGCCATGCATGCGTTTTTCTGACCACTCCCTGAAAACGGTCAGTTGACACCCAGAAGGGCCCGCTTCATGTCAATCAGTCTGCGGCCATCAGTGCGACTGAAATGCTTCGCTAGACCCTGTGCAAAACTACATAGTTCGTTGTGCCCGTACGACGCGCGTGCGCCGCATATGCATGCGCAGAACTGCCGATTTTTAGCCTGATCACTGCGCTGCGAACAAATGCAGCTAGCGATCAACTCGGAATGACCACTGTGTGAGCGGTGGTACTGCGTATCCCTGCATTAACCATCGAGACGCATGTGCAGTATTTAAAACATTGGCCAACTACATGCATATGTCATGCCTGCCAACTGTCCCAAATCCAGCGAGACAGTCCCGCTATTCGGATACTGTCCCGCTGTCCCATCTGTGGGCCGCACTGTCCACTGAACAGATGCCGCGTGTACGCTTACCGGGTACAGGGAGGTGAGCCAGGGAATTCCCAGCTGCTCGGGGAGCACCCCCAAAATTGCAGAAAATGGGTGCTTGCCGCGAGGCCTTGCCCCCACTGCAGATGCCACACTCCTCTCCAAGGCATAGACGCACTAGGCTCCCAATTCACGGGATAGAAGAGTTGGGAGGTATGTTATGTGGTTAGCGAGTCCTCCAGGCTAAAGTTACTAAGAAGTGGTTTTAAACAGTGGCTTTTGTAAGCCACCATTTCTCTTTAGTTTTGACCCCAAAATTTAAAACACAACAAATATTAAATATGAAGTCAGAAGTGTTGTGCATTTAATATTATTGTGGTTTTACATTTCGGGGTCACTAATAAGCATACTTGCCTACCTGACCCTCTCCATGAGGGAGAAAATGCTCTGTTCCTGGACTTTCCTGGTAATGTATGATTGCCATCACCTGTGGTGAGCTAGTTATTTGATAAGAAAGGTGTTTCACCACAGGTGATGGCAATCATACATTACCAGGAAAGTCCAGGAACAGAGCATTTTCTCCCTCATGGAGAGGGTCAGGTAGGCAAGTATGCTAATAAGTAAATTAGATTTCTAATCTAAATTATCTAATCTGAATAGGATCTGTCCACTTTGTACAAAACATCAGTAAAACACTGGGGTGTCCGTTATGACAGGGCTATTTGTCTGGAAATTGACACCTGCTTAGGGTAAGTCTAAACTTGGACCTATGGTTGGCCAATGATCATCGATGGTTAACAACCATTTTGTGGGGTTTTATACATTGACAGTGGAGATCTCCACTATCGATGGCTATCTGTCAGTGTTATTTTTTTTAAATCCTGATGAAGGAGTAAGCATGGAGCTTAGACCCTTCGTCAACCCTGATTGGTCCACAGCAGGAATGACCATTGATCATTGATGGTTACCAACCTTTGATAGTTTGCCATGGATGGTTTTGAAGTTGATCTGATGGTTCTCCACCATCTTTTTTTTTTTCTTTTTCTTTTTTTCTTCCTGGATGGCCATCGATGGGTTCAAACTATCAATGGTTCGCCATTGATGATTTCATGCAGCCTATGGGTCTGATGCATAGTTGTATGCTATACCAATGTTCTTAGAGTAGAGCGAATGTTTGCTACTGCGCAAGACAGAGGAAAGTCTCACTGCGCATGCGTGAGCTAAAGTTTGAGACAGAATTCGCAATGTCTCCGTGATCGCAAGGTCCTGAAAATATCAGTGTAATCCAGGAATTCCCAACCTAGGTTCTCAAGGCACACCAACAGTGCAGGTTTTAGTGATATCCAGGCTTCAGCACAGATGGTTACATCAAAATAACTGAGGTACTAATTACGTCACCTGTCCTCACTATTCACTGGAGACAGAGGGAGAGGGGGCATGCCAGCAGCTCACAGAGCACTGGGCATACCCCCTCAGTGATGAATACGGGGTGTGATTCCTGATCGTGGCACTCCCGCAAAGTCACGCCCCCTTTTCCATATACCGCGCACCATTTTCAAAATCGGGTGTGGCTTCGACGCGCAAAAGTCCCACATCTCCTACCATAGATGTTGGGCGGTATGGTCTGCGTGATGCAGACTCCCGGCTATTGCATGTACCTCATAGTCATTGCATGCTAATCTAATTTTAAATACATTATCTCTGCAGTATATAGAAGAGTATCTTACAATATATAGATGTATACATATGGAACATTATAGACATTAAGGCATTGAGTTGCATGCGATACCGGTGTTCATGTTAATTAGCAATTGTTCGAGACTGCGGGTGTGTGTAAATTACTAAACAGTCGCACAACGCATGCAGCCCACAGCGCCCGCATACAGAGTCACAGGCCGCATTGAATCCTAAGCATTCCTAGGATTTGGATGTGGCTAAACCAGGGGTGGGCAGTAAGCAGACCTCCAGCTGTTGTTGAACTACACATCCCAGCATGCCCAGCTACAATTTTGCTATGTATGTATGTATGTATGTATGTATGTATGTATGAGTGTTTGTGTGTATATGTCTATGTGCATATGTGTGTGTGTGTGTGTGTGTGTGTGTGTGTGTGTGTGTGTGTGTGTGTGTGTGTGTGTGTGTGTACATGTATATGTCTGTGTGTATATATGTGTGTATATGTGTAAGCTTATGTATGTCTGTGTGTATATATCTTAGTATACAGTATGTGTGAGTATATGTGTGTGTTTATGTATGTCTGTGTGTATATGTGTATGTCTGTGTATATTTGTGTGTTTATGTGTGTATGTATAAGTGCATTAATCTGTGTATATGTTTGTGTTTATGTATATGCCTAAATCTGTGTGAATCTATATATGTATGTATGTATGTGTGGTGGTGGTGATCAGCGGTGAAAGTGGGCGGGTACGGGTGGGTACCGTGTACCCTTAAGAATTTAGCTGTGGGTACGCCTTACCCACCGCCGACGGGCCGTTGCTCCCTCTTTCCCTCCCTCCCTCTGCTGCTGCTCACCGCCGCTGCTGCTTGAGGGGAGGAGAGCGCAGCATGCGCCTCTCCTGCCCCTCAGTGTCTCCCTTTAATTCAGTGCTGGCCCATGAGCCAATCAGAGCTCGCGGACCGGCAACCAAGGCTCCTGATTGGCTGCCAGCCCGCGAGCTTTGATTGGCTCACGGATCGGCGCTGAATTGAAGGTAGACACCCGCTCCGCCGCTGGAGACTGAGGGGCAGGAAAGGCGCACGCTGCGCTCTCCTCCCCTCACACACAGGACAGCAGCAGCGGTGAGCAGCAGGGGAAGGGGGGGGGGGATGTGTACCTGGCACTGGGGGGACATGTGTATCTGGCACTGGGGGCATATCTGGCACCGGGGGGACATGTGTATCTGGCACTGGGGGCATATCTGGCACTGGGGGCATATCTGGCACTGAGGGGGACATGTGTATCTGGCACTGGGGGCATATCTGGCACTGCGGGGACATGTGTATCTGGCACTGGGGGCATATCTGGCACTGCAGGGACATATGTATCTGGCACTGGGGGGACATGTGTATCTGGCACTGGGGGCACTTCTGGCACTGGGGGGACATGTGTATCTGGCACTGGGGGCATATCTGGCACTGGGGGGGGGCATGTGTATCTGGCACTGGGGGCATATCTGGCACTGCGGGGACATGTGTATCTGGCACTGGGGGCATATCTGGCACTGCAGGGACATGTGTATCTGGCACTGGGGGGACATGTGTATCTGGCACTGGGGGCATATCTGGCACTGCAGGGACATGTGTATCTGGCACTGGGGGGACATGTGTATCTGGCACTGGGGGCATATCTGGCACTGCAGGGACATGTGTATCTGGCACTGGGGGGACATGTGTATCTGGCACTGGGGGGACATGTGTATCTGGCACTGGGGGCATTTCTGTATCTGGCACTGGGAGCATATCTGGCACAGGGGGACATGTATATCTGTCACTGTGGGGACATGTGTATCTGGCACTGGGGGCATTTCTGTATCTGGCACTGGGAGCATATCTGGCACAGGGGGACATGTATATCTGGCACTGGGGGCATATCTGGCACTGGGGGGACATGTGTATCTGGTATTGGGGGCATATCTGGCACTGCGGGGACATGTGTATCTAGCACTGGGGGCATATCTGGCACTGTGGGGGCATTGCTGTATCTGGCACTGGGGGGCAATGTATATCTGACACAGTGGGGGCATTTGTGTATCTGGCACTGTGAGGCAATGTAAATCTGGCACTCAGAAGGCATTTGTGTATCTGGCACTGTGAGGCAATGTATATCTGGCACTCTGGGGGCATTTGTGTATCTGGCACTGTGGGGCAATGTGTATCTGGCACTGTGAGGCAATGTATATCTGGCACTCTGGGGGCATTTGTGTATCTGGCACTGTGGGGCAATGTGTATCTGGCACTGTGGGGCAATGTATATCTGGCACTCTGGGGGCATTTGTGTATCTGGCACTGTGGGGCAATGTATATCTAGCATTGTGGGGCAATGTATATCTAGCATTGTGGGGCAATGTATATCTGGGACTGTGGGGCAACGTGTATCTGGCACTATTGGGGTCATATGTGTATCTGCCCCTCCCCCCATATGTGTATCACGCCCCCATTTTCATTGTCCACGCCCCATGTGGCATTTGGCCACACCCTCTTTTTTTACAGTACCTATAAGACATTTTTTCTACTTGCACCACCGGTGGTGATGGTGGGTGGGGGCGCTGTGACATGACCTTGCTCCGTATGTCATGTCTACACGCTACGCCTCTGGGTGCCTCCCATAAGTACAAAAAAAGTATAGCAAACTGGCAAATACACAAATCCAAGATGTTATAGGCACCTCTCTATAATATATATATATATTTAGGCTTAAAATAAAGGGGCCCATTTATTAACATTTTTTTTTCACTAAACTCATGGGAAAAAGGGTGTTTTCACACCTTTTCACATTATTTTAGTATCACCTGAATGTATTAAAGGGGGGTGTGGGGTGACAGATAGACAGTGTCTAGTTAAACAGTCAATAGATAGACACCATATGTTAGACAGACATTAGGCTGACAGGGTCAAAAGGTCGACATGAAAAAGGTAGACAATACAAAAGGTCGACAGGGTCAAACTGTTGACATGGAAATGGTCGACACAAAAAAGGTAGACACCATTTTTTTTGCATTTTTGTGGTTTGTGTGGATAGTTTTGTCATCTGGGACCCCCAATTGTAGAAAGGCATCCCCTCGCGGGGCTCGCCATGCTTCGGGCTCGGTGGTTCGCTGCACTTGTCACCATGTTTATAACCGACTCTATGCCGACATGGATAGAGAAGGTATGACATAGTCCAAAAACATGTAAAAAAACAAAACAAAAACCGGTCTACTTTTTTTTTATGTCGACCTTTTGACCCTGCCGATCTTTTGACCCTATCGACCTTAGGTATTGTACCTTTTTTCATGTCGACCTTTTGACCCTGTCGACCTTTTGACCCTGTGGACCTAATGTCTGTCTAACATATGGTGTCTATCTATTGACTGTCTAACTAGACACTGTCTATCTATCATCCGGATACCATTAAAGGGCATTTGGAGCAGTTTTCATTAAAAACTGCTCCAAACCCTTTCATATTTTTTTTTTTTAGTAAGCCCCCTCGGATTCCCCATACGTATAATTGAAGAGAAAGCTGAGTAGGGACCCGGCAAAGCGGCAGCACCCTTTACAGCACCGGGGGTCACAGCGCAGAAGAAGGACCCAACGCCCGGCAGCCTCCTGAGCGGCGGACACTGGCTCCTGGACAGGCGAGTATAAAATCCGGAGTGAAGGGGCAATTTGGGCATGGGGTTAGTCGCGACGGGGGGGGGGGGGTTCCCGGTGGCGAAGGTAGCGACAGGCGGCGGTGCATGCGCAGCAGGACATCGGGGTATTGTTTTTTTAAGAAAAATTCCCAGATGATGCTGCTGAGAGGCATCGCAAGGACAGAGCTTGACCGCAAGCTCTGTTCCTGCATGCGATAATTGATACATCCCTGCGATGTAATCAATTATCACAGTGCGAGTTTGGTCTAGTTTATCACCTGTGTCAAAGTCGAAAAATATCATGACGCATATCCCTTGTACTAACCCCTCATGCACATGCACGCTGCTCGTGCACCTGGTCCCCCGTGCGTACACATACCTGCAAGTTGCGTAAGAGACGCTCCAGCGACTCTTGCGCATGATATGTGTATTTACGGCGGAGTTTGTGAGCGTGTAGCGTGCGACTCGAACGTAGCATATTTAACCCAAATAGTGCATTTTGTAGATAATATTCCCCTAGACCATGTCAGCGAGTATGATTAGTTTAAACAGTTCCTGGACAGAGAGATTCCTCTTTGCATGATAGGAAGGGTCAGATAAAGGTTGAAAGGTGGTGTCTAGTATCCAGCTGTAGGGTATTTTAAGGGTAACATTCCGGTGTTAGTTAGGAAAGGATCGCTCGCTCCTGCGTATAGTTATGTACAGAAGTAGATTATGAACATTAACTGTATTTGCTGTAAATTACACATGTGGCGGGAATCCTGAGGATAACTCCCAACAGAGCAGTTGGGGAAAGACACAGCCCACCTGTTCAAATCCACCTATGACCTTTGCTGTAATGTAGAGACACATCCCTGTGTCCAATTAACAATGAGATTACAGGGACCATTGTATTGTGAATGTATGTTGTGTATATAAAGACCACTGTTGCCTGGCCAGCCTCAAGACTCTGAAGGCTTTCTACCTGAATAGCTAAGGACTGGATCCAGGTCGCGCTTGCGAACGATTTCCCACGTATGTATATTCTCTGTAGCCATCATTATTCTCTGTTATTCTGTTAGATTTCCTTGTTAGCTTGTAGTGTATAACTTATAACTGTTTAACCTTTTTCTCTGAATAATCCACTGCGGTGTTAGAGCCCTGTGGGTTTAGCAAAACCCGGTGTTGTGTTTTCACTTTCCTGCAAAGGGCTTTCAAAGCGTCTTAATCGCTCTAACAGCATACACATTGTTAAGGTTTTTAGGCGTCACATCGTTACAATATTTGACTACTAAGGTTTAGAGTATAAGCACATCCATACATTATTTTGTTAACAAGGTTTACTGTATATCATTCTGTGAGCGTCCGTGCCGCTCGTGATATGCTAATAGCGTAGCAGTACGGTACTCAGTACGCCAATAGCGTGCTTGGTATGAAGCGTGAATCTGTGAGCGTACGTGCCGCTCGTGCGTCGCGCCCACGGCTTAGCGTCTGCTACGCTAAGTGCGTACCCATACGGTACTCAGTACGCCAATAGCGTACTTAGTCCGTAGTGTGTGTAATAAGTCTAGCGGCCATATCGGCTCCACGGTAATAGTGTATAGCTTTATGTTTTAAGGTAATATTTGACATTATCAATTGGGGGCATTGTCCGGTCCTCCTCATATCCGCAGCCTAGCAGGACAAGGCAGACTTTTATCTATCAGCAAAGGGCGGGAAGGTAGTATCCCCTGTTACCCTTTTTGTGGTCGGGGATACATTGATGCTGATTAGATAAGCGTCTGCTCCGCATGGTTTGTAGGGATGCTGGTGGGATCCGAAAGGTAAGAACGTAAAGCTATTGTTTATTTGTTTGTTTTTTAATCTTTAAATTTCTGTTTGGTGCCAACTGCGCACGCAAAACACGTAACACACGCACACACCTGTATTTATTTGCGTATCCTGCATATCTATCCGCTTGTTGCCATTAGCATTGATTATTAGATGCATTTTGACCCGTGCTGAGAAATTTGTTGCTATTTAGTTAAAAGTATAGAGTAATATTTAAGGGAGTACATGTAAACACACACGCAGCCTGGCCTAGTTATAAAGGTTTATACAGGAGTTACTGTGTGGTGTTGGTAAGCGATTATAGTTGAATAACGTTTACATTTATAGAAGCGTGTTACTTGTATTGCTGCAGGACGTATCCGGCCTTTGTACACGTGTCTCGGACAGCGTGCGAGACTGCGTACGCAACGCAAAGGCCTACACACGTGGCGTATTTTACGCAATGTGCGTACAGATACGCCCACTAAATACAAATCACACAATAGCATTGTTTCAGTTTAGGCGAGACGGTAGCCACGCGATAATAGCACAAATTGATCAGTATCCAATATTCAGTTTAAAAACCTTTTTTCTGTATTACCTCTGGGGAAAGCTATCAGTTAACAGGAAAGGATTTTTCTGATCAGAAAACTATAGAATGATAGTGTGGGCTGAAAAAGGTATGAGTGTATTGAACCCCGCTTGGTGGTCTTGGTGATCTTGGTGATCTTGGTGAGCTTGGTGAAACTTGGTGAAGCTTGGTGAAGCACGGTCTAGGTGAAAACGTGGTGAGCACGGTCCAGGTGTACACGTGCGACGGAGTGTGATAAAGTTTTTTGTGGTATTACGCTCCGGCTGTTTTGGAGCACAGTAGGGAGACTCCAGTGATCCTACCACTTATAGATAGCAAGTGTCTATAAGCGGTACGATTGGACCGCACGGTTGTATGGGCAACACATGACGCAACGTGATGTGAGGTTTTGCATATTTGTGCGTAAATCTTGTTATCATACGTGTTGTAGGAAGCACATGCAAGCGTGATTTGTGTAAAGTAAAGGTTTAGGGAATTTTCGCTGGTCTCTCAGGAAAATCTCTAGAGGTAGGGCCTGCAACGGCTACACGTGTCTGCTAAAGAAGGCGGATCGGGGATACTCGGAGCAGAAGAAGGTCAGTGGAAGAGCTTTAAGGATTTCCACCGTAGACTACTGTGTTTGGTGCATTTTAGGAAGTTTTTCTGTGTTAAAAAGGTCCACAATGGAAGCCAAGTGCACAACACAGGGACGTTCAGCAGTCAGGGTTCAGACCGCAGAGTTCAGACCCCGGGGGTCAGCTCGGTTAGTAATGTGGGGGAAGTATGGTCCCCACACTGAGACCTTTTGTGATGAATGGACACGAATAACTGTGGGGGATAAAGCACCATTTCCTGGGATAGGTAGTTTTGACTCAGAGGTATTGCATAATCTAAGGCTTAGGATCTGTCTGATAAAATCCCAAAAACAGAGGGTCAGACACACAAACTGTTTACATTTATGGCAACGAGAAAGTGATATGCAGAGGGAACTAGCTTACACAGCTGGTTCTAACCCTAGCAGGAAACTGATGGCAACTGCACAACCACCGTACACTACAGGAGAGATGATGGCTACAGAGAATGGCATACTGATATATGATGATAAGAGTGCACTTAATAAATGTATTAATGACGATAAGAGTAAAACTGATAAATGTATAAATTCTAACCCGTGCAAGTTGTACCCCATTTTAAACTTCCCCCAGGATTACAAGCAAGAAAGTGAGCCCAGCACGATGTCGGCACTTTCTCTAGCAGCCACCATACAGGACACCCAGGTGGGCACGGCCCAATCGGTAAGAGCAGTAGTAAAGCCCCCTAACGGAGGGTCAGGTGAGGTCGTGTCCACAGGTAAGTACGGTATTGTACATTATGCACAGACAATTGCACCTCACATTGTAGAGTCAACACAAAATGGTGTAATTGAACTAAATCCTGTCAGGGTGATCGCAGTCCCCAATGAGAGGACTGACGCTCAGGGAGTCACTCCCGTCAAGGACATTGCTATGCATTGTCCCTGGTCCCGGGTAGAATTGAGGACAATTATGTCAGAATTTCCCGATCCCAGGAAAGATCTAGTCGCATGCCAGAAGTTTATTAAAGAATTAGGTAATGCCACCGAACCTTCAAACAAAGATTGGCGAACAGTGCTACGAGTATGTCTACCCTCCAATATTGACCCTGCAAAATTCATTACTGATTGTAAATTAGATGCAGAGGTACCTCTCACTGAGGAATACACTCAGGAGAATGTACGACAAATCAATCTGCAATTAGGAATATATTTCCCAACTGTTGTCAAGTGGAATAAAATTTTCTCCATTAGACAAAAAGAAGGTGAAACTGCTTCTGACTATTTCCATCGAGCACTGCAGGAAATGGCTAGGTATACTGGGATCGAAGACATTAAGGATAATGTGCATCATAGAGAGGTAGCTGTGTCCGTATTAATGGAAGGTTTAAAAGAAACGTTGAGAACCAGGGTACAAACCACTCATCCTAACTGGAGAGGTATCTCGGCGGCTGCATTAAGAGAGTCCGCTATCGAGCATGACCGTAATATCCAAAGAACCAGGGAAGCACAGGGAGAGCGGTTGATGGTGATGAGCATCCAAGCACTGGAAGAGGCATCAACTCGACAAAAACCCCAGGCCCCTGGCACATGGAGGAAGCCAAATGTTTTGTTATCTGTGTAAAAGGGAAGGGCATTATGCCAGCAACTGTAACAGCACACATAAAGTCAGACCCCCTAGACAAGAACACGAGCAAAGTTATGACACACGTAATTGGAATCAGGGATCATATAGGAAAAATGTTGGCCCGCACCTGTAGTCTGCAGCCAGTGAAGTATAGTTGGTAGATCATATCTTGTAGATACAGGGGCGGCCAGGTAAACTCTGTGATTTATCTTTAAATGTTTCCTCTTCATCTCTGACGTTCACAAGCAGAACTACAGCTCAAATGTCACATGTCTATTTGGTCTTTTCAGAGGTCTGCCCAACCCCAGTATATCTTACCAGCATCATTGTGCCTGGCCATGCACAGAGGGTGGAGAGTGGAAATACTGGTGGGGGAGACTGTGCAGAGATACCGATAGACATGTTGGTGTAACAGCCTGATGGTGAACGTAAATCTGACAATTTTCCTCTTTTTCTATTATTCTCTCTCTCTTTTTGTTTTTTCATGTTCTACGGATGGTATTTCACACAACAGTTAAACACATGGTAATGCAAGATTTATGCTCCTTACAGAAAAGTCGCTAACTCGGAAAGTGTCACTGGAGTGTCCGTTTCGGGAAGACTGAGAGGCAGCACTGTTGAGACGGCATCTGAGCAAGGAGAACAAAAAGACTAGAGGCGGTTATCGTACCAGTTTTCTTTCCCTTCTATTATTTTCTTTACCTCCCATTACCACTCTTTCTTTCTCCTCCTGCAAGATGGACTTACCCCAAGAGACTGCGTTCCGGGTTTTCCTGTTGACCCTGTTGTTGACCAGAACAGTCTATTTCGGTGAGAGTACCAGAGAGGTCGAGAAAGGATCTGGAATGGGTTCTGATGACAAGGACGGATTAGTAGAATTCCAAGAGCAACACAGTCACCGAGCAAAGGCGAGTATCAGAAAACGATCTGGTAGTCATGACACTAGGAGACATTGTGAAGGATTGTTAGCTGAGGAGAATTGTATCTGTAGGAATTGTGAAAACATAGTTGAGGACGGGTGCATCCAGAGATGTCAGTCCAGCCTTAATATCAACACGGACCGTCATCCATTGAGTGACTATCACTCATTAGTGGGTAAGGTTTTAAACCAAATGGAATGCTGGGTGTGCTCACAAGTACCTCAAGGTCAGAGCAAGTCAGGACTAGTACCATACCCTTTAACAATAGATGAGGTACTTGAATTAAGGGGTGGGAGACCGGTGGACAAAAAATTTAATATTTCTAGGCCTCCTAGTTTGAAGCTCCACCAATATCATGTGGATAGGTCCTTAGTATGTTTTAACATTTCCAATCCCCGAAAGCCGGGAAATTGGGAAGTGACATGGAACAACCAAACCATGGCATTTTCACACAGAGCCGATAGAATGCCCGTAGACCCAGAACTTATACGCCAAATAGCCGACGGTGGGAGATATTTTCGGTACAGGTATACTCTAGGAAGTAGGACCATGCGGGTTGGAGAAGTATCACCAGGATACTGTGCGCATATCATACAGCCTGATACGTGTACTGAACAGATGAGAGAGTTAGGGATAAGATTTTTCACCTGGAAGGTTTGCAATATGGTGATGTCATATTCTGTCCCATATGTTCTCCCCGATGATGCATATTTCATATGCGGGAGGAAGGCGTATAAGTGGCTTGCCCCAAACTCAGAGCGATTGTGTTACATTGGAAGAGTGTTGCCAGAAGTAATGACCATTACCCATGATAAGATGAAAGATGTTTACCGCAATGCTCAATCTCCTTACACTCACACTCACTACGAACACATTGTTAAGAGACACCTTATAGATAGGACAGAGCACGCAGCCTCTGATTTGATCCATGAATCCACCGGGATTCAATTCCTACTCGCGTTAGATATCACCCGTACCGCCAGAGGAATTATAAATTTTAGGTATATTAATGCGCTAGCGAACCTGATAGACAATATCACCGAAATGTATGATGACACCTTCAGGTATACTGGGAGGGAATTGCAAGCTTACAAAACGGAACTGATCCAGCACAGGATGGTTCTCAATTACATCACAGCGGTGACAGGCGGGTATTGTGTCACCCTAGCAACACAGTATGGTGTGAAGTGCTGTACATATATCACAAACAGCACCGATGACCCAACCGAGGTCATAGATCAAAAGATGGACGATATCTTGCAATTGAAGTGGGAGTTCCGAAGGAGACACAACCTTACCCTTACTGCTGTGAGTAATGAACTGACTGGCTGGGTTTCATGGTTGAACCCACGCAATTGGTTCTCAGGCTTAGGAGAATGGGCTCAAAATGTTATCGTGAATGTAGGAAAATTTCTCCTTTGTATCCTGGGAGTTGTCATAATGATTGGTTTGATATTTAGATGTATTCGAATTTTGATGCAGTGCAAGCGCAGTACCAGAGTGATGAGTTTGAGGAGCGAGGGCATTGTTACAACAACTGGTTTAATTTATGACCCATCAATTGAGACAATGCTGTGATAAGACGAGATTCCACGGTCCGTTTCTTTCACCCGTTTCTCCTTTGTTTTTCTCCAAGGTAAAAAGACATCCACTCGGAAGAAGATTTTAATGAACATTTCTATAGACCTTTGATGAACATTTCTGCAGACCTTTGATGAACATTTCCACAGACTTTGCGAGACACTTTAGAGACTTTAAAAGACTTCGTATGTACACTTGAAAGACTTTGCTTATCACCCACAGCAAGGATACACCTATCCGGACAAGACTTCAACAGACACCCAAGGACAATTACACACATTATCATATGAATGTATTTGTGACATATGTTTCTTATCTTCATCTCTACGATCGTCAGGTAGTGACACACATAGTCGACAGGTGATATAGGTACATATATTAGCACTCACATGTTTTCCCCCCCTCCATGTATCATCAACTAATGTGCACCCCATTTGTTGGAACAAGAAGCCGAAAAGAGCTCGGTAGTGTTTGTTGGCCCACTTACAGACCCTTAATACGGGATAAGAAGGATTTAATGTATACTTCGCAATACCTCGAAGCTTATCTAGAACATGTACGGCACGATGATACATGACCCCCCAGACATTAAGTTCATACATACATGCTTTTGCTATCCCACTAGGCCATACATTTCCCACCTTCTCCTCTCCTCCCTCCACCCAATCATTTATAGGTATTTCATTGTGTTGTATATTTTTCTGCTTAATTGTTTAGATAGTGGCAGTTATTGATGACTGCCAAAGGGTGGACTGTCAATGTCGAAAAATATCATGACGCATATCCCTTGTACTAACCCCTCATGCACATGCACGCTGCTCGTGCACCTGTCCCCCGTGCGTACACATACCCGCAAGTTGCGTAAGAGACGCTCCAGCGACTCTTGCGCATGATATGTGTATTTACGGTGGAGTTTGTGAGCGTGTAGCGTGCGACGCGAACGTAGCATAGTTAACCCAAATAGTGCATTTTGTAGATAATATTCCCCTAGACCATGTCAGCGAGTATGATTAGTTTAAACAGTTCCTGGACAGAGAGATTCCTCTTTGCATGATAGGAAGGGTCAGATAAAGGTTGAAAGGTGGTGTCTAGTATCCAGCTGTAGGGTATTTTAAGGGTAACATTCCGGTGTTAGTTAGGAAAGGATCGCTCGCTCCTGCGTATAGTTATGTACAGAAGTAGATTATGAACATTAACTGTATTTGCTGTAAATTACCCATGCGGCGGGAATCCTGAGGATACCTCCCACCAGAGCAGTTGGGGAAAGACACAGCCCACCTGTTCAAATCCACCTATGACCTTTGCTGTAATGTAGAGACACATCTCTGTGTCCAATGAACAATGAGATTACAGGGACCATTGTATTGTGAATGTATGTTGTGTATATAAAGACCACTGTTGCCTGGCCAGCCTCAAGACTCTGAAGGCTTTCTACCTGAATAGCTGGGGACTGGATCCAGGTCGCGCTTGCGAACGATTTCCCACATATGTATATTCTCTGTAGCCATCATTATTCTCTGTTATTCTGTTAGATTTCCTTGTTAGCTTGTAGTGTATAACTTGTAACTGTTTAACCTTTTTCTCTGAATAATCCACTGCGGTGTTAGAGCCCTGTGGTTTTAGCAAAACCCGGTGTTGTGTTTTCACTTTCTTGCAAAGGGCTTTCTTAGCGTCTTAATCGCTCTAACAGCATAAGCATTATTAAGGTTTTTAGGCGTCGCATCGTTACAATATTTGACTACTAAGGTAGTACCCATACGGTACTCAGTACGCCAATAGCGTACTTAGTCCGTAGTGTGTGTAATAAGTCTAGCGGCCATAGCGGCTCCACGGTAATAGTGTATAGCTTTATGTTTTAAGGTAATATTTGACATTATCACCTGTCATCCGCATCATCAGATGTGGATGGTGATAAAGAGGCCCCAAAGTCATCTATGCAGCATATTTCTAGCACTATGCATCTTGAGGCCAGGGGAGGTCAGGAGTCAGGTAGAGCCCCATCATTTCTCCCATCCACCGATCCCACCTCTCCTCCCCCCTCTGCAGATGAAGCAAGCACTGAAGGAAGTTTACATCTTCTTGTCACTTTGGTGTGGTATGCGGCCGGTCAGCATACCTCCGCCGGGATCTCGGCAACAGAATGCCGTCGGGGAAGAGCGCAATAACCTTGGTGGGGACACACCCACGAGTGGGAATAGTCCCTGTTGCTGGCATGCCAACCGTCGGGATTGTGAGGGGGCGGGATGTAGGGGGAGGTAGTGTGACCGGCGGTCTGCTGACCGCTAGTCACATAGCTATACACAACTACATCCCCTCCAGCATGTTCCAGACTTTCATCCATTCCCCTAACTATGCCACGCCCACCCACAGGCAGCAGGTCATAAAGAATTTTAATTTAAAGAAAACCATTTGGGTCTATAACAATGAAGTGTTTACTTGTTTTAGTGTGTGTGTGTGTGTGTGTGTGTGTGTGTGTGTGTGTGTGTGTGTGTATATACATATACATATATATATATATATATATATATATATATATATATATACTAGCCTCTCTGCTCTTTACCTGCCTGCGCCTGCCTCTCTGTCTATCCCCTGTCTGCAGCAGCCTCTTTGCCATCCCCACAGGGATGCATTAGGGATGGTGGGGGCCCAGGGCAATGGAGATTGTGGGGGCCCCCACTACTAATGTTGCTGGCAAAGCCCTCCACCCTGCGACAAAGACACACACAGATACACACACATACATGGACAGAGCAGGTTACTAATGTCAGCGATGCCCGAGTGGCACATGCTGGTGTCTTCAATTCACTGTCTTTCGGGATTTATCTTCCCTATACTGACTGTGCAAGAGGTCCTAGGCGACCACTGTTACTAAACAGCTCAGTTGCTGAAAATTAAAAATGCACTGTGTGGGGGCCCCTAATATGTGGGGGCCCCAGGACATCCGCCCCTGTCGCCCCCCCTTAATCCGGCCCTGCGTCCCCATCTGCACCAGTCTGTATGGCCCTTCCCCTTCTGCGCGATCCTCTTTGTCCATCCCACCTACATCAGCCTCTCTGCCCTTCCCTTGTCTGAACCAGTCTCTCTCTTTCCTTAAACTGTCTTTGCCAATCTCTCTCATTACCATGTCTTTGGAAGCCCTCTCTCAGACCTCTGTCTGTGCCAGTGTCTCCCTCAAGGATACCCATGTTTGCCTCTGTCCACCCCCGTGTTTGTGTGTGTGTGTGTGTGTGTGTGTGTGTGTGTGTGTGTGTGTGTGTGTGTGTGTCTGATCTATATGTGTGAAAGTATTCCTTTCTGCTCCCTTTGTGTGTCTGTCTCTACTTTTATATGTGCACCTCTATCTCTCCGTCTTTCCTTGTCCCTCTTTACTGTTTGTGTTTTCTCCTCATATGTTTCCAGTGTCCTGCGCCTTCTCTTGCCTTCCCTTCTTCTCCTCTTCATCCCAGTGGCGCACCCAGGGGGGGTTTCCGAGTACCCAGAAACCCCCCTCCACACAAAAAAAAATTTTTTTTTTTTTTTTTTTTTTTTAGCTGCATGAGTATTATTAATGACTGTCTAGCATCCTCTGCAGCCTGCTGTCTTCCTGGTGGCACTTGCAAGTGCAATAAAAGTTTACTTTATTTTAATTATAGTACATATATATCCATGTGCCTACATATATACACATGTATATACATACATACATACATACATATAAACACACACACACATGATATATATATATACATGTGTATATATATGTGTACTGTATGTGTGTGTGTATATATATATATATATATATATATATGTATGCATGTTTAATATGCTATGTATATGTGTATATGGGTTCACTACGATCTCCCGGCGGCCGGCCTCCCGGCGACCAGCATACCGGCGCCGGGAGGCCGGCCGCCAGCTTACCAACAGTGTGGCGAGCGCAAATGAGCCCCTTGAGGGCTCGCTGCGCTCGCCACGCTACGCGCGCCACACTATTCTATTCTCCCTCCAGGGGGGTCGTGGACCCCCACGAGGGAGAATAAGTGTCAGTATGCCGGCGGTCAGGCTCCCGGCGCCGGTATGCTGGTCGCCGGGAGCCCGACCGCCGGCATACTGAAGACCACCCGTGTATATGTATGTGTGTGTGTATGTATATATATATATATATATATATGTGTGTGTAGATATATGTATATATATATATATATATATATGTGTAGATATATATATATACACACACACACACACATACACACACACAGACACACTAGTTTTACTGGGTCACCTCAGTCCCCACCCCCGTGATTGGCTCCGCACAGTTCTGGAAACGTCCCCATGCAAATCCTGCGTTTGCCACTGCATCCCTTACATATATCCTCCTCTTTTACTGAAGACTATGGATTTTGGTGACAGCTGATCAGAAGCAATGATGATGAAAGGAGACACAACCATATCCAACATCACATAACTGAATGGCAGGTAAACACAATCTTGTGATTTTAATAGATTTTGTTGAGGAACTCTGCTATGCACCCTATACATCAAGTTTAAAAATCCTTTTGCATACGCACTAATGGGGTTTTGAGATAAAGCCAGTCAAGTATTCGTCATTCAAATTTCTCTTACGTCCTAGAGGATGCTAAGGTCCACATTAGTACCATGGGTATAGACGGGTCCACCAGGAGCCATTGCCACTTTAAGAGTTTGAGAGTGTGGGCTGGCTCCTCCCTCTATGCCCCTCCTACCAGACTCAGTTTAGAAAATGTGCCCGGAGGAGCCGGTCACAGCTAGGGAAGCTCTACAGAGCTTTCCTGGAAAAGTTTATTTTAGAGTTTATTTTTTTACAGGGAGGCTGCTGGCAATAGCCTCCCTGCAGCGCGGGACTAAGGGGGGGAGCAGTGTCCGCCCTGCAGGGTCTGAGCCACTGTCTCCGCTGACTGGACACTGAGCTCCAGAGGGGTCAGATCGTTCTACGCCACAGGTGACCGCTTGCCCCAGCAGCATGACGCCAACCCCTTACAGAGCTGAAGATGTGGTGAGTGTGACACTGATCCCCCTAGCAAGTGGGGGGCCGGTGTGAAGATGGCGGCAACGGGACGGGAGCGCAGTATTAACTGCGCTCCTGGGAAGGCTCAGAGGCACATGGTGCGGCGCTGTGAGGGGCGCCCTGGGCCAGCGCTTACCCCCACACTGGTCCACAAGTCTGTCAGGGTCCGCGGATCTCAGCCAGCACATTTTTCCTCAGGCCAGTATAATCTTTGAAGAGCAGGAAGACAGCGCCATTAAGGGGGTGGAGCTTCTCCTCAGAGCGGACCCAGCAGCGTTCCAGCACCATTTTCCTGCCTGCACAGCGCTGAGAGGAAGAACAGGTCCTTCCACAGCAACTCCAGCTATCTGTACACGGTAACAGGGGGTTGTAGAAGGGAGGGGAGGCTGTAATAAGACGCAGGGCCAGATGCATCATCGTTTGGAAAGTGATAAAATGGAGAGTGAAAAAGTGCCAGCCAATCAGCTCCTAACTGCCATTTTTCAAACACAGCCTGTAACATGGCAGTTAGGACCTGATTGGCTGGTACTTTTTCACTCTCCATTTTATCACTTTCCCATCGATGATGCATCTAGCCGGCAGTGTCCTATTAAGGTTCACAGTCAGCGCTGACAAGGGGTCTCCCTTTGCTAAAAGCGCTGTGTGTGGGTTGGCTCCAATCTCTGTCTCTCTCTTGCCATTCTTGGGGGTGAAACTCTGTCTGCCCTCACCTGTGCGTGTGTGTGGAGTGTTTGGTGGTCTCCTTTAGCTATGTCCAGGGATACTGTGTCATATGTTGCAGAGGATTTATCCTCCCAGGAGGATCCCATTCCATGTAATCAGGATAGCACTGGTTTAGCACAGATACCAGCAAGGGACCCGGAGTGGTTTTCCTCTATCAAATCTTGGATTTCTCAGATTTCTGACAGGGTTGCGAGTAATGAATCTGCAACCCAGGTATTACAGAGCTCTATGGCAGTATGGCCGGCTTCTAGTACCTCAGGACGCCCCGCTGTTTACCCCCACAAACGTGCGCTTGTGCAGGTCACACAAGACGACACGGATACTGATTCTGACACCACAGACGGTGATGGGGATGTGTTGCGGGGGTCCGCATCTCTTGCAAAGGGGGTGCAATTGTTGATAGAGGCTATCAGGGATGTGTTGAATGTTAATGATACCACACCTGAGCAGGTTGAGGAGGCTTTTTTCACTGAAAATAAAAAAGCCTTGCTAACCTTCCCTGCGTCAAAGGAATTGAATGCTATATTTGAAAAAGCATGGATAAACCCTGAGAAAAAATTCCAGGTCCCTAAACGGGTCCAGGTGGCGTTTCCTTTCCCTGAAGAGGATAGGAAAAAATGTGAAAACCCACCAATTGTTGACGCATCTGTATCCAGACTCTCAAAGAAGGTGGTTTTGCCTGTCAAAGGATCTACCGCCTTAAAAAGAGGTGGCTGATAGAAAAATTGATAACACTCTTAAATCAATGTACACAGCTTCAGGGGCCATATTACGTCCCACTATTGCTACCGCATGGATTGCAAAAGCAATAAGTAAAGTGGTCAGCTACCTTACTTGAGGATTTGGATACGATGGATAGTTATGATGTTGCATTATATTTACGCAATATACATGATTCAGCAGGTTTTATGGTAGAATCCATGAAAGACCTGGGTTCCATGGCTGCAGGAATATCTTCCATATCTGTTTCAGCTCATCGGGGACTGTGGCTGTGCCAGTGGTCGGCCGACGTGGAATCCAGGAAAAGTGTGGAGGGCCTACCCTATAAAGGTCAGGCTCTCTTTGAGGAAACTCTAGATGCGTGGATATCCACGGCTACAGCGGGTAAGTCTCCGTTTCTTCCCTCAGCGGCACCTGCTCCGAAGAAATCCTTCTCTTCACCTGCAACACAGTCCTTTCGGCCTTACAGGCCTAGAAAGGCCAGAGCGTCCAATACCTTCTTTAGGGGAGGTCGAGTTAAATCCAAGAAACCTGCAGCTGCAGGTTCCCAGGAACAAAAGCCTGCATCAGGTACGCCAAAGTCCTCCGCATAACGGTGGACCGTGCGGCCTGGAGATGGGGCCAGTGGGAGCCAGACTCAGACATTTCAGTCACATCTGGGTATCGCCCGGCCTGGATCCCTGGGTGATATATATTGTATCCCAGGGATACAGGCTGGAATTTCAAAGTCTCCCTCCTCATCGTTTTTTCAAATCAGGCTTACCAACTCTGTTGGTAGACAGCACTGTACTACAGGACGCTGTCCAAAAACTGGTGGAGGCACAGGTCATTGTGCCAGTACCACCTCACATGCAGAACAAAGGTTACTATTTGAACATTTTCGTGGTACCGAAACCGGATGGTTCGGTCAGGCCCATTCTGAACCTAAAATCATTGAACCCCTTTCTAAAGGAGTTCAAGTTCAAGATGGAGTCTCTCAGGGCGGTGATATCAGGTCTGGAAGAGGAGGAATTCCTGGTATCCCTGGATATCAAGGATGCGTACCTCCACATTCCGATATGGCTGCCGCATCAGGCTTATCTCCGTTTCGCATGGCTAGACTGTCATTTCCAGTTCCAGGCCCTGCCATTCGGCCTCTCCACAGCACCAAGGGTGTTTACCAAGGTGATGGCAGAGATGATGATTCTCCTCCGCAAACAAGGGGTGAACATCATTCCTTATCTGGACGATCTGCTGATAAAAGCATAGTCCAAGGAGAAGCTGCTGCAATCCATTGTTCTCACAACAAGTCTCCTCAGGAGTCATGGTTGGATTTTGAACCTTCCAAAGTCACATTTGGAACCAACCCAGAGGTTGTCCTTTCCGGGAATTATCCTGGGTATGGAAGTGCAAAAGGTGTTTCTTCCGCAGGAAAAGGCGTTGGTGATACAAGCTATGGTCCGGGATGTCCTGAAGCCAGCCCGGGTGCCGGTTCATCAATGCATTCACCTATCGGGAAAGATGGTGGCCTCTTACGAGGCTCTCCGGTACGGAAGGTTCCACGCTCGGACCTTCCAACTGGATCTCCTGGACAAGTGGTCGGGATCTCATCTCCACATGCACCAGAGAATTCATCTGTCGCCAAAGGCCATGATCTCACTCCTCTGGTGGCTCCAATTGCCTCACTTTCTGGAGGGCCGCAGGTTCGGGATTCAGGACTGGGTCCTTCTAACCACGGATGCAAGCCTTAGGGGCCGGGGAGCAGTCACTCAGGGAGTAAGGTGGTGGTCAAGCCTGGAAGCCGGCCTGCCCATCAACATCCTGGAACTGAGAGCCGTATACAACGGTCTTCTTCAGGCGGCCCCTCTTCTAAGAAATCGGGCCATTCAAGTGCAGTCGGACAACGTAACAACAGTGGCTTATATAAACCGACAAGGCGGAACGAAGAGCAGAGCGGCAATGTCAGAGGTCACAAGAATACTCCTCTGGACAGAAAAGCACGCATTGGCGCTGTCAGCCATCTTAATTCCGGGAGTAGACAACTGGGAAGCAGACTTCCTCAGCAGATACTATCTCCATCCAGGGGAGTGGGGTCTCCATCCGGAGGTGTTCATGGAAATAACAGATCTTTGGGGATTACCCCAAATAGACATGATGGCCTCTTGTCTCAACAAGAAGCTTCTGCGTTATTGTTCCAGGTCGAGGGACCCACAGGCAGTGGCAGTGGACAGCCTGGTGTCTCCGTGGGTGTTCCAGTCAGTGTATGTGTTTCCACCACTCCCACTCATCCTAAGAATCCTAAAGCTCATAAGGAGAACAAGGGTTCAAGTGATCCTCATTGCCCCAGACTGGCCAAGAAGGGCTTGGTACACGGATCTTCTGAATCTACTGCAAGAAGAACCGAGGCCTGTTCCTCTTCGGTAGGACCTGCTGCAGCAGGGGCCGTTTGCCTATCAAGACTTACCATGGCTACGTTTGACGGCATGGAAGTTGAGCGTCTGATACTTGCTCGGAAGAGCATTCCGAAGAAGGTCATTCCTACCCTGATACAGGCTAGGAAAGGGGTGACGTCTAAACATTACCATCGTATTTGGAAGAAATATGTCTCTTGGTGTGAATCCAAGAAGTTTCCTACGGTGGAGTTCCAACTTGGAAGTTTTCTCCTCTTCCTGCAAGCAGGATTGCATATGGGCCTAAGGTAAGGATCTGTGAAGGACCAGATTTCGTCCCTGTCTATTTTCTTTCAGAAACAGTTGGCTTCCCTCCCTGAGGTTCAGACTTTTTTGAAGGGAGTTCTGCACATCCAACCTCCCTTTGTACCGCCTACGGCGCCCTGGGACCTTAACGTGGTGTTGCAGTTCCTCCAGTGGGATTGGTTTGAGCCTCTACAGGAGGTTGAGCTCAAGTTTCTTACATGTAGGGTTAATGTATTCGATTTTTTTTATTTTTTTTTGGGGGGGGTCAAGAGACTTCACATTTAAACACCCAATAAAGGGGTGTGAACTTTCTTACATGGTCACGTTGTTGGCCTTAGCTTCTGCTAGACCCGTGTCCGAATGTAAAAGCCCTTACTTGATCTTCCACGAAGATAGAGCTGAGCTTCGGAAACGTCAGCAGTTTCTTCCAAAGGTTGTGTCGGCATTTCATATCAACCAACCCATTGTGGTGCCAGTGGCTACTGACTCCTCAATTACATGAAAGTCCTTAGATGTTGTAAGGGCTCTGAAGATATATGTGAAGAGAACTTCTCGTCACAGAAAGTCGGACTCTCTGTTTGTCCTATATGATCCCAAGAAAATTGTGTGTACTGCTTCTAAGCAGACTATTTCTCGCTGGATTAGGTTCATTATCCAGCATGCTTATTCTACGGCAGGACTGCCATGTCCAAAATCTGTTAAGGCCCACTCTGCTCGTAAGGTGGGGTCTTCCTTGGCGGCTGCCCGGGGTGTCTTGGCAGTGCAACTGTGCCGAGCTGCAACTTGGTCTGGGTCAAACACGTTTGCAAAGTTTTACAAGTTCGATACTTTGGCCTCTGATGATCTGAAGTTCAGTCTATCAGTTCTACAGGAGCCTCTGCGCTCTCCCTCTTGTTCTGGGAGCTTTGGTACATCCCCATGGTATTAATGTGGACCCCAGTATCCTCTAGGACGTAAGAAAAATAGGATTTTGGTACCTACCGGTAAATCCTTTTCTCGGAGTCCGTAGAGGATTCTGGGCTCCCGCCCAGCGCTTCATTTTCCTGCAAATGTTATTTGGTTCAGTACAACTCGTTTAGTTGAGTACTGCATTGTTACTTGGTAAGTAATGTTTCAGCTGTTGCTGAGTGTTCAAGCTTAATTGGCTTGACGTGCCTTGTATGTGTGAGCTGGTACGAATCTCACCACTATCTGTGTATAATCCTTCTCTCGAAGATGTCCTTCTCCTCAGGCACAGTTTCTAGACTGAGTCTGGTAGGAGGGGCATAGAGGGAGGAGCCAGCCCACACTCTCAAACTCTTAAAGTGCCAATGGCTCCTGGTGGACCCGTCTATACCCATGGTACTAATGTGGACCCCAGCATCCTCTTCAGACTACGAGAAAAGGATTTACTGGTAGGTACCAAAATCCTATTTTTGACATAGACTTAGAGACATTGGCCCTCATTCCGAGTTGATCGCTCGCTAGCTGCTTTTAGCAGCAGTGCACACGCTAGGCCGCCGCCCTCTGGGAGTGTATCTTAGCTTAGCAGAATTGCGAATGAAAGATTAGCAGTTCTGCTATTAAATAATTCCCTGCAGTTTCTGAGTAGCTCCAGACCTACTCACAGATTGCGATCACCTCAGTCCGTTTAGTTCCTGGTTTGACGTCACAAACACGCCCTCCGTTCGGCCAGCCACTCCCCCGTTTCTCCAGCCACTCCTGCGTTTTAGCCTGACACGCCTGCGTTTTTTAGCACATTCCCGGAAAACGCTCAGTTTCCGCCCAGAAACACCCACTTCCTGTCAATCACTCACCGATCAGCAGAGCGACTGAAATGCATCGCTCGGACCTGTGTAAAATTGCATAGTTTTGAGTAAAAGTACTTTGCGCGTGCGCACTGCCGCCCATGCGCATGCGCAGAAATGCCGATTTTTGCCTGATCGCTGTATAGCGAAAATCTGCAACAAGCGAACAACTCGGAATGACCATCCTTTATCCCCGTGGGATGATCATGACTAGTGATATTACTTGAACATAGTGCTCAACATGGCCATGGGTGTGGTGGTGCAAGACATGCCCATGGGAGGTGCTATACACCCTCCTTGGTGGTAATAATACGCCCCTCCCATGGTGCACACCCTAATGAATAGTGTTGTGCACGTATAGGAGTTTGTTTTCCTACTTAACGTTATGTGATGGGTACAGTTCCATAACCCCTAATACATCAATTTATTTATATTAGGGAATATTTGCTTACTGCAACTTCTCCACATTTCCATTATAGGGGGGTATTCGATTAGGTTCGTTTTTTTTTTCACCTAGGTGAAAAACGCCATTTTTTGCTATTTTTTAGAGTGAATGGGGAATCGCCCTATTCAACAGCAGGACCGTTTTATTACCTAGGCGAAAAATTCAGCAGGAGCAAAAAACGTGGTTTGGCGAATCCACATGTTTTTTCACACGCATTTTCAATGATTTTGAGGCTTTTTGCGCCAATGCCTTTTCACTTTAAAAAAAAAAAAGGTGAAAATGCAGTGGTGAAAATGTCTTAAAAATGGTTGAAAACGGTCCGCAATTGAATAGGCAGGGGGGCGAATTCAATAGCTATGAGATTTTTGGAAAAGGTCTCCATTGCTCAAGGTAAAGACAAAGCATAGTTCTAGCTTGGGACAGATGATATCACTATCTGAACAGACTTAGGGATAGATTTACTAAATGTCGGTTTTGAAAACCCACCATTCATCAGCGGCTTTGACTGATTTAAAATGTAAACAGGTGTTTATGCCAAAGCCTTAAAATTAGAGAGTGAAATATTCCCAATTACCCATCCTGAGACCAAGGGCCTAATTCAGATCTGATCGCAGCAGCAAATTTGTTAGCAGTTTTGCAAAACCATGTGCACTGCAGGTGACCCGTTTGCACCGCTGTGACCCCCTACATTCTGTGCCTAATTCAGACCTGATCGTAGCAACCAATTTGTTAGCAGTTGGGCAAAACCATGGGGGTCATTCCAAGTTGTTCGCTCGTTATTTTTTTCTCGCAATGGAGCGAATAGTCGCTAATGCGCATGCGCAATGTCCGCAGTGCGACTGCGCCAAGTAAATTTGCTATGCAGTTAGGTATTTTACTCACGGCATTACGAGGGTTTTTCTTCGTTCTGGTGATCGTAATGTGATTGACAGGAAGTGGGTGTTTCTGGGCGGAAACAGGCCGTTTTATGGGTGTGTGTGTGAAAAAACGCTACCGTTTCAGGGAAAAACGCGGGAGTGGCTGGAGAAACGGAGGAGTGTCTGGGCGAACGCTGGGTGTGTTTGTGACGTCAAACCAGGAACGAAACTGACTGAACTGATCGCAGATGCCGAGTAAGTCTGGAGCTACTCAGAAACTGCTAAGAAGTGTCTATTCGCAATTTTGAAAATCTTTCGTTCGCAATTTTGATAAGCTAAGATTCACTCCCAGTAGGCGGCGGCTTAGCGTGTGCAAAGCTGCTAAAAGCAGCTTGCGAGCGAACAACTCGGAATGACCCCCCATGTGCACTGCAGGGAGGGGCAGATGTAACATGTGCAGAGAGAGTTAGATTTGGGTGTGGTGTGTTCAAACTGAAATCTAAATTGCAGTGTAAAGATAAAGCAGCCAATATTTACCCTGCACAGAAACAATATAACCCACCCAAATCTAACTCTCTCTGCACATGTTATATCTGCCACACCTGCAGTGCACATGGGGGGTCATTCCGACCCGATCGCTCGCTGCAGTTTGTCGCAGCGCAGCGATCGGATCGGAACCGCGCATGCGCCGGCGCATGGCAGCCGTCGTTGCCTAGCGATTGCCTCTGAGGCAGAGGTGGTCGCTGGGCGGGAGGGGGCTGGATGGCGGCGTTAAGCCGCCGTTTAGGGGGAGCGGTCCGGCCAACGCAGGCATATGAGCAGAGCTGCAGTACTGATTCAGAAGCACGGTATATGAAATGTAGCAGAAATGTATTGGGCAATCCTGGGCAGTGACTAGGAGGTAATGCCGACAGCGGGATCCCACTGGTCAGAATCCCGCCGATAAGTACTTGGTTTGGGTTAGGGCGTTAGGCACTAGGAGGAGGGTTAGGGTTAGGCACTAGGGGGTGGGAGAGGATATGGTAAGGCTGCGGGGGGAGGGGGGGCGGTTAGGATGCTGGAGGGGGAAGGTTAAGGTTAGGCTAGGGGAGGGTTAGGGTTAGGCTGTGAGAGAGGGAAGGTTAGGGTTAGGCTGCGGAGTTGGGGGAGAAAGTTAGGGTTAGGCTATGGGAGGAGTGAGTTAGGGTTAGGCTGCTGGAGGGTTGAGTTAGGGTTTAGGCTGCAGGAGGAGACAGCAGAGCCATTTATCGCGGCGGGCGAGGCGTGCATTCGCATGGGGCGCCCACCGCGGCTCTTGGTGGCTCAGTTTGTGCTCCACATGCTCCCCGTCATTACTACTCTGCTCAGGAGGCGGAGTTTCGTGCAATGACGCGTTTGTGTTGTGACATCACGCTGCAAACACGTCATTACACAAAACTCCACCCTCGAGCGGAGTACAGATGACGTGGAGGAGGGGGAGCCACCCAGGACACGGAGGGAGAGCCGGGCCGACGCAGGTTGAAGAGCAGGATGGAAGAGGACGGATGCCGCTGCAAATGTAAGTAGAACTTTCTCTTTCAGCCTGCGTAAAATGTGTAAAATGGGGACACTTGCCTCCCGTAATGTGGAAAATGGGGACTCTTGCCTGCCGTAATATGTAAAATGGGGACTCTTGCCTGCCGTAATGTGTAAAATGGGGACTCTTCCCTGCCGTAATGTGTAAAATGGGGACTCTTGCCTGCCATAATGTGTAAAATGGGGACTCTTCCCTGCCGTAATGTGTAAAATGGGGAGACTTTCCTGCTGTACTGTGTAAAATGGGGACTCTTGCCTGCCGTAAATTGTGAAATGGGGATTTAATGTATCAAGGACATTGCGGTGTGTGGCCTAATATGGTGCAGCGGGCATTACTGTGTGGGGCTTAATATGTTTTGTTTTTGTTTTTTTCCCTAGGTGGCCGTGATCTGTAGGTGCAGGGTCAAAAACTGGGGTGTAAGGTAGACTTTTCGCCAATTTTAATGAGACCACGCCCATTTTAACATGGCCACACACCCTTACTGGGAGCACGCGCGCCAAATTTGTTAGTTTTTGTATTCTTATGTCAAAAGGGGGGGGGGGCACAATTTTAAATTGCGCACTGGGAGCCAAATTGTCCTGAAACAGCCCTGGGAGACAGGGTAAGGCTGTGGGAAAGGTAAGTTATGGTTAGGGATAGGTCTAAATTACTTATGCGGGCAGTACGGATGGTGTAATGGTTAGCATTACTGCCTCACAGCACTGAGGTCATGGGTTCGATTCCCACCATGGCCCTAACTGTGTGGAGTTTGTATATTCTCCCCGTACTTGTGTGGATTTCCTCCCACAATCCAAAACTATACTGGTAGGTTAATTCGCTCCCAACAAAAATTAACCCTAACGTGAATGTGTGTACATGTGGTAGGGAATATAGGGGGGTCATTCCAAGTTGGTCGCTCGCTAGCTATTTTTTGCAGCGCTGTGATCAGATAGTCGCCGCCTATGAGGGAGTGTATTTTCGCTTTGCAAGTGTGCAAATGCTTTTGCAGCCGAGCGGTACAAAAACAGTTTGTGCAGTTTCTGAGTAGCCCAGGACTTACTCAGCCGCTGTGATCACTTCAGCCTATCCGGCCCAGAATTGACGTCAGACACCCGCCCTGCAAATGCTTGGACACGCCTGTGTTATTCTAACCACTCCCTGAAAGCGGTTAGTTGACACCCATAAACGCCTTCTTCCTGTCAATCTTCTTGCGATCGGCTGTGCGAATGGTTTCTTCATTAAATTCATCGCCCAGCACCGATCCGCTCTGTACCCATACGACGCGCCTGCGCATTGCGGTGCATACGCATGCCCAGTTTTGCCGAGGTTTTGACCTAATCACAGTGCTGCAAAAAATAGCTAGCGTGCGATCAGGTCGGAATGACCCCCATAGAGTGTAAGCTCCACTGGGGCAGGGACTGATGTGAATGGGCAAATATTCTCTGTAAAGTGCTGCGGAATATGTGTGCGCTATATAAATAACGGCAAAAGATGAACACATGGCACAAGCTGCAATATTTATGGTTGGTTAGACCACTTTACATCTATTTGACCATAAATCTCAGCGTGTTTATGATTATTTGTAGAGCAAGTATTGTGGGGAGTAAGGGGCATATCTATCACAATCCGCCTCTCAGATGCGGATGGGTCAGTCCCGTTTTTCTAGGACTGTTCCGCTGTCCCACACGTGGGAAGGGGGTTGGGGGGAGCACACACATAGTGGGCAAGCAGCGGGAGAACAGCTTAGCAGAGCAGCTGGTAAGCAGCAGGAGAGCATGGGGGCAGCCCAGCACCTCAGAGAGTGGTGGGTACGCCCCCAGAGTGAAGGGAAAGGGGGGTGCCATACAGCTCCACCCCTTTTCCCAAAGTCTCCAACTCCTTTGTGGACGTGCGCAGGGTCCAGCTCCACGAACCACCAATGTTGGGAGGTATGTAATAATGCCATCTTCAGATGGCATTATTATCTCAAGGATCCCCCACCACCTCAACAGTTTTTTTTTTTTTTTCACATTTCCCATATAAATGTGCACGTAAGTGAGAGTTCTGTGAATGGTTCTGTGGTGGTCCATTGAATATATATGCTATGGAGAATGAGTGGTGTAAGAAGTACTGTGAGGTGTCAGAAGTATAATATGGAGAGTACATAAGGACAGGAGTAACTGTAGTATGGAGCAAGTGCAGTGTGCTCAGTAAGTATATGGAGAGCTAGTACTAAAATTTCTAATTTATATTGTACTGTCAGTAATATGAGGACTGGAGTATGAAAATTTGTAATATGAGTATGGAGCGAAAGTACTGTGGGTGATCTGAAAAATAATTATACAGGGCCTTAAATAGAAGTATATGCACAGTCTAAAGGCCCAGGATGTGGCAGTGGCACCATCGCTGCATCAATGGCACCTTCCATCCTAGTGACCCCCTTCATGACATCACATGTGGGGGATAGGGGGACAGAGAGCATCAATGTTACAGCACTGTAATTGCATTATGGAGAGAGTATGATGTGTAGCATGATTATATAGTATGAAGAATCAGCATAGTTTGGAGAGTAAGTTATTGATTGATATGGTAAAATATCATTAAGGAAAACCATCTAGCTGTATCACTAAATGTGTTCTATAAGTGTCTTAGCCCTAACTTGTAACTTGTCAATGGGTGACGAAAAAGCTATTACTGAGGGATAGAAAGGTATAGACCAGTGATGGCTAATCTTGACACTCCAGCTGTTGTTGAACTACATATCCCAGCATGCCCTGCTACAGTTTTGTTATTTGGTCATGCTAAAACTGATGCAGGGCATGCTGGGATGTGTAGTTCAACAACAGCTGGAGTGTCAAGGTTAGCCATCACTGGTATAGACAGACACTCTGAGCTAGCAATCTGCCTTATACAAAGTATCAATGAGCCTTTCTCCATGTGAGACCCCTAACCATTCCTACTGATTACACCCAGGCTTGGACTGGCCCACAGAGGTACAGGGGAAGCCCCCGGTGGGCCCCACAGCCCGGGGCCCCACCTCCTGCTCTAAGGATCAGGTTCCAGACTGTGCACTTGAATTATACATCATACATAGGTTTCCTTATACTGGAGTATGGTGTATTTTCTACAGTGCATTGCTGATATTAATACGTTATTAATCTGGAACATTATCATGCATGCAGCAGCTGAATTTACTGTATATATTTATGAAGGGGCCCAGACATTGCACTCTCTAATGGTTAGTTAAACCAATGAGGTGGCAGGCCACACCCTCTGCAGACTGACCACACCCCCTCTGCAGACTGGCCACATCCCTAAACATGGGACCCTACCACTGTATTCCGCCGGTGGGCCCTACATGCCCCAGTCCGACACTGATTACGCCTGCTCGGCTTTGATGAAGAAAATCATATAAATTCCATGCTTCCTTTTGGGTAAGTTCCCTAAAATGCTCACGTCTGTATTTCTACTGGATTTGTTAAACTGTATGCGTTAGGAGCTTTAAGGTATAAGAATGTCCTGCTGCAAACAAATCATTCTACACAGGACTGTGTGACTATTTCAACTCAAAGAATCTGATTCACACATTGGCCAATATTTACTAAGAATTCGAGTTTGTCCGATTTGTTTTTTTTTTTTCTAAGTCCCAATCCGGGAATTCACTAAGCACCAATCTCGGCAGTGTTTAGACTATTCGTAATGGTTTGATTTGCAAAGTTCCGAAATACGAATGAATAGACCATCGGTCAAACACGGCTGTTATTTCATACAATACGGGCATTCACTATTCATTCGTATTTGGGTGTTAGTTTCTGAGTGCTCAAGTGGGCACTGTTTTTTTCCGATTCGTTAAAAAAAGCAGCAAAAAAATAGACCTGCTTTTTCCAGTCGAGTTTGGATAACCATGCACGGATCAGTGAGATCTGTGCATGGTTATCTATGGGAAAGGGTCTGTTTAGTGTAAAAACTGAAAAAAAAATTGCGTGGGGTCCCCCTTCCTAAGCATAACCAGCCTCAGGCTCTTTGAGCCGGTCCTGGTTGAAAAAATATGGGGGGGAAAATGACAGGGGTTCCCCCATATTTAATCAACCAGCACCGGGCTCTGCGCCTGGTCCTGGTTCCAAAAATACGGGGGACAAAAAGCGTAGGGGTCCCCCGTATTTTTGAAACCAGCACCGGGCTCCACTAGCCAGGTACATAATGCCACAGCTGGGGGACACTTTTATACTGGTCCCTGCGGCCCTGGCATTACATACCCAACTAGTCACCCCTGGCCGGGGTACCCTGGAGGAGTGGGAACCCCTTAAATCAAGGGGTCCCCCCCCTCCAGCCACCCAAGGGCCAGGGGTGAAGCCCGAGGCTGTCCCCCCCATCCAAGGGTGGCGGATGGGGGGCTGATAGCCTTGTGAAAAAATTTGAATATTGTTTTTAGTAGCAGTACTACAAGTCCCAGCAAGCCTCCCCCGCAAGCTGGTACTTGGAGAACCACAAGTACCAGCATGCGGTGGAAAACCGGGCCCGCTGGTACCTGTAGTACTACTACTAAAAAAATACCCCAAAAAAAACAGGACACACACACCGTGAAAGTATAAGTTTATTACATACATGCACACCTCCATACATACATACTTACCTATGTTCCCACGAGGCTCGGCCCACTTCTCCATGTAGAATCCTTGGGGTACCTGTGAAAAAAATTATACTCACATAATCCAGTGTAGTATCAGACCTTTGTATAATCCACGTACTTGGCAAAATAATAAAACGGAAACCCGACCACGCACTGAAAGGGGTCCCATGTTTACACATGGTACCCCTTTCCCCGACTGCCAGGACCCCCCCTGACTCCTGTCAAAGAGGGTCCCTTCAGCCAATCAGGGAGCGCCACGTCGTGATTGGCTGATGGGACCCTCTTTGACAGGAGTCAGGGGGGGTCCTGGCAGTCGGGGAAAGGGGTACCATGTGTAAACATGGGACCCCTTTCAGTGCGTGGTCGGGTTTCCGTTTTATTGTTTTGCCAAGTACGTGGATTATACAAAGGTCTGATACTACACTGGATTATGTGAGTATAATTTTTTTCACAGGTACCCCAAGGATTCTACATGGAGAAGTGGGCCGAGCCTCGTGGGAACATAGGTAAGTATGTATGTTTGGAGGTGTGCATGTATGTAATAAACTTATACTTTCACGGTGTGTGTGTCGTGTTTTTTTGGGGGTATTTTTTTAGTAGTAGTACTACAGGTACCAGCGGGCCCGGTTTTCCACCGCATGCTGATACTTGTGGTTCTCCAAGTACTAGCTTGCGGGGGAGGCTTGCTGGGACTTGTAGTACTGCTACTAAAAACAATATTCACATTTTTTCACAAGGCTATCAGCCCCCCATCCGCCGCCCTTGGATGGGGGGGACAGCCTCGGGCTTCACCCCTGGTGAGTCCAACGCAGGCGTGTCCAGGCGTTTGCAGGGCGGGTGTCTGACGTTAATTCCGGGACCGGACAGGCTGAAGACATGGCAGCGGGTGAGTAAGTTGAAAGCTACTCAGAAACTGCACAAAATGTTTTTGCATAGCACGGCTGCACAAGCGTTCGCAGCCTTGCTATGCAAAAAAAACCTCCCCCCATAGGCGGCATCTAGTTGATCACACGGGCAGCAAAAAGTTGCTACGTGCGATTCATTTGGAATGACCCTTGTAAGCTGCAGAGATGGGAATAGCAGAATCAGTATTATCTTGTTGCACTGGGTGAAGTTTGTCCAGGGTGTAAGTACATCAACTATTGCAGGGGTAGGCAACTCGTGGCACTCCAGCAGCTGTGGAACTACACATCCCAGCATGACCTGACAGTTTTAGCATGAGTGCATGCTGGGATATATAGTTCCACAGCAGGTGGACTGCCACAGGTTGCCTACTGCTGAACGCCACAGTTCCGTCAACCAGAGCTGTAACTACGTGTGTGCCAGGTGTGCCTGGCACACAGCGCAGTCGCCCTGAGGGCGCAACCAGTAGCGGATCTTTCCACGGGCAAGCAGTACTTTTGCCCGGGGCACCGGCGCCATCCGGAGGGCGCCGCACCATGGCAAGATCCGCTGCCCGCTGTGAAGTCTACGCGTCTAGTTTCCCTTTGTCGGCTGCCCGTTGTGAAGGGAAACTAGACGCTACGCGTCTAGTTTCCCTTCGTGGAGAGGACCTTTACTGTAATGATGTGCAGTGCGCGTTGACGTCACGCTTAGCGTCTAGTTTTCCTTTGTGGAGAGGACCTTTGCTGTGCGGTGCGCGATGACGTCATCGCGCACCGCACATCCTACTACAGTACAGGGGGCGTAACTGACCACGCCCCCTGTATGAAGCCACACACCCTAATGCCGCCCGGGGCGCAAGAAGCCCCGGAACCGTCCCTGGGCGCAACCACCAGCAACTATGTCAGCGGCTTGTAATGAGTCAAATTAATTGACTCATTACAAGCTGCCTGTGCTGTGTGCACCGTGCCGGAGGAGAGGAGGAGAGAAGCAGTGCCGGAAGCTATATGCAAGCTATATGCAGCGAAACGCGACAGTGTTATCCACTGGAGCAGGACAATCTTCATTTGGATCTGAACCAGCCCTTGCCATTTGCCAGCCATTCAGAGGAGTTTCAGAGAGACACCATCCAAACACTGTATTGCATGAGCTACTCACACACCATACGGGATTTATACTGCACAATCCTCTAACGGTGCATATAAAGAACAATTGGACTCTCTATTTTTACAAGAGACTCTTGCTACTGGACTCTAATTCAATTTAAGGGCATAATTTGGAACGGATTCCTTGCACTGTATCATGATACATGTCATGACCCAGTATCCCGGGTAAACCACTCCCTTTTTAAATTACATGAATTCATGTGGTATATTAATTATTGCATAGGATATTGTTTTCAATAAATTGTCTTTTTTTAACTTTGACACATTAGTGTAAGTAATTGTTCTTTCCTCTTGGAACGCAGCCTTCCTTTTTTGTTGTAACAAAGCAGTAAAATGCCTAGTTACGGCATACATGCCGACATCCTGGCTGCTCTCTCCGGGAGAGAGCAGCCAGGTCGGCTCAGCAAGGGTTATGACACTGATAGGGGGCGGGGCGGAGGCAGAACAGGGGCGGGCGGAGGCGGAACAGGGGCGGGGTTATCACGGCACATAATTTAAGCCATGCCCCCTGCTATGTAATGCCGCGATTACCGCCATTATACAGCAGGGGGCGTTGCTATGAAGACGCGATTCAGCAAGAATCGCGTCATCGACTGCCTAGACCACCCACTTTACTCACTAAGTGGGCAGTCGGGCAGGGGGGCCCCTAAAAAATCGGGAGCCTTGCCTGCTCTTCCGGGGGGGGAGGGTGCGGGAGGGTCACCCGATTTTCGGGAGCCTCCCGCCCATCCCGGGAGAGTAGGTAAGTATGAGTTACGGCACTGCCGTCAACATACCCTCGAAGCGCGCTCACTCAACTTAGCCTGGCTGTGCATGTGCCCCTGTAGAAGTGGAGATTCGGCTGAGAAGCATGTGATCGCCTCCACAGCATACACACTGCAGAAACATGCAAGACACGTCTGCAAAACAGACTTGCAGTGCATGCAACACTGCATTAGTTAAAGAGAGGGGATCTGCCCCCATTTAGGTCACTCAGAAGGCAGCTGGAAAGAGCAGATTTCAGGGGTAAATTATTTCTTGCTGTACGGCTGTACGAAAAACTGACAATCAGGCAAATGCAGCTATCATGGGTCAATATGGGATATCTGGACTCCAGGTCGTCACCAATTGGTTGACACACCTTAGGTCGACACCTGAAATAGGTCAACATGGAAAAAAGGTCGACATGAGTTTTTTGTTTTGTTTTTTCATTTTTTTAAACTTTTTCATACTTTACGATCCACGTGGACTACAATTGGGAACTGTAACCTGTGACGAGCGCAGCGGAAGCAGAGCGAGGCACCTTGCCCGAAGCATGGCGAGCAAAGACGGTGCACTAATTGGTGTTCCCGGTCACATTACGGAGAAAACGACACCAAAAAAAACATAAAAACTCATGTTCACCTTTTTCCATGTCGACCTTGTGTCCATGTCGACCTAAGGCGTGTCGACCAATTGTTATCGACCTACGTGGTGTTGCCCTAATTGGTGTTGACCCTGAGTCCCAGACCCCAATATGGAATGATACAGGGGAACATAATGGAAGGAATATGACTGGTAAAGACTGGTGTAGGAACATAACTAGAAGATGTATGAAGAGTAATTCTCCATAATATGTAAGTACAATTAGCAGACACTTCATCACTTAGGACCTTATTCCGAGATGAACGCAGATCACTGCATACGCAGCCAGATCTGCGGTCATCTCCTCACATGTTGGGGGCCGCCCAGCACAGGGTAAGTCCGCCCAGCATGTGTGAGGCAGCCTCCCGATGCATCCGCAATTAGATTGCAAACGCATGGGAAATAAGGTTGACCCCTGGCATCGCGGGCTGGCTGTACTGTCAGGCAGTCTGACGACATTTTTTTCCCCGGAGCGGCTGCATGTGACATCATGCAGCCTCCCTGAAAACAGTCCTGGCCCGCCCACATTTGGAACGCCCTGCCCCCCAACGCTGCAACGTCACCCACCACCCCCTCTCCCCGACGGCTGCCGCTGTCAATCACACTGTGGCCACATCCATCCTGGATGCGGCCGCAATGTGTAAGGTCGTGCACATACACAACGGCCAGTGCATGTGCGCAGTCAAGGTCTGAATAACCCCCTTAATGTTCTGTAACGGATGCAAAGACTGAAGCAGATGTAAAATGAGCAGAGAGATTTAGATGTGAGAAGGGCCAAACTCAGATCTAAATTGCTAGGTGCACACCTTGCCGACGTGTGCATCACACTTTACAAACATCCGCCCGATGCGTAGTACCTGGTGTCACAACTGGATGGGCATTTAACCAGTTGAGATGTCAGTCACAGGCGGTCCCTGCAGCGATGCCGACCACCCGTGCTCACAGCCAGATGAGCCGATATATCTGTAGATTTCTCAGCCATTGGCTGGGCTACAGGACTGATGCGTTATGTCTGTAAATAACTTCGTTCACAGACATATTGGAAGGTAAACACCCACCAAAGGGCTTGCAATATATCGGCCCCGTCGATTGAACAGCCAATATATTGCTCTTTGTTTGCCCAGTTTAACAGAAAATTGTTTTGCAACATCTGAAGACAAACTGAGGCTGCTATACAACATGAGCTGCAGAACAGACTGACTGACAGATGAGGGTTCTACACCACAGAGACATACAATCAGAAATGAACGCATGATGTTGAGACGTAACTACATTGTCTCATACAGAAAGGTTGTGACATGATCAAACACAATTAAACGACACAAAATAGACAATGGTAATATGACATAGATACAAAAACACAACTAAAGGGCAACTGATAGACAAAGGTTCTATTTGATGTAACTAGAGACCACAACTGAAAAAAGGTTCTGTGGTATGAGGTCCTGGAACATGAGCACCCACAACTAGAGAGTGCCTGATAGACAATGGCTCTGTGACATGAGCGCCTACAGCTAGAGGGCGCCTAATAGAAAAAGGCTATGTGACATGAGGGACCAAAACTAGAGGGCACCTAATAGACAAAGGCTATGTGACATGAGGGACCACAACTAGAGGGCACATGACAGAGAAAAGCTCTGTGACATGAGCACCCACAACTAGAGAGCGCCTAATAGACAAAGGCTATGTGACATGAGCACCTACAACTAGAGGGCGCCTGATAGACAAAGGCTTTGTGACATGAGGGACCACAACTAGAGGGCGCCTAATAGACAAAGGCTATGTGACATGAGGGACCACAACTAGAGGGCACATGACAGAGAAAAGCTCTGTGACATGAGCACCCACAACTAGAGAGCGCCTGATAGACAAAGGCTATGTGACATGAGCGCCTATAGCTAGAGGGCCTAACAGAAAAAGGCTATGTGACATGAGGGACCACAACTAGAGGGCACATGACAGAGAAAAGCTCTGTGACATGAGCACCCACAACAAGAGAGCGCCTGATAGACAAAGGCTATGTGACATGAGCGCCTACAACTAGAGGGCGCCTGATAGACAAAGGCTTTGTGACATGAGGGACCACAACTAGAGGGTGCCTGATAGACATAGGCTCTGTGACTTGAGGAACCACAACTAGAAGGCGCATGATAGACAAAAGCTCTGTGACATGAGGGACCAGAACTAGAGGGCACATGACAGAGAAAAGCTCTGTGACATGAGCACCCACAACTAGAGAGCGCCTGATAGACAAAGGCTATGTGACATGAGCGCCTATAGCTAGAGGGCCTAACAGAAAAAGGCTATGTGACATGAGGGACCACAACTAGAGGGCACATGACAGAGAAAAGCTCTGTGACATGAGCACCCACAACAAGAGAGCACCTGATAGACAATAGCTATGTGACATGAGCACCTACAACTAGAGGGCGCCTGATAGACAAAGGCTTTGTGACATGAGGGACCACAACTAGAGGGCACCTAATAGACAAGGGCTATGTGACATGAGGGACCACAATTAGAGGGTGCCTGATAGACATAGGCTCTGTGACTTGAGGAACCACAACTAGAAGGCGCATGATAGACAAAAGCTCTGTGACATGAGGGACCACAATTAGAGGGTGCCTGATAGACCAAGCCTCTGTGATATGAAGGACAACTAAATGGGCACCTGATAAAGGCTCTGTGACATGAACAACCACAACTTGAGGGTACCTGTTAGACAAAAGCTCTGTGACATGAGGGACCACAACTAGGGGTGACCTGGCACAAAAGCTATGTGACATGAGGGACCACAACTAGAGGGTGCTTGATAAGTAAAGACTTTATGACATGAGCACTTACAACTAGAGGGCGCCTGATAGAAAAATGCTATATGATATGATGGACCACAACTAGAGGGCGCCTGATAGACAAAGGCTCTGTGACAAGAGCGCCTACAATTAGAGGGTGCCCAACAGACAAAGGTTATGTGACATGAGTGCCTACAACTAGAGGGCGCCTAATAGACAAAGGTTATGTGACATGAGGGACCACAACTAGAGGACGCCTAATAGACAAAAGTTCTGTAACATGAGAGACCACGACTAGAGGTCACGTGATAGACAAATGCTCTGTGACATGAGCACTTGCAACTAGAGGTCGCCTGATAGAAAAAGGCTATATGACATGATGGACCACAACTAGAGGGTGCCTAACAGACAAAGGATCTGTGACATGAGTGCCTGTGATCAGAGGGTGCCTGACAGACAAAGGTTATTTGACATGGGGGACCACAACTAGAGGGCGCCTGATAGAAAAAAGCTCTGTGACATGAAGGACCACAACCAGAGGATGCCTAATACACAAAGGCTTTGTAACATGAGGGCCCACAACTAGAGGGGGGCCTGATAAACAAAGGCCATGTGACATGAGGGACCACAACTAGAAGGTGCCTGAGAGACAAAGGTTATGTGACATGAAGGGCCACAACTAGAGGGCGCCTGATAGTCAAAGGCTCTGTGACATGAGGAACCACAATTAATGTTTGGGAAACGTTTGAGAAAACGTAAGTAGAAAAAGTCTGATAAAGGTTCTGTGGGATGTGCATACACAACTGTAAGGTGACTGATATAGACTCTATTGGAAAGACATCTAGACAGGTCATGGAATAGCTACTACAAATGCTGTTTTGTAACATCAGAGAAGAGAAGCATTTTCTAAATAGTATGTGTTCCTCTCTTTAATAGATCTTAGTTTCATCCAGATGTCTAGATTATTTCCTCAAAAATTAATCTACAGACTGAAACGCCTGCCCAATGGTCTAGGTCAGGGTATCCCAATTTCAGTCCTCAAGGCATCCTAACAGTCCAGGTTTTAAGGATTTCCATGCTTGAGCACAGGTGAAGTAATCAGTCAATTGACTATCTGTGTACAACCATGGATAGCCTTAAAAGCTGATCTGTCAGGGTGCATTGAAGACTGAGTTTGGGAAACATTGGTCTAGGTCTTTGACTCTTTCTGAATGATGAACCTTTACACAGACAATAGAGCCCTATGTGATGGTGGTATTATTACTATGAATATTATTATTATTCCTATCTGGTCTAACTAATTAGAATACAAATAAGAGATTATAGAACAGGTCACAATTACAGTACATAAATATAGATTCATACCATAACAACTAGATGTTTAACCATGAAATGTGATCAGCTGTTTTTGGATTTTACTGGCTAACATCCAAAAACAGACTAAGGTCTCTGCTAAAATATTAATATAAGTGTATAGCTACCATTAACCCAAGAGGTCCAAGACAGGGTTTGGCTTCAGGACACAAGACACAATAAAGGGAGGAATTCAAATGTTTGAAAAGTCAGTTGGGAGTCTGTTTTTTCCTATCTAATAGAGAGGGGGGAAAAGACACCCAACCGACTTGTCAAACATTTTAATTTCCCCCATTATGTGCCATTACATATATTGCAATATGATAACACTTAGCAGACAATACTCTCTTACTTACCGGCCACTTGAAGTGAAAGGGCACTCGCACAGGGTTGCTAGCTGCTATGGCCCCTGGTTCCACAGCCATCAGGTCACTCAGAGCTGTCCCAAATGTGCATGGGGGATCTGGGGACACCACCGGCTGCGCATGCTTCAGACATACCCTGAAGAAGAGGTGGCAGGAACGGCCAGCGACGCATACACTGCGGGGACTGCTGAATGAATGGACCTTCAGCTCAAACACTCCAGCTAGCTGGACCTGGGGACACAGGAACAGGCGTGTAACTCATATAGGCATGTAGAGCAGTACTGAAGGACAGCAACCACAGAGATGGACATTCACTGACATACATCCAAGGTCAAGGGCAAAAACTACCAAGCCATCTAAATACTGACAGCTTTAGAATAACTTGTGATTTCTAGAATTAAAATGTTTTAGAATTAAAATGTTGCAGAAACTAGCACTGAAATTATACAAGTTCTACCCCTTGTAGGGTACTAATGAAAACTTGTGATGCCTTATAACAGAAAATAACAACAATAATGATGATACTACAGCATAAAGTTCCCTCTGCAAACTAGAAACTGCAAAACCTTCCTATAGATGCTACAAAAGAGTACCTACTGTATACACATGGATGGTGTGTGTGTGTGTGTGTGTGTGTGTGTGTGTGTGTGTGTGTGTGTGTGTGTGTGTGTTCTTGCCCCTTTGTCTGCTTTTATTCACCAGCCTAGTTTTGATACTGTTTTGCTCCCAAAGGGGCATTTATGGAGTGTAAAGCACCACTAGCATCAGGGGGACAAGCCAAGAACAGACAATAGGCTATAGATACCCCATATCTGGCTTAGAGTGGTACATACTGTACTGGCATTGCTGGGTTATACTCTGATAGTAAAGTAAGAACAGAACATTTCATAGTGTAAATGTAACAGCTGGGACATAGTCCCTACTCACCACTGGCAGGTACAGTATCACCCCTAGAACCAGGCACAGAGGAGTCTTTGCTGTCATATTATTCCCTTTTCTTTGATAAGTCCAAGGATAAAGTGGACGGCCCAGGGGCAAATCTAGCGATGCTTTACTGGTACACAACAGCCTGGCAGAGAGTAGAACCAGGAATAGGGCAAGTCAAGCAGATATAGCTCAATGAGAAGTCCAGGACCAAGTGGTATGAGATGGAAGAACTGCAGAAAGAGCTGCACAGGCTGAACTGGCAGCTGGTGTGTATATATCAGGAACAGCTGGGGTGTAGAGCTGGGTATACAGCAGGCACAGCTGGGGTGTAGAGCTGGGTATAGATCCGACAAGCAGAGCTGTTTGGTAGATCTGGTTGGTAGATTTATTGTCTGCAGTCCGGTAGACCAGTAGCGCTAGTTGACAGAGTTGCACATACACCAGCCGATGTGATCGGTCCAGCAGGCAGTGTGCCCTGTAGATCTGATGGTATACTGTGGGTCTGTGAGCCACTCTTGGGTGGTCCTTTGTGTATACGGTTGTCTCTCTTGGCTGTGACTAAACTTCTTCTAAGTCAATCCCGGGCTTTATACTGAGCCTCCTGTTGTCATGTAGCCCCCTCCCTTGGCACACTCTCCCCCCCCCCCCCCCCCCCCTTCCCCCCTGCCCCACTGCCCTCTGTCCACCCCTTCCTCCTCAAATCACACTTTCTTTGATCAGTTCTCCTAAACCCCGCACAAAACAAATTAAATCCCTATCCCAAAGAACAGCAGATATTGTCCTAACTGGACCTCAGTCCTTAATAAGTGTACTAATTATATAAGCCAATGTTATACATCGATGATCTGTTACATAGAATATTATTTATTTATTTATGTTAAAAAGAATATTATCATTTAGTTTGAAATGTATACCAACGTTTAACAAATATACAAACGTTACACACACACACACACACACACACACACACACACACACACACACACACACACACACACACACACACACACACTTCCACATAAGCTCATTTTCACCCAATCCCCTTCAGAAAGAAGACATTTAAGATGAATAATTCTGAGGTTTCATCTGCTACAGGTCATAAAGTGTTAATGGAGTTCTGTTTGAGTTTTCACAGAATCATTGTGTAAATTGTTGCAATTCATGATGTAGCACTTTATATATTGCTACTAATTTACTGCTATTCTTTGTGTTGATACAACAATATGCTGTTGCCAGTGTATGTGCACACTGTGTACTATCCTGTGTGGTGAAAGCAGTGTAATGAGTTGTGCTGTTAGTATGTTTGTGTTGTGTTGCTTTGTAATACACAGAAATAAATGCTACATGGATACCGTGTAAAAGATACAAAGGATACACTTCCCCTGACGTGTGTCATGCTCACTCCTATAGTATTAAGGTGCTTGTGTGTGTGGAGGGGGTTCTTTGTAATGCAGAGGACTTGTTATGGTTGGCTGGGGGTCTTTTGTCATTCAGTAAAGTCCCAGTGAATAGACTGAGAGGGGGGTGGGGGTGTCAGCTGTATGCTAATAGGAGGCACCTGTCCCTCTCACCCCAGCACACTTCTCCTGTCTCACCTCACTTTCTCCCCTGCTTCCGTCCTTCTGTCTCTTTGTCCGGCTGGCTGCTTTTTACATCCCTTTGTCCTCTTATTACAGAGTGCAGAGTGGCCCAGAGCTTTTCTTTTCATAATCTTCTCCAATACTCTAAAATCTGGAACCTTATTAACGACCCATAACCTATAGCCAGATTTGCACGTACAATGCATAAACTGCCCCCATGCCCTCTTCTTACTGCACCCCTTTTGCTGACAATCTAAGAAAGTTCCCCTTATTTACTGATTGGAAGATGTAATATAAGAGCTGCTGCTGTCCTAAACTCCAGTTACTAATGGTGCCTCCATTCCATAAATTGCTCCATCTTTGCTGGTTGGGTAATACAATACCAAAACTGCTAAACTAAAACACCAAGCTGCCCCCACATTACTAGCCAGTTCCTACAATCCAAAAAGTGCTCACTTAAACCCCAAATTCTGTCCCCATTACTGTCCAACCTCATAATACAAACACTGCTCCCTCATTACTGATTGGATGGATGATACAGTACAAAAGCTGCTCCCCTGGAAAGCTCACACTCCACCCCAATTACTAACCAGCCCCTACAATCCATGAACTGCTCCCTCCTTACTGTGTGATACTATCCACAAACTGGCCCCTAAATCCCAAACAGCACCCCTTACCTGAGCAACCTCTTCAATCCCAAACTCTCCCTCCCATTAACAACCTGAGAAAACATTTGAAACACCGCTTCCTTGTACTTAAAACCTGCACCCCTTTCTAAGCTGCACTCACAATATAAAAACCTCTTCCCATGACCGATCTGGACCTATAAACCAAAAACTGTCCCATATTACTGATCTGAGGCCCCAATCTTAAAACTAATTTAAACACTGCTACAACTCCAAAACTGATCCCTTTTACTGACCTGTATCTACAACCCCAACAATGCTCGCCATTACTGACCTGTATCTACAACCCCAAAACTGCTCCCCATTATTGACCTGTGACCTGTATCTACAACCCCAAAACTGCTCCCCATTACTGACCTGTACCTACAACCCCAAAACTGCTCCCCATTACTGACCTGTATCTACAAACCAAAACTGCTCCCCATTACAGACCTGTGACCTGTATCTACAACCCAAAATTGCCCCCCATTACTGACCTGTACTTACAACCCCAAAACTGCTCCCCATTACTGACCTGTATCTACAACCCAAAACTGCTCCCCATTACTGACCTGTATCTACAACCCAAAACTGCTCCCCATTACTGACCTGTATCTACAACCCCAACACTGCTCCCATTACTGACCTGTACCTACAACCCCGACACTGCTCCCATTACTCACCTGTGCCCTGTACCTACAACCCCAAAACTGCTCCCCATTACTGACCTGTACCTACAACCCCAACACTGCTCCCCATTACTGACCTGTACCTACAACCCCAACACTGCTCCCCATTACTGACCTGTACCTACAACCCCAACACTGCTCCCCATTACTGACCTGTACCTACAACCCCAAAACTGCTCCCCATTACTGACCTGTACCTACAACCCCAAAACTGCTCCCCATTACTGACCTTTTACCTACTACCCCAAAACTGCTCCCCATTACTGACCTTTTACCTACTACCCCAAACGTCTCCTCTTTCCTGACCTGTATCTACAACCCCAATACTGCTCCCTATCACTGAACTGTAGCAACAGTCCCCAAACTGCTCCCCATTACTGACCTGTAACTCCCAAATCAGCTTCCTAGTAAACCCTTTATTTACAATCCACAAGCTGTTCCCCATCACTGACTGGCATCTATAATACAGCTACTGCTCCCCCACCTGTTATCCAAAGTATGTCCCCCCACTACTGAGCTGCACCTCTAATTACACAAATGCTGCCCCTCACTGATCTGCACCTATGTCCTATGATGTGAGGCCGGTGCTGACAAGTAGCTGCAAGCAGTGGTATCATATAATGTAATTGCTGCTGCCGGGCTGCCCCCCTGTCAGTGGCAGGAGGTGAGGGGGCTGGGGGCTGGGGGCCGGGGGGGGGGGGGGGGCAGAGTTAAACTCTTTGTGTGAGAGAGAGAAAGGTATTGATGTCCCCTGGGCCACATGTCTGCTGCTGTAGGACCGACACATGGTGGGGTGGGGGCAGATTGCCAAACTGTTGTTTTCTCAAGTCCCCATTATGATGGTAATGAGAAAGACGCGTGTCTCATCTGGACATGCTCCATCCGGCACACACCACAACAAAGACCAGCAGCAGCTCTGTAAGGGGAGATGTGTAATCTTATCTGTAACCAGTGTCTGCAGCCCGGACATCTGACCCGCAAACTCACACCCGGGGCAATAGGGGAGGTGTCAGAGAGGCAACACCCAGAGCAATGTGTCAGGGAGTTAGAGATGGGATATAAGCAGGTATATAATATTACCAGGGATATGATGCTAGCAGAGATGTGATATAAGCAGGTATATGATATTACCAGGGTTATGATGCTGGCAGAGATGTGATATAAGCAGGTATATAATATTACCAGGGATATGATGCTAGAAGAGATGTGATATAAGCAGGTATATAATATTACCAGGGATATGATGCTAGCAGAGATGTGATATAAGCAGATATATGACATTACCAGGGATATGATGCTAGTAGAGATGTGATATAAGCAGGTATATGATATTACCAGGGATATGATGCTAGCAGAGATGTGATATAAGCAGGTATATAATATTACCAGGGATATGATGCTAGCAGAGATGTGATATAAGCAGGTATATAATATTACCAGGGATATGATGCTAGCAGAGATGTAATATAAGCAGGTATATAATATTACCAGGGATATGATGCTAGCAGAGATGTAATATAAGCAGGTATATAATATTACCAGGGATATGATGCTAGCAGAGATGTGATATAAGCAGGTATATAATATTACCAGGGATATGATGCTAGCAGAGATGTGATATAAGCAGGTATATGACATTACCAGAGATATGATGCTAGCAGAGATGTGATATAAGCAGATATATGACATTACCAGGGATATGATGCTAGCAGAGATGTGATATAAGCAGGTATATGACATTACCAGGGATATGATGCTAGCAGAGATGTGATATAAGCAGGTATATAATATTACAGGGATATGATGCTAGCAGAGATGTGATATAAGCAGGTATATGACATTACCAGGGACATGATGCTAGCAGAGATGTGATATAAGCAGGTATATAATATTACCAGGGATATGATGCTAGCAGAGATGTGATATAAGCAGGTATATGACATTACCAGGGACATGATGCTAGCAGAGATGTGATATAAGCAGGTATATGATATTACCAGGGATATGATGCTAGCAGAGATGTGATATAAGCAGGTATATGATATTATCAGGGATATGATGCTAGCAGAGATGTGATATAAGCAGGTATATGATATTACCAGGGATATGATGCTAGCAGAGATGTGATATAAGCAGATATATAATATTACCAGGGATATGATGCTAGCAGAGATGTGATATAAGCAGGTATATGATATTACCAGGGATATGATGCTAGCAGAGATGTGATATAAGCAGGTATATGATATTACCAGGGATATGATGCTAGCAGAGATGTGATATAAGCAGGTATATGATATTACCAGGGTTATGATGCTGGCAGAGATGTGATATAAGCAGGTATATAAAATTACCAGGGATATGATGCTAGCAGAGATGTGATATAAGCAGGTATATAATATTACCAGGGATATGATGCTAGCAGATATGTGATATAAGCAGGTATATGGTATTACCAGGGATATGATGCTAGCAGAGATAAGCAGGGTTATTATTTATTTTATTATTACCAGTTATTTATATAGCGCACACATATTCTGCAGCGCTTTACAGAGAATATTCACATCAGTTCCTGACCCAGTGGAGCTTACGCTCTATGGGCCCAATTCAGACCTGATCGAAGTCGTGAAAAACTTTGCATGGCTACGATCAACTGCTCAGACACGCGGGGGGACGCCCAGCACAGGGCTAGTCCGCCTGGCATATCAGGCCCTAACCCCCCCCCCTTCCCCCGCACAGTTAAAAAAGCATCGCACAGCGGCGATGCTTTTGTACCTGAAGAGTAGTTCCCTACCAGCGCAGCTCCTGCGCGCTAGCAGGGAGCTACTCGTTGCAGCAGCTGCATGTGATGTCACGCTGCCGCAGCGGCCCGCCCCCAGCACGTCCTGGGCACGTCTGCGTTGCCCAGACCGCGCCCCCAAAACGGTGGCCAAACGCCGCCGGCCCGCCCACCAAACACCTCTAACTGTCAATCAGGTAGAGGCGATTGCTGGGCTGAGATGGCCATCGGCTGTCTGGCATGCGCCGGTGCACTGTGGCACCGGCGCATGCGCAGTTCAGACCCGATCGGTTGCTGTGCGAAAACGCACAGCAGCGATCAGGTCTGAATTAGGCCATATATTCCCTACCACATGTACATGCACACACATTTACATCAGGGTTACATTTTGTTGAGAGCCAATTGACCTACCAGTATATTTTTGGATTGTGGGAGGAAACCGGAGTATCCGGAGGAAACCCAGGCAAGTACGGGGAGAATATACAAACTCCACACAGTTAGGGGCCATGGTGGGAATCGAACCCATGACCTCATTGCTGTGAGGCAGTAATGCTAACCATTACACCATCTGTACAGTATTATATTAGCAGAGATGTGATGTTAGCAGGGATATTATATTAGCAGAAATGTGATATTAGCAGGGATATTATATTAGCAGAAATGTGATATTAGCAGGGATATTATATTAGCAAAGATGTGATATTATCAGGGATATTATATTAGCAGAAATGTGATATTAGCAGGGATATTATATTAGCAGAGATGCGATATTAGCAGGGATATTATATTAGCAGAAATGTGATATTAGCAGGGATATAATATTAGCAGAAATGTGATATTAGCAGGGATATAATATTAGCAGAAATGTGATATTAGCAGGGATATTATATTAGCAGAAATGTGATATTAGCAGGGATATTATATTAGCAGAAATGTGATATTAGCAGGGATATAATATTAGCAGAAATGTGATATTAGCAGGGATATTATATTAGCAGAAATGTGATATTAGCAGGGATATTATATTAGCAGAGATGCGATATTACCAGGGATATTATATTAGCTGAGATGTGATATTACCAGGGATATGATATTAGCTGAGATGTAATATTACCAGGGATAGTATATTAGCAGAGATGTAATATTACCAGGGATATGATATTAGCAGATATGTGATATTATCAGGGATATAATATTAGCAGATATGTAATATTACCAGGGATATAATATTAGCAGATATGTGATATTATCAGGGATATAATATTAGCAGAGATGTAATATTACCAGGGATATAATATTAGCAGATATGTGATATTATCAGGGATATTATATTAGCAGAGATGTGATATTACCAGGGATATTATATTAGTAGATATGTGATATTATCAGGGATATTATATTAGCAGATATGTAATATTACCAGGGATATTATATTAGCAGAAATGTGATATTAGCAGGGATATTATATTAGCAGAGATGCGATATTACCAGGGATATTATATTAGCTGAGATGTGATATTACCAGGGATATGATATTAGCTGAGATGTAATATTACCAGGGATAGTATATTAGCAGAGATGTAATATTACCAGGGATATGATATTAGCAGATATGTGATATTATCAGGGATATAATATTAGCAGATATGTAATATTACCAGGGATATAATATTAGCAGATATGTGATATTATCAGGGATATAATATTAGCAGAGATGTAATATTACCAGGGATATAATATTAGCAGATATGTGATATTATCAGGGATATTATATTAGCAGAGATGTGATATTACCAGGGATATTATATTAGTAGATATGTGATATTATCAGGGATATTATATTAGCAGATATGTAATATTACCAGGGATATTATATTAGCAGAGATGTGATATTATCAGGGATATTATATTAGCAGATATGTAATATTACCAGGGATATTATATTAGCAGAGATGTGATATTACCGGGGATATTATAGAGGCCTGTTCAGGGAGAGTAGGTTAGTATGCCTCTCCTGCAGGCACCAATCAGCTCCTGTAGCTCCCCTGAAGTCCCCTCTTTTAAATGGGAGGCAATCACCAGACCGTCTGTCAGGATCCCGGCGGTCACAATGTAGACGCCGGAATCCCGACAGGTGGTGAAATACCACTGCCGGAATACCGGCGCCACAGGCTTTTCCCCCTCTATGGGTGTCCACGACACCCACGGAGGGAGAACAGATTCTGTGGCAATCAAAGTGAGCCACCGTGCACGCAAGGGTCTTTCTAGCGCTCGCCTCGATGCTGGCATACTGGTGGCCTGGATCCCACTGCTGGGATCATGACAGCAGGGATCCCGGCCGCCGGTAAAAAGTTTGTATTCCCTTTAAACAGTGTGCCCTCTTAAAAGCTAATGGGGCAGATGTACTAAGCCGTCGAGGGAGATAAAGTAAAGAAATAAAAGGAGGTATTCAATTAGTGCCGTTTTTCGACCAGTGGAAAAAACTCACCTTTTGCCTGGTTTTAGGTCGACTTTACATCCGACCTATTCAATGCCTGTGCCGTTTTTTCGGATGGTCGATGCACTTTTTTGTGTGAATTTGCGGGTGTTTTAGCCCGTTCTTGACTCAATTTTTGCTCATGCAAATTCGACAAAAAAAAAAAAAAAAAAAAAAAAAAGTGAAACGGCATGGGCAAAAATGGATTAAAAAACTGGCTGCAATTGAATAACCTGTATCGAATTTGTGCCGTTTTTTCGGCCAGTCAAAAAAATGCACTTATTTAAATACCCCCTTTACCACTACCAACCAATCAGCTCCTGTCATTTTTCAAACACATCATGTAACATGGCAGTTAGGTACTGATTGGCTGGTATCTCTCTCCAAGGCATAGTACATCTCTACCGATGTCCGGTGATCACTCTGATTAATCCTCTACACTACAGAAAAAGAATGCAGTCCAGGATGGGAGAAGATCACTCCAATCTAGCTACAAATAAGTAAGGGGCACCCATTTTAGCAAGAGGTACCTATTGCCCGTTACCCCATGCTACAGAGAATCTGTGTTTTCTATATATGGGGGTGGGGGGAGGGGGGTGACACAATGTTCCCTCTCACTCACATAATAACATCTGCAACCAAGTGGGCACCCATATTTGAAATCTGGGAGTCCCCCACTAGCTATTGTCTGGTGATCACCTGTCTTGACCAGACAATATTACCCTGATCTATGGCAAACATATATTTTCTGTATATCACTACTTACCCTACAACACCCATAATTACACCTGGGAAGGTGTGGGCACCCACATATCAAAGAGGCGAGTTTGGGATCACCAGGCAAAATCACGCAGCTCTAAATAAAAAAAAAAGTAAATGGGGGAAGGGCGCAGTGTGCCCTCTGTTGTCTGTACTGGCCCACACACACATGCAGGTGCAAATTTTAGAACGAACAGAGGGCCCAAATCAGAAGTGATCCATGTGCTGCAAATTTGCGGAGGTCTGCAATCAGATAGTGGCTGCCCAGGGAAAGTGGAAAACCGCCCACGTGCAAGTGTGCGTATGCATGTGTATGATATGCAAAAATTCCACCAGACAGCGGACATCTGCAAATCCGTTCGCAACTCACTATCGAATGATTTATCCAGTCTGTGCGCAGCCCAGGACTTACTCCTACAGTGCGATAGAAACGGGCTGATCGTGCCAGAGCTGACGTCACACACCCTCCCTGAAAAGGCTTGGGAACACCTGCGTTTTTCCTGACACTCCCAGAAAATGGTCATTTACTAGCCACAAACTCTTCCCGTCAATCACCTTGCGATCGAAATTTTCGCACGATCCTGTCGCTGTTTGGTGATGCGCCTGCTCATGGGCCTAATTCTGAGCTGATCGCAGCAGCAAATTTGTTAGCAGTTGGGCAAAACCATGTGCACTGCAGGGGGGGCAGATGTAACATGTGCAGAAAGAGTTAGATTTGGGTGGGGTGTATTCAAGCTGAAATCTAAATTGCAGTGTAAAAATAAAGCAGCCAGTATTTATCCTGCACAGAAACAAAATAACCCACCCAAATCTAACTCTCTCTGCACATGTTATATCTGCCCCCCCTGCAGTGCACATGGTTTTGCCCAATTGCCAACAAACTTGTTGCTGCGATCAACTCAGAATTACCCCCCATACTCATGCACAGTCATACAATAATCAGCCGCTGTGTGACTTCGTACAACAGCGATCAGGTCTGAACAGGTTCCTGAGGGAGACATGTACTAAGCAGTGATAAAAGTAGAGAAGTGAGCCAGTGGAGAAATTTCCCATGGCAACCAATTAGCTGCTCCGTACAACTGTACAGTATGCAAATTAGAAATGTTACGTCAATGCTGATTGGTTGTCATGGGCAACTTCTCCACTGGCTCACTTCTTCACTTTTATCACTGCTTAGTACATGTCCCCGTTAGTCTCTTCTGTCTCTTTCCAGTTCATATTATGCCACGTTACCGCTGCACTCCCTGCACCTATGGTAGCTATTTAGCTGTATGGGATTCGGTCTCTAGGTCGACCATTATTGGTCAACAGTAACTAGGTCGACAGGGTCTCTAGGTCGACATGTTATAGGTCGACAGGTCAAAATGTCGACATGAGTTTTTCACAATTTTTTCTTTTTTTTACCTTATTCATACTTAACAATCCACGTGGACTACGATTGGGAATGGTAACCTGTGCCGAGCGCAGCGGCAGTGGAGCGAGGCACCTTGCCCGAAGCATGGCGAGCAAAGCGAGCCATGCGAGGGGACACGGTGCACTAATTGGGGTTCCCCGTCACTGTACAGAGAAAACGACACCAAAAAACCATTAAAAAAACTCATGTCGACCTTTTGACCTGTCCACCTACACCATGTCGACCAATAGTGGTCGACCTAGTTACTGTCGACCTTGCATACCACACCTGTCTATATAGGGTGGTATTCATGTGACCGGCGGTCTGCTGACCGACAGTCACATGACCTCCTCCACCATCCCGCCGGCTCAGTATCCCGATGGTCGGCATGCCGACCAACAGGGACTATTTCCACTCGTGGGTGTCCACGACACCCATGGAGTGGGAATAGAACCCGTGGAGACCGCAGGTCGCCACCGAGCTCGCAGCGTGGCGAGCGCAGCGAGCCCGCAAGGGGCTTGCTGCACTCGCCCCTCCCCGCCAGGTTCCCGGCGTCGGTATGCTGCCGGAATCCCGGCGTCGGTAAGCTGACCGGCGGTCAGGAGACCGCCGGTCAGCCATACTACACCCGTCTATATAGTCCCCATCGTGCTTCAGACAAAAAGTTTGATGCAGTAGGTATTAATGCAGTAGGTTGTCTAGTATATATATATATATATATATATATAAAATAGGCTTCGTTGGGCTTCCTACACATATAGTAAGCATTTCAACCGAGACAACCAAAATTACAAAATTGAAATAAAATGTTTTTTTCAAGAGCAGAATTTTTTTGTCATTCGCTACACCATAGGTTCTCAAACACAGTCCTCAAGGCATCCCAATGGTCCAGGTTTTTAAGTTTATCTATGCTTGACCACAGGTGAATTAATTAGCACCTTAGTCAATTTCACTGTGTGCGTACACGCAGCGCGGCTTCCATGCTTAATTAGGCCCAGAATCCTGTGTTTTTTTTTTACTATTTGGGAAAGGTGGATTTTATTAAGGAAACAAGAACCACAAAGTCTATCTTTGTGGTGTTTATAAGATGGAAAAAAAATCACGTTTGTTTTTGGTTTCCTATCTTTTTGCCCATTTGGGTTACTATTTTTATGAGTAAATAGATTAATGGTCTTTTCTGAAAATACAAAGTCTTCTGAATGGGTGGGTACCACGAAAAGAAAATCTTTGCTATTGATGTTGGAATGTGACGAGCACAAATGTGAAAAAATTACCTCAGCACAGGGGTGAGAAAGCCCTCAGCAGTGAAGGGGTTAATCTGTTAGAATTTCCTAATTCAGAACCAGAGGTTTTTGGGCTCATTTATCAACGAGTGATAAAACTCGTTGCGTGTGATAAACAGTGCTCATTATACACAACAAGTTTTATCATACACAATGAGTTCTATCACTCGTTGATAAATAGGCCCCTTTATATCCTTGTTGAATCTATGCCATGGATAATTCAGGCTGTTCTATGGGCAAAGGCGAACCTACCCAGTATTAGGGGTACATTTACTAAGCAGTGATAAGAGCGGAGAAGTGAGCCAGTGGAGAAGTTGCCCATGGCAACCAATCAGCACTGAAGTAACATCTATAATTTGCATACTATAAAATGATACAGAGCTGCTGATTGGTTGATGGGGAAATATCTCAACTGGCTCACTTCTCCGCTCTTATCACTGCTTAGTAAATGTCCCCCTTAGAGAGGTGTGGCTAATATAATGGCCACTCTATCTCTATCTAACTTTCATCCTTCCCGCACATTTCCATTTGTCAGTGTTGCAGAGTCTGACACAGCCCAGCCTGGGAATATTGTCACTGCTATTGAAAAGGACTGGGTACGTGTTACAACTCACACTCTGCCTTACTGCCAACTATACACTTCACACTAGAACACACACTTCACACCCAGACACACTGTTTCACGTCAGTACACACTGCAGACTGGAAATGGAAAAGCAAGTTGCTAGCTATCCTTCTAACAGATACTGTAAAGGGGGTACACATGGAGAGATCCGTGTTTAAAATCTAAGCAATCTGACTTGATTGCTCAGATTTTAAGCACGGATCTGTCGCGTGTATGCCCCCCCGGCGATAGCAATGTGCGGCCCCGCGCATCGCTATCGCCAGTGCTAGATAGAGCCTACATGGAGGCTCAATCTAGCAGGTCACTCACTTCAGCGTTGTGTGAAGTGATCGGCCCCCGTCCCCCACCTCGCTCAGCACACCACACGCTGTGCTGAGCGGGGGGAGAGAGGTGTGCTGAGCGGTCTGTGTTAAGATCGCTCAGCACACCTCTCTCCCATCAGTACTGGTCTTAATAGTGTCATAACTGTGGGGTCTATTTACTAAGCCTTGGGTGGAGATAAAGTACCAGCCAATCAGCATCTGACATGTCACAGGCTGAGTTTGAAAAATGACAGAAGCAGATTGGCTGGTACTTTCTCTCCGTTGACTTTATCTCTGCCCAAGTCTTAGTAAATAGACCCCTATATGTATTTTAGCCCCAGTAGAGTTGTAGAAATTGTATTTAGTGAAGTCCAGTTCCTATCATAAACTTGAGTATCATAGGGCGGGATTCAAATCTTTTATTGCCCCCCGATCTCCTGTCTAAAGTGACGGGAGATCGCGGGGCGATATTCTATGGCCCCCTGTTATCGCGCTGATCGCTCCCATAAGAGACGGGTTTAGCCGCGTAAAGCAGCTAAGCCCAACTAAAGTCATGGGTGCGATCGCGAAAAGTCCAGTTTGGGCGTCCAAACGGGTCACTATTCCTGCATTTCAGCTCACCACCCCAGAGGGTGGCGAGCTGAAATGCTGATATCGCGCCCATCGGCAGTAACATTTGAATACTGCTGGCGGGCGCGATGGGGGCGGGAGGGGAGCTGCAAGATTTGATTCCTGCTCATAGACTGTGATATGGGAATAACCTGGCATTATATAAGCACATTTTGGTGGATTATCTCATATTTGGTTATATGTGACCTTAAAATGTGTAACTCATTAAATGTACTTTTGTTTTTCTTTCAGGTCAGAAATGTTCCTTCTTCAGGTTAGGGTTTTACATTTGTTTAACATATTACTGCACTCTAACAATGTCATGTATTGCAAAGTACGTAAATATAAGAATCCACAAAAACAAATCCATAAAATGTGGTTTGTGTAATGACTGGAAAACATGATTGGACCAATTTTCAGAAAGTTGATTAATTAAATGATTTATGTATGTTTTAAACAAACAGCAACCTAAAAAGACACATAAAGGTAATACAATTATACAAAGTTGTTTATAATGTTTGGAGAATCTGTTAAAAAGTTTATATTTAAAAAAATAATTGTGTTGAAAATGGTGAACTTTTTTTTTGCAGACACAAAACTACTGGATTCATACTCAACATTCGCCAAAATGATTTATTTCTAATGAAGTCACTTCAGAGATCAGCAGCTGATGCCCTTAAATGGTCACATATTTTAGCTCATCAGGCACTATTACTGTCTTACAGTTTTCAGGAAGACTGCCCCGTATGTAACATTCAATGATATACATTACAGATGGTGTAATGGTTAGCATTACTGCCTCACAGCACTGAGGTCATGGGTTTGATTCCCGCCAAAGCCCTAACTGTGTGGAGTTTGTATGTTCTCCTCTTGCTTTCATGGGTTTTCTCCGGTAGGTTAATTGTCTCCCAGCAAAAATTAACCTTAGTATGTAAGTGTAAATGGACCAACCGGTTCTTATTTGCCATCAAAATTCTATTTTTACATACACAGTGGCTTGCAAAAGTATTCATCCCCCTAATAAATCAACAGATTTTTCAGTATTACAAATGACACACAGATTGTTCCGGTTTGTATCTGTATTGGAACCAAAGGCTCTCAAAGTAAATTTTCAAGTTTATTCTTTATTTGTCTGAAATAAAGTCTGTTGAGGTAAGTTTTACAGATATGTGATATTGGATCACATTTCCTCAATAAAAAAAGAAGAAGCATTGTGTAATTTTTTGTCGCATTTGTTTGATTTGGTTCTCTTTATCTAATTTTAGGACTTGTGTGAAAATCTGAGGTAGTTTTAGGCCAAATTTCAGCAGAAATATAGAAAAGTTAGCAGGGTTGGTTTCCCGGGTCACTGGACCCAGGTAAACCCTTTTACACTGAGCCGCTCCCGGGTTATCACAGCAATAACCCGTGTTTTAGCGTCAGTGTAAAAGGTGTATAACAGTCCAGGTTTTAAGGATGTACATACTTCAGCACAGGTGGCTTAATTTGGGGTGTGGTATTGAAGGTCGACCACACTTAGTCTCTGTCGACCACCATTGGTCGACTAACTAGGTCGACACGTCAAAAGGTCAACATGAGTTTTGTAAAAAAAATTGTGTCGTTTTCGCCTTACAGTGACCGGGAACCCCAATTAGTGCACTGCGTCCCCTCGCATGGCTCACCATGCTTCGGGCAAGGTGCCTCGCTCCGTTACACCTGCGCTCGGCCCAGGTTACCATTCCCAGTCGTAATCCACATGGATCGTAAAGTATGAAAAAGTTCAAAAAAAAGTAAAAAAAATGTGAAACTCATGTCGACCTTTTGACCAGTCAACCTAGAAACCCTGTCAACCTAGTTACTGTTGACCAATAGTGGTCGACCTAGACACTGTCGACCTAAGTCTTATCGACCTAGAGACCGGATACCCTTAATTTGTACCTCAGTTATTTTGATTTAACCATCTGTTCTCAAGCATGGATATTGCTAAAACCTGGACTGTTAGTGTGCCTTGAGAACTGAGGTTGGGAAACTGATCTGTGTATTAGCTTTCTATAGGGATGGCTATCAAAAGGTTAACCATCAAGGGCATGAAACCACTGAAGAAAAACCATTAACAGCTAACCCAACCCAATCGAGACTGGGGTCGGAGCTCAGCATTGTGGGGTTAAGTTCTGTGCCCCCTGCATTGGGAAACAATCAATTTACATTTTAGAATGGGTTTCCAATGTTCTGTAACACAACAGCAGGATCCAGGCGTCTACACAGAAACCGCAGACAGCACGTAACGGCAGACGTAAGTCTCTCTGGGCTACAGGGAAGGTTTTTTAACCAAAGTATTTTCTGCTCATTTATTGGAGATTTAGCTCACTGCTCAGCCTCAATGTACAGGTGGATGGAGAATAATTTTTTGACGGAAGGTTGAGTAGGACAACTAGTATTATTCCAGGCCAGGCTACAGTAATATTGTAAACACGTTAGCAAGCCACAGAATCCATAACCCTTCCCACCCCATCTAATAAAATACCTCTCTCAATATCATTATAGTTTATGAATAAAGGGTTACAGAGTCCAGTGTCGTACAAGAAAAAAAAAACATAGAACAAAATACATATAAGTAATGGACAAGACAAACAATAGCTGAGAGCAAAAATCAATACGAGCAACTAGAAAAGGAAAATACGTTAGATGACACAACTAGAACAAAGGAAACCAATCCAAGCGGATGAGGACGTTGGCGGTGGGGAGGGCCATGTGTGTGAAAGCTAACATTCAAGAAATGTGGGAAGGAGAAGGTGGGGATAGGAGATACTAGTGTTAGGATGGTGGCGGGTAAGGAAAGGAGGACAACAAGGGTGGAGGAAAATGGGCAAGCACAGCAAGAGACGGGAGCAGCTTTGAATTGGTTACAATAGACCCTAAGTTCTCAAAGTCGGTCCTCAGAACCCTAAACATGTTTTCCAGGTCTCGCACAATCACGGGTGAAATAATTATCTCCACTTGTGGATCTTTTAAAAAGTGTGAGTAATGACTACACCTGTGCACCTGCTAGGTGACCTGGAAAAGTCAACTGTTTGGGGTCCTGAGGACAGAGTTTGAGAACCACTCCAATAGACAAGTGTGAAAGTGTTTTTTTTGTGGGAGCACTTGAAAGATTGGAGTCCGGGATGAGTCTGGCAAGACAGGGGAGGAAGCTTCAAATCTGAGGAGCAGCGTGGGCAAAGTCCTGAAGGTAGGAGTGCAAGGCGCCAATCGGAGGAAAGGCAATGGTCGCTGGTAGAATGGAATGGGAGTGTAGATTAGTTCATTCTACTAATCCCCATTTACTGCACATTACACTGCGACTCTCCATCCCTGCTATAATATCATTACTGCATATGTATATCAGACACATCCATCAGACACATACATCCTCGTAGACACTGGTTTTCATTGGCAGTACAGATGGTGTAATGGTTAGCATCACTGCCCCACAGCACTAAGGTCATGGGTTCGATTCCCACCATGGCCCTGACTGTGTGGAGTTTGTATATTCTCCCCGTACTTGCGTGGGTTTCCTCCGGGTACTCTGGTTTCCTCCCACAATCCAAAAATACACCGGGAGGTTAATTGGATCCAGCAAAATTAACCCTAGTATGAATGTGTGTACATGTGATAGGGAATATAGATAGTAAGCTCCACTGGGGCAGGGACTGATGTAAATGACCAAATATTCTCTGAAAAGCGCTTCAGAATATGCGTGCGCTATATAAATAACTGGTAATAATAATTTATCAAACCTTTATGTGTACCACACAAGATCCCGTCTTTTTCACTGCCCGTATCCTAATCCACTGTATCACTAGCTGAGTTATGGTATAATAGGTCGACACCAAATGGTCACCATGAGTTTTTCATGGTTTTATTTATGTCAAATTTTACCTTGCAGCACGTGGACCCCAAATTAGTTTTCTGCTTCGCTCAACATGCTTTGGGCAAGGGGCCTCACTTCACTCTGCACAGGTTACTATTCCGAATGGTAGTCCATATGGATGGTAAAGTATGAAAAAGTTGAAAATGTTGACCATATGCAATGCCAACGTTTTGATGTTGACTTATTGACTACCGACCTGTCATCCGGACGCCCACCAGCTGCCCTGCACCATTCAGCTATGGCCCCTCTTGCACACCTCATCTAATACTATATTCAGGGGAAGCAGTTAGGTTGGCGGCAGTCGGGATCCCGGCGGTCAGGATACCAACGCCGGAATGCCAACCACTGACAATGCCGCCAGCCGGAATCCCGGCTAAGAGGGGCTATTCCCACTCATGGGTGTCCATTTGATTTAACCATCTGTGCTGAGCTATGGATATACCTAAAACCTGGACTGTTGGTGTGCCTTGAGGACCGCTTTTGGGAACCTCTGGATTATAGCACAGGTAACCACCGGGTCACTATGGCTACTGAAGCAGGCAGAGGACACTGGCTGCTCTTGGGTAGAAGGCTCATGGTAAATGGGGAAAAAATGAATGTGGATAAATAGGAGACACTCTGTGGCGATAAATGATTTTTATTACTTTACTACAAACTAGAAGCACTTTTTTGTGCTCACCCAGTATACAGTGCATCCGGAAAGTATTCACTGCGCTTCACTTTTTCCACATTTTGTTATGTTACAGCCTTATTCCAAAATGGAATACATTCATTTTTTTCCCCTCAAAATTCTACAACCAATACACCATAATGACAATGTGTAAAAAGTTTTTTAGATTTTTGCACATTTATTAAAAATAAAAAACTAAGAAAATAAGAATTTACTTACCGATAATTCTATTTCTCGGAGTCCGTAGTGGATGCTGGGGTTCCTGAAAGGACCATGGGGAATAGCGGCTCCGCAGGAGACAGGGCACAAAAAGTAAAGCTTTAGGATCAGGTGGTGTGCACTGGCTCCTCCCCCTATGACCCTCCTCCAAGCCGCAGTTAGGTACTGTGCCCGGACGAGCGTACACAATAAGGAAGGATTTATGAATCCCGGGTAAGACTCATACCAGCCACACCAATCACACTGTACAACCTGTGATCTGAACCCAGTTAACAGTATGATAACAGCGGAGCCTCTGAAAAGATGGCTCACAACAATAATAACCCGATTTTTGTAACTATGTACAAGTAATGCAGATAATCCGCACTTGGGATGGGCGCCCAGCATCCACTACGGACTCCGAGAAATAGAATTATCGGTAAGTAAATTCTTATTTTCTCTATCGTCCTAGTGGATGCTGGGGTTCCTGAAAGGACCATGGGGATTATACCAAAGCTCCCAAACGGGCGGGAGAGTGCGGATGACTCTGCAGCACCGAATGAGAGAACTCCAGGTCCTCCTTAGCCAGGGTATCAAATTTGTAGGATTTTACAAACGTGTTTGCCCCTGATTAAATAGCCGCTCGGCAAAGTTGTAAAGCCGAGACCCCTCGGGCAGCCGCCCAAGATGAGCCCACCTTCCTTGTGGAATGGGCATTTACATATTTTGGCTGTGGCAGGCCTGCCACAGAATGTGCAAGCTGAATTGTATTACACATCCAACTAGCAAAGTCTGCTTAAAAGCAAGAGCACCCAGTTTGTTGGGTGCATACAGGATAACAGCAAGTCAGTTCTCCTGACTTCAGCCGTCCTGGAACCTATATTTTCAGGGCCCTGACCACATCTAGCAACTTGGAGTCCTCCAAGTCCCTAGTAGGCGCAAGACACCACAATAAGCTGGTTCAGGTTAAACACTGACACCACCTTAGGGAGAGAACTGGGGACGAGTCCGCAGCTCTGCCCTGTCCGAATGGACAAACAGATATGGGCTTTTTTGAGAAAAAAACCACCAATTTGACACTCGCCTGGTCCAGGCCAGGTCCAAGAGCATGTTCACTTTTCATGTGAGATGCTTCAAATCCACAGATTTGACTGGTTTTAAACCAATGTGTTTTGAGGAATCCCAGAACTACGTTGAGATCCCACAGTGCCACTGGAGGCACAAAAGGGGGTTGTATATGCAATACTCCCTTGACAAACTTCTGGACTTCAGGAACTGAAGCCAATTCTTTCTGGAAGAAAAATCGACAGGGCCGAAATTTGAACCTTAATGGACCCCAATTTGAGGCCCATAGACACTCCTGTTTGCAAGAAATGCAGGAATCGACCGAGTTGAGATTTCTTCGTGGAGCCTTCCTGGCCTCACACCACGCAACATATTTTCGCCACATGTGGTGATAATGTTGTGCGGTCACCTCCTTTCTGGCTTTGACCAGGGTAGGAATGACCTCTTCCTGAATGCCTTTTCCCTTAGGATCCGGCGTTCCACCGCCATGCCGTCAAACGCAGCTGCGGTAAGTCTTGGAACAGACAAGGTACTTGCTGAAACAAGTCCCTTCTTAGCGGCAGAGGCCATAAGTCCTCTGTGAGCATCTCTTGAAGTTCCGGGTACCAAGTCCTTCTTGGCCAATCCGGAGCCATGAGTATAGTTCTTACTCCTCTACGTCTTATAATTCTCAGTACCTTAGGTATGAAAAGCAGAGGATGGAACACATACACCGACTGGTACACCCACGGTGTTACCAGAAAAGTCCACAGCTATTGCCTGAGGGTCTCTTAACCTGGCGCAATACCTGTCCCGTTTTTTGTTCAGACGGGACGCCATCATGTCCACCTTTGGTAATTCCCAACGGTTTACAATTATGTGGAAAACTTCCCCATGAAGTTCCCACTCTGCCGGGTGGAGGACGTGCCTACTGAGGAAGTCTGCTTCCCAGTTTCCATTCCCGGAATGAAAAACTGCTGACAGTGCTATCACATGATTTTCCGCCCAGCGAAAAGTCCTTGCAGTTTTTGCCACTGCCCTCCTGCTTCTTGTGCCGCCCTGTCTATTTACGTGGGCGACTGCCGTGATGTTCTATCCCACTGGATCAATACCGGCTGACCTTGAAGCAGAGGTCTTGCTAAGCTTAGAGCATTATAAATTTACCCTTAGCTATATTTATGTGGAGAAAAATCATCAGACTTGATCACACTCCCTGGAAATTTTTTCCTTGTGTGACTGCTCCCCAGCCTCTCGGGCTGGCCTCCGTGGTCACCAACATCCAAAACTGAATGCCGAATCTGCGGCCCTCTAGAAGATGAGCACTCTGTAACCACCACAGGAGAGACACCCTTGTCCTTGGATATAGGGTTATCCGCTGATGCATCTGAAGATGCGATCCGGACCATTTGTCCAGCAGATCCCACTGAAAAGTTCTTGCATGAAATCTGCCGACTGGAATTGCTTCGAAGGAAGTCACCATTTTTACCATGGCCCTTGTGCAATGATGCACTGATTTTAGGAGGTTCCTGACTAGCTCGGATAACTCCCTGGCTTTCTCTTCCGGGAGAAACAGCTTTGTCTGGACTGTGTCCAGAATCATCCCTAAGCACAGGAGACTTGTTGTCGGGATCAGCTGCGATTTTGGAATCTTTAGAATCCACCCCTGCTGTTGTAACAGTATCCGAGATAGTGCTACTCCGACCTCCAACTGTTCCCTGGACTTTGCCCTTATCAGGAGATCGTCCAAGTAAGGGATAATTAAGACGCCTTTTCTTCGAAGAAGAACCATCATTTCGGCCATTACCTTGGTAAAGACCCGGGGTGCCGTAGACAATCCAAACGGCAGCGTCTAAAACTGATAGTGACAGTTTTATACCACGAACCTGAGGTACCCTTAGTGATAAGGGCAAATTTGGGACATGGAGGTAAGCATCCCTGATGTCTCGGGACACCAGATAGTCCCCTTCTTCCCGGTTCGTTATCACTGCTCTGAGTGACTCCATCTTGATTTGAACCTTTGTAAGTGTTCAAAAATTTTTTAGATTTAGAATAGGTCTCACCTAGCCTTCTGGCTTCAGTACCACAATATAGTGTGGAATAATACCCCTTTTCTTGTTGTAGGAGGGGTAATTTAATTATCACCTGCTGGGAATACAGCTCGTGAATTTTTTCCCATACTGCCTCCTTATCGGAGGGAGACCTTGGTAACGCAGCCTTCAGGAGCCTGCGCAGGGGAAACGTCTCGACATTCCAAACTGTACCCCTGGAATACTACTTGTAGGATCCAGGGGTCCTATACGGTCTCAGCGTCATGCTGAGAGCTTGTCAGAAGCGGTGGAACGCTTCTGTTCCTGGGAATGGGCTGCCTGCTGCAGTCTTCTTCCCTTTCCTCTATCCCTGGGCAGATATGACTCTTATAGGGACGAAAGGACTGAAGCTGAAAAGACGGTGTCTTTTTCTGCAGATGTGACTTAGGGTAAAAACGGTGGATTTTCCAGCAGTTGCCGTGGCCACCAGGTCCGATGGACCGACCCCAAATAACTCCTCTTCCTTTATACGGCAATACACCTTTGTGCCGTTTGGAATCTGCATCACCTGACCACTGTCGTGTCCATAAACATCTTCTGGCAGATATGGACATCGCACTTACTCTTGATGCCAGAGTGCAAATATCCCTCTGTGCATCTCGCATATATAGAAATACATCCTTTAAATGCTCTATAGTCAATAAAATACTGTCCCTGTCAAGGGTATCAATATTTTTAGTCAGGGAATCCGACCAAGCCACCCCAGCTCTGCACATCCAGGCTGAGGCGATCGCTGGTCGCAGTATAACACCAGTATGTGTGTATATACTTTTTATGATATTTTTCCAGCCTCCTGTCAGCTGGCTCCTTGAGGACGGCCCTATCTATAGACGGTACCGCCACTTGTTCTGATAAGCGTGTGAGCGCCTTATCCACCCTAAGGGGTGTTTCCCAACGCGCCCTAACTTCTGGCGGGAAAGGGTATACCGCCCATATTTTCTATCGGGGGGAACCCACGCATCATCACACACTTCATTTAATTTTTCTGATTCAGGAAAAACTACGGTAGTTTCTTCACATCCCACATAATACCCTCTTTTGTGGTACTTGTAGTATCAGAAATATGTAACACCTCCTTCATTGCCCTTAACGTGTGGCCCTAATAAGGAATACGTTTGTTTATTCACCGTCGACACTGGATTCAGTGTCCCTGTCTGTGTCTGTGTCGACCGACTAAAGTAAACGGGCGTTTTAAAACCCCTGACGGTGTTTTTGAGACGTCTGGACCGGTACTAATTGTTTGTCGGCCGTCTCATGTCGTCAACCGACCTTGGCTCGTGTTGACATTATCACGTAATTCCCTAAATAAGCCATCCATTCTGGTGTCGACTCCCTAGAGAGTGACATCACCATTACAGGCAATTGCTCCGCCTCCTCACCAACATCGTCCTCATACATGTCGACACACACGTACCGACACACAGCACACACACAGGGAATGCTCTGATAGAGGACAGGACCCACTAGCCCTTTGGAGAGACAGAGGGAGAGTTTGCCAGCACACACCAAAAACGCTATAATTATATAGGGACAACCTTATATAAGTGTTTTCCCTTATAGCATCTTTTTTATAGATTTCTAACGCCAAATTAGTGCCCCCCCCTCTCTGTTTTAACCCTGTTTCTGTAGTGCAGTGCAGGGGAGAGCCTGGGAGCCTTCCCTCCAGCCTTTCTGTGAGGGAAAATGGCGCTGTGTGCTGAGGAGATAGGCCCCGCCCCTTTTTCGGCGGCCTCGTCTCCCGCTCTTAACGGATTCTGGCAGGGGTTAAATATCTCCATATAGCCCCCGGAGGCTATATGTGAGGTATTTTTAGCCAAAAAAGGTTTTCATTTGCCTCCCAGGGCGCCCCCCTCCCAGTGCCCTGCACCCTCAGTGACTGCCGTGTGAAGTGTGCTGAGAGGAAAATGGCGCACAGCTGCAGTGCTGTGCGCTACCTTAAGAAGACTGAGGAGTCTTCTGCCGCCGATTCTGGACCTCTTCTCGTTTCAGCATCTGCAAGGGGACCGGCGGCGAGGCTCCGGTGACCATCCAGGCTGTACCTGTGATCGTCCCTCTGGAGCTAATGTCCAGTAGCCAAGAAGCCAATCCATCCTGCACGCAGGTGAGTTCACTTCTTCTCCCCTAAGTCCCTCGTTGCAGTGATCCTGTTGCCAGCAGGACTCACTGTAAAATAAAAAACCTAAGCTAAACTTTTCTAAGCAGCTCTTTAGGAGAGCCACCTAGATTGCACCCTTCTCGGCCGGGCACAAAAATCTAACTGAGGCTTGGAGGAGGGTCATAGGGGGAGGAGCCAGTGCACACCACCTCATCCTAAAGCTTTACTTTTTGTGCCCTGTCTCCTGCGGAGCCGCTATTCCCCATGGTCCTTTCAGGAACCCCAGCATCCACTAGGACGATAGAGAAATAACATGCACATAAGTATGCACAGCCTTTGCCATGAAGCTCAAAATGTAACTCACGTGCATCCTGTTTCCACTGATCATCCTTGAGATAGTCCTACAGCTTAATTGGAGTCCACCTGTGGTAAATTCAGTTGATTGGACATGATTTAGAAAGGCGCACACACCTGTCTATATAAGGTCCCACCCCTGACAGTGCATGCCTGAGAACAAACCAAGCATGAAGTCAAAAGAATTGTCTGTAGACCTCAGAGACAGGATTGTCTCGAGGCACAAATCTGGAGAAGGGTACAGAAAAATATCTGCGTTGTAGGTACCAATGAGCACAGTGGCTTCCATCATCCGTAAATGGAAGAAGTTCGGAACCACCAGGACTCTTCCTAGAGCTGGCCGGCCATCTAAACTGAGTGATTGAGGGAGAAGAGCTCTAATCAGGGAGCTGACCAAGAACCTGATGATCATTCTGTCAGAGCTACAGCATTCCTCTGTGGAGAGAGGAGAACCATCCAGAAGGACAACCATCTCTGCAGCAATCCACCAATCAGCTAGACGGCAGCCACTCCTTAGTAAAAAGCACATGGCAGCCCGCCTGGAGTTTGCCAAAATGCACCCGAAGGACTCTCAGACCATGAGAAACAAAATCCTCTGGTCTGATGAGACAAAGATTGAACTCTTTGGTGTGAACGCCAGGCATCATGTTTTGAGGAAACCAGGCACCGCTCATCACCAGTCCAATACCATCCCTATAGTGAAGCATGGTGGTGGCAGCATCATGATGTGTGGATGTTTTATAGCGGCAGGAACTGGGAAACTAGTCAGGATAGAGGGAATGCTGAATGCAGCATTGTACAGAGACATCCTGGATGAAAACCTGCTCCAGAGTACTCTTGACCTCAGACTGGGGCTACAGTTCATCTTTCAGCAGGACAACGACCCTAAGTACACAGCCAAGATATCAAAGGACAACTCTGTGAATGTCCTGGAGTGGCCCAGCCAGAGCCCAAACTTGAAGCCGATTTAACATCTCTGGAGAGATCTGAAAATGGCTGTGCATCGACGTTTCCCATCCAACCTGATGGAGCTTGAGAGGTGTTGCAAAGAGGAATGGGCGAAACTGGCCAAAAATAGGTGTGCCAAGCTTTTGGCATCATATTCAAAAAGACTTTAGGCTGTAATTGCTGCCAAAGGTGCATCAACAAAGTATTGAGCAAAGGCTGTGAATATTTATGTACATGTGATTCCTTAGTTTTTTATTTTGAATAAATTAGCAAAAATCTCAAGAAATCTTTTTTCACGTTGCCATTATGGGGTGTTGTGTGTAGAGTTTTGAGGGAAAAAATGAATTTATTCCATTTTGGAATAAGGCTGTAACATAACAAAATGCGGAAAAAGTGAAGCGCTGTGAATACTTTCCGGATGCACTGTAAATGTATATCTTACATATAATCACCTTTAAAAATTGCTTATAACCTATAGAATTTAACTGATACTTTTTCTCATTTGCTTTGCTAGTCTAAGCATCGCTTTTGCAGCTGTTGTCCAACTACATGTTCCAGCATGCCATGTCAGTCTAGGACATGTAGGTCCACAACAGCTGGAGAGACACAGATCACCTACATCTGCCGCTAGACCGAGTAAAGCAGACAGGTGATACCACATAGAAAACATGACTGAAGAACTTGTGTTTTTCTCTCTTTGAACTGGTGAGCTTTATTACAGTGTATGAGGAGCCGTTCAATTTGCCGGCTGTCGGGATCCCGGCAGTCAGGACACCAACGCCGGAATCTCGACAGCCAGCAATGCCACCAGCAGGAACCCCGGCAAAACAGGACTATTCCCACTCGTGGGTGCCCACGACATGCATAGAGTGGGAATAGAAGTCGTGGCGAGCGCAAGGTGACAAACATAGTGAGCCTGCAAGGGGACTCTTTGCACTCCCCCCGCCGCCAGGCCGCCCGTCTGCCGTATCGGCGGTCGGGCAGCTCGGCGGCGGGTCGCACAGTCTGTAGGGACCATTAGAAGGGTTCAGTACTATTTGTCGACAATCATAATTTAGATTACAGCATGTCAATGGAGTACATGTCAAGATGTTCATAAGGTTGACATTGCCAAAAAGCCGACATATTGAAATGTGGTCATTATGACTATATAGACACATTATGTCGACATGGTAGCATTCAATATTCTGCTGTTGACATAACTGACCGGCTACATAGTCATTGTTGACTTCCTGACCACATACCTTTGAGAATTCAGCGCTGCAGCCAATATATACAGGATATTGGGGGATATTCAGCGTTGGACGCAGCCGTCCACCTCTGAATAGCCGTTAGCTATTTTTGGACACCTGCGCACGTCGAAGGATCTCAGAAGGATGCGATCGCATCATGATTGACAGGCGGCGGGCATCCAGGGGTAGCAACGCAGCATTTGGGGGCGGGAGTACACCAGGAAGTGCAGGCGTGTCATGACCATTTTCAGGCACAGCTAATGCCATCACCTGCATTTCCTGCATTCGGAGACATGGCAGCGGTGCGCCTGCTTAAGTGGCCAGGCTGCATAGGCAGGTGTCAACCTCTATTTGAGGTTTTTGCGCTGCGATTGTAATTGGGCGCCGTCACACATGCTGGGCGGCCATCAGCATGCGATTTTAGTGGTCGCAGTTGTTGCTATTTTAGCAGAAACTACGCCCAACTCTGAATAACCCCCATTCTTTGCATATTGGGAGGTACAGATGGTGTAATGGTATTTATTACTACCTCACAGCACTGAGGTCATGGGTTCAATTCCCACCATGGCCCTTACTGTGTGGAGTTTGTATATTCTCCCTGTACTTGCATGGGATTCCTCCAGGTACTCCAGTTTCCTCCCAATCCAAAAATATACTGGTAGGTTAACTGGCTCCCACCAAAATTAACCCTCGTGTGAATGTGTGTGCATGTACATGTGGTAGGGAATATAGATTGTAAGCTCCTCTGGGGCAGGGACTGACGTGAATGGTCAAATATTCTCTGTAAAGTGCTGCGGAATACGTGGGCGCGCTATACAAATAACTGGTAATAAATAAATCTTGCTATAGTAAATAACTGAATGCTAGCACAGGATAATACTCATCAGCTGTTTGAGTCATCTTAACCACTTGCCTGGCATGGTCGCATCAGATGTGATCATGCCTGCAAGTGCTCTATCTGTCAGAAAGAGAGTGTTTGCAACTTCCGGAAGGTCCCTCTGCCTCTCTGCACTCTCCCCTACTGATTGCTGTGCTGCCGATCACTGCTGATCGGTCAGCACGGCAGGATCTCCCCCCCCCCCCCCCCTCCAGCAGCTGCAGACAATGGCAGCCACTAAGGAGTGTAAATTAACCCTCCCAATCCACCCCCAGACCCCCCCTGTATACCTGAAGGCTGACCCGGCTTTCAAAATGAAAGCCGCGAGGGTTGCAATGTTCCCGATCGATGTCAGGAAAAATCAAAATAAATAAATCAAATAAATAAATATACGTTATGGTAAGAACTTACCGATGATAACTAGTGATGAGCGGGTTCGGTTCCTCGGAAACCGAACCCCCCCGAACTTCACCCATTGTACACGGGTCCGAGGCATACTCGGATTCTCCCGTATGGCTCGGTTAATCCGAGCGCGCTCGAACGTCATCATCACGCTGTCAGATTCTCGCGAGATTCGTATTCTATATAAGGAGCCGCGCGTCGCCGCCATTTTCACTCGTGCATTGGAAATGTTAGGGAGAGAACGTGGCTGGCGTCCTCTCCGTTTATTAATGTTGCTGCAAATATTTGTGCTTATTGCTTAATTGTGGGGACTGGGGAGCAGCTGTATTATATAGGAGGAGTACAGTGCAGAGTTTTGCTGACCAGTGACCACCAGTATACGTTGTACACTCCATATCTGTGCTCAGTGTGCTGCTTTATTGTGGGGACTGGGGACCACCAGTATAATATTATATAGGAGGAGTACAGTGCAGAGTTTTGCTGACCAGGTACCACCAGTATTATACGTTCTCTGCCTGAAAAAACGCTCCATATCTGTGCTCAGTGTGCTGCATATATCTGTGCTCACACTGCTTTATTGTGGGGACTGGGGACCAGCAGTATTATATAGGAGTACAGTGCAGAGTTTTGCTGACAGTGTCCACCAGTATATATAGCAGTACGGAAGGCCACTGCTCTACCTACCTCTGTGTCGTCAAGTATACTATCCATCTAGATTCTTTTTTTTCTTTTAAACACATTTTATTGGGTGGATCATAAAAAGATTACATTGGTAACAGAACACCCGGACAATGTGGGTGTTTAATGAACAAACGTAGTTACAATAAAGTGTTACAACAGCAAAATTGATTATTTTTTTGTTTTTGTTTTCCCCTAATTTTTAGAGGTTAAAGTTAAGACTATCCATCTAGATTCTATACCTGTGGTGCATTTTAGTTTTGCAGTTTGCTGACAGTGACCACCAGTATATATAGCAGTACGGTACGGAAGGCCACTGCTCTACCTACCTCTTTGTCGTCAAGTATACTATCCATCTAGATTCTATACCTGTGGTGCATTTTAGTTTTGCAGTTTGCTGACAGTGACCACCAGTATATATAGCAGTACGGTACGGAAGGCCACTGCTCTACCTACCTCTGTGTCGTCAAGTATACTATCCATCCATACCTGTGGTGTATTTCAGTTGTGCGCAGTATATATAGTAGTAGGCCATTGCTATTGATACTGGAATATAATTCCACACATTAAAAAATGGAGAACAAAAATGTGGAGGTTAAAATAGGGAAAGATCAAGATCCAATTCCACCTCGTGCTGAAGCTGCTGCCACTAGTCATGGCCAAGACGATGAAATGCCATCAACGTCGTCTGCCAAGGCCGAGGCCCAATGTCATAGTAGAGAGCATGTAAAATCCAAAAAACAAAAGTTCAGTTAAATGACCCAAAAATCAAAATTAAAAGCGTCTGATGAGAAGCGTAAACTTGCCAATATGCCATTTACGACATGGAGTGGCAAGGAACGGCTGAGGCCTTGGCCTATGTTCATGGCTAGTGGTTCAGATTCACATGAGGATGGAAGCACTCATCCTCTCGCTAGAAAACTGCAGTGCCACTCCTAGATGGGCCAGGTGTTTGTGTCGGCCACTTGTGTCGCTTAGCTTAGCCATCCAGCGACCTCGGTGCAAATTTTAGGACTAAAAATAATATTGTGAGGTGCGAGGTGTTCAGAATAGACTGAAAATGAGTGTAAATTATGGTTATTGAGGTTAATAATACTATGGGATCAAAATGACCCCCAAATTCTATGATTTAAGCTGTTTTTGAGTTTTTTTTTGTAAAAAAACACCCGAATCCAAAACACACCCGAATCTGACAAAAAAATTTCAGGGAGGTTTTGGCAAAACGCGTCCGAATCCAAAACCCGAAAAATTTCCGGTGCACATCTCTAATGATAACGGTACTTCTCCTAAGTCCACAGGATAACAACGGGATATGAGGAAGTGACAGCGGCTTTGTACCAATCGGTCAAAGCTTTTCCGGCCTCCCAGCATGCAACGGGCCCGTCCATATATCCCCCGCCTCCTTGTTCAAGCAAATCAGTTGTATTCCCAAGCTTAAGGCAGGAGTATCATAGATAGCCCTAATCAGGCGATAAGAACACACATGCACACTCTTCCGTACAAGAAGTAAGAGGTTAGTGAGTAAAAGGATCCTCAAATCAGGTGCGTCAGGGTGGGATCCCTGTGGATCCTGTGGACTTAGGAGAAATACCGTTATCAACAGTAAGTTCTTACCATAACGTATATTTCTCCGGCAGGGTCCACAGGTTATCCACAGGATAACAATGGGATTTCCCAAAGCAAATTTAGTGGTGGGGACGCTCCTAATTGGACAGGAGAATCCTTCGCCCGAATTCAGCGTCATGAGAGGCAAAGGTATCCAAGGCATAATGTCTAATGAATGTGTTAATGGAAGACCATGTGGCTGCCTTACATATCTGTTGTGCTGCCATGATGGACCTACCTTATGAGTAGAGTGAGCAGAGACATAAGCCGGAACAGGGAGATCAGCTTGAGAATATGCTTCTGAAATCATCCGAAGCCATCTTGCCAGTGTCTGCTTATCAGCAGGCCATCCTCTTTTGTGAAATCCGTAGAGAATGAAGAGAGAATCTGTCTTTCTGATGGCACTGGTACGATCCACGTAGATCCTAAATGCATGGACTACGTACAGCGATGCATCTCCTGCAGAAAAGCCCGGTACCTGGAAAGCCGGGACTACAATTTCTTCATTAAGGTGAAATTTAGACACCACCTTCAGAAGATACCCAGATCTAGTTCTGAGAACTGCTTTATCTGGATAAAAAAAATCAGAAATGGGGACTGACATTATAATGCCCCTAAATCTGACACTCTTCTAGCTGAAGCCATAGCCAGTAGAAAGAGAACTTTAGCTGTCAACCATTTAAGATCCACTTTATTAAGTAGTTCAAACGGGCAACTTGAAGGGCTTTCAGGACTAGACTTAAGTCCCAAGGCACTGTAGGAGGAACAAAAGGAGGTTGAATGCGCAGCATTCCCTGGAAAAAAGTATGCACATCCTGTAAATTGGCAATTTTCTTTTGGAACCATACAGTCAATTCCCGACACTTGCACTCTCAAGGAAGCCACCTTCAAACCTTTATCCATTCCTGCCTGAAGGAATGCTAAGACCCTGGAATTTCTGAAAGACTTGGGGTCCATTTTCTGTTCACTGCACCAATGAATATAGGTTTGCCATATTCGGTGATAAATGCGAGCTGAGGAAGGTTTCCTTGCTCTAAGCATAGTTTGAATGACCTGTTGTAAGAATCCTCTTGACTTCAGGATAGAGGTTTCAAGAGCCATGCCATCAAAGACAGTCGATCCAGATGTCTGTGATAACAAGGACCCTGCGTCAGTAGATCTGTACGTTGAGGGAGCAGAAATGGAACATCCATCAACATCCTCTGCAGATCTGTGTAGCAATGTCTTCTGGGCCAAGCCGGAGCTGTTAGTATCACGGCACCTTTTCCTTGATTTATCTTTCATACCACCCTGGGTAATAGGGTGATTGGAGAAAACTCATAAACCAGATGAAAATCCCATCTCACCGACAGGGCATCCACAAAGATCGCTCTGGGATCCTTTGTTCTTGACCCATAAGCGAGCACTTCTTTTGTTCAGCCGGGACGCCATGAGATCTATCTCTCGCAACCCCCACTTGTCTAGTAGAGTCTGGAAGACCTCCAGGTGTAGAGCCCATTCGCTTGCCTGAATGGCGTGTCGACTGAAAAAGTCTGCTTCCCAACACAACCTTCCTGACATTGCTCCCCAGCATTGGAGACTGGCATCGGTCATCAGAATTTCCCAATCTGATATCCAAAAGGGTCTCCCCTTGTCCAGATGGGATGTCTGTAGCCACCAGGCTAATGACCGTCTTACTTCTATTGTAAGAACCATAGTGTGTGTTTTTATCGTCTGATGCAACCCATTCCATTTGGCAAGAATCAGACACTGCAGAGGCCTCGAGTGGAATTGTGCATACTCCACCATGTTGAATGTTGACACCATCAAACCCGCGTTGCTGCGTGAATGGATACCTTTTGACTGTGTAACAAGTCCTGAATCCTTGACTGAACCTTGGATAGCTTGTTCAGAGGTAAAATTACTCTCTGAAGACTTGAATCCAGTACAGCCCCCAAGTCAGTCATCCATTGTGATGGAACCAGAGACGATTTTGCCCAATTTATGAGCCACCCTTGGTTCTGCAGACACGTTATTGTCTGTTGCAGATGACATCAGAGCAATTCCTGCGTCTGTGCCAGGATTAAAAGATCGTCGAGGTATGAAAATATTCTCATCCCTTGCTGGCGGAGATAAGCAGCCATTGCCACCATAATCTTGGTACTCTGGGAGCTGTGGCTAACCCAAAAGGTAGGGCCTGAAACTGAAAATGCTGATGGAGGCTAGCGAACCTGAGATAGCACTGATGGGACAGTGCTATAGGAACATGTAGGTAAGCATCCTGTATATCCAGGGATACCATATAATCCCCTGGCTCCATGGCCAAAATGATGGAACGTAATGTCTCCATGTGAAACAGAGGTACCCAAATGTATTTGTTCAGTACTTTGAGATTGAGAATGGGCCGAAATGACCCATTCGGCTTCTGAACTAAAAACAGGTTGGAGTGAAAAAAGCCTGTCCTTGTTGTGCAGGAGGAACTGGAATGACTACTCCTCAGTGAAGCAATTTCTGAACTGCCTCTAACAAAGCCCTGGCCTTCGTCTCTACTCGAGATGGGCTGGTACACAAAAACCTTCAAGGAGGGTGCTTCTAGAAGGCAAAAGCATAACCTAGAGATACAGCTTCCTGCACCCAGGCATCTGTTGTAGACTGCTGCCAGATCTGTGCAAACTGAAGAAGTCGGTCCCCCGGGTGGAGGCCCGCACTATCAGGCTGATAGCTTATTATCTGTTTTCCCAACCGGTCCTCTGGTAGCCCAATGCTTTTTAGTCTTACCAGTTGTATTGGGGCTGCTTGCCATCACTTTTTCCTTTTGCTTTTCCTTGAGACCAAAAGAGCCAAAAAGCTGGAACTTAAGGTTTGAAATTGTATGTGGAAGGAAACTTGACCTTCTTGGTGTCTGCTTCTGACTCCAGAATATCTGTCAATTCTTTACCAAAAAGAATATCTCCAGAAAAGGGCAAAAATTCCAAAACCTTCTTAGATTCTGAATCAGCTTGCCACGTACGTAGCCAAACTGGTCTGCGAGCAGCTATTGTTGAAGCTGATGCCCTGGAGGCAATAGTACCCATATCCAATAACTGGTCATGAACTGGGCGGAGGGGCGACCAGGAGAGCGTCTGACTCCCCACTGCTGACATCAACCCTAGGGATCACGGCCTCATACTATTCCTGGAGCCTCTGATCCCTAAGGCCTAGCGCTGGTGCACCCATGGTGGCAGCAGCGTCAGCGACTGTTTGGTAGTCTCCTCCCAAAACAGTGCGGCTGTGTCCGTATTCCCCTACTAAGCAGAACCGATGCTTTACCTTCTCCCCGTGCTCCGGCAACAGCCTGATAACGTCTGCTGGACCTGCTAGTATATCCGACACAGACGCCCGCCGAAACAGCACTGTACTCGTGGGTAAGCGTTGTCACGACCCGGCGGAGAGTTGTTGGAGCGACTCTTTCTAAGGTACGTATAAGACACTGTTTAGAAAGATCACTCAAGATAAAATAGTAATGGGCCCTACCACATTTGCCGAGCTGCCCGACGGCGGATACAGGCAACCTGGTGGGTGGGGGGGGGGGGGGGGGGGGCAGTGACGTGGGGAGTGAAGTTTCTTCACTCCCCCCGTCACCCAGCTCCATAGCAGTGCATGCTAATATGGTCGAGATTGTCCATATTGGCCTGCATGCATAAGCGACGGGGCACCAACAATGAATGAGCGCGGGGCCGCGCATCGTTCATCGTTGGTGCCTACACACTGAACGAGAATGTTCATATCGTTCTGTTTTATCTGCCAGTGTGTAGGGCCCTTAAGACTATAAAATTAAAATAAGAAAGCTTAGGGCTGCTAAAAACCAGCAGCCCTCTGACCATGGTCCGGCTCCTGCCACACCAAACAAAAAACTGATTTGCCTGGGCAAGGAGACGGGGATATATGGACGGGCCCATTGCATGCTGGGAGGCTGGGAAAGCTTTGACCGATTGGTGCAAATTCGCTGTCGCTTCATCATATCCCATTGTTATCCTGTGGACCCTGCCGAAGAAAATATACACTGCTCAAAAAAATAAAGGGAACACTTAAACAACACAATGTAACTCCAAGTCAATCACACTTCTGTGAAATCAAACTGTCCACTTAGGAAGCAACACTGATTGACAATCAATTTTGCATGGTGTTGTGCAAATGGAATAGACAACAGGTGAAAATTATAGGCAATTAGCACGACACCCCCAATAAAGGAGTTGTTCTGAAGGTGGTGACCACAGACCACTTCTCAGCTCCTATGCTTTCTGGCTGATGTTTTGGTCACTTTTGAAAGCTGGCGGTGCTTTCACTCTAGTGGTAGCATGAGACGGAGTCTACAACCCACACAAGTGGCTCAGGCAGTGCAGCTCATCCAGGATGGCACATCAATGTGAGCTGTAGCAAGAAGGTTTGCTGTGTCTGTCAGCGTAGTGTCCAGAGCATGGAGGCGCTACCAGGAGACAGGTCAGTACATCAAGAGACGTGGAGGAGGCCGTAGGAGGGCAACAACCCAGCAGCAGGACCGCTACCTCCGTCTTTGTGCAAGGAGGAACAGGAGGAGCACTGCCAGAGCCCTGCAAAATGACCTCCAGCAAGCCACAAATGTGCATGTGTCTACTCAAACGATCAGAAACAGACTCCATGAGTGTGGTATGAGGGCCCGACGTCCACAGGTGGGGGTTGTGCTTACAGCCCAACACCGTGCAGGATGTTTGGCATTTGCCAGAGAACACCAAGATTGGCAAATTCGCCACTGGCGCCCTGTGCTCTTCACAGATTAAAGCAGGTTCTCACTGAGCACATGTGACAGAGTCTGGAGACGCCAAGGAGAACATTCTGCTGCCTGCAACATCCTCCAGCATGACCGGTTTGGCAGTGGCTCAGTAACGGTGTTGGGTGGCATTTCTTTGGGGGGCCGCACAGCCCTCCATGTACTCGCCAGAGGTAGCCTGACTGCCATTAGGTACCGAGATGAGATCCTCAGACCCCTTGTGAGACCATATGCTGGTGTGGTTGGCCCTGGGTTCCTCCTAATGCAAGACAATGCTAGACCTCATGTGGCTGGAGTGTGTCAGCAGTTCCTGCAAGACGAAGGCATTGATGCTATGGACTGGCCCGCCCGTTCCCCAGACCTGAATCCAATTGAGCACATCTGGGACATCATGTCTCGCTCCATCCACCAATGCCACGTTGCACCACAGACTGTCCAGGAGTTGGCGGATGCTTTAGTCCAGGTCTGGGAGTAGATCCCTCAGGAGACCATCCGCCACCTCATCAGGAGCATGCCCAGGCGTTGTAGGGAGGTCATACAGGCACGTGGAGGCCACACACACTACTGAGCCTCATTTTGACTTGTTTTAAGGACATTACAGGCTGATCTAACTTTGATGTAATGTGTTTTTCCACTTTAATTTTGAGTACGACTCCAAATCCAGACCTCCATGGGTTAATAAATTTGATTTCCATTGATAATTCTTGTGTGATTTTGTTGTCAGCACATTCAACTATGTAAAGAACAAAGTATTTAATAAGAATATTTCATTCATTCAGATCTAGGATGTTTTATTTTAGTGTTCCCTTTATTTTTTTGAGCTATATATATATATATATATATATATATATATATATATATATATAATTTTTTTTTTTTTTTTAACTAAAATCATTTGGGATAGGGTTAAATTCATGATCTTCACCTAATTCACTCACTAAAAAAAAACGTCAATTTCGGAGTGGTTTTTGGCTAAATAGTCAGTTAAGTGGTTAACGGACATATGCAGTATGAGTAATGCTTACCCATTGTGCAGCACTACATAAAGCAATGGCTTTTTCTATAACCACAATGAAACAATAGCACTTTCTGAACATTTCTGTGCAAGAGTAATGATACACAGGGGGCTTGTAACAGGTAACAATCCTGCATCTGCTGTGTGACAGCCCCCTATATAACTCCTGGCTCTCTCCTCCCGTAAACAACTCTGTGCCCCTGGACCTTCTCTCCATCCTCTGCCAATAAGTGGCCACATACAGCCAGTCTCCTGGGACCTGGCCTCTCCCTCTCTGTCACGCCTGGAACAGAGGGAGTTAGGTCCAGCTGTCAGCACACTGACCCTCAATCCTCCATCAATAGATGGGACAGCTGTTGCCACGACTCCTAGAGGCATTGTGGCCGGAGCCCTATAAGCATACGGCTTTCTCCCCATTTTCATTCTAACGTTTTCTTTTTTTTCTTCCTTTAACTCAGTTAAAAAAAGAAAAAAAGAAAAGCAGAGGAAGCACCGAGCAGCTGTATTCAGCAGGTTCACACAATACATCTGCACATGTGAAGGGTTTATGGATTAATACCATCTATTCTTCCAATATTAATCAGCGTACTTCGTGTAAGACAGTTACAACAGTGCATTGCTAAACCTTACCCACGAATGCATGAGATGGTTTGAAAGGACGTTTCACAATTATTTATTAAATGAAAAGTATTATTATATAGTTTTTGGGATTACCATGACTGATCTCTTCATCTTTGCGGTTCCCTATAGTGAACGGTGTGGCTTCTTTTATATATTCCAGGCAGCCCTCCTCCCCTTCCCCCACTACCGATCACACACAAACTACAAATCTCTAATGTCACTTCTCCCGTCACACTCTTCTTTCATCTATTAGTCTAATATCCATGCATAAAATATAAAAACATGCACCAGCCCTAATCAATAAAGATCAAGCAAGAAATGCAACACCAATGTAGGACTACAAGCGAACATTTGGCCAGATGTTTGAGAATAAAACAAGATTTATTTTGTAGCCTGGTGTAAATAGAATAGATGTGGTAACGCATTGATGCTAGGCAGTTGTTCGCATTCATTAACCTATTGCAGGCGTTCCACCTATGGGGGTTATTCAGGTTTGTTAACAAACAAACAAAAGTTAGCAATTGGGCAAAACTATGTGTACTGCGTGTAACATGTGCAGAGAGAGTTAGAGTTGGGTGGGGTATGGGTCATTAGGTCAACCACTTTTGGTCGACAGTCATTGGGTCAACATGGTCACTAGGTCGACATGAGTGACTGTTTTTGGTGAAATTTTTGTCGTAAAGTGACGGGGAACCCCAATTAGTGCACAGTATTCGCTCGCCATACTTCGGGCAATGTTACCATTCCCAATTGTAGTCCACGTGGATCGTAAAGTATGAAAAAGTTTTTTTTTTAAAGTGAAAAACTCATGTCGACCTTTTTCCATGTCGACCTAATGACGGTCAACCTAAGTGCTGTTAACCTAATGACCCTATCCCGTTGGGTGGGTTACGGTATATTGTTTCTGTGCAGGGTAAATACTGGCTGCTTTATTTTTACACTGCAATTTAGATTTCAGTTTGAACACACCCCACCCAAATCTAACTCTCTCTGCACATGTTACATCTGCCCCCCCTGCAGTGCACATGGTTTTACCCAACTGCTAATGTTTTTGGTTTGTTAAAAAACCTGAATAAGGCCCTATGAGAGTATCACAGGATCCTCTCCTTCAAAACTGTTCAATGCTTCCAACTGGCAACCAATCCTATAGAGCACAGGTTCTCAAACTCGGTCCTCAGGACCCCACACAGTGCATGTTTTGCAGATAACCCAGCAGGTACACAGGTAAATTAATTACTCACGGACACATTTTTTAAAGGTCCACAGGTGGAGTTAATTATTTCACTTGTCATTCTGTGAAGAGACCTGCAAAACATGCACTGTGTGGGGTCCGAGTTTGAGAACCTGTGCTATAGAGCAGTGTTTCCCAACCTCGGTCCTCAAGGCACACTAACAGTCCTGGTTTTAGTGATATCCAGGCTTGAACACAGGTGACAATTAGTACCTCAGTTATTTTGATTTAACCATCTGTGCTGAAGCCTGGATATCACTAAAACCTGCACTGTTGGTGTGCCTTGAGGACCGCGGTTGGGAATGCCTGCTATAGAGTAAAGGCTAACGCGGTTCCTCACCTCTCTTGGGGGGGGAAGGGATTCAAGTGTTTTGCGCACCAGTGGCAACTGGATAATGCCCAAGGGAGCAAATAAATTGTTGCTCCGTTCAGACGCGTACAGCCACCGGCTGTGACATTACAGTTATGTTGTTCCGTCATTTTGATAGGCTGGTGCCTAATTTTGATATATAATGCAAGAACCTAATATTGAGACTTCTAAAAAGAAAATACAAATGAACTTAACAGTAATTAGAAGCAAAGATATCATTCAATAAAAACGTACCTATGGGATTTTAAAGCAGACTGCCTGACTATAGGGGGTTGTTCACCTTTGCAGAGACCATTACTGATAGGCAGGTTAAATCCCGGGATCGGCAAGATCCCGGGATTTTGGCCCAAAATTACCAGGAATTGCGAGGTGGGGGGGGGGGGGGATTTGGCTTTGGAACTGGGTGATTGAGGCAGCACACTGGTGGTACGGGACGGGTATACTGTGCTCACCTCTGTTTCCTGGTGCTCGCCAGACTGATAATATTTTCATTGACCAGCTCAGTCCTGGGTATTGAGAGTTTTTCAATCCCGAATTCCGGGATTGAAAAAAAAATAAAAAAATAAAAAAAAAAAATGATCAGGGATTGGCCTCCATAATTACCACCCACACATCCTCCACGTGCCCACTACTCCTGGAATTGAACTGGTTCAGGGGTTTTATTGTAGTGTGGCAGATTATAAATACAATGTACTAATTATGTAACAAACAGTCTCTGCAATACTAAGTCAGAAACATATCCAAACAGGGTATTGTATGATACACTTTGCAAATAGACTTGCTAGCACATCACATAAAACTATGACAAGTTCAGCAACAGTATTATAGATATAAGAAATAGAAAGGAGATCAAAGGTCCATTATAACACTTACCAAAAAGGGGTTATAAAAATAAGAATTTACTTACCGATAATTCTATTTCTCGTAGTCCGTAGTGGATGCTGGGGACTCCGTAAGGACCATGGGGAATAGCGGCTCCGCAGGAGACAGGGCACAAAAGTAAAAGCTTTAGGATCAGGTGGTGTGCACTGGCTCCTCCCCCTATGACCCTCCTCCAAGCCTCAGTTAGGATACTGTGCCCGGACGAGCGTACACAATAAGGAAGGATTTTGAATCCCGGGTAAGACTCATACCAGCCACACTGTACAACCTGTGATCTGAACCCAGTTAACAGCATGATAACAGCGGAGCCTCTGAAAAGATGGCTCACAACAATAATAACCCGATTTTTGTAACAATAACTATGTACAAGTATTGCAGACAATCCGCACTTGGGATGGGCGCCCAGCATCCACTACGGACTACGAGAAATAGAATTATCGGTAAGTAAATTCTTATTTTCTCTGACGTCCTAAGTGGATGCTGGGGACTCCGTAAGGACCATGGGGATTATACCAAAGCTCCCAAACGGGCGGGAGAGTGCGGATGACTCTGCAGCACCGAATGAGAGAACTCCAGGTCCTCCTCAGCCAGGGTATCAAATTTGTAAAATTTTGCAAACGTGTTTGCCCCTGACCAAGTAGCAGCTCGGCAAAGTTGTAAAGCCGAGACCCCTCGGGCAGCCGCCCAAGATGAGCCCACCTTCCTTGTGGAATGGGCATTTACATATTTTGGCTGTGGCAGGCCTGCCACAGAATGTGCAAGCTGAATTGTACTACACATCCAACTAGCAATCGTCTGCTTAGAAGCAAGAGCACCCAGTTTGTTGAGTGCATACAGGATAACAGCAAGTCAGTTTTCCTGACTCCAGCCGTCCTGGAAATATATATTTTCAGGGCCCTGACAACATCTAGCAACTTGGAGTCCTCCAAGTCCCTAGTAGCCGCAGGTACCACAATAAGCTGGTTCAGGTAAAACGCCGACACCACCTTAGGGAGAAACTGGGGACGAGTCCGCAGCTCTGCCCTGTCCGAAAGGACAATCAGATATGGGCTTTTGTGAGACAAAGCCGCCAATTCTGACACTCACCTGGCCGAGGCCAGGGCCAACAGCATGGTCACTTTCCATGTGAGATATTTCAAATCCACAGATTTGAGCGGTTTAAACCAATGTGATTTGAGGAATCCCAGAACTACGTTGAGATCCCACAGTGCCACTGGAGGCACAAAAGGGGTTGTATATGCAGTACTCCCTTGACAAACTTCTGGACTTCAGGAACTGAAGCCAATTCTTTCTGGAAGTAAATCGACAGGGCCGAAATTTGAACCTTAATGGACCCAAATTTGAGGCCCATAGACACTCCTGTTTGCAGGAAATGCAGGAATCGACCGAGTTGAAATTCCTCCTTGGGGGCCTTCCTGGCCTCACACCATGCAACATATTTTCTCCAAATGCGGTGATAATGTTGTGGGGTCACCTCCTTCCTGGCTCTGACCAGGGTAGGGATGACCTCTTCCGGAATGCCTTTTTCCCTTAGGATCCGGCATTCAACCGCCATGCCGTCAAACGCAGCCGCGGTAAGTCTTGGAACAGACAAGGTACTTGCTGAAGCAAGTCCCTTCTTAGTATCTCTTGAAGTTCCGGGTACCAAGTCCTTCTTGGCCAATCCGGAGCCACGAGTATAGTTCTTACTCCTCTCCGTCTTATAATTCTCAGTACCTTGGGTATGAGAGGCAGAGGAGGGAACACATACACCGACTGGTACCCCCACGGTGTTACCAGAGCGTCCCAGCTATTGCCTGAGGGTCTCTTGACCTGGCGCAATACCTGTCCAGTTTTTTGTTCAAACGGGACGCCATCATGTCCACCTTTGGTCTTTCCCAACAGTTCACAATCATGTGGAAGACTTCCAGATGAAGTCCCCACTCTCCCGGGTGGAGGTCGTGCCTGCTGAGGAAGTCTGCTTCCCAGTTGTCCACTCCCGGAATGAACACCGCTGACAGTGTTATCACATGATTTTTCGCCCAGCGAAGAATCCTTGCTGCCATTGCCCTCCTGCTTCTTGTGCCGCCCTGTCTGTTTACGTGGGCGACTGCCGTGATGTTGTCCGACTGGATCAGCACCGGTTGACTTTGAAGCAGAGGTCTTCCTAGGCTCAGAGCATTGTAAATTGCCCTTAGCTCCAGTATATTTATGTGGAGAGAAGTCTCCAGACTTGACCACACTCCTTGGAAATTTCTTCCCTGTGTGACTGCTCCCCAGCCTCTCAGGCTGGCATCCGTGGTCACCAGGACCCAGTCCTGAATGCCGAATCTGCTGCCCTCTAGTAGATGAGCACTCTGCAGCCACCACAGAAGAGACACCCTTGTCCTTGGAGACAGGATTATCCGCTGATGCATCTGAAGATGCGATCCGGACCATTCGTCCAGCAGATCCCACTGAAAAATTCTTGCGTGAAATCTGCCGAATGGAATCGCTTCGTAAGAAGCCACCATTTTTCCCAGGACTCTTGTGCATTGATGCACTGACACTTGGCCTGGTTCTAGGAGGTTCCTAACTAGCTCGGATAACTCCCTGGCTTTCTCCTCCGGGAGAAACACCTTTTTCTGGACTGTGTCCAGAATCATCCCTAGGAACAGCAGACGTGTCGTCGGAATCAGCTGCGATTTTGGAATATTTAGAATCCACCCGTGCTGTCGTAGAACTACTTGAGATAGTGCTACTCCGACCTCCAACTGTTCTCTGGACCTTGCCCTTATCAGGAGATCGTCCAAGTAAGGGATAATTAAGACGCCTTTTCTTTGAAGAAGAATCATCATTTCGGCCATTACCTTGGTAAAGACCCGGGGTGCCGTGGACAATCCAAACGGCAGCGTCTGAAACTGATAGTGACAGTTCTGTACCACGAACCTGAGGTACCCTTGGTGAGAAGGGCAAATTGGGACATGGAGGTAAGCATCCTTGATGTCCAGGGACACCATATAGTCCCCTTCTTCCTGGTTCGCTATCACTGCTCTGAGTGACTCCATCTTGATTTGAACCTTTTTATGTAAGTGTTCAAAGATTTCAGATTTAGAATAGGTCTCACCGAGCAGTCTGGCTTCAGTACCACAAATAGTGTGGAATAATACCCCTTTCCTTGTTGTAGGAGGGGTACTTTGATTATCACCTGCTGGGAATACAGCTTGTGAATTGTTTCCAATACTGCCTCCCTGTCGGAGGGAGACGTTGGTAAAGCAGATTTCAGGAACCTGCGAGGGGGAGACGTCTCGAATTTCCAATCTGTACCCCTGGGATACTACTTGTAGGATCCAGGGGTCCACTTGCGAGTAAGCCCACTGCGCGCTGAAACTCTTGAGACGACCCCCCCCCCCCCCCACCGCACCTGAGTCCGCTTGTACGGCCCCAGCGTCATGCTGAGGACTTGGCAGAAGCGGTGGAGGGCTTCTGTTCCTGGGAAGGGGCTGCCTGCTGCAGTCTTCTTCCCTTTCCTCTACCCCTGGGCAGATATGACTGGCCTTTTGCCCGCTTGCCCTTATGGGGACGAAAGGACTGAGGCTGAAAAGACGGTGTCTTTTTCTGCTGAGATGTGACTTGGGGTAAAAAAGGTGGATTTTCCAGCTGTTGCCGTGGCCACCAGGTCCGATGGACCGACCCCAAATAACTCCTCCCCTTTATACGGCAATACTTCCATGTGCCGTTTGGAATCCGCATCACCTGACCACTGTCGTGTCCATAAACATCTTCTGGCAGACATGGACATCGCACTTACTCTTGATGCCAGAGTGCAAATATCCCTCTGTGCATCTCGCATATATAGAAATGCATCCTTTAAATGCTCTATAGTCAATAAAATACTGTCCCCGTCAAGGGTATCAATATTTTCAGTCAGGAAAACCGACCAAGCCACCCCAGCGCTGCACATCCAGGCTGAGGCGATCGCTGGTCGCAGTATAACACCAGTATGTGTGTATATACTTTTTAGGATATTTTCCAGCCTCCTATCAGCTGGCTCCTTGAGGGCGGCCGTATCTGGAGACGGTAACGCCACTTGTTTTGATAAGCGTGTGAGCGCCTTATCCACCCTAAGGGGTGTTTCCCAACGCGCCCTAACTTCTGGCGGGAAAGGGTATAACGCCAATAATTTTCTATCGGGGAAAACCCACGCATCATCACACACTTCATTTAATTTATCGGATTCAGGAAAAACTACAGGTAGTTTTTTCACACCCCACATAATACCCTTTTTTGTGGTACTTGTAGTATCAGAAAAATGTAACACCTCCTTCATTGCCCTTAACATGTAACGTGTGGCCCTAATGGAAAATACGTTTGTTTCTTCACCGTCGACACTGGAGTCAGTGTCCGTGTCTGTGTCGACCGACTGAGGTAATGGGCGTTTTAAAGCCCCTGACGGTGTTTGAGACGCCTGGACAGGTACTAATTGGTTTGCCGGCCGTCTCATGTCGTCAACCGACCTTGCAGCGTGTTGACATTATCACGTAATTCCCTAAATAAGCCATCCATTCCGGTGTCGACTCCCTAGAGAGTGACATCACCATTACAGGCAATTGCTCCGCCTCCTCACCAACCTCGTCCTCATACATGTCGACACACACGTACCGACACACAGCACACACACAGGGAATGCTCTGATAGAGGACAGGACCCCACTAGCCCTTTGGGGAGACAGAGGGAGAGTTTGCCAGCACACACCAAAACGCTATAATTATACAGGGACAACCTTATATAAGTGTTTTCCCTTATAGCATCTTAATATATTATAATATCGCCACCAAAATGCCCCCCTCTCTGTTTTAACCCTGTTTCTGTAGTGCAGTGCAGGGGAGAGCCTGGGAGCCTTCCTAGCAGCGGAGCTGTGTAGGAAAATGGCGCTGTGTGCTGAGGAGAATAGGCCCCGCCCCCTTTTCGGCGGGCTTCTTCTCCCGTTTTTCTGACAACCTGGCAGGGGTTAAATACATCCATATAGCCCCAGAGGCTATATGTGATGTATTTTTAGCCAGCATAGGTACTTTCATTGCTGCCCAGGGCGCCACCCCCAGCGCCCTGCACCCTCAGTGACCGTTGGTGTGAAGTGTGCTGAGAGCAATGGCGCACAGCTGCCGTGCTGTGCGCTACCTTAAGAAGACTGGGAAGTCTTCAGCCGCCGATTTCTGGACCTCTTCTCTCTTCAGCATCTGCAAGGGGGTCGGCGGCGCGGCTCCGGTGACCCATCCAGGCTGTACCTGTGATCGTCCCTCTGGAGCTAGTGTCCAGTAGCCTAAGAAGCCAATCCATCCTGCACGCAGGTGAGTTCACTTCTTCTCCCCTAAGTCCCTCGTTGCAGTGAGCCTGTTGCCAGCAGGACTCACTGAAAATAAAAAACCTAACAAAACTTTTACTCTAAGCAGCTCTTTAGGAGAGCCACCTAGATTGCACCCTTCTCGGCCGGGCACAAAAACCTAACTGAGGCTTGGAGGAGGGTCATAGGGGGAGGAGCCAGTGCACACCACCTGATCCTAAAGCTTTTACTTTTGTGCCCTGTCTCCTGCGGAGCCGCTATTCCCCATGGTCCTTACGGAGTCCCCAGCATCCACTTAGGACATCAGAGAAAATAAGAATTTACTTACCGATAATTCTATTTCTCGGAGTCCGTAGTGGATGCTGGGGTTCCTGAAAGGACCATGGGGAATAGCGGCTCCGCAGGAGACAGGGCACAAAAAAGTAAAGCTTTTACCAGATCAGGTGGTGTGCACTGGCTCCTCCCCCTATGACCCTCCTCCAGACTCCAGTTAGGTACTGTGCCCGGACGAGCGTACACAATAAGGGAGGCAATTTGAATCCCGGGTAAGACTCATACCAGCCACACCAATCACACCGTACAACTTGTGATCTAAACCCAGTTAACAGTATGATAACAGAAAGAGCCTCTTAAAGATGGCTCCTTAACAATATAACCCGAATTTGTTAACAATAACTATGTACAGTATTGCAGATAATCCGCACTTGGGATGGGCGCCCAGCATCCACTACGGACTCCGAGAAATAGAATTATCGGTAAGTAAATTCTTATTTTCTCTATCGTCCTAAGTGGATGCTGGGGTTCCTGAAAGGACCATGGGGATTATACCAAAGCTCCCAAACGGGCGGGAGAGTGCGGATGACTCTGCAGCACCGAATGAGAGAATTCCAAGTCCTCTTTTGCCAGGGTATCAAATTTGTAGAATTTTACAAACGTGTTTTCCCCCGACCACGTAGCTGCTCGGCAGAATTGTAATGCCGAGACCCCTCGGGCAGCCGCCCAAGATGAGCCCACCTTCCTTGTGGAATGGGCCTTAACAGATTTAGGCTGTGGCAGGCCTGCCACAGAATGAGCAAGTTGAATTGTGTTACAAATCCAACGAGCAATCGTCTGCTTAGAAGCAGGGGCACCCAACTTGTTGGGTGCATATAGTATCAACAGCGAGTCAGATTTTCTGACTTCAGCCGTCCTTGAAATGTATATTTTTAAGGCTCTGACAACGTCCAACAACTTGGAGTCCTCCAAGTCGCCAGTGGCCGCAGGCACCACAATAGGTTGGTTCAGGTGAAACGCTGATACCACCTTAGGGAGAAAATGCGGACGAGTCCTCAGTTCTGCCCTATCCGAATGGAAGATTAGATAAGGGCTTTTATAAGATAAAGCCGCCAATTCAGATACTCTCCTGGCGGAAGCCAGGGCCAGTAACATAGTCACTTTCCATGTGAGATATTTAAAATCCACCTTTTTCAATGGTTCAAACCAATGGGATTTGAGGAAATCTAAAACTACATTTAGATCCCACGGTGCCACCGGAGGCACCACAGGAGGCTGTATATGCAGTACTCCTTTAACAAAAGTCTGTACCTCAGGAACTGAGGCCAATTCTTTTTGGAAGAATATTGACAGGGCCGAAATTTGAACCTTAATAGATCTCAATTTGAGACCCATAGACAATCCTGATTGTAGGAAATGTAGGAAACGACCCAGTTGAAATTCCTCCGTCGGAACACTCCGATCCTCGCACCACGCGACATATTTTCGCCAAATGCGGTGATAATGTTTCGCGGTGACTTCCTTCCTTGCCTTAATCAAGGTAGGAATGACTTCTTCTGGAATGCCTTTCCCTTTTAGGATCTGGCGTTCAACCGCCATGCCGTCAAACGCAGCCGCGGTAAGTCTTGAAAGAGACAGGGACCCTGTTGTAGCAGGTCCCTTCTCAGAAGTAGAGGGCACGGGTCGTCCGTGACCAACTCTTGAAGTTCCGGGTACCAAGTCCTTCTTGGCCAATCCGGAGCCACTAGTATTGTTCTTACTCCTCCTCACCGTATAATCTTCAATACCTTTGGTATGAGAGGCAGAGGAGGAAACACATATACTGATTTGTACACCCAAGGTGTTACCAGTGCGTCCACAGCTATTGCCTGTGGATCTCTTGACCTGGCGCAATACTTGTCCAGTTTCTTGTTGAGGCGAGACGCCATCATGTCTACCATTGGTCTTTCCCAACAGTTTACTAGCATGTGGAAGACTTCTGGATGAAGACCCCCCTCTCCCGGGTGAATATCGTGTCTGCTGAGGAAGTCTGCTTCCCAGTTGTCCACGCCCGGGAAGAACACTGCTGACAGTGCTATTACGTGATTCTCCGCCCAGCGAAGAATCTTGGTAGCTTCTGCCATTGCACTCCTGCTTCTTGTGCCGCCCTGTCTGTTTACATGGGCGACCGCCGTGATGTTGTCCGACTGAATCAACACCGGTTTTCCTTGCAGGAGTGGTTCCGCCTGGCTTAGAGCATTTTAGATTGCTCTTAGTACCAGAATGTTTATGTGAAGAGACTTTTCCAGGTTCGTCCATACCCCCTGGAAGTTTCTTCCTTGTGTGACTGCTCCCCAACCTCTCAGGCTGGCGTCCGTGGTCACCAGGATCAAATCCTGTATGCCGAATCTGCGGCCCTCCAATAGATGAGCCTTTTGCAACCACCACAGAAGATATACCCTTGTCCTTGGCGACAGGGTTATTCGCAGGTGCATCTGAGGATGCGACCCTGACCATTTGTCCAACAGATCCCTTTGGAAAATTCTTGCATGGAATCTGCCGAATGGAATTGCTTCGTAAAAAGCCACCATTTTTCCCAGTACTCTTGTGCATTGATGTACAGACACCTTTCCTGGTTTTAGGAGGTTCCTGACAGGTCGGATAACTCCTTGGCTTTTTCCTCGGGAAGAAAAACCTTTTTCTGAACCGTGTCCAGAATCATCCCTAGGAACAGCAGACGTATCGTCGGAAAACAGCTGCGATTCTTGGAATATTTAGAATCCAGTCGTGCCGTCGAAGAACTACTTTAGATAGTGCTCTTCCGACCTCCAACTGTTCTCTGGAACTTGCCCTTTTTAGGTCGTGCAAGTAAGGGATAATTTAGATGCCTTTTTTCTTTGAAGAAACATCTTTTCGGCCATTACCTTGGTAAAAAGGCCCGGGGTGCCGTGGATAATTCAAACGGCATCGTCTGAAACTGATATTGACAGTTCTGTACCACGAACCAGAGGTACCCTTGATGAGAAGGACAAAATTTGGACATGGAGGTAATCCTTGATGTCCAGGGACACCATATAGTCCCCTTTTTTCCGGTTCGCTATCACTGCTCTGAGTGACTTTATCTCGATTTGAACCTTTTATGTAAGTGTTCAAAACATTTTAGATTTAGACTATGTGTCATCAAGCCGTCTGGCTTCAGTACCACAATATAGTGTGGAAAAATAATACCCTTTTCCTTGTCGTAGGATGGGTACTTTGATTATCACCTGCTGGATATACAGCTTGTGAATTGTTTCCAATGCTGCCTCCCTGTCGGAGGGAGCCGTTGGTAAAGCAGACTTCAGGAACCTGCGAGGAGAAGATGTCTCGACTCTCCAATCTTTACCCCTGGGATAATACTCGTACGATCTAGGGGTCAACTTGCGAGTGATCCCACTGCGCCCTGAGACTCTTGAGACTACCCCCCCACCTTGAGTCCGCTTGCACGGCCCCAGCGTCATGCTGAGGACTTGGCAGACGCGGTGGAGGGCTTCTTTTCCTGGGAAAGGGCTGCCTGCTGCAGTCTACTTCCCTTACCTCTATGTCTGGGCAGATATGACTGGCCTTTTGCCTGCATGCCCTCATGGGAAAGGAAAGATTGAGGCTGAAAAGACGGTGTCTTTTTTAGCTGAGATGTAACTTGGGGTAAAAAGGTTGGATTTCCCAGCTGTTGCTGTGGTCCCCAGGTCCGATGGACCGACCCCCAAATAACTCCTTCCCTTTATACAGCAATACTTCCATCTGCCGTATGGGATCTGTATCACCTGACCACTGTCGTGTCCCTGACATCTTCTGGGAGATATGGACAACGCACTTATCTTGATGCCAGAGAGCAAATATCCCTCTGTGCATCTCACATACATATATATAGAATGCATCCTATTAAATGCTGTACATGAATAAAATATTTTCAGTCAGGGAATCCGACCAAGCCAACCCAGCACTGCATCTCCAGGCTGATGGCGATCGCTGGTCGCAGTATAACCACCGTATGTGTGTATATACTTTTTAGGATATTTTTCCAGCTTCCTATCAGCTGGCTCCTTGAGGGCGGCCGTATCTGGAGACGGTAACGCCACTTGATAAGCGTGTGAGCGCCTTATCACCCTAAGGGGCGTTTCCCAACGTACCCTAATTTCTGGCGGGAAAGGGTATAACGCCAATATTTGCTATCGGGGTAACCCTACGCATCATCACACACTTCATTTTATTTTATCTGATTCAGGAAAAACTACAGGTAGTTTTTTCACTCCCACATAATACCCTTTCTTGTGGTACTTGTAGTATCAGAAACACGTAACACCTCCTTCATTGCCCTTAACGTGTGGCCCTAATGAGAAATACGTTTGTTTATTCACCGTCGACACTGTATTCAGTGTCCGTGTCTGTGTCTGTGTCGACCGACTGAGGTAAATGGGCGTTTTTTCAAAACCCCTGACGGTGTTTCTGAGACGCCTGGACCGGTCCTAATAGATTGTCGGCCGTCTCATGTCGTCAACCGACCTTGCAGCGTGTTGACATTCTCACGTAATTCTCTAAATAAGCCATCCATTCCGGTGTCGACTCCCTAGAGAGTGACATCACCATTACAGGCAATTTCTCCGCCTCCTCACCAACATCGTCCTCATACATGTCGACACACACGTACCGACACACAGCACACACACCGGGAATGCTCTGACAGAGGACAGGACCCACTAGCCCTTTGGGGAGACAGAGGGAGAGTCTGCCAGCACACACCAAAAACGCTATAATTATATAGGGACAACCTTATATAAGTGTTTCTCCCTTATAGCATCTTTTATATATATACAATATCGCCAAAATCAGTGCCCCCCCTCTCTGTTTTAACCCTGTTTCTGTAGTGCAGTGCAGGGGAGAGCCTGGGAGCCTTCTCTCCAGCTTTTCTGTGAGAGAAAATGGCGCTGTGTGCTGAGGAGATAGGCCCCGCCCCTTTTTCGGCGGGCTCGTCTCCCGCTATTTTTGAAGTTAGGCAGGGGTTAAATATCTCCATATAGCCTCTGTGGGCTATATGTGAGGTATTTTTTGCCTCTAATAAGGTTTTTATTTGCCTCTCAGAGCGCCCCCCCCAGCGCTCTGCACCCTCAGTGACTGTTGTGTGAAGTGTGCTGAGAGGAAAATGGCGCACAGCTGCAGTGCTGTGCGCTACCTTTATGAAGACTCAGGAGTCTTCAGCCGCCGATTTTGGACCTCTTCTCTCTTCAGCGTCTGCAAGGGGGCCGGCGGCGCGGCTCCGGTGACCATCCAGGCTGTACCTGTGATCGTCCCTCTGGAGCTAGTGTCCAGTAGCCAAGCAGCAAATCCACTCTGCACGCAGGTGAGTTCACTACTTCTCCCCTAAGTCCCTCGTTGCAGTGATCCTGTTGCCAGCAGGACTCACTGTAAAGTAAAAAACCTAAGCTAAACTTTCTCTAAGCAGCTCTTTAGGAGAGCCACCTAGATTGCACCCTTCTCGTTCGGGCACAAAATCTAACTGGAGTCTGGAGGAGGGTCATAGGGGGAGGAGCCAGTGCACACCACCTGATCTGGTAAAAGCTTTACTTTTTTGTGCCCTGTCTCCTGCGGAGCCGCTATTCCCCATGGTCCTTTCAGGAACCCCAGCATCCACTTAGGACGATAGAGAAAAGGTATTAAAGACCAGAGATCAATTCTGCTATTTACAGCATCATACATACTCTTATAGTCACAAGTTGTGAGGGAGAGTCTGCAAATAGCCACAAGCTGTACGCAACAAACTATGGGACTATTTCAGACTTGGTCGCAGCAGCAAAATTGTTCTCTAATGGGCAAAACCATGTGCAGTGCAGGAGGGGCAGATGTAACATGTGCAAAGAGAGTTAGATTTGGGTGGGGTGTGTTCAAACTGCAATCTACAGTGGCAAACGCAGGATTTGCATGGGGGGGGGGGGTTGTTCCAGAACTGGGCGGAGCCAATCACGGGGGTGGGGACTGAGGTGACCCAGTATATGCTGGGTCCGTAAAACTAGTGTGTGTGTATATATATATATATAAGATTTTACTCACCGGTAAATCTATTTCTCGTAGTCCGTAGTGGATGCTGGGAACTCCGTAAGGACCATGGGGAATAGCGGCTCCGCAGGAGACTGGGCACAACTAAAAGAAAGCTTTTAGACTACCTGGTGTGCACTGGCTCCTCCCACTATGACCCTCCTCCAAGCCTCAGTTAGATTTCTGTGCCCGGCCGAGCTGGATGCACACTAGGGGCTCTCCTAAGCTCCTAGAAAGAAAGTTTATTTTAGGTTTTTTATTTTACAGTGAGACCTGCTGGCAACAGGCTCACTGCATCGAGGGACTAAGGGGAGAAGAAGCGAACCTACCTGCTTGCAGCTAGCTTGGGCTTCTTAGGCTACTGGACACCATTAGCTCCAGAGGGATCGACCGCATGGAACTGGCCTTGGTGTTCGTTCCCGGAGCCGCGCCGCCGTCCCCCTTACAGAGCCAGAAGCAAGAAGAGGTCCAGAAAATCGGCGGCAGAAGACATCAGTCTTCACCAAGGTAGCGCACAGAACTGCAGCTGTGCGCCATTGCTCCTCATGCACACTTCACACTCCGGTCACTGAGGGTGCAGGGCGCTGGGGAAGGGGGGGGGGGGCGCCCTGAGCAGCAATAAAAACACCTTGGCTGGCAAATATATCACAATATATAGCCCCAGAGGCTATATATGTGATAAATACCCCTGCCAGAATCCATAAAAAAGCGGGAGAAAAGTCCGCAAAAAAGGGGCGGAGCTATCTCTCAGCACACTGGCGCCATTTTCTCTTCACAGTACAGCTGGAAGACAGCTCCCCAGGCACTCCCCTGTAGTTTGCAGGCTCAAAGGGTTAAAAAGAGAGGGGGGGGGGGCACTAAATTTAGGCGCAATATTGTATATACAAGCAGCTATTGGGAAAAATTCACTCAATATAGTGTTAATCCCTAAATTATATAGCGCTCTGGTGTGTGCTGGCATACTCTCTCTCTGTCTCCCCAAAGGGCTGTGTGGGGTCCTGTCCTCAGTCAGAGCATTCCCTGTGTGTGTGCGGTGTGTCGGTACGGCTGTGTCGACACGTTTGATGGAGGCTTATGTGATGGCAGAGCAGATGCAGATAAATGTGATGTCGCCCCCTGTGGGGCATATACACATACATACACTTACACATATTAAACATGCATACATATATATACACAGATTATATATATATATATATATATATATATACATACACACACACATACACATATATATATATATATACACACACACACACACACACACATCGTGTGTGTGTGTGTGTTTATATGTATGTATATATGTATGCACATGGATATATATGTACTTTAATTAAAATAAAGTAAACTTTTATTGCACTTACAAGTGCCACCAGGAAGACAGCAGGCTGCAGAGGACGCTAGACAATCATTAATAATACTCATGCAGCTAAAAAAAAAGAAAAAAATAATTTTTTATTTTTTTACTGGAGGGGGGTTTCTGGGTGCGCCACTGATCTAAATTGCAGTGTAAAAATAAAGCAGCCAGTATTTACCCTGCACAGAAACAATAACCCACCCAAATCTAAAGGTGCATACACACGGAGCGATATAACTGAGCGATTTTGACTATATAGTCAAAATCTCTCAGAAAGTTAGTGCATATCTCTCCATGTGTACACAGCCAGCGATAGCGATGCGCGTCCCCACCAGGTCGCTATCGCTGCTAAAAATAGACTGTGCAGGCAAGTCAATTTTGGCTAGGTCGCTGGAAAAGAAAAATCATCCCCTTGCTTGAATGAGTTAGCCAAAATCGCCCATAGCCAAAATCACTGGTAAAGTTAGTCAAAATCTCCTACTGGCAGTTCAAGGGAAATCGCTCAGTCAAAATCTCTCCGTGTGTATGCACCTTAACTCTCTGCACATGTTACCACTGTCTCACCTGCAGAGCACATGGTTTTGTCCATTAGAGAACAATTTTGCTGCTGCGATTTTGTCTGAATTAGGCCCTATATAATGTACCTGAGGAATTCCCTGACCCATGTATTATATTTTTATCTTTTTCTTCAGATCTAGATCAGCACTGGAAATCCAGAATCAGAATATTTTTTGCTTTTTAAAACCCATGTTGGAAGGCAGATCCCCCCCCCCCGGCATAGGAAGTATGCAGGAAATAAGCAAAGATCGCCAACTAGAATAATGAATGATGAATACAGCCAGACATTACAGTAACACACCGCGGAATTATACTTACCCCAGTATACCAGCCATATTCCCACCATCACTGAAACATCCTGGAGTAGCTGACCAGGATAGTCCTAGCCGCACAATAGTAACAATAGTAACACTTTAAAAACTTTAATGCAGTAGTTTATTTATTCTAACACAATGTTGTCGCCAAAATAAGTAAAAAGTGTCTGTTCCTGGAGACCAGTATGACTAGTATGTGAAAAATAGTTTCAGAACAAATTATATTCCTTTATTATGTTAATAGATTATATAGATTATATAGATAATGCAAAGGTGTCTCCCTACCTAAATATTAACACTCTGTATTCAACCAATGTAGATTAAAAAAAAATAATAATAAATAATTTGTTGCATTTGAACCGCACATGACAAGCTTCCTGTCAGTACAGTATTGCTGGAGTATAGATGGGCTCGGATCTTAGTAACCAACACCCGGATATAGTATCACCAGATTCGCTTTCTATTGTCTCTTATTGTTGTACCCACGAACACACGCCTTGTCCCAGAAACCTTTACACATCCAGCGCAAGCAGGGAAGTAGTCTCAGTCATCTCTTACTGGCAGACACTCCACGATCTGGTTCCAACGCCATCCTCCCACCATAAAGGTCAGTCCGAGGCTGGCGCTCTGTCTATATCTGGAGACCTGGGACTGGACCTACACAAGCTACAGTGTCTATACACATAGCCTCCCCAGTGGGCAATAATAGGAAGAGAGTCCAGGAAACAATAATAATGCCCTTATTTATCAATGAGTGATACATTTCACTGCAAGTGATAAATTGCACCAGCCAATCACCTCCTGTCATTTTTCAAACCCAGCCTGTGACATGGAAGATAGGAGCTGATTGGCTGGTGCAATTTATCACTCACAGTGAAATGTATCACTCATTGATAAAATAAGATTTTAAACCTACCGGTAAATCTTTTTCTCGTAGTCCATAGAGGATGCTGGGACTCCGTCAGGACCATGGGGATAGACGGGCTCCGCAGTAGACATGGGCACTTTAAGAAAGACTTTGACTCTGGGTGTGCACTGGCTCCTCCCTCTATGCCCCTCCTCCAGACCTCAGTTAGAGAAACTGTGCCCAGAGGAGACGGACAGTACGAGGAAAGGATTTTTGTAATCCAAGGGCAAGATTCATACCAGCCACACCAATCACACCGTATAACTTGTGATATACTACCCAGTTAACAGTATGAAAAACAACATAGCATCAGTCCAAGACCGATGAAAACTATAACATAACCCTTATGTAAGCAACAACTATATACTAGTCTTGCAGAAGTAGTCCGCACTTGGGACGGGCGCCCAGCATCCTCTACGGACTACGAGAAAAAGATTTACCGGTAGGTTTAAAATCTTATTTTCTCTAATGTCCTAGAGGATGCTGGGACTCCGTAAGGACCATGGGGATTATACCAAAGCTCCCAAACGGGCGGGAGAGTGCGGATGACTCTGCAGCACCGATTGAGCAAACAGGAGGTCCTCCTCAGCCAGGGTATCAAACTTATAGAACTTTGCAAAGGTGTTTGACCCCGACCAAGTAGCAGCTCGGCACAGCTGTAGTGCCGAGACCCCTCGGGCAGCCGCCCAAGACGAGCCCACCTTCCTAGTGGAATGGGCCTTAACAGATTTTGGTAACGGCAATCCTGCCGTAGAATGCGCCTGCTGGATCGTGTGACAGATCCAGCGAGCAATAGTCTGCTTTGAAACAGGGCCGCCAACCTTGTTGGCTGCATACAGGACAAACAATGCTTCTGTTTTTCTGATCCTAGCCGTTCTGGCCACGTAAATTTTCAAAGCCCTGACCACATCAAGGGACTCTGAATCATCCAAGTCACGAGTAGCCACAGGCACGACAATAGGTTGGTTCATATGAAAGGATGAGACCACCTTAGGTAGGAATTGAGGACGGGTCCGCAACTCCGCTCTATCCATACGGAAAACCATATAGGGGCTTTAATGTGATAAAGCCGCCAATTCCGAAACTTGCCTAGCTGAAGCCAAGGCTAACAACATGACCACCTTCCAAGTGAGATATTTTAACTCCACTGTCTTAAGTGGTTCAAACCAATGTGACTTCAGGAAACTTAACACCACGTTAAAGGTCCCAAGGCACCACCGGAGGTACAAAAGGAGGCTGAATATGCAGTACTCCCTTCACAAAAGTCTGTACTTCAGGTTAAGAGGCTAATTCCTTTTGAAAGAAAACGGACAAGGCCGAAATCTGAACTATAATGGAGCCTAATTTTAGGCCCAAATTCACTCCAGTTTGTAGGAAGTGAAGAAAACGGCCTAGATGGAATTCTTCTGTAGGAGCATTCCTGGCCTCACACCAAAAAACATTTTCGCCATATTCGGTGATAATGTTTAGACGTCACGTCCTTCCTAGCCTTTATTAGCGTAGGAATGACCTCATCCGGAATACCTTTTTCCGCTAGGATCCGGCGTTCAACCGCCACGCCGTCAAACGCAGCCGCTGTAAGTCTTGGAAAAGACAGGGACCTTGTTGTAACAGGTCCTGCCTTAGAGGAAGAGGCCACGGATCTTATGTGAGCATTTCTTGCAGATCCGGATACCAGGTCCTTCGTTGCCAATCTGGAACAATGAGAATTGTTCTCACTCCTCTTCTCCTTATTATCCTCAACACCATGGGTATGAGAGGAAGAGGAGGAAACACACATACCGACTGGAACACCCACGGTGTCACTAGGGCGTCCACAGCTACCGCCTGAGGGTCTCTTGACCTGGCGCAATACCTTTGTAGCTTTTTGTTGAGACGGGATGCCATCATGTCTATTTGGGGCAGTCCCCACCGACTTGCAATCTGCGCGAAGACTTCCTGATGAAGTCCCCACTCTCCCGGATGCAGATAGTGTCTGCTGAGGAAGTCTGCTTCCCAGTTGTCCACTCCCGGAATGAACACTGCTGACAGAGCGCTTACATGATTCTCCGCCCAGCGAAGAATTATGGTGGCTTCCGCAATCGCCACTCTGCTCCTTGTGCCGCATTGGCGGTTTACATGAGCTACTGCGGTGATGTTGTCTGACTGGATCAGAACTGGTCGATTTCGAAGTAAGATCTCCGCTTGACGTAGGGCGTGGTATATGGCCCTTAGTTCCATGATGTTGATGTGAAGACAAGTCTCTTGACTTGACCAAAGGCCTTGGAAATTTCTTCCCTGTGTGACTGCTCCCCAACCTCGGAGGCTCGCGTCCGTGGTCACCAGGATCCAGTCCTGAATGCCTAACCTGCGGCCCTCTAGAAGGGTGAGCACTTTTCAGCCACCACAGGAGAGATACTCTGGCCCTGGGGGACAGGGTGATCCGCTGATGCCGTTGCAGATGTGATCCGGACCATTTGTCCAATAGGTCCCATTGGAAGGTCCTTGCATGGAATCTGCCGTATGGAATGGCTTCGTATGTTGCCACCATCTTTCCCAGAACTTGAGTGCAATGATGTACTGACACTTGTTTTGGTTTCAACAGGTTCACGACTAGAGTCATGAGTTCCTGCGCTTTTTCCGTCGGAAGAAAAACCCTCTTCTGGTCTGTGTCCAGAATCATGCTCAAGAAGGGCAGACGAGTTGTAGGATTCAGCTGCGACTTTGGAATATTGAGAATCCAGCCGTGTCGCTGTAACACATTCAGTGAAAGTGATACGCTGTTCAGCAACTTCTCCCGTGATCTCGCTTTTATGAGATCGTCCAAGTACGGGATAATTGTGACACCCTGCGTGCGCAGGAGCACCATCATTTCCGCCATTACCTTGGTGAAAATTCTCGGGGCCGTGGAAAGCCCAAACGGCAACGTCTGAAATTGGTAAGGACAATCCTGTACCGCAAATCTCAGGTACGCCTGATGAGGAGGATATATGGGAACATGCAGGTATGCATCCTTTCTGTCCAGAGATACCATAAAATCTCCCCCTTCTAGGCAGGCGATGACCGCTCTGAGCGATTCCATCTTGAACTTGAACCGTTTTAAGTAAAGGTTCAGGGATTTTAAATTTAAAAATGGGTCTGACCGAACCGTCCGGTTTCAGGACCACAAACAGAGTTGAATAGTACCCCTGCCCTCTTTGAAGCAGGGGAACCTCTACCACCACTTGTTGAAGACACAATTTGTGAATCGCATGTAACACTATCTCCCTTTCCAGGGTTTTTTTCGGTAGGGCCGATTTGAAAAACCGGCGATGAGGCACCTCTTTGAATTCCAGCTTGTAACCCTGGGAAACAATTTCTATTGCCCAGGGATCCACCTGTGAGTGGACCCAGACGTGGCTGAACAGTCGAAGACGTGCCCCCACTGGAGCGGACTCCCTCAGGGAAGCCCCAGCGTCATGCGGTGGATTTTGCAGAGGCCGGGGAGGACTTTTGTTCCTGGGAACTAGCTGTGTTGTGCAGCTTTTTCCCTCTGCCCTTACCTCTGGCAAGAAAGGACGATCCACGTACTCTCTTGCTTTTATTGGAACGAAAGGACTGCATTTGATAATGAGGCGCTTTCTTAGATTGTGAGGGAATATATGGCAAAAATTTTTATTTACCTGCCGTAGCCGTGGAGACGAGGTCCGAGAGGCCCTCTCCAAACAATTCCTCACCCTTGTAAGGCAACAACTCCATATGTCTCTTGGAGTCGGCATCACCTGTCCACTGTCGGGTCCATAAGACACGCCTAGCAGAAATAGACATAGCGTTTATCCTGGAACCAAGTAAACTAATGTCTCTTTGAACATCCCTCATATATAAGACAGCATCTTTTATATGCCCTAGGGTCATTAAAATGGTATCCTTATCAAGGGTCTCAATATCCGCTGATGAGGAATCTGTCCATGCTGCTACAGCACTACAAACCCAGGCCGACGCAATAGCCGGTCTGAGTAACGTACCAGAATGTGTGTAAATGGACTTCAAGGTAACCTCCTGCTTGTGGTCAGCAGGATCCTTGAGGGTAGCCGTATCTTGGGATGGAAGCGCTATCTTTTTTGATAAGCGCATCAAAGCTTTGTCCACCCTAGGGGAGGATTCCCACCGTATCCTGTCCTGCGACGGGAAAGGACACGCTATTAGAATCCTTTTGGGAATCTGCAGTTTTTTGTCTGGCGTTTCCCACGCTTTTTCGCATAATTCGTTCAGCTCATGTGAGGAGGGAAAGGAGACCTCAGGTTTCTTTCCCTTATACATGTGTACCCTCGTGTCAGGGACAGGGGGTTCCTCAGTGATATGCAAAACATCTTTTATTGCGATAATCATATATCGAATACATTTAGCCACCTTTGGCTGTAATTTTGCACCATCGTAATCGACACTGGAGTCTGAATCCGTGTCAACTATTTGGGATAGTGGGCGCTTCTGAGATCCAGGCGACATAGGGACAGGCATGGGTTGACTCTCTGACTGTACCCCAGCTTCAGCTTTGTCTAGTCTTTTGTGCAATAAATTAACATTAGCACTTTAAACATTCCACATATCCATCCAGTCAGGTGTCGGCACTGCCGACGGAGACCTAACATTCATACACTCCCCCTTCCTCCTTAGGTGAGCCTTCAACCTCAGACATGTTGACACACACGTACCGACACACCACACATACACAGGGAAGCTCTTTTCTGAAGACAGGTTCCCCACCAGGCCCTTTGGAGAGACAGAGAGAGCGTATGCCAGCACACACCCCAGCGCTATATGACCCAGGAAAAAACACAGTATGTTTACCCAGTAGCGCTGTTGTTGTGTATATGCGCCAATTATGTGCCCCCCCCTCTACTTTAAAACCCTTCTTTCACCGTGTGTCAAGCAGGGGAGAGTCCGGGGAGCTTCCTCTCAGCGGTGCTGTGGAGAAAAATGGCGCTGGTGAGTGCTGAGGGAGAAGCCCCGCCCCCTCAGCGGCGGGCTTCTGTCCCGCTCAAATTTTCCAATAACATGGCGGGGGTTCTTTATATACATGTACAGTGCCCAGCTGTACATGTATATGTGTGTATTTGCCATAAAGAGGTTTATATTGCTGCCCAGGGCACCCCCCCCTGCGCCCTTACAGTGACCGAGGTGTGTGAGGTGAAGGGGAGCAATGGCGCACAGCTGCAGTGCTGTGCGTTACCTCAGTGAAGATCAAGGTGTCTTCTGCCGCCTCAGATGGTCTTTTCCTCACAAACTCACCCGGCTTCTTTCTTCCGGCTCTGCGAGGAGGAAGGCGGCGCGGCTCTGGGACGGACGGCGAGGGTGAGACCTGCGTACCGATCCCTCTGGAGCTAATGGTGTCCACTAGCCTAAGAAACAGAGCCCTGAAACTCAGAGAAGTGGGTGTGTTTCTCTCTCCTCAGTCCCTCGATGCAGGGAGTCTGTTGCCAGCAGGCTCCCTGAAAATAAAAAAACAAACAAAAATGCTTTCTTACAGGAAACTCAGGAGAGCTCCTGAAATGCACCCAGTCTCCACTGGGCACAGTATCAAACTGAGGTCTGGAGGAGGGGCATAGAGGGAGGAGCCAGTGCACACCCAGAGTCAAAGTCTTTCTTAAAGTGCCCATGTCTCCTGCGGAGCCAGTCTATCCCCATGGTCCTTACGGAGTCTCAACATCCTCTAGGACGTTAGAGAATTAAGGGCATACATCTGGAATCAGAATTACAGGATGTGTCGTAGGAAAAAAAATCAGCGAGTATGTCTACAAAAGGTTTTATTCATATATTCACACACTTCATAACACAAGTCCCTCTCTATGTACACAGGGATGGTGGGGCCAGGGCACAGTTCTCAGTCCAAGTCAAGGATGGGGGTAGGTGGATGCCAATGTCATTGCTGTTTGGAACGAGGCCAGAAGCGGCTGGCAATGGAGCCCAGCGACATGGTCTGTCTCTTGCTGAGCTGGGAGAGTTCAGCTAACCGCTGCTGCTCTTCCTGGGAGAGGAGAACAGAGGAGATAGTCACACTTATACCGTACCATGTTATTCACACCCGTCTCCCTCCCACTGGTGCTTAGAGGAGAACCTCGTTTCCACACCACATGGCCTTACACAGAGAGGCCAAATTCATAAGAGACTATCTGATACATTCCATTACTGTCGGATCCTCTCCGACAGAGGATCAGACAATTCCTTATTCAATTTGTGGGCGTTTTCAACGACTTTTGTCCCGTTTTTGCCCATGCCAATCCGACTTTTGGCATGGGCGAAAACGGGACAAAAAACAGAGTGAAAGCACCCGCAAATTCGTCAAAACAGATGGATCGGCTGCAAATTCGCCGATCCACCTGTTTTTCGACAGTATCAGAATTCCCAACAATTCGAAAAAACGCCACTTACATTGAATAGGGCGAATCGAAAAGTGCCGTTTTTTTGACCGATCGAAAATTCCGACCGGAATTGAACATACCCCTACATAGCAGAGTTTAAGGAAACCTGGGATAACATATAAACTCCCTGCTAAACAATTTTCCATAAATGTTGCAGCAGTGACTTCACATGTTACACATACTACACAATGTCACAGCATCTCACCTGTTGTAGCTGGTTCTGTCGCTGCTTAAATGTTTCTAAAGGGTCTTCCTCCAGAGAGTAATTCTCCAGGACTGTGCGGACGTCACCTACGCCGGTTGTTGCAATGGCTGCACAGATTGAGAGAGAGAATGGATATTAGATCAGACTCGCCTCAGTGATATCACCGTTTTCTAGTCCATTCAGCCTATGAAATGGCGGCTTCCGCAGAGTGTAACAGGCGCACTTAAAGTCTTGAAAAAGTCCTCAGATGGAGGACAAAACATGTTGCTCTGAGAAAACTACTCTATGCCACCATTTACCGCTGTATCCTGCCAGTATACTTGTGCACAGACTACTGCCGTCACTCCTCAGCGCCACGCACCTATACGCAAAGGACTGTTTCACTGGGCGGTAAGTACTGAGTGAATACAAGCTACGTAGCTCCAATATGGGTCTGGGACTCCAGGTCGACAACAAAAAGGTCGCCGCCAATTTGTCGACATGGAAAAAGGTCGACATCAGATTTTTATGTTTTTTTTGGTGTCGTTTTCTTCGTAGAGTGACCGGGAACCCTAATTAGTGCACCGCGTCCCCTCGCAGCCTTCGCTCCGCTACCGCTTTGCTCGGCAGATTACCATTCCAATCGTAGTCCACGTGGATCGTTAAGTATGAAAAGGTTCCAAAAAAAAAAAAAAAACAAATTCGCAAAAAACTCATGTCGACCTTTATCCATGTCGACATGTTGTCCATGGCGACTTAAGGTGTGTCGACCAATTGCCGTCGACCTAAGGTGTGTCGACCTGGAGTCCGGATACCCTCCAATATAGGGGATTTCTTACAGACCACTGGATAAATGATCCGAGTCACCTATCCTCTACTAGGTTATATACAGCTCATCTGGCTAGCGCAATATTCCATTGGAAGCAATGTACCAGCTATATGTTAGTGGGCTCTGGGATATAATCCGGACAGATTTACCACTATTCATTGGACTTGGCATACCAATCTGGACACCAATAACCCGGCAATCTGAAAAGCGCCTGCCATTATAATTACTTGCATGATATCAGATACTGGGCATATTTTATTACATGCGCGGCAATAACAAGCGTATGGTAACTATTTTATTTTAGAAATCCATGTATGTTTTGTCTGTGTGTGTGTGTGGCTATTCATCTTAATAAATTGATTTACATTATTACAGAAGCAATTTTATGGTCTATGCACCTCTGAACTCATTTAACTCATTTAACAATTTAACCACTTAACTGGCTTTGTGGCATGTGATTGCGACCAGAGCCGGGTGTATGTTACTTGGCCAGGTCGCATCACATGCGACGCGCTGCCCCCCCTCAGCTCTCCGGAGCCTCTGTTGGGCGCTGCCTCCAAACCCGGCAGTGACATGGCAGTCTCTGACCGCCGACGTCACTGGCTGAATCGCGCCCCAGAATGCCGTGTGGCCGGCATTCTGGAGCGCATGCTCCGAAGTAGCACAGTGCATGGAAAGGAACTTCATTCCTCCCCCAGCACAATCTAGCACATGTGCACAGATCAGCTGCAGCATGGGGCACCGATGAGGACACATGCTCCGCTGCGCCCTGCACGGGGATGGGTAAAGGGCGGGGGGTGTTGAAGATAAATATTTCAATTATGCTGGAGGGAAAAAAAAAAAAAAAAATACCATGGGTCACAGGATAATTGGGGTTGGAGGTTTCAGAAGAATGGACATTTAATAGGGGAGGCGGGGGGGTGTACTAGTGTCAATTAGCTCCCTCTGGGGCAGATGTACTAAGCCTGGGGAAGTGATAAAGCAGTGATAAGTGGAAGGTGATAATGCACCAGCCAATCAGCTCCCGTCAATTTACATATTGGAGCTCATGGGCTGGTGCGTTATCACCTTGCACTTATCACTGCTTTATCACTTCTCCAGGCTTAGTACATCTGCCCCACTGTATGTAAGACACACTCACTTTTCAGGAATGCTGTGAGGTCGTATAGTGCCCGGTCTTCCGAGTTGCCATCCCACTTCTTTATGGCAAGGCCATTGTAAGGCTGTAGTTTAAATGCTTCTCTATTACAATCCACAATCACTATGCGTGAGGGCTCTCTGTTCAGGCAGGAGATGTCCTACACACAGATGAGCAATGTTATAGAGAGAGAGAGAGACAGTAGGATATTCAACAAAACATCTATGCTTTCACCTCCAGGAAAGACCTTGGAGAGAGATAAAGTACCAATCAGCTTCTGTCAGTTTTCAAGCACCGCCTGTAACATGGCAGTTGGGAGCGGATTGGCTTTTATTTTATCTCTCTCCACAGCTTAGTACATCTGCCCCCTAATCATTTAGCTCCAAGTTGCACATACAAGCAGCAATATGGAAAACCAATTTTGTCTTTTTTAGGCCAAACTAGTCCATTCAGCATTGAGCATATTGTAGCTTCCTAAAGCCCCAGTTATCAGATGACTGACACACATGAATTTCTGCCACAGTATTGCGCAGACCGCACAATGTGAAAGTAACAGCACAGACAGTAACCAGTGCCAGAATTTTAAACATAATCTAGTGTGACAGAGGGTATTTTGCACGTTCTGATGCTCAGATCAGGACTCGTTCCCTAGGACAAGGGGCAGGTAGAGTTAAGAATCCTGCTCCTTGCTACAGCAAAGGTATTACACACAGCTGCACTACGTGAATGCGATTGTGTGAAGGTATAAAGGTTTGTGGGAACCAGTTTACGGGGCTAGCTAGAGGTCTGGGAAGCCGTGTTTTCTGAACAAATATGAAGTGACATCATTTGTGAATAATAAGCCACCTGACAGAGCAAACTCAGTGAAGAGTCGTTCTTTGTAAAGCAAACCTTTGAAACTAGCCTCCCAGGAGTGATAGGATAATGCAGAAAGAGAGCACAGAGCATGACACGGGGCGAAGACGTGCGTTACGGAGCAATCCAGACCTCTTTAGGCAGCGGAGCGGGTGTTGTCAAACTAGAACAAGGTACTTACACATTGGAATAAGTGCTTTATTTATAGTTTGGGAAACTTTAGGTTTTGGACTAATCCATCTGCCTATCCTTAGGTACAGAAGAACGGGACAGTCCATTTGCCAAATACAAAAGTGTTCTAAAACTAAAACATGCAAGAGCTGGTGGGGCGTGGCCTGACTGGATATGGAGTAGGATGTGCATTCCTAGCTCCCCAGCCTACCTAATCCTGTTTAATATCCTGCTGCACCTGTATCTGCCCACCTGGCCTTGCTTGGCTGTCTGAACGGCTGCTGACCGTCCTGGGCTGTGCTCTGGTGCTCTCCTGTGCCCTGTGTCCCTGCAAGAACTACTTTTAGGTGCCGTGTTGCTCCCGCCCTGCAAGTGCCGGCGCCATCTTGGAATTTCCTGCTGGGGTCCTGCGCCGCCTGACCGCTTTCCCCAGCCGTATCTTTGACCGGGGGACTGCCTCTAGAGCCCGGCCGCTGTGCCCGCTCTGGCGATCGGCTCCTCTCTCTCCTCTGCTGCCCGGGAGACGGCTGTGCTAGCCGCGGGTCGCTGCCGGGCGCCATCTTGGGGTTGGCGGTACGCGCGGACGGAGCTCTGCCGCCTATCCCCGCCTGGTCCTGTGCCGCTCCACCGCTGTCGCGCGGCGGGTGAGGGATCCCCGCCACTGAGAGTGACCTGTGGACCCCCTCCTCCTGTATATTTACCTGGCGGCTGGTTCTGTGTGGGATCAGGGGCTGTCTGGCGCCATCTTGGGGTTGGCGGCCTGGGATACTCTGCTCCTGTGGATCCCTCCTACTGCCTGAGCTGCTGGGACCTGGATGTTAGTGGAGACTGTGCCTATGCTCTGCTGGGAAGCACTGTGCTGACTGTTTGCAAATCTCTGTAGTGGAATCACTCCTGTGTTGCTTCTGAATTATCCCCCCTGGTGCCTGCTGGGAAGTCAGCTGAACATCTCTCCCTGCTGCAGTGGTGATTGTCTCTGATATTGGGGGTGCCTGCCTGGTCTCCCCCCCCCCCCCCTCCCCCAACTCTCTCTCCTCTGTACTCCTGGCTGCAAGTCTCACTGATGTAACTTAACACAATTTGTCCTCTGCAGTTTGTACCCCTGGGGAAGCACTGCCGCTCCTGAGCCTCTCCCTGCTGCCTGTCCTGTGATTTATAACAAAACCCCTGTTTATCTGGTTCTGATTCTACAACCTGATGGTCCGCAGGCGCCGTGCCTCTGCTGCGGCCCGCTTAGCGCAATTTGCCCACGTGGAACGGACTCTGGCCTCTTCTCCTTCCTACTCACCATCTTCAGCTGCCTCCTCTCCCTAAACTCTTAATATGGCGGGGGTTGCGGAGGTTACCATGTCCCAGCTTTTGCAAGCCATCACAGATTCTGAGAAGCGGCTCGCAGATAAGGTGGCTGAAGTGCATTCAGACATTTCGCTTATACGTCAAGATATGCAGAAACTCAGGGACAGGGTTGGGGAGACGGAGAACCGCATTTCCTCGTTGGAGGACTCCTGCACACCTATCCCTGCCCGTCTCACCTCCCTGGAAACAGAGATGTCTGCTTGCAAGCTTAAATTGACGGATATCGAGGGACGCCTCCGGCGAAATAATGTCCGCTTCGTGGGTCTCCCTGAAAAGGCAGAGGGGTCTCAACCGGAACAATTTCTGGAATCCTGGCTACTGTCGGTGTTTGGAAAAGATTCGTTCACCCCACAGTTTGCGTTGAGAGGGCTCATCGAGTTCCTACTCGTCCTCTCCCTCCAGGTGCGCAGCCCCGGACCTTCATAGCCAAAATTCTTCATTACAAGGACAGGGATACTATTCTACGTCTTGCCAGGGTCGAGGGCCCGCTGGAACATGGGGGTCAGAGGGTGGCTGTTTTTCAGGACTTCTCGGCTGAGGTCCAGAAATCTCGCTCCCAGTTTACGCAAGTTAAGCAGCGGCTTCGTGCTCTACAGCTCCAATATTCTATGCTATATCGTGCGAGACTTCGGGTGGTGTCTGGCAACCGCACACATTTCTTTGATACTCCAAGGGAAGCATCTGCCTGGATTGATCTACAGCCCCGGCCTCCTGCTGCCCCACCCTGAGGGACTCATATGTACGCATATGTGTTTCAAGTTTGAATGTACCGTTTTCTGCAAATGCTTTTTGCCAGGGTTGGTGAATGTTGGGCACTGGCAGGTTTCTTCTGATAATGGGCTGGGGACTTCATGTACTCAAGGTTATGGAGTATAGTTGCCCCACTGATAGTTTATTTTAGGTTCCTTGACGCTCTTCTAGAGTCAATCTAATGTTCGGGAATCGGTATACCTCTGTTCGGGTTGGTATGCGGGGAGGGGGTGGTTGGGTTTTGTTATTTTTCTTATCATTATTTATATTTTTATGTGGTTTTTTTTTCTGTGCTATTCTGCTCTGAACGTGCTAAAATAAGAATTTACTTACCGATAATTCTATTTCTCGGAGTCCGTAGTGGATGCTGGGGTTCCTGAAAGGACCATGGGGAATAGCGGCTCCGCAGGAGACAGGGCACAAAAGTAAAGCTTTTACAGGTCAGGTGGTGTGTACTGGCTCCTCCCCCCATGACCCTCCTCCAGACTCCAGTTAGGTACTGTGCCCGGACGAGCGTACACAATAAGGGAGGATTTTGAATCCCGGGTAAGACTCATACCAGCCACACCAATCACACCGTACAACTTGTGATCTAAACCCAGTTAACAGTATGATAACAGAGGAGCCTCTGAAAGATGGCTTCCTAAACAATAACCCGAATTAGTTAACAATAACTATGTACAAGTATTGCAGATAATCCGCACTTGGGATGGGCGCCCAGCATCCACTACGGACTCCGAGAAATAGAATTATCGGTAAGTAAATTCTTATTTTCTCTATCGTCCTAAGTGGATGCTGGGGTTCCTGAAAGGACCATGGGGATTATACCAAAGCTCCCAAACGGGCGGGAGAGTGCGGATGACTCTGCAGCACCGAATGAGAGAACTCCAGGTCCTCCTTTGCCAGGGTATCAAATTTGTAAAAATTTACAAACGTGTTCTCCCCTGACCACGTAGCTGCTCGGCAGAGTTGTAATGCCGAGACCCCTCGGGCAGCCGCCCAAGATGAGCCCACCTTCCTTGCGGAATGGGCCTTAACAGATTTAGGCTGTGGCAGGCCTGCCACAGAATGTACAAGTTGAATTTTGTTACAAATCCAACGAGCAATCGACTGCTTAGAAGCAGGTGCACCCAACTTGTTGGGTGCCTACAGTATAAACAGCGAGTCAGATTTTCTGACTCCAGCCGTCCTTTAAATGTATATTTTTAAGGCTCTGACAACGTCCAACAACTTGGAGTCCTTCAAGTCGTCTGTAGCCGCAGGCACTACAATAGGCTGGTTCAGGTGAAACGCTGATACCACCTTAGGGAGAAAATGCGGACGCGTCCGCAGCTCTGCCCTATGTCGAATGGAAAATTAAATAAGGGCTTTTATAAAACAAAGCCGCCAGTTCAGATACTCTCCCGGCCGAAGCCAGGGCCAGTAACATAGTCACTTTCCATGTGAGATATTTCAAATCCACATTCTTTAGTGGTTCAAACCAATTGGATTTGAGGAAATCTAAAACTACATTTAGATCCCACGGTGCCACCTTAGGCACCACAGGAGGCTGTATATGCAGTACTCCTTTGATAAAAATCTGGACCTCAGGTAATGAGGCCAATTCTTTTTGGAAGAATATTGATAGGGCCGAAATTTGAACCTTAATAGATCCCAATTTGAGACCCATAGACAATCCTGATTGCAGGAAATGTAGGAAAACGACCCAGTTGAAATTCCTCCATCGGAGCACTCCGCTGCTCGCACCACGCAACATATTTTCGCCAAATACGGCGATAATGCTTCGCGGTGACTTCCTTCCTTGCCTTTATCAAGGTAGGAATGACTTCTTCTGGAATGCCTTTTCCTTTTAGGATCTGGCATTCAAACGCCATGCCGTCAAACGCAGCCGCGGTAAGTCTTGAAAAAGACAAGGACCCTGCTGAAGCAGGTCCCTTCTCAGAAGTAGAGGCCACGGATCGTCCGTGACCATCTCTTGAAGTTCCGGGTACCAAGTCCTTCTTGGCCAATCCGGAGCCACTAGTCTTACTCCTCTTTGCCGTATAATCCTCAATACCTTTGGTATGAGAGGCAGAGGAGGAAACACATATACCGACTGGTACACCCAAGGTGTTACCAGCGCGTCCACAGCTATTGCCTGCGGATCTCTTGACCTGGCGCAATACCTGTCCAGTGTTTTGTTGAGGCGAGACGCCATCATGTCCACCATTGGTTTTACCCAACGGTTTAATAGCATGTGGAAAACTTCTGGATGAAGTCCCCACTCTCCCGGGTGAAGGTCGTGTCTGCTGAGGAAGTCTGCTTCCCAGTTGTCCACGCCCGGGATGAATACTGCTGACAGTGCTATCACGTGATTCTCCGCCCAGCGAAGGATCCTGGCAGCTTCTGCCATTGCCCTCCTGCTTCTTGTGCCGCCCTGTCTGTTTACATGGGCGACTGCCGTGATGTTGTCCGACTGGATCAACACCGGTCTTCCTTGAAGCAGAGGTTCCGCCTGGCTTAGAGCATTGTAGATTGCTCTTAGTTCCAGAATGCTTATGTGAAGAGACTTTTTCAGGCTCGACCACACTCCCTGGAAATTTCTTCCCTGTGTGACTGCTCCCCAGCCTCTCAGGCTGGCATCCGTGGTCACCAGGATCCAATCCTGCATGCCGAATCTGCGGCCCTCCAATAGATGAGCCTCCTGCAACCACCACAGAAGGGATACCCTTGTCCTCGGCGACAGGGTTATCCGCAGGTGCATCTGAAGATGCGACCCTGACCATTTGTCCAACAGATCCCTTTGCATGGAATCTGCCGAAAGGGATTGCTTCGTAAGAAGCTACCATTTTTTCCCAGGACTCTTGTGCATTGATGTACAGACACCTTTCCTGGTTTTAGGAGGTTCCTGACCAGGTCAGATAACTCCTTGGCTTTTTCTTCGGGAAGAAAAACCTTTTTCTGAACTGTGTCCAGAATCATCCCCAGGAACAGCAGACGAGTTGTCGGCATTAATTGGGATTTTGGAATATTCAGAATCCATCCGTGCTGCTTTAGCACCTCTTGAGATAGTGCTAAACCCATCTCTAGCTGTTCTCTGGACCTTGCCCTTATTAGGAGATCGTCCAAGTATGGGATAATTAATACGCCTTTTCTTCGAAGAAGAAATATTATCTCGGCCATTACCTTTGTAAAGACCCGAGGTGCCGTGGACAAACCAAACGGCAGCGTCTGAAACTGATAGTGACAGTTTTGTACAACGAACCTGAGGTACCCCTGGTGTGAGGGGTAATTGGAACGTGGAGATACGCATCCTTGATGTCCAAGGATACCATAAAGTCCCCTTCTTCCAGGTTCGCTATCACTGCTCTGAGTGACGCCATCTTGAACTTGAACTTCTTTATGTACAGGTTCAAGGACTTCAGATTTAGAATAGGCCTTACCGAGCCATCCGGCTTCGGTACTACAAAAAGAGTGGAATAATACCCCTTCCCTTGTTGTAGAAGAGGTACCTTGACTATCACCTGCTGAGAATACAGCTTGTGAATGGCTTCCAAAACCGTCTCCCTTTCTGAGGGGGACGTTGGTAAAGCAGACTTCAGGAAACGGCGAGGTGGCTCTGTCTCTAATTTCAACCTGTACCCCTGAGATATTATCTGCAGGATCCAGGGATTTACCTGCGAGTGAGCCCACTGCGCGCTGTAATTCTTGAGACGACCGCCTACCGCCCCCGAGTCCGCTTGCGAAGCCCCAGCGTCATGCTGAGGCTTTTGTAGAAGCCGGGGAGGGCTTCTGTTCCTGGGAAGGAGCTGCCTGTTGCTGTCTCTTCCCTCGTCCTCTGCCTCGTGGCAGATATGAATAGCCCTTTGCTCTCTTATTTTTAAAGGAACGAAAGGGCTGCGGTTGAAAGGTCGGTGCCTTTTTCTGTTGGGGAGTGACTTGAGGTAGAAAGGTGGATTTCCCGGCCGTAGCCGTGGCCACCAAATCCGATAGACCGACCCCAAATAACTCCTCTACGCATCGCCTGTCCACTGTCGTGTCCATAAAGCTCTTCTGGCCGAAATGGACATAGCACTTACCCGTGATGCCAGTGTGCAGATATCTCTCTGTGCATCACGCATATAAAGAAATGCATCCTTTATTTGTTCTAACGACAGTAAAATATTGTCCCTGTCCAGGGTATCAATATTTTCGATCAGGGACTCTGACCAAACTACCCCAGCACTGCACATCCAGGCAGTCGCAATAGCTGGTCGTAGTATAACACCTGCATGTGTGTATATACCTTTTTGGATATTTTCCATCCTCCTATCTGATGGATCTTTAAGTGCGGCCGTCTCAGGAGAGGGTAACGCCACTTGTTTTGATAAGCGTGTTAGCGCTTTGTCCACCCTAGGAGGTGTTTCCCAGCGCTCCCTAACCTCTGGCGGGAAAGGGTATAAAGCCAATAACTTCTTTGAAATTAGCAGTTTTTTATCGGGGCACCCCACGCTTCATCACACACGTCATTTAATTCTTCTGATTCGGTAAAAACTACTGGTAGTTTTTTCACACCCCACATAATACCCTGTTTAGTGGTACCTGTAGTATCAGCTAAATGTAACATCTCCTTTATTGCCAAAATCATATAACGTGTGGCCCTACTGGAAAATACGGTTGATTCGTCACCTTCACCACCGGAATCAGTGCCTGTGTCTGGGTCTGTGTCGACCGACTGAGGCAAGGGGCGTTTTACAGCCCCTGACGGTGTTTGAGGCGCCTGGACAGGCACTAATTGAGTGTCCGGCCGCCTCATGTCGGCAAACGACTGCTTAAGCGAGTTGACGCTATCCCGTAATTCCACAAATAAAGGCATCCATTCTGGTGTCGACCCCCTAGGAGGTGACATCCTCATATTTGGCAATTGCTCCGCCTCCACACCAATAACGTCCTCATACATGTCGACACACACGTACCGACACACAGCAGACACACAGGGAATGCTCTATACGAAGACAGGACCCACTAGCCCTTTGGGGAGACAGAGGGAGAGTCTGCCAGCACACACCAAAAAGCGCTATATATGACAGGGATAGCCTTATGATTAAGTGCTCCCTTATAGCTGCTTTTATATTAATATATTGCCATTTATTTTGCCCCCCCTCTCTGTTATACCCTGTTTCTGTAGTGCAGTGCAGGGGAGAGACCTGGGAGCCTTCCTGACCAGCGGAGCTGTGACAGAAAATGGCGCCGTGTGCTGAGGAGATAGGCCCCGCCCCTTTTTCGGCGGGCTCGTCTCCCGCTATTTAGTACATTTAGGCAGGGGTAAATATCTCCATATAGCCTCTGGGGCTATATGTGAGGTATTTTTAGCCTTTTTAAAGGTTTTCATTTGCCTCCCAGGGCGCCCCCCCCCCAGCGCCCTGCACCCTCAGTGACTGCCGTGTGAAGTGTGCTGAGAGGAAAATGGCGCACAGCTGCAGTGCTGTGCGCTACCTTAAGAAGACTGCAGGAGTCTTCAGCCGCCGATTCTGGACCTCTTCTTGCTTCAGCATCTGTGAGGGGGCCGGCGGCGTGGCTCCGGTGACCATCCAGGCTGTACCTGTGATCGTCCCTCTGGAGCTTCATGTCCAGTAGCCAAGAAGCCAATCCATCCTGCACGCAGGTGAGTTCACTTCTTCTCCCCTCTGTCCCTCGTTGCAGTGATCCTGTTGCCAGCAGGAATCACTGTAAAATAAAAAACCTAAGCTAAACTCTCTAAGCAGCTCTTTATGAGAGCCACCTAGAATTGCACCCTTCTCGGCCGGGCACAAAAATCTAACTGGAGTCTGGAGGAGGGTCATGGGGGGAGGAGCCAGTACACACCACCTGACCTGTAAAAGCTTTACTTTTGTGCCCTGTCTCCTGCGGAGCCGCTATTCCCCATGGTCCTTTCAGGAACCCCAGCATCCACTTAGGACGATAGAGAAATTATGGTTACTCTGTATTTGTGCGGGGGATGACTGATACCGTGCTGATGTGCTGTTGGCCTACTGTTGCCTTACTTAACTACTGTGTCCCACTATGGTAAATGTTTTCTCATGGAACGTTAGAGGCCTTAATGATAAGGTTAAACGTTCACTAGTTTTGAAATATATTAAGTCCCAAAATCCTGGATTGGTTTGTCTTATGGAGACACATCTTACTAATAGTCGGGTTCTTTCACTCAAAAGGCCTTGGGTGGGGTAGGCGTTTCACTCCACTTTCCACTCACTCCAGGGGGGTTTCACTGCTGATCCATAAAAACCTGAATTTCGTTTGTACTAAGGTCCAAATTGATCCACTAGGTTGCTATGTCTTTTTAGCTGGCACTATACATGGCTCTGCATTTGTGTTACTTGCTATATATATTCCCCCTCCTTATAACTCTGAAATTTTGGTGAAGGCCTGTGCTTTTATGCAAGACTTTCCCTCCGCCCCAGCTATATGTATTGGTGATTTTAACGCTGTTTTGGATGAGGCGGCTGATAGATGGAGGCCTGTTACCCAACAGGCGGAACCTAAACCTACTGCCTTTGCCCGTCTGATTTCTGAACTCGGCCTAGTGGATGTCTGGCGTTTACGTAACCCCACTGATAGTTGTTTTTCCTGTTTCTCAAGCTCGTATGGGGTGTTTTCACGTATTGATATGACACTACTTACACGTTCCCTACTCCCCTGTGTTTCCTCGGTGAGATTCTTACCACGTGGGATTTCTGATCACTCCCCTATATTGTTATCTATAGGTTTTGATATACCCAGGGGAGCGTCATTCTGGAGGTTGAACCCTTTCTGGCTAACCCAGATGGGTGCGGCCTCCGAATTAATTGCACTTTGGGAGGAGTTTTTTGCTAATAATCCTGTTTGTGATAATGCTTTGTTGATATGGGATGCTTTTCTCCGGGGTTCCTTGATGTCCAGAGTTGCCCCGTTGAAGATATCTAGTAGACAGCTTGAGGGGGAGTTGGAGAGGAGGAGTGCGGAGCTTGAACAGACCTATTTACGTAGTGGCCTCGCTGCGGACCGGGTGTAATGGCTGATTGTCCATAAGCAGTTGACGGACTTACTCCTTGATAAATCGAAGAGGAGTCTGCTTTTTCGTGCCCATGATTTTTATATTCAGGGTGACCGCTCGGGAAAATGTCTGGCTTACCTGGCAAGGCAGGAGTTGCCCCCCCGTCACTGTGCATGGCATAAGGAGTGTGTCTGGTGTTGTATGCACTGACACACCTTCTATAGCTTCTATTCACATTTTTCGGATGTTTATAGGTCCAGGGTACAGTATACATACTCAACACTGTCTAATTACTTTGATAAAATAGAGGTTCCCTCTTTAAGTCCTGAGTCACGACAATTTCTGGATGCCCCATTTACACTGGAGGAGGTTAGAAATGCCATTATGTCCTTTCCCAATAATAAGGCCCCAGGGGTTGATGGTCTCCCTATCGAACTGTATAAGGCTCATTTGGATTTTTTTGCCCCTAAACTCCTGCTGTTTTTTGAGTTGTTGTTACAGGGTGGCACCCTTCCCCCATCTATGGCGGAGGCACTGGTGGTACCGATACCGAAGCCGGGTAAAGACCCCCTTCTTTTAGACTCGTACCGTCCTATCTCCCTACTGTCAACTGACATAAAAATTCTTGCTAAACTTTTAGCGCTCCGACTTAATACTGTGGTTTTGGAGCTAGTACACGGTGATCAAACTGGCTTTATGCCGGGCAGATCTACCACCATCAATCTCAGACGATTATTTACGTATATGCAGTTGGCGGGGGATGATATGGACGGTGCGATTGTGGTTTCTCTCGATGTTGCCCGTGCCTTTGACTCCGTGGAGTGAGTTTTTCTCTGGGAGTCACTTACCAGATTTGGGGTAGGCCTGAGCTTTTTATCCTGGGTTAAACTTTTATACTCCTGTCCTGCTGCGAGGGTAATGGTCAACGGTTTTACTACTGAATCTTTTCAGTTGCAGAGAGGTACCCGTCAAGGGTGTCCTCTGTCCCCGCTGCTTTTTGCTCTCGCGGGGGAGCCCTTGGCCTGCGCAGTTACGGCCGCAGCGAATATAGCGGGGCTCTGGGTTGCGGGCCAGGAGGAAAAAATTGGGTTGTATGCAGACGATATGACATTATTCCTAAGTGATGTATCCCCCTCATTACCTGCCCTTTTGGAACTATTACGGGAATTTTTTTTTTTTTTCAGGTATCTGTATTAACTGGGGCAAATCGGTGGTGTTTCCATTAAGTCCCTCTGCATCACCTCCACCCTCTTACAATCTTCCCCTCCAATGGTGTACCCAATTTAAATACCTTGGTATTCGGATTTCCCATTGCCCTAAAGATTTTATTACCCTGAATCTGACCCCTCTGATTGATAATCTGCGTATGAAGGTACGCACCTGGCAGAAACTCCCTTTAACTGTGACGGGCCGTGTAAACCTTACCAAAATTATTATTCAACCCAAATTTCTTTATATACTACAGAATTCTCCAGTTTATATCCCTGCCTCACAATTTTCGTTGATTTCACGTTTTATTACTTCCTTTATCTGGGGTGCCAAGCGGGCACGTATTGCATACAAAACACTTAGTAGACCTAGAGCCGAAGGTGGCCTGGCCTTACCGGATATACGTTTATACTATTTGGCTGCCCAACTAGTACAACTTTATGAATGGGCTGCCCCCGGGGATTATGGGGGCCTTCCTGTGGCTCTTTTAGATAGGGCTGGCCTCTTATTTTCTCCGTTGCAGTTTTTATTAGCAAATACTCCACTGACCTCTCTCTCCCCATTATTACAACAGGCTCGTAGAGTATGGTTGGCGGCTGAGAAGCTGCTAGGTGATCCCACGGTGGACCCCTGCTCTCCGCTTTGGAACAATATGAATTTCTCCGAGCTCTTTAAAATGGAGGGTGGTTAGATTTGGATTGCATATGAGGTGACTGCAGTAAGGCAACTTTACCAGGACGGGGTACTCCATAGTTATGAGTATCTGTCCACTACGTATAGTATCCCTAGACAATATTTTTTCCGCTATTTACAGCTCCGACATGCTATGACGGCACAGTGGCGGGGCTCTGCTCCACAACTTTCTGAATCCCCCGCTCAAACGGATTCGTACTATGCCTGCTCGTGGGAGGGTTTCGGCTTCGTACTCCTCTCTTCTCTCCTCCTCTGGATTGGGTGGGTTGCCCGCCCTCAGGGCTAAATGGGTGCTGGATATAGGTGAAATTGATGGAGGAGGATTGGAGTTATATATTGGCTTCCCCGCGTGCGGCCTCGGCGAGTGCTAGATTCCAGCAAATACAGCTATATATTTTACATAGGGTCTACTGGACTCCTTCTCGTCTATTTAGATTTGGAGGCTCGACCTCTGATAATTGCCCGAAATGCTCTGCTCCGGCTGCTGGGTTCTGGCACTTGCTCTGGCGATGCCCGTGGGTGGGAGGATGTTGTGGCGTCTGTTGCCCGTACGGGTATTAGGATCCCGTTTCTGACTCCGCGTATTTGCATATTCGGCCTAGACTTGAGGGACCGCCTTCCACTTCACTCCTGTCTCTATGTGACTATTGTTATGGCACTGGCCCGGGTGTGTATTGCTCGCACCTGGATGGCTCATGCTCCTCCGTCATCTGCTGAATGGGTTGCCCTTGTAAATTCTACCCTTTCCCATGAGCGCTTTATGTATACGAAGCGTAATTCCTTATTGAAATTTGATAAGATTTGGGCTCCTTGGAAGAACTCTTCGTACTCTATTGACCCCCTACTGTAAATAATGTATCCATGTATCAACTGACCCTGTGCATTGCTTCCGATACGGCCCGGCTCGCCTTCTTTCAGTATCTCCCCTCGACTTCTAGCACGCCATCTGATTCTCTTGTTTTCTTTTCTATGTCTGTGGATGTGACTATGTCCTATATTCACATAACGCAATAGTTTGAAGAACCACCTATGAAGCACGTCTTTGATTTTGTAGATTTTTTTTTTTTTTTTAACTTTGTAATGTTTATTGTAAAGTTCTATTTTTTGTTCTTCTCTCATGCAAAACAATAAAAAAATACATGATTGAAAAAAAAAAAAAACATGCAAGAGCTACAGGAAAACACTAGTAAATATAGAGGTACACCTGATGAGAACTTATGTTGGATACTTGGTAAACATTTGTAGTAAATTTACCTTAACATGATGTCCATCTGAGTAACGTGTGGCATCACGGAAAAGCCGGTATGATACAAAACCGTGAGGGTCAATGCTGTCGATCAGCGGGAATGCTGTCTGAAGAACAAAACCGCGCATTAAAATATATATATAATGGGGAGGAGGGTAGTAGCATAGGCAGAGGTGTGAGAGGAAGAGATACAAGAAAAAAATAGTCAGTGTCTGAGGAGATTCCAGAGAGGTCAAAACACCACAAAGTGAGTGAGAACACCGCGCAAGGAGGGAGGCAATTTAGCACATCCCCACTCCCTCCTGGATTGTAACTGGTGGATGAGCAGTGCAACCATGGCTGCATGTTGAATAAGCAGGCTGGGGGTGCTGCCTGGGCAAAATCCTCTGCCTGCATCTTTGCCACCAGACACTACTACAATAGTGTGCAACCACAGACAACCTGTCCCCTTGCTAGGGTGCAGTGGTGTGTACTAAGGAAGGAGGGAGGGTGGGACAACACATTTGGGCCGGGTAGTGGGGGTGTTCAAGTAAAAAAAGGATTGTACGGAATAAGTTAAGAAGCCAACATATTTGTAAGAGAAGACTAAAGAACAACCAAGGGTAATTTGAAGCAGGAGAAGAAGCTAACACGGCAGACAACATATACAGCGCTCAAACTTACCATGCCTGTTTCAGAGGTAAATATAATAATCTCATACAGAGGCGCTAGTTGCTGAAACAAGTTGTCAATACCGGCTCGCTTTTTGAACCTCCATCCTGTTTCTAACTGGGAGCAGAGAACAACATTAGAACAGGAAATTGGTATGAGGAGCAAGGGTGTCATTTTATATCAAATATGAGAATAAAAGCGGGAGTAGAGAGTGGCACAGAGAGAAGACCGGGGGAATCAGAAACGCTTGGATCACTCACCGACCACTCCGGATGCAGCAGCACATTCTTCAGCTCAAGAACTAAGGTGTAGGGAGGCTGGTAATAGGGCTCTTTCAATGGGTCTGGCAGAAGCTTGGGGCTTGTGGGCTCTATGATCATCTACGACACAGAGGGAAGAGACATAAGCGATTAAAGTGTCACCGTAACGAGGGGAGCAAGGAGTGACATACGGCGTAACCTCACCTGCCGATAATCTTTAAAGTATTTGTATGTTCTTCTCATCTGCTGTACAACGGGAGGATCTGAAACCGGAATAGTGGAATTAATATGACAACATGGTAGGTAGGAGTGTGTGATAAAGGAATGTATAGGTCATAGTTACAAAGATCAAAGCCTAACCAGGTCCACCGACTATTCCTGGGAGATACTTCATCTCGGGATCGCAGTCAGCTGCAGAGGTGACAAGCAGCAGCCAATAAGAATCAGGCAGATTCATACTGGCTAGACTGTCACATGTAACAGCCTCCATTGTGCCGGCAGAACGGCTAGGGGGTGAGATGCCCCCAACAACATGTTAGGATCACTGCATCGATGCTTAGGAATAAATGGCAGAGCAACAGATTCATAAATTGCTACCAATCCAGCTATTGTAGAACTACATCTCCCATAATGCTTTGTAAGGGCTGGCTGACCTCTGTATAGTTGGAAAAAAAAAAAATTAGAGCGACTGAAGGCTCTCCCATGGTTGCCTACCTTGCACTGTACATTCCTTATTGCCTCGTAGCCCCCCAAAAATAAGATTTTAAGCCTACCGGTAAATCGTTTTCTCGTAGTCCGTAGAGGATGCTGGGACTCCGTAAGGACCATGGGGATAGACGGGCTCCGCAGGAGACATGGGCACTTTAAGAAAGACTTTGACTCTGGGTGTGCACTGGCTCCTCCCTCTATGCCCCTCCTCCAGACCTCAGTTAGAGAAACTGTGCCCAGAGGAGACGGACAGTACGAGGAAAGGATTTTTGTAATCCAAGGGCAAGATTCATACCAGCCACACCAATCACACCGTATAATTTGTGATATACTACCCAGTTAACGGTATGAAAAACAACACAGCATCAGTCCATGACCGATGAAACTATAACATAACCCTTATGTAAGCAATAACTATATACAAGTCTTGCAGAAGTAGTCCGCACTTGGGACGGGCGCCCAGCATCCTCTACGGACTACGAGAAAAAGATTTACCAGTGGGTTTAAAATCTTATTTTCTCTAACGTCCTAGAGGATGCTGGGACTCCGTAAGGACCATGGGGATTATACCAAAGCTCCCAAACGGGCGGGAGAGTGCGGATGACTCTGCAGCACCGATTGAGCAAACAGGAGGTTCTCCTCAGCCAGGGTATCAAACTTATAAAACTTTGCAAAGGTGTTTGACCCCGACCAAGTAGCAGCTCGGCACAGCTGTAGTGCCGAGACCCCTCGGGCAGCCGCCCAAGACGAGCCCACCTTCCTAGTGGAATGGGCCTTAACAGATTTTTGGCAACGGCAATCCTGCCGTAGAATGCGCCTGCTGGGTCGTGTTACAGATCCAGCGAGCAATAGTCTGCTTTGAAGCAGGGCCGCCAACTTTGTTGGCTGCATACAGGACAAACAGTGCTTCTGTTTTTCTGATCCTAGCTGTTCAGGCCACGTAAATTTTCAAAGCCCTGACCACATAAAGGGACTCGGAAACCTCCAAGTCACGAGTAGCCACAGGCACGACAATAGGTTGGTTCATATGAAAGGATGTGACCACCTTAGGTAGGAATTGAGGACGGGTCCGCAACTCCGCTCTATCCATATGGAAAACCAGATAGGGGCTTTTATGCGATAAAGCCGCCAATTCCGAAACTCGCCTAGCCGAAGCCAAGGCCAACACATGACCACCTTCCAAGTGAGATATTTCAACTCCACTGTTTTAAGTGGTTCACACCAATGTGACTTCAGGAAACTTAACACCACGTTAAGGTCCCAAGGCGCCTCCGGAGGTACAAAAGGAGGCTGAATATGCAGTACTCCCTTCACAAAAGTCTGTACTTCAGGTAAAAGAGACCAATTCCTTTTGAAAGAAAATGGATAAGGCCAACATTTGAACTTTAATGGAGCCTAATTTTAGGCCCAAATTCACTCCAGTTTGTAGGAAGTGAAGAAAACGGCCTAGATGGAATTCCTCCGTAGGAGCATTCCTGGCCTCACACCAAGAAACATATTTTCACCATATTCGGTGATAATGTTTAGAGGTCATGTCCTTCCTAGCCTTTATTAGCGTAGGAATGACCTCATCCAGAAAACTTTTCTGCTAGGATCCGGCGTTCAACCGCCATGCCGTTAAACGCAGCCACGGTAAGTCTTGGAGCAGACAGGGACCCTGTTGCAACAGGTCCTGTCTTAGAGGAAGAAGCCACGGATCTTCTGTGAGCATTTCCTGCAGATCCGGACACCAGGTCCTTCGTGGCCAATCTGGAACAATGAGGATTGTTCTCACTCCTCTTCTCCTTATTATCCTCAACACCTTGGGTAGGAGAGGAAGAAGAGGAACTACATAGACCGATCGGAACACCCACTGTGTCACTAGGGCGTCTACAGCTACCGCCTGAGGGTCTCTTGACCTGGCGCAATACCACTGTAGCTTTCTGTTGAGGTGGGACACCACCATGTCTACCTGGGGCAGTCCCCACTGACTTGCAATCTGTGCGAAAACTTCCAGATGAAGTCCCCCCTCTCAAAGCAGGTCGTGTCCGCTGAGGAAGTCTGCTTCCCAGTTGTCCACTCCCGGAATGAACACTGCTGACAGTGCGCTTACATGATTTTCTGCCCAGCGAAGAATCCTGGTGGCTTCTGCCATTTGCACTTTGCTCTTCGTGCCGCCTTGGCGGTTTACATGAGCCACTGCGGTGATGTTGTCTGAGTGGATCATACCCGGTAGGTTGCGAAGCAATGTCTCCGCTTGCCGAAGGGCGTAGTATATGGCACTCAGCTCCAGGATGTTGATTTGAATACAAGTTTTTTTGTAACTTGACCCAAGACCTTGGAAGTTTCTTCCCTGTGCGACTGCTCACCCACCTCGGAGGCTCGCGTCCGTGGCTACCAGACTTCAGTCCTGGATGTCGAATCTGCGACCCTGCAGAAGGGGAGCACTCAGTAGCCACCATAGGAGAGACACTCTGGCCCTAGGGGACAGGGTGATTAACTGATGCATCTGTAGATGTGATCCGGACCACTTGTCCCGTAGATCTCACTGGAAGGTCCTCGCATGGAACCTGCCGAAGGGAATGGCCCCGTAAGATGCCACCATCTTCCTCAGGACCCAAGTGCAGTGATGTACTGACACCTGTTTTGGCTTTTATAGTTTTATAACCAGAGTCATTAGTTCCTGGGCCTTCTCTATCGGAAGATAAACCCATTTCTGGTCCGTATCCAGAATAATACCCAAGAAGGGCAGACGAGTCATAGGAACCCACTGTGACTTCGGGATAACGAGAATCCAGCCGAGTTGCTATGACACCTTCAGCGAAAGTGACACGCTATTCAACAACTGCTCTTTTGCCTTATTAGGAGATCGTCTAAGTATGGGATAATTGTGACTCCTTGCTTGCGTAGGAGCACCATCATTTCCGCCAATTACCCTGAAATTGGTAATGACAATATTGTATTGCAATTCTTTGGTACGCCTGATGGGGTGGATAAACGGGAACATGAAGGTATGCAGCCTTTATGTCTAGATACACCATAAAATCCCCCCCTTCCAGGCTGATGATGATCGCTCTGAGCGATTCCACCTTGAATATGAACCTTTTCAAGTATAGGTTCAGATTTGTAATTTTAAAATAGGTCTGACCGAACCGTCCGGTTACGGGACTACAGCCAAGGTTGAGTAATATCCCCTTCCCTGTTGAAGGAGAGGAACCCTGAGCACCACCTGTTGTAGATAATAGGATTTTGGTACTTACCAGGTAAATCCTTTTCTTTGAATCCATAGGGGGCACTGGAGTACTCTTGGGATATGGACGGGCTTCCGTAGGAACAGCACTGAATATTTAAATTTAGAACACTCCACCCCTCCATATCCCCGAGTACTTCTCAGTGTTTTTTACTGAGCCGAAACAGGAACTATAGAGAGGTTGACAATGGAGTATTACATATAACATAATGGACAATAACGAAGTTGACACATAACGTTACTGACAACTAAACAGTTGACACCCTAACCAGCACTTGTAATTTGAACCAGTCGGTGAAAGTGTGTTACCATAAGATCCTCAGAACTAACCACAACTAGGTAAAACTGCTCTGGGTGGGCGTCCAGTGCCCCCTATGGATTCAAAGAAAAGGATTTACCTGGTAAGTACCAAAATCCTATTTTCTTTATCATCCACTAGGGGTCACTGGAGTACTCTTGGGACGTACCAAAGCTTCCCCCGTGGGCGGGAGAGCTGTTTGGCACTTGTAACACTAGGCGGCCAAAGCTAGATGCTGATGCCGGAAACGTATCAAACTTGTAAAAGCGCACAAACGTGTGCACTGAAGACCATGTAGCCGGACGGCAAAGCTGCGTCGTAGAAGCCCCCCGACCAGCTGCCCATGAAGTTCCCACAGAACGTGTGGAATGAGCGGTTACTGACGTAGGCGGTTGTAACCTAGCATGAAGGTAAGCCTGACGTATGGTCAGTTTTATCCATCTGGATAAAGTTTGTTTAGATGCTGGCCAACCTATCTTGGCAGCATCATAGAGAACAAATAACGTATCCGTCTTACGAACTGAAGACGTTCGGGATACATAAACGCGTAATGCGCGTACCACATCCAGAGTTCCAGAATGTGCTTTCAACACAGGAACTACTATTGGTTGATTTATGTGAAAAGATGACACTACCTTTGGTAAGAAGGCGGGATTCGTCCGAAGTTCCGCTCTGTCATCATGAAACACCAAATACGGTGCCTTGCATGACAAGGCACCCAAATCCGAAACACGCCTTGCCGAAGCTAAGGCTAGGAGAAAAATAGTTTTCCAAGTGAGAAACTTTATATCCACTTGCTGTAAGGGTTCAAAATATGAAGACTGTAAGAACTCTAAAACCAGATTCAAGTCCCATGGCGCTGTAGGTGGAATGAATGGAGGCTGTACTCTGAGTACACCTTGGAGAAAAGTGCGTATAGACGGCAATAGAGCCAATCGTCTTTGAAAGTAAATTGACAAAGCAGATACCTGCACCTTTAGTGTAGATAAACGCAATCCTCCATCTAACCCTGTTTGTAGAAACAACAAAAGGCGGCATAACTTGAAAGATGATGTCGGGAATTTCCGAGCTTCACACCAACCTATATAGGCACGCCATATTCTGTAATAATGAGCTGCCGTAACCGGCTTCCTAGCTCGTAACATGGTTGGTATAACTGAATCTGGGATACCCTCTCTTTTTAAGAGGGCGGTCTCAACAGCCACCCCCGTCAAACGCAGCCGCGCTAAATCGGGGTAAAGGAACGGACCCTGTTGTAACAGGTCTGGACGTAGCGGGAGCGGCCAAGGATCGTCTGCGAGTAATCCTCGGAGATCCGAGTACCAAGCTCTCCGAGGCCAATGAGGCGCCACTAGTATGACTGTGACCGACTCTTTTGATTCGTTTTAGCACCAGAGGGAGCAACGGAAACGGTGGAAACAGATACACAAGACTGTACGGCCACTCGACCGTGAGAGCATCCACCGCCACCGCCTTTGGATCTCTTGTTCTGGACACATACTGGAATGTCTGGTGATTGTGTCGAGACGCCATCAGGTCCACCTGAGGATAACCCCATCGCTGAACCAACATGTGAAACACTTCTGGATTTAATGCCCATTCGCCTGGATGAAAATCCCGACGACTGAGATAATCCGCTTCCCAGTTGTCCACTCCCGGAATGAACACGGCCGACAATATCACCTGGTGGCATTCCGCCCAATTGAGGATTCGAGCTACTTCCCGCATTGCCATGCGGCTTCTCGTTCCTCCTTGTTTGTTGATGTATGCGACCGCCGTCGCATTGTCCGACTGCACTTGGACAGGCTGAGAGCGAAGCATGTGCACAGCTTGTCGTAGCGCATTGTAAATTGCGCGGAGTTCTAGAACATTTATAGACAATTTCTCGTGATCCGCCCAGAGACCCTGGAGCTGACAATTTTGAATTACCGCTCCCCAACCTCTGAGACTGGCGTCCGTAGTTAGAATTATCCAATTCCAACCTCCGAACCGTCTTCCTGCGGTTAAATTGTGTTCCTTGAGCCACCAGAGCAGAGATACTCTTGCTGTTGGCGACAACCTCACCCTGTGGTGAATCTGCAGATGCGAGCCCGACCACTGGGCAAGCACATTCAGCTGAAATGGACGAGAGTGAAATCTTCCGAACTGAAGCGCCTCGAAAGCTGCCACCATTGTGCCTAAGAGGCGAATGCACAAGTGTACCGACACTGTGCGTGGCTTGAGCACTAATTGTACTAGATGGCGTAGCATTTGTACTTTCTGCTGTGGTAGGTAAATTCTTTGATTGACCGTATCGAGAATCATACCTAGGAACTGAAGGCGTTGAGACGGAATTGGATGTGATTTCTTGAAGTTGACAATCCAACCGTGGTGAACCAGTACATTGTATGTTAGCAGCGCATGTTGGAGAAGTATCTGTTGAGACGGAGCTTTGATGAGCAGATCGTCTAAATACGGAACTATTGTCACTCCCAGGGATCTGAGGTGAGCCATCATCACAGACATCACTTTGGTGAATACCCGAGGTGCTGATGACAGGCCAAACGGTAGAGCCTGAAACTGGTAATGGTTTTGGCGTATTGCAAACCGTAAGAATTTCTGATGAGGCTGCCAAATTGGAATGTGTAAGTACGCATCCTTGAGGTCTAGCGCGCTCTAAACCCGCAATCACCGAACGTAGAGACTCCATCTTGAATCTGTAGTAAGTTACGTACTGATTGAGCCCCTTTAAGTTCAATATTGGTCTGACTGAGCCATCCGGCTTCGGTACCACAAGCAGACTTGAATAATAACCCTGACCCTGTTGGTGTACAGGGACCGGAATCAACACTGCCGAATCCAGTAGGGACTGAATGGCAATTTGCAAAACCGTCCTCTTGTCGTCCGACAGAGGCAATCCTGTCTTGAAAAACCGCAGAGGCGGAAGACAGTCGAACTCTATTTTGTAACCTTTTAACACTAAATTGCGGATCCAGCCATCCGCGGATGTGTGGAACCACGCCACATGGAACGTCTGAAGGCGTGCTCCCACAATTGGAGAACCGAGATGGCCTGGTAGGCTGTCATGCCACTGGCTTGTCGGTAACCTTAGCGTCTTGGCGAGTTGTGTTGGTTTGTTGGAAACCACGTCCGCGACCACGTCTAGCAGGCGTGGCTGATCCTCTGCCACGTCCTCGAAAGGGCTGAGGTCTAAAGGATTTGAACGAAGGTCCAGCGTACCTTCTTCTTGGAACCGGTGGAGGCAATGGTAAGAAAAATAAGAATTTACTTACCGATAATTCTATTTCTCGTAGTCCGTAGTGGATGCTGGGGACTCCGTCAGGACCATGGGGTTTAGCGGCTCCGCAGGAGACAGGGCACAATAATAAAAGCTTTAGGATCAGGTGGTGTGCACTGGCTCCTCCCCCTATGACCCTCCTCCAAGCCTCAGTTAGGATACTGTGCCCGGACGAGCGTACACAATAAGGAAGGATTTTGAATCCCGGGTAAGACTCATACCAGCCACACCAATCACACCGTACAACCTGTGATCTGAACCCAGTTAACAGTATGATAACAACGAAGGAGCCTCTGAAAAGATGGCTCACAACAAGAATAACCCGATTTTTGTAACAATAACTATGTACAAGTATTGCAGACAATCCGCACTTGGGATGGGCGCCCAGCATCCACTACGGACTACGAGAAATAGAATTATCGGTAAGTAAATTCTTATTTTCTCTAACGTCCTAAGTGGATGCTGGGGACTCCGTCAGGACCATGGGGATTATACCAAAGCTCCCAAACGGGCGGGAGAGTGCGGATGACTCTGCAGCACCGAATGAGAGAACTCCAGGTCCTCCTCAGTCAGGGTGTGCCCCTGACCAAGTAGCAGCTCGGCAAAGTTGTAAAGCCGAGACCCCTCGGGCAGCCGCCCAAGATGAGCCCACTTCCTTGTGGAATGGGCTTTTACTGATTTTGGCTGTGGCAAGCCTGCCACAGAATGTGCAAGCTGAATTGTACTACAAATCCAGCGAGCAATCGTCTGCTTAGAAGCAGGAACACCCATCTTGTTGGGTGCATACAGGCTAAACAGCGAGTCAGATTTTCTGACTCCAGTCGTCCTGGAAACATATATTTTCAGGGCCCTGACAACGTCAAGTAACTTGGAGTCCTCCAAGTCCCTAGTAGCCGCAGGTACCACAATAGGTTGGTTCATGTGAAAAACAGAAAACACCTTAAGGAGAAACTGAGGACGAGTCCTCAATTCTGCCCTGTCAGAATGAAAAATTAAGTAAGGGCTTTCATATGATAAAGCCGCCCACTCTGACACACGCCCGGCTGAAGCCAGGGCCAATAAAATATTTCACATGGAGGGTGAAGATTCTAATTCCACAGTGGTGAGTGGATCAAACCAATGTGACTTTAGGAAACTCAAAACAACATTGAGATCCCAAGGTGCCACTGGGGCACAAAAGGAGGCTGTATATGCAGTACCCCTTTTACAAACGTCTGAACTTCAGGCACTGAAGCCAGTTCTTTCTGGAAGAAATTCGACAGGGTCGAAATTTGAACCTTAATGGACCCTAATTTTAGGCCCATAGACAGTCCTGTTTTCAGAAAATGTAGGAAACGACCCAGTTGGAATTCCTCTGTAGGGACCTTCTTGGCCTCACACCACGCAACATATTTTCGCCAAATGCGGTGAAAATGTTTTGCGGTTACATCCTTCCTGGCTTCGACCAGGGTAGGGATGACTTCATCTGGAATGCCCTTTCAGGATCCGGCGTTCAACTGCCATGCCGTCAAACGCAGCCGCGGTAAGTCTTGGAACAGACAAGGCCCCTGCTGGAGCAGGTCCTCTCTTAAAGGTAGAGGCCACGGTTCTTCCGTGAGCATCTCTTGAAGTTCCGGGTACCAAGTCCTTCTTGACCCATCCGGAACCACGAGTATCGTTCTTTTTATGATTCTCAGTACTTTTGGTATGAGATGCATAGGAGGGAACACATACCCTGACTGGTACACCCACAGTGTTACCGGAGCGTCCACCGCTATTGCCTGAGGGTCCCTTGACCTGGCGCAATATCTGTCTAGTTTTTTGTTCAGGCGGGACGCCATCATGTCCACCTTTGGTTTTTCCCAACGGTTTACAATCATGTGGAAGACTTCCCGCTGAAGTCCCCACTCTCCCGGGTGGAGGTTATGCCTGCTGAGGAAGTCTGCTTCCCAGTTTTCCACTCCCGGAATTAACACTGCTGAGAGTGTTATCACATGATTTTTCGCCCAGCGAAGAATCCTAGCAGTTTCTGCCATTTCCCTCCTGCTTCATGTGCCGCCCTGTCTGTTTACGTGGGCGACTGCCGTGATGTTGTCCCACTGGATCAATACCGGCTGACCTTGAAGCAGAGGTCTTGCTAAGCTTAGAGCCTTGTAAATTGCCCTTAGCTCCAGTATATTTATGTGGAGGGAAGTCTCCAGACTTGATCACACTCCCTGGAAATTTTTTCCTTGTGTGACTGCTCCCCAGCCACTCAGGCTGGCATCCGTGGTCACCAGGACCCAGTCCTGAATGTCGAATCTGCGGCCCTTTCATAGAGGAGCACTCTGCAGCCACCGCAGAAGAAAACACCCTTGTCCTTGGAGACAGGGTTATCCGCTGATGCATCTGAAGATGCGATCCGGACCATTTTCCCAGCAGATTCCACTGAAAGGTTCTTGCGTGAAATCTACCGAATAGGATCGCTTTGTAAGAAACCACCATTTTTCACAGGACCCTTGTGCAATGATGCACTGATACTTTTCCTGGTTTTAGGAGGTTCCTGACTAGCTCGGATAACTCCCTGGCCTTCTTCTCCGGGAGAAAACATCCTTTTCTGGACTGTGTCCAGAATCATTCCTAGGAACATTAGACGTGTCGTCGGAAAAAGCTGCGATTTTGGAATATTTAGAATCCACTCGTGCTGTCGTCGAACTACTTGAGATAGTGCTACTCCGACCGCCAACTGTTCTCTGGACCTTGCCCTTATCAGGAAAGCGTCCATATTTCTTTTAGGAAGAATCATCATTTCGGCCATTACCATGGTAAAGACCCGGGGTGCCGTGGACAATCCAAGCGGCAGCGTCTGAACTGATAGTGACAGTTCTGTACCACGAACCTGAGATACCCTTGGTGAGAAGGGCAAAATTTGGACATGTAGGTAAGCGTCCCTGATATCCAGTGACACCATATCGTCCTGGTTCGCTATCACTGCTCTGAGTGACTCCATCTTGATTTGAACCCTTGTATGTAATTGTTCAAATCTGGCGGGAAAGGGTATACCTCCAATAATTTTCTATCGGAGGAAACCCACGTATCATCACACACTTTAATTTATCTGATTCAGGAAAAACTACAAGTAGATTATTCCCACCCTACATAATACCCTTATTTGTGGTACTTGTAGTATCAGAAATATGTAACACCTCCTTCATTGCCCTTAACATTTAACGTGTGGCCCTAAAGGAAAATACGTTTGTTTCTTCACCGTCGACACTGAAGTCAGTGTCCGTGTCTGTGTCGACCAACTGAGGTAAATGGGCGTTTTTACAAGCCCCTGACGGTGTCTGAGACGCCTGGACAGGTACTAATTTGTTTGCCGGCCGTCTCATGTCATCAACCGACCTTGCATCGTGTTGACATTATCACGTAATTCCTAAATAAGCCATCCATTCCGGTGTCGACTCCCTAGAGAGTGACATCACCAATACAGGCAATTTGCTCCGCCTCCTCACCAACATCGTCCTCCTACATGTCGACACACACGTACCGACACACAGCACACACACAGGGAATGCTCTGATAGAGGACAGGACCCCACTAGCCCTTTGGGGAGACAGAGGGAGAGTTTGCCAGCACACACCAAAAACGCTATAATTATACAGGGACAACCCCTTATACAAGTGTTTTCCCTTATAGCATTTTCACATATGTAATCATATCGCCAAATAAGTGCCCCCCCTCTCTGTTTTAACCCTGTTTCTGTAGTGCAGTGCAGGGGAGAGCCTGGGAGCCTTCCTCACAGCAGAGCTGAGCAGGAAAATGGCGCCGTGTGCTGAGGAGAATAGACCCCGCCCCCTAAAACGGCGGGCTCTTCTCCCGGAGTTTGTGAGATCTGGCAGGGGTTAAATACATCCATATAGCCTCAAGGGCTATATGTGATGTATTTTAGCCATAAAAAAGGTATAATACATTGCTGCCCAGGGCGCCCCCCCCAGCGCCCTGCACCCTCAGTGACCGCTGGTATGAAGTGTGCTGACAACAATGGCGCACAGCTGCAGTGCTGTGCGCTACCTTATGAAGACTGAAAGTCTTCTGCCGCCTGTTTCTGGACCTCTGGACCTCTTCAACTTCGGCATCTGCAAGGGGGGGTCGGCGGCACGGCTCCGGGACGAACCCCAGGGTGAGACCTGTGTTCCGACTCCCTCTGGAGCTAATGGTGTCCAGTAGCCTAAGAAGCAAATCCATCCTGCACGCAGGTGAGTTTACTTCTCTCCCCTAAGTCCCTCGTAGCAGTGAGCCTGTTGCCAGCAGGACTCACTGAAAATAAAAAACCTAACTTAAACTTTTATTCTAAGCAGCTCAGGAGAGCCACCTAGATTGCACCCTTCTCGGCCGGGCACAAAAATCTAACTGAGGCTTGGAGGAGGGTCATAGGGGGAGGAGCCAGTGCACACCACCTGATCCTAAAGCTTTTATTATTGTGCCCTGTCTCCTGCGGAGCCGCTAAACCCCATGGTCCTGACGGAGTCCCCAGCATCCACTTAGGACGTTAGAGAAACAGACTTACCTCCCGTAGCCTCCGCAATCCATGCGTCCAATTCTGGACCAAACAACTTCTTGCCATCGTAAGGCAACGCCTCTATACTTCGTTTGACCTCTGCCTCCGCATGATAAGTACGCAGGTAGAGTGCTCTTCGTGCCGTAACTAGCGACGATGAAATACGAGAAGTGAGCTGACAGACGTCAGTAGACGCTGTACAGAGATACTGTACAGCCTCAATCATTTGATTTACAAGAATTATCAGGTTTTCGTCATGTAAAGCAGATTTGAGTTCTGTAAGCCATATTATGAGCGCCTTAGTGACCCAAATGCCAACCAATCCAGGTCTTAGCATCACACCTGCTGCTACATACATGGATTTTAGCATAGTTTCTATCTTGCGATCTGAAGGATCTTTAAGCGTAGTAGCTGCTGGCACTGGTATGGTTAATTTCTTGGTAAGCTTGGACACTGACGAATCAACTATTGGTGGATTCTCCCATGTACACGTTACCGAGTCTGGAAACGGATAACTAGACTTAAATCTGCGAGGTATAGAAAACCGTTTATCTGGATTCTGTCGTGTTTCTACTAACATCTGATTTAGAGAATCCGACAGAGGAAAACTTATTGGCGTCTTCCGTCGTTTCGTAAATACGACCTGATCATTTGTGAGAGGCTCCTCAGTTTCAGGAAACCTCAGAGACTGACGTACCGCTCTGATGAGATCATCAATGCCGGAACTGTTAACCTCCTCGCCATCTGACTCCACTTCGCCCTCCTCACACTCATCTCGTTCCGTGAGGTCTGGCATGGAATCGTCAGAATGCAACATAGCAGACACTGGAAAATCATAAGATATGAAATTTATCCCGTTTACCCAAAATGGATTTGGACCTTACGCAAGGCTGAGACGCCTCCGGTAGTTCTGGCGGTCTCACCCTAGACTCAGATCTTACCGTTTCCCGCTCCTGACGAGCGGCGGTCAATTCTGATTGTAACCTATCCAGTACATTTACTAACATACCCCACGGAGGGTCCGGTGAGGAAATTGGTTGTAAAACAGGAGCAGAAATGGTATTCTGAACCGAATTCACAAAACATACTGTACATGTGGTAGATCCATCCGGTAATACACTGTTACAGACTTTGCAATTATGCTTTTTAGTTTTTGCTGGTGCCTTACTCATTATGGCGACAGACAATACAATACACAAAAAACAGACACCTGCACGACTCAGTAAAATAGCAGTAAGGTGTCTCTGTATATATATCTGGCCAAGTGCAGTACACGTGGCCAGTACTATGAAATGTGATCCCACTGCAGTTTCATGCTGATATTATAACCAGCCTGTGTAATCATGATAAAACCTCCTCCCTGGCAGTATAAACATCTTATATAGTTATATGCCATACTACCAACAGCCTGTTTCTGCTGTTCTTTCTCCCACCCCCTCGCATCTGCCCCATAGCGTGCAGTGCGGGTAGCGGGCACCCCGGTACCTGGGAGCGCGTGTTAGCGCTATGAGACCCGGCAGCAGCGGTCAAGCGACGGGCGGAAATGCAGTACAAGCGGCGGGCGGACCCGTTGTTTCCCCCTGCAAGACGCGCCGGACCAGCGGGGAAGCCGACTTCAGAGACGCGGGAGCAGTGTCTGAAGCGGCGGGCGTAAGCGGGGCTATGTTACCCGGCGGCCGGAGCAACTGCGGCGGGCGGCAGACACTTCCCCACACCTCGGGGCGGCAGCGGAAGCTGACCGCCCCCCGTTCTCTCCCCTCACATACCTTTATAGAAACGTCTGTGAAGAGGCTCCGACGGGGCTTCTTAGTAAGCGCCGGCCAGCCTGCAGGAAATGCTGTGTGGGCTGTGAGGGAGCTCTTTCAGAGAGGCCCGACACGCCCCTGCTGCTATCAGCAGCTGCACTATCCCTGACCCTGCCTTTTGGAAGGGGGAAAGGGATGTGTAAAATAGAAAAAATAAAAATAAAAAGAAAATTCTTCAATATTAATCGTGACTTAAGTCACCTAGCTGTTGCTACGTTGAGCACAGAAAAAACACTGAGAAGTACTCGGGGATATGGAGGGGTGGAGTGTTCTAAATTTAAATATTCAGTGCTGTTCCTACGGAAGCCCGTCCATATCCCAAGAGTACTCCAGTGACCCCTAGTGGATGATAAAGAAACAATGTGTGGATTGTATTTAATATTATCACCCTTTCTGGGGGAGAAGCCGGTATGGCCGATAAGGAAGACCAGCGAGGAGGCACCTTCGAATATCAGCTTGTAACCCTGAGAAACAATTTCTATTGCCCAGGGATCCACCTGTGAGTGAACTCAGATGTGGCAGAAGAGTCGAAGACACGCTCCCACTGTGGCGGACTCCCCTAGGGGAGCCCCAGCCTCATACGGTGGATTTAGTAGAGGCCGGGGAGGACTTCTGTTCCTGGGAACTAGCTGTGCCCTGTGCCCTTACCTCTGGTAAGAAAGGACGCTCCTCGTACTTTCTTGTTGTTCTGCGACCGAAAGGACTGAATTTGATAATGTCGTGCTTTCTTAGGCTGTGAGGAAATATAAGGCAAAAGATCAGAATTACCAGCTATAGCTGCGGAGACCAGGTCCGAGAGCCCTTCTCCACACAATTCCTCAGCCTTGTAAGGTAAACCCTCCATATGCCTCTTTTAGTCGGCATCACTTGTCCATTGCGTGTTCCACAGGACACGTCTAGCAGCAATCGACATAGCGTTGACTCTAGAACCCAGTAGACTAATGTCTCTTTGGGCATGATTATTATATACATACACATATATACATACACATATACATACACACACACAGGTCAATAACATGGCATCCTTATCCAGGGTTTCAATCTCCGCTGATAAGGTATCTGTCCAGGCTGCCACAGCGCTATACGCCCACGTCGACACAATCGCCAGTCTGCGTAATGTACCAGAATGTACGCATTGCAGGCGGACACTGTAACCACTATGTAAATGGACTTCAAAGTACTTTTACTGCATGCTATCTGCAGGATCCCTGAGGATAGCTGTTAAGTCAGCGCTACCTTTTTTGGGTAAACGTGTCAATGCCTTGTCCACCCTAGGGGAAGATTCCCATCGTATCCTGGCCCTAGTAGGGAAAGGATACTCCCTGAGAATTCTTTTTGGGAATCTGCAGTTTCTTGTCTGGAGATTCCCGCTCTTTTTCTTCATGAGAGGAGGGAAATTTACCTCAGCTTTCTTCCCCTTAAACATGTGTACCCTCGTGTCAGGGACAGATGAGTCATCAGTGATATGCAAAACATCTTCTATTACAATAATCATATATTGAATATTATTTCTGCCAGTCTTGGCTGTACTTTGCATTATCTTAGTCGACACTGGAGTCAGACTCAGTGTCGATATCAGTGTCTATTATTTTGGATAGTGAGCGTTGGGAGACTCTGAAGGTCTCTGCGACAAAGGGACAGACATGGGTAGATTCCCTAATCTTTTGTGCAATAAATTTATCTTAGCACTTAATTCCACATATCCAATCAGGTGTCGGCGTTGTCGACAGACACCACACACACATTTGCTCCATCTCCTCCTTAGGAGAGCCTTTTACCTCAGACATGTCGACACACACGTACCGACACACCACACACTCAGGGAATGCTCTTCTGAAGACCGTTCCCCCACAAGGCCCTTTGGAGAGACAGAGAGAGAGAGAGTATGCCAGCACACACCCAAGCGCTATATGACCCAGGAAAAACACAGCAATTTAATGTTTACCCAGTAGCGCTGTTATTATCTGCGCCGAATTATGTGCCCCCCCTCCTCTTTAAAACCCCCTCTTCTACTGTGGTATAAGCAGGGGAGAGTCCGGGGAGCTTCCTTTCAGCAGCTGTGGAGAAAAAACATGGCGCTGGTGAGTGCCGAGGAAGAAGCCCCGCCCCCTCGGCGGCGGGCTTCAGTCCCGCTAAAAGTGTAAAATTGGCGGGGGCTCATGCATATATACAGTGTCCAGCTGTATATATGCTCTCTCTTGCCAAATAAGAGGTTTATATTGCTGCCCAGGGCACCCCCCCTGCGCCCTGCACACTTACAGTGACTGCCGTGTGTGAGGTGTGTGGGAGCAATGGCGCACAGCTGCAGTGCTGTGGTTACCTCAGTGAAGATCAATGAAGTTTTCTGCCGCCTCTGAAGATCTTTTCCTCTCATACTCACCCGGCTTCCATCTTCCGGCTCTGCGAGGAGGACGGCGGCGCGGCTCTGGGACGGACGGCGAGGGTGAGACCTGCGTACCGATCCCTCTGGAGCTAATGGTGCCCAGTAGCCTAAGAAACAGAGCCCTGAAACTCAGAGGTGGGTCTGTTTCTCTCTCCTCAGTCCCTCGATGCAGGGAGTCTGTTGCCAGCAGGCTCCCTGAAAATAAAAAACCTAACAAAAATGCTTTCTTACAGGAAACTCAGGAGAGCTCCTGAAATGCACCCAGTCTCCACTGGGCACAGTATCAAACTGAGGTCTGGAGGAGGGGCATAGAGGGAGGAGCCAGTGCACACCCAGAGTCAAAGTCTTTCTTAAAGTGCCCATGTCTCCTGCGGAGCCCATCTATCCCCATGGTCCTTACGGAGTCCCAGCATCCTCTAGGACGTTAAGTACTGCATTATGTACTATGGTAGATTGGGAAAAATTTTCTCCTTTAGAGCAGGGATGGGGAACCTTTGGCTCTCCAGCTGTTGTTGAACTACACATCCCAGCATGCCCTGCAATGGTATTAACATGACCAAATAGCAAAACTGTAGCTGGACATGCTGGTATGTGTAGTTCAACAACAGCTGGAGGGACAAAGGATCCCCATCCCTGATTAAATCACCGAACCAATAGTCTGACCATCCCTTCCTAAACCTATAGGGAACATCAGGGCTGTTTCGTGTATATTCCACTTTGACTCATCACTGAGTATAGGAAATAGAGAGGAAGCAATGTAGTATTTTTGAAAAAAAGGTTTCTATTCTGAACAGGATTAAAAATCTACATGAATTCATCAAAAGAACTGCTCGTCTGCCAAATCACAGCATGGCGACTGTGGTCCGATCATTAGCTTTTATAACTAAAACGTGGAAAATAAATAAATCATAAAATATTGTCCTTTAACTCACCATTGTCAAATTCATCAGGTATCTAAAAGAACGAGAAGAGATACATTAATGTGTGAGGTTTCTGGCTGTCCATGGTTCTAGAACAAGACTCACACTGCACTAATGTCCCATACAGGAGGCCAGTGTGATAAGTATACACACAATCATACTGCGACAGGTCAGATACCAAATACTCTACATTAGTTTGGAGAAACAAAAATGGTTCATCAGTATGAGTACAATCGCTAAAATGATGGCCTTGTAAAATTTGCAATCTCTCACATAGTCAGAGGCAAAAAACAGAAATGGATTTTCTGAGCAATGAAAGGTTTAAAGCCCCGCACACACGGGGAAGATGTGTCCTGAGCAATCTAGCACAGACCGCTCAGCACACAGCGTGATGTATGCTGAGCGAGGGGGGCTCTCACTTCACACAGCAGTGAAGTGAGCACTCTTACTATAGTCCGCGATAGCGACGCGGCTATGGGCATACACACGGAGAGATTCGTGCTTAATTTCTAAGCAATCTAGTCAGATTGCTTAGAATTTAAGCACGGATCTCTCCGTGTGTACCCCCCTTAAATCTGCAAGAAGGAAAGATCTACACATGTAATGACTTTGATCTATTGGACTACAGTGTGCACAGAACATAAGCAAGGCCCCAGTTATACCCACACTGTGAAAGGAAGGCCAGTTGATAAGTGTGCTATTAAACACACAATAAACAGCGGAGAAACAAAAGGTTGGTCCCACCTCACACACCTCGGAGTGTGCCAGATCAGAGGGACCAGCAAGGTGAGACACTCTGCATATCAAAGGCCGGAAGAGGAAGGAGAGGAGCCAACAGGATGACTGTGTGATTAAAGGGATCCGCTCTTTTACATCTATAGACTCGTTAACCCAGACAGACAGCAGACAAACCTGGATAATGCTGGAATTACCCAGGCATCACATGCTACAAATGGGCCAAGGGCTCAGTGTACTGTTCCTGCATTGCCTCCAACTTTAATCTGAGTTGGAAAATTTCTGGAGAGAATGGATCTAGTTCAGAGTAATGTATTCCGTCGCGACTGCCCCTTTGCAGGCAAATGCTGTGTGAAAATGTGCATACGTCCCAGGTACCGGGATTTCTAGTAAGACACTCACCGGCAACTTTGCAAATCCAAACATCGGTTGCAGGTCAGTCAACTATTGGCCTTCTAATTTTAAGGGCCCCATACACTAGGACGATAATGCCTGATTTCATCCAATTTCGGGCATTCGGCCCGATATATCGGATAAAATCTGGCATTTTGGAGGCGTTTCCAATCTGATCCGCATTGGTTTTTAGCCTTGCAGATGGGTGTAATCTGTCTTTTGCCACTCTCTCCCCCCCCCCCCTTTTCAAAGTCTGCAAAAATTACCCAAATATATACTTCTACCCATTTTTTAGGTAACCTGAATTTACTGAGCACTCATTTTGCTGGAAAAAAAAAAAAAAAAAAAAAAAAAAGATAGCTTCTATAATATTTTTTTTGAAATGCATATAAACAGCCATTTAACTATATTTAAGTACCCCAAATCTATTTAATAATATGACCTTTAATGTACTTCTATACTGTTATCCTATGTTAGTTTGGCATTTTTTCGGGTCCAGGCTTATTTCCCCATTTTAACCTAAACAAATCCTGTTTTCGTGATTTTGGAATTGAATAGGTGCAAGTTCAAAAACAGTGAACACAGGATTTGCGCAAAATTTCTTGCTGTGAAAAGTGTTTTTTGTGGAATCTCCATATTTTGATTGACAAAGAGTCAAAATTTCCCAGCAATATTTCAAAACTTTGACCCCCTAGATCTCAAAAACTGTGAGGCCTAGAGAAGAAAATATTGACATGGGCTAGTAGCTACGTGGTAGTATCCAGTGTACAAAGTATCATGAAAATCTGAGTTGGTGGGTGTCATGCCTGGGTGAACGGACATCGGGTACCATAGGGTCAGGGAGCTCTGTCCAGTGGTCTGTTATGGTTGTATAAGACCTAAATGGGTGTTCTGTACATGTATATATTCATGTTACAGCCCAGTTTAAAGGATAAAGATTCAGTGTATTGTTTGTAAAGCAGTGTTTATCCAGTCACAAAGACAAAAAGCGGAGCTACGTATTAGATCAGAAGTCTGTCCAATAGTAGAAAACGATTGGGTATTAATTATCTCCCCTACTCAGAGAAGCAGCCAAATACCAAAATAAACATATACTTACACACATCACATTATAATCAATGCAAAAAATATGTGTGTAAATATCTATATATTATTTACATATGTACACACAAGCAAACAAATTGTGTGTAAATAAACGCACACATTTGCTATCCCATCAGCTGCCGCAGACATAGGGGTCGATTCAATTCTCTCGACAGTTGAATAGCGCCGGGAATTAGCTCCCATCGCTATTCATTTCAGCTCATGTTAAGTCGGCGAAAGCCCGTTCTCCCGGACTTAACAGGTTGATTTGTCGGGAGAACGGGCCTTCCACGACTTAACTTCCCGGCACAATGCTGATTCCCGACAGAATTAGCCTCACGCTGGCCGCGCGGCAGCACTTTTGTCGGATTTCCTCTCGCATCCCCCGGGGGTGAGAGAATTCCCGACAATCGAGTCACTTGGCGCTGTATTGAATAGCACCGGGAGCTAATTCCCGGCGCTATTCAACTGTCGGAGAATTGAATCAACCCCATAGTGTCTTCAATATAACATCATACATCAGTCATTTTGTCATATTTAATGCGCAAGTTTGTCCAAGGAGAGATTAAAAGAAAAAGAAAAAAAATGACTTAAATCAAACTGACGGAGGTACTAATTAATTTCACCTGTGCTCAAGCATGAATATCCTTAAAACTTGGACTGTACTGGCCGTTTGGGAACCTCTGCAATAAATGTTTCTTGGGTCACAGCCTACGTAGCAGGTTAGCCAGACTGGACGCAGAGGTCTTTTAGACACAGGTTACCCCACTGCTCGCTGCTCTGCTCTTATAGCTTGTTCTGAGGTTTCTCTACCAATGTATTTAAGGTGCCAATGGCCGCTTGTGATGTCCCTAAAAAATATTAAGTCCCCTACTACAATGATGTTCACATCTTCAGACCACTCCTTTTTCTAAGACAGACTTTAGCCTTTCTACCAGGCATGTAGAGAGGGATGTAATTCCAGGTACACTGCTATATGGGGAGACCACTGGGCACTTCAGGAAGTGCAAATCTATGGTGCCAATCAGTTATCATTAAGATGTTCCAGCAAGTCGGGCCAAGTGTAGGTACATGCACAATAAACCCATATTCACAGGACAAACTCCATAAACAGAAACATGTAAACGCAGTCAAAAGTTCACAGTATTTCAATGTTCTCAAAGACTTTTTGCTTAACTTTAAGAATCCTGATTGAGGGACCTGGAACTGTGTGTTGTGACGTAAGAAGGTTTTAGGACTCCGTGTTCAGGACAGAACCTTCCATCTTTAAATGGTTATATGGTCCCAACTCTTGCAATGCATCAGATGTAATCTATGTATATTTACATGTGTTATTTTGTAATGTGTTAATTTATACTAGTCATTGCAAAGCAGCATTTCTGCCCTATTATCTGTTAATTGCAATACTTCAAAGCATGAGAGATGTACAACACAGCCCTCAAGGTTCAATATTCGGGAACTTCCTCTTCACATTCTACTCTTAATTCTAAAAGAACTGCTATATAGCCCTCTGCCTACATCTGCCCATCATCAAAGGGGAGCAATAGGAAGCTATATGGCTGGTGGCTGGAGTCTCGTGAAAGTCAGTCTTTGGATTAAAGACCTTGTAGGAGGACACACTTGACACGTCACTGTGAAGAGCCCTACGTTCAAGGGTGCGTGTGACATTCCCAGGGATTGCAGATTAAAGCCTAGACTGGTCTGGAAACAAATCTCACACCGGACAACAAGGTGGTTTAATACCACTTAGATGTAGCGCTAAGTAGGGCAGAATGACATACACCTAACGAGAAGGGCTCTAATCATTACAAAATAAAATCCCTGACACCCAGGTGAGATGACGATTGCACAGACCATAAAATCCATCTTGTACTTCCTTTCCGTGTCCAAATAAGGTGTCCTAGGAACCCATCACTGCTTCTCCTGCCAATTCAGGTACATCACAGCTGTAATCATTGGGAAATAAGTATCGCAGGTTTAAGATTCTGGGTGGAAGCAAATGGGAAATAAGGTAAAAAGGACACATGGGAAACTTACTAAACAGGGTTGATCGGTATCCATTCAGATGGTCGACAGTGTTAAGGTCGACACTCATTAGGTCGACCACTAATGGTAGACACTGAAAAGGTCGACACATGAAAACGGTCGACACATGAAAAGGCCGACATGACTTGAATTTTTTTTTTAGATTTGTAACTTTTTCATACTGTACCATCCACGTGGATTACAATTGGGAATAGTAACCTGTGCCGAGCGCAGCGAGGCACCTTGCCAGCAGCATGGCGAGTGAAGCAAGCCATGCAAGGGGACGTGGTACACTAATTGGGGTTCCTGGTCATGTTACGGAAAAAATTACACCAAAAACAGTCCAAAAATCCATGTCGACTTCATGTGTCGACCATTTGTCCATGTCGACCATTAGTGGTCGACCTAATGAGTGTCGACCATTCATACCAGAACCGGGTTGATCGATACTAGAGCTACTGGTTTCTGCTACAAGCAGCCACGTACATAGGGGGGTCATTCCGAGTTGATCGCTCGCTAGCTACTTTTTGCAGCCATGTGAACGCATAGTCGCCGCCACTGGGGAGTGTATATTTGCTGTGCAAGTGTGCGATCGCTTTTGCAGCCGAGCGATGCAAACACAGTTTGTGCAGTCTGAGTAGCTCAGAACTTACTCAGGCGCTGCGATCACTTCAGCCTGTCCAGTCCCGGAATTGACGTCAGACACCCGCCCTGGAAACCTTTGGACACGCCTGCGTTTTTCCAACCACTTCCAGAAAACGGTCAGTTGCCACCCACAAACGCCTTCTTCCTGCTAATCTCCTTGCGATCGGCTGTGCGAATGGATTCTTCGTAAAATCCATCCCTCACCAACGATCCGCTTTGTACCTGTGTGACGCGCCTGCGCACTGCGTTGCATATGCAGTTTTGTGCTGCTAAAAACAGCAGCGTGCGATCAGGTCGGAATGACCCCCATTATACAACACAGACTGCCGTTAACCAGGAGAGCTTGCAGTCCAGGGAAGAAGAGTACTAGGATGAGTTTAGTTCCATGTGTGACAAGACAGGTAGTATGGGTCACACCGTGTTATACGGGCTGATGCAATCGGGTGTACATAGGGGCTGATTCAGAGGTGAAAATTATAGCGTTTTCTTCGCAGTTGCCCGTTGTTTAAAGATTTGTACAAGAGCCACACTGCGCATGTGCAGATCTGGGGATGAAATGCCGCTCATAGTGCCCCAGGCCCCGCTGTATGATTGACATGCTGCTGCCCTGTGTGGGTGGCATTGTGAAGAGTTCCAGAAAACGAGCGTGTTGCCCCCATTTTCTGATTGTGTCCAAGCCAGTGGCTGTGTTCTCGGAGGCAGCTTTACCGGCCCCGGCAGTGTGACTCCAGACACCCCGCGTAACCTCATAATTACTCAGGATGTCTGACTGTCACGCAGATGACCCAATGCTGCGACCACGGACACAGCAGCGGATCAGAGAAGCCGGCAGTTTGTGTCTTATTACTTAAGATGCCTCCTGAGGCTTATACATACTTTAACGTCCAACGACGAATCAGCCCATTGCTGCACACGTCTTCCTCATGTCCTTGCACCTGTCTTAGTCATTTCAAAGATTGCCTCCTAACAGACACTTACTGTATTCAGTGTTCTCCACGTGAGAGTAAGAAGCATTTTTAGCAAGCACGCCCTCAACGAACAGAACGGATCAGAACGCCACTTTCCAACATCTTCCGGGGCAAGTGTGGATGGGGTGGGGGGGCTATGCAATATTGGCATATGATCAACCCAGCATTTGCCCCAAAGAGGGTTTAAGTGAAATCAATTATGGTCGGATCTTAAGCTTGTCAAATCCACACCATATTTCATACTATTATTACCAAGGAAAAAAAAAATTCTAATTATTTTCTGAGCTTCTGTAATTACAAGATCGTTAGATTAATTTTGGAGTCTTCTGGAACCACACCTGCTTTTACTGAATAAACAAAATGGAACATGAACGAACAGAAGATAACTCTGTATCAGATCAAACTGACCGCAAACATACAGCCAATGTCATTGAGAACTATTTTCAGCATAAAGAAGAATAAGGAGCCCCGATCTAAACATCATCAAGTCTATCTGGGATTACATAAAAGAGACACAAAGATTTGAGCAAGCCTACGTCCACAGAAGATCTGTTGCTAGTTTTCCCAAGATGCCTGGAACCACCATGCAGTTCTTTCAAAAGCTGTGTGCAAGTGTACCTACAGCAATTGTTTTTAAGGCAAAGGGTGGTCACACCAAATATTGATATGATTTAGATTTATTTTCATTTATTTTGCATTTTGTTAATCGATAAAAATAAACTATTAACCCCTATTTTTGCAGTATTTTTTCCACACCTGCCTAAAACTTAGGTACAGTATTGTATATAAATGTTATGGCACTATCAGGGGATAGACAGGAGAATACACTATCCACCTGGACATCATCAGTCATGAGACAATGCAGGAGTATATAGCAAACTAACCCTACTAATGAATCATTAAAAAAGGGTCACGTTTTCAATTTTCTCTCTTTAAATAATGGCAAGCAGTATAACAGCATTCAGCCACAGCCTAGACTAAGGGGTCTATTCATGAAGAAGTGGAGAAGTGTGGATAAGTGAGCCAGTGAAGAAGTTGCCCATGGTTACCCCAAGTGATGATGCGGAGTGACAAAGCTGAAGTGACTTATTTGAGACACTGCACGTCAAGTAATGGCCCTTTTCCACCGGCATGAAAATACCAGGTTTTTGCACGTGAACGCGCTTCAACCTGGGATTTTTGTCAATAGAAACTGCTCCCTCAAAAAACAAAACAAACCCCCCCAAAACACCCAGTTGAGTGACCCAGCAATCCTTCCTGGGTAGCTAGGAGGGTTTTGCCCAGGAAAACAGGTCATCCAACCAGGGTCCAATTTACAGAATGGGGAGAGCCAGATTTCTCGACGCTTGGAGATGTCATCACCAGGTGTCAGGAGAAGAGAGACTAGACAAGAGCAGTGGGAACGGGGTCTGTCCTGGATTGGAACAGTTTGCAAATCTCAGTTCAGACCAGGGACTTTTGTGGAAGAGAGGTATAATAGAACACAGTTTTGTTTTTTTACTCTCACTTCTGTGTATTAAAGCAAAAATAAGAGAGTTTGCTTTCCTGCCTGGATAACCAGCACTGTACGAGCATGCAGAATTCCGAAGGAACCTTGTGGCAAATTCAATCTGCTCTTACAAGTGAACGTGTAGTAGTATACATAAAAGCCCATTGTCCTCCCCTATGGAAGGCTAGCTACAGGAAATAAGCAGCACTAGGTCTTTATTTTACTAGCACAAAGAAGCACAATGAGCCCTGGTGTTATACATAAACTGCCAGTACACACTGTAAATGTCCCCTTATTGTCTCACACATTGAACACTACTGACCCCTAGTGGCACATTTATATTATACTGAATGATCTATGCAATAATCCTTTTTGGACAGAAATAAGGAGAGGATTTTAATTACAAATCCTTTTCTCGTAGTCCATAAGGGATACTGGGGACACTTAGTACGATGGGTACAGATGGGGTGCAAAGAAGCCGTTGCACTTTAAATTTCTTCAACAGGGTGTGCTGGCTCCTCCCCTCTATGCCCCCTCCCTCGCAGCTCGGTCCAGGAAAACTGTGCTCTAAGGAGATGGACATACTTGAGAGGAGGAAACATGACAATACAACTAGTGGCGAGATAAGTATCCCTTATCCTCTTTTCTCTATCATCCATAAGGGATTCTGGGGACACTTAGTACGATGGGGACGTACCAAAGCTCCAAGAATGGGTGGGAACATGCTGAGATGCCTACAGCACCGTATGTCCACACTAGACATCCTCTTTAGCCAGGGTATCAAACCTGTAGAACTTTAGAAACGTATTTGTCCCCGACCAGGTAGCGGCCCGGCACAGTTGCAAGGCTGAGATACCACGGGCAGCCGTCCAGGAAGAACCTACAGACCTGGTAGAGTGGGCCTTGACAGACTGAGGAATAGGCAAGGCCGCCGAAGCATAGGCCTGGTAAATAGTAAGCCTAATCCAATGGGCAATAGACTGCTTTGAAGCAGGGCGACCCTTTTTGTGAGCATCATACTGCACAAAGAGGGAATCTGACTTTCGGACAGCAACAGTCCTCTTGATGTAAATCCTCAGGGCTCGCACCACATCCAAGGACTCAGGAATTGAGGAAGTAGCAGTAGCAGCCAGAACCACAATAGGCTGATTCAGGTGGAATGCAGAGACCACCTTAGGCAGGAACTGTTGTAGAGTCCTGAGTTCTGCTCTATCCTCATGAAAGACCAGGTAGGGACTCCGACAAGACAAAGCGCCAAGTTCTGAAACGCGCCGGGCGGAAGCCAAGGCAAGGAGCATGACCGTCTTCCACGTAAGGTACTTTACCTCTACCGACATCAGAGGTTCAAACCAAGAAGACTGTAGAAAGGTCAGAACCACTTGTAGATCCCAAGGTGCCGTGGGTGGCACAAAAGGAGGCTGGATGTGAAGGACACCCTGCAGGAACATCTGTACCTCAGGTAAAGAGGCCAATTTCTTCTGAAAGAAAATGGACAAGGCCGAGATCTGAACCTTTATGGAGCCCAACCTTAGGCCATATCCACACCAGCCTGTAAGAAACGCAAAAAGCGTTCTAGGTTGAAATCCGCAGGTGGATATTTTCGGCCCTCACACCAGGAGACGTATCGTTTCCAGATATGGTGGTAATGCTTTGACGTGACAGCTTTCCTGGCTTGCATCATGATGGTAATAACCTTACCTGGAAATCCTCTCTCAGCTAGAAGGTTCAGCTCAACCGCCATGCCATAAAATGAAGCCGCCGTAAGTCTGGGTAGACTAGCGGTCCCGGCAGAAGATCCTCCCGAAGTGGCAGTGCCCAGGGGTCTTCTATTGTCATGGCCAGAAGATTCGCGTACCAAACCCTTCGAGGCCAGTCGGGGGCAATGAGAATTGCCTGACTCCCTCTCTTGATTCCTTTTAGAACCCTGGGGAGCAACGGAATTGGATGAAAAGGGTACACCAGCTGGTAAACTCATGGCATGGTCAGCGCGTCTACTGCCGCCGCCAGAGTGTCTCTCGTCCTGGAACAATAGCACTGAAGCTGGTTGTTGAGCCGAGAGGCCATCACATCGATCTGTGGACAGCCCCACCGATCTGTTTTCAGTCGAAATAGCTGTGGGTGGAGACCCCACTCTCCTGGGTGTAGGTCGTGACGACTTAGGAAGTCTGCCTCCCAGGTGTTTACTCCTGGAATTAAAATGGCCAAGACCACCCTTGCATTCCTCTCAACCAAGAGGAGAATCTTGGATACCTCTTGCATGCAGGCCCTGCTCTTCGTCCCTCTTTGTCGATTGATGTAAGCCACCGGCGTGGCATTGTCCGATTGAACTTGAATGGCTCGACCTTGGAGCAGATGACAAGCCTGCAGCAGAGCATTGTATATCGCGAGTTCCAGTATATTTATGGGAAGGCAGACTTTGAGGCTTGACCACCTGTACTGAAACTGTGCCCCTTGGGTGACCGCTCCCCAGCCCCAAAGGCTCGCGTCCGTGGTCAAGAGAATCCAATCCTGGATCCCGAAGCTCCACCCCTCCAAGAGGTTGGAGGGTTGTAACTACCACAGGAGAGAGATCCTGGCCTGCGATGAGAGACGTATGACCTGGTGCATCTGCAGATGCAAACCCGACCACTTCTTCAGGAGATCCAGTTGGAATGTCCTTGCATGGAATCTGCCATATTGAATGGCCTCGAAGGAGCCGAGCATCTTACCCAACAAAAATGTACCGAGACCCTGTTTGGTTGCAGAACTGCCCGAACCAACTCCTGAAGTGCCTTTGCCTTGTCTGCAGGAAGGAAGACCTTCTGAGACACCATGCCCAGGACCATTCCGAGGAACTGGAGACGCTGGGTTGGCACCAGGTGGGATTTTTGAAAATTCAGAATCCAACAGTGTTGTAACAGGGATGTCGTGCGGCAGATGCTGTCCAGCAGTAGTTCCTTTGATCTTGCTTTGATCAGCAGATCGTCCAGGTAGGGGACAATGTTCACTCCCTGAATCCTGAGTGGAACATAATTTCCGCCATCACTTTGGTGAAGACCCTTGGGGCAGTGGATAGGCCGAAGGGTAGCGCCTGGAACTGGTAGTGTTCCTCCAACAGGGCAAACCTGTGGTAGGCCTGATGAGGCGGCCATATAGGAATATGGAGGCGAGCGCCCTTTATGTCTAGAGAGACCAAGAACTCCCCCTCCTCCAGACTGGAGATCAATGCTCTCAGAGACTCCAATTTGAACCGGAAAACACGCAGATATGCGTTTAACGATTTGAGGTTCAAAATGGGCCTCACTGAACCGTCCGGTTTTGTTACCACAAAAAAGCTGGAATAGTATCCCTCGCCTTGTTGCTGAAGTGGCATAGGAACATTGACCTGAGTCTGGGCTAACTTTTGAATGGCCTCCTGCAGCGTGAGGTGCATGGTTTCTGAAGCCAGAAAACACGATTTGAAAAACCTGTGAGGTGGAGAACTTTCAAACTCAAGTTTGTAGCCCAGGGAGATCAGGTCTTTTACCCAGGCATCCTGGCAGGAGCTGTTCCAAATGGAGCTGAAGAATCTCAGACTAGCTCCCACCCTGAGATCCCCCTGGAGCAGAGGGACACAGTAATGCTGAGGGTTTTGAGGAGACAGAACTGACGCTCTGGTCCCGAGACCCAGTGGTGGGTTTACATGACTTACCTCTGGAGCCTCGTGCCGCATTTGAGGCACCTCTTGCCTTACCCTTAAAGCGAGCTGTTTGAAAGGACTGCAGTGAAGGCTCAGTGTAAGAATGTCTAGCCGGTGGAGCAGCAGAGGGGAGGTACGCGGACTTTCCAGCAGTAGCCTTCGAGATCCAGGTATCTAATTCACCTCCAAAGAGCCAATCACCTGAGAAGGGCAAGGCTTCTACACTCCGCATCTGCCACCAACTGCGTTACCACAACTCTCTGCGTGCAGAAATCACCATGGTAGAGGTACAGGCATTTATAACGCCAATAACTTTTATGGTATCACAGAGGAAGCGGGCAAATTCTTGGGGGTGTAGTATGGTATGCCGGCGGCCGGGCTCCCGGCGACCAACATATCGGCGCCGGAATCCCGACCGCCGGCATACGGACAGCGTGGCGAGTGCAAACGAGCCCATTGCAGGCTCGCTGCGCTTGCCACGCTGCGGGCACGGTGGTGCGCTACGCACGCCACGCTATTTATTCTCCCTCCAGGGGGGTCGTGGACCCCTAAGAGGGAGAAAAAGTGTCGGTATACCGGCTGTCGGGATTCCGGCGCCGGTATACTGTGCGCTGGGATCCCCACAGCCGGCAAACTGAAGACCACCCAATTCTTGGATGTGCTGAATCAGCGTCACCATATCAGCCAGGGACTTATCCCCAGTGAGGCCCTCCTGAAGGTTACCAGCCCAACCTGCAATAACAGGTCTTTGGGAGGCCCCTGCTGCAACACAAATAGATTTTAAGGTTGTCTCTATTTTCCTGTCTGCGGGTTCCTTTAAGGCTGTAGCCCCTGGAAACGGCAATACTGTCTTTTTTGACAGACGTGATACTGACGCATCAAAAGCAGGGGGAGTTTCCCTGACCTTCCGCCCCTCCTAAGCAAAAGGAAAGGTGGCTATCCATTATATTTTGACACATGGAATTTTTTTTCAGGAGTAGCCCATGGCTCTCTGAAAAGATCCTCCAGTTCCTTTGAGACAGGAAATGTGACCTGCAGCTTTTTCTGTGCAGAGAAAAAGGATTGCTGCACATCTGTCTCATTCCCAGGAATATTTAGGACATCCCTTATTGCAATGATAAGCGAGTCTACACCCTGTGCAGCAGAGGAATCATCTAACTCAGTATTAGATTCCAGGTCCTCCCCCTCTTCCACCTCTGGCACCTCCTCCTCGGATTCCGAGAGGATATCCGGAAACCCCCTTTTTTGGGGTAATGGATTAGGAAGAGGAGAAACATGTCTGCTGTCTGCCCTATTTTTTTGTCAGAGCAGCCATAGACTGTTGTAACTGCTGCCTTTCCTGTCTGGCAGTAGTCCATTCATTGGACATGTCAGCCATCATAGCTTTAATAGAACTGAGCCAAGCTGGCTCCTGCAAATCACCCCCAGAAGCCCCACTACCTTGTGAAGGCTGACTGCATTGTTCACACATGAGAAAATCTGCAGAGGAGGGGGAAAACCAAGTGTGACAAAATAGGATTTTAATTACCTACCGGTAAATCCTTTTCTCGTAGTCAATAAGGAATATTGGGGAGACCTAGTACGATGGGGTTTAGACGGTTGCTGGTTCCATAGACGACGGCTGCCAGCCGCACCCGACATCGCCAATAACAAGCCGCTCCTGCACGAGGACATCAGACGCCGCCGTTAATAAGCTGCCTCGGCCAGAGGACGCTCGGGCTTGACTTTCTCCTCATCTGCAAATAGGTCCCCGATGCAGCAACAAACGGGATAGAGTGAGTAGCAGCTATCTTAAACAGCAATCTTAAACAAGTGGCTTAAACTAGCACTTGTGTGATGTTTTTAAGTGTTACGGGAGAAATGGCGCCATTACAGAGGGTGGAGCTTTCTCCGAGCGGGACCAGCGGCATTTTGGAGCCTTCCTCTGCTTAAGGCTGCAGCAGCAGGCACACTCAGCTCCTCCAGACACTCAGGAAACACTGGAAAACTGATACAGTGTGTAGCAAAGGGGGAGAGCTGCTATTGTACACAATCTGTCCCCTGAAACAGGACAGAATACCAGCGTTATACTGTGATATATCAGCTTACAGCCTCACTGGGGCTATTTAGCTGGGGTGAACTGGTCTTCCCTCTCTCTCTCTGGGCGGGACGTACTAAAGGAAAAATGCGGTAAAACCCCCGAAAATGGGAGTTTTACCGGATTTTCAAATGCACTAAGACCCTATAGCCGTTTTTTTTCGCCGCCCAGGGTATCGTCATATAGAAGCCTATGGGCTTCTTATCGCCAACCGCCGCAGACGCCAACCCCCCTCCCCCCGGCATACCTTCCTCCAGGCAGCCCTGGACCCAGAAGGTAATTTCCTCCTCCCCCTAGCAACACAGCCGGAGGTCCTTCCGGCTGCAGGGGGAGGAGGCGGCGCCGGGAGCAGCCTGCTGCTGCTTCCCAGTGTTGGAGGAGTCTGGAGAGCCGAGGGAGATGACGGAGACCCCCCGCAGACCACCTCACAGGTATCGCGGGGGGCCTCCGTAACCGCATTGCGATATTATATATATATATATATTCATTCTATCGCTTATGTAAGTGGTCTGATACCTTTTTTGGATTTTAACCAATCGGACTAAGGGGATTATTCAGAGTTGTTGTTATTATTATTATGCACCTTGAGTCCTGTTTGAGAAAGAGCGCTATATAAATAAAAAGATTTTAAACCTACCGGTAAATCTTTTTCTCCTAGTCTGTAGAGGATGCTGGGGACTCCGTAAGGACTATGGGGTATAGACGCCTCTGCATGAGATATGGGCACTCTAAGAACTTTTAGTATGGGTGTGCACTGGCTCCTCCTTCTATGCCCCTCCTCCAGACCTCAGTTAGAGAAACTGTGCCCAGAGGAGATGGACAATATGAGGAAAGGATTTTGTTAATCCAAGGGCAAGATTCATACCAGCCCACACCAATCATACCATATAACCTGGAATATATGCAACCAGTTAACAGTATCAAAAAACAGTATCAGCCAAAGACCGATTCCAACTGTAACATAACCCTTATGTAAGCAACAACTATATACAAGTCTTGCAGATTTAGTCCGCACTGGGACGGGCGCCCAGCATCCTCTACGGACTAGGAGAAAGAGATTTACCGGTAGGTTTAAAATCTTATTTTCTCTTACGTCCTAGAGGATGCTAGGGACTCCGTAAGGACCATGGGGTATATACCAAAGCTTCAAACCGGGCGGAAGAGTGCGGATGACTCTGCAGCACCGACTGAGCAAACGCAAGGTCCTCATCAGCCAGGGTATCAAACCTGTAGAATTTTGCAAAAGTGTTTGAACCCGACCAAGTAATTGCTCGGCAAAGCTGTAATGCCGAGACGACTCGGGCAGCCGCCCAAGAAGAGCCCACTTTCCTAGTGGAATGGGCCTCTACCGAATTTGGTAACGGCAATCCCGCCGTAGAATGAGCCTGCTGAATCGTGTTACAGATCCAGCGTGCAATAGTCTGCTTAGAAGCAGGAGCGCCAACCTTGTTGGCTACATACTGGACAGACAGTGCCTCTGTGTTCCTAACCCGAGCCGTTCTGGCTACATATATTTTTAAAACCCTGACTACATCCAGGGACTTGGAATCCTCCAAGTCACCCGTGGCCACAGGCACCACAATAGGATGGTTCATGTGAAAAGACGAAACCACCTTAGGTAGAAATTGCGGACGAGTTCTCAATACCGCTCTATCCACATAGAAAATCAGATAGGGGCTCTTGTGAGACAAAGCCGCCAATTCGGACACCCGCCATTGCAGATGTCAAGGCCAATAACATGACCACTTTCCAAGTGAGAAATTTAAATTCAACTGTTTAAAGAGGCTCAAACCAGTGCGATTAAAGGAACTGTAACACTACGTTAAGGTCCCATGGTGCCACTGGGGGCACAAAAAGAGGCTGGATGTGTAGCACTCCCCTTTACAAAATTTTGGACTTCTGGGAGAGAAGCCAATTTCTTCTGGAAGAATATAAACAGGGCCGAAATCTTTATCTTAATGGAGCCTAACTTTAGGACCATATCCCTTCCTGTCTGTAGAAAATAAGATTTTACTCACCGGTAAATCTATTTCTCGTAGTCCGTAGTGGATGCTGGGAACTCCGAAAGGACCATGGGGAATAGCGGCTCCGCAGGAGACTGGGCACAACTAAAGAAAGCTTTTAGGTCACCTGGTGTGCACTGGCCCCTCCCACTATGACCCTCCTCCAAGCCTCAGTTAGGACACTGTGCCCGGACGAGCTGACATAATAAGGAAGGATTTTGAATCCCGGGTAAGACTCCTACCAGCCACACCAATCACACCGTATAACTCGTGATACTATACCCAGTTTAACAGTATGAAAACAACTGAGCCTCTCAACAGATGGCTCAACAATAACCCTTTAGTTAACAATAACTATGTACAAGTATTGCAGACAATCCGCACTTGGGATGGGCGCCCAGCATCCACTACGGACTACGAGAAATAGATTTACCGGTGAGTAAAATCTTATTTTCTCTGACGTCCTAGTGGATGCTGGGAACTCCGTAAGGACCATGGGGATTATACCAAAGCTCCCAAACGGGCGGGAGAGTGCGGATGACTCTGCAGCACCGAATGAGAGAACTCAAGGTCCTCCTCAGCCAGGATATCAAATTTGTAGAATTTTGCAAACGTGTTTGCCCCTGACCAAGTAGCAGCTCGGCAAAGTTGTAAAGCCGAGACCCCTCGGGCAGCCGCCCAAGATGAGCCCACCTTCCTTGTGGAATGGGCTTTTACTGATTTAGGATGCGGCAGTCCAGCCGCAGAATGCGCCAGCTGAATTGTGCTACAAATCCAGCGAGCAATAGTCTGCTTAGAAGCAGGAGCACCCAGTTTGTTGGGTGCATACAGGATAAATAGCGAGTCAGTTTTCCTGACTCTAGCCGTCCTGGAAACATAAATTTTCAAGGCCCTGACTACGTCCAGTAACTTGGAATCCTCCAAGTCCCTAGTAGCCGCAGGCACCACAATAGGTTGGTTCAAGTGAAAAGCTGATACCACCTTAGGGAGAAACTGGGGACGAGTCCTCAATTCCGCCCTATCCATATGGAAAATCAGATAAGGGCTTTTACATGACAAAGCTGCCAATTCTGACACACGCCTGGCTGAAGCCAAGGCCAATAACATGACCATTTTCCACGTGAGATATTTTAGATCCACGGTTCAGTGGCTCAAACCAATGTGATTTTAAAAAACTCAACACCACGTTGAGATCCCAAGGTGCCACTGGAGGCACAAACGGGGGCTGAATATGCAGCACTCCTTTCACAAACGTCTGAACTTCAGGTAGTGAAGCTAGTTCTTTCTGGAAGAAAATCGACAGAGCCGAGATCTGTACCTTAATGGAGCCTAATTTCAGGCCCATAGTCACTCCTGCTTGTAGGAAATGCAGAAATCGACCTAGTTGAAATTCCTCTGTTGGGGCCTTTTTGGCCTCACACCAAGCAACATACTTCCACCATATGCGGTGATAATGCTTTGCAGTTACATCTTTCCTGGCTTTAATCAGCGTAGGAATGACTTCCTCCGGAATGCCCTTTTCCTTCAGGATCCGGCGTTCAACCGCCATGCCGTCAAACGCAGCCGCGGTAAATCTTGGAACAGACAGGGCCCCTGCTGCAGCAGGTCCTGTCTGAGCGGCAGAGGCCATGGGTCCTCTGAGATCATCTCTTGAAGTTCCGGGTACCACGCTCGTCTTGGCCAATCCGGAACCACGAGTATTGTTCTTACTCCTTGTTTTCTTATTATTCTCAGTACTCTTGGTATGAGAGGCAGAGGAGGGAACACAAACTGACTGGTACACCCACGGTGTCACTAGAGCGTCCACAGCTATCGCCTGAGGGTCCCTTGACCTGGTGCAATATCTCTCTAGTTTTTTGTTTAGGCGGGACGCCATCATGTCCACCTGTAGCCGTTCCCATCGATTTACAATCAGCGTGAAGACTTCTGGATGAAGTCCCCACTCTCCCGGGTGGAGGTCGTGCCTGCTGAGAAAGTCTGCTTCCCAGTTGTCCACTCCCGGAATGAACACTGCTGACAGTGCTAGTACGTGATTTTCCGCCCATCGGAGAATCCTTGTGGCTTCTGCCATTGCCATCCTGCTTCTTGTGCCGCCCTGTCGATTTACATGGGCGACTGCCGTGATGTTGTCTGACTGGATCAGTACCAGCTGGTGTAGAAGCAGGGATTTTGCCTGACTTAGGGCATTGTAAATGGCCCTTAGTTCCAGAATATTTATGTGTAGGGAAGTCTCCTGACTCGACCATAGTCCTTGGAAGTTTCTTCCCTGTGTGACTGCCCCCCAGCCTCGAAGGCTGGCATCCGTGGTCACCAGGACCCAGTCCTGTATGCCGAATCTGCGGCCCTCTAGAAGATGAGCACTCTGCAGCCACCACAGCAGAGACACCCTGGTTCTTGGAGACAGGGTTATTAAACGATGCATCTGAAGATGCGATCCGGACCATTGGTCCAACAGGTCCCACTGAAAGATTCTGGCATGGAACCTGCCGAAAGGAATTGCTTCGTAAGAAGCCACCATCTTGCCAGGACCCGCGTGCAGTGATGCACCGATACCTGTTTTGGTTTCAGGAGGTCTCTGACTAGAGATGACAGCTCCTTGGCTTTCTCCTCCGGGAGAAACACTTTTCTGGACTGTATCCAGAATCATACCCAGGAACAGTAGACTTGTCGTCGGAACCAGCTGTGATTTTGGAATATTCAGAATCCAACCGTGCTGGTGTAGCACCTCCTGAGATAGTGCTACTCCCACCAACAACTGCTCCTTGGACCTCGCCTTTATTAGGAGATCGTCCAAGTACGGGATAATTAAAACTCCCTTTCTTCGAAGGAGTATCATCATTTCCGCCATTACCTTGGTAAACACCCTCGGTGCCGTGGAGAGTCCAAACGGCAGCGTCTGGAATTGGTAATGGCAATCCTGTACCACAAATCTGAGGTACTCCTGGTGAGGATAGTAAATGGGGACATGCAGGTAAGCATCCTTGATGTCCAGGGATACCATGTAATCCCCCTCGTCCAGGCTTGCAATAACCGCCCTGAGCGATTCCATCTTGAACTTGGATTTTTTTATGTATGTGTTCAAGGATTTCAAAATTTAAAATGGGTCTCACCGAACCGTCCGGTTTCGGTACCACAAACAGTGTGGAATAGTAACCCCGTCCTTGTTGAAGTAGGGGCACCTTGATTATCACCTGCTGGGAATACAGCTTGTGAATTGCCGCTAGCACAGCCTCCCTATCTGAAGGAGTAATCGGCAAGGCAGATTTTAGGAACCGGTGGCGTGGAGACGCCTCGAATTCCAGTTTGTACCCTTGAGATACTATTTGCAGGATCCAGGGATCCACCTGTGAGCGAGCCCACTGATCGCTGAAATTTTTGAGGCGGCCCCCCACCGTACCTGGCTCCGCCTGTGGAGCCCCACCGTCATGCGGTGGACTTGGAAGAAGCAGGGGAGGACTTTTGCTCCTGGGAACCTGCTGTTTGTTGCAGCCTTTTTCCCCTACCTCTGCCTCTGGACAGAAAGGACCCGCCTTTTCCACGCCTGTTTTTCTGAGTCCGAAAGGACTGTACCTGATAAAACGGCGCCTTTTTAGGCTGTGAGGGAACATGGGGTAAAAATGCTGACTTCCCAGCAGTTGCTGTGGAAACTAGGTCCGAGAGACCATCCCCAAATAACTCCTCACCCTTATAAGGCAAAACTTCCATGTGCCTTTTTGAATCTGCATCCCCTGTCCACTGGCGAGTCCATAAGCCTCTCCTAGCAGAAATGGACAATGCACTTATTTTAGATGCCAGCCGGCAGATCTCCCTCTGTGCATCTCTCATGTATAAGACTGAGTCTTTTATATGCTCTATGGTTAGCAGAATAGTGTCCCTGTCTAGGGTGTCAATATTTTCTGACAGGGAATCTGACCACGCAGCGGCAGCACTGCACATCCTTGCTGACGCAATAGCTGGTCTAAGTATAATGCCTGAGTGTGTATATACAGACTTCAGGATCGCCTCCTGCTTTCTATCAGCAGGTTCCTTGAGGGCGGCCGTATCCGGAGACGGTAGTGCCACCTTTTTAGACAAACGCGTGAGCGCTTTATCCACCCTAGGGGGTGTCTCCCAACGTGACCTATCCTCTGGCGGGAAAGGGAACGCCATTAGTAACTTCTTAGAGATTACCAATCTTTTATCAGGGAAAGCCCACGCTTCTTCACACACTTCATTTAATTCTTCTGATGGGGGAAAAACTACGGGTAGTTTTCTCCCCAAACATAATACCCTTTTTAGTGGTACCTGGGTTTATATCAGAAATTTGTAACACCTCTTTCATTGCTTCAATCATGCAACGAATGGCATTAGTGGACATTAGACTAGACTCATCGTCGTCGACACTGGTGTCAGTATCCGTGTCGACATCCGCGTCTGCCATCTGAGGTAGCGGGCGTTTTAGAGCCCCCGGTGGCCTTTAAGACGCCTGGACAGGCACGAGCTGAGAAGCCGGCTGTCCCGCATTTGGCATGTCGTCAAATTTTTTGTGTAAGGAGTCGACACGTGCACGCAATTCCTTCCATAAGTCCATCCACTCAGGTGTCTGCCCCGCAGGGGGTGACATCCCTTCTATAGGCATCTGCTCCGCCTCCACATCATTATCCTCATCAAACATGTCGACACAGCCGTACCGACACACCGCACACACACAGGGAATGCTCTAACAGAGGACAGGACCCACAAAAGCCCTTTGGGGAGACAGAGTGAGAGTATGCCAGCACACACCAGAGCGCTATATAATGCAGGGACTAACTGAATTATGTCCCCTATAGCTGCTGTTATATATACTGCGCCTAAATTTAGTGCCCCCCCTCTCTTTTTTACCCTTTTCTGTAGTGTAGACTGCAGGGGAGAGCCAGGGAGCTTCCTTCCAGCGGAGCTGTGAGGGAGAAATGGCGCCAGTGTGCTGAAGGAGATAGCTCCGCCCCTTTTTCGCTGACTATTCTCCCGCTTTTTTATGGATTCTGGCAGGGGTAATTATCACATATATAGCCTCTGGGGCTATATATTGTGGTATTTTTGCCAGCCAAGGTGTTTTTATTGCTGCTCAGGGCGCCCCCCCCTAGCGCCCTGCACCCTCAGTGACCGGAGTGTGAAGTGTGTATGAGGAGCAATGGCGCACAGCTGCAGTGCTGTGCGCTACCTTGGTGAAGACTGATGTCTTCTGCCGGCGATTTTCCGGACCTCTTCTTGCTTCTGGCTCTGTAAGGGGGACGGCGGCGCGGCTCCGGGACCGAACACCAAGGCCAGTTCCATGCGGTCGATCCCTCTGGAGCTAATGGTGTCCAGTAGCCTAAGAAGCCCAAGCTAGCTGCAAGCAGGTAGGTTCGCTTCTTCTCCCCTTAGTCCCTCGCTGCAGTGAGCCTGTTGCCAGCAGGTCTCACTGTAAAATAAAAAACCTAATTATATACTTTCTTTTTAGAAGCTCAGGAGAGCCCCTAGTGTGCATCCAACCTCGGCCGGGCACAAAATCTAACTGAGGCTTGGAGGAGGGTCATAGTGGGAGGAGCCAGTGCACACCAGGTGACCTAAAAGCTTTCTTTAGTTGTGCCCAGTCTCCTGCGGAGCCGCTATTCCCCATGGTCCTTTCAGAGTTCCCAGCATCCACTAGGACGTCAGAGAAAGTGGAGAAAACGGCCCATGTGGAAACCTTCCATAGGAGCATTCTTGGCTTCACACCAAGATACATACTTTCTCCAGATACGGTGATAATGTTTCGCCGTCACTTCCTTCCTAGCCTTTATCAGAGTAGGGATGACTACTTCCGGAATACCCTTCCCCGCTAGGATTCGGTGTTCAACCGCCATGCCGTCAAACGCAACCGCGGTAAGTCTTGGAACACGCAGGGCCCCTGCTGCAACCGGTCCTCTCTGAGAGGAAGAGGCCACGGATCTTCTGTGGGCATCCCCTGAAGAACTGAATACCAGGCCCTTCGAGGCCAATCTGGAACAATGAGTATTGTCAGTACGCTTTTCCGTCTTATGATTCCCAATATTTTTGAGATGAGATGAAGAGGAGGAAACACATAGACCGACTGAAACACCCATGGTGTCACCAGGGCGTCCACCGCTACTGCCTGAGGGTCCCTTGACCTGGCACAATACCTCCAAAGCTTCTTGTTAAGGCGTGATGCCATCATGTCTATTTGAAGAAGCTCCCAAAGACTTCTTGATGAAGTCCCCACTCTCCCGGATGGAGATCGTGTCTGCTGAGGAAGACTGCTTCCCAGTTGTCCACTCCCGGAATGAATATCGCTGACAGAGTGATTACGTGATTTTCTGCCCACCGCAGAATCCTGTTGGCTATCGCAATTGCCACTCTGCTCTTCGTACCGCCTTGGCGGTTTACATGAGCCACAGCTGTGACGTTGTCTGATTGAATCAGAACCGGTAGGTCGCGAAGAAGATTCTCCGCTTGTCGTAGGCCGTTGTAAGCGTCCCTTAATTCCAGTAAGTAGATGTGTAGGCAAGCCTCCTGGCTTGACCACAGTCCCTGAAAATTCCTTCCTTGTGTGACTGCTCCCCATCCTCGGAGGCTCGCGTCCGTGGTCACCAGGACCCAGTCCTGAATACCGAACCTGCGACCATCTAGAAAATGAGCACTCCGCAGCCACCACAGGAGAGACCCCCTGGCCCTGGGGGACAGGGTTATCCTCTAATGTATTTCAAGGTGATACCCGGCCACTTGTCCCGAAGGTCCCACTGAAAAGTCCTCGCCTGAAAACTGCCGAAGGGGATGGCCTCGTAGGTCGCCCCTACTTTCTCCAGTACATTGATGGTTTTAACAGGTCTCTGACCATGTTCTGGAGTTCCTGGGCTTTTCCCATTGGGAGAAAAACCCTCTTCTGTTCTGTGTCCAGAATCATGCCTAAGAAAGACAGCCGAGTTGTTGGAACCAACTGTGACTTTGGTAGAATTAGAATCCAGCCATGTTGCTGCAGCACTCTCAGGGAGAGCGACACGCTTTTCTGAAACTGTTCCTTGATCTCGCTTTTATCAGGAGATCGTCCCAGTACGGGATAATTGTGACCCCTTGCCTGCGCAGGAGTACCAAAAACCCTTGGGGCCGTGGAAAGCCCAAACGGCAACATCTGAAATTTGAAATGACAGGCCTATACAGCGAATCTCAGGTACGCTTGATGAGGAGGATAAATGGGGACATAAAGGTATGCATCCTTTATGTCTAGTGACACCATAAAATCCACCCCCTTCCAGGCTGTAGATCACTGCCCTGAGCGATTCCATTTTGAACTTGAACCTTTTTAAGTACAGGTTCAGGGATTTTAAGTTGAGAATGGGTCTGACCGAGCCATCCGGTTTCGGGAGCCCAAATAGGGTTGAATAGTACCCTTTTCCCTGTTGCATTAAGGGAACCTTGATAATCACTTGCTGTAGACACAGCTTTCGAATTGCAGCCCACACTATCTCCCTCTCTGGGGGAGACGTTTGAAGAATCGGCGGGGAGGCACGTCTTCGAATTCCAGCTTGTAACCTTGGGACAATTTCCATCGCCCAAGGATCCACATCCGACTGAACCCAGACGTGACTGAATAGTCGAAGACGTGTCCCCACCGGAGCGGACTCCCTCAGGGGAGCCCCAGCGTCACGCGGTGGATTTAGTAGAAGCCGGGGAGGACTTCTGTTCCTGGGAACTGGCCGTAGCAGGCATTCTTTTTCCCTCTAACCTTACCTCTGGCGAGGAAGGAAGAGCCCCGATCTCTTCTAGACTTATGCGACCGAAAGGACTGCATCCGATACTGCCGCGTTTTCTTTTGCTGTGGGGGAACATAAGACAAAAAAGGTAGATTTACCCACGGTAGCTGTTTAAACCAGGTCCGCGAGACCTACCCTAATTAAAAGCTCACCCTTGTAAGGCAAAATTTCTATATGCCACTTTGAGTCGGCATCACCCGTCCGTTGGCGGGTCCACAGCACAGATAAGACTGCGTCTTTGATGTGACCTAAGGTCAATAAAATGGTATCCCTATCTAGGGTATCAATATCAGCTGACCAGGTATCTGTCCAAGCTGCTAACGCGCTATAAATCCAAGCCGATGCTATTGCCGGTCTGAGCAAAGCTCCCGTATGTGTATAAATTGATTTTAAGGTAGTTTCCTGCTTGCGATCCGCAGGATCCTTTAGTGTCGCCGTGTCCGGGGACGGTAGGGCCACCTTTCTGGACAAGCGTGTTAAGGCCTTGTCGACCATGGGTGATGATTCCCACCGTAACCTGTCCGTTGAGGGGAAAGGATACGCCATAATAATTCTTTTGGGAATCTGCAGTTTTTTGTCTGGAGTTTCCCAAGCTTTTTCAAATAATGTGTTCCGCTCATAAGATGGGGGAAACATTACCTCAGGTTTCTTTTCCTTAAACATGTGTACCCTCGTGTCAGGGACAGAGGGGTCATCTGTGATATGCAAAACATCTTTTATTGCAATAATCATATAATGAATACTTTTTGCCACACTTGGGTGTAACTTTGCAACATCATAGTCGACACTGGAGTCAGAATCCGTGTCGGTATCAGTGTCTACTATTTGGGACAGGGGACGTTTTTGAGACGCTGAAGGGCCCTGTGACACAGTCAAATCATTGGACTCTGCTTTGTCCAATCTCTTATGTAATAAATTTACATTTGCATTTAAAACATTCCACACGTCCAACCAATCAGGTGTCGGCGTTGCCGACGGAGACACCACAATCATCTGCTCCACCTCCACCTTAAATGAGCCTTCCGCTTCAGACATGCCGACACAACCCCACACACACAGGGATATTTATATGGAGACAGATCCCCAATAAGGCCCTTTGGAGAGACAGAGAGAGAGTATGCCAGCACACACCCAGCGCCAACTGACACCGGAAATAGAATTCCCAGATAAAACAGCGCTTTTATATAAATATATGTATAATATACACTACTGCTGCTAATAAGTGCCCCCCCCCCCCCCCCTCTGTTTTGCCCTGTGTCTTCAGCAGGGGAGAGTTCAGGGAGCCAGCCCCATGCAGTGTGCTGTGGAGAAAATGGCGCTGGTTAGTGTTGAGGGATCAAGCTCCGCCCCCTCACGGGCGGGCTTCGGTCCCGCTCATTTTTACAATACTGGAGGGGGTTATGATATATATTGCCTCTGTAGCCTATATATGTATGTTTGCCAGCCCTAGAGGTTTATTGCTGCCCAGGGTGCCCCCCTGCGCCCTGCACCCATCAGTGCCTTGTGTGTTGTGTGTGGGAGCAATGGTGCACAGTGGCTTACCTCAGTGAAGATCTGAAGTCTTCTTTTCTTCTTATACTCACCCGGCTTCTATCTTCCGGCTCTGCGAGGAGGACGGCGGCGCGGCTCTGGGACGAACGGCAGGGTGAGACCTGCGTTCCGACTCCCTCTGGAGCTAATGGTGTCCAGTAGCCTAAGAAGCAGAGCCCATCACTTAAGTAGGTCTGCTTCTCTCTCCTCAGTCCCACGATGCAGGGAGCCTGTTGCCAGCAGTGCTCCCTGAAAATAAAAAAAACCTAACAAAATTATTTTTCAGAGAAACTCAGGAGAGCTCCCCTGTAATACACCCTATCTCCTCTGGGCACAAAATCTAACTGAGGTCTGGAGGAGGGGCATAGAGGGAGGAGCCAGTGCACACCCATACTAAAAGTTCTTAGAGTGCCCATATCTCCTGCGGAGCCCGTCTATACCCCATGGTCCTTACGGAGTCCCCAGCATCCTCTAGGACGTAAGAGAAATAATTATTATTTACATTTTATTTATAAGGCGTCACAAGTGTTTCGCAGCGCCAACGGACATACAATAGAACAGTACAGGGAGACAGAACTTAACATTACAGTAAATAAATAACAAAAATAGAGTACAGGTAACGAAGAGCACCACAATTCTCAATACAGCTTAGTTATAAGTAGCGAGTGAATGATCAGCGTACTACTTGGGGCTGGAGGCCATAGACAGAGATGAGCCTTTACCAGCAGGAGAAGAAGCAGGTAAAGATGGTCGCTGAGTAGGAGAGAGCTGTGAGTGAAGTGTGTGTCGAGAAGAGGGCTTTGACAATAAGAGAAGAAAAAAGAAAAAAAAGTGCCCTGCTCTGAGGAGCTAACAATCTAGTGGGAAGGGGCGACAGACAGATGACATGAGGTGCAAGCAAACGGGAAGTAGCCTGATGGCAGGATGTAAGGAAAGCAGAGATAGTTAAGGCATGAGGTAGGGGGATGGAGGAGCAGCCTCAGGACTATGTTATGCATCAGAGGGGTACGCTTTGATGAACAGGTAGGTTTTAAGTGCCCGTTTGAAGCTTGTGCCCATTGATATAAAACCAAAAGTTAGCAACTGGGCAAACCCATGTTGCACTGCAGGTGGGGCAGATGTAATATGTGCAGAGAGAGTTAGATTTGGGTGGATTATATTGTTTCTGTGCAGGGTAAATACTGGCTGCTTAATATCTACACTGCAATTTAGATTTCAGTTTCCCACCTAAATCTAATGGTGCCCATACACCAGGGCGATTGGCCGCGATGCGATATCCAGCTGCGATTTCCCCGGCAGGGAAGGCTGCGATAAATTGCATCTGTAGTGGGGGTTTTTTTTGCATTCGATGTGCATGCAATCACGCGATAAATCGCATGCCACTTGCGACCTGAAATCAGGTGCTCGCATGTGAGTGTCCAGGAGGTGAGTGCGAAACAACAGTTCACACATCGTAGTGCGATAAATCGCATGTGCTTAAAAACCACATGCGATCGCGCATGCGATACGATAAATATTAAGTGCAGCACATAATATCTTGAGATGCGAGTTTCGACCAGCGTGCCCGCGCATCACATCGGGGGGACACATGCGATCGACATGCGATATGTGCAATATATCGCACCAATGCGGTCATAATCGCATCATAGGACCGGATATCGTCCTAGTGCATGGGCACCATAAATCTCTCTGCACAAGTTACATTCTGCCCCACCTGCAGTGCAACATGGTTTTGCCCAAATGCTTACAACTCTGAATAACCAGTAAGCGGCCAAGGGCCTTTGTATTGGCACGGCCGCCCAAGCATCCCTATATGTGGCAGCGGCGTGTCTTCAACCGCAAAAGCAGACAGCAGGGCTCATTTATCGTTGTTTACATGTTCAGTGCGATATTACCCATGATTGCATTGCAATACGAGATTGCTTTGGGCGAATGTATTAAGCTGCACCCACAGGCACAGGGGGCTCTGAAAGGATTCCGTCCCTACTATGATCTCAGTCAGCTGCAAAAGCTTCTGCTCTTGTGCAGTCCAGCTGACTGCACATACACAGCGGCCATATCTGTGGAGGTTTCCAGGGAAACCCTCCAGAACTATATTTGTGGTGTGTAGCCCATAGGATACCGCCTTCTGTGCATTCTGGATGTTGGTAAATATGGCAGCATCGCATCCCCCACAGAAACCTATAGGGGAAGCGGCTGCTGGTGAAAATGGAGCAGCTTTTAGAAGAAATCTGCTGCAGTCCCTCCTACATACATTCAGGGGATAATTAATATTTGTGGTTAACCCCCCAAAAAATGATTAAGCTGCAAATATACAATGATAAACGGGCCCTAATGCAAGGTGATTACAAACCTGGCAGGAATATCCCATTTGAATAAATTCCCCCCATGGTTTCTCAAATTCAGCAAAGAGCATCAACACTGACCCCTAGTGGTGACGTATGGGAGGATCAATACTAAATTAGCACTAGAATGGAGTATTTAAATTATATATTTATTTATTACCAGTTATTTATATAGCGCACACATATTCCACAGCGCTTTACAGAGAATCTTTGGCCATTCACATCAGTTCCTGCCCCAGTAGAGCTTACAATCTATATTCCCTATCACATGTGCACACAAACATTCACGCTAGGGTTAATTTTTGTTGGGAGACAATTAACCTACCAGTATATTTTGGATTGTGGGAGGAAACCGGAGTAACGCAAGTACGGGGAGAATATACAAACTCCACACAGTTAGGGCCATGGTGGGAATTGAACCCATGACCTCAGTGCTGTGAGGCAGTAATGCTAACCATTACACCATCCGTACTGCCCAATATAGCCTTAGGTGACAGCAATAACACATTATTAATTACATATAGAAGATAAAAAGCAAAGTCATTTTCACATAGACTGAAATTCCAGGACTACCTAATAACTAAGGTGACAATGATACTGCACATCACACAAAACATCATGGGGGACATAACGTGATAGACACGGGAGGACGCAAATTAAGTTTTACCTTGTTTCCCTGTTCGTCCAAAGAGCTGCTACCTGCATAAATAACAAAATGTAAGAGAAGCATGAGCCACGAGGGAGGAGGGACATCACAGTGAAAGGAAGAGCAGTGTCTATATTACATAATGCAACATGGTATTCTCACCAAAAGTGTACACCATATATCCACTACTCAACACGCCGACGAGTCCGGCTACCCTCAGGATAATCTTTTTGGCCTTTGCTTTGTTTTCCTTCTGCTGCTCCTCAGATTCAGGAGAACCCTTCGGGACTTCGGGGACCTGTGAATTGAAGACAGAGCACCTGGCATTAACATGAAGCGGACAGAACATTTATATGGTCAGAAGGGAAAAGTCAAGCAGCACACTGGTGGGATGTGGGCCAAGGGCACAGAGTGGTTAGGTGGCAGGGCAGCCAGACAAAACACAGCGAGGACGACCACACAAGGGGCAAGCAGAGATTGGGGGGGGGGGGGGGGGGGGAATAGGGCTCCAGCTAGGGACCAACCAGTGGTGAGGGACCAGACACGGGCCAAGCAGGTGGCAAACGGGGGAGGGGGAGACAACCAAGGGAGGCAGGCACGAGGTATAGGGCAAGGGGCAACCATGGGTGGCATCAGGCATAGGGCAAATGCCAACCAAGGGAGAGCGACAGCAGACACCGGTAGACCAAGTGTATGTCAAAGGTGGTATCAGGAAAGCATCAAGCAGGTGGTAAGTGGTAATCGCAGGTGAGGGGATGGCATCAGGTGGCTGACAAGTAGCCATAAGGTGGGGGAGCTGTACCGGAGGCAGTAATGGTGAAGAATCAGGTGTTGTCAAGTAGCAGGGGGGAGCACCAGGCAAAGGTCAAGGGGCGGCAATACCAGGGTGGGATCAGGCTGAAGGCAGTACCAGGGAGGGCACCAGTCAGAAAGCAAGGGGCAGCAATACAAGGGAGGCATCAGCTGGTGGGCAGTACCAGGGAGGGCACCAGGCAGAGGTTAAAGGGCAGCAATACAAGGGAGGAATCAGGCAGAGGGTAAGGAGCAGCAATACCTAGAAGGCATCAGGCTGAGCGCAGTACCAGGGAGGGCACCAGGCAGAAGGCAAGTGGCAGCATCATGTGGTGGCCAGTAGCAGGGAGGGCACCAAGCAGAGGGTAAGGGGCGACAGTACTATGGAGGCATCAGGCAAGTGCAGTACCAGGGAGGACACCAGGTAGAGGGCAAGGGGCAGCAATACTAGTGAGGCATCAGCTAAATGGCACCAGGCAGAGGGCAAGGGGCGTCATCAGGTGGTGAGCAGTACCAGTCAGTGCACCAGGCAGAGGGTAATGGGCGGCAGTACCAGGGAGGCATCAGGCGGAGCGGGGGCTGAGTGGGAGGCAGAGGTCACTGGGTGACAGATGACAGGAGAGACGGTAACAGCTCCTGGGGTCTCACCTCCTTCTGCTGGGACCGCATCTTGTCCTGCAGTACGGCGCCGGTGAGGCTGCCCCCGGAGTCGGAAGCGAGCTGCCGGCATCCTGTCAGAGCCTGGGGTGAGGGAAGCAGCTGCCGCAGCGACCACCTGCACGCAGGCACCAGAGCAGCCGCCATCTTCTTCACGCTGCGCAGGGAAGCCAATCCCAGGAAAGCCGGGCCAAGATTCCACCAATTAGCGCTGAGGAAACAGCCAACCAATCAGGACTGTAGGAGCACGCAGCCAATAGAAGCTCGGACAGCTGTTTTTTTTTTCTCTGCAGCGAACTGGGAGACAGTTTGACCTCAGCGAGTGTTACTGTGCGGCCGTCATGTTACGTGTGGCAGATCCCACAGCCATGTTACGTGTGGCAGGACAGGGTGGTTTGCAGACACACCTCCTGTTCCTAAAGGCACTAGTACACGTGGTGGCTGGCTCCTCACCTCCTCTGCAGTGTAAACGTCCCAACCTATCCCTTTTCACTACCGCCCTTGAACTGTGGATGCTCATAATCTAGTATCAGAGAAAACGCAGAGGAAGAGCTTTTGGGCAGTGACTGTCCATGGCAGTGGGTGTTTATGGCTGGGGTGTGGTATTGAAAGTCGACCACTATTGGTCGACAGTAACTAGGTCAAAAGGTCGACATTACTTTAAAAAAAAAAATTGGTGTCGTTTTCGCCGTACAGTGACCGGGAACCCCAATTAGTGCACCGCGTCCCCTTGCATGGCTCGCGCAAGGGACGCAGGTTACCATTCCCAATCTAGTCCACAGAGATTGTAAAGTATGAAAAAGTTTTAAAAAAGAATAAAAAAAAAAAAATTATGTCGACCTTTTGACCTGTTGACCTAGAGACCCTGTTGACCAATAGTGGTCGACCTAAACACTGTCGACCTAAGTCTTGTCGACCTGGAGACCGGATACCCTATGGCAGTGGGTGTCTGATTGCTGCCAATGACCATGGATTAGACCCCTGTCATCTCTTGGTGGGTAGGATAAAATAGAAATAAGGTGGCAATTACATTTTCTTTTATGTGTCACCTCAATGACCGGCTGCGCACATTACCATGCAGATTATGGGGTGCAAGGAAAAGGAGGAGCAATGAGGCATCAGTACGATGTGACCACCACCCTATCTCTTGTACATCCCTGGGAATTGAATTGCTCCCTAAGAACCGCTTGAGGTTTTGCACTCAGGGAAGGACGGTAATCACTAAGGGGCAGATTTAACAACGACTGATATTCTTGTTATCACTCGTTACTAATCTTAAATGGTGCTGCAGGCAATCAGCTCCTTAGTGTCATGTGTTTAAGAAATGACTGAAGCTTATTGGCTGGAGCACCATTTAAGGTTAGTAACGAGTGATAACGAAAATATCACTCTTTAAATCTGCCCCAACATTCTAATAGCACAGCAACTAACACTGGGCCTAATTCAGAGTTGATCGCAGCAGCAAATTTGTTAGCATTTGGGCAAAACCATGTGCACTGCAGGGGGGGCAGATATAACATGTGCAGAGAGAGTTAGATTTGGGTGTGGTGTGTTCAAATTGAAATCTAAATTGTAGTGTAAAAATAAAGCAGCCAGTATTTATCCTGCACAAACTCAATATAACCCACCCGAATCTAACTCTCTCTGCACGTTATATCTGTCCCACCTGCAGTGCACATGGGGGATCATTCCGAGTTGGTCGCTTGCTGCCGTTTTTCGCAGCGCAGCGAACAGGTTACTACTGCGCATGCGTATGCACCGCAATGCGTACGTGCGTCTTACGGGTACAAAGTGGTTCGTTGCTGGGTGATGGATTTAACGAAGAATACATTCGCATAGCCGATCGCAAGGAGATTGACAGGAAGAAGGCATTTATGGGTGTCAACTGACCATTTTCAGGGAGTGTTTGGAAAAACGCAGGCGTGTCCAGGCGTTTGCTGTATGGGTGTCTGACGTCAATTCCGGGACTAGAAAGACTGAAGTGATCGCAAGGGCTGAGTAAGTCCAGAGCTACTCAGAAACTGCAAAAAACGTTTTCGTCCCGCTCGGCTGCACACGCATTCGCACACTTGCAAAGCAAAAACACACTCCCCCGTGGGTGGCGACTATGCGTTTGCACGGCTGCTAAAAGTAGCTAGCGAGCGATCAACTCGGAATGAGGGCCCATGGTTTTTCCAAACTGCTAACAAATTTGCTGCTGTGATCAACTCTGAATTACCCCCATTGCCTCTTCCGCCTCCAAGATTAGTCCCCACCACTGGAACTTTCCCCCTCTCTGAATCTCCATATCTCTCCAAAGCAATGGCTTATCTATAACGGGTACAGTGTGTGCAGTACATATAGGCCCCTTAGTTCAGAGGGGCCCTGACCACACACCTTGCACCCATTTTTTTCAGTACCTCTCCAGAGTCCCCCACTGGCGGCAGCAGTGCTGAACAGTAGGAAAATCTCCGGGAAAACAGAACGGGCTCATATTTATACATTAACACATATTCTGTCACAGGTGTAATGAACTTATAACTCAATGCATACAGGTTGACCCTGATGTACTAAAATACTAGCGCAAGATTTACAAGCCGTGTTATAAATTAAATTTCATATTCAGGGGGAATTTTAATTTTACTGCTGATCTCCATAAAATTTATGTTGATAACTGTATGTGGTGATAAATACAAACATGGAGGTGAACTTGGCGGATGATTCTTGGGGCTGTTGCGATCCTTACTGCATTTACCCCGGGGGTCTTGCGCATGTGCAGAACGGGTCCTGCAATCTCAACGTAGGAATGCGAATGCCTCTGCCTGATTGACAGGCAGAGGCGTTCGCTGGGAGGGGCGGACAGCATTTCCGTTTCCTGCAGATGAACGGTCGTGATGGTCATCTCAGATGCAGTCGCATCGCAAATGCTGGGAGGAGGTGGTGTGCTGGGAGGAGGTGGTATTCAGGGAGGAGGTGGTACGGAGGAGGAGGTATGCTGGGAGGAAGTGGTATGCTGGGAGGAGGTGGTATTCAGGGAGGGAGGAGGTGGTATGCTGGGAGGAGGTGGTACGGAGGAGGAGGTATGCTGGGAGGAAGTGGTATGCTGGGAGGAGGTGGTATGCTGGGAGGAAGTGGTATGCTGGGAGGAGGTGGTATGCTGGGAGGAAGTGGTATGCTGGGAGGAGGTGGTATGCTGGGAGGAGGTGGTACGGAGGAGGAGGTATGCTGGGAGGAAGTGGTATGCTGGGAGGAGGTGGTATGCTGGGAAGATGTGGTATGCAGGGAGGGAGGAGGTGGTATGCTGGGAGGGAGAAGGTGGTATGCTGGGAGGAGGTGGTACGGAGGTGGTGTGCTGGGAGGAGGTGGTATGCTGGGTAGAGGTGGTATGCAGGGAGGGAGCAGGTGGTATGCTGGGTAGAGTTGGTATGCAGGGCGGGAGGAGGTGGTATGCTGGGAGGGGGTGGTATACAGGGAGGGAGGAGGCGGTATGCTGGGAGGAGGTGGTATGCTGGAGGAGGTGGTACGGAGGAAGTGGTATGCTGGGAGGAGGTGGTACGGAGAAGGTGGTATGCTGGGAGGAGGTGGTACGGAGGAGGTGGTATGCTGGGAGGAGGTGGTACAGAGGAGGTGGTATGCTGGGAGGAGGTGGTATGCTGGGAGGAGGTGGTACGGAGAAGGTGGTATGCTGGGAGGAGGTGGTATGCTGGGAGGAGGTGGTACAGAGGAGGTGGTATGCTGGGAGGAGGTGGTACGGAGGTGGTGTGCTGGGAGGAGGTGGTATGCTGGGTAGAGGTGGTATGCAGGGAGGGAGGAGGTGGTATGCTGGGTAGAGGTGGTATGCAGGGCGGGAGGAGGTGGTATACTGGGAGGAGGTGGTATACAGGGAGGGAGGAGGCGGTATGCTGGGAGGAGGTGGTATGCTGGAGGAGGTGGTACGGAGGAAGTGGTATGCTGGGAGGAGGTGGTATGCTGGGAGGAGGTGGTACGGAGAAGGTGGTATGCTGGGAGGAGGTGGTACGGAGGAGGTGGTATGCTGGGAGGAGGTGGTACAGAGGAGGTGGTTTGCTGGGAGGAGGTGGTATGCTGGGCGGAGGTGGTACGGAGAAGGTGGTATGCTGGGAGGAGGTGGTACAGAGGAGGTGGTATGCTGGGAGGAGGTGGTACGGAGGTAGTGGTGTGCTGGGAGGAGGTGGTATGCTGGGAGGAGGTGGTACGGAGGAGGTGGTATGCTGGGAGGAGGTGGTATGCTGGGAGGAGGTGGTACGGAGGAGGTGGTATGCTGGGAGGAGGTGGTACGCACCTCCTCATGCATTTGCATTGCTAAGGATTGCTATTGCAAAGCTGCTGCAAACAGCTTTGCAATTACAATCCTTAGTGAATTATGACCTTATTCAGGTTTGTTAGCAAAGAAAAAGAGCACACTAATTGGCAAGAAGCCCCCAAAGTAGGACTGCAGCAAAAAAGGCAAACAAGGTATTCTCATGTATAAAGTGGGGAACTGATTCAAGGGATGAGAGTGTTATACTCCCATTATATAAATCACTAGTGAAGCCACATCTCGAATACTGTGCACAACTATATATAAGGGGTCAATACACAGAGCTAGCGGGAGATTTGTTTTTGGTAAGATCATCACAAAGGACACTGGACACCCTCTTAGGTTAGCGGAGAGGAGATTTTGCACACTGAGACGGAAAGGTTTCTTCACAGTACGGACAATACGTATTTGGAATTCCCTGTCTGAGAGAGTAGTAATGGAGGACTCGGTCATTACTTTTAAGAACGGGCTAGATAAATTCCTACTGGATAAGGATATACATGGTTATGGTGGGTAAATTATGCACTCTAGTAATAAAATTAAATAAATAAAAACATAACTTGTCTTTTTTCAACCTCAGCATCTATGGGGGCTAATTCAGACCTGATTGTAGCCGTGCAAAATTTTGCACGGCTACGATCAGCCACCCAGACATGCGGGGGGATGCCCAGCACATAGCTAGTCTGCCCCGCATGTCTGTCCCTCCCCCCCTGCCGCACCCGGTAAGTCCCTACTTTGGCGCGTCCTGGGTCTCAGCGGCTGCACATGACGTCATGGTCTGCGTTGCTCGGACAATGCCCCCAAAACGGCGGTTGAACGCCGCCGGCCCGCCCACTGACCACATCAAAACTTACCCTCTGCTGGGTAATGCTCATAGCAGTCACCTCTCAATAGGGTCTATTCATGAAGCAGTGAAATGAGTGGAGAAGTGAGCCAGTGGAGAGGTTGCCCTTGGCAACCAATCAGCATTGAAGTAACATTTATAATTTGCATACTATAAAATTATACAGAGCTGCTGATTGGTTGCCATGGGCAACTTCTCCACTGGTTCATTTCTCCACTAATTTCACTGCTTCATGAATAGACCCCATTGAGAGGTGACTGCTATGAGCATTACCCAGCAGAGGGTACGTTTTGATGTGGTCTGTCAAGGTTTAATGGGCCCTACACACTTGCCGATGTTTCCGATTTGGATGATGTTAATTTTCAACGATTAACGACCATCGTCCAAATTGGCTTGCTATGCTAAACGAGGGAAAACCAACACTGAGCGACCGCGGGGACGCGCATCGTACATTGTTGGTGCATACACACTGAGCAATATAACGATTTAGCGTTCATTACAGAACTAGATTGTTCATATCACTCATACACATCGGCAAGTGTGTAGAGCAGGCATTCCCAACCACGGTCCTCAAGGCACACTAATAGGCCCTACACACTGGCCGATCCGCCGCTGAGCGGCCCGACGGCGGATACGGCCGACGGGTGATCCGGAGGCGGGGGGGGGGGGGGGCAGTGACGGGGGGGAGTGAAGTTTCTTCACTCCCCCGTCACCCGGCTGCATTGAAGTGCAGGCAAATATGGACGAGATCGTCCATATTGGCCTGCATGTACAGACGACGGGGGACCAGCGATAAACGAGTGCGGGCCGCGCATCGTTCATCGCTGGGGCCTCCACACTGCACGATATGAACGTTATCTCGTTCATTAATGAACGAGATCGTTCATATCGTGCAGTCATGTCGGCCAGTGTGTAGGGCCCTTTACAGTGCAGGTTTTAGTGATATCCAGGCTTCAGCACAGGTGACTTAATTAGTAGCTCAGTTATTTTGATTTAACCATCTGTGCTACAGCCTGGATATCACTAAAACCTGGACTGTTAGTGTGCCTTGAGGACTGTGGTTGGGAATCCCTGTTGTAGAGCCTATAACACTGCTAATCCCGGAGGCACATAGTCTAACGCACAGGTTTTCAAACTCGGTCCTCAGGACCCCACACAGTGCATGTTTTGCAGGTCTTCTCACAGAATCACAATTGAAATAATGAGCTCCACATGTGGACCTTTAAAAATGTGTCAGTGAGTAATTAATACACCTGTGCACCTGCTGGGTTACCTGCAAAACATGCACTGTGTGGGGTCCTGAGGACCGTCTTTGGGAAACTCTGGTCTAACGTGATAAAAATGCCTCTAAATGGTTACAGCCAAGTATCTGTTGGGGAAAGGGGGGAGTATATAGAATCAGGCGCCTCGGGAGCAAGACAGTTAACGTGGGTACACACTAGTGTGTCCCCCTCCCAGGCTGGGCCGCCCGACGGTGGGCATACACAGTGTGCGATATCGCCAGTGTCAGACTGGGGCATGAAGGGCCCACCGGGGGAATGCAGTGATAGGGGCCCATACTTAGGGATGTGGCCAGCCTACAAAGGGGGTGTGGCCAGCCTCCACAGAGGCTTGAAATACACAATAATATAATGCAGTGTAATGCAACATATCTACCGTGTATAATAAAAGTGCACAGTCTGGAACCTGATCCCTAGAGGAAGAAGTGGGCCCTCAGGTAGTGGGGCCTACCGGTGGTTTCCCTGGTACCCCGTCCGACCCTGGATATCGCTAGCATGCAGCTTTGAATGAGGAGTCCAAATTGAGCTGCATGCACGGCCGAGACCCAGGGTCGCATGGCCACGCATCGCTCGTTGTTTACAGCATACATACTAGTTGATATAGTAAACGACGTTGCTCAGAAAGGGTCAAAATGAGCGACGTTGTTTACTTTATCGACTACTGTGCACAGGGTAGCGTCTAGTTTCCCTTTGTGGAGAGGACCTTTCTCCCTGTGCACAGGCACACATCAGGGCCTGGCCAGCAGGGGGCAGAGGTGGGCAGGTGGCTGTGACACGGGGAGATACAGAAGCCTGCACATTGCTGGGAGCAGGATAGGTGCTTTCACAAATCAGGCTATGGCCAGCAGGGGGCACAGGTGGGTACGTCCAGGCTCCAGGGCACTTTCTCTCTATCACCTGTGACGTCATTTCCGGGGTACCGACCACTGCCGGAAGTCACCTCGGAAAGCGGCTTCCTGCGTCCTGTGTCAACCGTACATGGTGGCCTCTCCGGCGCTGTAGACGTCGCTCCCCGGTTGTAGTAATTGCGGGTGGCGGAGCTGCGGCCGTCTCTCTCCGGTGTCCGGGCGGTGAGTTCTCCCTGCTCCCAGTGCTGGCTGTGTGCTGTGCAAGGCCGCATGGACCGTACGCCGGGCTGTGCCCCCGCTGCTGCTTCCTACCCAGCTGTATGGTCGCCGCCGCTGTGTGTGTAATACTGAGATGACACACTGCGCTCCCACCGCCACTGCTGTGCAGCTACACTGTAACCCACATATATACATCAGTGACTGTCCCCACCGCCATAGTGCCACCGTATGCCATGCTCTGTCCTCACAGCGTCACCGTATGCCATGCTCTGTCCTCACAGCCACAGTACCACACGCTGCGCTCTTCCCCACAGTGCCATGCTCTGTCCCCACAGCCACTGTGCCACCACATGCCGCGCTCAGTCACCACAGCCACTGTGCCACCATATGCCACACTCTATCCATGTCATGCTACTGTATGCTTCACTCTCTCCATATAGCCACTCTCCCTTATGCAGCTTTCTATTCATACACAAATGCCAACATACACTGTGTTCTGTCCCCACAGTCATGCCACCGTCGGGCACTGTCCCCACAGTCATGCCACCGTCGGGCTCTGTCCCCACAGTCATGCCACCGTCGGGCTCTGTCCCCACAGTCATGCCACCGTCGGGCACTGTCCCCACAGTCATGCCACCGTCGGGCTCTGTCCCCACAGTCATGCCACCGTCGGGCACTGTCCCCACAGTCATGCCACCGTCGGGCTCTGTCCCCACAGTCATGCCACCGTCGGGCTCTGTCCCCACAGTCATGCCACCGTCGGGCTCTGTCCCCACAGTCATGCCACCGTCGGGCTCTGTCCCCACAGTCATGCCACCGTCGGGCTCTGTCCCCACAGTCATGCCACCGTCGGGCTCTGTCCCCACAGCCATGCCACCGTCGGGCTCTGTCCCCACAGCCATGCCAAAGTCGGGCTCTGTCCCCACAGCCATGCCACGTATGTCGCGTTCTGTCCCCACAGCCATTCCACCTATGCCGCGTTCTGTCCCCACAGCCATTCCACCATATGCCACGCTCTGTCCTCACAGTGATGACACATTGGTTTATCCATTAACAAGCCACCATATACTGTAATCCACAAACACTTCCGTATGCTACATTACTATTACCATGCCATTGCATGCTGTACTCTGTCACAGTGCCTCTCCACTGTATGCTGTGCCCCCATCACAATTCTGCTGTATGCCTGGCCCACATCTGTGCTGCACTATGTCAATAAAAATGTATTGCACTGTATTGTACTTCCCTATAAATTCTTTACCATATTCCTATATTGTGCCATCATAGGTGTACTACCATATACAGTATTGTTCTCACACGACTACAATCACATGGGGGATTTCAATTAGCATTGCAGGGATGTAGTTCTCGTTTTTAGTGGCTGGAGCTATTCTATTGATTACATTGCCACAGACTCTTTACCCAGGAGGTGAACTTTACTGTGACTGTGATGCCCAGGGTTTAAGTGTTGGGCGCGATACCCTAACCGCATATGGGAAGTCTGCGGTTAGCCGCAGGGGACTATATAATGCAGATATTGGGTTATAGTAGAAATCCACTGTGTCCGGCACTTTTAAACAGCAGAAAAGGTTCCTGTTGCCTTCCCAAGTAGACTCGAAATATTAGCAAAGTGGGGCGACACGCTATGGGCTTTTGACCATAAATGAAATGTGGTCTCGGCAAATACATTGTCGATGTAACGCTGTGACGGGAGGCGATCACGACATGCCTGTCGGGATCCCGGCGGTCACCATGCCCGACGCCGGAATCCTGACCGGTGGTTAAATCCCGCTGCCACAGGCTTGTCTCCCTCTGGGTGTCCATGACACCCACAGAGGGAGAACAGATCCTGTGGCGTGCACAACCAGGCCGCAAGGGGCTTTCTAGCGCTCGCCCTACTGCCGGCATGCCGGTGGCCGAGATCCCGCTGTCGGGATCATGACAGCTGGGATCCCGACCACCGGTAAAAACACGTGACAGCTTTTAGTTTACAGGTAAATGTCCCCTGAGCAGCACTCCACTTTGCTATTATTTGTATATAAATATAGTTGTGCGCATTAATGACCAAATAATTGTCATATACTGAAGTGTCCCTATTACTATCTCTTTATAGAGTATACTGTACTTAGCCCACATATCACAATATGCTGGTTTCATACAAACATATGATAGAAGTTTACAGTGTTCACATAACCGTTTCCTCATGTACTGTGTTGTACCCATGTATTTTGATGTCACTCTGAAATTCTAGTTACGCAACACTTTATAAATAATGGGAAATTTGCAAGTGACTAAAGAGTAGCTCCCCCCCCCCCCCCCCCAACAACCGTAATCAATCGTATGCTGTAATGCTCAGCTGCCAATAAGATATTTGTTATAGTCCCTGCAGTGTAACTGATGTATTACATTTACGCAGGCTTATTATTCCTGTGTCCGCACTTAGCGGAGTAACATGTCCGACAGTGAGGACAGCAACTTCTCTGAGGAGGAGAGTGAGAGGAGCAGTGAGGCTGAGGAAGTGGAAGACAATGAGGTGAGTGACTGGCGCTGACACCGTGACTTGATCCTTGCTCCTAAAGTGTCACTAACACTAAACAGCAAGTTTGTGAAGTCATTTGTTTGTGGCATTCACAAGTGAACATGTAAAAGTTCCTCTATTTCTGGCTTTGCATTTACACTATTGGTCCGTTTCTCTAATTAGATGCCCTGCATTGTCCTTCTGTAGGCATGCATACAGCAAAATAGGCATGCGTAGGGGAACCTCTGCCACCGTCATCACATCTCCACTCCTACAGTAGATCCTGAAACGTTTTCATATACACGTAGAATCATTTATGTGTTTATGAATGTTACTAATTTATGGCATTTTGTGTTCTAGCTTTGGGTATACCTGTAAAAATTGGCGCCATTTACATGCATAAAACAGCTCCAAAGTTAATATACTTATAGGCCCTACACACTGGTCGATCTCACTGAAAAATATGAACGATCTCGTTCATTAATGAACGAGATACCGTTCATATCTTTCAGTGTGGAGGCACCAGCGATGAACGATGCGCGGCCCCTGCACTTCTATGGAGCCGGGTGACTGGGGGAGTGAAGAAACTTCACTCCCCCTGTCACTGCCCCACGCCGCCGGGCAGCTCAGCGGCGGATCTTTAAATGTGTAGAGCTCTTAAGAGTGGATCTGTAGCAGGGTTTGTGCATTCCGTGGTCTCTCTGCTGCTGTGAGAGTTGCTTTGTGGCAGCCGTGTTACCCTCATAACATTTAAAGCTGTTATTGGATTACCATGATCTTCCGTAGTTATTTGGTATTTAAAATATGTAATACAGTACAGTTTTAACAGCAAATAGTCTTGGTTAGGATTAATTGGTCTCGGTGCCTGGAGCCCTTTGCCGCTGCCATACTTGCACAGACGGCTACTCGCATAAGAAACCGTGTTTATCCTACACAAGTCCTCCGCCAGAATCGTGTTGCTGCTGACATTTACCAGTCTCCATATTGGGGTAAATTTACTATAAGGTAGGAGATTTTTAGAGCTGGTGATGTTGCCCATAGCAACCAATCAGATTGTATCTATTATCTTCTAGAAGCAGCTAGACAAATGTTAAGGAGAATCTGATTGGTTGCTATGGGCAACATCACCAGTTCTAAAAAACTCCCACCTTAGTAAATTTACCCCAGTGAGTCAGTAGTGATTTTAAGATCTGTGCTTTTGAAGCTGGATACACACTGTAAAAATATCTGTCTATTCGGGATACGGGCTGTCGAAATACAGATGACGGAATACCGACACTTCTCGGAATGCTGTTGCCGGCATCCCGAGATCACAATGCCGGTATCCTGACACCCGGGTTCCTGATCCACTGACTGCTGATCCACCGGAGAAATGAGTTGCGGAGAGGGGGGGGTGATAGGCTTGGGCTGAATGGGGGATAGGGAGGGTTTAGGCTGCAGTTGTTGTGGCGGGGAGGGGGGGGGGGGGATGCATGCTTCTGACCTTTATCAGGATTCTAAATGGACATCCAGACAAATGACATCCGACCATTGTTGCCCATTTTCTGGCTTTTGGGAGCAAATGATTGATTGTCATTTGCTCCCAGACATTACAGATCTTCACTCCAACCTGAAAGATTGGACAGATAATCTTATAGTGTGTATCCAGTTTAAGAAGAATACTGATTGTGATAGTCTATATTAGCGGTTCCCAAACGTGATCCTCAAGTAGCCCAGCAGTTCATGTTTTCCAGGTCTCCTCACAGAATCGCAAGTGAAATAATTAACTCCACCTGTGGATCTTTGAAAATGTGCCAGTGAGTAATGAACACACCTGTGCGCCCGCTGGATGACCTGGAAAACATGAACTGTTGGGGGTCCTTGAGGACTGAGTTTGGGAACCACTGGTCTATACAATTATAACCTGCAGCAAACGCATCCCATTTAGCTCAGGCCATCTTATACAGCACTCTCTGTCCTGGAGCCGCAGGCTTTCATCGCTCACGTTTCATCAGCACCCTTCCCTGTAAGCAGTTTGTTCCCCGACCCGGTAACGCCGCATGATCATACACAATGCATATTTTCTCGTTCACCCAATGAGGGACCGTGGATACAGTGTAGTACAGGAGCATGGACACCTGAAATTCAACTCCAAAAAATGAAGCTGTTCCTTCTATTCCACACTGGCTGCCTGGGAGTACAAGGTATTACAAGTGCTTGCAGCCACCTGGAGCTGTGGCCTATTGCTGAGTTTTCGGGGCGGCGCATGCAGCGATCTGCGCCCATCTATGAATCAGGTCCTGTGATTCTTTTAAGAGAATGTTTTCTACTGTCCCTCTTGCTTGGTACCCTTTGTAAGACCAATACTGATCGCACAGGCAGCCACTGGGGTATAAAGGTGGGAGAAACTTGAGTTTTTGGAGTTAAGCTGGGTACACACTGGAGCGATATTGGCCCGATATGCCGAATCGGAACGACATATAGGCATATCGCTCCGTGTGTATCCCCAATATGCGTTCCGCAGCTTGTCATTAGCGACGTCCTCAGGATTGTTTTTCTGCACATCAAACCTGACAATATCGCTAGTGTCCTGTGGTATGCCTATGACGGACAGAACACGATTGTTCCGTCCTTCATTAACGTCGCTCAAGTGTGTGCACACAATCTGGGCTGATGGGCATTCGTTCTGACGTCGGAACGTATTTACGTCGCTCCAGTGTGTACTTGGCTGAAGATTTAAAGTGCTCAAGCTCCTGTACTGTATGTCTATACCTCAGCCTGTCTAGTGTCCCCCATAAGTCTCAGAGGAAAGGATTTAACGGTTAAGCACAAAGATCCCATTATTTTGTATTTGGCTCCAGGAAGTGGAGACGGTGAGGGCCAGCCCTGCTAGAAGTGAGAAGGGTGATGAGGAAGAGGTTGAAGAAGAAGAAGATGAGGATGAGTATGATGAAGAGGAAGAAGAAGACGACGAGGATGACGACCGTCGTCGAAAGAAGCCAAGACATGGAGGATTCATCTTAGACGAAGCCGGTTAGATCATTTGAAGGTGTCTTGGATTTTCCAAGTACTCTTAGGTTACTATTCCGTTATTAATCAGACTTAGCCTCTCTCCACAGATGTGGATGATGAGTATGAAGATGAAGATCAGTGGGAGGATGGCGCAGAGGACATTCTGGAGAAAGGTAATTTCTGAACCACGCAGATCATAGCGTCTTTGCTGGGCTGTGTTAGTGTGTTTTCTTGGTGTGGAAGTTTGTGTACTGAACGAAGCGGTGACAGTGAAAGGATAAAGTGTGTGGGGGTCTTTTATTATTTGTTGAATAATGTGTTGATGTGTCGGATGCTGTGGTGTCTGTTGGGGCTCTGGCCCAGAATGCCAGTTGGGTGACCTTACTAATGACTCTGGCGCTTGGTTCTCGTTGTGTCTGATCTCTGTCATGGCTTGGGTGGCGGTGGGGTCTGTGATTGTCGTGCAACTGAGTTCTTGTCTCTTGCTATTTGCTGTTCTAGCGATGCCATTGGTGTTCAGACTTTGTTAGAGGATTCTCTTTCAGCTCTGGCGCTTTCTTGTTGTCTGCTGTTGGGTCAAGTCTTTTGGAGATTGACTGGGTGTGGCTGGTGGATGACTCCCTTTGGACCCCCAGTGTTGTATGTCTACAGGTCGATGCTTCGTGGGAGCTTGGGGGGAGTTAGTAGATTTTGTCTGTTCATTTGTAATTGTTAGACCTTACTCCGGTTTATCTTATTCCTTGCATGCCTTCTCTCAGTGTCTGGTAATAAAACTCTATATTCTTGCGTGTTACATTGTGTAATGTATATAATGTATCCTAATTCCATTGATCATAAACATTGTGTGTGTAATATGCCCACCCTGCTAGGGTGTTGTTGGACAGCGCAGTTTAGACCATCTGCTTGTGCTCCCTGAGGTCCTCAGATGTCAAAAACCCACACCTTGCATTATTGACCTTCCAGCCAGATACCGGGGGAGATGCACAATGATGGTTTCATGTAACAAAACATGTTTTTAATACAAAGCTCTTCATCAGCTGTGAGATCCTATTGTAGTATCCAGAAGTAAATCACTGGTCTCATCCGCCATATTCACCTGGCCCACACAGTATTTCTCACAGCCAGCGACATGTACACTAGTGGAGGTTTCACATTGTTTAGAACCTGGCTGTGTCTCTCCGCAAGCGATTGTCCACTGATTCTAGCTGTTGGAAGAATCGGAGAGCCTCCTGCAGTATACGTCAGGACTTTGGCGTTGATGTATCAAGCAGTGGAGAAGTGGAAGAGTAGAAAATGTACCCATAGCAACCAATTAGCTTATACCCATCATTTTCTAGACTATAATTGAGTAATGTAGCCTCATAGTCAATTGGTTGCTAGGGGCAACTACTTCACTGGTCCACTTCTCCAGTTCTTACACTGCTTGATGCATCAGCTTCATAGTCACCTCTTTCTTTAGGTCTGATAAGCATCTGGCTAGCAGACGATGGGCACTTCTATATTGTGGCATTTTATCTAGATAGTTTGGCAGCCTACGTGGATAAAAGTAATCTGCAGAGAATTAAGTCTGTTGCATTTATTTTAGACCTTCTGCATGTTTTGTAGGAGAGTATTGACAGAGAGCTTTGTACTCTAAACATGTTGTGTGACGTCCAGTGACCTTGCTTGTGATTTGTGATCACTGTGTGTCTCCCGTATCTGTGAGGCTGGAGATCTGCCCCTTCACAGCAGCTAGTGCTGTGTATCACACACCCGGTTCCCCTCTCTGTGTCCTCTTATTATTCCCCTTCTCCTCACTGATCAGAGTGTGTGCAGCTTGCCCTCGTGCCGGGAACATTGCAAAAATCTTAGTCTTGCCCTCTGCTTCTCCCATTGTACCTCTCTCCATTTATGCTGCTCCGTGACTCATGCTGCTTCTTCTGCCATATATTATAATTTCTCCCCTTTCCCCATTTCCGGTCCTCGTGGTTGATTTTGGCGCTATGTTTTGCACCATACTGTCTTGGCTTCACCATCGCTCGCAGCTGAAGAAATTGAAGGTGAGTGATCATGCCACGCACACCAACCTGCCTAAGATCAGCCGCAGCGATGGGTAATGTGTTAGCGGGAGGGCCAATAAATGGGTCTCAGGAGTTAGCAGGAGAGACAGATTCAGTATGATTTAACGGCATTAGGAATGCCGGCTTTCAATATCCCGTCAGCGGCATCTCACCCGCCAGACTGCCGGCAGCGGGGCGAGCGCAGAGTCCCCTTGTGGGTTCGGGGCGCTCGCCGCAGGATTTATTCCCACTCTATGGTTGTCGTGGACACCCACGAGTGGGAATAGTCCTGTTGCGCCGGGATTCCGGCTGGCGGCATTGTCGGCTGCCGGGATTCCGGCGTCGGTAAACTGACCGCTGGGATCCACGACAGCCGGAAAATAAAACGCATCCCGTGGGAGACGTACACTGCTAGAACATTACTTAAAGCTTTGTGTATATAGCATTTGTACTGTGACTGATAGCATCCACAAAGCTGATGTCCCAATTTTTGTGTACGGAACTTGTAAATTAAAAACTTCTTTGGAACTCTGTGCGATTCTGTATATACGCTATGACTAGTACGGCTCAAGACTGGGTACTCTGCCCCCAGCCAATACGTTCCTCCACTCTCTGGTTACCTTGAAGTTTCGTGGATGATTTTTTTTTTCTTTTAGTTTTATATGCGATTTGCTTTTATCTTGAAAAACTGATAATTTATTATCTTTTTTGCCATTGTCAGCAGCACGTGTGTAATGTACAGTCACATTATAAGTGTTTGTAGGAATAAGGCGTTACTGACGGACTGTAGATTGAGGAAAGTCCGTTATAAGTGACAGCAAGAGGCTATTTTTGCCACTAGGCAACAGTACATTGAAGTGAACCCCTCACACAGACATGGCGAAGTAGCTGGGTCGCGATAGGATGGGACATTCATGAGAATGCAGGCTTGTTATAGCCTAGCAATCGGCGGTGATCCTATAGTTTCTGTTGATCTCATAGGATATATTTTCATGAATAATAACTAATCGCACACAATAGCTGTCTCTTGCTGTGTGCAGACATATCTATATATAGTGTTCATTCTAGCACCCTGTACCTTTTCAAATCCTGTGCAGTTCCTCTTTCCTGCCTGGGGTGTCGCTCTCTGCTTCTCAGCACACACAGGTCTGTATCACAGCACTAAGTTACAGATCCGAGTGTGCTGAGAAGCACCACAGCAGAGAGCGACACCTCTGGCAGGAAAGAGGAACTGCACGGATTTTGAAAGGTGCAGGGTGCTAGAATGAATACTATATATTTTTTTCAATATATTTCCAAGTACATCGGTATTCGGTGTCTTATGCGGATGGGGAGATTAATTTAGTTACAGGAGAGCTTTTTTTTTTTTTTTTTTTTTTTTTTTTGTGTGAAGTGGACTGACACCAGTTTGACACAGTGGAATACTTTTTACCCGCAGCTTCTAACATTGATAATGTGGTCCTTGATGAGGATCGCTCCGGGGCCAGGCGCCTACAGAATCTGTGGAGGTAAGAGTCGCCTTGATGGTAAGTGGGACGGGCACAGACCGGTGCTCTATAGTGTCACAGTGCCAGCGCTACGCACACTGTCTGACATTATCTTCTCTGTGTCAGCGCATGTGTGTTTCTCTCCACAGAGACCAGAGAGAAGAGGAGCTGGGGGAATATTACATGAAGAAATACGCCAAGTCCTCAGTCGGGGAGCAGTGAGTACATTACTTCATTCGTTTAGACATATGCAGTGTTCCATGTCTGTACCTAATACCTGTTCTCTTCTTTCCAAGTATATATGGAGGATCGGATGAGCTGTCAGATGACATCACCCAGCAGCAACTGCTTCCTGGAGTCAAGTAAGAAGCTTTTACTTTCCACTGTGCCAGCGTGCTTTGTAGAGCACATGTAGTATCACCTTTCCATCATAGGTAGTAATAAGTAGCCCTGGAATGTTTTCAGATGTTTACAAAGTGTTTCTCATTTTCGCAGATTATGCTTTATTTACATCGCAGGATAATTAATATCAATGGTTAGGTTTTCATAGGCGGATGCCTCATTCATTTTTTGCCTCCTCTTTCCAGAGATCCCAATCTGTGGACTGTGAAGTGTAAGGTGAGTGTTTTACTAGTGTGCCTAGGGAGCGGAGAGCGCGATGGTTGTAGTGACAGATGGAATCTTAGGGTTAGGCTTATGTTCGGTGTGCTTAGCGTTTGTTAGTCTGCAAGTAGTAATCTATATTAATCAGACATTATTCTTTTAACGTGCTCTGCTAACAACTAGGTTCACATTATGAATCCAGACTCTAAAAGCAATCTGCAAGGTCCTAGTTTCAGCACTCGGCCATTACTAAGCTCACTGTAGCATTTAGGACTTTGTTCAGCCAGATCTGCGTCCATCTTCTCATGCTGGTGGTCGCCCTCTCCAACGCCACGACGATCCCCCCCCCCCCTCCAACGACACGGCGATTCCCCCCTTCCCATTGGCTAGGCATCTGCAATGTGTGTGCCCGCACCATGCATTAGCTTGTAGATATCCGTAAAGGTTGATGCTAGTAGCATAGTGTTCCTGTAGTAGAAGCGCCTCTATCATTCTATATTAATATTTCCATATGTATGGTGAAAGTAGCACTTTATCACACCTATTACCTGGTGGTCACCAGGGGGTTAATTTCTTAATTCGCCCATTTCAAAGCCACCACGTCTTTCTACCGTTTTGTCCTCTAGATTTAAAGGGACAGTAATATTAAATACAAAGCCAGGCATGTGCTATAGTTAATACTAACACCCCTGTGATCCCAGCTTCACTGCTTAGTGGATTTTACCCCCTAGTGTTTAATACCGCTTCTGTTTGATTCTTTATGACTTCTGTAGGCCGGAAGTTGATTGCTAGAGTGATGACAATCTATCCTGAAGATTGGCATTGCTGAGCTGTGGCTAAAGAGAGCACTCCTAACTAGGGAAATGCTCCACCCTCATTGTCAATACACTTTGGGGGTCATTCCGAGTTGATCGTAGCTGTACTAAATTTAGCACAGCTACGATCAGGCACTCAGACATGCGGGGGGACGCCCAGCACAGGGCTAGTCCGCCCCGCATATCAGTGCCGGCCCTCCCCGCAGAAATGCAAAAGCATCGCACAGCGGCAATGCTTTTGCATTTGAGGAGTAACTCCCGGCCAGCGCAGCTCCTTGGGCTGGCCGGGAGAACCTCTTTGCTGCCCGGGTCGCAGCGGCTGCGTGTGACGTCACGCATCTGTGCCCCCCCCAACACTCCGGCCACGCCTGTGTTGGCCGGACCGCGCCCCCCTAAACGGCGGCTTAACGCCTCCGTCCAGCCCAGCAACCGCCTCTGCTTGCCAACCAGGCAGAGGCAATCGCTAGGGAACAACGGCCTTCGGCCGGCGCATGCGCAGGTCCGACCCAATCGCTGAGCTGTGATAAACTGAGCGAGCGATCGGGTCGGAATGACTCCCATTATAACAATAGTTACGTAAAGTAGCTTCAATAAAATCTCCTGTAGCATACGTTATTGCTACTAAGACAAGACTGTGTTGCTTAAAGTACGTTACATGGGATGTGCGAGAGAGGACAGCAGAGACCATACGGGGTAGGAGGCTGGTAGCCACACAAATGCTTCTGGTTACTTGGGGTGTGTTTGTGCTGAAGGTTATTGTTTCCTGTGCCCCTGCAGATCGGAGAGGAACGTGCCACCGCCATTGCTCTGATGAGGAAATTCATTGCATATCAGTTCACAGACGCAGTAAGTGTTGTTGGGATCCCCCTCTCCAATTGTGTTCCTTTTCTTTTTGGTCTAAAAAACACAAAACTGGGTTACATCTGTATATTTGGTGCTACCTCTGCATTCAGACCACTCTATTCTTCTTCTCCTCTGTTTTATACCCTCCAGTTCTTCTAAAAGCCACTTTCAGTCTGCTTTTTTTTCTACTTCTTCCTACAGCCCCTTCAGATAAAGTCTGTAGTCTCACCAGAGCATGTCAAGGGTTATATCTACGTTGAAGCCTACAAACAAACTCATGTCAAACAAGCCATTGAAGGGGTGGGCAACCTGCGAATGGGCTTCTGGAACCAGCAGATGGTACCCATCAAAGAAATGACTGATGTCCTAAAGGTGGTGAAAGAGGTCACGAATCTGAAGCCTAAATCATGGGTCCGGCTCAAGAGGGGAATATACAAGGATGATATTGCCCAGGTAATCAGGTGTAAGGTCTGTATTGGAGGGGAGGCTGGCATTCATTCTCCACTCCAGGTTGAAGCAGGCTATAAGTCAGCAATGGCATGTCCTTGAGCATCTTCAATGTGTCTAAGTAGTAGGAACACGGGTGAAGTTAAGTATCTGGGTTTACTATACTCGTGGGGCAGCTATCAGAGGATGGCAGGAAATGAAAATCTAACTTCTCGTATGTGTATAAATATGTGTAGATGTAAATGTAATTTCTCTAACGTCCTAAGTGGATGCTGGGGACTCCGTCAGGACCATGGGGTTTAGCGGCTCCGCAGGAGACAGGGCACAATAATAAAAGCTTTAGGATCAGGTGGTGTGCACTGGCTCCTCCCCCTATGACCCTCCTCCAAGCCTCAGTTAGATTTTTGTGCCCGGCCGAGAAGGGTGCAATCTAGGTGGCTCTCCTGAGCTGCTTAGAATAAAAGTTTAAGTTAGGTTTTTTATTTTCAGTGAGTCCTGCTGGCAACAGGCTCACTGCTACGAGGGACTTAGGGGAGAGAAGTAAACTCACCTGCGTGCAGGATGGATTTGCTTCTTAGGCTACTGGACACCATTAGCTCCAGAGGGAGTCAGAACACAGGTCTCACCCTGGGGTTCGTCCCGGAGCCGTGCCGCCGACCCCCCTTGCAGATGCCGAAGTTGAAGAGGTCCAGAGGTCCAGAAACAGGCGGCAGAAGACTTTCAGTCTTCATAAGGTAGCGCACAGCACTGCAGCTGTGCGCCATTGTTGTCAGCACACTTCATACCAGCGGTCACTGAGGGTGCAGGGCGCTGGGGGGGGCGCCCTGGGCAGCAATGTATTATACCTTTTTTATGGCTAAAATACATCACATATAGCCCTTGAGGCTATATGGATGTATTTAACCCCTGCCAGATCTCACAAACTCCGGGAGAAGAGCCCGCCGTTTTAGGGGGCGGGGCCTATTCTCCTCAGCACACGGCGCCATTTTCCTGCTCAGCTCTGCTGTGAGGAAGGCTCCCAGGCTCTCCCCTGCACTGCACTACAGAAACAGGGTTAAAACAGAGAGGGGGGGCACTTATTTGGCGATATGATTACATATGTGAAAATGCTATAAGGGAAAACACTTGTATAAGGGGTTGTCCCTGTATAATTATAGCGTTTTTGGTGTGTGCTGGCAAACTCTCCCTCTGTCTCCCCAAAGGGCTAGTGGGGTCCTGTCCTCTATCAGAGCATTCCCTGTGTGTGTGCTGTGTGTCGGTACGTGTGTGTCGACATGTAGGAGGACGATGTTGGTGAGGAGGCGGAGCAAATTGCCTGTATTGGTGATGTCACTCTCTAGGGAGTCGACACCGGAATGGATGGCTTATTTAGGAATTACGTGATAATGTCAACACGATGCAAGGTCGGTTGACGACATGAGACGGCCGGCAAACAAATTAGTACCTGTCCAGGCGTCTCAGACACCGTCAGGGGCTTGTTAAAACGCCCATTTACCTCAGTTGGTCGACACAGACACGGACACTGACTTCAGTGTCGACGGTGAAGAAACAAACGTATTTTCCTTTAGGGCCACACGTTACATGTTAAGGGCAATGAAGGAGGTGTTACATATTTCTGATACTACAAGTACCACAAATAAGGGTATTATGTAGGGTGGGAATAATCTACTTGTAGTTTTTCCTGAATCAGATAAATTAAAGTGTGTGATGATACGTGGGTTTCCTCCGATAGAAAATTATTGGAGGTATACCCTTTCCCGCCAGAAGTGAGGGCGAGTTGGGAAACACACCTTAGGGTGGATAAGGCGCTCACACGCTTATAAAAACAAGTGGCGTTACCGTCTCCAGATACGGCCGCCCTCAAAGAGCCAGCTGATAGGAAGCTGAAAAATATCCTAAAAAGTATATACACACATACTGGTGTTATACTACGACCAGCAATCGTCTCAGCCTGGATGTGCAGCGCTGGGGGGGCTTGGTCGGATTTCCTGACTGAAAATATTGATACCCTTGACAGGAACAATATTTTATTGACTATAGAGCATTTTAAGGATGCATTTCTATATATGCGAGATGCGCAGAGGGATATTTGCATTCTGGCATCAAGAGTAGATGTGATGTCCATATCTGCCAGACGATGTTTATAGACACGACAGTGGTCAGGTGATGCAGATTCCAGACGGCACATGGAAGTATTGCCGTATAAAGGGGCGGTCCATCGGACCTGGTGGCCATGGCAACAGCTGGAAAATCCACTTTTGTTACCCCAAGTCACATCTCAGCAGAAAAGGACACAGTCTTTTCAGTCTCAGTCCTTTCGTACCCATAAAGGCAGGCGGGCAAAAGGCCAGTCATATCTGCCCAGGGTTAGAGGAAAGGGAAGAAGACTGCAGCAGGCAGCCCATTCCCAGGAACAGAAGTCCTCCACAGCTTCTGCCAAGTCCGCAGCATGACGCTGGGGCCATACAAGCGGACTCAGGTGCGGTGGGGGGTCATCTCAAGAGTTTCAGCACGCAGTGGGCTCACTCGCAAGTGGACTCCTGGATCCTACACGTAGTATCCCAGGTGTACATTGGAAATTCGAGACGTCTTCCCCTCACAAGTTCCTGAAGTCTGCTTTACCAACGTCTCCCTCCGACAGGGAGGCAGTATTGGAAAAAAATTCACAGGCTGTATTCCCAGCAGGTGATAATCAAAGTACCCCTCCTACAACAAGGGAAGGGGTATTATTCCACACTATATTGTGGTACTGAAGCCAAACGGCTCGGTGAGATCTAAAAGATTTGAACAATTACATACAAGGGTTCAAATCAAGATGGAGTCGCTCAGAGCAGTGATAGCGAACCAGGACGATATGGTGTCACTGGATATCAGGGACGCTTACCTACATGTCCAAATTTTGCCCTTCTCACCAAGGGTATCTCAGGTTCGTGGTACAGAACTGTCACTATCAGTTCAGACGCTGCCGTTTGGATTGTCCACGGCACCCCGGGTCTTTACCATGGTAATGGCCGAAATGATGATTCTTCCTAAAAGAAATATGGACGCTTTCCTGATAAGGGCAAGGTCCAGAGAACAGTTGGCGGTCGGAGTAGCACTATCTCAAGTAGTTCTACGACAGCACGAGTGGATTCTAAATATTCCAAAATCGCAGCTTTTTCCGACGACACGTCTAATGTTCCTAGGAATGATTCTGGACACAGTCCAGAAAAGGATATTTTCTCCCGGAGAAGAAGACCAGGGAGTTATCCGAGCTAGTCAGGAACCTCCTAAAACCAGGAAAAGTATCAGTGCATCATTGCACAAAGGTCCTGTGAAAAATGGTGGTTTCTTACAAAGCGATCCCATTCGGTAGATTTCACGCAAGAACCTTTCAGTGGAATCTGCTGGGAAAATGGTCCGGATCGCATCTTCAGATGCATCAGCGGATAACCCTGTCTCCAAGGACAAGGGTGTTTTCTTCTGCGGTGGCTGCAGAGTGCTCATCTATGAAAGGGCCGCAGATTCGACATTCAGGACTGGGTCCTGGTGACCACGGATGCCAGCCTGAGTGGCTGGGGAGCAGTCACACAAGGAAAAAATTTCCAGGGAGTGTGATCAAGTCTGGAGACTTCTCTCCACATAAATATACTGGAGCTAAGGGCAATTTACAAGGCTCTAAGCTTAGCAAGACCTCTGCTTCAAGGTCAGCCGGTATTGATCCAGTGGGACAACATCACGGCAGTCGCCCACGTAAACAGACAGGGCGGCACATGAAGCAGGAGGGAAATGGCAGAAACTGCAAGGATTCTTCGCTGGGCGAAAAATCATGTGATAACACTCTCAGCAGTGTTAATTCCGGGAGTGGAAAACTGGGAAGCAAACTTCCTCAGCAGGCATAACCTCCACCCGGGAGAGTGGGGACTTCAGCGGGAAGTCTTCCACATGATTGTAAACCGTTGGGAAAAACCAAAGGTGGACATGATGGCGTCCCGCCTGAACAAAAAACTAGACAAATATTGCGCCAGGTCAAGGGACCCTCAGGCAATAGCGGTGGACGCTCTGGTAACACTGTGGGTGTACCAGTCAGGGTATGTGTTCCCTCCTATGCATCTCATACCAAAAGTACTGAGAATCATAAGAAGGAGATGAGTAAGAACGATACTCGTGGTTCCGGATGGGTCAAGAAGGACTTGGTACCCGGAACTTCAAGAGATGCTCACGGAAGAACCGTGGCCTCTACCTTTAAGAAAGGACCTGCTCCAGCAGGGGCCTTGTCTGTTCCAAGACTTACCGCGGCTGCGTTTGACGGCATGGCAGTTGAACGCCGGATCCTGAAAGGGCATTCCAGATGAAGTCATCCCTACCCTGGTCGAAGCCAGGAAGGATGTAACCGCAAAACATTTTCACCGCATTTGGCGAAAATATGTTGCGTGGTGTGAGGCCAAGAAGGTCCCTACAGAGGAATTCCAACTGGGTCGTTTCCTACATTTCCTGAAAACAGGACTGTCTATGGGCCTAAAATTAGGGTCCATTAAGGTTCAAATTTCGACCCTGTCAAATTTCTTCCAGAAAGAACTGGCTTCAGTGCCTGAAGTTCAGACGTTTGTAAAAGGGGTACTGCATATACAGCCTCCTTTTGTGCCCCCAGTGGCACCTTGGGATCTCAATGTTGTTTTGAGTTTCCTAAAGTCACATTGGTTTGATCCACTCACCACTGTGGAATTAAAATATTTCACATGGAAGGTGAAGATTCTATTAGCCCTGGCTTCAGCCAGGCGTGTGTCAGAATGGGCGGCTTTATCATATAAAAGCCCTTACTTAATTTTTCATTCTGACAGGGCAGAATTGAGGACTCGTCCTCAATTTCTCCTTAAGGTGTTTTCTGTTTTTCACATGAACCAACCTATTGTGGTACCTGCGGCTACTAGGGACTTGGAGGACTCCAAGTTACTTGACGTTGTCAGGGCCCTGAAAATAAATGTTTCCAGGACGACTGGAGTCAGAAAATCTGACTCGCTGTTTAGCCTGTATGCACCCAACAAGATGGGTGTTCCTGCTTCTAAGCAGACGATTGCTCGCTGGATTTGTAGTACAATTCAGCTTGCACATTCTGTGGCAGGCTTGCCACAGCCAAAATCAGTAAAAACCCATTCCACAAGGAAGTGGGCTCATCTTGGGCGGCTGCCCGAGGGGTCTCGGCTTTACAACTTTGCCGAGCTGCTACTTGGTCAGGGGCACACCCTGACTGAGGAGGACCTGGAGTTCTCTCATTCGGTGCTGCAGAGTCATCCGCACTCTCCCGCCCGTTTGGGAGCTTTGGTATAATCCCCATGGTCCTGACGGAGTCCCCAGCATCCACTTAGGACGTTAGAGAAAATAAGAATTTACTTACCGATAATTCTATTTCTCGTAGTCCGTAGTGGATGCTGGGCGCCAATCCCAAGTGCGGATTGTCTGCAATACTTGTACATAGTTATTGTTACAAAAATCGGGTTATTCTTGTTGTGAGCCATCTTTTCAGAGGCTCCTTCGTTGTTATCATACTGTTAACTGGGTTCAGATCACAGGTTGTACGGTGTGATTGGTGTGGCTGGTATGAGTCTTACCCGGGATTCAATATCCTTCCTTATTATGCACGCTCGTCCGGGCACAGTATCCTAACTGAGGCTTGGAGGAGGGTCATAGGGGGAGGAGCCAGTGCACACCACCTGATCCTAAAGCTTTTATTATTGTGCCCTGTCTCCTGCGGAGCCGCTAAACCCCATGGTCCTGACGGAGTCCCCAGCATCCACTACGGACTACGAGAAATAGAATTATCGGTAAGTAAATTCTTATTTTCTTATTGGGGGACACTGCTACAATGGTGTATAAACATCTTTAAAGTGGTCTACACAAATTCAAAAGCTCATCAGTTTAGCCTAAGAACCCAAGGAGTTTGGGTGTTCTGGTGCTGGACTGTCTATAAAAGCTAACTTTAAGATTTATTTTCTTTTACTCTTATTTCATTGGGGCATCTTCTGAGGTGTGTGTGTGTGTGTGTGTGTGTGTGTGTGTGTGTGTGTGTAGCACTGTGTTTGAGGTGTGCAGGAGACGGTAGAGCTTGGAATGCTCCCTCTTCCTAAACCACCCCAACTCTGCAACCCCATCCCATCCTCTCTCACTACTGTTCACAATTCTCTTCCCTCCTCCTTTCCTCTTCCCTTCAATCCCCTTTTTCTTTCCCCTTCCCCTTCCCTTTCCTTCATCCAGCCTTTCCCACTTAATCCACCCATCCTCTCTCCTTCTTCTCAAATCTCCATTTCCAGTCTGTCTCCAATAACCTCCCTCCATCCTGTCTCCAATGCCAACCATCCTCTCGCCTCCATCTCTAATCCTACATCCTTTCTCATCCCCCATCCTACCCCCCCAATCGCCCATTCTCTTCTCCTCAGTCCCCCATTCCCCTACTCCTTATGAAACCCCCCTTCCTTCCTACACCCTCAATCACCCCCATACTCTTTTCTCGACAATCCCACATCCTCTCTCCTATACATCTTATCCCCCTCAATCCCCCACCCTCTACTCTCTATCAAATCCCTCTTCCACCCCCTCATTTCCTATCCACCCTCAATCCCCCCCATCCTCTCTTCAATCCCAACTATCCTCTTTCTCCCTTATTTCCCCTCAATCCCCCATCCTCTCCTCCCTATCAAATCCCCATACCTCCCCCATCCTCCATCTCCTCCCTCTCCCATCCTACTTCCTCTCTCCTCCTCAATCTAGCACCCCCTCTGCTCCGTCCTCTCTCTCCCAACCCCCCCCCCCCCCCCAACACTCTCTCACTCTGGTTGATTTCATTTTCTGAATGTTTCAGTCTGTGGAATGTGTTTCTGCACCTTACTTTTGATCTAGTTACACTCTCCTTTGGGATTTAGCAAATGTACTGATGAGATGTTGCTGTGGTGCTATAGAAAATGGGAAAATCTTCTCATTTTGTATCGTTTTTAACGCTTAAACACCCAGCTGCTTTATCTTCCTCTGTACACATGTTAACAGTGCCCCCCTCCCCCCCCCCCCTCCCCTCCCCTCCAAAGAAAATCAGAGAGCATGAATTTAATACAAGTACAAAAAAAACTTTTTCTATGTATTTTTTATTATGTGTAAAGCTGATAGTGACCTGTTCCTCCCAAGGTGGATTATGTAGAGCCCAGCCAGAATACAATCTCTCTGAAAATGATTCCCAGAATTGACTATGATCGGATCAAGGCACGCATGAGTCTGGTATGTAGGTGACCTGATGATCATTACTGCTCCTGGTCTGACTGTCCATACTTTATGCATCGCTTGCCACTTGGTTTTGAAACTTCCTTTTCTGTGCGCTGCGGATTATTATTAGCTCTGTATAAGGTAATACCAAGAACATTGTGATCTAATGTAGTGAAATCACCTGACATGATCCAAATACTTGTTTCTGGCAAAAGCCTATTAAACATTACAATTAAACAGTCACACACCCCTGCTCACTCCTAAAGTCTCTGCCTAGTTCTGTGTCATACAACTCGTTAAGCCAAGTGATGCACTGTACCCTCTCCTGCTCTTATTGGTTATTCCTGTCCGTATTGTCTGACTTCCTCCAGCTGTCTGCCACACTACCACCAGCATTGTCTGGCTTCCCCCAGCTGCCTCATTCCCCCCCACACCACCACCAGCATTGTCTGGCTTCCACCAGCTGTCTCCCACACCACCACCAGCATTGTATGGCTTCCCCCCCTTCCCCCCCCCATCTGCCTCACACCCCCCACACCATCACCAGCATTGTCTGGCTTCCACCAGCTGTCTCCCACACCACCACCAGCATTGTATGGCTTCCCCCCCCCATCTGCCTCACACCCCCCACACCATCACCAGCATTGTCTGGCTTCCACCAGCTGTCTCCCACACCACCACCAGCATTGTATGGCTTCCCCCCCCCCAATCTGCCTCACACCCCCCACACCATCACCAGCATTGTCTGGCTTCCACCAGCTGTCTCCCACACCACCTGCATTGTCTAGCTTCCCCCAGCTGCCTCACACACCCCACACCACCACCTACATTGTCTAGCTTCCCCCAGCTGCCTAACACACCCCACACCACCACCTACATTGTCTAATTTCCCCCAGCTGCCTCACACACCCCACACTACCACCTGCATTGTCTAGCTTCCCCCAGCTGCCTCACACACCACACACCACCACCTGCATTGTCTAGCTCCCCCCCCCCAATCTGCTTCTCACACCCCACACCACCACCAGCATTGTCTGGCTTCCCCCAGCTGCCTCACACACCCCACACCACCATCAGCATTGTCTGGCTTCCCCCAGCTGCCTCACCCCCCCCCCCCCCCCCCCCACCAGCATTGTCTAGCTTCCCCCAAGCGGCCTCTCACACCCCACACCAGCATTGTCTGGCTTCCCCCAGCTGCCTCAAACACCCCACACCACCACCAGCATTGTCTAGCTTCCCCCCAATCTGCCTCTCACACCCCACACCATCACCAGCGTTGTCTGGCTTTCCCCAGCTGCCTCTCACACTCCACACCATCACCAGCATTGTCTGGCTACCCATATGCTACCTCACACACCCCACACCACCACCAGCATTGCCTGGCTTCCCCCAGCTACCTCACACACCCCACACCATCACCAGCATTGTGTGGCTACTCCCATCTGCCTCACACACTTCACAACACCACCAGCATTGTCTGGCTTCCCCCCAATCTGCCTCTCACACCCCACACCATCACCAGCATTGTGTGGATTCTCCCATCTGCCTCACACACCTCACACCACCAATAAGCTAATGCCTCCAATTTTACGTTTTTCTTTATTGCTTTCTCACACAATATAGAAAGATTGGTATGCTAAGAGGAAGAGGTTCCGTAGACCTCCACAGAGATTGTTTGATCCGGAGAAGATCAGGTAAGAGCGTAGTGTGCTGTAAAGCAACATATGGTAATCATAGAGCAGGTAAATGTGTAATTTGCTGCTGTTCTTCTATTACTGATCAGTCGCCTCCCTCTGCACAGGTCCTTGGAGGGAGATGTCTCCTCAGATGGAGACTTCCTCATTTTCGAGGGGAATCGTTACAGTCGTAAAGGTTTTCTCTTCAAGATCTTTGCCATGTCTGCTGTGGTAAGCCAGCCCCTCTGTGTGCGATAGGATGCCTCTGCCCATAGTGACATAACCCCAATCTAAGCCTACTCCCACGTCATTCACAAATTAATGTTTTTAAAATCTTTGTAGTGGGGTATATGTCACGCTGGTTCCCCCTTTAATCTCTGTATGTAATCATTAAATGTGTTGTATATACAGAGGCAGAACCCAGCTCTCTTCCCCACAGATCACAGAAGGGGTGAAGCCAACGCTGTCTGAGTTAGAGAAGTTTGAAGATCAGCCAGAAGGGGTTGACCTGGAGGTGGTAACAGAGTCAACAGGTAATGCACTCCAGATCTTTCATGTACTTCGTCTCAGAAGGCAGGATCACTGCAGAAATGGTAGACGTGTTGTAAATATAGATTTACACAGACTCCTAATCAGAGTAGCCCGCTTCCAGAGAAACTCTTGCAAGGTACCAGTTTACTGCACGATTCTCCAGCTGGAGTCTGAAGTTTTTCATAAATACCCTACATCTGCAGACTCTCCCTTTTATGTGAAGATAGCAACTCTGAGCTTTTTCCCAGTGTTGTGGCAATACATGTACCAAACATTCCCTGTCTTCCAAAAACTGCTGGGACTTGTAGCTCCACAACACTTTCCTGCTATCCACCTTAAAGGAATATAATGCTGGGTGGTACACACTTGGCGATAAATCTGCCTTTTGAGTGAATGGTCGATACGTAGCGGGGGGTGTACACCCGATACGTCCGTGAAAGACGTTGTTCACAGACATATCGTGTCTGCTCCACAGCACAGCGGATGGACGATATCTGATGATATGTCGGGCATCTGTCTGTGTTACTGGGTGGTCCGATGACCACCCGAACACTTGCTGCAGGACTTGGGTCAAGACGACCCATCAAGTGGACGATTGCTAAGTGTATATGCTTACCTGCATTAGCCGCTGTGTCAGATACGCTGACGAGGTGTGTACCCAGCCTAACTGTTTTGTGCTTTCGGACGTCAATGTGTCTGTTATTTCTGTGTCTGTTAATGCCTAATGACCACAGCACTGGTAATATGACTGTTACACAGGAAAAGAACGTGAGCACAGCCTGCAGCCCGGAGACAATGTGGAAGTGTGCGAGGGGGAGTTGATAAACCTGCAGGGTAAAATCCTCAGTGTGGACGGGAACAAGATCACTCTCCTGCCCAAACATGAGGACCTCAAAGTGAGTTTATCCTTGATACATTATTCTGATTCATTACTATTTATAACATTGCTTTAATGATATGATATTTTATATATATATATATATATATATATATATATATAAAACTAGGCTGGGTGCCCTCCGTAGTGGAATAGGTATTCGGACAAAATAACACAGCGTCACTCCAGGTCTTAAAATGGTGCAATCTTCAAAAAGTGTATTAAAAAAAAATCAATCACATATCCAACGTTTCGAGGTGATTGTTTTTTTTTTCATATACAATTTTTGAAGATTGCACCATATTAAGACCTGGAGTGATATATATTTTTTTTTTAACTGTGCTCTGGTGAAAAAGTTTGAGCCCATAATGAACTTAAATATGAAGATATGAGGTCATATTGAAAAATATGTAAAAGGATCCTAGTTTGCCAGAGGGACGGGATGCCGGGCAATCTCCAGAAGTTTTTTTTAAAGCGGCAATCATTTACAAGGTAAAACCAACCTGATTTTCTCTATCGTCCTAGTGGATGCTGGGGTTCCTGAAAGGACCATGGGGAATAGCGGCTCCGCAGGAGACAGGGCACAAAAAGTAAAGCTTTAGGATCAGGTGGTGTGCACTGGCTCCTCCCCCTATGACCCTCCTCCAAGCCAGTTAGATTTTGTGCCCGGCCGAGAAGGGTGCAATTCTAGGTGGCTCTCATAAAGAGCTGCTTAGAGAGTTTAGCTTAGGTTTTTTATTTTACAGTGATTCCTGCTGGCAACAGGATCACTGCAACGAGGGACAGAGGGGAGAAGAAGTGAACTCACCTGCGTGCAGGATGGATTGGCTTCTTGGCTACTGGACATGAAGCTCCAGAGGGACGATCACAGGTACAGCCTGGATGGTCACCGGAGCCACGCCGCCGGCCCCCTCACAGATGCTGAAGCAAGAAGAGGTCCAGAATCGGCGGCTGAAGACTCCTGCAGTCTTCTTAAGGTAGCGCACAGCACTGCAGCTGTGCGCCATTTTCCTCTCAGCACACTTCACACGGCAGTCACTGAGGGTGCAGGGCGCTGGGGGGGGGCGCCCTGGGAGGCAAATGAAAACCTTTAAAAAGGCTAAAAATACCTCACATATAGCCCCAGAGGCTATATGGAGATATTTACCCCTGCCTAAATGTACTAAATAGCGGGAGACGAGCCCGCCGGAAAAGGGGCGGGGCCTATCTCCTCAGCACACGGCGCCATTTTCTGTCACAGCTCCGCTGGTCAGGAAGGCTCCCAGGTCTCTCCCCTGCACTACAGAAACAGGGTATAACAGAGAGGGGGGGCAAAATAAATGGCTATATATATATTAATATAAAAGCAGCTATAAGGGAGCACTTAATCATAAGGCTATCCCTGTCATATATAGCGCTTTTTGGTGTGTGCTGGCAGACTCTCCCTCTGTCTCCCCAAAGGGCTAGTGGGTCCTGTCTTCGTATAGAGCATTCCCTGTGTGTCTGCTGTGTGTCGGTACGTGTGTGTCGACATGTATGAGGACGATATTGGCGTGGAGGCGGAGCAATTGCCTGTAATGGTGATGTCACTCTCTAGGGAGTCGACACCGGAATGGATGGCTTATTTAGGAAATTACGTGATAATGTCAACACGCTGCAAAGTCGGTTGACGACATGAGACGGCCGACAAACAATTAGTACGGTCCAGACGTCTCAAAAACACCGTCAAGGGTTTTTTAAAACGCCCGTTTACTTTAGTCGGTCGACACAGACACAGACAGGGACACTGAATCCAGTGTCGACGGTGAATAAACAAACGTATTCCTTATTAGGGCCACACGTTAAAGGCAATGAAGGAGGTGTTACGTATTTCTGATACTACAAGTACCACAAAAGAGGGTATTATGTGGGATGTGAAAAAACTACCATAGTTTTTCCTGAATCAGATAAATTAAATAAAGTGTGTGATGATGCGTGGGTTCCCCCCGATAGAAAATTATGGGCGGTATACCCTTTCCCGCCAGAAGTTAGGGCGCGTTGGGAAACACCCCTTAAGGTGGATAAGGCGCTCACACGCTTATCAAAACAAGTGGCGGTACCGTCTATAGATAGGGCCGTCCTCAAGGACCAGCTGACAAGGCTGGAAAATATAATAAAAAGTATATACACACATACTGGTGTTATACTGCGGCCAGCGATCGCCTCAGCCTGGATGTGCAGAGCTAGGGTGGCTTGGTCGGATTCCCTGACTAAAAATATTGATACCCTTGACAGGGACAGTATTTTATTGACTATAGAGCATTTCTATATATGCGAGATGCACAGAGGGATATTTGCACTCTGGCATCATGAATAAACGCGATGTCCATAACTGCCAGAAGATGTTATGGACACGACAGTGGTCAGGTGATGCAGATTCCAAACGGCACAGTATGGCCGTATAAAGGAAGAGGACTTGTTTGGGGTCGGTCCATCGGACCTGGTGGTCACGGCAACTGCTGGAAAATCCACCGTTTTTTACCCTAAGTCACATCTCTGCAGAAAAAGACACCGTCTTTTCAGCCTCAGTCCTCTCGTCCCTATAAGATCATATCTGCCCAGGGATAGAGGAAAGGGAAGAAGACTGCAGCAGGCAGCCCATTCCCAGGAACAGAAGCGTTCCACCGCGTCTGACAAGTTCTCAGCATGGCGCTGAGACCGTACAGGACCCCTGGATCCTACAAGTAGTATCCCGGGGGTACAGATGGGAATGTCGAGACGTTTCCCCTTCGCAGGCTCCTGAAGTCTGCTTTACCAAGTCTCCCTCCGACAAGGAGGTAGTATGGGAAAAAATTCACAAGCTGTATTCCCAGCAGGTGATAATTAAATTACCCCTCCTACTACAGAAAAGGGGTATTATTCCACACTATATTGTGGTACTGAAGCCAGAAGGCTAGGTGAGACTTATTCTAAAAAATTTTTTTTGAACACTTACAAAGGTTCAAATTAAGATGAAGTCACTCAGAGCAGTGATAACGAACCAGGAAGAAGGGGACTATATAGTGTCCCGGGACATCAGGGATGCTTACCTCTATGTCCCAAATTTGCCCTTCTCACTAAGGGTACCTCAGGTTCGTGGTGCAGAACTGTCACTATCGGTTTCAGACGCTGCCGTTTGGATTGTCCACGGCACCCCGGGGTCTTTACCAAGGTAATGGCCGAAATGATGATTCTTCTTCGAAGAAAAGGCGTCTTAATTATCCCTTACTTGGACGATCTCCTGATAGGGGCATAGTCCAGGGAACAGTTGGAGGTCGGAGTAGCACTATCTCGGATACTGCTACAATCAGCACGGGTGGATTCTAAATATTCCAAAATCGCAGCTGATCCCGACGACACGTCTGCTGTGCCTAGGGATGATTCTGGACACAGTCCAGAAAAAGGTGTTTCTCCCGGAAGAGAAAGCCAGGGAGTTATCCGAGCAAGTCAGGAACCTCCTAAAAACAGTGCATCATTGCACAAGGGTCCTGGTAAAAATGGTGGCTTCCTACGAAGCAATTCCATTCGGCAGATTTCACGTAAGAACTTTTCAGTGGGATCTGCTGGACAAATGGTCCGGATCGCATCTTCAGATGCATCGGCGGATAACCCAATATCCAAGGACAAGGGTGTCTCTCCTGTGGTGGTTATAGAGTGCTCATCTTCTAGAGGGCCGCAGATTCGGCATTCAGGATTGGATGCTGGTAACCACGGAGCCCAGCCTGAGAGGCTGGGGAGCAGTCACACAAGGGAAAAATTTCCAGGGAGTGTGATCAAGTATGGAGACTTTTCTCCACATAAATATACTGGAGCTAAGGGTAAATTTATAATGCTCTAAGCTTAGCAAGACCTCTGCTTCAAGGTCAGCCGGTATTGATCCAGTGGGAAAAACATCACGGCAGTCGCCCACGTAAACAGACAGGGCGACACAAGAAGCAGGAGGGCAATGGCAGAAACTGCAAGGACTTTTCGCTGGGCGGAAAATCATGTGATAACACTGTCAGCAGTTTTTCATCCCGGGAATGGAAACTGGGAAGCAGACTTCCTCAGCACGACCTCCACCCGGGAGAGTGGAAACTTCATTGAGAAGTTTTTTCCACATGATTGTAAACCGTTGGGAAATACCAAAGGTGGACATGATGGCGTCCCGTCTGAACAAAAAACGGGACAGGTATTGCGCCAGGTCAAGAGACTCTCAGGCAATAGATGTGGACGTTCTGGTAACACCGTGGGTGTACCAGTCGGTGTATGTGTTCCCTCCTCTGCTTCTCATACCTAAGGTGCTGAGAATTATAAGACGTAGAGGAGTAAGAACTATACTCATGGCTCCGGATTGGCCAAGAAGGACTTGGTACCCGGAACTTCAAGAGATGCTTACAGAGGTCTTATGGCCTCTGCCGCTAAGAAGGGACTTGCTTCAGCAAGTACCATGTCTGTTCCAAGACTTACCGCAGCTGCGTTTGTCGGCATGGCGATGGAAAGCCGGATCCTAAGGGAAAAAAGGCATTCCGGAAGAGGTCATTCCTACCCTGGTCAAAGCCAGAAAGGAGGTGACCGCACAACATTATCACCACGTGTGGCGAAAATATGTTGCGTGGTGTGAGGCCAGGAAGGCCCCACAAAGAAATTTCAACTCGGTCGTTTCCTGCATTTCCTGCAAACAGGAGTGTCTATGGGCCTCAAATTGGGGTCCATTAAGGTTCAAATTCGGCCCTGTAAATTTTCCTCCAGAAAGAATTGGCTTCAGTTCCTGAAGTCCAGAAGTTTGTCAAGGGAGTATTGCATATACAAACCCCTTTTTTGTGCCTCCAGTGGCACTGTGGGATCTCAACGTTGTTCTGGGATTCCTCAAATCACATTGGTTTAAAACCAGTCAAATATGTGGATTTGAAGCATCTCACATAAAAAGTGACCATGCTCTTGGCCCTGGCTTGGACCAGGCGAGTGTCAAATTGGTGGTTTTTTCTCAAAAAAGCCCATATCTGTTTGTCCATTCGGACAGGGCAGAGCTGCGGACTCGTCCCCAGTTCTCTCCCTAAGGTGGTGTCAGTGTTTCACCTGAACCAGCTTATTGTGGTGCCTTGCACCTACTAGGGACTTGGAGGACTCCAAGTTGCTAGAAGTTGTCAGGGCCCTGAAAATATGTTCCAGGACAGCTGGAGTCAGAAAATCTGACTCGCTGTTTATACTGTATGCACCCAACAAGTTGGGTGCGCCTGCTTCTAAGCAGTCGATTGCTCGTTGGTTTTGTAACACAATTCAACTTGCACATTCTGAGGCAGGCCTGCCACAGTCTAAATCGGTTAAGGCCCATTCCACAAGGAAGGTGGGCTCATCTTGGGCGGCTGCCCGAGAGGTCTCGGCATTACAACTCTGCCGAGCAGATACGTGGTCAGGGGAGAACACGTTTGTAAAATTCTACAAATTTGATATCCTGGCAAAAGAGGACCTGGAGTTCTCTCATTCGGTGCTGCAGAGTCATCCGCACTCTCCCGCCCGTTTGGGAGCTTTGGTATAATCCCCATGGTCCTTTCAGGAACCCCAGCATCCACTAGGACGATAGAGAAAATAAGAATTTACTTACCGATAATTCTATTTCTCGGAGTCCGTAGTGGATGCTGGGCGCCCATCCCAAGTGCGGATTATCTGCAATACTTGTACATAGTTACAAAAATCGGGTTATTATTGTTGTGAGCCATCTTTTCAGAGGCTCCGCTGTTATCATACTGTTAACTGGGTTTAGATCACAAGTTGTACGGTGTGATTGGTGTGGCTGGTATGAGTCTTACCCGGGATTCAAAATTCCTCCCTTATTGTGTACGCTCGTCCGGGCACAGTACCTAACTGGCTTGGAGGAGGGTCATAGGGGGAGGAGCCAGTGCACACCACCTGATCCTAAAGCTTTACTTTTTGTGCCCTGTCTCCTGCGGAGCCGCTATTCCCCATGGTCCTTTCAGGAACCCCAGCATCCACTACGGACTCCGAGAAATAGAATTATCGGTAAGTAAATTCTTATTTTTCCCTAGAGCTATTTAAGAGAACAACTGCATCTGTTATAGATAGATATCTGGTCAAATGGTCGACAGTGACCATGTCGAAATTCAGAAGGTCGGCACTGCAACGTCGACATCAGAAAGTCAGCATGGCTCAAATGTCACCATGCGAAATGACAAAATTTTCTTGCACTAGGGGGAGAAATTCTCTGCCTGCTGCAGCATCAGAGGTCCAATGCCAAAAGCGACTTTAACAGCACCGCCACCAGGGGGCGTTTTGTCGACAGTTCATCATGTCATACCACACTCTCTGACACCTATTGTAGGACATTGACGCACAATGTCAACATTTCTAAGCTGTCCCTAATGGAGGGTACGTAACAAGGTTGCTGTAGTCAGCACCTACTGTCCTATATGGACATCAATGAATGCAACAGTATTTGTGCTGTGACACCCAATCCACCAATGTGGTGTATGCGCCCTTACAGGTTCAGGAACAGAAAGTCCTGCCCCCAAAGTAAGCCTGGTGAAATGAATCCACCTGGCAATAGACTTTGGAAGCTGGTCAGCTTCTCTTGTGATCATCAGTAAGAATCAATAATCCTCAATACCCTGACAACACCCAGAAAATGGAAAGGGTCCTCTTCATCTGAAGATGTACTTGGGTCCAAGATCAGGATAACAATGCTACACCAAATCTAATGATTCGAATACAGGGTGCTGCAATGTTGTAAATGCAGTTGGGATTCCCAATGCAAAAACAGCAACCAGTCCGGGCAAAAAGTACATGTAAGAAGTCAATCGCTTCGCGCAAAGTGGTAGAACTTCCAAACCCTGTGGTAATCCAGGTTCTTCAGCTTCAATCGTGCTTCAGCCATGGTCTAAACCACACGTTGGGCTCCATACTCAGAATGCTTGTGTGTAGCCCTTTAAAAAATAAATAAATAAATGCTCATGAGGAGATACAGGAGGATAACTGTTCCCTGAGGACTACATTAAATATATATATATATATATATATATATATATATATATAATAGTTACCTAATGCCTGTGTAAATATATGAAATATATACTATTTACCTAATGCCTGTGTAAATATATGAAATATATTCAAATTGGTTAATGTAACACTTGTAGTGTGTATATAATAGAGGGTTGATGGTGGTGAACAGGGACATTAAACAGTAACGCTTTTAATGGGTAATGTGGCACATTGGCACGAACAGGACTAGAGAGACTCTTCCAGAAGCCCTCGTGCCGACTAGGGGGTGCCCGGATTGAGAGAGCCGTAGAGGGGAGCGCGAGGGGGAAGCGGGAAGGAGAGCCGCGAGGACGGAGGAACTCTGAGGAGTCACTGTGAGGCGGAGGTGCGGGACCCTTGTCGCTGTATAGTACGGCCACGGAGACCTCTGGTACGCCCATCCAAGTTGAGAGAGAGTGAAGGGACTTACCCGCGGTAATCTCCGGAGAGCCGGGTAGAGTGAGAGGATCGCGGGCAGCCGAAGCCCGGTAACCAACGCCGGACAGAGGTGACTCCAGCCGTGAGCGGATCTGAGGAAAACTCCAATGGGCAGCGCAGATGGCCTATCCCCGAACACACCCCCTCAGGGACCGGCTAACAGGTGCTCCACCAACCCGATCGATGCAGCGGTGACACAGGAACAGTGAGTGCCTGTGTAAGGGAAAATAGGAGGCGTCTTCAGCCATTTAATAGAAAGTGAGGGGTGTATCTACATAGACTGCATCGCAGAAAGGCCCCCACTGAAGGGGATTTCATTTAGTAAAGAGTACTGCAGTGAAGGGACTTCATCCCAGTATCTCACCAGCAAATTAGCAGTTCTCCTGTCAATGCTATATGAAGAGTCCTAAATAAAAGGGGCTGTTAATTATTGCACGGAACAAAAATCTCCCTTCTTAAAGAGTATAAAGTTGCTTATAAGAAAGTACCTGATATTTATAATAAATAATAATTATAGAAGCAGTATATGGCCTGCCCACCTTTCACCTCCTAATTACCCAGAACTGCCGTTATCTAAAAACGGAAAGGGCAAGTGAATAACAGGATCTGACGACAATAGTGGTTGACAGATCCCCAGTAGCTTTCCATGAAGAAGGTAGTTGGGGGAGACAGATCATAGAGGCATTCTTTATAACTCACTCTGGAAATAGATATCTAATGAGGAATTCCCATTCCTAAATTGTGTGGACCTGTGAGTTATAAATTGCGGAGGATCTTCGAGTCCGATACACAGACTAGAATAGTGAAGGTGGAAAACTCCAACTCCACAGTGATAAAAAGGATCGAACTAGAGGCACACAGGTACCGGTCTCCGGGGACGCCTGTAATTGTAATCTCAATCTGCAGAGATAAGCTCCTTGGGCCCCCCTTCGGCCCTCGATAGGCCACGATCAGTGGAATTTTAGCACCCTACACCAGACTACTGAAGACAGGGTACAACAGAGGGTGTACCTATATTTACCTCTTCTATTTAGTTACAATACTAGCAAAACATTCATCCTGAAGTGACGACTACAGCCGGAGTATCTAAAGTAAATTGGGCCCCAACAGTGCACCAACGTTAACTAAAGGGTATACCCAACAAGTGAAAAAAGAGACTGCAGTGGGACACATAAGGTTAGGGTAGCTTTATTTATAATCTATCTGATAACCCCCGTAATAATAAGTTTGTTTTATTGCATAACAGGTAACAATTTTTCTCTATCGTCCTAGTGGATGCTGGGGTTCCTGAAAGGACCATGGGGAATAGCGGCTCCGCAGGAGACAGGGCACAAAAAGTAAAGCTTTCCGATCAGGTGGTGTGCACTGGCTCCTCCCCCTATGACCCTCCTCCAAGCCTCAGTTAGATTTTTGTGCCCGGCCGAGAAGGGTGCAATCTAGGTGGCTCTCCTAAAGAGCTGCTTAGAGAAAGTTTAGCTTAGGTTTTTTATTTTACAGTGAGTCCTGCTGGCAACAGGATCACTGCAACGAGGGACTTAGGGGAGAAGAAGTGAACTCACCTGCGTGCAGGATGGATTGGCTTCTTGGCTACTGGACATCAGCTCCAGAGGGACGATCACAGGTACAGCCTGGATGGTCACCGGAGCCTCGCCGCCGGCCCCCTTGCAGATGCTGAAACATGAAGAGGTCCAGAATCGGCGGCAGAAGACTCCTCAGTCTTCTAAAGGTAGCGCACAGCACTGCAGCTGTGCGCCATTTTCCTCTCAGCACACTTCACACGGCAGTCACTGAGGGTGCAGGGCGCTGGGAGGGGAGCGCCCTGGGAGGCAAATGAAAACCTATTTGGCTAAAAAATACCTCACATATAGCCTCCGGGGGCTATATGGAGATATTTAACCCCTGCCAGAATACACTAAAGAGCGGGAGACGAGCCCGCCGGAAAAGGGGCGGGGCCTATCTCCACAGCGCCATTTTCCTTACACAGCTCCGCTGGTCAGGACGGCTCCCAGGTCTCTCCCCTGCACTGCACTACAGAAACAGGGTAAAACAAGAGAGGGGGGGCAAAATAGTGGCAAAAATTATATTATAAAAGCAGCTATACAGGGAGCACTTATTATAAGGCTATCCCTGTCATATATAGCGCTTTTGGTGTGTGCTGGCAAACTCTCCCTCTGTCTCCCCAAAGGGCTAGTGGGGTCCTGTCTTCGTTAAGAGCATTCCCTGTGTGTCTGCTGTGTGTCGGTACGTGTGTGTCGACATGTATGAGGACGATATTGGTGTGGAGGCGGAGCAATTGCCAAATATGGGGATGTCACCTCCTAGGGGGTCGACACCAGAATGGATGCCTTTATTTATGGAATTACGGGATAGTGTCAACACGCTAAAGCAGTCGTTTGACGACATGAGACGGCCGGACAATCAGTTAGTGCCTGTCCAGGCGCCTCAAACACCGTCAGGGGCTGTAAAACGCCCTTTGCCTCAGTCGGTCGACACAGACCCAGACACAGGCACTGATTCCAGTGGCGACGGTGACGAATCAACCGTATTTTCCAGTGGGGCCACACGTTATATGATTTTGGCAATGAAGGAGGCGTTACATTTAGCTGATACTACAGGTACCACTAAACAGGGTATTATGTGGGGTGTGAAAAAACTACCTATAGTTTTTCCTGAATCAGAAAAACTAAATGATGTATGTGATGAAGCGTGGGTTGCCCCCGATAAAAAGATGCTAATTTCAAAGAAGTTATTAGCTTTTCTCTATCGTCCTAAGTGGATGCTGGGGTTCCTGAAAGGACCATGGGGAATAGCGGCTCCGCAGGAGACAGGGCACAAAAGTAAAGCTTTTACAGGTCAGGTGGTGTGTACTGGCTCCTCCCCCTATGACCCTCCTCCAGACTCCAGTTAGATTTTTGTGCCCGGACGAGAAGGGTGCAATTCTAGGTGGCTCTCATAAAGAGCTGCTTAGAGAGTTTAGCTTAGGTTTTTTATTTTACAGTGATTCCTGCTGGCAACAGGATCACTGCAACGAGGGACAGAGGGGAGAAGAAGTGAACTCACCTGCGTGCAGGATGGATTGGCTTCTTGGCTACTGGACATGAAGCTCCAGAGGGACGATCACAGGTACAGCCTGGATGGTCACCGGAGCCACGCCGCCGGCCCCCTCACAGATGCTGAAGCAAGAAGAGGTCCAGAATCGGCGGCTGAAGACTCCTGCAGTCTTCTTAAGGTAGCGCACAGCACTGCAGCTGTGCGCCATTTTCCTCTCAGCACACTTCACACGGCAGTCACTGAGGGTGCAGGGCGCTGGGGGGGGGCGCCCTGGGAGGCAAATGAAAACCTTTAAAAAGGCTAAAAATACCTCACATATAGCCCCAGAGGCTATATGGAGATATTTACCCCTGCCTAAATGTACTAAATAGCGGGAGACGAGCCCGCCGAAAAAGGGGCGGGGCCTATCTCCTCAGCACACGGCGCCATTTTCTGTCACAGCTCCGCTGGTCAGGAAGGCTCCCAGGTCTCTCCCCTGCACTACAGAAACAGGGTATAACAGAGAGGGGGGGCAAAATAAATGGCTATATATATATTAATATAAAAGCAGCTATAAGGGAGCACTTAATCATAAGGCTATCCCTGTCATATATAGCGCTTTTTGGTGTGTGCTGGCAGACTCTCCCTCTGTCTCCCCAAAGGGCTAGTGGGTCCTGTCTTCGTATAGAGCATTCCCTGTGTGTCTGCTGTGTGTCGGTACGTGTGTGTCGACATGTATGAGGACGTTATTGGTGTGGAGGCGGAGCAATTGCCAAATATGAGGATGTCACCTCCTAGGGGGTCGACACCAGAATGGATGCCTTTATTTGTGGAATTACGGGATAGCGTCAACTCGCTTAAGCAGTCGTTTGCCGACATGAGGTGGCCGGACACTCAATTAGTGCCTGTCCAGGCGCCTCAAATACCGTCAGGGGCTGTAAAACGCCCCTTGCCTCAGTCGGTCGGCACAGACCCAGACACAGGCACTGATTCCGGTGGTGAAGGTGACGAATTAACCGTATTTTCCAGTAGGGCCACACGTTATATGATTTTGGCAATAAAGGAGATGTTGCTTTTAGCTGATACTACAGGTACCACTAAACAGGGTATTATGTGGGGTGTGAAAAAACTACCAGTAGTTTTTACCGAATCAGAAAAATTAAATGACGTGTGTGATGAAGCGTGGGGTGCCCCGATAAAAAAACTGCTAATTTCAAAGAAGTTATTGGCTTTATACCCTTTCCCGCCTGAGGTTAGGGAGCGCTGGGAAACACCTCCTAGGGTGGACAAAGCGCTAACACGCTTATCAAAACAAGTGGCGTTACCCTCTCCTGAGACGGCCGCACTTAAAGATCCATCAGATAGGAGGATGGAAAATATCCAAAAAGGTATATACACACATGCAGGTGTTATACTACGACCAGATATTGCGACTGCCTGGATGTGCAGTGCTGGGGTAGTTTGGTCAGAGTCCCTGATCGAAAATATTGATACCCTGGACAGGGACAATATTTTACTGTCGTTAGAACAAATAAAGGATGCATTTCTTTATATGCGTGATGCACAGAGAGATATCTGCACACTGGCATCACGGGTAAGTGCTATGTCCATTTCGGCCAGAAGAGCTTTATGGACACGACAGTGGACAGGCGATGCGTAGAGTAGTTATTTGGGGTCGGTCTATCGGATTTGGTGGCCACGGCTACGGCCGGGAAATCCACCTTTCTACCTCAAGTCACTCCCCAACAGAAAAAGGCACCGACCTTTCAACCGCAGTCCTTTAAAAATAAGAGAGCAAAGGGCTATTCATATCTGCCACGAGGCAGAGGACGAGGGAAGAGACAGCAACAGGCAGCTCCTTCCCAGGAACAGAAGCCCTCCCCGGCTTCTACAAAAGCCTCAGCTTGACGCTGGGGCTTCGCAAGCGGACTCGGGGGCGGTAGGCGGTCGTCTCAAGAATTACAGCGCGCAGTGGGCTCACTCGCAGGTAAATCCCTGGATCCTGCAGATAATATCTCAGGGGTACAGGTTGAAATTAGAGACAGAGCCACCTCGCCGTTTCCTGAAGTCTGCTTTACCAACGTCCCCCTCAGAAAGGGAGACGGTTTTGGAAGCCATTCACAAGCTGTATTCTCAGCAGGTGATAGTCAAGGTACCTCTTCTACAACAAGGGAAGGGGTATTATTCCACTCTTTTTGTGGTACCGAAGCCGGATGGCTCGGTAAGGCCTATTCTAAATCTGAAGTCCTTGAACCTGTACATAAAGAAGTTCAAGTTCAAGATGGAGTCACTCAGAGCAGTGATAGCGAACCTGGAAGAAGGGGACTTTATGGTATCCTTGGACATCAAGGATGCGTATCTCCACGTTCCAATTACCCCTCACACCAGGGGTACCTCAGGTTCGTTGTACAAAACTGTCACTATCAGTTTCAGACGCTGCCGTTTGGTTTGTCCACGGCATCTCGGGTCTTTACAAAGGTAATGGCCGAGATAATATTTCTTCTTCGAAGAAAAGGCGTATTAATTATCCCATACTTGGACGATCTCCTAATAAGGGCAAGGTCCAGAGAACAGCTAGAGATGGGTTTAGCACTATCTCAAGAGGTGCTAAAGCAGCACGGATGGATTCTGAATATTCCAAAATCCCAATTATTGCCGACAACTCGTCTGCTGTTCCTGGGGATGATTCTGGACACAGTTCAGAAAAAGGTTTTTCTTCCCGAAGAAAAAGCCAAGGAGTTATCTGACCTGGTCAGGAACCTCCTAAAAACCAGGAAAGGTGTCTGTACATCAATGCACAAGAGTCCTGGGAAAAAATGGTAGCTTCTTACGAAGCAATCCCTTTCGGCAGATTCCATGCAAAGGGATCTGTTGGACAAATGGTCAGGGTCGCATCTTCAGATGCACCTGCGGATAACCCTGTCGCCGAGGACAAGGGTATCCCTTCTGTGGTGGTTGCAGGAGGCTCATCTATTGGAGGGCCGCAGATTCGGCATGCAGGATTGGATCCTGGTGACCACGGATGCCAGCCTGAGAGGCTGGGGAGCAGTCACACAGGGAAGAAATTTCCAGGGAGTGTGGTCGAGCCTGAAAACGTCTCTTCACATAAGCATTCTGGAACTAAGAGCAATCTACAATGCTCTAAGCCAGGCGAAACCTCTGCTTCAAGGAAGACCGGTGTTGATCCAGTCGGACAACATCACGGCAGTCGCCCATGTAAACAGACAGGGCGGCACAAGAAGCAGGAGGGCAATGGCAGAAGCTGCCAGGATCCTTCGCTGGGCGGAGAATCACGTGATAGCACTGTCAGCAGTATTCATCCCGGGCGTGGACAACTGGGAAGCAGACTTCCTCAGCAGACACGACCTTCACCCGGGAGAGTGGGGACTTCATCCAGAAGTTTTCCACATGCTATTCAACCGTTGGGTAAAACCAATGGTGGACATGATGGCGTCTCGCCTCAACAAGACACTGGACAGGTATTGCGCCAGGTCAAGAGATCCGCAGGCAATAGCTGTGGACGCGCTGGTAACACATTGGGTGTACCAGTCGGTATAGGTGTTTCCTCCTCTGCCTCTCATACCAAAGGTTTTGAGGATTATACGGCAAAGAGGAGTAAGACTAGTGGCTCCGGATTGGCCAAGAAGGACTTGGTACCCGGAACTTCAAGAGATGGTCACGGACGATCCGTGGCCTCTACTTCTGAGAAGGGACCTGCTTCAGCAGGGTCCTTGTCTTTTTCAAGACTTACCGCGGCTGCGTTTGACGGCATGGCGTTTGAATGCCAGATCCTAAAAGGAAAAGGCATTCCAGAAGAAGTCATTCCTACCTTGATAAAGGCAAGGAAGGAAGTCACCGCGAAGCATTATCGCCGTATTTGGCGAAAATATGTTGCGTGGTGCGAGCAGCGGAGTGCTCCGATGGAGGAATTTCAACTGGGTCGTTTTCCTACATTTCCTGCAATCAGGATTGTCTATGGGTCTCAAATTGGGATCTATTAAGGTTCAAATTTCGGCCCTATCAATATTCTTCCAAAAAGAATTGGCCTCAGTCCCTGAGGTCCAGATTTTTATCAAAGGAGTACTGCATATACAGCCTCCTGTGGTGCCTAAGGTGGCACCGTGGGATCTAAATGTAGTTTTAGATTTCCTCAAATCCAATTGGTTTGAACCACTAAAGAATGTGGATTTGAAATATTTCACATGGAAAGTGACTATGTTACTGGCCCTGGCTTCGGCCGGGAGAGTATCTGAACTGGCGGCTTTGTCTTATAAAAGCCCTTATTTAATTTTCCATTCGACATAGGACAGAGCTGCGGACGCGTCCGCATTTTCTCCCTAAGGTGGTATCAGCGTTTCACCTGAACCAGCCTATTGTAGTGCCTGCGGCTACAGACGACTTGAAGGACTCCAAGTTGTTGGACGTTGTCAGAGCCTTAAAAATATACATTTAAAGGACGGCTGGAGTCAGAAAATCTGACTCGCTGTTTATACTGTATGCACCCAACAAGTTGGGTGCACCTGCTTCTAAGCAGTCGATTGCTCGTTGGATTTGTAACAAAATTCAACTTGTACATTCTGTGGCAGGCCTGCCACAGCCTAAATCTGTTAAGGCCCATTCCGCAAGGAAGGTGGGCTCATCTTGGGCGGCTGCCCGAGGGGTCTCGGCATTACAACTCTGCCGAGCAGCTACGTGGTCAGGGGAGAACACGTTTGTAAATTTTTACAAATTTGATACCCTGGCAAAGGAGGACCTGGAGTTCTCTCATTCGGTGCTGCAGAGTCATCCGCACTCTCCCGCCCGTTTGGGAGCTTTGGTATAATCCCCATGGTCCTTTCAGGAACCCCAGCATCCACTTAGGACGATAGAGAAAATAAGAATTTACTTACCGATAATTCTATTTCTCGGAGTCCGTAGTGGATGCTGGGCGCCCATCCCAAGTGCGGATTATCTGCAATACTTGTACATAGTTATTGTTAACTAATTCGGGTTATTGTTTAGGAAGCCATCTTTCAGAGGCTCCTCTGTTATCATACTGTTAACTGGGTTTAGATCACAAGTTGTACGGTGTGATTGGTGTGGCTGGTATGAGTCTTACCCGGGATTCAAAATCCTCCCTTATTGTGTACGCTCGTCCGGGCACAGTACCTAACTGGAGTCTGGAGGAGGGTCATAGGGGGAGGAGCCAGTACACACCACCTGACCTGTAAAAGCTTTACTTTTGTGCCCTGTCTCCTGCGGAGCCGCTATTCCCCATGGTCCTTTCAGGAACCCCAGCATCCACTACGGACTCCGAGAAATAGAATTATCGGTAAGTAAATTCTTATTTATACCCTTTCCCGTCAGAGGTTAGGGCGCGCTGGGAAACACCTCCTAGGGTGGACAAGGCGCTCACACGCTTATCTAAACAAGTGGCGTTACCCTCTCCTGAGACGGCCGCACTTAAAGATCCAGCAGATAGGAGGATGGAAAATATCCAAAAAAGTATATACACACATACAGGTGTTATACTACGACCAGCTATAGCGACAGCCTGGATGAGCAGTGCTGGAGTAGCTTGGTCAGAGTCCCTGATTGAAAATATTGATACCCTGGATAGGGACAATGTTTTACTGTCTTTAGAGCAAATAAAGGATGCAATTCTTTATATGCGTGATGCACAGAGGGATATCTGCACACTGGCATCACGGGTAAGTGCTATGTCCATTTCGGCCAGAAGAAGTTTATGGACGCGACAGTGGTCAGGCGATGCGGACTCAAAACGGCATATGGAAGTTTTGCCGTATAAAGGGGAGGAGTTATTTGGAGTCGGTCTATCAGATTTGGTGGCCACGGCTACAGCCGGGAAATCCACCTTTTTACCTCAAGCTACTCCCCAACAGAAAAAGACACCGACTTTTCAACCGCAGCCCTTTCGTTCCTTTAAAAACAAGAGAGCAAAGGGATATTCATATCTGCCACGAGGCAGAGGAAGGGGGAAGAGACACCAACAGGCAGCTCCTTCCCAGGAACAGAAGCCCTCCCCCGCTTCTACAAAAGCCTCAGCATGACGCTGGGGCTTCTCAAGCGGACTCGGGGGCGGTGGGCGGTCGTCTCAAGAATTTCAGCGCGCAGTGGGCTCACTCGCAGGTAGATCCCTGGATCCTGCAGATAATATCTCAGGGGTACAGGTTGGAACTAGAGACAGATCCGCCTCGCCGTTTCCTGAAGTCTGCTTTACCAACGTCCCCCTCAGAAAGGGAGACGGTTTTGGAAGCCATTCACAAGCTGTACTCTCAGCAGGTGATAGTCAAGGTACCTCTTCTACAACAGGGAAAGGGGTATTATTCCACTCTATTTGTGGTACCGAAGCCGGACGGCTCGGTAAGACCTATTCTAAATCTGAAGTCCTTGAACCTGTACATAAAGAAGTTCAAGTTCAAAATGGAGTCACTCAGAGCAGTGATAGCGAACCTGGAAGAAGGGGACTTTATGGTGTCCTTGGACATCAAGGATGCGTACCTCCACGTTCCAATTTACCCCTCACACCAGGGGTACCTCAGGTTCGTTGTACAAAACTGTCACTATCAGTTTCAGACGCTGCCGTTCGGATTGTCCACGGCACCTCGGGTCTTTACAAAGGTAATGGCCGAGATGATGATTCTTCTTCGAAGAAAAGGCGTATTAATTATCCCATACTTGGACGATCTCCTAATAAGGGCAAGGTCCAGAGAACAGCTAGAGAGGGGATTAGCACTGTCTCAAGAAGTGCTAAAACAGCACGGCTGGATTCTGAATATTCCAAAATCCCAGTTAATGCCGACAACTCGTCTGCTGTTCCTAGGGATGATTCTGGACACGGTTCAGAAAAAGGTTTTTCTCCCGGAGGAAAAAGCCAAGGAGTTATCCGAGCTTGTCAGGAACCTCCTAAAACCAGGAAAGGTGTCTGTACATCAATGCACAAGAGTCCTGGGAAAAATGGTGGCTTCTTACGAAGCAATTCCATTCGGCAGATTCCATGCACGAATTTTCCAGAGGGATCTGTTGGACAAATGGTCAGGGTCGCATCTTCAGATGCACCAGCGGATAACCCTGTCTCCAAGGACAAGGGGTATCTCTTCTGTGGTGGTTGCAGAGTGCTCATCTATTGGAGGGCCGCAGATTCGGCATACAGGATTGGATCCTGGTGACCACGGACGCCAGCCTGAGAGGCTGGGGAGCAGTCACACAAGGAAGAAACTTCCAGGGAGTGTGGACGAGCCTGGAAACGTCTCTTCACATAAACATTCTGGAACTAAGAGCAATCTACAATGCTCTAAGCCAGGCAGAACCTCTGCTTCAAGGAAAACCGGTGTTGATCCAGTCGGACAACATCACGGCAGTCGCCCATGTAAACAGACAGGGCGGCACAAGAAGCAGGAGTGCAATGGCAGAAGCTGCAAGGATTCTTCGCTGGGCAGAGAATCATGTGATAGCACTGTCAGCAGTGTTCATCCCGGGAGTGGACAACTGGGAAGCAGACTTCCTCAGCAGACACGACCTTCACCCGGGAGAGTGGGGACTTCATCCGGAAGTCTTCCACATGCTGGTAACCCGTTGGGAAAGACCAATGGTGGACATGATGGCGTCTCGCCTCAACAAAAAACTGGACAGGTATTGCGCCAGGTCAAGAGATCCGCAGGCAATAGCTGTGGACGCGCTGGTAACGCCTTGGGTGTACCAGTCGGTGTATGTGTTTCCTCCTCTGCCTCTCATACCAAAAGTATTGAGAATTATACGGCAAAGAGGCGTAAGAACGATACTAGTGGTTCCGGATTGGCCAAGAAGGACTTGGTACCCGGAACTTCAAGAGATGATCACGGAAGATCCGTGGCCTCTACCTCTAAGGAGGGACTTGCTTCAGCAGGGTCCCTGTCTGTTTCAAGACTTACCGCGGCTGCGTTTGACGGCATGGCGGTTGAACGCCGGATCCTAAAGGAAAAAGGCATGCCGGAAGAAGTCATTCCTACTTTGATTAAAGCAAGGAAGGAAGTAACCGTGCAACACTATCACCGCATTTGGCGAAGATATGTTGCGTGGTGCGAGGATCGGAGTGCTCCGACGGAGGAATTTCAACTGGGTCGATTCCTACATTTCCTGCATTCAGGATTGTCTATGGGTCTCAAATTGGGATCTATTAAGGTTCAAATTTCGGCCCTGTCGATTTTCTTTCAAAAAGAATTGGCTTCAGTTCCTGAAGTCCAGACTTTTGTTAAGGGAGTGCTGCATATACAGCCTCCTGTGGTGCCTCCAGTGGCACCGTGGGATCTCAATGTGGTTTTGGAATTTCTAAAATCTCATTGGTTTGAACCACTAAAAAAGGTGGATTTAAAATATCTCACATGGAAAGTGACCATGTTACTAGCCCTGGCTTCGGCCAGGAGAGTGTCAGAACTGGCAGCTTTATCTTACAAAAGCCCATATCTGATTTTCCATTCGGACAGGGCAGAACTGCGGACTCGTCCGCATTTTCTCCCTAAGGTGGTGTCAGCATTTCATCTGAACCAGCCTATTGTAGTGCCTGCGGCTACAAGTGACTTGGAGGACTCCAAGTTACTGGACGTTGTCAGAGCATTAAAAATATATATTGCAAGGACAGCTGGAGTCAGAAAATCTGACTCGTTGTTTATATTGTATGCACCCAACAAGATGGGTGCTCCTGCGTCTAAGCAGACGATTGCTCGTTGGATCTGTAGCACAATCCAACTTGCACATTCTGTGGCAGGCCTGCCACAGCCTAAATCTGTAAAGGCCCACTCCACAAGGAAGGTGGGCTCATCTTGGGCGGCTGCCCGAGGGGTCTCGGCATTACAACTTTGCCGAGCAGCTACGTGGTCAGGGGAGAACACGTTTGTAAAATTTTACAAATTTGATACTCTGGCTAAGGAGGACCTGGAGTTCTCTCATTCGGTGCTACAGAGTCATCCGCACTCTCCCGCCCGTTTGGGAGCTTTGGTATAATCCCCATGGTCCTTTCAGGAACCCCAGCATCCACTAGGACGATAGAGAAAATAAGAATTTACTTACCGATAATTCTATTTCTCGGAGTCCGTAGTGGATGCTGGGCGCCCATCCCAAGTGCGGATTATCTGCAATAATTGTACATAGTTATTGTTAACTAATTCGGGTTATTGTTTAGGAAGCCATCTTTCAGAGGCTCCTCTGTTATCATACTGTTAACTGGGTTTGATCACAAGTTGTACGGTGTGATTGGTGTGGCTGGTATGAGTCTTACCCGGGATTCAAAATTCCTCCCTTATTGTGTACGCTCGTCCGGGCACAGTACCTAACTGAGGCTTGGAGGAGGGTCATAGGGGGAGGAGCCAGTGCACACCACCTGATCGGAAAGCTTTACTTTTTGTGCCCTGTCTCCTGCGGAGCCGCTATTCCCCATGGTCCTTTCAGGAACCCCAGCATCCACTACGGACTCCGAGAAATAGAATTATCGGTAAGTAAATTCTTATTATGTATAGGAAAATCCGTTGGTATAGTATATCATTATTTTGTGTGTAGTGATTTACAATGAATATATGTATTGGCAACATACTGTGAACATAAGGTAAGGGAGTGTCCATTCTGTGAATAAAAGAACCTATGAAGGTATTAAAGTCATATTAATAAATACTTACCGTGGACGTGGACAAGTTGTCTCAGTCATCTGAACATACGAATCTGAAGGACAAAAGAAGACACAAAAGGTAAATTAAACATCTTACCCAACCCACACGAGAAACAGTAAATATAACCCTACTGGCAACAGCTTTCCCAAGCAAGCCCGGGTTGGAATAACGACCGCTTGGGTGGAGGCACTCTGTCATATGTATTAAGTACCCCCAGGTGGTGAGATAGGGGTTACATTTGGAGGCACTGCTGAAATTTAAAATACCCATGATTCATTGGTCGACACCGAATCTATAGATCATGGAAGAAGTTACCAGCGCTGATCTCTATAGGTGGTGTAAAGAAAAGGGTGTGGAGCCCTTATGCAGCTTTGGCCTTGTTGGAAAGCTATCATTAGTCAGTGATGATGCCGTCATTCGGGCTGTAGGACAACTGTATGTTATCAGTCAACCATGTACCGTTGATCGATGGAAAGGACAGGATGGAGAAACTTTTGCTATCTTACTTAGTAATAGACTCCCTTTGGATAACACCTTACTACCCAGTATGGTGGTGGTTGAAGATGTCCCTGGGCGAAAAGTTCAAATAGTGTGGCCTGAAGGTATGGAAGAAGCAGCCACTCCAGTAGAAGATACGGGAAATGGTACCTCTGCTGCGGGAGACTGCTTTCATATTAATAGTGGGGAACCGGAGAGGATAGTTGATAAGGAAGAATCTCCTGAGAAAGGGGTGGAAACAATGGTAGATAAAATGGTTAGTCACATGGAGAGATGGCATTACGAAGGGGGTTATCGGAGACTCAGGATTTTCTCGGGTATTTCCCCTGTGCGTGCTGGTGAAGAAACCTACGATACATGGAGAGAGGCGGCCATTCAGCACTCTGAAGAGTGGCAATGTCCGGAGCATATAAAACGACAGCGTATAGTGGAAAGTCTCAGGGGACCCGCTATGAGGGTGATTCAAGCCACTAGGAGGAGTAAGTCGACAGCTACTCTAAAAGACTATCTCGAAGCTTTGGATTTCTCTTATGGCACCATGGAGGATGTAGGGGATTTGATTTCAAGATTACATCGCACATATCAGGAGCCGGGGGAGACCCTGACTCAATATATTTATAGAGTGGATCGATTGATTTATCAAATTGTAGAGAAAGGGGGGATAACTAAGGAGGCGCAGTAGATGACAGCCGAATGAGACAGGTTCTGAAAGGAGCACTCACTAATAATCCAGTGGCGCAGAGACTTCGGTGTACCTGTCTGTCAGGGCCATCCCCAACTCTCACTGAACTAGTGAAGGAGGTCAAGTTAGAGGAAGTGCAAACAGAGACTAGAGAAAAGACCATTAAGAGAGTCAAAGCGATTATACCTGCCCCGACCTCGACTGGTATGGATGATCGACTGATTAAGCTATTGGAAGATCAAAATAAAAAAATAGACCAATTGATTGCACTACAGAGCACAGCGTCCTCGAGGCCCTACTGGTCATCCGAATCGAACAGAGGAAGGACAAGGGGAAGTGGTAGTCGTGGGTCTATACTCTGTTATAGTTGTGGACAATCGGGGCATAGATCCTTTGAATGCCCAGTGAGTGGTCTGGAGAGGAGTGGAAGGATGCCGTTTTACCACCGGTCCAGAGATGAGCAGATGGAAAACCCCAACGGGAGTTCTGTGAACCCCTCACAGGCTCCCCAACAATAAATGTTCATGCTATGGGGAGTGCCCAGTGGTCCGATACTATTCCGGACAGTCTCATGGGGCATGCACCGCTAGTGAAAGCCTTAATAACTGGACAGGAATGCATGGTGTTGATGGACAGTGGATCGCAGGTGTCCATCGTATTTGAAACATGGTACAGGGAGAATCTGTCATCTGTTCCCATTCAAGCTCTTAGCGGTCTTACAGTCTGGGGCCTAAGTGAACAGAATTACCCGTATTTGGGATACATAGTTACACAACTTACTTTGGAACCTGGACTAGTTACACCTAATGAGTCTATTCCCTTGGTTGCACTGATTTGCCCCGATTCCCCTGGGGATAATGGCCACTTGTCCGCTATAGTGGGTACTAACACAAATATGTTCCGATACCTAAGACAGAGGAAATAATGAAGAGATGAGACCATCGGTAGAACCAGAAATATTTCACTGTCAATTCTTGGAAAGTCATACTGACCGACTGGTTACCAAATCGTCTACTGGGACTCCGTTCAATTACAACCGATGGAACCTGGAAGAGTGTTTTCATGGGAGTGATATTGATCAGACAAGGAAAGACATGCTAATGGAACAGCTCATACTAAGGGAAGATGTTTTTTCCAAAAGTGATTGGGATCTAGGGACTGCCACAGGTGTTGAGCATCATATCAAATTGACAAATAATACTCCATTTCGAGAGAGATCCAGGAGGTTGGCTCCGGCTGATTTCGAAGACGTCAGGAGTCACCTTAGGAATTTATTGGAAAATAATGTCATCGCTGATTCCAAGAGTCAGTATGCGTCACCTATTGTGGTTGCTCATAAAAAAACTGGAGAAATTCGTCTATGTATCGACTATCGTACCCTGAACAATAGAACAGTGCCTGATCAGTACACGGTACCTAAGGTAGACGAGGCCTTGGATTGCCTTGAAGGGAGCCAGTGGTTCTCCGTTCTTGATCTACGATGCGGTTACTATCAGATCCCCATGAGTAAGGAGGATAGGGCCAAAACCGCTTTCATCTGCCCTATTGGGTTCTATGAGTTCTTAAAGATGCCCCAAGGGATCAAAGGAGCACCGGCTACTTTCCAACGAACCATGGAACAAACTGTTGGTGACGTGTTACCGGGAAGTATTAGTGTATCTAGACGATATCATCGTGTTTGGGAAAGATCTAGATGAACACAACGCACGGTTACTGAAAGTGTTAGATCGTCTACGAGCCAGGGGGTTAAAGCTGTCAGTCGAAAAATGTAAATTGTGTCGATCTTCAGTTAAATACTTGGGACATGTGGTGAGTCGGCAAGGGATAGCTACGGACCAAGATAAAGTAGCCACGGTGAAGCAATGGCCCCGACCCACCAACCTTAAAGAATTGAGGTATTTTCTAGGTTTCTGCGGATACTACCGGAAGTTCGTAGAGCACTATTCTAAAATCGCTAAACCATTGACGGATTTAACAAGAGGATATCCGCCGACAAATAAAGACCGAAGTAAGAAATCGGATGCAGACAATTATTACCATAAGCCCAGAGAGTTGTTCGGAAACAGGTGGAATGAACAGTGTGAGGAAGCCTTTGTTATGCTGAAAGATCGCCTCACTAAATCTCCTGTTAGCATATGCTATACCCGATTTGCCTTAAGAAGTGCACGTAGATGCCTCCTTAGAAGGACTTGGAGGGGTGTTGTACCAACGACAAGAGCAACTGTTGAGACCCATTGCCTATGTTAGCAGAGGAATTTCCAGTAGTGAAAGAAATTATCCTGTCCATAAGTTGGAATTTCTCGCATTAAAATGGGTGGTTAGCGAAAAATTTCATGACTACCTTTACGGAGCTCAATTCACTGTGCAGACGGATAACAATCCCCTGACCTATGTACAGACCTCCGCTAAACTTGATGCCACTGGACACCGATGGCTTGCAGCCCTTACCAACTACGACTTCAATATCAAATATAGGCCAGGTATTAATAACCAGGATGCGGATGCTTTGACAATGCTAAATTCCTTTGTCGTATAAACAACCCTTTATGAAGTCTAAGAACACTGTACGCTGTTTATTTAAGAAGTACCGTACGGGTACGCTGGTTGCGTAACGATCGCTCCGCCGTAGGCGAGACGCTCAAGCGTCACGTTCGCTCACGGCCCAGCGATCACAGGACAGCACGTTAAGGGCTATGACTAGAGTAATGATTCGCTATGGCGTAGCGGACGCTCGAGACCACGAGGAGATCACCAGCGGCGCTGACGCTCACAACGCTATACCTTTATGTCTAAACCTTATACCAATGAAATACACAGAATACCTTAATGTGAATACAGGGTGTAAGTGCAACCTTGTGTAACCTGACTAACTACAAAGCTGCTTGAGCGTCACCGACGCTCAAGTGAACACTTAACACTATAGGAAATACACAGATACTGGTTTAGGGTCCAAAGCCTATTAACTGTATTATATCTAATATACTTGTAAAAGGGGATAACAGTACAAATGATACACTACAATATAACAGAGACTTCCTAACCAAAATACAATACTATCTAATACAATTCAATACTAGTCTAGGGGAGATGTGAGAGAAAAGAGAAAGGAGAGAGAGAGAAATGGAGAGAGATGAGAGAAATTGGCTCACAGTAAGACAATGATTACGGAGAGAAACTTACGCACAAAGGGTATGATCGCATGCGCCTCGATATCCAGCTCCCGGTTATCAGCAGAAAACCGTTGATGAGAGAGTGAAGTTGGATATGGTCGGCCTGCCTATTTATGCCCCTCACACAATGCAATCTCATAGTCCCTACAATCCCATTGTCCATTGGACGTCGGAATTCGGCCCTGTATCATAACAAAAGGTCATAGGTTGATTCATACAGGTGGGCTGTGACGATTTCAAACAGCTCAGGTGGGTGGGAAACTAGGTTTCCCGCCGCATACCTGAGTATGAGTAAATAATAGAAATGGACATAAACTTCTTATGTCCATAACTATTCGCACGAGCGATTAATACGCTCCAAACCAACACCGGAATATTGCTAATTAAATACTCTTCCGATGGGTACCAAACACTGCTGCATGACTCTTGTTAGACCCTTCCCACAATACAAAGAGGGATTCCTCAGCTCAGGGACATTCTATATTAACTAAACTTTCAGAAACTATCAAAGGGACCATGATCTACAAACTACATTAATTGTGAAAATATGTAACGATTGGGTCGCACGCTACGACTACATACTCTTTACCGTAAATACGCATACCGATGCGAGCGGGTGCACGCATCAGCGGGTATGCGCTATCACGGGAAAGCGCACGCATGCGCAGCACGGACCAGCATGAGGTGCAAATATGGCAGCGTGTATAGGGATATTTTTCTGACTTTGACAGTCCACCCTTTGGCAGTCAGTAATAACTGCCACCTTCTAAAACATTTCAAAAGGAGAAAAATATATGTCAGGGGTTAATTCATTTCCATGGTTGGGTGAGGGAGGAGAGAGGAGTAGGTGTGAAGAGGGTATGACCTAGTGTGATAGCAGAAGCATGTGTGTATGAGTCCATGTTTGGAGGGTCATGTATCATCGTGCCGTACGTGTTGTAAATCAAGCTTCGAGGTATTGCGAAGTATACATTTGAATTCCTTCTTATCCCGTGGTACGGGTCTGTGGATGGGCTGTCAAACTTTACCGATCTCATTTCGGCTTTCAGTTGTAACAAAATGGGGATGCACATTTTAGTTGATGATACATGAATGGGGGAGGTATGTGGTTGCTGATATCTGTGCCTGTATTCCCTATCGTCTATGTGTGTCATTACCTGAGGGTTGTAGAGATGAAGATAAAGAACACTTATGGAAAATGCAATGATATTCTATGTCAGGGAAATGTACATCTGTCGTTGAAGTTGTGTTCGGTATCTGTTGAGAGTCGTCTTCTTTGCGCTGTATTGCTCCTTGGGCATGAGCAAATAGCTTTGTCAGTGCCATCAGATTTACAAAAAATGTTGGGCTAGCGTGAGTTTAAAAATACTAGGGAAACTGGGGATCCATGGCAAAGTTCATCAAGTGTCCATATCATAGGTTGTCAAAACTTCATCTTTGGTGCTTGTCTGTTGTCTGTATAGCGTCTCGTCAACTTCCTCGTCCAAGGCGGTCTTTGTATCTTGGAGAAAAGCAGAAAAACAGGTGAAAGAAACGGACCGTATAATCGCATTTTCATCACATTCTGGTTTCTATCATTGGGTCATAAATCAAATCCAGGTTAATTACAGTTTCCTCACTCCTCAAGCGGTGCGAGTGAAATCTAACGCTACCAGAACCTGAATCCCGGTGGATTCATGGATAAGATCAGAGGCCGGATGCTCTAACCTTTCTGACAGTTGTCTTTTAACTCGGTGCTCGTAATGAGTGTGAGTATAAGGAGCTTGGGCACCACGGTGTATGTCCTTCATTTTGTCATGTGTAACAGTCATCACTTCAGGCAATACTTTTCCAATATAACACAATCCTTCAGAGTTTGGGGCAAGCCACTTGTACGCCTTTCTCCCGCATATGAAATATGCATCATCGGGGAGAACATATGGGACGGAGAAGGACATTACCATGTTACAAACCTTCCAGGTGAAATCTCCTGACCCTAATTCTTCCATCTGCTTAATGCACGTATCAGTTTGTACGATATGTGCACAGTATCCTGGTGATACCTCTCCAACTCTAGTAATCCTATTTCCTAAGGTATATCGATACCGGAAAGATTTTCCTCTACTGGCTATGTGGCGTACAAGCTCTGTATCTGTAGGCATTCTATCTGCTCTGTGTGAAAAGGTCATGGTTAAATTGCTCCACGACACTTCCCAATTTCCCGGTTTTCTGGGATTGGAGATGTTGAAACATAAGAGGGACCTATCCACATGGTATTGGTGGAGCTTCAAACTAGGAGGGCTGGAGATATTAAACCTCCGGTCCACCGGTCTCCCACCACTTAGCTCAAGTACCTCCCCTAACGTTAAAGGAAATGGTACTAGCCCTGATTTGCTATGACCCTGAGGTACTTGAGAGCATACCCAACAATCTGTTTGGTTTAATACGTTACCCACTAAGGAGTGATAGTCACTCAATGGATGCCGGTCTATATGGATATTAAAACTGGATTGGCATTTCTTTATGCATCCATCTTCAACCAGATTATCACAGAGCCTACAGATACAGTTTTCTTCAGCTAACAATCCGTCACAATTTCTTCTATGATCAATGCTATCGGATCGTTTTCTGATACTCGCCTTTGCTTGTTGGTTTGGTTGATCTTGGAAAACTACGCCTCCATCATCATAATCGGAACCCATTCCAGAACCTCTCTCGACCTCTATGGTACTCTCGCCGGAACAGACTGCTCTGGTCAACATCATGGTCAACATCATAATCCGGATCACAGTCTCTTGGGGCAAGTCCATCTTTGAGGAGGAAATGGAGAAGAATGAGAAGGGGGAAAATAAATTTTAAGGGAGAGGGGATGGGAAGTGGAGAAAAACAATAAAAGGGAGAGGGGAGTCGACAACTGCTTTCGGTCTTCAAGGCTCAGGTGCCGCCTCAGTCCTCCTGGAACAGACACTCCAGTGATACAACCTCTACCGTCTGTTCCTTATCACGGGACTTCTCTGGATCAGCAACCTTTATGCAGTGGGATGAATGGACCCAAGTCTCTCTCTCAGCAACCTTCAATGCTGTGGTGCTAGTCAATAAGACCTGGTATGGTCCTTCCCATCTATCAATAAGACAACCTGAGCGTAGAAAATTTCGTATCATTACATAATCCCCAGGTTCAATGTCATGACAATTACTATCTGGTAAATCAGGAATCACCAACTTCAGATTATCATTTTGATTCCTTAACTGTTTACTCATGTTAATTAAGTACTTTACAGTTACTTCATTGTTACATTTCAAATCATCCTGAGGGTTAATCATGACATGCGGTTGTCGACCAAACAAGATTTCAAAAGGAGACAGATTAAGAGGGGACCTGGGAGTGGTTCTGATGCTATACAAAACGATGGGTAAAGCTTCTGGCCACGTCAGTCCTGTCTCTGCCATTACTTTACTCAATTTATTTTTAATAGTGCTGTTCACTCTTTCGACCTTCGCACTCGCCTGTGGACGGTACGGAGTGTGCAGCTTGCTATCAATACCCATTAATTTACACATTCCTTGAAAGACATCACCTGTAAAATGGGTACCCCTATCACTTTCAATGATTCTAGGGATACCATATCTACATACAAATTCCTGCACAATTTTCTTAGCTGTAAACATAGCGGTATTTGTAGCTGCTGGAAATGCTTCGACCCAATTCGAGAAAACATCTATACAAACAAGTACATATTTCAAATTTCGACATGGGGGTAATTGAATGAAGTCAATTTGTATTACCTGGAAAGGGCCGCCGGCAGGTGGGATATGGGATGGTTCTGTAGGTATTGCCTTTCCAATATTCTTTCTCAGACAGGTAAGGCATGACATTGCTCTTTTACTCGCATGAGAGGAGAATCCTGGGGCGCACCAGTATGCTCTTACCAATTTGCACATTCCCTCCTTGCCTAGATGAGTCAGCCCGTGAGCTGCTTCAGCCAGACATGGAAGATATGCTCTGGGGGCCACTGGTTTACCATGTCCATCCGTCCAGAGCCCTGAGGACTCCTGGCCATATCCCTTTGCCTTCCAGATTGCTCTTTCCTGTGTGGAACACAAATTCTGCATCTCACACAACTTTTGTGTGTTGATGGTATGAAATACCATCAGTTGTGTGGTGTCTGTCTGTATGGGGGTAGCAGCTGCAAGCTTTGCGGCTTCGTCTGCTCGGCTGTTACCAAGTGACACTGGGTCTTGACTATATGTATGTGCTTTACATTTGATAACAGCCACTCTGTCGGGTTCCTGTATCGCTGTTAGAAGCCTTTTTATGTGAGCTGCATGCGCTATCGGTGTACCAGCTGCCGTCATGAAATTTCTGAGGCGCCATAGGGCTCCGAAATCATGTACTACCCCGAAGGCGTATCTAGAATCGGTGTAGATATTGGCTGACTTGCCCTTAGCCAATTCACATGCTCTGGTTAGGGCGACCAGTTCAGCAACCTGGGCTGAGTGAGGTGGGCCTAGCGGTTCCGCTTCTATGGTGTCTTGGTCATCTACGACTGCGTATCCAGTACACAAGTCTCCCGAGTCTGACTGTCTATGACAACTACCGTCAGTGTAGAACGTGAGTTCTGCATCTTCCAGTGGATTGTCACTGATGTCAGGCCTTGCGGTAAAATTTTGGGTCAAATATTCCATACAATCATGTGTATCTTCCTTTGTATTAAATCCTCCTTCCCCATCACTCTCACCTTCCACCCTTTGTGTCTGACCAGGCACACCTGGTAGAAATGTTGCAGGATTTAATGCGCTGCATCTCCTTATGGTGATGTTTACTGGGGCCATTAATGCCAATTCCCATCTTGTAAACCTTGCTGATGAGACGTGTCTGGTTTGGGCAGGATTCAATAAGGCAGATACCGCATGTGGTGTATGGATTGTGAGGTTGTGGCCTAGCGACATCTTCGCTTTTTGTCACTAGCAATGCTATCGCCGCAACGCTACGCAAGCATGTGGGGAGAGATCGCGCTACCGTGTCTAGCTGGGCGCTGTAGTATGCGACTGGCCTGCTGGCGTCACCGTGTTTTTGGGTTAGTACACCTGCTGCGCACCCAGCACTTTCTGTTCCGTATAGTTCAAAGGGTTTCCCATAGTCTGGCATACCTAGTGCTGGTGCCTGCGTTAGGCATTGCTTAAGTCTCTCAAATGCTGCTTCGGATTCGTCTGTATGCGAAATCCGATCAGGTTTGTTTGAAGAGACCATTTCCTGCAAAGGTAGCGCCAATATGGAAAACCCTGGGATCCAATTACGGCAATACCCACACATTCCTAAAAACGTCCTGATCTGTTGCTGGGTTTGTGGCAGTGTCATGTCTCTAATGGCTTGGATTCTATCAGCGGTCAGGTGTCTCAGTCCTTGTGTTAGACAGTGTCCCAAATATTTTACCTTAGTCTGGCATAATTGTAACTTGTCTTTGGAAACCTTGTGACCTGTGTCTGAAAGATGAAACAGGAGCTGTTTCGTATCCTTCAGAGAGGCTTCCAGTGAATCTGAACACAGCAGTAAATCGTCCACGTACTGTATCAATACTGATCCACTCTCCGGTTGGAAAGACTGTAAACAATCATGCAAAGCCTGAGAAAATATACTTGGACTATCTATGAAACCTTGGGGTAACCGAGTCCACGTGTATTGGACTCCTCTGTATGTAAAAGCAAACAAATATTGGCTGTCAGGGTGCAGAGGTACCGAAAAGAATGCGGAGCAGAGGTCAATAACAGTGAAAAATTTGGCAGTGGGAGGAATTTGCATTAGGATGACAGCTGGATTAGGCACTACGGGGAACTGACTCTCAACTATTTTGTTAATCCCCCTTAGATCCTGCACTAGCCTGTAACCCCTCCCCCCACTCTTTTTAACAGGGAAGATGGGACTATTTGCTGTGCTGGACGTTCTTACTAGAATGCCCTGTTGCAGCAAGCGTTCTATTACTGGGAAAACTCCTAACTCCACCTCTGGCTTCAGAGGATACTGTGGGATTTTTGGAGCTATCCTACCATCTTTTACTTGTACAACTACTGGAGCTACGTTTGCCATTAATCCAGTGTCCTGTCCATCTTTTGTCCAAAGTGACTCTGGTATCTGAGATGTCATCTCTTCTACTTGGGATGGATTCCTATTTGTCATAATGGAATGTGACATTAATTTTGATGGGGAGTCTAACATGTCTCGTACCTCCTGAGCGTGATTCTCAGGAATGTCCAAGAATACACCTTCAGGAGTACAATAAATGACGCAACCCATTTTACATAGTAAGTCTCTACCCAGGAGATTAGTTGGTGCCGATGCAGCCAGCAAAAAGGAATGCTTGGTATGCAAAGGCCCTATTGTAATCTCGGCTGGTTTGCTAACAGGGTAGTGCTGGACTACTCCTGTTACTCCCATGGCTGGAATTGTCCTACCAGTGGTTCTCATGCCCACTGTCGAATTTATCACTGACTTGGCCGCCCCTGTGTCTACAAGAAAGTTTAAAGTTTTACCAGCTACATTGATTGCAATCTCTGGTTCGCTTCCAAGACTGGCAATCAACTTAACTGGCTGCAGATTACAGGTATGGCCACACCCCTATTGGGTATGGTGACCTGCCTGTACCCCGCTGGCAGCGACTACTTGTGAGGGAGTTAGCTGGGAACTACCAGAGGCATGCCAGTCTCTGTTCGGGGGATATCTTTTTGTTTCCCCTGTATGTGGCTCAAAACTCCGCCTCTGTGGACCCTGCTCCCAATGTCGTGTGTCGTGTCGTTGTCTAGGGGGTTGAAAAGATCTTTGTACACTCTTTGTTCTACATTCTCGTGCATAGTGTCCTGGTCTGTTAGAGGAATAACAAGTTATTACAGTTGATTTACTTACAGGATTCGATGGTACATACGCAGGCTGCCTTGTGGTCAGCGCCTGTATACTTACTGACATTAACATCACTTTGCGACTCCCTGTGTCTAGTGATGTTTCTGTCGTGATCAATAGCAGCCTCTCTCAAAGTGGACACCGACAGACCTCGCCAACATGGTTGCGTGGTCTGTACCCTAGTCTTTAATGTTTCCTTTAAACCATCCATCAGTACAGATACTGCTACGTCTTGATGGTTTGGGTTGGTCTTAATGTCTTCTATTCCAGTGTACTTTGCCATTTCTAATAGTGCCCGGTGAAAATATTCTGATGCCGTCTCGGACTCTTTTTGTCTAATGGAGAATATCTTGTTCCATTTAACAACGGCTGGGAAATACTCCTTTAGCTGTAAATTTATCCTTTTTACATTATCCTTGTTGTACACGTCTGTAAGCGGTACATCTTTATCCAATGCACAGTCAGCTAAAAATTGAGTTGCGTCGACATTGGAAGGTAAACAAGCTCTTAGCAGTATCTGCCAATCCTTGTTGGGTTCTACAGTGTTGCCTAGATCCCTGATGTATTTTTGGCTAGCAACTAAGTCCTTCCTGGGGTCAGGAAATTCGGACACTATTGTTCTTAATTCCATTCGGGAAAATGGAGTGTACATGGCAATGTTCCTTATGGGAGTGGCTCCAGACACATCTGTTTTTCCATTGGGAACTGCTATTACCCTTACAGGAGCAAGTCTAACAACCTCATTCTGTGTAGATTCTACAACTTGTGGTGAAATTGTTTCAGTGTAGTGCATGGTGCCGTACTTACCCGTTGACACGACCTCACCTATCCCTCCGCTAGGGGCTTTCGCTAATCTCGTGGGTGTTGTTGTGCCTACTGTGGTCTCTGCTATGGTGGCCGCGAGAGAGAGAGCTGAAATTGTTGTTGAATCGTCTTCTTGATCACACTCCTGAGGAAGGTTCAAAACAGGGTACATCTTGCACGGGTTAATAATTGCATGAGTTACTTGGTTAACATCATTAACATTTACAGGGTTACTAAGAGTTTGTGTTTTACAACCCAGTGCGTTTCTCTCCGCAATCAACTTCTCTCCTGCAATGTATGGTGGAGGAGGGGCTGTGGCTATCAGCTTCCTGACTGCCCCAGATCCTGCCGCCAGAGCCAAACCTCTCTGTATCTCACCTTCCTGGTGCCATAACTGTAAATAATCATGATGCTGAATTCGTCTCTTTGTTGATTTTAGGAGACATATCCTCCTCCTTAAATTTTGTAACACTTCTGGACTGAAGCTACCTATTCTTGGGAATTTGTCCCTGTCTTGTACAGTCATTCTCTCCCATTCATCACATAAAGATTCTGTGTGACTTCCGTATTTTTCACACATGATGTACCTTGCCGACCCGACGGGTCGGTTCTCTGAATCAACCCGAACCAAGGTTGATCGCCCCCTACCTGAACAATTGGCCCCCATAATCTGCAGGTGTTGCTTACTACTCCTGTGATCTTTATATCACGGTCTTCAGCGAACCCTTACAGCAAACCAAATTGTCCAAAAATAGGCCGGCGGTGGCGGTGGCGGTTTACCGAGTACCCCACTCACTCGCCCACCTCGACCAATACGACCTGATCACACCGATATGGTGCTGGCGTACTCGATACAGGGCCCCTATGGAACCTTCTGTTTACTGGAACATATGAGGGTTACCCGCAGGACACTTACTCTTTCCAGTAAAGGTGGGGTTGTTAGATAGTTCCTGAGTGACCAGCGAACTTCCCTTCCAAAAATAAAAAATTACACAAATCACGTCAGAATGTACAAATAGCGTTTGTGACCACTTTACTCTAATGGTATTAGGTCAGATTACTAACTACTGCACACAATTACGTGCGGTACAATCGTTCAGTACATAAGCACTACTTGTCATGTACTGAAAGATCAATGGAATCGATGTTTCCGGCCGCGATTCCTTCAGCAAGAGCTTGTATGGCCTATATGGGTTCTGCACCAACACCCCAGGCGTTGTGCCTCTTGTACCTTTATAGCGGACCTCTTTGTCTATTTAACCTGTTACCTTATGACCTCCTGGTCTGTTACCGTCTGTTAATGACCTCCTGGTCTGTTACCTTATGACCTCCTGGTCAGTAACCTTATGGTCCGCTATACTCTAATGCTCAAATATTATTTAACCAGGGATGCCTCCCTAGCCACCGTATATGTCACTTACACGTATGTCCTTTGACGAGTACCCGACTTTCCTTTTGGTTCAACCTCTAAGTTATATAAACTTATGTGATAAAAACACACTCACTCAACACATGTACACTTTGTTTCTATATCTATTTCTGCGCAGAAATTTTCTTCAGCCCAGCTGTGTTACCAATTAGGAGCAGGATCTGTTAAACTAAATTTCAGATTTTTCCAAAAATAGATTTGCGTTATTTACCGCGTCGCGTTATCTACCGCTGTGCGTTAATTATCGCTTTGCGCTAATTATCGCTTTGCGCTAAAATCCAACTTTTCGTGACTTGAGCTACGTGGGCGTAACCGGACGCTACGTTGCGTAATGAACGCTGCGTGCGTCTGCCTTTGGATTGCGTACGCTAGTCTTTGTTAGTGACACGTGTACGCAAAACAAAGATCCACCGTAACACAATTTCTACTTTTATCAATGTAGATGATCCCTGATCATCTACCGCACACCACACTGACTGCCTCATCTCCCAGACAAGCCGTGTGTTGGTCTATACTTTAACTATTACCTCTACTATGAAATAACAGCAAATCTCTTTTAGCACTTTCTATCAACTATAAAAATTGGCAAACAGGAATAGTGATATACGAAATTTGAAAAAAGAAATGCAGATATATATGTATGCGTGCGTGTATACGCAAGACAGAAGAGAAATAAACAGTTTTAAAAGACACAAGCGTTTTGTTCTTACTTCCGGTTCCCGGATTCCTTCAGCACTCTTTGTCTAAGCGAAGCAGACGCTTATCCCGTCAGCACAGCACTGCGAGACAACCTCCCACCCTTTGCTGGGGGGATAATGTCTGCTGATCTACCTAGTGCAGATATGAGAAGGATAGGACGAGTCCCCAATTGACAATGCTAAATTCCTTTGTCGTATAAACAACCCTTTATGAAGTCTAAGAACACTGTACACTGTTTATTTAAGAAGTACCGTACGGGTACGCTGGTTGCGTAACGATCGCTCCGCCGTAGGCGAGACGCTCAAGCGTCACGTTCGCTCACGGCCCAGCGATCACAGGACAGCACGTTAAGGGCTATGACTAGAGTAATGATTCGCTATGGCGTAGCGGACGCTCGAGACCACGAGGAGATCACCAGCGGCCCTGACGCTCACAACGCTATACCTTTATGTCTAAACCTTATACCAATGAAATACACAGAATACCTTAATGTGAATACAGGGTGTATGTGCAACCTTGTGTAACCTGACTAACTACAAAGCTGCTTGAGCGTCACCGACGCTCAAGTGAACACTTAACACTATAGGAAATACACAGATACTGGTTTAGGGTCCAAAGCCTATTAACTGTATTATATCTAGTATACTTGTAAAAGGGGATAACAGTACAAATGATACACTACAATATAACAGAGACTTCCTAACCAAAATACAATACTATCTAATACAATTCAATACTAGTCTAGGGGAGATGTGAGAGAAAAGAGAAAGGAGAGAGAGAAATGGAGAGAGATGAGAGAAATTGGCTCACAGTAAGACAATGATTACGGAGAGAAACTTACGCACAAAGGGTATGATCGCATGCGCCTCGATATCCAGCTCCCGGTTATCAGCAGAAAACCGTTGATGAGAGAGTGAAGTTGGATATGGTCGGCCTGCCTAATTATGCCCCTCACACAATGCAATCTCATAGTCCCTACAATCCCATTGTCCATTGGACGTCGGAATTCGGCCCTGTATCATAACAAAAGGTCATAGGTTGATTCATACAGGTGGGCTGTGACGATTTCAAACAGCTCAGGTGGGTGGGAAACTAGGTTTCCCGCCGCATACCTGAGTATGAGTAAATAATAGAAATGGACATAAACTTCTTATGTCCATAACTATTCGCACGAGCGATTAATACGCTCCAAACCAACACCGGAATATTGCTAATTAAATACTCTTCCGATGGGTACCAAACACTGCTGCATGACTCTTGTTAGACCCTTCCCACAATACAAAGAGGGATTCCTCAGCTCAGGGACATTCTATATTAACTAAACTTTCAGAAACTATCAAAGGGACCATGATCTACAAACTACATTAATTGTGAAAATATGTAACGATTGGGTCGCACGCTACGACTACATACTCTTTACCGTAAATACGCATACCGATGCGAGCGGGTGCACGCATCAGCGGGTATGCGCTATCACGGGAAAGCGCACGCATGCGCAGCACGGACCAGCATGAGGTGCAAATATGGCAGCGTGTATAGGGATATTTTTCTGACTTTGACAGCTTTATCTAGGATGCTGCACCATGAAGCTCCAGGAGATGACTCTGATTGGATTGAAGTACCCGCTGGGGTAGTGAAAGGACTGTGTAAACATATTAGTGTCACCAGAAATCAAGAGGTGGCCGCTGTATATAATATAGGAGCTTCTGAAATAGCTATTCCTCCTTCCTATTGTAGGTTAGGAAGGGCTGAACTGCAGGGGTTAGGGATAATGACCTCAGACCAACTGGCTCAAGAACAACGAAATGACCCCAATATTCTTCCTATTGTACGGATCATTGAAGATCCTAATTATCATTTACATCGCTCTCAATTACCAAGGAAGGCACAAGTGTTAATGCGACAGTACAGGAAGTTAATTATTATGAATGGGGTATTATATCGAAAGGTAATTAAGAATGACGGAGGTACTAAAGTGCAGATAGTATTACCAACAAAGTATAAGCAGATGGTGCTAGAAGCATTGCATGATCAACATGGTCACCTTGGATATGAGAAAACCCAGGGGTTGGTGTCCGATCGCTTCTTCTGGGCTCATATGAATCAGGATATAGAACAATAATGTAGAACATGCGGAAATTGTATTCTCAGAAAAACTTTACCTGTATCTGCCGTTCCATTAGTCAATATCACCTGCACGGGACCTCTGGAGTTAGTATGCATCGATTTTCTCACATTAGATGGCCCTGGAAGATCAGACTGTCATATTCTTGTGGTAACCGATCATTTCACAAGGTATGCCCAAGCCTACTTAACCGTGAACCAAGCTGCGATAACTGTTGCGAGAACATTGTGGGAGAAATTCTTTGTACATTACGGATTGCCAGCAAGGATTCATTCCAATCAAGGTCGAGAATTTGAAAGTAAAGTAATTCGAGAACTGTGTCATTGCTGCGGTATAACTAAATCCCGCACTACCCCTTATCATCCCCAAGGAGACCCCCAGCCTGAGCGATTTAACAGAACTTTGTTAAACATGTTGGGTACATTGGACTCTAAAAGAAAATCCAACTGGTGGAAATATATTGCTCCTTTAGTGCATGCATATAATTGCACTCAAAACGACACTATGGGATATACTCCATATTACCTCATGTTCGGTCGGGAGGCCAGATTACCCATAGATATTTGTTTAGGAACTCACAATAATTCTGGTTCAAAAATATCTCACAGCCAATATGTTAGGCAACTTCGTCAACAATTGTGAGAAGCATATCAACTAGCTGCTGATGCTGCACGAAAAATGGGTGAAAGAAACAAAGAGTACGTCGATAGGCACATTAAGGAACACCTCTTAGAGCCGGGAGATCGAGTGCTGATTAGAGCTCTGGGGGTACCTCGAAAGCAAAAGTTACAGTATAAGTGGTAACCCACTCCTTATATAGTATTGAGACAGCTCCCTAACATTCCTGTATACCAACTCGCACCGGCAAATGGACATGGAAGTATGGTAACCTACCATAGACAACATTTACTCCCTATTGCCCAGGACATTAGTTGGGAGAATACGGTATCGTGTCCCATGGAAGATACTGAAGCTGAAAACCCTGTTACACATGAAATTAACCTTCGGAGCATGAGAAAGGAAGCTGAGGAGATTGAGGATGACTCTAATGCGGGATATTACTATTGGGATAGTGAGCCTTGGGGAGCAGGAACCAATGTATCTGAGTCATACCCTGGGGGACAAGTAGAAATACCCTCTTCATACAATGGGATAGAACAGGAGAATGTTGGAAGCAATGATGGTAATGGAAGTGAATCAAGATGTGAAATAACAGAAGTTCCTGAACCAATCCATATGGGTGATAAGGGAAAGGGAGTTATTCCTGAACAACCACCTATGTCACCTAGGCCTCAAAGGGTTAGGAGGGCCCCTAGAATACTCACCTATGACCAGTTAGGAACCCCTACTAAAATTCCATTGGTATTGCACCCTAACATGGTGATGTCATGGCCATATTTCGGATGGATAGTACCCGGTAATACTTAGATGGAACCATGGAAAGTACATGTAGGTGGTGAGATGCACTTAACTATAAAATTGTGTAAATGTACTCACCAGGGGGAGAGTGTAGCCCTTTAAAAAATAAATAAATAAATGCTCATGAGGAGATACAGGAGGATAACTGTTCCCTGAGGACTACATTAAATATATATATATATATATATATATATAATAGTTACCTAATGCCTGTGTAAATATATGAAATATATACTATTTACCTAATGCCTGTGTAAATATATGAAATATATTCAAATTGGTTAATGTAACACTTGTAGTGTGTATATAATAGAGGGTTGATGGTGGTGAACAGGGACATTAAACAGTAACGCTTTTAATGGGTAATGTGGCACATTGGCACGAGCAGGACTAGAGAGACTCTTCCAGAAGCCCTCGTGCCGACTAGGGGGTGCCCGGATTGAGAGAGCCGTAGAGGGGAGCGCGAGGGGGAAGCGGGAAGGAGAGCCGCGAGGACGGAGGAACTCTGAGGAGTCACTGTGAGGCGGAGGTGCGGGACCCTTGTCGCTGTATAGTACGGCCACGGAGAACTCTGGTACGCCCCTCCAAGTTGAGAGAGAGTGAAGGGACTTACCCGCGGTAATCTCCGGAGAGCCGGGTAGAGTGTGAGGATCGCGGGCAGCCGAACCCCGGTAACCAACGCCGGACAGAGGTGACTCCAGCCGTGAGCGGATCTGGGGAAAACTCCAATGGGCAGCGCAGATGGCCTTTCCCCGAACACACCCCCTCAGGGACCGGCTAACAGGTGCTCCACCAACCCGATCGATGCAGCGGTGACACAGGAACAGTGAGTGCCTGTGTAAGGGAAAGTAGGAGGCGTCTTCAGCCATTTAATAGAAAGTGAGGGGTGTATCTACATAGACTGCATCACAGAAAGGCCCCCACTGAAGGGGATTTCATTTAGTAAAGAGTACTGCAGTGAAGGGACTTCATCCCAGTATCTCACCAGCAAATTAGCAGTTCTCCTGTCAATGCTATATGAAGAGTCCTAAATAAAAGGGGCTGTTAATTATTGCACGGAACAAAAATCTCCCTTCTTAAAGAGTATAAAGATGCTTATAAGAAAGTACCTGATATTTATAATAAATAATAATTATAGAAGCAGTATATTGCCTGCCCACCTTTCACCTCCTAATTACCCAGAACTGCCGTTATCTAAAAACGGAAAGGGCAAGTGAATAACAGCCCTACCTGAGGAGAAGGAATTTAAGAAGTTGAAAAGCCCCCTCCTAAGTTTAATTATTTAGTATTGACACAAGCATGGAACAGTGGTGTGGATGGAAGTGAGAGGGGTGAAATTCACTGATGCAGACCAGTAGAAGTGATCTAGACTTTTCCTCAAATACTCTAACTTTGATTATATGAGTCAAAGTGTTTATTAACATTTAGTTCTACAATACCACCCTGAATATACTGTATTATCCTAACAGTATACTAATTGATTAGCCCGGTGCGGACGAAGGATCTGACGACAATAGTGGTTGACGGATCCCCAGTAGCTTTCCATGAAGAAGGTAGTTGGGGGAGACAGATCATAGAGGCATTCTTTATAACTCACTCTGGAAATAGATATCTAATGAGGAATTCCCATTCCTAAATTGTGTGGACCTGTGAGTTATAAATTGCGGAGGATCTTCGAGTCCGATACACAGACTAGAATAGTGAAGGTGGAAAACTCCAACTCCACAGTGATAAAAAGGATCGAACTAGAGGCACACAGGTACCGGTCTCCGGGGACGCCTGTAATTGTAATCTCAATCTGCAGAGATAAGCTCCTTGGGCCCCCCTTCGGCCCTCGATAGGCCACGATCAGTGGAATTTTAGCACCCTACACCAGACTACTGAAGACAGGGTACAACAGAGGGTGTACCTATATTTACCTCTTCTATTTAGTTACAATACTAGCAAGGCATTCATCCTGAAGTGACGACTACAGCCGGAGTATCTAAAGTAAATTGGGCCCCAACAGTGCACCAACGTTAACTAAAGGGTATACCCAACAAGTGAAAAAAGAGACTGCAGTGGGACACATAAGGTTAGGGTAGCTTTATTTATAATCTATCTGATAACCCCCGTAATAATAAGTTTGTTGTATTGCATAACAGGTAACAATTTATGTATAGGAAAATCCGTTGGTATAGTATATCATTATTTTGTGTGTAGTGATTTACAATGAATATATGTATTGGCAACATACTGTGAACATAAGGTAAGGGAGTGTCCATTCTGTGAATAAAAGAACCTATGAAGGTATTAAAGTCATATTAATAAATACTTACTGTGGACGTGGACAAGTTGTCTCAGTCATCTGAACATACGAATCTGAAGGACAAAAGAAGACACAAAAGGTAAATTAAACTTTTTTCCCAACCCACACAAGAAACAGTAAATATAACCCTACTGGCAACAGCTTTCCCAAGCAAGCCCGGGTTGGAATAACGACCGCTTGGGTAAAGGCACTCTGTCATATGTATTAAATACCCCCAGGTGGTGAGATAGAGGTTACATGTGTACCAAGAGTATATGGGCCAGTCCTGTGCTACCAGAATCACTGGAATGCCCTCTCATTTTAGCACCTGTGGAGGCATCACTATCAGAAGTAACACAGATCAAATGAAAGCTACAAGACATGGTGCCTGTGGATCTCTCGCCCGGGAAGATAAGCCCGCATCCTTGTGGTTCAATCATCATGTCAACATCTGCTTGCTCCCGTCAGTCTACCAGCTGTTAAAAGGCCTCTGGATGGAGGGTCCACTATGATCTCTTCATTTAGATGGAAACTTGAGACTACCTTTGGGAGGTAGCCCGGTTTGGTCCTGAGAACAACTCTATCCCGGTGAAAGATCAAGAAGGGGGATTAACATGAAAGCGCCCCTTAAATCAGACACCCTTCTGGCAGATGCAATTGGCAGAAGAAAAAGTGTCTTAGCCGTAAGCCATTTGAGATCCACAGAGTCCAGAGGCTCATATGGGGACTGCTGTAGAGCCCTGAGTCTATGGACAGGTCCCAAGGAGCCCACAAAGAGTAAAATGTAGGACGTTTGGTTTCTCTGACTAAATTGCTCATCAAGGAAATCTAGAGTCTCATTATTCACCTTGAACAGCCCTTGCCAACTTGTGGCTATACAGCTATTGCAAAACTACACATCCCAGCATGCCCTGCCACGGTTGTAGCATACTCCTAATAGCAAAACTGCGGCAGCACATGATATTACTTTCGTTTCCCAACAGCTGGAAAGCCGCAGGTGTTATACATAATAGGTATTTTTGACGTGATATCACAACTATTTGGAGGATTTGAGACAATGTTGACTCGGACCTTATGTATATAAGACACTCTGGGGGACATTTACTAAGCAGTGATAAGAGCGGAGAAGTGAGCCAGGGGAGAAGTTGCCCATGGCAACCAATCAGCACTGAAGTAACATCTATAATTTGCATACTTTAAAATTATAAACAGCTGCTGATTGGTTGATGGAGCAGCTTTTCCACTAGCTCACTTCTCCGCTCTTATCACTGCTTAGTAAATGTCCTCCTCAGACATTAAACCTGAAAGTAATATTGTTCGTAGTCCGGTATTCAAATATATATAGTGTCATGATCTCAGTATGGGACCCAAAAATGTGGGATTTTGGATAAGGGATACTCAACCTGTATTTACTAGTAAGTAGTAGGTTACACGTATAGAAGCGAAATTAGGATCAGTCCGTACATAACATTTATTACATCCAAGGTGTTTTGAAGTAGGATTTTCCAGTACAGCTATTCAGATGACCTTATAAATAACAAGGTTGTACTACACATAATGAACGAGTGGATGTTTGTGATTATAAATACAATATACTATTTCATCCAGTGGCAAACGCAGGATTTCTAGAGGGGGGGTGTCCAAATGCAGTCCACAATCTCCCACTCTGTGGAACATTGGAGCAAGTATGGGAGTCTGGGAGAGTGGTAGAAGAAACAAGTAACGACTCTGGACATTAATGTAAACATTGGTCTTTTTATAGACTGGAAACTGTATGGAATGCAGTATTAATATTTCTCTGACGTCCTAGTGGATGCTGGGGACTCCGTAAGGACCATGGGGAATAGACGGCTCCGCAGGAGACTGGGCACACTAAAAGAAAGATTTGGTACTACCTGGTGTGCACTGGCTCCTCCCTCTATGCCCCTCCTCCAGACCTCAGTTAGATTTCTGTGCCCGGCCGAGCTGGATGCACACTAGGGGCTCTCCTGAGCTCCTAGAAAGAAAGTATATATTAGGTTTTTTATTTTACAGTGAGACCTGCTGGCAACAGGCTCACTGCAACGAGGGACTAAGGGGAGAAAAAGCGAACCTACCTGCTTGCAGCTAGCTTGGGCTTCTTAGGCTACTGGACACCATTAGCTCCAGAGGGATCGACCGCAGGACCCGTCCTTGGTGTTCGTTCCCGGAGCCGCGCCGCCGTCCCCCTTACAGAGCCAGAAGCAAGAAGATGGTCCGGAAAATCGGCGGCAGAAGACTTCAGTCTTCACCAAGGTAGCGCACAGCACTGCAGCTGTGCGCCATTGCTCCTCATACACACTTCACACTCCGGTCACTGAGGGTGCAGGGCGCTGGGGGGGGGGCGCCCTGAGCAGCAATAATATCACCTTGGCTGACAAAATAACCACAATATATAGCCCCAGAGGCTATATATGTGGTAATTACCCCTGCCAGAATACAGAAAAAAAGCGGGAGAAAAGTCCGCCGAAAAAGGGGCGGAGCCATCTCCCTCAGCACACTGGCGCCATTTCTCCCTCACAGTTCCGCTGGAAGCAAGCTCCCTGACTCTCCCCTGCAGTCTACACTACAGAAAAGGGTAAAAAAGAGAGGGGGGGCACAGATTTGAGGCGTAGTAAATATTATAGCAGCTATAGGGGACATAATTCAGTTAGTCCCTGCATTATATAGCGCTCTGGTGTGTGCTGGCATACTCTCTCTCTGTCTCCCCAAAGGGCTTTTGTGGGTTCCTGTCTCCTTTAAGAGCATTCCCTGTGTGTGTGTGTGCGGTGTGTCGGTACGGCTGTGTCGACATGTTTGATGAGGAGACATGTGGAGGCGGAGCAGATGCCTATAAATGTGATGTCACCCCCTGCGGGGCAGACACCTGAGTGGATGGACTTATGGAAGGAATTACGTGCAAGTGTCGACTCCTTACATAAAAAATTTGACGACATGCCAAATGCGGGACAGCCGGCTTCTCAGCTTGTGCCTGCCCAGGCAATTCAAAGGCCATCAGGGGCTCTAAAACGCCCACTACCTCAGATGGCAGACACAGATGTCGACACGGATACTGATACCAGTGTCGACGACGATGAGTCAAATTTAATGTCCACTAGGGCCATTTGTGGCATGATTGAGGCAATGAAAAAGGTTTTACACCTTTCTGATATAAACCCAGGTACCTCAAAAAAGCGTATTATGTTTGGGGAGAAAAAACTACCAATAGTTTTTCCCCCATCTGAAGAATTAAATGAAGTGTGTGAAGAAGCGTGGGCTTTCCCTGATAAGAAATTGGTGATTTCAAAAAAATTACTAATGGCGTTCCCTTTCTCGCCAGAGGATAGGTCACGTTGGGAAACTACCCCTAGGGTGGATAAAGCGCTCACACGTTTGTCTAAAAAGGTGTCACTACCGTCTCCGGATACGGCCGCCCTAAAGGAACCTGCTGATAGAAAGCAGGAGGCTATCCTAAAGTCTATATATACACACACTGGTGTTATACTGAGACCAGCTATTGCTTCAGCGTGGATGTGCAGTGCTGCTGCTGCTTGGTCAGATTCCCTGTCAGAAAATATTGACACCCTGGACAGGGACACTATATTGCTAACCGTAGAGCATATAAAAGACTCAGTCTTGTACATGAGAGATGCACAGAGGGAGATCTGCTGGCTGGCATCTAGAATAAGTGCATTGTCCATTTCTGCTAGGAGAGGTTTATGGACTCGGCAGTGGACAGGGGATGCAGATTCTAAAAGGCACATGGAAGTTTTGCCTTATAAGGGTGAGGAGCTATTCGGGGATGGTCTCTCAGACCTTGTTTCCACAGCAACAGCTGGGAAGTCAGCATTTTTACCCCATGTCCCCTCACAGCCTAAGAAAGCGCCGTACTATCAGGTGCAGTCCTTTCGACCCCAGAAAAACAGGCGGGGAAAAGGCGGGTCCTTTCTGTCTAGAGGCAGAGGAAGGGGAAAAAAGCTGCACCACGCAGCAGGTTCCCAGGAACAAAAGTCCTCCCCCGCTTCTTCCAAATCTGCCGCATGACGGTGGGGCTCCACAGGCGGAGCCAGGTACGGTGGGGGGCCGCCTCAAAAATTTCAGCGATCAGTGGGTTCGCTCAAGGGTGGATCCCTGGATCCTTCAAGTAGTATCTCAGGGGTACAAGCTGGAATTCGAGGCGACTCCCCCCCGCCGTTTCCTCAAATCTGCCTTACCGACAATTCCCTCGAGCAGGGAGGCTGTACTAGAGGCAATTCACAAGCTGTATTCCCAGCAGGTGATAGTCAAAGTACCCCTACTTCAACAAGGACGGGGTTACTATTCCACACTGTTTGCGGTTCCGAAACCGGACGATTCGGTGAGACCCATTTTAAATTTGAAATCCTTGAACACATACATAAAAAAATCAAAGTTCAAGATGGAATCGCTCAGGGCGGTTATTGCAAGCCTGGACGAGGGGGATTACATGGTATCCCTGGACATCAAGGATGCTTACCTGCATGTCCCAATTTACCTTCCTCACCAGGAGTACCTCAGATTTGTGGTACAGGATTGCCATTACCAATTCCAGACACTACCGTTTGGACTGTCCACGGCACCGAGGGTGTTTACCAAGGTAATGGCAGAAATGATGATACTCCTTCGAAAAAAGGGAGTTTTAATTATCCCGTACTTGGACGATCTCCTAATAAAGGCGAGGTCCAGGGAGCAGTTACTGGTCGGAGTAGTACTATCTCGGGAAGTTCTACAACAGCATGGCTGGATTCTAAACATTCCAAAGTCACAACTGGTTCCTTCCACACGCTTACTGTTCCTGGGGATGATTCTGGACACAGAACAGAAAAAAGTGTTTCTCCCGCAGGAGAAAGCCAAGGAGCTGTCATCTCTAGTCAGAGACCTCCTAAAACCAAACCGGGTATCGGTGCATCACTGCACATGAGTCCTGGGAAAAATGGTGGCTTCGTACGAAGCAATTCCATTCGGCAGGTTCCATGCAAGGACCTTCCAGTGGGACCTCTTGGACAAGTGGTCGGGATCGCATCTTCAGATGCATCAACTGATAACCCTGTCTCCAAAGACCAGGGTGTCTCTACTGTGGTGGCTGCAGAGTGCTCATCTTCTAGTGGGCCGCAGATTCGGCATACAGGACTGGGTCCTGGTGACCACGGATGCCAGCCTTCGGGGCTGGGGCGCAGTCACACAGGGAAGAAATTTCCAGGGACTTTGGTCAAGTCAGGAGTCGTCCCTACACATAAACATTCTGGAACTGAGGGCCATTTACAATGCCCTAAGTCAGGCAAGGCCCCTGCTTCAAAACCAGCCGATTCTGATTCAATCAGACAACATCACGGCAGTCGCCCATGTAAACCGACAGGGCGGCACAAGAAGCAGGGTGGCCATGGCAGAAGCCACAAGGATTCTCCGATGGGCGGAAAATCACGTACTAGCACTGTCAGCAGTGTTCATTCCGGGAGTGGACAACTGGGAAGCAGACTTCCTCAGCAGACACGACCTACACCCGGGAGAGTGGGGACTTCATCCAGAAGTCTTCCTACTGTTGGTAAACCGCTGGGAAAGGCCACAGGTGGACATGATGGCGTCCCGCCTCAACAAGAAGCTAAAGAGATATTGCGCCAGGTCAAGGGACCCTCAGGCGATAGCTGTGGACGCTCTAGTGACACCGTGGGTGTACCAGTCGGTCTATGTGTTCCCTCCTCTGCCCCTCATACCAGAGGTACTGAGAATAATAAGAAGGCGAGGAGTAAGAACGATACTCGTGGTTCCGGATTGGCCAAGAAGAGCTTGGTACCCGGAACTTCAAGAAATGTTATCAGATGACCCATGGCCTCTACCGCTCGACAGGATCTGCTACAGCAGGTGCCCTGTCTGTTCCAAGACTTACCGCGGCTGCGTTTGACGGCATGGCGGTTGAATTCCGGATCCTAAAGGAAAAGGGCATTCCGGAGGAAGTCATTCCTACGCTGATAAAAGCCAGGAAAGAAGTAACCGCAAACCATTATCACCGCATTTGGCGAAAATATGTTGCGTGGTGTGAGGCCAGGAAGGCCCCTACAGAGGAATTTCAGCTGGGTCGTTTTCTGCACTTCCTACAGTCAGGAGTGACTATGGGCCTAAAATTGGGTTCCATTAAGGTCCAGATTTCGGCTCTGTCGATTTTCTTCCCGAAAGAACTGGCTTCACTGCCTGAAGTTCAGACTTTTGTAAAGGGAGTGCTTCATATTCAGCCCCCTTTTGTGCCTCCTGTGGCACCTTGGGATCTCAATGTGGTGTTGAGTTTCCTAAAATCACATTGGTTTGAACCACTTAAAACCGTGGATCTCAAATATCTCACGTGGAAAGTGGTCATGTTATTGGCCTTGGCTTCGGCCAGGCGTGTGTCAGAATTGGCGGCTTTGTCATGTAAAAGCCCTTATCTGATTTTCCATATGGATAGGGCAGAATTGAGGACTCGTCCCCAGTTTCTCCCTAAGGTGGTATCAGCTTTTCACTTGAACCAACCTATTGTGGTGCCTGCGGCTACTAAGGACTTGGAGGATTCCAAGTTACTGGACGTAGTCAGGGCCTTGAAAATTTATGTTTCCAGGACGGCTGGAGTCAGGAAAACTGACTCGCTTTTTTATCCTGTATGCACCCAACAAAATAGGTGCTCCTGCTTCTAAGCAGACTATTGCTCGCTGGATTTGTAGCACAATTCAGCTGGCGCATTCTGCGGCTGGATTGCCGCATCCTAAATCAGTGAAAGCCCATTCCACGAGGAAGGTGGGCTCATCTTGGGCGGCTGCCCGAGGGGTCTCGGCTTTACAACTTTGCAGAGCTGCTACTTGGTCAGGGGCAAACACGTTTGCTAAATTCTACAAATTTGATACCCTGGCTGAGGAGGACCTTGAGTTCTCTCATTCGGTGCTGCAGAGTCATCCGCACTCTCCCGCCCGTTTGGGAGCTTTGGTATAATCCCCATGGTCCTTACGGAGTCCCCAGCATCCACTAGGACGTCCGAGAAAATAAGAATTTACTCACCGGTAATTCTATTTCTCGTAGTCCGTAGTGGATGCTGGGCGCCCATCCCAAGTGCGGATTGTCTGCAATACTTGTATATAGTTATTGCCTAACTAAAGGGTTATTGTTGAGCCATCTGTTGAGAGGCTCAGTTGTATTTCATACTGTTAACTGGGTTAAATATCACGAGTTATACGGTGTGATTGGTGTGGCTGGTATGAGTCTTACCCGGGATTCAAAATCCTTCCTTATTGTGTCAGCTCTTCCGGGCACAGTATCCTAACTGAGGTCTGGAGGAGGGGCATAGAGGGAGGAGCCAGTGCACACCAGGTAGTACCAAATCTTTCTTTTAGTGTGCCCAGTCTCCTGCGGAGCCTTCTATTCCCCATGGTCCTTACGGAGTCCCCAGCATCCACTACGGACTACGAGAAATAGAATTACCGGTGAGTAAATTCTTATTTTAACATTATAGATGGTCTATACTATAGGCTGTATCAAACATATTTAAATAATATAAATAAGATATGTGGTCAGGAAAAGGTTAAACATACCATAATAAATACACAAACATAATAGAACCAGTCCTGCACTTTCTAAGCACACATTCTCCCACCTCATGGTAAGGCTCCTGTCTCTTCTTCCTATTAGCTACTCTCTGGTCCAGTGCTTTGACTGAGGACTCAGATCCACACACACACACACACACACACACACACACCAAACTTTGTAGAATAAGCTGCTACCACTGGGATGTGCAGGAGCTCTGCTTTGTCCCTTAAATTGCATAATGTGCTGGCAGCTCTAGTAATTGCATTATATACCATTGTTATTGTCATCATTTGAGCCACTTGCCAAGAGGAGGGGGTTTCTGGGCAACCTTTTTTTTTTTTTTTGTTTGTGCGTCAACAATACAGATTTTCTCTTTTCAGTTTTGTCAGTTGTATTATGCACTGTAGTTGACAGCACCCCGTCTATTGACTTAGAATTCTCTGATAGTAAAAGGGGTCTGATAAGTGGATGTATCTCAGTGATTCATATGCATTCACACTATTTTGATTTGAGTGTGCAGATATTCAGTCTCTCTGCGAGCAGCAGGTAGGCCAGGCCTGGGCTAGAGGGCCATCCTTGCTTCATGGGTATTGATCATCAGATCTACATTACAAAGGTCTACAGTCATTAGGTTGCCCACTATTGGATGACAGGGTCAAAAGGCCAACAAATGAAAGGGTCGACGTGATGAGGTAGACAGTAGGGAAGGTCAACAGGATCAAAAGGTTGACACACAAAAGGTTGACACAACATTTTTACCAGGGTTCTTTTTGTTGTTTTCGCCGTCAAAGGACATAGAACCGCTACTGGTGTACCGCATTGCCAATCGTAGTCCATGTGGATGGTATAGTATGAAAAAGTTGATTAAAATGCTTAAAAAAATAAATAAATAAAAAGCGGTGTTGACAATGTGCGTTGACCTTTTGTACCTGTCGACCTATTGTCCTTGTTAACATTTTGATCATGTCGACCATTAATAGTTGACCTAACGACCTTTACATGGCCAACCTAGAGCTCTGATACCCTGCTTCATGTACTGACTGCGCATTCACCGTCTCTCGTTTCTTCCACCTACAGGACGTGTTAGAGTTCCCAGCTCAGGAGTTGAGGAAGTATTTCCGCATGGGTGACCATGTCAAAGTGATTGCAGGGCGCTACGAGGGGGACACAGGTCTTGTTGTGCGAGTTGAAGAAAATTTTGTCATCCTGTTCTCTGATCTTACCATGCACGAGGTGAGTGACCTAATCCCGTCCACTTCAGTTTCTCATGCCGGCTAAAAACAGCTGGCTAAAAACACTATCCTAAAGTACGTTCAAAAATGTCTTCCGCCTTCTGCTAAATCGGCCTTTTTATTTTTTGTGATCTGTATTCTCACCAGTATTTATTTTGTCCAATTTCTTTCTTATTGGGATTTATTTTTCTTTAACGTCCCAGTGCAGGCCTGGCCAACCTGTGGCTCTCCAGCTGTTGTAAAACTACAAGTCCCATCATGCTTTGCCACAGTTTTGCTATTAGGGAATGCTAAAACTGACAGGGCATGCTGGGATGACAACATCTGGAGAGCCACAGGTTGGCCAGGCCTGTCCTAGTGGATACTGGGATGACATTAGTACCATGGGTATAGATCAGGTGCATTGAAGCCTGGCACTTTAATAAATCATTACTGTGTGCTGGCTCCTCCCCTCTATGCCCCTCCTAGCAGACTCAGTTTAGAAAAATGTGCCCAAGGAGCCGGGTGCATTTAGTTTGTTACTTTCATGCAGCACTGGTTGGCAACCAGTCTGCTTGCGTCGTGGGACTTAGAGGAGGGGGGGGGGGCCGAACCAACTTCCTGTAGAGTTAATGGTTCATATCCCCGCTGACAGGACTCTAAGCTCCTGAGGCGCTGTTTCACATACCCCCAGGGTGTGCGCACACGCCGGCAGCATGCCGCCACCCCTAACAGATGCTGAGGTAAGAAGACGCGGTGAGTGATTACACCGGGGTCCTGGTTAGTGGGTCCACAGTGACAAATGGCGGCATTAGGGCACAGCGGTCCCCAGGCTGCGAGCTGCGTTGCCCGCTGCGTACCCCAGGCTGGTGCTAACTCAAAGGGGCTATTAAGCTTTTCTTCTCTAACGTCCTAGTGGATGCTGGGAACTCCGAAAGGACCATGGGGAATAGCGGCTCCGCAGGAGTCTGGGCACAACTAAAAGAAAGCTTTTAGACTACCTGGTGTGCACTGGCTCCTCCCACTATGACCTTCCTCCAAGCCTCAGTTAGATTTTTGTGCCCGGCCGAGCTGGATGCACACTAGGGGCTCTCCTGAGCTCTTAGAAGAAAGTATATTTTAGGTTTTTTATTTTACAGTGAGACCTGCTGGCAACAGGCTCACTGCAACGAGGGACTAAGGGGAGAAGAAGCGAACCTACCTGCTTGCAGCTAGCTTGGGCTTCTTAGGCTACTGGACACCATTAGCTCCAGAGCGACCGACCGCATGGAACTGGCCTTGGTGTTCGGTCCCGGAGCCGCGCCGCCGTCCCCCTTACAGAGCCAGAAACAAGAACAGGTCCGGAAAATCGGCGGCATGAAGACTTCTGTCTTCTCCAAGGTAGCGCACAGCACTGCAGCTGTGCGCCATTGCTTCTCTTACACACTTCACACTCCGGTCACTGAGGGTGCAGGGCGCTGGGGGGGGGGGGCGCCCTGAGCAGCAATAAAAACACCTTGGCTGGCAAAACAATCACAATATATAGCCCCAGAGGCTATATATGTGATAATTACCCCTGCCAGAATCCTTAAAAAAGCGGGAGAATAGTCAGCGAAAAAGGGGCGGAGCTATCCCCCTCAGCACACTGGCGCCATTTTTCCCTCACAGTTCCGCTGGAAGGAAGCTCCCTGGCTCTCCCCTGCAGTCTACACTACAGAAAAAGGGTAAAAAAGAGAGGGGGGGCACTAAATTTAGGCGCAGTAAATATTATAGCAGCTATAGGGGACATAATTCAGTTAGTCCCTGCAGTATATAGCGCTCTGGTGTGTGCTGGCATACTCTCTCTCTGTCTCCCCAAAGGGCTTCTGTGGGGTCCTGTCCTCTGTTTAGAGCATTCCCGGTGTGTGTGCGGTGTGTCGGTACGGCTGTGTCGACATGTTTGAGGAGGAACATTATGTGGAGGCGGAGCAGATGCCTGTAGAAGTGATGTCACCCCCTGCGGGGCAGACACCTGAGTGGATGGTTTTATGGAAGGAATTACGTGCAAGTGTCGACTCCTTACACAAAAAAATTGACGACATGCCAAATACGGGACAGCCGGCTTCTCAGCTTGTGCCTGCCCAGGTGTCTCAAAGGCCATCAGGGGCTCTAAAACGCCCGCTACCTCAGATGGCAGACCCAGATGTCGACACGGATACTGATACCAGTGTCGACGACGATGAGTCTAATCTAATGTCCACTAAGGCCATTAGCTGCATGATTGAGGCAATGAAAGAGGTGTTACACATTTCAGATTTAAACCCAGGTACCACAAAAAAGGGTATTATGTTTGGGGAGAAAAAACTACCCGTAGTTTTTCCCCCATCTGAAGAATTAAATGAAGTGTGTGAAGAAGCGTGGGCTTTCCCTGATAAGAGATTGATAATCTCAAAAAAATTACTAATGGCGTTCCCTTTCCCGCCAGAGGATAGGGCACGTTGGGAAACACCTCCTAGGGTGGATAAAGCGCTCACACGTTTGTCTAAAAAGGTGGCACTTCCGTCTCCGGATATGGCCGCCCTGAAGGAGCCTGCGGATAGAAAACAGGAGGCAATCCTCAAGTCTATATATACACACACAGGCATTATACTTAGACCAGCTATTGCGTCAGCATGGATGTGCAGTGCTGCCGCTGCGTGGTCAGATTCCCTGTCAGAAAATATCGACACCCTAGACAGGGACACTATTCTGCTAACCATAGAGCATATAAAAGACTCAGTCTTATACATGAGAGATGCACAGAGGGAGATCTGCCGGCTGGCATCTAAAATAAGTGCATTGTCCATTTCTGCTAGGAGAGGCTTATGGACCCGGCCGTGGACAGGGGATGCAGATTCCAAAAGGCACATGGAAGTTTTGCCTTATAAGGGTGAGGAGTTATTCGGGGATGGTCTCTCGGACCTTGTTTCCACAGCGACAGCTGGGAAGTCACCATTTTTACCCCATGTTCCCTCACAGCCTAAAAAAGCGCCGTTTTATCAGGTACAGTCCTTTCGGACCCAGAAAAACAGGCGAGGAAAAGGCGGGTCCTTTCTGTCCAGAGGCAGAGGTAGGGGAAAAAGGCTGCAACAAACAGCTAGTTCCCAGGAGCAAAAGTCCTCCCCCGCTTCTTCCAAGTCCGCCGCATGACGGTGGGGCTCCACAGGCGGAGCCAGGTACGGTGGGGGGCCGCCTCAAAAATTTCAGCGATCAGTGGGCTCGCTCACAGGTGGATCCCTGGATCTTTCAAGTAGTATCTCAGGGGTACAAGCTGGAATTCGAGGCGTCTCCCCCCCCGCCGTTTCCTCAAGTCAGCCTTGCCAGCAACTCCCTCGGACAGGGAGGCTGTGCTAGAGGCAATTCACAAGCTGTATTCCCAGCGCGTGATAGTCAAGGTGCCCCTACTTCAACAAGGACGGTGTTACTATTCCACACTGTTTGTGGTACCGAAACCGGACGGTTCGGTGAGACCCATTTTAAATTTGAAATCCTTGAACACATACATAAAAAAATTCAAGTTCAAGATGGAATCGCTCAGGGCGGTTATTGCAAGTCTAGACGAGGGGGATTACATGGTATCCCTGGACATCAAGGATGCTTACCTGCATGTCCCCATTTACCATCCTCACCAGGAGTACCTCAGATTTGCGGTACAGAATTGCCATTACCAATTCCAGACGCTGCCGTTTGGTCTGTCCACGGCACCGAGGGTGTTTACCAAGGTAATGGCGGAAATGATGATACTCCTTCGAAGAAAGGGAGTTTTAATTATCCCATACTTGGACGATCTCCTAATAAAGGCGAGATCCAAGGAGCAGTTGTTGGTAGGAGTAGCACTATCTCAGGAGGTGCTACACCAGCAAGGTTGGATTCTAAATATTCCAAAGTCACAGCTGGTTCCGACGACACGTCTACTGTTCCTGGGAATGATTCTGGACACAGTCCAGAAAAAAGTGTTTCTCCCAGAGGAAAAAGCCATGGAGCTGACGTCTCTAGTCAGAAACCTCCTGAAACCAAAACAGGTGTCGGTGCATCACTGCACGCGAGTCCTGGGAAAGATGGTGGCTTCTTACGAAGCAATTCCTTTCGGCAGGTTCCATGCCAGAATCTTTCAGTGGGACCTGTTGGACCAATGGTTCGGATCGCATCTTCAGATGCATCGGCTAATAACCCTGTCTCCAAGAACCAGGGTGTCTCTACTGTGGTGGCTGCAGAGTGCTGATCTTCTAGAGGGCCGCAGATTCGGCATACAGGACTGGGTCCTGGTGACCACGGATGCCAGCCTTCGAGGCTGGGGGGCAGTCACACAGGGAAGAAACTTCCAAGGACTATGGTCGAGTCAGGAGACTTCCCTACACATAAATATTCTAGAACTGAGGGCCATTTACAATGCCCTAAGTCAAGCAAAATCCCTGCTTCAAAACCAGCCGGTACTGATCCAATCAGACAACATCACGGCAGTCGCCCATGTAAACCGACAGGGCGGCACAAGAAGCAGGACGGCGATGGCAGAAGCCACAAGGATTCTCCGATGGGCGGAAAATCACGTGTTAGCACTGTCAGCAGTGTTCATTCCGGGAGTGGACAACTGGGAAGCAGACTTCCTCAGCAGACACGATCTTCACCCGGGAGAGTGGGGACTTCATCCAGAAGTCTTCACACTGATTGTAAATCGTTGGGAACGGCCACAGGTGGACATGATGGCGTCCCGCCTAAACAAAAAACTAAAGAGATATTGCGCCAGGCCAAGGGACCCTCAGGCGATAGCGGTGGACGCTCTAGTGACACCGTGGGTGTACCAGTCGGTTTATGTGTTCCCTCCTCTGCCTCTCATACCAAAGGTACTGAGAATAATAAGAAAACGAGGAGTAAGGACAATTCTCGTGGTTCCGGATTGGCCAAGAAGAGCGTGGTACCCGGAACTTCAAGAGATGATCTCAGAGGACCCATGGCCTCTGCCGCTCAGACAGGACCTGCTGCAGCAGGGGCCCTGTCTGTTCCAAGACTTGCTGCGTTTGACGGCATGGCGGTTGAACACCGGATCCTAAAGGAGAAAGGCATTCCGGAGGATGTCATTCCTACGCTGATTAAAGCCAGGAAAGATGTAACTGTTAAACATTATCACCGCATATGGCGGAAATATGTTGCTTGGTGTGAGGCCAATAAGGCCCCAACAGAGGAGTTTCAGCTGGGTCGATTTCTGCACTTCCTACAGGCAGGAGTGTCTATAGGCTCCATTAAGGTGCAGATATCTTCTCTGTCGATTTTCTTCCAAAAAGAACTAGCTTCACTACCTGAAGTTCAGACATTTGTAAAAGGAGTGCTGCATATTCAGCCCCCTTTTGTGCCTCCAGTGGCACCCTGGGATCTCAACGTGGTGTTGAATTTCCTAAAATCACATTGGTTTGAACCACTGAAGACCGTGGATCTTAAATATCTCACGTGGAAAGTGGTCATGTTATTGGCCTTGGCTTCGGCCAGGCGTGTTTCAGAATTGGCGGCTTTGTCATGCAAAAGCCCTTATCTGATTTTCCATATGGATAGGGCAGAATTGAGGACTCGTCCCCAGTTTCTCCCTAAGGTGGTATCAGCTTTTCACTTGAACCAACCTATTGTAGTGCCTGCGGCTACTAGTAACGTGGAGGATTCCAAGTTGCTGGACGTAGTCAGGGCCTTGAAAATTTATGTTTCCAGGACGGCTGGAGTCAGGAAGACTGACTCGCTATTTATCCTGTATGCACCCAACAAACTGGGTGCTCCTGCTTCTAAGCAGACTATTGCTCGCTGGATTTGTAGCACAATTCAGCTGGCGCATTCTGCGGTTGGACTGCCGCGTCCTAAATCAGTTAAAGCCCATTCTACAAGGAAGGTGGGCTCATCTTGGGCGGCTGCCCGAGGGGTCTCTGCTTTACAACTTTGCCGAGCTGCTACTTGGTCAGGGGCAAACACGTTTGCAAAATTCTACAAATTTGATACCCTGGCTAAGGAGGACCTTGAGTTCTCTCATTCGGTGCTGCAGAGTCATCCGTACTCTCCCGCCCGTTTGGGAGCTTTGGTATAATCCCCATGGTCCTTTCGGAGTTCCCAGCATCCACTAGGACGTTAGAGAAAATAAGATTTTACTCACCGGTAAATCTATTTCTCGTAGTCCGTAGTGGATGCTGGGCGCCCGTCCCTTGTGCGGATTGTCTGCAATAATTGTACATAGTTATTGTTTAATAACGGGTTATTGTTATGAGCCATCTGTTGAGAGGCTCAGTTTTGTTTCATACTGTTAACTGGATATGGTATCACGTGTTGTACGGTGTGATTGGTGTGGCTGGTATGAGTCTTAGCCAGGATTCAAAATACTTCCTTATTGTGTCAGCTCTTCCGGGCACAGTATCCTAACTGAGGCTTGGAGGAGGGTCATAGTGGGAGGAGCCAGTGCACACCAGGTAGTCTAAAAGCTTTCTTTTAGTTGTGCCCAGACTCCTGCGGAGCCGCTATTCCCCATGGTCCTTTCGGAGTTCCCAGCATCCACTACGGACTACGAGAAATAGATTTACCGGTGAGTAAAATCTTATTTATTTATTTATTTTACACAGATTCTGTATATTATAGCCAGTATAATGTGTGTGGCGAGAAGGGAGAGGGACTCTCGTTTTTTGGGGGGGCACTCATTAGAAATATTTTTTTTTTTTTTATAAAATTTTACTTATTTCAGAAATACACACACAAAAATATACACAAAAAAACATAAATTCACACACGCCACACCCAAAGTTCCGTGTGGAATCCTGTGATAAAGTGTCACGTTTTGCGAAGTATTAAGAAACAATTCAATGATGAAGGATACAGATATCCATGACAAAGAAAGTTGATACCAAAAATATATCCGTATAGATACCACAAATTCAGCCAGTGCAGTACAAGGATTAACGCAGAGATAATGTGATCAATTTCACTATTCAGACGTATGCATATTTGGTGCCAGTATGTCACAATATTAAGTATTCAATAAGGAGAGATTTTTCTTTCAGGGCACTTTGTATGCATATGTGGTTTATATAGTTACACAAAGAAACATAGTTTCACAATCCATGTATCTATCAAACAGCAAGTATGTGTCAAAAAGAGTCAGGAATATAAAATGCTTTATAATCAGAAAAGGCGGTAGGTTATATCTATCACACTTGTTGATTTGAAGTATAGCTGTTGATTGGAATATAGCTATCAAATAGGTCCTATCCTTACAATGACACGTAGTTCATGCTTGAACTATATTCAGGTGTCTGGACGATAGTATATACTTACATCAGTAGTAGGGAAAGTAATGGAAAAACTATTAAAAGAAAGAGTAGTGGAATATCTTAAATCAAACAACTTACAGGATCCAAAACAGCACGGATTTACTGGTGGGAGATCATGCCAAACAAATCTTATTGACTTTTTTGACTCTGTGATGAAAATAATAGATCAAGGGGGAGCTGTAGATGTAGCATATCTAGACTTTAGTAAGGCCTTTGACACTGTCCCACATCGCAGACTGCTAAATAAACTTGAAAGCCTGGGGGTGGATTATAAATCAGTTAAATGGATAAGAACCTGGTTGCAGGATAGGAAACAGACAGTCGTAGTTAATGGAGTGCAATCTTTGGAGGGAAATGTTACCAGTGGAGTACCCCAGGGATCTGTACTTGGTCCAGTTCTCTTTAATATCTTTGTTGGTGACATTGCAGATGGTATTGAAGGGAAGATATGCCTTTTTGCAGATGATACAAAGATATGCAACAGGGTAGACACACCGGGAGGGGTCAAACAAATGATTAATGACTTAGGTAGGCTTGAGAAATGGTCAAGAATGTGGCAACTACAGTTTAATGCTAAAAAATGCAAAATCATGCACTTGGGTCTCAAAAACCCAAAGGCTAAGTATAGTATCAAGGGTACTATAATGGAAACTACTGAGGAGGAAAGAGATTTAGGAGTCATTATTTCAAGTGACTTGAAGGCAGGAAAGCAATGCAACAAAGCAATGAGAAAGGCAAGTCAGATGCTTGGTTGCATAGGGAAAGGAATCAGTAGCAGGAAAAAAGAAGTGATAATGCCACTGTATAGGTCATTGGTACGGCCCCATCTGGAATACTGTGTCCAGTTCTGGAGACCCTATCTCCAGAAGGATATAAATACATTAGAGAGTGTACAAAGAAGGGCAACTAAAATGGTGCATGGCCTACATCACAAAACTTACCCAGAAAGGCTAAAAGATCTTAACATGTATAGTTTGGAGGAGAGAAGGGAAAGGGGGGACATGATAGAAACTTTCAAATATATCAAGGGTCTTAACAAAGTTCAGGAGGGAAACATTCTTCAAAGGAAAAGAAGTATTAGAACTCGAGGGCATACATTGAGACTGGAGGGGGGGAGGTTCAGGGGAAATTTAAGGAAAAATTACTTCACAGAAAGGGTAGTGGATAAGTGGAATAGCCTCCCATCAGAGGTGGTAGAGGCTAAGACTAGGGCAATTTAAACATGCTTGGGATAGGCATATGAATATCCTTACAAAGAATTAAGGTTAAAAAAGGGTTGAGATTGCCTAAAGGATAAAATAAAAAAGGGGCAGACTAGATGGGCAAAGAGGTTTTTATCTGCCGTCAAATTCTATGTTTCTATATATGTGTAACTTTGAGTCCAGATAAGTATGTCTGAATTAACACTCATTGTTTTTGAGGAAAAACAGGTACGCCTGTTAGGGGTACAGGTAAGTACGTAAGGAATGACTCTCCTTGTTTAAAGAAAGATAGGAACACCTATTGTGTGCTGTGGAGGCAGCTGCTGTTCACTGTGTGAGGAGCATTGTACAGTGAATGAGCGTGCTTCACTGCACCGAATGGAGGCATCTCCAAACTGCAGCCCTCCAGCTGTTGAGAAACTACACATCCCAGCATGCCCTGACACAGCTTTAGCATTCCCTGACAGCAAAACTGTGTCAGGGCATGCTGGGATATGTAGTTTCACAACAGCTTGGAGGGCCACAGTTTGGACATGCCTGACCTAAGGGATGGAAAAAGGTAAAGAGTACTTCTGCTTTTGAGGTGACTGCTCCGCACACCCTGATGAATCAGCGCCCGTAGTCCTGTGAACCCTCACATCCAATGAGAGAGCACAGAGATAGTGGTACAGAGTCAATCACAAAAGAATAAGATAAAGTACACCGGTTCCCTTCCAAGTGTAAGCTTCTTCCCTGCATGTGTATAACATTGATGAGTCCCTCTCCCTTCTCCCCATACACATTGAATATTTGACTCTCAGGGGTGCACCTCCACTCAAGGTATTTCTCTAAACATCCTCCTAGGAGGATAACACAGTGAAAAACAATCGTGGAAAATCATATTGCTGGTTATTATAACCAAATCACAATGTTCTTTTGACCGGTGCTCGAATTTTCCCATTCTCCCCTCCCCCCAAAGCCAGCCAGTATAATATGTAAAGGACTGCGCGCCATTAAGGGTGCGGGGCTTCCCGGAGAGCAGGACCAGAGGCTGAAAGGTGCCATTTCCCGCTGCTGCTGACTGCCAGGCTGCATGCTGGAGCTGCTTCTCCACAGAACCCACTGAATCATCAATTGTACCAGTACCAGGGGGTTTTGGAGAGTGGAGGGAGCATATAAACGGCGGTGACAGTGCTGCCGTGTTAAAATAAATGTGTGTGTATGTGTGTGTATATATATATATATATATATATATATATATACACACACACACACACACACACCCCCCCCCCCCCACCCACCCACCCAGTGGAGCACTGTTCATGCTGACGTATTGTGTGCTGGTCCCAAACCTCTCTGCGTCACTCCATTCGGGCTGTCTGGGGTTGTTATGCTGTTTCACCATCTGTGTTGTCACTACACTGTGTGTTTTCACCTAACTCTGTGTGTTTTCTGCCGTAAGAATGTCTGGGAAAAAGACTCTGTCCCCCTCATGTAACACTAAGTTTACACCTTCCCCAGGAGGTTCTGTCCTGGGGATGCGGTCAAGATCACGTCGGACGGAATCCCGGCGGTCGAAATACCAACAGCGGGATCCCGACCAGCACAATCCAGACATATTCTCCCTCTGTGGGTGTCCACGACACCCATAGAGGGAGAATAAATTAGTGTGCCGAGCGTAGCGAGGCACTGTGCCCGCAAAGGGCTGTGTTGCGCTCGCCCCCCTGTCGGGATTGTCAGTCGGAATCCCGATGTCGGTATTCCGACCGCCGGGATCCCGTCCGGCGGTCTTCGTACTGATACCCTGTCCTGTGTGCCTAATGTTATCTCCCTTCACAGGATAAGTAGTATGCAGGAACCTGAGTGGTTAGATTCATTCCAAACCATGATTACTAACATTAATACAGAGTTGGCTACCGCCAGACTGGGAAGGCAGACCCTTAAACAATCTGTAGATGTTTTCTTGGTTAAAGCTGCTGACCACAGTCCTCAGCCCCCTCTGGTGGTCTTTCATAAATGCACACTCGCACAGGTACTCCAGTCTGACTCTGATACTGACATGCCAGAGCTGGATGAGGTAGAGTTAGACATGGAAGATGACAATTCTCTGACCCCTGGGGTTGTGGCCCTGATTTATGCTATTAGAGAAGTCCTCAACATAACGGATAAAGAGTCAGAACCAGAAGAGGAATTGTTTTTTTATCGTAAAACCAAAATCCTCTGCCACCTTCCCCAGATCAAAGGAGCGTGGGTCAATCCTGACAAGAAATTCCAAACTCCTAAACGGTTACTAAATTCCTTTCCTTTTCTTCCTGAGAATAGGAAAGTATGGGAAAATCCACCGTCTGTGGATACTTCAGTGTCCAGGCTGTCACGTAAAATTGTACTGCCTGTACCTGGGGTTCTCTCTCAAGGACCCAGCTGACCGCAAAATTGAGACTACTGTCAAATCTATTAATACTGCTGTGGGCGTAGCTCAAAGGCCCACTATAGCTTGTGGCTGGATTTCCAGCGCCATGGTAAAATGGCCTGATAATATAATAAGGGGTTTTGACTCCCTGCCTCAGGAAGAGATCTTTACGCTACTGCATCATATCCAGGGTGCTGCAAACTTTGAGGCTATTAAAGAATTATGTCTCCTAAATGGTCGTACCACAGCTATGGTGGTCTTGGCTCGCAGTGCTCTGTGGCTGCGAAACTGGTCAGCGGATGCTGATTCCAAGGAAGATGTGAAGAATCTTCCTTTTACAGGAGATGTCTTGTTTGGGGAAGAACTAAACAAGTGGGTCTCTCAGGCGACGGCGGGTAAGTCTACATATCTGCTGTCGGCTGCACCTCCTGCTAGACGTCCCTACCCTGGGCACTCTGCAGTCCTTTCATGTGGTCAGATTCAGAGGCACCTCAAATGCTGCTAGAGGAACTCGTGGTAAGTCCCGTAAACCAGCAGCTGTTGGATCTCTGGACCAGGCCTCCGGATCCTCATCCACTAAGCCCTCCACGTGACGGTTGATCTCAGCAGCAGGGTGAATTTCAGGTAGGTGCTCGCTTTCAACACTTTGCCCATGTGTGGGTACAGTCCTGCCAGGATCCTTGGGTGAGGGACCTCATATCCCAGGGGTACCGGTTGGAATTTCAAGCACTACCTCCTCCCAGATACTTCAAGTCAGGCTTACCAGCTTCACTTTTAGCAAGGGTTACCTTGCAAGATGCCCTTAAAAACTACTGCAAACGAGGATTGTTGTCCCAGTTTCTCCTCCGTTGCCCAACAGGGGTTTTTACTACAGTCTTTTTGTTGTACCGAAACTGGACGGTTCGGTACAGCCCATCTTGAACCTAAAATCCTTGAACCCGTATTTACGTGTGTTCAAATTCAAGATGGAGTCTCTGATAGCGATGGTCTCTAGTCTGGAGGAGGTGGAGTTCCTAGTGTCCCTGGATGTCAAGGATGCTTACCTACATATCCCCATATGGCCTCCTCATCAGGCTTACCTCCGGTTCGCTATACTGGACCACCACTTCCAGTTTCAGGCCTTACAAAAGTAATGGCGGAGATGATGCTGCAATTGCGCAGGATGGGAGTCAACATAGTCCCCTATTTGGACGATCTCCTGATAAAGATGGTGTCCAGGGAACGTCTGCTACACAGCATTGACTTGACTAGCCTGCTTACAGACCATGGGTGGATCCTAAATCTCCAGAATTCTCACCTGGAACCGTCACAAAGAATTCAGTTCCTGGGAATGATACTGGACACGGTGTCTCAGAAGGTATTCCTTCCAATAGACAAGGCCTTGACTATCCAGGCTATGGTCCGCTCAGTGCTCAGACCCCGTAAGATCTCAGTTCATCTTTGCATTCGCTTACTGGGCAAGATGGGTGCCTCCTACGAGGCAATCCAGTACGGCAGATTTCATGCATGTCCGTTCCAGCTGGATCTGCTGGACAAGTGGCCAGGGTCTTACCTGCACATGCACCAGAGTATAGCTCTGTCGCCAAAAGCACGGATCTCCCTGTTATGGTAGCTACAAGTCTCTCACCTTGTGGAGGGTCAGAGTTTCAGTACCCAGTATTGGACTCTACTGACAACTGATGCCAGCCTCTGGGGTTGGGGTGCTGTGACCCTGGGGGCCCAGTTCCAGGGGAAGTGGTCAAGTCAGGAATCTGCACTCCTAATAAATGTCCTGAAACTCAAGGCAATTTACAATGCTTTTCTGCAAGCCTCCTATCTCCTTCGGAATCAAGCCACCCAGGTGCAGTCGGACAACGCCATGGCGGTGGCGTACATAAACCAACAGGGAGGAACAAGAAGCAGGGCTGCAAAGCGAGAGGTGTCAAGGATACTCCTCTGAGTGGAAACAAACGCAAGGGCCATCTCGGCCATATTAATTCCAGGCGTGGACAATTGGGAAGCGGACTTCCTCAGCAGGCACGACCTCCATCCGGGGAAATGGGGCCTTCACCCTCAGGTGTTTCAACAGCTGGTTCACCGATGGGGCTGTCCGCAGATGGTCCTGATGGCTTCTCGTCTCAACAAGAAGCTCCGTGGTATGTTCCATAACGAGGGATCCGCAGGCTGCAGCAGTGGACGCTCTGACCTGTTTCCTCCAATCCCTCTCATTCCTAGAGTTCTAAAAAGACTGAAAAGGGAAAGCGTTCATGCAGTTCTCATTGCCCCGGATTGGCCTCGAAGGGCCTGGTATGCAGACCTCCTGACCATGTCTCTGGGGGAACCCTGGCCTCTGCCGCTTCTCACGGACGTTCTTCAACAAGGACCGTTAGTCTATCCAGACTTACTGCGGCTACATTTGATGGCTTGGAAGTTGAGAAGGAGATTTTAGCTAGAAAAGGTCTTCCATCCGAGGTTATTTCCACTATGGTCCGTACCCGTAAGGTGGTCACGTCAAAACATTACCACCGTATCTGGAAGAAATATGTTTCGTGGTGTGAGGGTAGAAGATATTCTCCTGCGTAGTTTCGACTGGGCAGTTTCTGCTCTTCCTGTAAGCAGACGTGGATAAGGGCCTATGGTTGGGCTCCATCAAAGTTCAGATTTCGTCTTTTTCCATCTCCTTCCAGAAACAACTAGCGGTGCGGTACTGCCGGAAGTACAGACATTCCTGAAAGGTGTTCTTCACATTCAGCCACCTTTTGTCCCTCCCACTGCTCCGTGGGATCTCAATGTGGTTTTGACCTTTCTCCAGTCGGACTAGTTTGAACCCTTGCAAAGGGTGGACTTGAAATTTCTAACTTAGAAGACCGCCATGTTGCTGGCTTTGACTTCTGCAAGACGTGTGTCAGAATTGGGAGCCTTATCCTGTAAGAGTCCGTATTTGATATTTCACGTGGCTAGGGCGGAACTCGGACTCGCCCGCAGTTTTTGCCGAAAGTGGTGTCGGCCTTTCACGTAAGTCAAATACAAGAAATGTGTGTTCTAACGATGCGCAAAACCGCAACATTAGGATTTCGGTGATAAGTGTCGCCCACACTTAAATACATAGAAATGAAAATATATCACTGACTCCTTTTGCGCAGGTTTCTCAGAATGGAGTTGTTCAACATCCGTAGTATCAATTAACCTCAAAAAGATATGACATAAAATAACATAGTGTATAACTGTATAATCGGTCTGTAACTTTTCAAGGTTCACTCTTCTAACTAAAATTCGTACCAGATAGGTTGGTCTACAAAGATAAGCAGACAATAAAGCAATGTATCTCCTCAGGGTATAACTGGAACTGTGACGTTCTCTCCCTGTTGTTTCACCAATAACCTCCGATAAAATAGGAAATGGCTCCAAATAGTGTAAAAAAGTTTTAATAAAAATTTAACACATACAAGACAGGGTAAATTGGACTCTCACCGGCTCAATCAGTCTACTAAAGCTAACTTTAGACTCGCCCGCAGTTTTTGACGAAAGTGGTGTCGGCCTTTCACGTAAGTCAGCCAACAGTGGTTCCAGTGTTGGCTGACACATCAGTTGCTCCAAAGTCCCTGGATGTTGTGAGGGCTATGAAAATTTACGTCAAGAGGACGGCTCATCACAGGAAAGCTGACTCTCTCTTTTTGTCCTTTATGACGCTACCAAAATTGGTCGTCCTGCTTCTAAGCAGTCAATTGCTCGTTTGCTCAGGTTGACCATTCAGAGTTCTATCCAGGCCTACTCCACAAGGTCGGTGGGTCTTTCCTGGGCTGCTGCCTGGGGCGCCTCGGCCTTACAGTTGTGCCGTACAGCTGCTTGGTCTGGTTCAAACGCGTTTGTAAAGTTCTATAGGTTCGACACCTTGGCCAGAGATGACCTTCAGTTTGGTCAGGTGGTTTTGCAGGGGTCTCAGCACTCTCCCACCCGTTCTGGGAGCTTTGGGATTTCCCCATGGTACTAATGTAATCCCAGTATCCACTAGGACGTTAGAGAAAATAGGAGTTTAATACCTACCGGTAATTCCTTTTCTCGTAGTCCGTAGTGGATACTGGGCGCCCGCCTCAGTGCTTCGTGTTCCTGGTTGTAAGTGTTCTTGGTTGGGTCTGCTGTTGCTGTCCCTGTTCCATGTTTGGGTAGCGTTGCTATCCTTGTTATAGTTAGCGTGGCTATACTCTGTTCTGGTTAGCGCTGCTATCTTTTTTTTATTACTGTTGTGTGTTTATTCGTTACCTAACAGCTTTCCTTGTATTTCCTTCTCTCATGGTATGTCCGTCTCCTCGGGCACAGTTTTCCTAGACTGAGTCTGGTGGAGGGGCATAGAGGGGAGGAGCCAGCAAACACTAATGATTTCTTGGCTCCAATGGACCCGATCTATACCCATGGTACTAATGTCATCCCAGTATCTACTACGGACTACAAGAAAAGGAATTACCGGTAGGTATTAAATTCTTATTTTTGTTATTTCTGCCGTCCTTAATCTTTCGCTTGTTTTATTCTTTCCTCCAATACAGTTAAAGGTCCTGCCCAGGGACTTGCAGCTGTGCTCGGAGACTGCCTCGGGGGTAGATGTTGGAGGACAGCATGAATGGGGTGAGCTGGTACAGTTGGACCCACAGACTGTGGGTGTGATTGTACGCCTGGAGAGGGAGACCTTTCAGGTAAGTGTTACCCTGCTAGAGGTTGCTCCATGTGATTGGTGGGCAAAATGCTTGGTGACCTGTGAGATGATTGCAACAAATACAGTAATAAATCTAAATGCAAAATACCACTCTATTGTTAGAGGCACTGCTATATTTGTTCCCCACAACTTGCATTTAGTGTCTTCTTTCTCTCCTATCACCTTTTATCCACCTCCTGCTGTTTCCCATTGTCTTTTATTTATTTATTTCTCTTACGTCCTAGAGGATGCTGGGGACTCCAAAATGACCATGGGGTATAGACGGGATCCGCAGGAGCTTGGGCACACTAAAAGACTTAAGACTGGGTGTGAACTGGCTCCTCCCTCTATGCCCTTCCTCCAGACCTCAGTTAGACTTTGTGCCCAGGAGTGACTGGACACACACTAGGGGAGCTCTACTGAGTTTCTCTAGAATAGACTTTTGTTAGGTTTTTTATTTTCAGGGAGCCCTGCTGGCTACAGGCTCCCTGCAGCGTGGGAGTGAGGGGAGAGAAGCAGGACCTACTTCTGTGAGTTTCAAGGCTCTGCTTCTCGGCTACTGGACACCGTTAGCTCCAGAGGGTTCGATCACTTGGTGCGCCTAGCTGCTTGTTCCCGGAGCCACGCCGTCAATCCCCTCACAGAAGTCAGAAGTCGGGTGAGTATGAGAAGAACAGAAGACTTCAGGACGGCAGAAGACTTCAGTAACGGAAGGTACAGCACAGCGGTGAAGCTGTGCTCCATGCTCCCACACACATCACCAACGGTATTCACTGGGTGCAGGGCGCTGGGGGGGGGCACCCTGGGCAGCATGTTACTGGGGTTTCTTTTAGGGCGGCAGAATGATTGTGGGTGCCTCGGCACCGTGTACAGACCCCCGCCGGCATCTTTTACAATTTTGAAATTGGCGGGCCGAAGCGCGCCGGGAAGGAGGCGGAGCTTCGACCCGCAGCTCACGGGCGCCATTTTCCCTGCTGCACGCGGCTGAGGGATAGACGCTGGTCGGACCTCCACGCTTTCCAAGTAACGGGGGGCTTGTTCTGAGGGGGGCCGCAGTGTTGGTGCTTAATAGTGGTGTAGGCAGCGCTGGGTACATATATCGTTTTTTGCGATATATGGGCGCTGGGGTGTGAGCTGGCATACTCCCTCTGTGTCCTCTATCTGGGCTTTTTTGGTAGGCCTGTCACCTAGCAGGGACCTTCTGTGTGTTGTGGTGTGTCGGTACTGCGTGTCGGCATGTCTGAGGCGGAAGCTTATTCACCGGAGGAGGTTATTGGGGGAGTGGATGCGGGGCTAGAATTGGGACTGTCGACGCAGCCGACACCTGATTTGCTAGCATTGCTCAGTACATTAAACTCGAATGTAACTTCCTTATCAAAGAGGTTCGATAAGTCTGAGGCGCAGACTCAGGTGTGGAAAAAGTCTATGGAAGAGGCTTTGTCTCAGGTTCAAACCCCATCTGGGTCGCAAAAGCGGCCATTTAATCAGTTGGTAGATACTGATACCGACACGGACTCTGATTCCGACGTCGATTTCACTGAGGCAGCATTATATCCCCGTTTGGTTAAGAGTATTCAGTACATGATTGTGGCTATAAAAGATGTTTTACACATTTCTGATGAACCTGCGGTTCAGGAAACAAGCATTTGCTTGTTCAAGGAAAAGAAACCTGAGGTGAAATTTCCCCCCTCTCATGAAATGAATACTCTTTGTGAAAAGGCTTGGGAGTCGCCGGATAAGAAATGGCAGATTCTCAAGAGAATTTACATGGCGTATCCTTTCCCCTCTGATGACAGGGAAAAATGGGAGGCATCTCCGACTGTTGACAAAGCTTTATCTCGTTTGTCTAAGAAAGTGGCACTTCCGTCTCCCGACACGGCAGCTCTCAGGGATCCGGCGGATCGCAAGCTGGAGACGTCTCTGAAGTCCATTTTCGCTAATTCGGGTGCTTTACTCAGACCCGCTGTGGCGTCGTTATGGGTGAGTAGTGCTATTGCTAAATGGGCTGAGAATTTAGCTAATGACATGGATACTCTTGATAAAGATAATGTCCTTCTAACTCTTGGTTATATTAAGGACGCTGCAGATTTCATAAAAGATGCGGCGAGGGACGTCTGTCTCTTGGGTTCAAGAACCAGTGCCATGTCGATATCAGCCAGAAGTGCCCTGTGGATCCATCAATGGAACGCTGATGCCGACTCCAAGAGGGCTATGGAAGCGCTACCCTTCAAAGGTACTGTCTTGTTTGGGGAAGGCTTGGCTGACCTGGTCTTGACCGCGACTGAGGGTAAGTCCTCTTTTCTTCCTTATGTTTCCACACAACAGAAGAAGGCACCACATCCGCAAATGCAGTCCTTTCGTCACAATAAATTCAGGCGTGGTAAAGGTTCGTCCTTCCTCGCTTCAAAAGGGAAGGAAACCTTCTGCAGGTTCGGGCGCCCAGGACCAAAAGTCCTCCCCTGCTGCTACCAAGTCCACCGCATGACGCTGGGGCTTCCCTGGGGGAGTCCGAACCGGTGGGGGGCGTCAGTCGACATAAAGGATGCCTACTTACATGTCCCGATATATCCTCCGCATCAGGCTTTCCTCAGGTTTGCGATACAGGATGCTCATTACCAATTTCAGACGTTGCCGTTTGGGCTTTCCACGGCTCCGAGGATTTTCACCAAGGTCATGGCGGAAATGATGGATCTTCTTCGCAGACAGAGGGTTTCAATTATCCCGTACTTGGACGATCTCCTGATAAAGGCGAGGTCCAAGGAACGATTGCTGAGAAGTGTGGAGTTGTCTCTATCGGTTCTGCGACAACACGGATGGGTTCTCAATTTGCCGAAATCCCAGTTGACTCCGACCACTCGGCTTACGTTTCTGGGCATGGTTCTGGACACGGAGTTACAGAGGGTATTCCTTCCAGAAGAAAAGGCTCTGGAATTGCAGACGATGGTCAGAGAACTTCTGAAGCCGTCGAGTGTGTCGATACATCATTGTACTCGGGTTCTGGGGAAGATGGTTGCGGCGTACGAAGCCATTCCATACGGCAGATTTCACGCCCGCGTGTTTCAGTGGGACTTGCTGAGCAAATGGTCCGGGTCTCATCTACACATTCACCGGAAAATAAGTTTATCTCCCAGAGCCAGAATTTCTCTCCTGTGGTGTCTACAAGCTTATCACCTCCTGGGAGGACGCCGATTCGGTATCCAGGAGTGGGTACTTCTGACAACAGAAGCAAGTCTCCGGGGCTGGGGTGCAGTCACCCAAGGAAGAAATTTCCAGGGAAAATGGTCGATCCAGGAAGCTTGTCTCCACATAAATGTTCTAGAGTTAAGAGCCATTTACAACGGCCTGCTCCAAACAGGAAGTCTTCTTCAGGGTCGACCGGTCCTGGTACAGTCAGACAACATCACAGCGGTGGCCCATATAAACCGGCAAGGCGGAACAAGGAGCAGAGCGGCAATGGCGGAAGCCACAAAGATACTTCGCTGGGCAGAACAACACGTCGGCGCACTGTCAGCAGTTTTCCTACCGGGGGTGGACAACTGGGAAGCGGATTTTCTCAGCAGACACGACCTCCATCCGGGAGAGTGGGCTCTGCACCAAGAGGTTTTTGCAGAGGTGACAAGACGCTGGGGAATTCCGTTAATAGACATGATGGCGTCTCTGCTCAACAAGAAGCTCCCGAGGTATTGTTCCAGAGCAAGGGACCCACAAGCCACGGCGGTGGACGCCCTGGTGTCTCTGTGGGTTTTCCAGTCGGTGTATGTGTTCCCTCCTCTTCCTCTCATTCCAAAGGTGCTGGGGATCATTCGTCGAGCAAAGGTTCAGGCGATTCTCGTCGTTCCAGACTGGCCAAGAAGGGCCTGGTATCCGGATCTTCAGGACTTACTGGTGGAAGATCCTTGGCCGCTTCCTCTAAGGGAGGATCTGTTGTTACAGGGTCCATGCGTATTTCCAGACTTACCGCGGCTGCGTTTGACGGCATGGAGGTTGAGCGCCAGATCTTAGCTCCTAAGGGTATTCCCAGGGAGGTCATTCCAACTCTCATTAATGCTAGGAAAGAGGTTACGGCGAAACACTATCACCGTATCTGGAGAAAATATGTTTCCTGGTGTGAGGTTAAAAAGACTCCTGCGGAGGATTTTCACTTGGGTCGTTTTCTCCACTTTTTACAGGCGGGTGTAGATGCTGGCCTGAAATTGGGTTCCATCAAAGTGCAAATTTCGGCTTTGTCTATTTTCTTTCAAAAAGAGTTAGCTGCCCTCCCAGAGGTTCAGACTTTTGTGAAGGGTGTAATGCATATCAATCCACCGTTTGTACCGCCTGTAGCGCCATGGGACCTTGATGTCGTTTTGCGGTTCCTCATGTCTTCCTGGTTTGAACCTTTGCGGAAGGTTGAGTTAAAGTTTCTCACTTGGAAGGTGGTTATGCTTTTGGCGCTGGCATCTGCCAGGCGAGTATCGGAATTGGCAGCTTTATCTCATAAGAGTTCGTACTTGATTTTTCATTCGGATAGGGCGGAATTGAGGACTCGTCAACAATTTCTGCCAAAGGTGGTTTCGTCGGTTCACATTAACCAACCTATTGTTGTTCCGGTGGCTACGGAAGAAGTGGCGATTCCAAAATCTCTGGATGTTGTAAGAGCGTTAAAAGTTTACGTTTCTAGGACAGCTGTTACTAGGAAAACTGAAGCGTTGTTTGTTTTGTATGCTGCCAACAAGGTTGGTCATCCCGCGTCAAAACAGACTATTGCACGCTGGATTTGTAGTACGATCCAGCCAGCTCATTCTTCGGTGGGGTTGCCGGTGCCGAAGTCGGTTAAAGCCCATTCTACCAGGAAGGTGGGCTCCTCTTGGGCGGCTGCCCGAGGTGTTTCGGCACTACAGCTTTGCCGAGCGGCTACTTGGTCGGGTTCGAACACTTTTGCTAAATTCTATAAGATCGATACCCTGGCCGATGAGGACCTGGCGTTTGCTCAGTCGGTGCTGCAGAGTCGTCCGCACTCTCCCGCCCATTCTGGAGCTTTGGTATAATCCCCATGGTACTTTTGGAGTCCCCAGCATCATCTAGGACATAAGAGAAAATAGGATTTTGGTACTCACCGTTAAATCCTTTTCTCCTAGTCCGTAGAGGATGCTGGGCGCCCGTCCCAGTGCGGATTATATTTTGCATTATATATATTTTCTTACTGGTTAAGTTAGTTATACACGACTTGTGTATTGGGTTGCTGCAGCTGGTTGCTGGAGTTTAATGCATTCTGTTATCTAGTTCGGTGTTATTCTGGTTGTACGGTATGTTTATGGTGTGGGCTGGTACTTTGGTAGCCCTTAGTTGAGACAAAAATCTTTCCTTGTAATGTCCGTCTCTCCTGGGCACAGTTCCTATAACTGAGGTCTGGAGGAGGGGCATAGAGGGAGGAGCCAGTTCACACCCAGTCTTAAGTCTTTTAGTGTGCCCAAGCTCCTGCGGATCCCGTCTATACCCCATGGTCCTTTTGGAGTCCCCAGCATCCTCTACGGACTAGGAGAAAAGGATTTAACGGTGAGTACCAAAATCCTATTTCTCTATCGTCCTAGTGGATGCTGGGGTTCCTGAAAGGACCATGGGGAATAGCGGCTCCGCAGGAGACAGGGCACAAAAAGTAAAGCTTTAGGATCAGGTGGTGTGCACTGGCTCCTCCCCCTATGACCCTCCTCCAAGCCTCAGTTAGATTTTTGTGCCCGGCCGAGAAGGGTGCAATCTAGGTGGCTCTCCTAAAGAGCTGCTTAGAAAAGTTTAGCTTAGGTTTTTTATTTTACAGTGAGTCCTGCTGGCAACAGGATCACTGCAACGAGGGACTTAGGGGAGAAGAAGTGAACTCACCTGCGTGCAGGATGGATTGGCTTCTTGGCTACTGGACATTAGCTCCAGAGGGACGATCACAGGTACAGCCTGGATGGTCACCGGAGCCTCGCCGCCGGCCCCCTTGCAGATGCTGAAACGAGAAGAGGTCCAGAATCGGCGGCAGAAGACTCCTCAGTCTTCTTAAGGTAGCGCACAGCACTGCAGCTGTGCGCCATTTTCCTCTCAGCACACTTCACACGGCAGTCACTGAGGGTGCAGGGCGCTGGGAGGGGGGCGCCCTGGGAGGCAAATGAAAACCTTTTTTGGCTAAAAATACCTCACATATAGCCTCCGGGGGCTATATGGAGATATTTAACCCCTGCCAGAATCCGTTGAGAGCGGGAGACGAGGCCGCCGAAAAAGGGGCGGGCCTATCTCCTCAGCACACAGCGCCATTTTCCCTCACAGAAAGGCTGGAGGGAAGGCTCCCAGGCTCTCCCCTGCACTGCACTACAGAAACAGGGTTAAAACAGAGAGGGGGGGCACTAATTTGGCGTTAGAAATATATAAAAAAGATGCTATAAGGGAAAACACTTATATAAGGTTGTCCCTATATAATTATAGCGTTTTTGGTGTGTGCTGGCAAACTCTCCCTCTGTCTCTCCAAAGGGCTAGTAGGTCCTGTCCTCTATCAGAGCATTCCCTGTGTGTGTGCTGTGTGTCGGTACGTGTGTGTCGACATGTATGAGGACGATGTTGGTGAGGAGGCGGAGCAATTGCCTGTAATGGTGATGTCACTCTCTAGGGAGTCGACACCGGAATGGATGGCTTATTTAGGGAATTACGTGATAATGTCAACACGCGCCAAGGTCGGTTGACGACATGAGACGGCCGACAAACAATTAGTACCGGTCCAGACGTCTCAAAAACACCGTCAGGGGTTTTAAAACGCCCGTTTACTTTAGTCGGTCGACACAGACACAGACAGGGACACTGAATCCAGTGTCGACGGTGAATAAACAAACGTATTCCTTATTAGGGCCACACGTTAAGGGCAATGAAGGAGGTGTTACATATTTCTGATACTACAAGTACCACAAAAGAGGGTATTATGTGGGATGTGAAAAAACTACCGTAGTTTTTCCTGAATCGGATAAATTAAATGAAGTGTGTGATGATGCGTGGGTTCCCCCCGATAGAAAATATGGGCGGTATACCCTTTCCCGCCAGAAGTTAGGGCGCGTTGGGAAACACCCCTTAGGGTGGATAAGGCGCTCACACGCTTATCAGAACAAGTGGCGGTACCGTCTATAGATAGGGCCGTCCTCAAGGAGCCAGCTGACAGGAGGCTGGAAAAATATCATAAAAAGTATATACACACATACTGGTGTTATACTGCGACCAGCGATCGCCTCAGCCTGGATGTGCAGAGCTGGGGTGGCTTGGTCGGATTCCCTGACTAAAAATATTGATACCCTTGACAGGGACAGTATTTTATTGACTATAGAGCATTTAAAGGATGTATTTCTATATATGCGAGATGCACAGAGGGATATTTGCACTCTGGCATCAAGAGTAAGTGCGATGTCCATATCTGCCAGAAGATGTTTATGGACACGACAGTGGTCAGGTGATGCAGATTCCAAACGGCACAAAGGTGTATTGCCGTATAAAGGAAGAGGAGTTATTTGGGGTCGGTCCATCGGACCTGGTGGCCACGACAACTGCTGGAAAATCCACCGTTTTTACCCTAAGTCACATCTCTGCAGAAAAAGACACCGTCTTTTCAGCTTCAGTCCTTTCGTCCCTATAAGAGTCATATCTGCCCAGGGATAGAGGAAAGGGAAGAAGACTGCAGCAGGCAGCCCATTCCCAGGAACAGAAGCGTTCCACCGCTTCTGACAAGCTCTCAGCATGACGCTGAGACCGTACAGGACCCCTGGATCCTACAAGTAGTATCCCAGGGGTACAGTTTGGAATGTCGAGACGTTTCCCCTGCGCAGGCTCCTGAAGTCTGCTTTACCAAGGTCTCCCTCCGACAAGGAGGCAGTATGGGAAAAAATTCACGAGCTGTATTCCCAGCAGGTGATAATTAAATTACCCCTCCTACAACAAGAAAAGGGGTATTATTCCACACTATATTGTGGTACTGAAGCCAGAAGGCTAGGTGAGACCTATTCTAAATCTAAAAAAATTTGAACACTTACAAAGGTTCAAATCAAGATGGAGTCACTCAGAGCAGTGATAACGAACCGGGAAGAAGGGGACTATCTGGTGTCCCGAGACATCAGGGATGCTTACCTCCATGTCCCAAATTTGCCCTTATCACTAAGGGTACCTCAGGTTCGTGGTACAGAACTGTCACTATCAGTTTCAGACGCTGCCGTTTGGATTGTCTACGGCACCCCGGGTCTTTACCAAGGTAATGGCCGAAATGATGGTTCTTCTTCGAAGAAAAGGCGTCTTAATTATCCCTTACTTGGACGATCTCCTGATAAGGGCAAAGTCCAGGGAACAGTTGGAGGTCGGAGTAGCACTATCTCGGATACTGTTACAACAGCAGGGGTGGATTCTAAATATTCCAAAATCGCAGCTGATCCCGACAACAAGTCTCCTGTGCTTAGGGATGATTCTGGACACAGTCCAGAAAAAGGTGTTTCTCCCGGAAGAGAAAGCCAGGGAGTTATCCGAGCTAGTCAGGAACCTCCTAAAATCAGTGCATCATTGCACAAGGGCCATGGTAAAAAAATGGTGACTTCCTTCGAAGCAATTCCAGTCGGCAGATTTCATGCAAGAACTTTTCAGTGGGATCTGCTGGACAAATGGTCCGGATCGCATCTTCAGATGCATCAGCGGATAACCCTATATCCAAGGACAAGGGTGTCTCTCCTGTGGTGGTTACAGAGTGCTCATCTTCTAGAGGGCCGCAGATTCGGCATTCAGTTTTGGATGTTGGTGACCACGGAGGCCAGCCCGAGAGGCTGGAGAGCAGTCACACAAGGAAAAAATTTCCAGGGAGTGTGATCAAGTCTGGAGATTTTTCTCCACATAAATATAGCTAAGGGTAAATTTATAATGCTCTAAGCTTAGCAAGACCTCTGCTTCAAGGTCAGCCGGTATTGATCCAGTGGGATAAAACATCACGGCAGTCGCCCACGTAAATAGACAGGGCGGCACAAGAAGCAGGAGGGCAGTGGCAAAAACTGCAAGGACTTTTCGCTGGGCGGAAAATCATGTGATAGCACTGTCAGCAGTGTTTCATTCCGGGAATGGAAACTGGGAAGCAGACTTCCTCAGTAGGCACGACCTCCACCCGGCAGAGTGGGAACTTCATGGGGAAGTTTTCCACATAATTGTAAACCGTTGGGACTTACCAAAGGTGGACATGATGGCGTCCCGTCTGAACAAAAAACGGGACAGGTATTGCGCCAGGTTAAGAGACCCTCAGGCAATAGCTGTGGACGTTCTGGTAACACCGTGGGTGTACCAGTCGGTGTATGTGTTCCATCCTCTGCTTTTCATACCTAAGGTACTGAGAATTATAAGACGTAGAGGAGTAAGAACTATACTCATGGCTCCGGATTGGCCAAGAAGGACTTGGTACCCGGAACTTCAAGAGATGCTCACAGAGGACTTATGGCCTCTGCCGCTAAGAAGGGACTTGTTTCAGCAAGTACCATGTCTGTTCCAAGACTTACCGCAGCTGCGTTTGACGGCATGGCGGTGGAACGCCGGATCCTAAGGGAAAAGGCATTCAGGAAGAGGTCATTCCTACCCTGGTCAAAGCCAGAAAGGAGGTGACCGCACAACATTATCACCACATGTGGCGAAAATATGTTGCGTGGTGTGAGGCCAGGAAGGCCCCACGAAGAAATTTCAACTCGGTCGATTCCTGCATTTCTTGCAAACAGGAGTGTCTATGGGCCTCAAATTGGGGTCCATTAAGGTTCAAATTTCGGCCCTGTCGATTTTTCTTCCAGAAAGAATTGGCTTCAGTTCCTGAAGTCCAGAAGTTTGTCAAGGGAGTATTGCATATACAACCCCCTTTTGTGCCTCCAGTGGCACTGTGGGATCTCAACGTAGTTCTGGGATTCCTCAAAACACATTGGTTTAAAACCAGTCAAATCTGTGGATTTGAAGCATCTCACATGAAAAGTGAACATGCTCTTGGACCTGGCCTGGACCAGGCGAGTGTCAAATTGGTGGGTTTTTTTTTTTCTCAAAAAAGCCCATATCTGTTTGTCCATTCGGACAGGGCAGAGCTGCGGACTCGTCCCCAGTTCTCTCCCTAAGGTGGTGTCAGTGTTTCACCTGAACCAGCTTATTGTGGTGTCTTGCGCCTACTAGGGACTTGGAGGACTCCAAGTTGCTAGATGTGGTCAGGGCCCTGAAAATATAGGTTCCAGGACGGCTGGAGTCAGGAAAACTGACTTGCTGTTATCCTGTATGCACCCAACAAACTGGGTGCTCTTGCTTTTAAGCAGACTTTTGCTAGTTGGATGTGTAATACAATTCAGCTTGCACATTCTGTGGCAGGCCTGCCACAGCCAAAATATGTAAATGCCCATTCCACAAGGAAGGTGGGCTCATCTTGGGCGGCTGCCCGAGGGGTCTCGGCTTTACAACTTTGCCGAGCGGCTATTTAGTCAGGGGCAAACACGTTTGTAAAATCCTACAAATTTGATACCCTGGCTAAGGAGGACCTGGAGTTCTCTCATTCGGTGCTGCAGAGTCATCCGCACTCTCCCGCCCGTTTGGGAGCTTTGGTATAATCCCCATGGTCCTTTCAGGAACCCTAGCATCCACTAGGACGATAGAGAAAATAAGAATTTACTTACCGATAATTCTATTTCTCGGAGTCCGTAGTGGATGCTGGGCGCCCATCCCAAGTGCGGATTATCTGCATTACTTGTACATAGTTACAAAAATCGGGTTATTATTGTTGTGAGCCATCTTTTCAGAGGCTCCGCTGTTATCATACTGTTAACTGGGTTCAGATCACAGGTTGTACAGTGTGATTGGTGTGGCTGGTATGAGTCTTACCCGGGATTCATAAATCCTTCCTTATTGTGTACGCTCGTCCGGGCACAGTACCTAACTGAGGCTTGGAGGAGGGTCATAGGGGGAGGAGCCAGTGCACACCACCTGATCCTAAAGCTTTACTTTTTGTGCCCTGTCTCCTGCGGAGCCGCTATTCCCCATGGTCCTTTCAGGAACCCCAGCATCCACTACGGACTCCGAGAAATAGAATTATCGGTAAGTAAATTCTTATTTTTTTTTTTTAATTTTTAATTTTTTTTTTTCTTCTTCTCTGGCTTATGCCTGTCCTGTTTTTTTAGAGTCAATTATATACTTTTCCTTCATTCTTATTCTTTCATCTTTGATTTAAGGTCCTGAACATGCACGGTAAGGTGGTCACGGTCAGACACCAGGCTGTCAATAGGAAGAAGGACAATCGCTTTGCTGTTGCTCTGGACTCAGAGGAGAACAATATCCACGTCAAAGACATTGTCAAGGTCATTGATGGACCCCATTTGGTAAGGCATAGTTTCTCTTCTCATCCGCCTTCAGAGTCCTCCTTCATGCGTCTTCTGCTACAATATTATTTTATCCCTCTCATGCAAACCCTTGTTCAGGGCCGGGAGGGCGAGATCCGTCACTTGTTCCGGAGTTGCGCCTTCCTTCACTGTAAGAAGCTGGTTGAAAACGGAGGGATGTTTGTCTGTAAAACCCGTTACCTGGTTCTGGCCGGAGGTTCAACTGTAAGTTTGTTCAGGATAGTGAAATTTGTTTTATAATTCCCTTGTCCAATGTTCTGGCTAATCCGCCGTCTCTTCTACAGCGTCCAGATGTCACAAACTCACTTGGGGATTTTGCTCCAATGAGCCCTCGAATCAATAGCCCGGCACACCCTGCTGGAGGAGGTAAGGGTCATAGCTTAATGCATCTTTTATAGAATGGATTCTTGCTTAAGATACTGATCACGTAACACGTTTCGCATTAGTACCACATCTTTCCATCCTTGATCCTTCTTCGCTGTCATTACAGGAGGACAACAAGGGGGGATGGCAGGTGCTGGAGGTCCAGGGAGAGGAAGAGGCCGCAGGGATAACGATCTGATAGGTCAGACTGTTAGAATTTCTCAAGGTCCTTATAAGGGTGAGTGGCCATAGATGTACCTTTTACTTTACCTTCCTGTATCCATGACAAAGCATTGTGGCCTCGCTAGCACTTACACAACTCCTTCTCTTCCAGGCTATATTGGGGTGGTGAAAGATGCCACGGAATCCACAGCTCGAGTTGAGCTTCATTCCACCTGTCAGACGATCTCCGTGGACAGACAGCGTCTCACCACAGTGTGAGTAAACCAAACATGTTTCCTACCCAGTAACTGTGCGTATGTATCTCTTGGCTGCATCTTATGTTGAAGGTGTATATGGACTGTGTGTGTGTGTGTGTGGACTGTGGGCGCATCAGTAGCAGAAGGTATAATTTGCTGTGTGTGTCAATAGAAATTAGACTGAGTGGAATAGATATTTGGTACCACTAAAACCACTGAAGATACAGTCTTTCCTATAAAGTACATTAGAATTGTTTTTCCTTTCTTTAACATAAAGCCTTTTTCTTGGCAGTGGTGCTCGTCGCCCTGGAGGAATGACCTCCACTCGTGCCAGCACACCAATTTATGGCTCTCAGACCCCAATGTATGGTACTGGCTCCAGGACCCCGATGTATGGCTCACAGACTCCAGTGCACGATGGTATGTATCTCCTGTAACCGAATTCAAACGATTCTCTTGAGGCTGTCAGCACTGAACCTCAGTGTGATATCTCACTGGACTTCTGCGTGTAAGAAAATCCCAGCTGCTAGATATCTTAAGTTTCAGGAGCGTAATATTTACATATTTACGTACTTTTATAAAGCATAATGCATTTTATATTTTAGTGGTCCTTCTAATGTTATTTCTTCTTCAGGGTCCATAGGGAGTCCACAGGGATACCATGGGGTGTAGGTGGTTGAAGAGGACCGGGCACCAAACAGTTTAAGCTTTCAGCTCCCGGGATGCCTTTGTCCCTCCTCCCCTACACCCAAGCCCCAGGCATGCCAGTTTTAGTTTGGTGCCGGCAGGAGCTGGATGCACCTTTTTAGATAGGATGGCTTTATTTTATGATTTATTTTATTTTTAGACTTTTTGCTAACGAACGCATGCTGCTGCTCTATCGACTTTCTGCCGGCGCCGTGACACTGGTAAGCGGTCCAGTGATCTCAGTGGGTGCCAGCGGAGTACAATTAGCAGCACTTTCCCTGGGCACCCAAGGCTGCAGTTGGGCAACAGGAAGCAGGTAAGTTGATTCCCCACAGCTTTGCCTCCCGGTGCGGAGACCACCAGAGGCACTGATGTGAGCGTCCGGTTCGTCCGCAACCCCCACTAGACCACTTAAGGCATCCGGGACACTTAGGGCACAGCCCTGGGGGTTAATGTCAGCTAAGGGGAGGTAGGCTTTTCCTCCGATAGCTCCTCCCCTGGCTCAGAGCGGGATCCCTCAGAGGATTCCTGCCCGAGCTGCTGCTGATCCTCCCAAGTGAGACGCTCAATGGTTTGTTTGTATGTATTTTATTCAACTATTTATTCAGAGAGACAGAACAAATTCAGAACAATACATTTGTAGGTTGAGCCATATAAGTAACTCTCAGATTAAAAAAAACAATTTTCGCCAGAGTAAAACAAGCAGAAAACGGATTTAAGATGATGAGAGAGAAAAAAAATGGGGGGAGGGGGGAAGCAACTTCGCACCTTGTGGAAGCAGCCTTAGATACTGGAGTACTAAGGTGTCTGCCACCTCCGTGGCAACTCAACATGTTCTCTGGCTCCGTTCCTGGAGGTCAGACTCTGATTCCAAGAAAATGCTCAAATCTCTGCACTTCACAGGGGACCTACTCTTTGGCGCTGAATTGGATAAAATTGCGGCCACTGTTGCTGCTTCTCAAACCGCCTTCTGCTATTGCACCAAAGCTCAGGACATCCTTCTTTCTCCCCCAAGGTAAAGCTAAGGGCCAGTTCTTTCCCAAGCAGACCAGTTCAACAAACCATGCTCCAAGCAATCCTGGGCTGCCAGACGTCTACCTGTAAAGTCATATGACAAGCCCTCCGCCTGACAGACGAGCCCTCTCCTGGGGGATCCCAGTGTGGGAGGCCAACTTCTTCAGTTTGCAGAGTCCTGGCGTCAAACTACAAGAGATGCCTGGGTGTGAGAAGTGGTATCCCATGAGGGAGCTCTCACTTTTCAGGGGTGTTCTCCTCAACAATTCTTTTGTACGGGTCTTCCAGTAGATCCGATCAAGGCCTTGGCTCTGCAACAGGCCGTGCACTCTTTTACAATCCGGAGTCATTCTGCCAGTTCCACCAGAGCAATAGGGGACAGGCTTCTACTCCACTCTGTTCCTGGTCCAGAAGCCAAATGGTTCCTTTCGATCCATACTTAATCTCGGGGCCCTCAACAAGTTTATCTAGGTGCCCAGGTTTCACATGGAAACCCTACATTCCATTATCCTTGCACTGGAGCCTGGGGACTTTATGGCTTCCCTGGATGCATAACTGCATGTACCTATCACTTCCAAACATCCGCAATATCTCAGGTTTTCTTTCCATAAACAGCATTACCAATTCCAGCGTTGCCTTTTTCGGACTTTCTACAGCCTCTCGGGTCTTTACCAAAATTACTGCGATCAGGCGACGGGGGTTCGAATTCTACCTGACCTGGATGACCTGCTGATTTTCGACCAGTCTCCGGAGGTCTTTCAGCAACATCTCCGTCTGACCATTGCCTTCCTGAAAGAGCACGGCTGGATAATCAACTGGAAAAAGTTCTCCCTAATCTCCTGCCCAGAGGATGTTGCATCTAGGAGGGCCTCCTAGATCTCGGGTCCAGCGGATTTTCCTGCCAGCGGACACGATAAGGGCACTTCACATGTGCCTGTGCAGCTTTCTTCAGCTCTGGCGAGTGTCCATCTACTTAGCCAATGCAGTTCCATGGTTTCCACCTTAGACATGGTGGAATACGCCCAGTTTCACTCCAGGCGTCTTCAAGATTTGATCTTATCATGATGGAATGGACAGTATCCGCTCATCAGATCTCAGACAATGGTCCTCTCCCTTTGGTGGCTACAGGCGTCCCTCTTGGACAAGGGTCATCACTTTTGGATTTCGGATTGGGTACTCCTCACCACGGATGCCAGCTTCTGTGGGTGGGGAGCAGTGAACAGTCAACGGTCCTTTCAGGGACGTTGGAAAGTTCAGGAAAGTCGCCTTTCCCTCAACATAAAGGAGCTACAGGCAGTGTACAGAGAGCTACATCTGATGCAGGACCTTCTTCACAGCCGACCTGTTTAGGTCCAATCCGACGACACCACCGCAGTGGTCTACCTCAACCATCAGGGAGGCACGCGATGTCTAGCCGCCATGAGGAAAGTGACGCATATTCTCACTTGGGCGGAACGTCATCTACCAGCTATCTTGGCAGTGTTCATCCCGGGGGTCCTAAACTGAGAAGTGGACTTCTTAAGCAGACAAGACATCCGGAGTGGTGAGTGGGCTATACATCCGGGTGTCTTTCAGATTCTGGTCAACAAGTGGGGCCTGCCTGACGTGGATCTCATGGCCTCATACCACAACTACAAACTGCCAATTTACGGGTCCAGGACCAGGGATCCCGATGCCGTCTTCGTGGAAGCTTTAGTGGTGCGGTGGAACTTCAATCTGCTATACATAGTTCCTCCAGTTTCACTCCTCACGAGAGTTCTACGTAAGTTCAGGTGGAAAGTAGGCTCCCTGCTTCTCATAGCTCCAGACTGGCCGAGGAGCCATTGGTTTGCAGACCTGTAGTGTCTCCATAGACGTTCCCTTTCGGCTTCCTTTGCGGACACATCTGCTTATTCAGGCTCTGTGTCTCCACTCAGACCTAACTCGTCTGTCTTTGATGGCATGGCTCTTAAGACATCCCTCTTAAGAGCTAAAGGCTTCTCTCGCTCAGTTGTGCACACTATGGTTAGGGCTCGTAAACCATCCTCAGCCAGGATTTACTACAGAATTTGGCATTCTTATTTTTAGTGGTGTTCAACTCGGGGCTATAATCCTACTGCCGTCAGAGTTGCCAGAGTTCTTGCCTTCCTTCAAGCTGGGTACAGGTTTCGGCACTGTCCGTTTGGTTCCAACATCAAATCTCTTCCTTACCTGATATCCGGATCTTCTTTCAGTGAGTTCTCCGCATCCAACCCCCATTTGTGCCTCTGGTGACTCCGTGGGATTTGTCCTTGGTTCTCCGGGCTTTACAGGCAGCTCCGTTTGAACCTTTGCACTCTGTGGACTTCAAGTGGCCTACTTGTAAGACGCTTTTCCTCCTTGCTATTGCCTCTGCTCGCAGAGTATCTGACTTGGGAGCGCTCTCATGTCGCTCCCCTTTTTTGATCTCCGATCCGAACAGAGCCATCCGCAGGACCAGGTCAGGCTTCCTTCCGAAATGGTAGATTTCATATTAATGAAGAGATTGTTGTCCCAGCCTTCAAATTTCCCACCCTTTCCACAGGGTTATGGTGCGTAGGCACGCATTATAGTTAATATAACTAGTCCTAACATAAAAATAACTAGTCCTATAATAAGACTGCATAGGAGACCACAAATAGGTTGAACTCGATGGACAGTTGTCTTTTTTCAACCTTAGTTACTATGTTACTAAGTGACGCCTTGCTTGAAGTGGTACGGGCTCTTCAGATTTATGTCAATAAAACGAAAGCTTTCCGTAAATCTGATACCCTTTTTGTACTTTATGGCTTCCACAAACTGGGCTGGCCTGCTAACAGACAGACCTTGGCTCATTGGCTGTGTCTAACAATTTCTAAGGCATACATGGAGGCAGACCCCTGGGTTCCAAATATGGTCACCGCTCATTCCACTCGATCTGTGGGGCCCTCAGGGCGGCTAGTTGTGGCGTATCTGCAAACAGTTGTGTAGGGCAGCCATGTGGTCTTCGGTCCACACTTTCCTTGGTTTCTATGCCTTTGATATCTTTGCCTCCCAGGCTGCTGCCTTTGGGCAAAGAGTTCTCCATATCACTCAGGCACGCCCTCTCTCTTAGGGGGAACTGCTTTTGGACATCCCCATAGTATCCCTGTAGACCTACCTTTTGTTAACTTTTTCTTCTAAGTACATAGGGTCCACTGGGCGCCCACCCTGACGCACCTGGCTTCAATGGGTATTTCTGGTCACAAGTTCTCCTCTCATTATGAGTGTATTTCTTGTATGTGTACCGTTCTTCCATCTCCTCTCTCCTGCCTCGGGCTTGTTCATTAAACTGGCTAACCTGGGGCTGGGGGCGGAGTATGGGGGAGGAGGGACCAAGGCATCCTGGAAGTTAAAAGCTTTAACTGTTTGGTACCCGGTCCTCTCCAACCACCTACACCCCATGGTATTCCTGTGGACCCTTTGGACTTCGAAGAAAAAGAGTTAACAAAGGTAGGTCTACCACAACTTATTTTTTATTTATTTTTTTACCCTTATTAGGAAGCCGCACACCTTACTATGGATCTCAAACCCCTGTGCATGATGGCAGCAGGACTCCAGCACAAAGTGGGGCCTGGGATCCCAACAACCCAAACACACCTTCAAGGTAACTTTTTGTGATTATTTGGTCTTTTCTTGTTCTCCTATACCCCTCTGTCAACAACTCAGACATACTTTCCAGGTTCCTTACATTCCTTTGAACTTTTACATTTACAGGGCGGATGAAGAGTATGATTACAGATATGACGATGAGCCATCTCCATCACCGCAAGGCTATGGTGGAACTCCCAACCCACAAACTCCAGGGTACCCCGATGTGCCGTCCCCGCAGGTCAATGCTCCTTATCACCCCCAGACGCCAGGAACTCCTGCCATGTGAGTCTCTAGAAGGTCTTATTTTTGTATCTGTAACACTAATATATCTGGTGGGTACTGCAGGGTGCAAGACGTCCTTAGTCTATGTGATGGCAGCCCATCAGTTATCTAGCTGTCCGTTTTCTACAGCTGATAAAACGTTTAAGGCCTTTTTTAAATTTATGTTTGAATAAATGCCAGGCAACTGTGGGCCTAAACCTTCTGGCACCCAGCTTTTGGGCTCCCTTCTAAAGCCGTCAATGGTTTTATTATGTTCTAGGCTCTTTTTCGAAACTCCAACTTATATAGCTGCTATAGTCTGGTACATGCATAGACCGATCCCAGCGCTATGTTCTGGTTGTTTTCAATTAATAAACGTAACATTTGGGAAGTAAATATAGTTAGTATTAGGCCTTGGCAGCTTTATTTAGATAGTTTTTTGGCATGCCACATTTCCATACCTTCTTGTTCACAGAAAGTGTCATACTCACTGCTGCCATCTTGTGTTCCATCACAGGTACAACACAGACCAGTTTTCACCCTATGCTGCTCCATCACCTCAAGGCTCCTATCAACCTACTCCCAGTCCACAGAGCTACCATCAAGTGGCCCCAAGTCCTGTGGGCTATCAAAATACGCATTCTCCAGCAAGTTACCACCCGACTCCGTCACCGATGGCCTACCAGGTAAATGAACCCTTTGCCTTTTAGTTGTTAAGTGTCCGGTTTTACATGTAGGTAAATGTTTCAATTCTTCCCTTCCAGGCCAGTCCTAGCCCTAGCCCCATGGGTTATAGTCCAATGACCCCTGGTGCACCTTCGCCGGGTGCGTACAACCCTCACACACCTGGTTCCTCCATAGAACAGACTTCCAACGAATGGGTGACTACAGACATCCAAGTGAAAGTGAAAGACACTTTCCAGGACAGTCAGGTGGTGGGGCAGACGGGGATTATACGCAGTGTCACGGTAAGTCCCACCTCCTCCAGTATCGCTGGCTATAGGCCCATCATTATGGTCTGCGGTTTCCCTGCTAAGGGTATTGGTCACTGACGCCCTTCTCTTCATTTTCCAGGGGGGTCTTTGTTCTGTGCTGCTGCAGGACAGTGAGAAAGTGATCAGTATCTCTGGAGATCACCTGGAACCTGTGACCCCCACCAAGAACAGCCGGGTAAGCAAATGAAGCTTATGGATCCCGTCCTGCAGACAATTACGGGAAATATTTGTAGACTTTTGTATACAGTTACACATAGAACAGCTATCATAAATGTCGCAATGTATATCCTGTAATTACTGTACTGTCTGTTCTGCGGCTTATGGTGCAAAAACTTTATTTGCAAGTTAATCTAATAACCCAGGCATCTGTATTGTATAAATAACCCTTCCCACGCGGCCCTTGCGGTAAGCGCCATTGCTAAAGCGATCAGCTGCTGATTTTATATAAAAACTTTTTTAAACCCATCTATTTTTAAAGCTTTATTACCATATATTTATGTAGCACCAGCAGATTCTGTTGTGCTTTACAGTTGGGAACATGGTAATATGAGATTTAGTAATTAGGACAGATAGTTAACAATGTGTCTCTTAGGGAAAAAGGGATTTGATAAATGAGGTGCATATCACCCACATGGTGCATATTCATCCACCTTGATCGCATGAGTCTAAAGTGCTTTGTGGGATACAAGGTCTGATCACACAGCAATAGTTTTTTTATTGGAGTCAGAGGGTTGTCTGAGAACGTGAGACGCTGCCTGAAGAGGTGCGTTTTCAGGGAACAGTATTATGGTTTAGAGACACTAAGAAAGTGCTGCGTGAAGGACGGTTTTCCACAGAGTATGTGCAGCCCGAAAAACGCCCAGTCACCGTGACTGGGAGCGGGTAATGTGTGGGTAAGAGATGCAGAGTGAAGACGGTGAGTTTGGGGATATTTTGAACAAGAGAAGATCTGTACGTAGGTGTAGTTTTGTTTATGGACTTGTATGATAGAAGTATTTAAATTGGGTTTGGGAAAATACAGGCAGCCAGTGTAAGGACTGACAGAGCGGAGCAGCAGTAGAAGAATGCTTTTGCAAGGAGAATCTGTTGCATTCAAAATAGATTGTATGGGTGAAAATCTGGTATGGGGGAGACTAGGAGGTGGTGAGTGTGAGTTTCTATAGTGCAGTGTGTATTGTGGAAATATTTCTTAGATGTATGTAACAGGAGTGGGAAACAGATTGAAATTACGGGAAACACCTAGGCAGTGACCTTACGGAGATGTCCCCTAGGCAGTGGACTTACAGGGGGTTTCCCCTAGGCAGTGGCCTTACCAGGTTGTCCCCAAGGGGATCCGGTCTGAAGGTCGACACTGTCTAGGTCGACAATGTTTAGGTCGACCACTATAGGTCGACAGTCACTAGGTCGACGGGGTTTCTAGGTCGACATGTGCTAGGTCGACAGGTCTAAAGGTCGACGTGAGTTCTTTTTTTACATTTTTTCATACTTAACGATCCACGTGGACTACGATTGGAACGGTAATCTGTGTCGAGCGAAGCGGTAGCGGAGCGAAGGCACCATGCCCGAAGCATGGCGAGCGAAGCGAGCCATGCGAGGGTACGCGGTGCACTAATTGGGGATCCCGGTCCCTCTACGAAGAAAACGACACCAACATTTTTTTAAACCTCATGTCGGCCTTTAGACCTGTCGACCTAGCATATGTCGACCTAGAAACCCTGTCGACCTTCCATCCATGTCGACCTAGTGACTGTCGACCTATAGTGGTCGACCTAAACATTGTCGACCTAGATACTGTCGATTTGATGAACCACACCCGTCCCCAAGGCAGTGGCCTTACATCGGGTGTCCCCCAGGGCGGTGGCCTTATGGGGGTGTCCCCAAGGCGGTGGCCTTATGGGGCTGTCCCCAAGGCGGTGGCCTTATGGCGGTGGACCCATGGGGGTGTCCCCATGGGGTTGGTATTGATTGTTGTGTTGTCAATAGAGAGAGAGTAGGCAGGTTGGTAACGTATGTTGGTTGGTGGGAATATGATTAGTTCTGTTTTGGAAAGATTGAGTTTGAGGTTGTGAAAGGACATCCAAGATCAAATGGCAGAATTCAGTAACACGGACCATCCGGTGAGTAGAAGTTGTGTATCGTCCGAATAGTGATGATACTGAAATTCAAAAGAGCTGATTACTTTTCAAGCGATGCATTCTACATAAAGAAGAGCAGAGGTCCTTCGTCTGACTCTTGTGGTACTCCCAACTTGTTTAGGAATCAGAGAGGAACACACACAGTTTGATTTGATATGATTGTAGCATTTGTATGAGAAGAGAGTGGTCCATAGTGTAAAATGGAGCAGAGAGATCCAGGAGAATTAGAAGATCAGGCCTCTGATTTAGCTGTGATAAAATCATTGAGCAGTCATTGCATTTCTGTGCGAGTGGTAATAGCCGTATATATGAGAAGTATGGCTCTTATCCCAGTGACATCCTACTTTGCTGAAAAGATGTTAAACGTGTCTTTCTTTAGTTTGCCCTGGCCGACATTGAAGGCAACTTGACATATGAAGAGCAGCTGGGGCTACTTGGTCAAGAGCTGTTGATAGGTTTTGGCTAAGATGTGGTAATATTCCATTAGGGCAGTAGAATGTGGAAATTGGGGAAGTAAGTTGTTGCAGTGAGGCGGCGAGTTGCTGATAGTTAATAGAACTGAGAATTTTGTGAATGAGGAAGATTGGAGGCGTTTTGTCAGCAGAGAGTCTAGAACAATGGAGGAAAGTATGCAGGAGATAAGGTGATACGGGGGAACGGAGTGTTCCAGTTCAGAGACTGATCATAGTCACCATCCCAATGTGTAGAAGAGTCAGTCCACTGGGAGAGGCTGAGAGAGGAGGTTAGAGAGAGAGAGTAGTTTGGAAGCACAAGGAGAATGTTGATTATCAATACAGATGTTCAAATCACCCATGATGATGGTGCGGATGCCAGGGTGTAGTCATTAGGTTGACACACAGTGTTGACAGTTATAACATGTTGACGAGCAACATGTCTACATTCCCAGAATGTCAACATGTGAAGAGCTGACCTCAGAATGCCGACATTAGGGTTAGCCTGTAGGAGGGGAGAGTTAAGGTGTGTACACACTAGTAGATATATCTGCAGATCAATTGATCTGCAGATATATCTATGGACGGATCGAGCAGTGTGTTCAGCATACACACTGCTCGATCCGTCGGGGACTGACGTCATGAACTGGACGGACGTGTACACACGCCCGCCTAGTTCTGCTGTCAATTACTGCCGGCCGCCGCAGCATGTGTACGGTACACACACACAGCGACGCGCCAGTATATCGGTAGATATATTGGCCGTCGGCTGTGCTGCGGGGCCGACGCGATACATCTGTGAACGACGGAGTTCACAGACGTATCGGCCATACACACTGGCCGATGGTCCCGCGATATATCGGCCGTTCAGGAGAACGGCCGATATATCGACCTGTGTGTACGGGCCTTTAGCGATACGGGGACTGTATCCTGTAGTTCTCCAGTTGTGTTGTCCTCTTCTCATGTCTTGTCAGCCAGAAGGCACTACTTGATGTACATCATTATCGAACATACCTACAAATGTCATACTCTCCCTCCAATATTCTCCGCCACCAAATATCCTACAGATTGTTCTGTCTGAGCCATTTTCTCGTCTGCTTTCTTACAGGTAAAAATCATTATAGGAGAAGACCGTGAGGCGATGGGCATTCTTCTCAGTATAGATAATGAGGATGGAATTGTCCGTATGGACCTGGAAGAACAGCTGAAAATTCTCGATCTCCACTTCCTGGGGAAGCTAGAGTCCTGAGAGAATGCGGAAAGTGCAGAGCAAAGGCCTCCACCTCTCGCTCCCTGACACAAAGCCACTCTCCATGGTAATGCAGTCCTCCTACCTCTGGTTCTGGCAGAAGAGCAGAGAGTGCTGAATACACCCATCTTCTAACACTGAACTGCATTCAGAACCTTTCTCTCTACACGTTACATCGCAACTTCTTGTTCAGCAAATTCATCCTTAGAGTTATGTTTTTATTTCTCATGTCACCTGTTCTCTTCTGGTTGATCCAATAGTGACGTGTTCTCTGGTGCGAGTTCCACTGTGTAATATTTATATGGTGCAGTCAATAAACCAGAAGAACGGTGTGTCTGCGTGATCTCTTCACTATCCCAGCGTCAGACCACTGGAATTGCCAAGATGGCGTATGACAGTCTCTAGCGGTAGGCCCTGGCCAGCCTGTGGCTCTCCAGCTGTTGTGACACTGCACATCCCAGCATGCTCTGCCACAAGTTTAGCATTCCCTAAAAGGGCATGCTGGGATTTGTAGTTTCCCAACAGCTGAAGAGCCACGCTGATTGCCAGCCGCGGCTCCTTCAAAAATACTGCAGTCAGTCAGGTGACCGATCCTAATTTATACTAAGAACGGGATCTGCAGTTGTCCGTGGCAACAAGGAACAAGAAGCGAGGAGGCAACAGATCTAATAAGAGAACAGCAGCCAAACGGTTAAAACACGGTAAGTGGTGGTTCAAAGTGATTCTTACGTTCTGTCCGTGCTACTTGTTCTATTACAAGGAACATGGCCTGTAACCACTGGCTCTCTCCCCCATCTGTATCGCATGTCTTTTTGTTTTATTACAGGATAGAGACAGCCAAAGAGGAACTGTAGTAATTCGCTGGCATGAATATTTGTATGTTCTAAGGCTTTTTATAGAACTTAATGTCAGTACAGTAGCTTCTGATTTGTTAAACGATCTAGCCCCGTAAATACCAGCGGGCATAGCTCAAAAGTATTTGGCCCTGCTTGCTAGTTCATTGCCAGTTTTTGAGGCTTCCCGCCCTTGTTCTTCTGCTAGAGCTCTCTGCATACTATAAAGTAATTTATATTGAGCAGCGGCTGCTGTAATGTGTACATATGTATATCAGCCGTGCTGTTCAGAATAACCCTTTGTAAATAGATTATTGCCTGCGTGTTGACTATAAGGGTATAAGTGGTTTTGTAAACCAGTTATGTTGTTTTGCCTTCTTTCTGTCAATTTTTACTGAGCAGACTAATAAAGCTTTCCTTTTTTTTTTTTTTTTTTATAATAAAAAATTAGTTGTAGACTGTGGTTAAGTATTTTTAGTAACTGGTGGCATCAGCAACTATCTTATAAATAACACACTGGCATACCGTGGTGATAGCTTGGCGGGGAAGGGGGGGATACAATTAGATGCGGGACTAATGTGTGGCTGCAGATTCCGGGTTTAACGTCCAGAGTAGTTAAATTACTGTAACTCAGAGGTTCTCATATGCGGTCCTCAAGGCACCCCAACAGTCCAGGTTTTAAGTATATCCATGCTTGGCCACAGGTGACTTAATTAGTACCTCAGTCAATTTGATTCAACCATGTGTGCTGTACCTAAAACCTGGACTGTTGGGGGGGCCTTGAGGACCGCGTTTCAGAACCGTTGCTGTAATTTTTTTTTCTCATGCACAAGCCCATTTATTCTGGGGAAAGTGCCTGGAAATCTGGTATAAACCAGAGGTTCCCAAACTCTGCCATTACAGTCCAGGTTTTAAGGCTATCCATGCTTGAGCCCAGATGGTTAAATGAAATTGACAGGAATTAAGTTATCTGTGCTCAAGCATGGATATCCTGAAACCTGGACTGTAATGGTGGAGTTTGGGAACCTCTGGGTTAAACATACAGATAGATTCACGGTTATCTTGACTTCTTTCCTGCGCCTAGGTACACTATTAACATAAACTCTTCATGTATTGTTCTCAGCTGCAATACAATACAGAGAACAATACAGCAGGGGATTAAGTCCGACTGCCCAGTCTCAGTTAATCCTATTAAAGGCCAAGATAAACATGGACCCATCTGTATGTAGGCAGTGGCACCACGCCCTGAAAGCCTTACTTACCGCAGGATGCTGAAAACAGAAATGTGCATTTAAGTGCCATTGTATAGCACTTAACCTGGGTGCTACAAGCCTGCAGTAAGTGCAGTGATCGCGCTCAGTGAAAACATTATTGGGTCCCAGGGACCCCTCACTTTGAAAAATTGGGGTCCTATGACACTTTTTTTTGGGTCCCATCACATATTATGGGGGGGGGGGGGGGGGGGGTGAGGGCAGGCAGCAGTTGGGACAATGCTGAGGGGGAGGGGGTGTGTGTGTGTGTATATATATATATATATATATATATGTGTGTATATATATATGTGTGTGTGTATATATATATATATATATATATATATATACATACACTGTTCCAAAAAAATAAATAAAGGGAACACTAAAACAACACATCCTAGATCTGAATGAATGAAAATAAGAATTTACTTACCGATAATTCTATTTCTCGGAGTCCGTAGTGGATGCTGGGGTTCCTGAAAGGACCATGGGGAATAGCGGCTCCGCAGGAGACAGGGCACAAAAGTAAAGCTTTCCGATCAGGTGGTGTGCACTGGCTCCTCCCCCTATGACCCTCCTCCAAGCCAGTTAGGTACTGTGCCCGGACGAGCGTACACAATCAGGGAGGAATTTTGAATCCCGGGTAAGACTCATACCAGCCACACCAATCACACCGTACAACTTGTGATCTAAACCCAGTTAACAGTATGATAACAGCGGAGCCTCTGAAAAGATGGCTCACAACAATAATAACCCGATTTTTGTAACTATGTACAAGTATTGCAGATAATCCGCACTTGGGATGGGCGCCCAGCATCCACTACGGACTCCGAGAAATAGAATTATCGGTAAGTAAATTCTTATTTTCTCTATCGTCCTAGTGGATGCTGGGGTTCCTGAAAGGACCATGGGGATTATACCAAAGCTCCCAAACGGGCGGGAGAGTGCGGATGACTCTGCAGCACCGAATGAGAGAACTCCAGGTCCTCCTTAGCCAGGGTATCAAATTTGTAGAATTTAGCAAACGTGTTTGCCCCTGACCAAGTAGCTGCTCGGCAAAGTTGTAAAGCCGAGACCCCTCGGGCAGCCGCCCAAGATGAGCCCACCTTCCTTGTGGAATGGGCATTTACATATTTTGGCTGTGGCAGGCCTGCCACAGAATGTGCCAGCTGAATTGTATTACACATCCAACTAGCAATAGTCTGCTTAGAAGCAAGAGCACCCAGTTTGTTGGGTGCATACAGGATAACAGCAAGTCAGTTTTCCTGACTCCAGCCGTCCTGGAACATATTTTCAGGGCCCTGACAACATCTAGCAACTTGGAGTCCTCCAAGTCCCTAGTAGGTGCAAGGCACCATAATAAGCTGGTTCAGGTGAAACACTGACACCACCTTAGGGAGAGAACTGGGGACGAGTCCGCAGCTCTGCCCTGTCCGAATGGACAAACAGATATGGGCTTTTTTGAGAAAAAACCACCAATTTGACACTCGCCTGGTCCAGGCCAGGGCCAAGAGCATGGTCACTTTTCATGTGAGATGCTTCAAATCCACAGATTTGACTGGTTTTAAACCAATGTGATTTGAGGAATCCCAGAACTACGTTGAGATCCCACAGTGCCACTGGAGGCACAAAAGGGGGTTGTATATGCAATACTCCCTTGACAAACTTCTGGACTTCAGGAACTGAAGCCAATTCTTTCTGGAAGAAAATCGACAGGGCCGAAATTTGAACCTTAATGGACCCCAATTTGATGGCCCATAGACACTCCTGTTTGCAGGAAATGCAGGAAACGACCGAGTTGAAATTTCTTTGTGGGGCCTTCCTGGCCTCACACCACGCAACATATTTTCGCCACATGTGGTGATAATGTTGTGCGGTCACCTCCTTTCTGGCTTTGACCAGGGTAGGAATGACCTCTTCCGGAATGCCTTTTTCCCTTAGGATCCGGCTTTCCACCGCCATGCCGACAAAACGCAGCTGCGGTAAGTCTTGGAACAGACATGGTACTTGCTGAAGCAAGTCCCTTCTTAGCGGCAGAGGCCATAAGACCTCTGTAAGCATCTCTTGAAGTTCCGGGTACCAAGTCCTTCTTGGCCAATCCGGAGCCATGAGTATAGTTCTTACTCCTCTACGTCTTATAATTCTCAGCACCTTAGGTATGAGAAGCAGAGGAGGGAACACATACACCGACTGGTACACCCACGGTGTTACCAGAACGTCCACAGCTATTGCCTGAGGGTCTCTTGACCTGGCGCAATACCTGTCCCGTTTTTTTGTTCAGACGGGACGCCATCATGTCCACCTTTGGTATTTCCCAACGGTTTACAATCATGTGGAAAAAACTTCCCGATGAAGTTTCCACTCTCCCGGGTGGAGGTCGTGCCTGCTGAGGAAGTCTGCTTCCCAGTTTCCATTCCCGGGATGAAACACTGCTGACAGTGCTATCACATGATTTTCCGCCCAGCGAAAAGTCCTTGCAGTTTTTGCCATTGCCCTCCTGCTTCTTGTGTCGCCCTGTCTGTTTACGTGGGCGACTGCCGTGATGTTTTTCCCACTGGATCAATACCGGCTGACCTTGAAGCAGAGGTCTTGCTAAGCTTAGAGCATTATAAATTTACCCTTAGCTCCAGTATATTTATGTGGAGAAAAGTCTCCAGACTTGATCACACTCCCTGGAAATTTTTTCCTTGTGTGACTGCTCCCCAGCCTCTCGGGCTGGGCTCCGTGGTCACCAGCATCCAATCCTGAATGCCGAATCTGCGGCCCTCTAGAAGATGAGCACTCTATAACCACCACAGGAGAGACACCCTTGTCCTTGGATATAGGGTTATCCGCTGATGCATCTGAAGATGCGATCCGGACCATTTGTCCAGCAGATCCCACTGAAAAGTTCTTGCGTGAAATCTGCCGAATGGAATTGCTTCGTAGGAAGCCACCATTTTTATCAGGACCCTTGTGCAATGATGCACTGTTTTTAGGAGGTTCCTGACTAGCTCGGATAACTCCCTGGCTTTCTCTTCCGGGAGAAACACCTTTTTCTGGACTGTGTCCAGAATCATCCCTAGGCACAGCAGACGTGTCGTCGGGATCAGCTGCGATTTTGGAATTTAGAATCCACCCGTGCTGTTGTAGCAGTATCCTAGATAGTGCTACTCCGACCTCCAACTGTTCCCTGGACTATGCCCTTATCAGGAGATCGTCCAAGTAAGGGATAATTAAGACGCCTTTTCTTCGAAGAAGAATCATCATTTCGGCCATTACCTTGGTAAAGACCCGGGGTGCCGTGGACAATCCAAACGGCAGCGTCTGAAACTGATAGTGACAGTTCTGCACCACGAACCTGAGGTACCCTTAGTGAGAAGGGCAAATTTGGGACATAGAGGTAAGCATCCCTGATGTCCCGGGACACTATATAGTCCCCTTCTTCCTGGTTCGTTATCACTGCTCTGAGTGACTCCATCTTGATTTGAACCTTTGTAAGTGTTCAAAAATTTTTTTAGAATAAGTCTCACCTAGCCTTCTGGCTTCAGTACCACAATATAGTGTGGAATAATACCCCTTTTCTTGTAGTAGGAGGGGTAATTTAATTATCACCTGCTGGGAATACAGCTTGTGAATTTTTTCCCATACTGCCTCCTTGTCGGAGGGAGACCTTGGTAAAGCAGACTTCAGGAGCCTGCGAAGGGGAAACGTCTCGACATTCCAATCTGTACCCCTGGGATACTACTTGTAGGATCCAGGGGTCCTGTACGGTCTCAGCGCCATGCTGAGAACTTGTCAGAAGCGGTGGAACGCTTCTGTTCCTGGGAATGGGCTGCCTGCTGCAGTCTTCTTCCCTTTCCTCTATCCCTGGGCAGATATGATCTTATAGGGACGAAAGGACTGAGGCTGAAAAGACGGTGTCTTTTTCTGCAGAGATGTGACTTAGGGTAAAAACGGTGGATTTTCCAGCAGTTGCCGTGGCCACCAGATCCGATGGACCGACCCCAAATAACTCCTCTTCCTTTATACGGCAATACACCTTTGTGCCGTTTGGAATCTGCATCACCTGACCACTGTCGTGTCCATAACATCTTCTGGCAGTTATGGACATCGCATTTACTCTTGATGCCAGAGTGCAAATATCTCTCTGTGCATCTCGCATATATAGAAATGCATCCTTTAAATGCTCTATAGTCAATAAAATACTGTCCCTGTCAAGGGTATCAATATTTTTAGTCAGGGAATCCGACCAAGCCACCCCAGCTCTGCACATCCAGGCTGAGGCGATCGCTGGTCGCAGTATAACACCAGTATGTGTGTATATACTTTTTATGATATTTTCCAGCCTCCTATCTATAGACGGTACCGCCACTTGTTTTGATAAGCGTGTGAGCGCCTTATCCACCCTAAGGGGTGTTTCCCAACGCGCCCTAACTTCTGGCGGGAAAGGGTATACCGCCCATAATTTTCTATCGGGGGGAACCCACGCATCATCACACACTTTATTTAATTTATCTGATTCAGGAAAAACTATGGTAGTTTTTTCACATCCCACATAATACCCTCTTTTGTGGTACTTGTAGTATCAGAAATATGTAACACCTCCTTCATTGCCTTTAACGTGTGGCCCTAATAAGGAATACGTTTGTTTATTCACCGTCGACACTGGATTCAGTGTCCCTGTCTGTGTCTGTGTCGACCGACTAAAGTAAACGGGCGTTTTAAAAACCCCTGACGGTGTTTTTGAGACGTCTGGACCGGTACTAATTGTTTGTCGGCCGTCTCATGTCGTCAACCGACCTTGCAGCGTGTTGACATTATCACGTAATTTCCTAAATAAGCCATCCATTCCGGTGTCGACTCCCTAGAGAGTGACATCACCATTACAGGCAATTGCTCCGCCTCCTCACCAACATCGTCCTCCTACATGTCGACACACACGTACCGACACACAGCACACACACAGGGAATGCTCTGATAGAGGACAGGACCCACTAGCCCTTTGGAGAGACAGAGGGAGAGTTTGCCAGCACACACCAAAAACGCTATAATTATATAGGGACAACCTTATATAAGTGTTTTCCCTTATAGCATTTTTTATATATTTCTAACGCCAAATTAGTGCCCCCCCTCTCTGTTTTAACCCTGTTTCTGTAGTGCAGGGGAGAGCCTGGGAGCCTTCCCTCCAGCCTTTCTGTGAGGGAAAATGGCGCTGTGTGCTGAGGAGATAGGCCCCGCCCCTTTTTCGGCGGCCTCGTCTCCCGCTCTTAACGGATTCTGGCAGGGGTTAAATATCTCCATATAGCCTCCGGAGGTTATATGTGAGGTATTTTTAGCCAAAATAGGTATTCATTTGCCTCCCAGGGCGCCCCCTTCCCAGCGCCCTGCACCCTCAGTGACTGCCGTGTGAAGTGTGCTGAGAGGAAAATGGCGCACAGCTGCAGTGCTGTGCGCTACCTTTAGAAGACTGAGGAGTCTTCTGCCGCCGATTCTGGACCTCTTCTTACTTCAGCATCTGCAAGGGGGCCGGCTGCAAGGCTCCGGTGACCATCCAGGCTGTACCTGTGATCGTCCCTCTGGAGCTGATGTCCAGTAGCCAAGAAGCCAATCCATCCTGCACGCAGGTGAGTTCACTTCTTCTCCCCTAAGTCCCTCGTTGCAGTGATCCTGTTGCCAGCAGGACTCACTGTAAAGTAAAAAACCTAAGCTAAACTTTTCTAAGCAGCTCTTTAGGAGAGCCACCTAGATTGCACCCTTCTCGGCCGGGCACAAAAATCTAACTGGCTTGGAGGAGGGTCATAGGGGGAGGAGCCAGTGCACACCACCTGATCGGAAAGCTTTACTTTTGTGCCCTGTCTCCTGCGGAGCTGCTATTCCCCATGGTCCTTTCAGGAACCCCAGCATCCACTAGGACGATAGAGAAATATTCTTATTAAATACTTTGTTCTTTACATAGTTGAATGTGCTGACCACTAAATCACACAAAAATTATCAATGGAAATCAAATTTATTAACCCATGGAGGTCTGGATTTGGAGTCACCCTCAAAATTAAAGTGGAAAAACACACTACAGGTTGATACAACTTTGATGTAATGTCCTTAAAACAAGTCAAAATGAGGCTCAGCAGTGTGTGTGGCCTCCACGTGCCTGTATGACTTCCCTACAACGCCTGGGCATGCTCCTGATGAGGTGGAGTATGGTCTCCTGAGGGATCTCCTCCCAGACCTGGATTAAAGCATCCGCCAACTCCTGGACAGTCTGTCGTGCAACGTGGCGTTGGTGGATGGAGCGAGACATGATGTCCCAGATGTGCTCAATTGGATTCAGGACTGGGGAATGGGCGGGCCAGTCCATAGCATCAATGCCTTCGTCTTGCAGGAACTGCTGACACACTCCAGCCACATGAGGTCTAGCATTGTCTTGCATTAGGAGGAACCCAGGGCCAACCGCACCAGCAATATGGTCTCACAAGGGGTCTGAGGATCTCATCTCGGTACCTAATGGCAGTCAGGCTACCTCTGGTGTGCACATGGAGGGCTGTGCGGCCCCCCAAAGAAATGCCACCCCACACCATTACTGACCCACTGCCAAACCGGTCACGCTAGAGGATGTTACAGGCAGTAGAGCGTTCTCCTTGGCGTCTCCAGACTCTGTCATGTGCTCAGTGAGAACCTGCTTTCATCTGTGAAGAGCACAGGGCGCCAGTGGCGAATTTGCCAATCTTGGTGTTCTCTGGAAAATGCCAAACGTCCTGCACGGTGTTGGGCTGTAAGCACAACCCCCACCTGTGGACGTCGGGCCCTCATGGAGTCAGTTTCTGATCGTTTGAGTAGACACATGCACATTTGTGGCTTGCTGGAGGTCATTTTGCAGGGCTCTGGCAGTGCTCCTCCTGTTCCTCCTTGCACAAAGGCGGAGGTAGCGGTCCTGCTGCTGGGTTGTTGCCCTCCTACGGCCTCCTCCACGTCTCCTGATGTACTGGCCTGTCTCCTGGTAGCGCCTCCATGCTCTGGACACTACGCTAACAGACACAGCAAACCTTCTTGCCACAGCTCGCATTGATGTGCCATCCTGGATGAGCTGCACTACCTGAGCCACTTGTGTGGGTTGTAGACTCCGTCTCATGCTACCACTAGAGTGAAAGCACCGCCAACTTTCAAAAGTGACCAAAACATCAGCCAGAAAGCATAGGAGCTGAAAAGGGTTCTGTGGTCACCACCTGCAGAACAACTCCTCTATTGGGGGTGTCTTGCTAATTGCCTATAATTTCCACCTGTTGTCTATTCCATTTGCACAACAGCATGTGAAATTGATTGTCGATCAGTGTTGCTTCCTAAGTGGACAGTTTGATATCACAGAAGTGTGATTGACTTGGAGTTACATTGTGTTGTTTAAGTGTTCCCTTTATTTTTTTGAGCAGTGTATGTATGTGTGTATATATATATATATATATATATATATATATATATATATATATATTTCTCTGACGTCCTAGTGGATGCTGGGGACTCCGTAAGGACCATGGGGAATAGACGGGCTCCGCAGGAGACTGGGCACTCTAAAAGAAAGATTAGGTACTATCTGGTGTGCACTGGCTCCTCCCTCTATGCCCCTTCTCCAGACCTCAGTTAGAATCTGTGCCCGGCCAGAGCTGGATGCACCTAGTGGGCTCTCCTGAGCCTGCTAGTAAAGAAAGTAATGTTAGTTTTTTTTTTTTTTAAAGTTAGGTTTTTTATTGAGAGTGATCGATAATCAAAACAGTAACAGTAGCACAGTTGTACAGATTAAGGTATTGTACATAACAACATACAGTGTACATATTATACCATACCAATAAAGACAGTTTTATGGTGATATAGGCTAACAGGTAATAGCAATATGTGGTCTGTATAATTCTGTGTGTGTACTTGATCAGTCTCATTTTATTTTTTATTTTTTCAAATATCGAGTCGAGTCTGTATCATAGCAGAGTATAATCTTATGGTGAGTTGAAGCAAGAGAGAGAAAGAGGAGGAAAGGAGAGAAAAAGCAAGAAAACAAATGTTAATAAAGGAGGAACGTAGTGGATGTTGCCTATAGGAAAGTAAGAGGTTGGGAGCAGTTCTCTGTATTAATAACAGGGGGAGGGATAATTGAAGTGCTAGAGGAGATAGTGTTATGAGCAGTGTTGGCACCGCTAGCAGAGTCCGGGCATCAATAAAGAGCGTGCAAGGTACCAGGGAGACCAAACGTTGTGGAACTGGGCCACAGTATTATTCCTTAGGCTTGTAATATATTCCATATTGGCTATGTGGTTAATCTTGGTCAATAGTACAGCCTTGGAGGGTGGTTTATGATCTTTCCAGCATTTAGCAATCAGTGATTTAGCCGCCATGCAAATATGCATGGTAAGCTTGTCTTGGGTTTTGGGTAGTGACGGTGTGGGGGCGTGAAGCAAAGCGATTTCAGGGGAGAGATCTAGGTTATGCCCGCAGGTTTGAGCAACAAGTGCTCCAACCGTGTTCCAGAAGGGGCGAACAGAGGGGCACGTCCACCATATGTGAAAAAAGGTGCCCTCCTCTCCACAGAGTCTCCAACACAAGTCTGATGTCGTAGGGAAGATGGAGTGAAGTCTGGAAGGAACCAGATACCACCTGGTGTAGACCTTATAACATGTTTCCTTAAGTGCCACACTAATAGAAGCTTTCGCTATGCGTGTTCTGATTTCCTCCCATTGATCATCTTCCAGCGAGTGGGAGAGATCTGATTCCTAAGCTAATTCATGGGGTTCACGGGTCGGGGGATCTGGAGCCAAGATTGAGTTGTATATTGTTGAGATATTCCCCTTTTTGCCAATTGAAAGTAGACACATATGTTCAAAGGAGGTGGGTGATTTCAAAGGGGTAGTTTTAAGCTGAGATTTGAGGAAGCTAAGAATTTGGACATAATGGTATTGACACGAGGAAGGGATACCAAAGCGCTCTTGAAAATCTCCAAAAGAGGTCGGTGCTGAGTGACCTTTAACATGTATAAATCTTGTGACACCCTGGGATTGCCATGGGGCCGCTATTCTACGTTCGCAGCCTGGGGGGAAGGCAGGGTGTCCCCAAATAGGCGATAAAGGTGAGGGGTATGAAGATAGATTGTGAGTGCTGCGGAGTTTGTCCCACAGTCCAAGGGTGAATTTAATCGTGGGAGCTGAATAGGCCGAGGCTGGTCTGCAGGACCTGGGGAGCCATGGAAGTGAGTCGAGGGGTATACCCTGATATATTGAGTTCTCAATATCAACCCATTTTCTGTTACCTTGGGGGGAATGCCAGGACACTATATGATTGAGGTGACAGGCGTTAAAGTAAGCCTGAAGGTCAGGGTATCCCAAGCCCCCCGAGGAGGCACTCTTAGTCAACAACGATCGTCTCAGTCGAGATTTACGATGAGCCCAAATAAATTTGTTGCACATTGATTGTAGGGAAGCCAAAGTCACTCTGGGTACCATTATTGGAATGGTCTGAAACAGGTAAAGAATACGTGGTAGGAGATTCATTTTTAGGGCATTGATCCTCCCGATCCATGAAACAAATAGACGGTCCCATTTATCTAGATCTTGAGTGAGAGTTTTAATCATGGGAACATAGTTAGCCTGGTATAGGCTGGTGTAGGATTTAGTAATAAATATGCCAAGGTATTTAATAGCCGAAGGTCTCCAAAGAAAGGGGAAGGAGGAAGTTAAAATCAAACGGGTATGAGATGGAATATTAAATGTAAGGGCCTCAGATTTGGTGTGATTTATTTTGTAACCAGATAGGGAACCATATAAGAGTAATTCTTTCTGTAGGTTAGGGAGAGATATCAGGGTTAGAGAGAGTCAAGAACACGTCATCTGCAAACAAAGATATTTTATACGAGTTCTGTCCCACTGTAACACCCCCAATGTCGGTATTAAGTCTGATTCGGGCCGCAAGAGGTTCAATGCATAGGGCAAAAAGTAGGGGCGAGAGGGGGCAACCCTGCCGTGTACCATTCTTCAGGCTAAATCGAGGTGAGCTCAAGCCATTGGTCAAGACCGCAGATGAGGGGTTAGAATAGAGAGCCGCTATTGCAGTGATGAAATTACCATGGAAGCCAAATGTTGATAAGGTAGAAAACAAAAAGGGCCAAGAGATGCGATCAAATGCCTTTTCGGCATCTAGCGCTAAAGCAATCGCTGGTGTTTTCGTCATGTTTATTTGATGAATCAAATTAACTATGCGCCTGGTGTTGTCCGAGGCTCTATTAATGATGGCAGCACAGTGTTTAGACGTGTAGCCAGTATTTTGGCAAAAAGTTTGAGATCGGTATTAATCAAAGAAATGGGTCTATAATTAGAGCAATGCGAGGGATCTTTTCCGGGTTTCGGGATTACGATAATGCGGGACGTCGTGGAGTCAGTGTGAAAAGGAGTACCCTGTAGTATTTTATTAAACAGAGAAACCATGTGAGGAATGAGTTGAGGGGCGAAGGTTTTATAGTACACCATCGGATAGCCATCCGGACCGGGTGCTTTAGAGGGTTTCTGGGTTTTTAATGCAGCCTCAATTTCCTCAGCAGAGATTTCAGCATTGAGAGCTGAGTTAGTCTCCTCGTCTAACCGAGGGAGAGCGCACGAGTCTAGATATTGTTTTGCTTGGTCGGCTTGTGCTAAAGGGTCAGACGGGGGATCAAGGTTATAGAGTGTCTTATAGTAATCAAAAAAGACACTATTAATTTTTTTGGGGTCGTAGGTAATGTTACCTGAGGGTTGTCTTATAGAATGGATGCATTGGTTAGCCTTTTTGGCCCGTAAGCGATTGGCCAACAATGTGTGTGCTTTGTTACTTTTGTCATAAAACGATTGATTAGCCCATCGAAGCGAGCGCTCGATATTTTCCGCCAGAAGTGATTGTAGGCCATCACGTGCTTTAGAAAGTTCGGCTAAAGTTTTTTTGGAGCGTGTACGTTTGTGTTCCTGATCCAATGTTGCAATGTTATTTGTTAACAGTGTAATTTGGCTTTCCCGGTTTCTCTTACGGTGGGATGCAAATTTGATAATGGATCCTCTGATGACCGCCTTATGGGCTTCCCATATAGTGGCTATACTGCAGTCACTTTCTACATTAACCTCAAAATATTCCCGAAGCTCAGTTTTAATTAGGTCTTGGAACTTAGGTATCTTCAATAATGTCTCGTTAAGTCTCCATGTCGGTCTACCGTCAGGGATATCAAAAATGTCAAATGTCGCAACTAATGCTGCGTGGTCAGTCCAGGTAAGCGGGGTTATCGAGGAAGAGCATGCGATCCGGGAAAGAGGTGCACAACTCAAAAACATGTCAATGCGAGAGTACACATCATGTGGATTATGTTAGTTTTTTTATTTTCAGTGAGATCTGCTGGCAACAGACTCACTGCTACGTGGGACTGAGGGGAGAGAAGCAAACGTACCTGTTCACAGCTAGGTTGCGCTTCTTAGGCTACTGGACACCATTAGCTCCAGAGGGTTCGAACACAGGCAAAGGTCCTCGGTCGTCCGTTCCCGGAGCCGCGCCGCCGTCCCCCTCGCAGAGCCAGAAGATCAGAAGTTGGTGATGAAATCGGCGGCTGAAGACTCCTGTCTTCATTAAGGTAGCGCACAGCACCGCAGCTGTGCGCCATTGCTCCCACTGCACACCACACACTCCGGTCACTGTAGGGTGCAGGGCGCTGGGGGGGGGGGCGCCCTGGGCAGCAATAAGAATACCTTTGGCATAAAAAAGACACATAATACAGTCTGTGACTGTATATGTGTAAAACCGCCGCCATTTTTTAGTCAGAAACAGCGGTACAGAAGCCCGCCGCTGAGGGGGCGGGGCCTTCTTCCTCAGCACACCAGCGCCATTTCTCTTCACAGCTCCGCTGGAAGGACGCTTCCCAGGCTCTCCCCTGCAGTCTCCTGGCACTAAGAGGGTAAAAAGAGAGGGGGGCACATAAATTTAGGCAAAAGGTGTATTGATACAGCAGCTATTGGGAAAAATTCACTTCTGGTAGTGTGTATCCCTGTGTATATAGCGCTGTGGTGTGTGCTGGCATACTCTTTCTCTGTCTCCCCATAGACCTTGTGGGGTCCTGTCCTCAGTCAGAGCATTCCCTGTGTGTGTGTGCTGTGTGTCGGTACGGCTGTGTCGACATGTTTGAGGGTTACGTGGAGGCGGAGCAAGTGCAGATAAATGTGGTGTCGCCCCCGTCGGTGCCGACACCTGATTGGATGGATATGTGGAAGGTCTTAAATGACAATGTAAACTCATTACATAAGAGATTTGATTATGTTGCTGCTGGGGGACAGCCGGGCTCTCAACCCAGGCCTGCCCAGGCGCCTCAGAGGCCGTCAGCGTCTCAAAAAAGCCCACTATCTCAGTTGGTTGACACAGATGTCGACATGGAGTCCGACTCCAGCGTCGACGAGGATGAGGCACTATTACAGCCCAAAATGACTAAGGCCATCCGATACATGATTATTGCAATGAAAAATGTATTACACATTTCAGAGGCTGACCCTGTCCCTGACAAGAGGGTAAATATGTTTGGGGAGAAAAAGCAGCCAGTGACTTTTCCCCCGTCACATGAATTAAATGAGTTATGTGAAGAAGTGTGGTCTTCCCCTGATAAGAAAGTGGTGATTCCCAAGAGAATACTAATGGCGTACCCTTTCCCGCCAACGGATAGGTTACGCTGGGAATCCTCCCCTAGGGTTGACAAGGCCCTGACGCGCTTATCTAAAAGAGTGGTCCTGCCGTCTCAGGATACGGCCGCCCTAAAGGAACCTGCGGATAGGAAGCAGGAAGGTATCTTGAAGTCTGTGTATACACACTCTGGTACTCTACTGAGACCGGCTATTGCTTCAGCTTGGATGTGCAGTGCTGTTGCAGCATGGACAGATACTCTGTCAGAGGGGTTGGATACCCTGGACAGGGATACTGTATTGCTAACACTTAGCCATATTAAAGACGTCGTCTTATATATGCGGGATGCCCAGAGGAACATTTGCCTGCTGGGCTCTCGAATAAATGCAATGTCCATTTCTGCCAGGAGGGTCTTATGGACTCGGCAATGGACAGGGGATGCCGACTCTAAAAAACACATGGAGGTTTTGCCTTATAAGGGTGAGGAATTGTTTGGGGACGGTCTCTCGGACCTCGTATCCACAGCGACAGCTGGAAAGTCGACTTTCTTGCCACAGGTTTCCTCACAGCCTAAGAAAGCACCGTATTACCAAATGCAGTCCTTTCGTTCTTAAAAAAGCAAGAGAGTCAGAGGTGCATCCTTTCTTGCCAGAGGCAGGGGTAGAGGAAAGAAGCTGCACCATGCAGCCAGTTCTCAGGAACAAAAGTCCTCCCCTGCTTCCACTAAGTCCACCGCATGACGCTGGGGGTCCACAGGCGGAACCAGGAGCGGTGGGGGCGCGTCTCCGAAATTTCTGCAACCAGTGGGTTCGCTCACAAGTGGATCCTTGGGCTATACGAATTGTATCTCAGGGATACAAGCTGGAATTCGAAGTGACGCCCCCTCACCGTTACCTAAAATCCGCCTTGCCAGCTTCTCCCACGGGGAGGGAAATAGTCCTGACGGCTATTCACAAGCTGTACCTCCAGCAAGTGATAATAATGGTACCCCCCCTTCAGCAGGGAAGGGGTTACTATTCCACACTGTTTGTGGTACCGAAACCGGACGGTTCGGTAAGACCCATTCTAAATTTAAAATCCTTGAACATTTACATGAAAAAGTTCAGGTTCAAAATGGAATCGCTCAGAGCGGTCATTGCCAGCCTGGAAGAGGGGGATTTTATGGTATCTCTGGACATCAAGGATGCGTACTTGCATGTCCCCATTTATCCGCCTCACCAGGAGTACCTCAGGTTTGTGGTACAGGACTGTCATTACCAATTCCAGACGTTGCCGTTTGGTCTATCCACGGCACCGAGAGTCTTTACCATGGTAGTGGGGGAGATGATGGTACTTCTCCGGAAGCAAGGAGTTAGTTATCCCGTACTTGGACTATCTCCTCATAAAGGCGAGGTACAGAGAGCAGTTGTTGGTCAGCGTAGCACACTCTCAGGAAGTGTTGCTACGGCACGGCTGGATTCTGAATATTCCAAAGTCGCAGCTGATTCCTACGACGCGTCTGCCCTTCCTGGGCATGATTCTGGACACAGAAAAGAAGAAGGTATTTCTCCCGGAGGAGAAGGCTCAGGAGTTAGTGACCATGGTCAGGGATCTCCTGAAACCAAAGCAGGTGTCGGTGCATCACTGCACGCGAGTCCTGGGAAAGATGGTAGCGTCATACGAAGCCATTCCTTTCGGCAGGTTCCATGCCAGGATCTTTCAGTGGGATCTGTTGGACAAGTGGTCTGGATCGCATCTTCAGATGCATTGGCTGATCGCCCTGTCCCCGAGGGCCAGGGTGTCTCTTCTGTGGTGGCTGCAGAGTGTTCATCTTCTCGAGGGCCGCAGGTTCGGCATACAGGACTGGGTCCTGGTGACCACGGATGCAAGCCTCCGCGGATGGGGGGCAGTCACTCAGGGAAGAAACTTCCAGGGGCTGTGGTCAAGTCAGGAGACTCGTCTGCACATAAACATACTGGAATTAAGGGCCATATACAACGCCCTGAGTCAAGCGGAGCCCCTGCTTCGAGACCAACCAGTGCTGATTCAGTCAGACAACATCACGGCAGTCGCCCATGTAAACCGACAGGGCGGCACAAGAAGCAGGGTGGCGATAGCGGAAGCCACAAGGATTCTTCGTTGGGCGGAGAATCACGTACAAGCACTGTCAGCAGTGTTCATTCCGGGAGTGGACAACTGGGAAGCAGACTTCCTCAGCAGGCACGACCTCCACCCGGGAGAGTGGGGACTTCATCAAGAAGTCTTCGAGCAGATTGCAAATCGGTGGGAACGGCCACAGGTGGACATGATGGCGTCCCGCCTAAACAGAAAGCTAAAAAAATATTGCGCCAGGTCAAGGGACCCTCAGGCGATATCTGTGGACGCACTGGTAACTCCGTGGGTGTTCCAGTCGGTATATGTGTTTCCTCCTCTTCCTCTCATACACAAGGTACTGAGAATAGTAAGAAAAAGAGGAGTGAGAACAATACTCATTGTTCCGGATTGGCCAAGAAGGACTTGGTACCCAGAACTTCAAGAGATGGTCACAGAGGACCCATGGCCTCTGCCTCTCAGACAGGACCTGTTGCAGCAGGGGCCCTGTCTGTTCCAAGACTTACCGCGGCTGCGTTTGACGGCATGGCGGTTGAACGCCGGATCCTAGCGGAAAAGGGTATACCGGATGAAGTAATTTCTACGCTGATTAGAGCTAGGAAGGATGTGACAGCAAAGCATTATCACCGCATATGGCGGAAATATGTTGCTTGGTGTGAGGCCAGGAAGGCCCCTACAGAGGACTTCCAGTTGGGTCGTTTTCTGCATTTCCTACAGTCAGGTGTGACTATGGGCCTCAAATTAGGGTCTATAAAGGTTCAGATCTCGGCCCTATCCATTTTCTTTCAAAAAGAACTGGCTTCACTGCCTGAGGTTCAGACGTTTGTAAAGGGAGTGCTGCATATTCAGCCTCCTTTTGTGCCACCAGTGGCACCTTGGGATCTTAACGTTGTGTTGGATTTCCTGAAATCCCACTGGTTTGAGACACTTAAGACCGTGGAGCTAAAATATCTCACGTGGAAAGTGGTCATGCTATTGGCCTTAGCTTCGGCTAGGCGTGTGTCAGAATTGGCGGCTTTGTCATGTAAAAGCCCCTATCTGATTTTCCATATGGACAGGGCAGAATTGAGGACACGTCCCCAATTTCTCCCTAAGGTGGTATCATCGTTTCATTTGAACCAACCTATTGTGGTGCCTGCGGCTACTAGGGACTTGGAGGATTCCAAGTTGCTGGACGTAGTCCGGGCTTTGAAAATTTATGTTTCCAGAACGGCGGGAGTCAGAAAGTCTGACTCGCTGTTTATTCTGTATGCAGCCAACAAGGTTGGCGCTCCTGCTTCGAAGCAGACTATTGCTCGCTGGATCTGTAGCACGATTCAGCTGGCTCACTCTGCGGCTGGATTGCCGCATCCAAAATCAGTAAAAGCCCATTCCACAAGGAAGGTGGGCTCTTCTTGGGCGGCTGCCCGAGGGGTCTCGGCTTTACAGCTTTGCCGAGCTGCTACTTGGTCGGGTTCAAACACATTTGCTAAGTTCTACAAGTTTGATACCCTGGCTGAGGAGGACCTTGAGTTTGCTCATTTGGTGCTGCAGAGTCGTCCACACTCTCCCGCCCGTTTGGGAGCTTTGGTATAATCCCCATGGTCCTTACGGAGTCCCCAGCATCCACTAGGACGTCAGAAAATAAGAATTTACTCACCGGTAATTCTATTTCTCGTAGTCCGTAGTGGATGCTGGGCGCCCGTCCCAAGTGCGGACTTCTTCTGCAATACGTGTATATAGTTATTGCTTACTAAAGGGTTATTGTTATGAGCCATCCGTTGATTGAGGCTCAGTTGTTGTTCATACTGTTAACTGGGTATGGTTATAACAAGTTATACGGTGTGATTGGTGTGGCTGGTATGAGTCTTACCCTGGACTCCAAATCCTTTCCTTGTAGTGTCAGGTCTGGAGGAGGGGCATAGAGGGAGGAGCCAGTGCACACCAGATAGTACCTAATCTTTCTTTTAGAGTGCCTAGTCTCCTGCGGAGCCCGTCTATTCCCCATGGTCCTTACAGAGTCCCCAGCATCCACTACGGACTACGAGAAATAGAATTACCGGTGAGTAAATTCTTATTATTCTCTCCAGCATTTTTTTCCAGCTGAATGGCATAAGAAATCACCGAGTGGGGGCCTTTGCACATTTTTTTAACCATGCCCAGATTGCTCTGTGGACACTTGTGTTTTTAAAGAGCTCACAGATACTGCCCAGTTGCTTTGTGGATGCAAATAAAAAATTTTTACAGCTTCCAGATACTGTCCCCACTTGCTTGCTTGACTGACGGCCAGCTCCTATACTGCCCCCATGTGCCAGCTATACAGAATGCCCCCCAGTAACAAACACTTGACGTGTCCGAAAAACACGCCGTGCTGACGTTAGTGTGTTGCAGCTTTTGGATGCGTCTCTGTGCTAGGAGGGTTGAGGGAAAGCCGTTAAAATACCGCTAGTTCGGGATCCCGGTGGTCACAATGCAGACGCTAGAATCTCGACTAGCGATGAAATGCCACAGCTGGAATTATGGCGAAGTAGGTGATGCTCCCTCTATGGGTGTCCACGACACCCATAGAGAGAGAATATAACCTGTGGTGAGCGTAGCGAGCCACCAGGCCCACATCGTGGCGAGCCTTCAGGGGACTTTCTAGCGCTCGCCCAGCTGCTGGCAGACTGTTGGCCGGGATGTTGCTGTCTGTATACTGACGGCCCTGGCATCCGGGCCGCCAGTCATTCATACTGAACCCGGGGTGAGTGCTGGTGACAGGCAGCAGGAGATTTTTGCTGGGCTGACAGCCCGGGCAGAACACTGTATTGGCCTGTAATACTGCTCTGACAGCACCCCTCAATCTGTCATATTGCCCTCACAGAACTCCCCTCCCACCCATTTGTCTCTGTAAATCCCCCTACCCCCACACACACACACAAACAAGTCTGTCATACTGCTGCCCCTCCCCCCCGGCCATACCCCGTTACTCCTGGGCCCTGACCCTTACAGGCTGCCTCCCCTGTACTTGATCAGCTCCTCCATGCTCCACTTAGTGCTGCTGATACCAACAAACTTCTCCAGCTTCCGCTCCACCGTCAGACATTACTCCATGTCCGCGGATGGCGGGGCTGGGGAGTCCAGGGGCCTTCCTCAGGCAAGAGTAGCTCCTCAACCGGGGCCAAACCCTCCGCTGCCAGTGTAACTTGTGCGGGGCTGGGGCGGCTCGCCAGTACAGGTCTCTAGCTCTCTGCGCTCGGGTCTCCTCTGTGCACGGTAGCGTCTAGTTGACCTTCAGACACAACCCTCTGTGCACTCCCCGGGTAACGCCGGCACCGACACAGCTGCTGTGATCGGCTGTATGCAGCCCTCTGCGGGCAGGTTTAGCCGGATGCTGCTCAAGTTCTCATTGGAGCAGCGCGCTGGCGGGCAGGAAGGAGGGAGGTCCCGGGAGGCACCTCAATGGGGATTGGCTGAGGTGGGACTCAGAGCCAAGCGCGTCCTGCAGGACCTGGTCATTTTGAAAAAAATGAGTCCTTTGCTGCCCATAGCGCATAAAAACGCGCTATATCGCGTATTTTGCGATCACTGCTAGGGTTAGGAGTTGGCCATTGCAAAAATTTGCTTTCTGCAATGTTCTTGAAGGTATAGAAAACATTGATGCTTGCTTAAAACATTAGCAAAGGACACTACTGCCCTATCATGTTGGCAGTAAAACTTATTGGCAAGGCCATGCTACTTTCGGGGCTTTCTCTGATGAGTTTGGTGAACAAAGAGGTTAAATAAAAGCTTTGTAGTTTTGGTATGCTATTGTGCTTGACTTGACTTGTGCAGACCTTTTGGTTCCTGGTTAAAGCACTACAGGTGAAACTCAGAAAATTAGAATAAGTTCATTTATTTCACGAATTCAACTTAAAAGGTGAAACTAATATATAGACTCATTACATGCAAAGTGAGATACATCAAGCCTTTATTTGGTTTAATTTTGATGATTGTGTCTTACATTTTAATATAACCCCAAATCTCAGAAAATTTGAATATTACATTAAATCAATAAAAAGAAAGGATTTTAAATACAGAAATGTCGGTCCTCTGAAAGTATAATCATGCATATGTACTCAGTACTTGGTTTGGGCCCCTTTTGCATGAATTACTGCCTCAATGCGGCGTTGCGTGGATTCTATCAGCCTGTGACACTGCTGAGGTGTCATGGAAGACCAGGATGCTTCAATAGCGGCCTTCAGCTCTTCTGCATTGTTCGGTCTCATGTCTCTCATCTTTCTCTTGGCAATGCCCCAAAGATTCTCTATGGGCTTCAGGTCAGGCAAGTTTGCTGGCCAATCCAGCACAGTAGTCGTATGGTCATTAAACTAGGTTTTGGTACTTTTGGCAGTGTGGGCAGGTGCTAAGTCCTGTTGGAACATGAAGTCAGCATCTCCATAAAGCTTGTCTGCTGAAGGAAGCATGAAGCGTTCTAAAATGTCCTGGTAGACGGCTGCATTGACTCTGGATTTAATAAAGAACATTGGACCAACACCAGCAGATTGCATGGCTCCCCAAATCAACACAGACTGTGGAAACTTCACACTGGACTTCAAGCATCTTGGATTGTGTGCCTCTCCATTCTTCCTCCATATTATGGGACCTTGGTTTCCAAATCAGATGCAAAATTTGCTCTCATCAGAAAAGAGGACTTTGGACCACTGAGCAACAGACCAGTTCTTTTTGTCTTTAGCCCAGGTAAGACGCTTCTGACATTGTTTGTTGCTCAGGTGCAGCTTGACAAGAGGAATACGACGTTTGAAGCCCATGTCCAGGATCCATCTGTGTGTGGTGGCTTTTGATGTACTAACTCCAACCTCACTCCACTCTTTGTGAAGCTCCCCCACACTTTTGAATGGCCTTTTCCTGACAATCCTCTCTAGGCTGCGGTTATCCCTGCTGCTTGTGCACTTTTTTCTTCCACACTTTTCTCTTCCACTTGACTTTCTATTAGTGTGCTTTGATACAGCACTTTGAGAACATCCAACTACTTTTGCGGCTTTCCCTCCTTGTGGTGGGTGTCAATGATGGTTTTCTGCACAACTGTCAGGTCAGCAGTCTTTCCCATGATTGTGAATTGTACTGAACCAGAGTGAGAGACCATTTAAAGGCTCAGGAACCCTTTGCAGGTGGTTTGGATTAATTAGCTAATTAGGGTGTGACACATTAAGCCAGGGGTGTAGAACCTTTTTTCTAAAGAGGGCCATTTGGATATTTATAAAATCCTTCGGGGGCCATACAAAAATTCTCAACTTAAAAAATGACCCTGCCCCCCAGTAGGTCTGCCCCTTAGAGGTACTGTGTGTGCACGCCGGAGGCGCGTGTGCCAAAAAAAACGGGTGTGGACAGTTAAAATGGCACGTGATACACATATGCCCCCAATAGGGCAGTGCTAGATCCACAATTGCCCCCACAGTGCCAGGTATACAAATGCCCCTCACAGTGCCAGGTGTACAGATGCCCCCCCACAGTGCCAGGTATACAGATGCCCCCACAGTGCCAGGTATACAAATACCCCTCACAGTGCCAGGTATACAGATGCCCCCACAGTGCCAGGTATACAGATGCCCCCACAGTGCCCCCCCCCCCCCCCGTGCTGCTTACCGCTCCTTTCGGCGCGGCTATGTTGGGCGGCGGCGTGTAGGACTTGAAACCAGCCGCCAGTTCGAGAGCCAATCAGAGCTCTTGGACCGGCAGCCGCGGCTCCTGATTGGCTGCCGGTCCGCGAGCTCTGATTGGCTCACGAACCGGCGGCTGATTTCAAGTTATACATGCCGCCGCCCGTCATAGCCGCGCTCTCCTCCGTGTCCTGACAGCTGAGACACGCTGCTGCCGGACTGAGCGGCAGCGTGTTTCACTGAGAGAAGCGAGAGGGCTGGAGCAAACGGCTTCGCGGGCCTTATACGGCCCGCGGGCCGGTGGTTCCCCACCCCTGCTTTAAGCCTACAATATTGAACCTTTTCAAAATATTCTAAATTTCTTAGATTTTGGATTTGGGGTTATTTTAAGCTGTAAACCACAATCATCAAAATTATAACAAATAAAGGCTTGAAATATCTCACTTTGCATGTAATGAGTCTATATTATGTATTAGTTTCACAGTTTAAGATGAATTACTGAAATAAATGAACTGTTGCACTATAGGAGGATTTTGGTACTTACCAGATAAAGCCTTTTCTTTGAATCGACAGGGGCACTGGAGTACTCTTGGGATATGGACGGGGCATTAGCAGGGATAGACACATTTAAACATTTAAATCAGTAACTCCACCCTCTCCATACTCCCAAGATACCTTAGTGTTTTATTTTTTACTGAGCCGAACAGGAGCGATAGAAAGGATGAACAATGGAGAATTACATATAACATCAGGGCCGTAACTAGGGGGGGGAGGGGGGGGGGGGGGGGCTGGCTAAGGGGGCATGTGCCCCGGGTGCAGGATTTGAGGGGGCGCCAAGGAGTTACAGAGGAGCAGGGTTTTTTTGTTTAGTTTTTTTACCGGCAGTGCTGTGCTGCTCCAGTGAGACAGCAGACAGCTCCCAGGGCAATGTATCTGACTCACCTGTCTGCCCACAGCTGGCTCCGACGCTGTGCGGGTGAGCTCCAGTACCTGAGATCTCTACCATGTTGGCTACTGTCTTAAACTCTCTTCTTTGCCATGCAGTGATGAGACTAGCGTGTGGTGCATCGTACAAGCTACTATAGAAGCGCACTGTGCACCCAGTTAGCAGTATCAACCTACGCTTTGCCTCCCAGATGGGGGGATTTGGTGTAGTTTATAGGGGGGTGTAGTGCAGTGATGTAGTGTACCATATAGGGTATGTAGTGTGGTCATGTATTGCAGTATATAGGGGCATGTAGTGCACCAATGTGGTATAGCATATAAGGGGATGTAATGTAGTGTAGCATATAGGGTATGTAGTGCAGTGCATAGGGGCATGTAGTGTAGTGATGTAGTTCAGCGTGTAGGGGATGTAGTGCAGTGGATAGGGGAGTAGTGCAGTGATGAAGTGTTATGATATAGTGCAATGTATGGGGACACACAGAGGAGTATGTAATTGAACACGCTGGTGGGGCATGTGACGCATAGGGCATTTGAGGCACATAGGGGAATATTGTCTAGTAGTATCCCCTTTCTTTAAAATGTTTGATAATCTGAATATATTAGTCTGATAGGTTTTTTTTTTTTTGTGGGGGTGAATGGGGTGGGTTAGGGGGGCTCCAAATTACTGCCTTGCCCCGGGTGACGAAAATCCTAGTTTCAGCCCTGATAACATAACTATAAAGTTGACACATAACATAACGGACAACTATAAAGTTGACACAACAATAGATAACAATCACCTTAACATCTGAACAAGTCTGTGAGAATGTGCCACTGGCTTGTCAGCAGCCTGTGTGTCCTGACGACGGTTAGGGGTTTGTTGAAAACCACGTCCTCTACCATATCTACTCTGTATGGTTGTTCTTCTAGCACGTCCTCGAAAGGACTGAGGTATAAAATATTTTAACGCTGGTCCAGCGTATTTGCGTTTTGGAACTGGTGCAGGCAATGTCAGGAAAGCAAACTTTCCCCCAGTAGCCTGAGAACTCCATTTGTCCAATTCAGGACCAAATAACAGCGCTAGTGTAAGGCAACGCTTTTTATTCCTCGTATTGACTGTGCCTCTGCCTGCCAAGAGCGCAGCCAAAGTGCCCGTCGGGCCACAATTAGTGAAGCTGAAAGCCGAGAACTAACCTGGCCGACGTCCATAGAAGCTGTACCTAAATACTCAGCAGATTTACAGATGTGATCAGCAATAAGTATAAGCTGGTCTAAGGGAAGATCCTGTTGTAGGCCCAACTTGAGCGGTGTTGCCCATGCAACTACAGCCTTGTTAACCCAAACTCCAACTAAAGCAGGTCTAAGCAACACCTCTACTGCTGTATACATTGACTTCAGCATAGCTGCTAGCTTACGCTCTGATGGGTCTTTAAACGTCGTTGCAGCGAGGACTGGAATGGTTAACTTTTTTGAAATTTTTGAGATAGAGGAATGCACTGTTGGTGAATTTTCCCATTTAGTTGTCATAGACTCTAGGGACGGGTAGTTGGACAGAAACCGCCTTGGCATCGAAAACCGTTTATCTGGAATTTTCCATGCTTCCGTTAACTGCTTATTAAGAGAATCTGAATAAGGAAGACATACAGGTGCCCTCTGTTTTTTAGTAAATAAAATGTCATCATATGAAAGAGGTTCTTCAGTCTCAGTAAAATTTAGAACCCGGCGTACCGCCCTGATGAAATTATCAATGGCCGGGCTATCAGTAACCTCACTTTTTCTTACGTCCTAGAGGATGCTGGGGGTCCACATTAGTACCATGGGGTATATATGGGTCCCTTGGGAGTTGTGGGCACTTTAAGAGGTTAATAGTGTGGGCTGGCTCCTCCCTCTATGCCCCTCCTACCAGACTCCGTTTAGAAAATGAGCCTGCTGGAGCCAGTCACAGCTAGGGGAGCTCCTAGAGCTTTTCTGGTTTTACTATTTTATTTAAGATGTCAGGCACTGGGAGGCTGCTGGTATCAGCCTACCTGCGTCGTGGGACTTGGGGGGGGGGGGGGGGGGGGAGTAGTATCCAACCCTTAAGGTTAATGGCCACTATCTCCGCTGACAGGACACTGAGCTCCTGAGGGTGATGATCGCAAGCCCCTGAGGCGCCCGCTCACTCCCGCAGCATGCCACCACCCCCTAACAGCCAGAAGATCGCTGTGGTGAGTATGACGCCGGCGCCCTGGTAAGCGGGGAGCTGGCGAGGATGGCGGCATAAGGGTGGGATCGCAGCGCTGAAGTTGCGCTCCGGAGGGCTCAGAGGTACAGATGTGCGGTGCTGTGAGGGGCGCCCTGGGCCAGGGCTATACCCTCAAATCTGGTCAATTTAGCAATCAGGGACTGTGTACTGCTCCTAGCAAGTATTTTACTTCAGGCCAGTATAATCTCAACAGAGCGGGAAGACGTGCCATTACAGGGGGCGGAGCTTCTCCTCAGAGCGGACTCAGCACTCGCCAGCGCCATTTTCTCCCTGCAGACCACACACACAGATGCTGACAGGGAGCGCTGACCCTCCACAGAACTCCAGCTATCCTGTGCGGTACCAGGGGGTAAGGAAAGGGTGGGGGGGAAAGAGTGTGTTTTAATCACATTATACACTGAGTAGTCTTCCAGTTACCCAGTCAGCGCCAGGCTTTTATTATTTCTCTTACGTCCTAGAGGATGCTGGTACCATGGGGTATAGATGGGTCCACCAGGAGCCATTGGCACTTTAAGAGTTTGAGAGTGTGGGCTGGCTCCCCCCTCTATGCCCCTCCTACCAGACTCAGTTTAGAAAATGTACCCGGAGGAGCCGGTCACAGCTAGGGGAGCTCTACAGAGCTTCTTTAGAAAAGTTTATTTTAGAGTTTTTTTTTTTACAGGGAGGCTGCTGGCAACAACTACCCTGCATCGAGGGACTGAGGGGGGGAGCAGTGTCCGCCCTGTGGGGTCTGAGCCACTGTCTCCGCTGACTGGACAATGAGCTCCAGAGGGGATAGATCGCTCCCCGCCGCAGGGGAACGCTCACCCCAGCAGCATGCCGCCACCCCCTTACAGAGCTGAAGTGTGGCGAGTGAGTCATCGGCTCCCTAACAAGCAGGGAGCTGATGTGAAGATGGCGGCTACAGGGTAGGAGCGTAGTACTAACTGCGCTCCGGGGAGCTCAGCAGTACTTTGGTGCAGCGCTGTGAGGGACACCCTGATCCGGCGCCTTAACCCTACACTGACCAGAAAGCCTGTCGGGGTCCGCGGATCTCAGCCAGCACAAAATCCTCAGGCCAGTATAATCTAGGAAGAGCGGGAAGACAGCGCCATTAAGGGGGCGGAGCTTCTCAGAGCGGACCCAGCAGCGTTAAGCGCCATTTTCCTGCCTGCAGACACGCTGCCAGTGGAAGAGCAGTCCCTCCAGAGCACCTCCAGCTATCTGTACGGTACCAGGGGGTTGTAGGAGAGGTGGGGGGGGGGGACAGGGAGGCTGTGTACAGACTGTGTCACCTATTAAGGGACACAGTCAGCGCTGGTTAAGGGTCTCCCTATACCTATATAGCGCTGTGTGTGGGTTGGCTCCAATCTCTGTGTCTCTCTGCCATTCTTGGGGGGGAAACTCTGTCTGCCCTGTACCCTGTGGGTGTGTGGGGTGTACAAGCAAACATGTCTAGAGACTCTGGGGGTCATTCCGAGTTGATCGCTATCTGAATTTGTTCGCAGCGCAGTGTTCAGGCTAAAAAACTGCAGTTCTGCGCATGTGGCGCACGCGCGACGTACGGGCCTAACGAACGATGTAGTTTTGCACAGGGTCTAGCGATGCATTTCAGTCGCACTGCTTGCCGCAGAGTGATTGACATGAAGTGGGCATTTCTGGGTGGCAACTGGCCGTTTTCAGGAAGTGTGCAGAAAAACGCAGGCGTGCCAGAAAAAACGCAGGCGTGGCTGCCCGAACGCTGGGCGGGTTTGACGTCAAATCCGGAACTGAATAGTCTGAAGTGATCGCAAGCGCTGAGTAGGTTTTGAGCTACTCCGAAACTACACAAAAACTTTTTGCAGGCGCTCTGCGATACAACCGTTCGCACTTCTGCTAAGCTAAAATACACTCCCAGTTGGCGGCGGCATAGCGTTTGCACGGCTGCTAAAACTAGCTAGCGAGCAATCAACTCGGAATGACCCCCTCTGTCTTACATGCTGCCGAGGATTTATCTTCTCAGGAAGATCCCATGTAATCAGGATTGCACTGTTGTAGCGCAGATCCCAGCTAGAGAACCGGAGTGGTTAACCTCTCTTAGGGGGGCTATTTCTCAGATTTCTGAAAGGGTTAAAAGGACGGAGCATGCTACTCAGGTATTGCAGTCCTCTATGGCAGTATGGTCCGATACTGCTCCCTTGGGGCCCCCTGCGGTACATCTCACAAACGTGTTCTTGCCCAGATTATGCAGGATGACATGGATACCGATTCTGACACAGCAGACGGTGATGGGGATGTGTCGAGGGGGTCGGCGTCACTTGCTAAGGGGGTGCAGTTGTTGATTAAGGCCATGCGGGATGTGATACATATTTCTGACACACCTCCTGAGCAGGTTGAGAAGGCCTTTTCACAGACAGTAAGAAAGCCTTTCTCACCTTCCCGGTATCTAAGGAATTAAATGCTATATTTGAAAAAGCCTGGGAAAATCCGGAGAAAAAAAAGTCCAGATCCCTAAAAGGGTTCTGGTTGCTTTTCCTTTCCCGGAAGATGATAGAAAAAAATGGGAGCCTCCGTCTATAGTTGACGCCTCTGTCTCTAGGCTGTCAAAACAAGTGGTCTTACCATGCCCGGGATCTACCGCGTTAAAAGACCTGGCAGATCGCAAAGTGGATGCTACGCTCAAATCCATATACACGGCTTCAGGGGCTATACTGTGGCCTACTACTGCCTGTGCATGGATTTCAAAAGCTATAGCAAAGTGATCAATCACTCTGCAGGAGGACTTGACCACAATGGATAAAAGTGACGTTGATTTATTTTTACGTAACATACAGAATTCTGCAGGGTTCCTGGTAGAATCCATGAAGGATCTGGGTTCCATGGCTGCGGGGATCTCCTCCTTGTTCGTCTCTGGCTGCGCCAATGGTCTGCGGACGCGGAATCCTGGAAAAGTGTGGAGAGCCTACCCTATACAGGTCAGGCTCTGTTTGGGGAGGCGCTGGATGCGTGGATTGCCACGGCTACAGCAGGTAAGTCTCCTTTTCTCCCCTCAGCTGCACCGGCGACGAAGAAGCCTTTTACTCCCAACACGTCACAGACCTTTTGGCCCACTAGGCCTAGAAAGAACAAGCCCTCTCACACCTTCTTTAGAGGTGGTCATGCGAAATCCAAAGAGCCTGCTCCCTTAGGTTCACAGGACCAGAAGCCTTCTGGTACCTCAAAGTCCTCAGCATGACGGTGGACCGCAAAGCCTGGAGGAAGGTCAGGTGGGAGCAAGACTCTGGCATTTCAGCCACGTCTGGGTGTTGTCTGGCCTGGACCCCTGGACACAGGATATTGTGTCCCGGGGTACTGGCTGGAGTTTCAAACTCCCCCACCTCACAGATTCTTCAAATCAGGCTTGCCGGCAGACAGAGCTATTCTACTGGACGCTATCCGAAAATTGATAGTGTCCGAGGTCATTGTTCCAGTTCCACCTCATCGGTTCCGAAGCCGGATGGGTCAGTAAGGCCAATTCTGAACTTGAAATCTTTGAACCCTTATCTCAGGGACTTCAAATTCAAGATGGAGTCTCTAAGGGCAGTTATCTCAGGACTGACGGAGGGGGAGTTCCTGATATCCCTGGACATCAAGGATGCATACCTCCACATTCCCATTTGGTCGCCGCATCAGGCTTATCTCAGGTTTGCACTGTTAGATGATCACTATCAGTTTCAGGCACTGCTGTTCAGTCTCTCCACGGCACCGAGGGTCTTCACCAAGGTGATGGCAGAGATGATGGTTCTCCTCCGCAAGCAGGGGGGTGAACATAATTCTGTATCTGGACGATCTGTTGATCAAGGCATCGTCCAAGGAGAAGTTGTTAAGATCCATTGCTCTCACGACGCATCTGCTCAAGGAGCACGGTTGGATTCTGAACCTTCCAAAGTCTCATCCGGAGCAGACAAGGAGGCTGTCTTTCCTGGGGATGATCCTCGACACGGAGGTGCAGAGGGTGTTTCTACCGGTGGAGAAAGCGTTGGTGATTCAAACCATGGTTCGGGATGTCTTGAAACCTGCCAGGGTGTTGGTTCATAAGTGCATCCACCTTCTGGGGAAGATGGTTGCCTCCTACGAGGCTCTGCAGTACGGAAGGTTTCATGCTCGCTCCTTTCAACTGGATCTCTTGGAACAGTGGTCAGGATCTCACCTACATATGCACCAGAGGATACGTCTGTCTTCGAAAGCCAGGATTTTGCTCCTCTGGTGGCTACAACTACCACACCTTCTGGAGGGCCGAAGGTTTGGAGTTCAGGACTGGATCCTTCTAACCACGGATGAAAGTCTAAGAGGTTGGGGAGCAGTCGCTCAAGGATCCTGGAGCTAAGAGCCATATACAACGGCCTTCTTCAAGCAGCACACCTTCTACAGGATCAGACTGTTCAGGTGCAGTCGGACAACGTGACCACAGTGGCTTACATAAACCAACAAGGCGGAACGAAGAACAGGGCTGCAATGTCGGAGGTGACAAAAATTCTCTGGGCAGAAAGGCACGCTGTAGCGATGTCAGCAATCTTCATTCCGGGAGTAGACAACTGGGAAGCGGACTTCCTCAGCAGACACAATCTCCATCCAGGAGAGTGGAGCCTCCACCCAGAGGTGTTCGAGGAGGTAACCAGTTGGTGGGGGGTTCCTCACATAGACATGATGGCCTCCCGCCTCAACAAAAAGCTGCGAAGGTACTGGTACAGGTCAAGGGACCCACAGGCAGTGGCGGTGGACGAACTAGTAACGCCGTGGGTGTTCATGTCAGTGTATGTATTCCCTCTTTATTGTTTGTTTTAGATAAGAGTTCTGTTTAAGCAGTTTGAAGCTGATCTGCTACATATAAAGGGACACAGCTGCAGCTGAGATAAGCGCTTTTTAAGGAGGACTGATACCTTTTCTACAGTGGACAAAGTTATTCCTACCCTGATACAGGCTAGGAAAGGAGTAACGTCTAAACATTTCCATCGCATTTGGAAAAAGTATGTGTCTTGGTGTGAATCCAAGAAGTTTCCTACTGTGGAGTTTTAACTTGGGCGGTTTCTCTTCTTCCTGCAAGCAGGTGTGGATGTGGGTCTATGTTTGGGCTCCATAAAAGTCCAGATTTCGGCCTTGTCCATTTTCTTCCAGAAACAATTGACTTCTCTCCCTGAGGTTCAGACTTTCTTAAAAGGGATGTTGCCCATCCAGCCTCCCTTTGTGCCTCCTACGGCACTTTGGTATCTTAACGTGGTGTTGCAGTTCCTGCAATCGGATTGCTTCGAGCCTCTACAGGAAGTTGAGGTCAAGTTTCTCACTTGGAATGCGGTCACACTGTTGGCATTAGCTTCGGCTAGGCGTGTGTCTGAACCCCTACTTGATTTTCCATGAAGATAGAGCTGAGCTCAGGATGCATCAGCAGTTTCTTCCAAAGGTTGTGTCGGCTTTTCATATCAACCAACCTATTGTGGTGCCAGTGGTGACTGACTTCTCAATTACATCAAAGTCCTTGGATGTTGTGAGGGCTTTGAAGATTTATGTGAAGAGGACTTCACATCACAGGAAGTCGGACTCTCTGTTTGTCCTTTATGATCCCAACAAGATTGGTTGTCCTGCTTCTAAGCAGACGATTTCTCGCTGGATCAGGTTCACTATCCAGCATGCTTATTCTACGGCAGACTTGCCATGTCCAAAATCTGTAAGGCCCACCCTATTCGTACAGTGGGTACTTCCTGGGCGGCTGCCGGGGGTGTCTCGGCTTTACAACTTTGCCGATCAGCAACTTGGTCAGGGTCGAACATGTTTGCTAAGTTCTACAAGTTCGCTACTTTGGCCTCTGAGGACCTAAAGTTTGGTCTATGTGTTCTGCAGGAGCCACTGCACTCTCCTTCCCATACTGGGAGCGTTGGTACATCCCCATGGTACTAATGTGGACCCCATCATCCTCTGGGATGTAAGAGAAAATAGTATTTTAATTACCTACTGGTAAATCCTTTTCTGGTAGTCCGTAGAGGATGCTGGGCGCCCGCCCATCGCTTTGCTCTCCTGCAGTTGTTACTTGGTTCGGTACTACCTTGTTACTTGGTTAAGTACCGCATTGTTACTTGGTTAAGTACTGTTGTTCAGCTGTTGCTGAATTGTTCAAGCTCGTTAGCTTGGTTTGCCTTGTTATGTGTGAGCTGTTGTGAATCTCACCACGATCTGTGTATTTCCTTCTCTCGAAGTATGTCCGTCTCCTCGGGCACAGTTTCTAGATTGAGTCTGGTAGGAGGGGCATAGAGGGAGGAGTCAGCCCACACTATTAAACTCTTAAAGTGCCCATGGCTCCCAAGGGACCCGTCTATACCCCATGGTACTAATGTGGACCCCAGCATCCTCTACGGACTAAGAGAAAAGGATTTACCGGTAGGTATTAAAATCCTATTATCTGACTCCTGGCCCAAGTCACCTTCCTCTTGTTCCTCCTGAGATATAAGGTCTGGCATTGAATCGTCAGAATGCAACACAGCTGAAACCAGTAAATTATGACCCAAACTATGACTACTTTTAGGAATTGAGCTAGACTTGGACTTTTATAAACTCTACAAAGTCCTTGACATATCCTGAGCCCACTCTGGAAGCTCAGACGGTATTACACTAGAATCAGACCTAGCCGCCTCACTACCTTTTCGCACTGCGGCAAGCTCTGATTTTAACTCGGACATCACACCTGCTCCAGTGGCCAAGTGTTGTAGGCTACACTAAATTCATGCAACAACCAGGAAGATGTGTTAAAATTAGAGATGTGCACCGGAAATTTTTCGGGTTTTGTGTTTTGGTTTTGGGTTCGGTTCCGCGGCCGTGTTTTGGGTTCGAACGCGTTTTGGCAAAACCTCACCGAATTTTTTTTGTCGGATTCGGGTGTGTTTTGGATTCGGGTGTTTTTTTCAAAAAACCCTAAAAAACAGCTTAAATCATAGAATTTGGGGGTCATTTTGATCCCAAAGTATTATTAACCTCAATAACCATAATTTCCACTCATTTTCAGTCTATTCTGAACACCTCACACCTCACAATATTATTTTTAGTCCTAAAATTTGCACCGAGGTCGCTGGATGGCTAAGCTAAGCGACCCAAGTGGCCGACACAAACACCTGGCCCATCTAGGAGTGGCACTGCAGTGTCACGCAGGATGGCCCTTCCATAAAATACTCCCCAAACAGCACATGACGCAAAGAAGAAAAAAAAGAGGCGCAATGAGGTAGCTGTGTGAGTAAGCTAAGCGACCCTAGTGGCCAACACAAACACCTGGCCCATCTAGGAGTGGCACTGCAGTGTCACGCAGGATAGCCCTTCAAAAAAATACTCCCTAAACAGCACATGACGCAAAGAAGAAAAAAAAGAGGCGCAATGAGGTAGCTGTGTGACTAAGCTCAGCGACCCAAGTGGCCGACACAAACACCTGGCCCATCTAGGAGTGGCACTGCAGTGTCACGCAGGATGGCCCTTCCAAAAAATACTCCCCAAACAGCACATGACGCAAAGAAGAAAAAAAAGAGGCGCAATGAGGTAGCTGTGTGAGTAAGCTAAGCGACCCTAGTGGCCGACACAAACACCTGGCCCATCTAGGAGTGTCACTGCAGTGTCACGCAGGATGGCCCTTCCAAAAAACACTCCCCAAACAGCACATGACGCAAAGAAAAATGAAAGAAAAAAGAGGTGCAAGATGGAATTGTCCTTGGGCCCTCCCACCCACCCTTATGTTGTATAAACAGGACATGCACACTTTAACCAACCCATCATTTCAGTGACAGGGTCTGCCACACGACTGTGACTGAAATGACGGGTTGGTTTGGACCCCCACCAAAAAAGAAGCAATTAATCTCTCCTTGCACAAACTGGCTCTACAGAGGCAAGATGTCCACCTCATCATCATCCTCCGATTCATCACCGTGTACATCCCCCTCCTCACAGATTATCAATTCGTCCCCACTGGAATCCACCATCTCAGCTCCCTGTGTACTTTGTGGAGGCAATTGCTGCTGGTCAATGTCTCCACGGAAGAATTGATTATAATTCATTTTAATGAACATCATCTTCTCCACATTTTCTGGAAGTAACCTCGTACGCCGATTGCTGACAAGGTGAGCGGCGGCACTAAACACTCTTTCGGAGTACACACTTGTGGGAGGGCAACTTAGGTAGAATAAAGCCAGTTTCTGCAAGGGCCTCCAAATTGCCTCTTTTTCCTGCCAGTATACGTACGGACTGTCTGACGTGCCTACTTGGATGCGGTCACTCATATAATCCTCCACCATTCTTTCAATGGAGAGAGAATCATATGCAGTGCCAGTAGACGACATGTCCGTAATCGTTGGCAGGTCCTTCAGTCCGGACCAGATGTCAGCATCAGCAGTCGCTCCAGACTGCCCTGCATCACCGCCAGCGGGTGGGCTCGGAATTCTGAGCCTTTTCCTCGCACCCCCAATTGCGGGAGAATGTGAAGGAGGAGCTGTTGACCGATCAAGTTCCACTTGACTTGATAATTTTCCCACCAGCAGGTCTTTGAACCCCTGCAGACTTGTGTCTGCCGGAAAGAGAGATCCAACGTAGGTTTTAAATCTAGGATCGAGCACGGTGGCCAAAATGTAGTGCTCTGATTTCAACAGATTGACCACCCGTGAATCCTGGTTAAGCGAATGAAGGGCTCCATCCACAAGTCCCACATGCCTAGCGGAATCGCTATGTCTTAGCTCCTCCTTCAATGTCTCCAGCTTCTTCTGCAAAAGCCTGATGAGGGGAATGACCTGACTCAGGCTGGCAGTGTCTGAACTGACTTCAAGTGTGGCAAGTTCAAAAGGTTGCAGAACCTTGCACAACGTTGAAATCATTCTCCACTGCGCTTGAGACAGGTGCATTCCACCTCCTTTGCCTATATCGTGGCCAGATGTATAGGCTTGAATGGCCTTTTGCTGCTCCTCCATCCTCTGAAGCATATAGAGGGTTGAATTCCACCTCGTTACCACTTCTTGCTTCAGATGATGGCAGGGCAGGTTCAGGCGTTTTTGGTGTTGCTCCAGTCTTCTGTACGTGGTGCCTGTACGCAGAAAGTGTCCCGCAATTCTTCTGGCCACCGACAGCATCTCTTGCACGCCCCTCTCGTTTTTTAAATAATTCTGCACCACCAAATTCAAGGTATGTGCAAAACATGGGACGTGCTGGAATTTGCCCAGATATAATGCACGCACAATATTGCTGGCGTTGTCCGATGCCACAAATCCACAGGAGAGTCCAATTGGGGTAAGCCATTCTGCGATGATCTTCCTCAGTTGCCGAAAGAGGTTTTCAGCTGTGTGCGTATTCTGGAAAGCGGTGATACAAAGCGTAGCCTGCCTAGGAAAGAGTTGGCGTTTGCGAGATGCTGCTACTGGTGCCGCCGCTGCTGTTCTTGCGGCGGGAGTCAATACATCTACCCAGTGGGCTGTCACAGTCATATAGTCCTGAGTCTGCCCTGCTCCACTTGTCCACATGTCCGTGGTTAAGTGGACATTGGGTACAACTGCATTTTTTAGGACACTGGTGAGTATTTTTCTGAGGTCTGTGTACATTTTCGGTATCGCCTGCCTAGAGAAATGGAACCTAGATGGTATTTGGTACCTGGGACACAGTACCTCAATCAAGTCTATAGTTGGCTCTGAAGTAATGATGGATACCGGAACCACGTTTCTCACCACCCAGGATGCCAAGGCCTCAGTTATCCGCTTTGCAGCAGGATGACTGCTGTGATATTTCATCTTCCTCGCAAAGGACTGTTGGACAGTCAATTGCTTGGTGGAAGTAGTAAAAGTGGTCTTACGACTTCCCCTCTGGGATGACCATCGACTCCCAGCAGCAACAACAGCAGCGCCAGCAGCAGTAGGCGTTACACTCAAGGATGCATCGGAGGAATCCCAGGCAGGAGAGGACTCGTCAGAATTGCCAGTGACATGGCCTGCAGGACTATTGGCATTCCTGGGGAAGGAGGAAATTGACACTGAGGGAGTTGGTGGGGTGGTTTGCGTGAGCTTGGTTACAAGAGGAAGGGATTTACTGGTCAGTGGACTGCTTCCGCTGTCGCCCAAAGTTTTTGAACTTGTCACTGACTTATGATGAATGCGCTGCAGGTGACGTATAAGGGAGGATGTTCCGAGGTGGTTAACGTCCTTACCCCTACTTATTACAGCTTGACAAAGGCAACACACGGCTTGACAAATGTTGTCCGCATTTCTGTTGAAATACTTCCACACCGAAGAGCTGATTTTTTTGGTATTTTCACCAGGCATGTCAATGGCCATATTCCTCCCACGGACAACAGGTGTCTCCCCGGGTGCCTGACTTAAACAAACCACCTCACCATCAGAATCCTCCTTGTCAATTTCCTCCCCAGCGCCAGCAACACCCATATCCTCCTCATCCTTCAACACTGACATCTTCAATCTGACTATCAGGAACTGGACTGCGGGTGCTCCTTCCAGCACTTGCAGGGGGCGTGCAAATGGTGGAAGGCGCATGCTCTTCACGTCCAGTGTTGGGAAGGTCAGGCATCGCAACCGACACAATTGGACTCTCCTTGTGGATTTGTGATTTCGAAGAACGCACAGTTCTTTGCTGTGCTTTTGCCAGCTTAAGTCTTTTCATTTTTCTAGCGAGAGGCTGAGTGCTTCCATCCTCATGTGAAGCTGAACCACTAGCCATGAACATAGGCCAGGGCCTCAGCCGTTCCTTGCCACTCCGTGTGGTAAATGGCATATTGGCAAGTTTACGCTTCTCCCCCGACGATTTTAATTTAGATTTTTGAGTCCTTTTTTTACTGATCTTTTGTGTTTTGGATTTTACATGCTCTGTACTATGACATTGGGCATCGGCCTTGGCAGACGACGTTGATGGAATTTCATCGTCTCGGCCATGACTAGTGGCAGCAGCTTCAGCACAAGGTGGAAGTGGATCTTGATCTTTCCCTATTTTTGGAACCTCAACATTTTTGTTCTCCATATTTTAATAGGCACAACTAAAAGGCACCTCAGGTAAACAATGGAGATGGATGGATACTAGTATACTTATGGATGACGAGTGACTGACGACACAGAGGTAGCTACAGCCGTGGACTACCGTACTGCGTCTGCTAGTATAGAGATGATAATTAATGATATTAAAAAAATATATATATAACTACTGTAGGTATATATAATATAATGACGGACCTGGTGGACACTGTCAGCAGACTGCTAAACTACTAGTATGAAGAAGATAGAAAAAAAAAACCCCACCACAGGTAGGTAGGTATACAATTATGGACGAGTGACGACACAGAGGTAGGTACAGCCGTGGCCTACCATACTGCGTCTGCTAATATAGATAATATACTAAATATATTACTACTGTAGGTATATAATATAATGACGGACCTGGTGGACACTGTCAGCAGACTCCTAAACTACTAGTATGAAGAAGATAGAAAAAAAAAAACCCCACCACAGGTAGGTATACAATTATGGACGAGCACTGACGACACAGAGATAGCCACAGCCGTGGACTACCGTACTGCGTCTGCTAGTATAGATAATATACTAAATATATTACTATTGTAGGATTATAATGACGGACCTGGTGGACACTGTCAGCAGACTCCTAAACTACTAGTATGAAGAAGATAGAAAAAAAAAACCCACCACAGGTAGGTAGGTATACAATTATGGACGAGCACTGACGACACAGAGATAGCCACAGCCGTGGACTACCGTACTGCGTCTGCTAGTATAGATAATATACTAAATATATTACTACTGTAGGATTATAATGACGGACCTGGTGGACACTGTCAGCAGACTCCTAAACTACTAGTATGAAGATAGAAAAAAAAAAACCACCACAGGTAGGTAGGTAGGTATACAATTATGGACGAGCACTGACGACACAGAGATAGCCACAGCCGTGGACTACCGTACTGCGTCTGCTAATATAGAGATGATAAAGATGATAGAGATGAAAAAAAAAAAATATAACACTACTGTAGGTAAATATTTATATAATATAATGAATGACGGACCTGCTGGACACTGTCAGGAGAATGCGTTTATACTATAGAATAAAAAAAAAAAACACCACAGGAGTGTTTAACTTTTTCAGGCAGACAATATACTGGTGGTCACTGGCAGCAAAAGTGTGCACTGTACTCCTGCTATAACTGCACCCCAGTCTCCCCCACAATTCAGCTGTGTGAGCAGTGAGCACTCAGCACAGTCAGATATACATAGATGATATATCATGCAGCACACTGAGGCTGAGCACAGATATGGTATGTGACTGTGTATCGTTTTTTTTTCAGGCAGAGAACGGATTATAAATAAAACTGGTGGTCACTATCAGCAAAACTCTGCACTGTACTGAGTACTCCTAATGCTCCCCAAAATTAGTAAATCAAGTGTCTCTCTAATCTATTCTAAACGGAGAGGACGCCAGCCACGTCCTCTCCCTATCAATCTCAATGCACGTGTGAAAATGGCGGCGACGCGCGGCTCCTTATATAGAATCCGAGTCTCGCGAGAATCCGACAGCGGGATGATGACGTTCGGGCGCGCTCGGGTTAACCGAGCAAGGCGGGAGGATCAGAGTCTGCTCGGACCCGTGCAAAAAAGGCTGAAGTTCGGGCGGGTTCGGATTCAGAGGAACCGAACCCGCTCATCTCTAGAATAGCGTCCAGCCATGTGCTTCTGTCTAAGTTCTTATATATACACATCAGATTCCTTATGTATAATATAAACACTGTTACATGCATAATAGAAGCACTTTTGCTATATATATATATATATATACACACACATACATACATATATACACACACATTATTCCATATATATTTTTTGCCATATATACACACATTAGATCCCCTGTACTTATGGATCTCACATTACTGCCACTGCTGTCCCCTTTATGAGCTGCGGTGCTGCCCCTTGTAATCTCCCGGCTAGAATAACAGCGATCTCCCCCCTCAGCGTCATCATGCACACGTGCTAGCGGGCCGCAGCAGCGGTGGAGCTGTCCGCGGCCGGTGTGCAGGGAGAGATGAACCGCGGAAGCAGTGGAGCTGTCTGCAGCCGGTGTGCAGGGAGAGGCGAGCTGCGGCTCGCCACGCTGTCGGTAAGCCGGCGGTCGGGCTCCCGGCGCCGGGATGCTGGTCGCCGGGAGCCCGACCGCCGGCCAGCCGTAGTGAACCCGTCAGTGACACCCTGGTTGTAATGTGCAGGTCAGTGACACCCTGGTTATAATGTGCAGGTCAGTGACACCTGGTTATAATGTGCAGGTCAGTGACACCTGGTTATAATGTCTGAGACATGGTAGAGGGATCAATATGTCTGGGCAATACATAATGTCTGATACACTTGGTGTATTACGGTGTACTACTAATGTAGAAATTAGCCTATCAGACAATCTCTTTGTATTCTGGAAGGAAGAAATTTTTATTTGAAGTCCCTTATACTCTGGTAACGGCTGGCCACCTCCTTCTGTTTACTCTGAGGGGTAAATTTACTAAAGCTTCTAAAACAGAGAATTGGTGATGTTGCCCATAGCAACCGATCAGGCGATAGAGAAATGATAGATAGCATCTGATAGGTTGCTATGGGCAACATCACCAATTCTGTTTTAGAAGCTTTAGTAAATTTACCCCTGAGTGTTTAGCACGGCCGGGAACATAATGAGCCACCGTCATAGGCGAATACTACCTCAAAATATGGGAAAGCGACAGTGTTTCTCCTGTGTAATAATAGGATTTTGGTACTTACCAGATAAATCCTTTTCTTTGAATCCACAGGGGGCAATGGAGTACTCTTGGGATATGGAAGGGGCGTTAGCAGGGACAGGCACATTTAAATATTTAAATTAGTAATCCTCCACCCCCTCCATACTCCCAAGGTACCTCAGTGTTTTTTACTGAGCCGAACAGGAGCGATAGAGAGAACGAACAATGGAGAATTACATATAACATTATAACATAACGGACAACTAGAAAGTTGACACAACAATAGATAACAATCACCTTAACATTTGAACAAGTCGGTGAGAATGTGTTACCATGAGATCTACTGAACTTACCACAAGCCAGGTGAAACTGCTCTGGGTGGGCGTCCAGTGCCCCCTGTGGATTCAAAGAAAAGGATTTATCTGGTAAGTACCAGAATCCTATTTTCTTTTTCATCCACTAGGGGTCACGGGAGTACTTTTAGGATGTACCAAAGTCTCCCCCTTGGGCAGGAGAGCAGGTTGGCACCTGTAACACTAGATAGCCATAGCTAGATGCTGATGCCGCAAGCGTATCAAACTTGTAAAAGCGCACAAACGTGTGCACTGATGACCATGTAGCTGCATGGCAAAGTTGTGTCGTAGAAGTTCCACGACCCGCTGCCCATGACGTTCCCACAGAACGCGCGGAATGTGCTAAAACTGATGCAGGCTGTGTTAGACTAGCATGAAAGTACGCTTGACGAATGGTCAGCTTAATCCATCTAGCCAAGGTCTGTTTGGAAGCTGGTCACCCTATTTTGACTGCATCATAAAGAATAAAGTATCCGTTTTATGTACTGTTGATGTTCGGGCTACATAAACGCGGAGTGCGTGTACCACATCCAAAGTAGCTGGAGTACCTGAATCTTCTGGAAAAAACAGGAACTACTATTGGTTGATTGATGTGAAAAGAAGAAACTACTTTTGGTAGAAAAGTGGGATACGTCCGAAGTTCCGCTCTGTCATCATGAAACACCAAATACAGTGGCATGCATGGCAAGGCACCCAACTCTGAAACATACCTTGCTGAAGCTAAGGCTAGGAGAAACACTGTTTTCCAAGTTAGAAACAACATACACGTGTTGCAAGGGTTCAAAAATTGATGATTGCAAAAAATCCAAAACTAGATTCAAGTCCAACGGAGCTGTAGGTGGAATGAATGGAGGCTGAACTCTAAGGACACCTTGCAGGGAAGTGTGAACTGTTGGCAAAAGAGCCAAACGCCTTTGAAAGAAAATTGACAAGGCAGAAACCTGCACCTTTAGTGTAGCTAAACGTAGTCCTTCATCTAACCCCGCCTGTAAAAATAGCAAAAGACGGGATAATTTGAAAGATGATGTCGGAAACTTCCGAGCTTCACACCAAACTATATAAGCTTGCCAAATCCTGTGATAATGAGCTGCTGTAACTGGCTTCCGAGCACGTAACATAGTTGGTCTAACCGACTCTGGAATGCCCTCTCATTTCAAGATAGCGGGTTCTAAAGCCACCCCGTCAAACGCAGCAGCGATAAATCAGGGTAAAGGAACGGAGCCTGTTGTAGTAGGTCTGGACGTAGCGGAAGCGGGCAGGGATCGTCTGCAAGTAGACCGCGGAGATCCAAGAACCACGCTCTCCGAGGCCAATGAGGCGCCACTAGTATGACGGTCGTGGATTCTCTTTTGATCCGCTTTAGCAATGGAAACGGTGGAAACAGATACACGAGGCTGTACGACCATGCTATTGTGAGAGCATCCACTGCCTTTGGATCTCTTGTTCTGGACACATACTGGGGAGTTTGATGATTTTGGCGAGATGCCATTAGATCCACCTGTGGGTAACCCCACCGCTGGGCCAACATCTGGAACACCTCTGGATGTAAAGCCAATTCTCCTGGATGAAAATCCTGACGACTGAGATAATCTGCTTCCTAGTTTTCCACTCCTGGAATGAAGACCGCCGACAATATCACTTGGTGATGTTCGGCCCAATTGAGGATTCAAGCAACTTCCCGCATGGCCATGCGACTTCGAGTCCCTCCTTGTTTGTTGATGTATGCGACTGTCGTCGCGTTGTCAGATTGAACCTGAACAGTCTGAGACTGGAGCAAGTGAACTACCTGACGCAGAGCGTTGTAAATTTCTCTGAGTTCCAGAACATTTATTGACCGTAATCTTTCTCGGTCTGACCAGGGACCCTAAAGCTGACAATGTAGGACTACTGCTCTGTAACCTCTGAGACTTGCGTCCATCATCAGAACTATCCAATTCCAGACTCTGAACCTTTTTCCTGCTGTGAGATTGTGTATGTGGAGCCACCAGAGTAGTGATACTCTGGCCCTTGGAGACAACCTCACCATTTGATGAATTTGTAGATGAGAGCCTAACCACTGTGCGAGAAGATCCAGTTGAAATGGACGCAAGTGAAATCTTCCGAATTGGAGTGCCTTGAAAGACGCCAACATCTTACCTAACAGTCGAATGCACAAATGCACGAGACTGTCCATGGTTTGAGCACTAACTGTACCAGATGACGAATAGTTTGTGCTTTCTGTTGTGGCAGGTAAATTCGTTGATCCACCGTATCCAGAATCATTCCTAGAAATGTAATTCTTTGACATGGAACAAGGCTTGATTTTTTGAAGTTGACAAACTAGTACATTGTAAATCAGTAAGGCATATTGAAGGAGTATTTCCTGAGACCAGTGGCGCACGCAGGGGGGGGTTTCTGAGTACCCAGAAACCCCCTCTGACCAGCCAAATTATTTTTCTCTGAGACGGAGACAGCTGTGACTCCATCTCAGAACAAACCACGATCGCGATCACTGAAGCTGTTGCTGCGCGGAGCTCTCATCCGGGCAGAGCTCAGGCTTCACAGCAGCCAGTGCCGGCCTGACGCATACGCGTACAGCGCCAGACTCAGGAGTGAGCTGCTCTACTGTAGAGTGTGAGTGACCGTCAGTCACTCACGCTCTACACCGCCGCGGCCACCCGCTCACCAGCACCTGCCCGCTCGCCTGCCCGCTCGCCCAGGACACAGAGAGCACAGACTGAGCACAGCACAGCTGTGCGTCCTCCCGGCTCCCAGCATTCCCGCGATGCAGGGAAACAGGGGGAAGCCGGAGACTGAGAGTGAAGTATTTGGTGACGAAGGGGGAGCTGGAGCTGCACTATAGCAGAGAAGGTATGTGCTTCTGCATGGCTGGCAACTCCCCCTTTATACTGTGTGTGCATTTGTCGGTATTCCTCTGTAGTGTGTGTGTGTGTGTGTGTGTCAGCGTGCTGGTCCCTGCGTCTGTCTGTTGGGATGTATTTGTGTATATATATATATATATATATATATATATATATATATATATATATATATATATATATATATATATATATTTTTTTTTTTTTTTTTTATTTTTTTTTTATTTTAAATATAAATTTATTCGGAAACACCCCTCGGTAAATCCTGCGTTTGCCCCTGGAGACGGTGCCTTGATGAGAAGGTCGTCTAAGTACGGAACTATTATCACTCCCAGGGATCTGAGATGAGCCATCATCACAGACATCACCTTTGTGAATACCCGAGGCGCTGATAAGAGACCAAATGGTAGTGCCTGAAATTGATAATGGTTTTGTTGTACTGCAAACCTTAAGTACACCTGATGCGGTGGCCAAATTAGAATGTGTAAGTATGCATCCTTGAGATCCAGCGAAATCATGAATTCCTGTGGTTCCAAATTCCATCTGGAATCTGTAGTAAGTGACATACTGATTGAGCCCCTTCAGGTTCAATATCGGTCAGACCGAGTCGTCCAGCTTTGGTACTACAAAAAGATTGGAATAATAACCTTGACCCTGTTGGTGAACTGGAACCTGAATAATAAACTGCTGAATCTGCGAGAGATTGAATCGCGGACTAAGAACCACCTTTTTGTCTTCTGACACAGGTAGGACTGTCTTGGAAAACCGCATTGGTGGTAGACTCTATTTTGTAACCTTTGAACACTAAATTGTGGATTCACCCATCTGTGGATGAGTGAAACCACGCCAAGTGAAATGTTCGAAGGCGTGCTCTCACAACTGAAGAAGATAGGAGGCTTGCAGAAGAGCATTGTAAATTGCCCTGAGTTCCAGGATATTTAATCGGGAGTGCAGATTCCTGACTTGACCACTTCCCTTGGAACTGGGTCACCACACCCCAACCTTGGAGGCAGGCACCCGTCAGTAGAGTCAAAGACTGCGAACCGAAACTTTGACCCTCCACTAGGTGTAGTACTTGAAGCCACCATAACAGGGAAATCCGTGCTTTTGGCGACAGAGTTACACTCTGATGCATATGTAGGTGAGACCCTGACCACTTGTCCAGCAGGTCCAGTTGGAACGGACGGGCATGAAATCTGCCGTACTGGATTGCCTCGTATGAGGCCACTATCTTGCCCGGTAGGCGGATACAAAGATGAACAGAGACCTTGCGGACCATAGACTGCATAGTCAGGGCCTTGTTCAGTGGAAGGAACCCCTTCTTCGATACTGTGTCCAGTATTATTCCCAGGAACTGAATCTTTTGTGACGGTTCCAGGTGAGACTTCTGCAAATTTAGGATCCACCCGTGATCCGTAAGCAGGCGAGTAGTTAAGTCGATGCTGTGTAGCAGACGTTCCCCCGGACACTGCCTTTATCAGGAGATCATCCAAGTAGGGGACTATGTTGACTCCCATCCTGCGCAATTGTAGCATCATTTCCGCCATGACTTCTGTGAACACCCTCGGAGCTGTGGAGAGACCGAAGGGCAATGCCTGGAACTGTAAGTGGTGGTCCATCATGGCAAACCGGAGGTAAGCCTGAAGAGGAGACCATATCGGGATATGCAGGTAAGCGTCCTTGATGTCGAGATACCAGGAACTCCACCTCCTCCAGACTGAAAATCACCGCCCTCAGGGACTCCATCTTGAACTTGAACACCCGTAGATACGGCATCAGAGATTTTAGATTCAAAATGGGCCTTACTGACCCGTCCGGCTTCGGTACAATGAACAGACTGGAGTAAAAACCCTTGCGCTGCAATGTTGGGGGTACTGGGATCCTTGGGTCAGGTCCCTCACCCAAGGATCCTGACAGGACTGCGCTCACACGTGGGCGAAGTGACGAAGGCGAGCACCCACTTGAAAGTCGCCTTGCTTCTGAGGCCAACCATCATGCAGAGGGCTTAGTGGAGGATGATCCAGAGGCCTGGTCCAGGGATTCAGCAGCATCAGGTTTACAGGACTTACCTCGGTTTCCTCTAGCAGCATTAGAGGCACCTCTGGCTCTGCCTCCGAATCTTGCCACACGAAAGGACTGCAGAGAAGGTCCAGTGTAGGGACGTCTAGCAGATGGCGCAGCAGACTGTAAATATGTAGACTTACCCGCTGTTACCTGGGAGATCCACTTGTTCAATTCCTCCCCAAACAAATGGAAGATTTTCCACACCTTTCTTGGAGTCAGCATCCGCTGGCCAAGTACGCAGCCACAGAGCCCTGCGGGCCGAGACCGCCATATAGCCGTGGTACAGCCATTGATCAGACACAATTCTTTAACATTCATAAAGTTCGCAGCATCCTTGATATGATGCAGAAGTGTAAAGAAACCCACTTATTACCTTATCAGACCATTTCACCATGGCCCTTAAAATCCAGCCGCAGGCTATAGTGGGCCTTTGAGCTACTCCTGCCGCCGTATAGATTGATTTGAGCGTAGTCTCAATCTTGTGGTCAGCAGGGTCCTTGGGTGAGATAGCCCCAGGTACAGGCAGCACAAGTTTTCGTGACAGCCTGGACACTGACGTATCTACAGACGGGGGATTTTCTCATAATTTCCTATCCTCAGAAGGGAAAGGAAGGTATTAAAAATCCTCTGAGGAGTTTTACATTTTTTGTCAGGGTTAACCCATACCTCCCTGGAGAGTGAGTTTAACTCCTTAGAAACAGGAAAAGTGGCAGAGGATTTCGGATTTACATTAAAAAACTTTCCTCATCTGGTTCTGCCTCTTTGTCCGGAAGGTTGACGACCTTCCTAATAGTATAAATCAGAGCCTCAACACCCGGGGACAGAGAAGCGTCCTCCTCCATGTCGACCTCTCCCTCATCCAGCTCTGTTAATTCAGTATCAGAGTCAGACTGTAGCACCTGTCGGAGTGCACGTTTATGAGAGGCCAACAGGGGGGGAACGTGGAGCCAGCCTGTGATCAGCATTCTGTACAAGTATGGTATCAACAGATTGTTTAAGGCTAGCCCGGATCCCGGTGTAAACACTCACCACACCTGGCGTCTTCTTCGGCATCTGTTATAGGTGCTGCCCATAATAGACCTACCTTACAAGTAGAATGAGCAGAGACATTAGCCGGAACAGGGAGATCAGCTTGAGAGTATGCTTCTGAAATTTTCATCCGAAGCCACTTCGCCCGCCAGGTGTCTGCTTATCAGCAGGCCATCCTCTCTTGTGAAATCCATAGAGAACGAAGAGTGTGTCTGTCTTTCTGCTGGCACTGGTATGATCCACGTAGATCCTTAAAGCACGGACTACGTCCAATGATGCATCTCCCGCAGAAAGGTCCGGCCCGTGGAAGGCCGAGACTACAATTTCTTCGTTAAGGTGAAACTTAGACACCACCTTAGGAAGATACCCAAATTTTGTTCTAATAGCCGCTCTATCTGGATGAAAAATCAGAAATGGAGGGCGACATAACAATGCCCCTAAATCTGAAAACTTTTCTAACTGAAGCAAAGAGAACTTTAGCTGTCAACCATTTAAGATCCACTCTTTTTAGAGGTTCAAATGGGACAACTTGAAGGGCCTTTAGGACTAAACTTAAGTCCCAAGGCACTGTAGGAGGAACAAAGGAAGTTGAATGTGCAACATTCCCTGGAAAAAAGTTTGCACATCCCGCAGGTTAGCAATTTTCTTTTGGAACCAGTCAATGCTGACACTTGTTCTCTCAAGGAAGCCACCCATAAACCTTTATGCATTCCTGCTTGAATGAATGCTAAGACCCTGGAAACTCTGAAAAAAACCAAGGGTCAAATTTTTGATCACTGCACCATTTAATATAGGCTGATAAATGCGGGCTGAGGAAAGTTTCCTTGCTCTGAGCATAGTTTGAAATACCTGCTGTGAGAATCCTCTTGCCTTCAGGATGGAAGTCCCAAGAGCCACGCCGTCAAAGACAGTCGATCCAGGCGTTTGTGATGACCAGGACCCTGAGACAGTAGATCTGTACGTTGAAGGAGTAGGAATGAAGCATCCATCGACATCCTCTGCAGATCTGTGTACCAATGTCTTCAGATCAAACTGGAGCTATTAGTATCACGGAACCCTTACCTTGTCTTACCTTTCGCATCAGCCTGGATCAAAGGCGACTGGTGGAAACACGAGCCAGACGAAAAGTTGACAAGTCATCCACAAAGGTTCCTCTGGGATCCTTTGTTCTTGACCCGTATGCGGAAACTTTGTTGTTCTGATGGGACGCCATGAGAGCTATCTCTGGTAACCCCCATTATCTACCAAAGTTTGTAAGACCTTGGGGTGTAAAGCCCATTTGTTTGCATGAAATCTGCTCAGGTCCCAGTTTATGACTCCCGGAATGAATACTGCGCACAAGGCTGGATAATGAAGTTCTGCCCACCTTAAGGTGTGACTTACCTTCTTCATTGTGTTTAGGCTGCGAGTTCTTTCCTAATGGTTGAGGTACGCTACTACCATTGCATTGTCCAAGCGGATTTGAACTGGTTTCCTCAGAAGGATATTCTTTGCCTGAATAAATGCCAAATATAGGGCCCGAAGTTCCTACATATTTATTGGTAGGCAACTTTTTTCCTTGGTCCACTGCCCCTGGAAACAACTCCTTCCTGACACTTCTCCCCAGCCCTGCAGGCTGGCATCCATTGTCAGAGTTTCCCAATCTGATATCCAAAGGAGCCTCCCTTTGTCCAGATAGGATGTCTGTAGCCACCAGGCTATTGACCTCCTTACTTCTGGAGGAAAAACCATAATCTGTGCTTGTCTGATGAAAAACCTTTCCACTTGGAAAGGATCAGACGTTGCAGATGTAGCGAGTGGAACGGAGTATACTCCATCATGTCTAATGTCTACACCATCAAACCCATCACACGCATTACCGCGGAAATGGATACCGTTTGACTGTGTAGTGACTCCTGAATCCTTAAGTGAATTTTGATTACTGGTAAAATTACTTCTCTGAATACCCAATTCAGAGAAAGATGAGAGGCATGAGACCGAACAATGCAGAAGAGCTGAAGGCCGCTATTGAAGCATCCTGGTCTTCCATAACACCTCAGCAGTGCCACAGGCTGATGGAATCCATGCCACGCCGCACTGAGGCAGTAATTCATGCAAAAGGGGCCCAAACCAAGTACTGAGTACATATGCATGATTATACTTTTCAGAGGCCCGACATTTCTGTATTTAAAATCCTTTTTTTATTGATTTTATGAAATATATTAGTTTCCCCTTTTAAGTTGAATTACTGAAATAAATGAACTTTTGCACGATATTCTAATTTTCTGCATTTCTCCTGTATAGTTCCACAACAGCTGGAGGGCTGCAAGTTGGGCACGACTGTCCGTTTAATAAAACATAAAACTATGACAGTTCTATTGTGTAGACATTACATTTACGTCCTAGATTCTATGTTACGTTACTAACAGCTTATTAAGGGATTGTCTTTGGCGTATAAAAAGACTGGCCTTGAATTGCCTATGTTACGTTTAAAGAAAGCGCTAAAAATATTTAAGTGGTCAAAATGCTGATATTAAAATTAAAAGAACGGTACCTGTTTGTAATCATTGTACCTTTAAAAGGGGAAGTAGTCAGGTGACCGGCAAGATACCGACGCCAAGAATCCGGCCGGCTGGGAGCCCAGGGCTAGTCCCACTCATGGGTGTTGTTAAGTTCGTTTAACTTACAGGAAAAAGCAATACATAAATACAGAAATGTTCAGGCCGCTGCGACCACTAAGCGTGTGTGTGATAACCCTCTATGAAATGCGTACACGTTGCGTAAGCACACCGTCACACTGTAAGCACAAAGTAGCTACACGTGCGGCGGAATACACTTTAAAACCCCTAACAGGAAAGGAATGCGACACCAGTTGTATATGTTATGTTGTGGTCCGACGCAGCAACAAATATTTACTTAAAAGGGGGTTCACAGAGCAATACAACAATACAAGAGAAAAGCTACAACCAATGGATACATACGTTTATTCGCCTGCGCCACCCGGATCCGGTCCTCAGTCAATCTGGAAAGATGACCTTCAGAGAATAGACTAAGGCCGGCCAGGAGGCTTGGCATTTATACAATAGTCTAAAGCATGAAACAAAGGAAACTGTAATCTCTTCTTTCATAGGTCAAAGGGCTGGTCATTTACAGTACATGAGGGGTCATAGGTCGGTTTGAATAGGTCCAGGTGCACTTGCAGGTGTCCTCCACTGGGTTCCCGCCGAATATCAGGAGTACAGTAAATACAGTGTGATATTAATAATATATTCTCGCGTATATCTATGCGCAGGAGCGTGCTACTCTCTGCAAACTGCCATCAGAATATTGCCCTTGAAATACTGTACGGCTGGATACAAAACACCACCTCCTAACCTAATTCTGTCCCCTCACATCCTGTAAAGTTGAATCCCTCTGTTGTTATGCCTCTGAAGTAAATGTAAATTGCTGGTGTGGTGCGTGTAGGCTATGTGTAAATTATGCACTATGTGGATTAAATATCAGATATGTCTTTGTGGCTTTTCCATGCGAATGCGTATGCTACCGTATTTACTCATACCACGCGTTAATGCGCAGGACTTCGTGAGCCAATATACGCAACGTGCGGGCATGCGCACGCACGGCAGATCAAGCACACGCACGGAGGCCACTCTGTGGTGTTTGCTCGTGATGCATGTGGGTATAATATTTTCGACTTCGACAGTGTCCACCCACCGAGCCCACAAGGGGCTTCGTTGCGCTCGCCCTCCTGCCAGCATACTACTCGCCGGGATCCCACCCACCGTTCACCCAACCCTTTAAAAGACCGCACAGGTAATAGCTAGACCATTTAAGTATTAGTTGGATATTTCCGATATCTTTTTATTTTGGCTACATATTCTTTGAGTCTCGGATATAATAATGGCATATTGACCCTCATTCCGAGTTGATTGCTCGCTAGCTACTTTTAGCAGCCGTGCAAACGCATAGTCGCTGCCCACGGGGGAGTGTATTTTCGCTTTGCAAGAGTGCGAACGCCTGTGCAGCCAAGCGGCACTAAAACATTTTGTGCAGAACAGCCCTGTAGATACTTATTCTGTGCGATGATTGCTGAAACGAAGGTCCCGGAATTGATGTCAGACACCCGCCCTGCAAATGCATGGACACGCCTGCGTTTTTCCAAAGAATCCCAGAAAACGGTCAGTTGACACCTATAGACAAAGGAACTGGTGTTACAGCGCATAAAGATTAGAACGAAAGAAAAATTTATTAAAACACATAAAACATGTATATAATATACAATTTGTACCACCGGCCGGCCAACGTACTGATTCAATACTGTATTTATAAACAGACTAGATACAACATGTAACGTGACATAATACTCTGTGTCCACTTGTAATTTTTAGCAACACATGCTGTGATAGTAAAAATGTAACTTTTCTGATGTTTACTGAAGCTTAATAGCACACAGAGTTCTCCCTTGTATAACTATAGAACAGTCACTTTTAGGAAAAAGAAGAACTTTTTTCTTCACAATAAATGAGAGCTTAGGAGCTGTTTAGCTGTCCCATTTAGATAGCCAGAAATCCATTGGTAAAGTGAAACTGTGCTTCCTATAAAAGCATGTCTGGCCAGACAATTAAACAATAACGGTGAAGAATCCGTGGAGCGTTATAGCTGGCTAGCAAGATCTCCGGAGATCTCGCTAGCCAGCTATAACGCTCCACGGATTCTTCACCTCTATTTATGATCCCCCAGAGATGACTGCATGATAAAGGTTAAAGCACCAGCAGCCGGGGAGGACACTCTTGGTGAAAGAGTCCACAAGCAGGAGAGGTGAAATCGTTATTGTTTAATTGTCTGGCCAGACATGCTTTTATAGGAAGCACAGTTTCACTTTACCAACGGATTTCTGGCTATCTAAATGGGACAGCTGAACAGCTCCTAAGCTCTCATTTATTGTGAAGAAAAAAGTTCTTCTTTTTCCTAAAAGTGACTGTTCTATAGTTATACAAGGGAGAACTCGGTGTGCTATTAAGCTTCAGTAAACATCAGAAAAGTTCCATTTTTACTATCACAGCATGTGTTGCTAAAAATTACAAGTGGACACAGAGTATTATGTCACGTTACATGTTGTATCTAGTCTGTTTATAAATACAGTATTGAGTCAGTACGTTGGCCGGCCGGTGGTACAAATTGTATATTATATACATGTTTTATGTGTTTTAATACATTTTATTTTAGTTCTAATCTTTATGCGCTGTAACACCAGTTCCTTTGTTTCTTGATTGATTTTTTAATCTAATAGGGGTGAGTAGCCCTATGTTACTGGCAGCATACTGATTAGAGTGACAGAGCGCTTGATTTCATTTTTTTTGTTTTGTATTGTAAAAAGACACCTATAGACTCCCACTTCCTGTCAAACTCCTTGCGATCGGCTGTGCGAATGGAATCGTCGTTAGCAGTACAAAAATAGGATTTTGGTAATTACCAGGTAAATCCTTTTCTTTGAATCCATAGGGGGCACTGGAGTACTCTTGGGATATGGACGGCTTTAGCAGAACAAGGCACTGAATATTTAAATTTAGCAACTCTCCTCCCCTCCATACTCCCAGAATACCTTAGTGTTTTTTACTGAGCCGAACAGGAGCGATAGAGAAGATGACAAGGAAGAATTACATATAACATTATAACATAACGGACAACAATAAAGTTGACACATAACGTAACGGACAACTAAACAGCTGACACCAGAACCGATATAACTTGAACGTTTGAACAAATCGGTGAGAATGTGTTACCATAAGATCCACTGAACTTACCACAAACCAGGTAAAACTGCTCTGGGTGGGCGTTCAGTGCCCCCTATGGATTCAAAGAAAATGATTTACCTGGTAAGTACCAAAATCCTATTTTCTTTTTCATCCACTAGGGGTCACTGGAGTACTCTTGGGACGTACCAAAGTTTCCCCCTTGGGCGGGAGAGCTCTTTGGCACCTGTAACACTAGGCGGCCAAAGCTAGATGCTGATGCCGCAAACGTATCAAACTTATAAAAGCGCACAAACGTGTGCACTGATGACCATGTAGCCGCACGGCAAAGCTGCGTCGTAGAAGCCCCACAACCAGCTGCCCATGAAGTTCCCACAGAACGTGTGGAATGAGCGGTTACTGATGTAGGCGGCTGTAGCCTAGCATGAAGGTAAGCCTGACATATGGTCAGTTTAAGCCATCTGGATAAGGTCTGCTTAGAAGCTGGCCAACCCATCTTGGCAGCATCAGAGAGAACAAACAATGTATCCATCTTACGAACTGTAGACGTTTGGGCTACATAAACGCCTAGTGCGCGTACCACATCCAAAGTTCCTGAATCCTCTGATAACACAGGAACTACTATTGGTTGATTGATGTGAAAAGATGACACAACCTTTGGCAGGAAAGCGGGATTCGTCCGAAGTTCCGCTCTGTCATCATGAAACACCAAATATGGTGTCTTGCATGACAAGGCACCCAAATCTGAAACACGCCTTGCCGAAGCTAAGGCTAGGAGAAAAATTGTTTTCCAAGTGAGAAACTTAACATCCACTTGTTGTAAGGGTTCAAAATATGAAGACTGTAAAAAATCTAAAACCAGATTCAAGTCCCATGGCCCTGTAGGTGGTATAAATGGAGGCTGTACTCTGAGGACACCTTGCAGGAAGGTGTGTACAGACGGCAAAAGAGCCAAACGTCTTTGAAAGTAAAATCGACAAGGCAGAAACCTGCACCTTTAGTGTAGACAAACGTAGTCCTCCATCCAACCCCGTCTGCAGAAATAACAAAAGACGGGATAACTTGAAAGATGATGTCGGAAACTTCCGAGCTTCACACCAACCTATATAGGCACGCCAAATTCTGTGATAATGAGCTGCCGTAACTGGCTTCCTAGCACGTAACATGGTTGGTATAACAGATTCCGGAATGCCCTCTCTTCTTAAGAGGTCGGTCTCAACAGCCACCCCGTCAAAAGCAGCCGCGCTAAATCGGGGTAAAGGAACGGACCCTGTTTTAACAGGTCCGGACGTAGCGGGAGCGGCCAAGGATCGTCTGCGAGTAGTCCACGGAGATCCGAGAACCAAGCACTCCAAGGCCAATGAGGCGCCACTAGTATGACTGTGGCGGACTCTCGTTTGATCCGTTTTAGCAACAAAGGGAGCAGTGGAAACGGTGGAAACAGATACACGAGGCTGTACGGCCACGCGATTGTGAGAGCATCCACCGCCACTGCCTTTGGATCTCGCGTTCTGGACACATACTGGGGCGTTTGGTGATTGTGGCGAGATGCCATCAGGTCCACTTGTGGGTAACCCCACCTCTGGACCAACATGTGAAACACTTCTGGATTTAATGCCCATTCTCCTGGATGAAAATCCCGACGGCTGAGATAATCCGCCTCCCAGTTCTCCACTCCCGGAATGAACACTGCCGACAATGTCACTTGGTGATGCTCGGCCCAATTGAGGATTCGAGCTACTTCCCGCATGGCCATGCGGCTTCTTGTTCCTCCTTGTTTGTTGATGTACGCGACCTCCGTCGCATTGTCTGACTGCACCTGGACCGTCTGAGACCGAAGCATGTGCACTGCTTGTCGTAGCGCATTGTAAATTGCCCGGAGTTCCAGGACATTTATAGACAGCAATCTTTCGTGATCCGCCCAGAGACCCTGGAGTTGACAATTTTGAACCACAGCTCCCCAACCTCTGAGACTCGCATCCGTCGTTAGAATTATCCAATTCCAGACGCCGAACCGTTTCCCTGCGGTTAGACTGTGTACTTTGAGCCACCAGAGTAGAGATACTCTGGCCCGTGGAGACAACCTCACCATCTGGTGAATCTGCAGATGTGAGCCCGACCACTGTGCGAGCACATCCAGTTGAAAAGGACGTGAGTGAAATCTTCCGAACTGAAGCGCTTCGAAAGCCGCCACCATTTTCCCTAACAGTCGAATGCACAAATGTACCGAGACTGTGCGTGGCTTGAGCACTAATTGTACCAGATGACGAATACTCTGTACTTTCTGTTCTGGTAGGTAAATTCTTTGATCCACCGTATCGAGAATCATTCCTAGGAATTGAAGTCGTTGAGACGGAATCAGATGTGATTTCTTGAAGTTGACAATCCATCCGTGCTGAACTAGCACATTGTATGTTAGCAACGCATGTTGGAGGAGCATCTGTTGAGACGGAGCTTTGATGAGTAGATCGCCCAAGTACGGAACTATTATCACTGCCAGGGATCTGAGATGAGCTATCATCACAGACATCACTTTGGTAAATACCCGAGGCGCTGACGAGAGGCCAAACGGTAGAGCCTGAAACTGGTAATGGTTTTGCCGTACCGCAAAACGCAAGAACCTCTGATGAGGTGGCCAAATTGGAATGTGTAAGTACGCATACTTGAGATCCAGCGCAATCATGAATTCCTGTGGCTCTAAACCTGCAATTACTGACCGCAGGGATTCCATCTTGAATCTGTAGTAAGTGACGTACTGATAGAGACCCTTTAAATTCAATATTGGTCTGACCGAGCCATCCGGCTTTGGTACTACAAACAGACTGGAATAATAACCCTGACCTTGTTGGTGAACAGGGACCGGAATCAAAACTGCTGAATCCAGCAGAGACTGAATGGCAATTTGCAGAACCGCCCTCTTGTCGTCCGACACAGGCAGTCCTGTCTTGAAAAACCGCAGTGGCGGGAGACAGTCGAACTCTATTTTGTAACCTTTTAACACTAAATTGCGGATCCACCCATCTGTGGATGTCTGGAACCACGCCAAATGGAACGTCTGAAGGCGTGCCCCCACAACTGGAGATCCGAGATGAGCTGGGAGCCCGTCATGCCACTGGCTTGTCGGTGACCTTAGCATCCTGACGACTGGTGGTGGTTTGTTGAAAACCACGTCCTCTACCTCGTCTGCCAGGTGTGGCTGTTCTTCTACCACGGCCTCGAAAGGGCTGAGGTCTAAAGGATTTGAACGCTGGTCCAGAGTATTTCCGTCTAGGTACCGTTGGAGGCAATGGTAGGAAAACAGACTCCGCCCCCCGTGGCCTCAGAAATACATTTGTCCAATTCAGGACCAAACAACCTCTCGCCACCGTAAGGTAACGCTTCTATTCCTCTCTTGACCTCTGCCTCCACCTGCCAAGAACGCAGCGAGTGCTCGCCGTGCCGTAACCAGTGACGATGAAAGTTGAGAACTGACCTGACAGACGTCAGTAGAAGCTGTACAAAGATAATCAGCAGCTTCGCAGATTTGATCAGCAAGAAGTATAAAGTGATCGTCCTGTAGGGCGGACTTGAGTTCCGTCATCCATACAATTAGCGCCTTAGTTACCCAAATGCCAACCAAACCAGGTCTAAGCAACACTCCTGCTGCAGTATACATCGACTTTAGTATAGCCTCTAGTTTACGCTCTGAAGGGTCTTTAAGCGTAGTAGCAGTTGGCACTGGAATGGTTAATTTTTTAGTAAGTTTTGACACAGACGAATCCACCATTGGTGGATTCTCCCATGTAGATGTCACAGACTCTGGAAATGGGTAACTAGACTTAAATCGGCGAGGTATAGAAAACCGTTTAACCGGATTCTTCCGTGACTCTATTAACATCTTGTTAAGAGATTCAGAAAAAGGAAAACACACTGAAGATCTGTGTCGTTTAGTAAATACCACCTCATCATTTGTCAGAGTCTCTTCAGGCTCTGTAAACTTCAGAGACTGACGCACCGCCCTGATGAGATTATCAATGCCCGGACTGTCAATATTCTCACTATCTGACTGCTGGTCTTATTCGCCATCCTCATGCTCATCTTGGGCCGTGAGGTCTGGCATAGAATCGTCAGAAAACAACATAGCAGAAACTGGTCATAAGACAAATGAAAATTATCCTTTCTACCCAAAGTGGACTTGGACCTTTGCAAAGGCTGAGAACCTTCTGGTATCTCTGGCGGTCTCACCTGAGACTCACATCTTGCCGTTTCCCGCTCGTGCCGAGCGGCGGCCAATTTAGATTGCAACCCAGCCATTACATCCGCTAGTATTGCCCATTGAGGGTCGGGGAAAGAAACCGGATTATTTGTAGCTAAATTTACAAAACATACTGTGCACGTGGTAGAACCATCCGGTAACACACTCTTACAGACATTGCAGTGAAACTGCTTTTTTGTTTTTGCTGGTGCCTTACTCATTATGCAGACAGACACAAATAGACAAAGACAGACAGCTCGCAGGACTCAGTAAAACTGTTACTAAGGTGTGTCTATATATGGCCGAAGTGCAGAGCACGTGGCCAGTACTATATGAAACCTGATCCAAAATTCCCACTAACACCCCTGCGCCATCCGGTGGAGTAATGTTGTAGGACAGGAACGTTCTGGAATCATAAACAGGAAGAAACAGGAAGCATGGTTAAAATGGCCCCCATGCCATGCTTACAGTCATAATCACAGTTTAGGTTATAAATACTTGTGTAACTAACCCCTGTTAATATAAGTATAACAGCCTGTTAACCCATGCAGCCTTGCTATATTTTGCTGCTGCTATGGGCATTCACTCCCCCTCACCCCCCTGCAGCTGTGTTGCTTGTGAGGATAGGCTTCTCTCCCCGTGTACCTCCGACTATCCAGCGGACGGGAGCGGGTGCAGGGAGCCGGGGAGCGGATGCAGGGAGCTGGGGAGCGCTGTGCATAGCGCCGGGGAGCTGCGGTCCGGAAGTGCGGCCGGCATCTGAGTGACGTGCGGCCGCTCCGAGCGGTGTCTGGCGGGCGCTGAGTAGTGGCCGTATACAGCGGCGGGAGGAGCGGCTGGGCGGGCGGCTTAGTGTGTAAGCAGCTGCGGGAGCGGGCGGCGTTAATAAAGCACGTTCCCCACACAGCGGGGCGGCAGCATGAGCTGACCGCCCTGTTCCCCAGCATACCTGATGTCCTGTAGTGAGGGCTATGACGGGGCTTCTTCTGTAAGCTCCGTCCAGCCTTTCCTGCAGCTCAGACAGAGTTGCTTGTGGCTGTGAGGGTGCTCTGTGTGAGGACCGACACGTCAGTAGCTGCCCGTGCAGCGTGCACTATCCCAGACTAAGCTTCTTGCTAAGCTGGGAAGGGATGTGCTGAAGTTGTAAAAAAAAAAAAATAGTATAAAAATCAAAGTATGAGTGGAGGATCCACTCGTGCGCGTCACTGCTGTGAGCACAGAAAAAACACTGAGGTATTCTAGGAGTATGGAGGGGAGGAGAGTTACTAAATTTAAATATTCAGTGCCTGTCCTGCTAAAGCCGTCCATATCCCAAGAGTACTCCAGTGACCCCTAATGGATGAAAAAGAAACGATGCTCTTTGTACCCGTACATCACGCGTGCGCATTGCGCCCCATACGCATGAGTAGTTTTGCACTTTTTTTTAAGTGATCGCTACGCAGTGAACATTGGCAGCTAGCGATCAACTCAGAATGACCCCCATAGTGTTCAACAACTTGCAAAGGTGAGGCTGTCACAGAACATAGCCTTCCTGCCGGGTGATTAAGTACAAGAGCGTACGAAAAGTGTCATTGGCCCGAGTTAAGATGATTTAATCAGAGACTAAATAAAGCTTTTCATTTGTAAAAAGTATCGCAGTTTATCAGGGAGCCCATATTTCTCGCCACAATCCCGAAATAAGCGTGGAGCGAAGTCCTCCATGACATCTAGTTACACCTACAACGACCCAGGGACATGAAGTGTATAAACTGATGGTTTATGTACTGTGTGAGGAGCTGTGCGGCCCTTGTGTGCCAGGACATCTGCAAACCTTGGCCTGCCTACAAAATGCGGCAAAATGCCCCTGTATTGTAAACCGCACCCCACACGGCATGCTGCAGCTTTGGGTCACTGCAAGCGAGATCACAGACAGATATCAGCACCAGCGCAGTACAGATTCTGCGCATGTGCTGATCGGTAAAGATAGAAGTTATGCGTAAACCACCAGGACTAATTACAATACAAAATGGTTTTATATAAACATCGCGAGAAGCTAGAACTGAAAGGAAATTACTTTTTTTTAATGAATTATTGCCCAGGTGTTACACGCGTTACGGGTAGTGCAAACCAAGTTCCAGTGTCCCCAAATACGCCAAGGCCCCCAGCTCATTCTCAGTGCCGCATGACAATGATCTCTTGTTGCTGTGGAACGTTATCACCATGGAAGCGGATGCGTAATAGTTTAATGTAATGGTTTAGGCAGGTGATAGGCCCAATATATATATAACACAGTATACTGCATAATCTGTAATGCACAGCTGCCAATTTATATTGGCTGAAGGAGGGCAGAGTAACAGTATGGGCATGTTCTGAGCAGATCATGCGTGATTGGGGCTGGTCGGATATCGGGGCAGAGGGAAATGCAGGATTCTAGGGCAGGTTACCAAATACTTGATTTTAGATTGAGTGGGGCAAACCCATGAAGGGGAGATAATGATCATGTAAATATCCGTCTCATACAAAGTGCAGCATCAGACATATACAGATGGAGCCCTGCTCATCTATCCCTTTAATAGGAGTAATTGAGCCAGTGCTGTCGGACTTAGGGGGTCATTCCGAGTTGATCGTAGCTGTGCTAAATTTAGCACAGCTACGATCAGGCACTCAGACATGTGGGGGGGGGGGGGGGACGACACCCAGCACAAGGCTAGTCCGCCCCGCATGTCAGTGCCGGCCCTCCCCCGCAGAAATGCAAAAGCATCACACAGCGGCGATGCTTTTGCATTTGAGGAGCAACTCCCGGCCAGCGCAGCTCCTACGGCTGACGGGGAGAACCTCCTCGCAGGCCCGGGTCGCAGCGGCTGCGAGTGACGTCACGCAGCCGCCGCAGCCCGCCCCCCCAAACGGTCCGGCCACACCTGCGTTGGCCGGACCGCGCCCCCTAAATGGCGGCTTAACGCCGCCGTCCAGCCCCCTCCCGCCCAGCGGCCGCCTCTGCCTGTCAATCAGGCAGAGGCAATCGCTACAATACAACGGCCTTCGGCCGCCCAGCATGCGCCGGCGCAGATCCGACTCGATCGCTGCGATAAACTGCAGTGAGCGATCGGGTCGGAATGACCCCGTTAATCCCCTGCTGTAATGACTTAATCCTCTGCTCTATTGTTCTCTCTGTATTGTATTGCAGCCCAGAACAATAGATGAAAGGCTTATGCTAATAAACCTTGGTGCACCTAGGTGCAGCAGAGGCGGCTATATGAGCGAGGCTCCATCTGTATAGGGCCAGCGATCGCAGAAAGCCGTTAGATGCAGCAGTATGGCACCTTCCCTGTGAAGTATGAATAGATACAACAATACAGTTAATTGTACATATGTAAAAGAGATATTACACAGACTTACAGCAGTTCTATAATCACAGCCTCGCCATGTCACCGGAAACTGGACAGTTCTGTGTTTTCAGGGCAAAAAAAGTTCTATAACAGAAGAGTTTTTCCCTTGTCTGATAGTATCATATGTAGAGAGGTAGAGGCCAGGTGCAACATTTAACTGCCCATAATTCAGCCATTTAGATTGTATCATGGACTCTCATAGAATTATGGCAATGTAAAGTCAGCAACATCATATTTTCTGAGTAGACTGTGCTGAACTGACACTCAGAAAAAGGAGATAACAGAGTCCATCCCTTGATACCCTTCAGAGACACACACCTCTTATTTGCTTTTCCCTAGGAACAGAGCAGTTTTGAGAACTTTGGGAACAAATCTGATGGTCAGTGAGACTCGTGTCCTCCTCGTCAACGTCTCCTCTGCGTGTGCCGCACACCTGTCCAGATTGGCCACTCTGTGGCTTAGTGTGTCCTGTGTCAGTGGATGGATTCCATGGAGGTAATTTACATATAAGTCCTCGCGCAAAACGAGAAGACTGCGAGGCTCTAGCAGCAGGGAGAAGACATGGCGCTGATCCTCTGTCTTGGAGACCTAAAACACAGAACGGCCAGCATAAAGGAACACCATCTAGCAATCAGGGAGATAGGACACCCCTCCTATCCCACGTGATTCTAACATTCCAATTGTCCCAGTTATACAAACTAATATATAGTGGAATAGTATAGTACAAGGTTTGTCCTTTGAGATCAGGATGACCAATAGTCCTAGGTCAGCGTGATGAAAAGCTGTGATGGTTTGAAAATGTTTAGATATTTACCTTGTCGTTTTCCTCAGATAACCCTTGACTGAGCGGTAGATAGAAATCTAGCACTGTGTGCGACCCCAGGCTGATGGTGGTGACAGTAGGATAGTATAAGGGCCCGTCTTCATGAGGCTGTAAGACAGGGGCTAAGCAATCAGGAAACACATATAGACATAAAGGAGGGCACTGTGCAATTTCTGTCATATACTTAGACTCTGCACATCTGTGCACCACCACTGTATACTCACTGTACAATCTACCTACGTATCTCTGTGCACCACCACTATATACTTATTCACTATGCTATCTACACATCTCTGTGCACCACCACTATATACTCACTGTACAATCTACCTACATATCTCTGTGCACCACCACTATATACTCCCTGTACAATCTACCTACGTATCTCTGTGCACCCCCACTATATACTCACTATGCAATCTACACAACTCTGTGCACCACCACTATATACTCACTGTACAATCTACATATCTCTGTGCACCACCACTATATACTCACTGTACAATCTACCTACACATCTGTCCACCACCACTATATACATACTCACTGTGCAATCTACCAACACATCTCTGTGCTCCACCACTATATACTCACTGTGCAATCTACACATATCTGTGTACCACCACTATATACTCACTGTACAACCTACACATATCTGTGCTCCACCACTATATACTCACTGTGCAATCTACCAACACATCTCTGTGCACCACCATAATAACGATATACAATCTATCTACACACACCAACACACTCTATACATCTCTGGGCCTGGTTCAGATGCAGTCACAATTCTGGCGCAGCAGCGTTCCTTTTCAGTGACAGAACTGCAAGGCATCGCAAGTGTAGCAGTCACCCACAAGTGAACAGATACACTCACCGGAGCCATCACAACATTCTCAGTAAATGCATACTCCATCACAACCGCAACACAGTTGTGAGGAACAGTAACTCCCTGAGTACCTCCATAGCCGCACAGAATAGCCGCGAGCTGCGATGTTGGCGCCATGTTTTATGTGTACGAGGTCGCAGTCACACAGCGAGACACACCACAAAAACCATCACAACACGCCTGCATTTTTGCAGACACTTCCCGTTATTTCCCCCAAACCATCTCTTCCTGTCAATCATTCTGTGGCTGTTTCCCCGCTGGGAGCGACATCGCAAAGGTACCTTGGTGAGTGCGCACTGCGATCGCGATACATGTGCAGTCTACCGATAATTGCTCGGTTGCGACACCGTCGAAGTTGGCACCGCATCTGAAACAGGCCCTCTGTGCGCTGTATGTCCAAATCATGTGCACACTCACCATTATCCCCTCACCAGGCTTGTACTCATTCACCAGCACGTGGTTTGCACAGTTCCCTCCAAACACGTCCAGCGAGGAAATCTTGTTTGTGTATGTGAGTAGCCAGGGGGGAAGCCGCTCTGGCACCATGCCCCGGGGGTGAGGGAGACCACCTGCAACAAGGAGACAAGGCGGCTTGGTGTGACAATGCGCCCTTTATAATTTCTGTTGGCCACTAACTCCACAAGCTGTACTGCACCCTATACATAAACACGAAGGCGGCGGACATTTTGTGCATTGAACTATTCATGGCAACGCAGCCTATCAATCCACCTACAGTTATTGTTGAGCTCCCAATTTTCCTGGACAGACCCTTATTTTGTCACCCAAAATTAATCACTCACAATATGTAGTATTAGGATAAATTTACCTCATATGGAACCAAATAGTGGGACTGGAATGGATGCTATGGCATAAGAAAACTTTAGGTCACACAGGTTTGTCATTCAAATCTCCTGTTATGTGTAATCTGTGCTGTGTACGTCTTGTGCCCCCACTATATACCAAGGAGTCTATTCATGAACCAGTGAAAAGTGTGGAGAAGTTGCCCATGACAACCAATCAGCATTGAAGTAGCGTTTAGAATTTGTATACTATACAATTGTACGGAGCAGCTGATTGGTTACCATGGGCAACTTCTCCATAGGCTCACATCTCCACTCTTTTCACTGCTTCATGAATAGACCCCCAAGTGATTTAACTAGTCCCAGGCACTGGCTCACAGGAGCTTTATGTCCCTACCAAGCCTCCATACCTCTGCTCCTATGTACATATTTCTGTGTTAATCTCTAAGTGGCCCTACAACACAGTCTGTTCTAATACAGAGGGTATGTAGTCATTATGTCAGCATTCAGAACGTCAAAATGTTGACAGTAAATAGTGTTCACTCCAGCGGATGGGCAGGGCGCGGGTCCGTCAGGAGCACAAGCGCGCGCGCCAAAAGGGGTCTTGGCTATGCAAATAGGGGGCGTGCCCACTTGCACGTAATGCAAGTGGGCGGTTCAGTCCACGGGGAAGGGGGCGGCCGGCGCCGTCACTGTTGGGGGCGTGCCCAGCACCTATGGAGGTGCTGGGCTTCCCCCAAGCTCTTTGACAGCGTGAATGGATGCCGCGGCTGTTTTAGCAGGGCGCCGCAGAAAGGGCATGGCGGGTTTTGCCCTTAAAAAAATTGGGCGCGGCGCCCTGCTAAAACAGCCTAGAGTGAACACTAATACACATGTAAACTTTCATAATGTTGACAGTATATGTCAGTATTGGGTTTAAGCTAGGCTGCAAATAGGGTAGGGTTCTAACACTGGGAAAACGCTACAATGACATACACATTGTTGACTTTATGACTATGTAGACATGTCAACATAACATGTCAACATCCTGGAGTCGGCGTTACATACTCCGGTGCCAACTACAAGTTATTACTAAGCACATGTAATGCCTGTGCGCAGGGACACATTTTAGTATATTTTTCATTTAAAAATGTGGTGGAACTAATGGGATGGACTATTCGGAGTCTACCGATGCACAGCTCTTATAACCAAGCAAAAATGTCATCCTAGAAAGATTGATTTTTATATTTATCAGCATACAGATACTCCGCACTAGTACTGCACTTACCTGTGAAATAACAATGCGATTACCACTTATCCCCTAAATATTTTTATTATAATAATATATATATATATATATATATATATATATATATATATACATACATACATACACACATATATACCGTATTTGCCGGCGTATAAGACGACTTTTTCCCCCTGAAAAACATGCCTCCAAGCGTGGGGTCGTCTTATACGCCGGGGGTCGTCTTATACGCCGGGCGGGAAGTCGTCTTATACACCCGCTGCGGGAAGTCGCGAAACAGGGGCGTGGCCTAGCATAAGGGGGCGTGGCCTCACGGGCGGACCCCCGTTTTCAGCAATCCAGGGGGTTAAGAAGATGATGTTGGCTGCCCCCCCACTTCCCCCGTGAAGTGCCTCTATCTCACCTGTGTGAGTGTACGGTGAGTGTACGGCGCTGCCGGCGGGTGAAGCTGTGTGAAGTCCGGCTCCTACACAGGGACAGGAGCCAGGTGCTGCAGGTATTGTTACAGTGCAGCACCCGGCTCATGTCACTGAGCAGGAGCCGACATTCAGCAGTGACAGGCGGTTAGGCAGGGAGGACAGCGGACAGCTGCAGCACTGACATGTCTCTTACAGTATAAGAGATTTGGAGTATCAAGGTATGCATAAGAAGGGGGGGGGGGGGCAGCGGCTTAGGCAGGGGGGACAGCGGCAGCACTGCAGGGAAGCTGCAGGTGAGGGGGGCTTACAACTTTATGTGGTGGGTTAATACTGGTACTACAGGTATCCATAATATGGATTCAAGGGCGGACCAGACAGCTGCTAGTGACACGGAGACAGCAGGGGTAGTCTTATATGGTGAGTACATAACAAACTATGTTTTGAGTGGAAATGTTGGGGGGTCGTCTTATACGCCCAGTCGTCTTATACGCCGGCAAATACGGTATATATTTCTCTAACGTCCTAAGTGGATGCTGGGGACTCCGTAAGGACCATGGGGAATAGCGGCTCCGCAGGAGACTGGGCACAAAAGTAAAGCTTTAGAACTACCTGATGTGCACTGGCTCCTCCCCCTATGACCCTCCTCCAAGCCTCAGTTAAGATTTTGTGCCCGAACGAGAAGGGTGCACACTAGGTGGCTCTCCTGAGCTGCTTAGTGAAAAGTTTAGTTTTAGGTTTTTTATTTTCAGTGAGACCTGCTGGCAACAGGCTCACTGCATTGAGGGACTAAGGGGAGAAGAAGCGAATTTACCTGCGTGCAGAGTGGATTGGGCTTCTTAGGCTACTGGACATTAGCTCCAGAGGGACGATCACAGGCCCAGCCATGGATGGGTCCCAGAGCCGCGCCGCCGGCCCCCTTACAGAGCCAGAAGACAGAAGAGGTCCGGAAAATCGGCGGCAGAAGACGTCCTGTCTTCAACAAGGTAGCGCACAGCACTGCAGCTGTGCGCCATTGCTCTCAGCACACTTCACACTCCGGTCACTGAGGGTGCAGGGCGCTGGGGGGGGGGCGCCCTGAGACGCAATAAAAACACCTTGGATGGCAAAAAATGCATCACATATAGCTCCTGGGCTATATGGATGCATTTAACCCCTGCCAGAATACATAGAAAAACGGGAGATAAGGCCGCCGATAAGGGGGCGGAGCCTATCTCCTCAGCACACTGGCGCCATTTTCCCTCACAGCTCCGTTGGAGGGAAGCTCCCTGGCTCTCCCCTGCAGTCACTACACTACAGAAAGGGTTAAAAAAAAGAGAGGGGGGGGGCACTAATTACGCGCAGTATTAAAGATACAGCAGCTATAAGGGGAAAAACACTTATATAAGGTTATCCCTGTATATATATATATAGCGCTCTGGTGTGTGCTGGCAAACTCTCCCTCTGTCTCCCCAAAGGGCTAGTGGGGTCCTGTCCTCTATCAGAGCATTCCCTGTGTGTGTGCTGTATGTCGGTACGTTTGTGTCGACATGTATGAGGAGAAAAATGATGTGGAGACGGAGCAGATTGCCTGTAATAGTGATGTCACCCCCTAGGGGGTCGACACCTGAGTGGATGAACTGTTGGAAGGAATTACGTGACAGTGTCAGCTCTGTATAAAAGACAGTGGTTGACATGAGACAGCCGGCTACTCAGCTTGTGCCTGTCCAGACGTCTCATAGGCCGTCAGGGGCTCTAAAGCGCCCGTTACCTCAGATGGCAGATATAGACGCCGACACGGATACTGACTCCAGTGTCGACGGTGAAGAGACAAATGTGACTTCCAGTAGGTCCACACGTTACATGATGGAGGCAATGAAAAATGTTTTACACATTTCTGATAATACGAGTACCACCAAAAAGGGGTATTATGTTCGGTGAGGAAAAACTACCTGTAGTTTTCCTGAATCTGAGAAATTAAATGAGGTGTGTGATGATGCGTGGGTTTCCCCCGATAACAACTGATAATTTCTAAAATGTTATTGGCATTATATCCTTTCCCGCCAGAGGTTAGGGTGCGTTGGGAAACACCCCCTAGGGTGGATAAAGCGCTCACACGCTTGTAAGGGCTCTACCCTCTCCTGAGATGGCCGCCCTTAAGGATCCTGCTGATAGAAAGCAGGAGGGTATCCTAAAATGTATTTACACACATACTGGTGTTATACTGCGACCAGCAATCGCCTCAGCCTGGATGTGCAGTGCTGGGTTGGCGTGGTCGGATTCCCTGACTGAAAATATTGATACCCTAGATAGGGACAGTATATTTTTGCCTATAGAGCATTTAAAAGATGCATTTCTATATATGCGTGATGCACAGCGGAATATATGCCGACTGGCATCAAGTCTAAGTGCGTTGTCCATTTCTACCAGTAGAGGGTTATGGACACGACAGTGGTCAGGTGATGCGGTTTTCAAACGGCATTTGGAAGCAACATGAGAAGACGCCGTATTATCAGGCGCAGTCTTTTCGTGGACAAGCGGGCAAAAGGTTCCTCATTTCTGCCCCGTGACAGAGGGAGAGGAAAAAGGCTGCAGAAATCAGCCAGTTCCCAGGAACAGAAACCCTCTCCCGCCTCTGCCAAGCCCTCAGTATGACGCTGGGGCTTTACAAGCAGAATCAGGCACGGTGGGGGGCCCGTCTCAATGAATTTCAGCGCGCAGTGGGCTCACTCGCAAGTAGACCCCTGGATCCTTCAGGTGATATCTCAGGGGTACAAATTGAAATTCGAGACGTCTCCCCCTCGCCGTTTCCTAAAGTCGGCTTTACCGATGTCTCCTTCTGACAGGGAGACAGTTTTGGAAGCCATTCACAAGCTGTATTCCCAGCAGGTGATAATCAAGGTACCCCTCCTGCAACAGGGAACGGGGTATTATTCCACACTGTTGTGGTACCGAAGCCGGACGGCTCGGTGAGACCGATTCTAAATCTAAAATCTTTGAACACTTACATACAGAGGTTCAAATTCAAGATTGAGTCACTCAGAGCAGTGATTGCGAACCTGGAAGAAGGGGACTACATGATGTCTCGGGACATCGAGGATGCTTACCTTCATGTCCAAATTTACCCTTCTCACCAAGGGTACCTCAGGTTTATGGTACAGAACTGTCACTATCAGTTCAGACGCTGCCGTATGGATGGTCCACGGCACCCCGGGTCTTTATCAAGGTAATGGCCGAAATGATGATATTCCTTCGAAGGAAGGGAATTTTAGTTATCCCTTACTTGGACGATTCCCTGATAAGGGTAAGATCCAGGGAACAGTTGGAGGTCGGTGTAGCACTATCTCAGGTAGTGTTGCGGCAGCACGATTGGATTCTCAATATTCCAAAATCGCAGCTGGTTCCGACGACTCGTCTTCTGTTCCTAGGGATGATCCTGGACACAGTCCAGAAAAAGGTGTTTCTCCCGGAGGAGAAAGCCAGGGAGTTATCCGAACTAGTCAGGAACCTCCTAAAACCGAGCCAAGTCTCAGTGCATCAATGCACAAGGGTTCTGGGTAAAATGGTGGCTTCCTACGAAGCAATCCCATTCGGCAGATTCCACGCAAGAACTTTCCAGTGGGACCTGCTGGACAAATGGTCCGGATCGCATCTTCAGATGCATCAGCGGATAACCCTGTCACCAAGAACAAGGGTGTCCCTCCTGTGTTGGTTGCAGAGTGTTCATCTTCTAGAGGGCCGCAGATTCGGCATTCAGGACTGGGTCCTGGTGACCACGGATGCCAGCCTGCGAGGCTGGGGAGCAGTCACACAGGGAAGGAATATCCAGGGCTTATGGTCAAGCCTGGAGACATCACTTCACATAAATATCCTGAAGCTAAGGGCCATTTACAATGCTCTAAGCTTAGCAAGACCTCTGCTTCAAGGTCAGCCGGTGTTGATCCAGTCGGACAACATCACGGCAGTCACCCACGTCAACAGACAGGGTGGCACAAGAAGCAGGAGGGCAATGGCAGAAGCTGCAAGGATTCTTCGCTGGGCGGAAAATCATGTGATAGCACTGTCAGCAATTCCGGGAGTGGACAACTGGGAAGCAGACTTCCTCAGCACGACCTCCACCCGGGAGAGTGGGGACTTCACCCAGAAGTCTTCCACATGATTATAAACCGTTGGGAAAAACTCGACAGGTATTGCGCCAGGTCAAGGGACCCTCAGGCAATAGCTGTAGACGCTCTGGTAACACCGTGGGTGTACCAGTCAGTGTATGTGTTCCCTCATCTGCCTCTCATACCCAAGGTACTGAGATTGATAAGATGGAGAGGAGTAAGCACTATATTCGTGGCTCCGGATTGGCCAAGAAGGACTTCAAGAAATGCTCACGGAGGATCCGTGGCCTCTACCTCTAAGAAGGGACCTGCTCCAGCAAGGACCCTGTCTGTTCCAAGACTTACCGCGGCTGCGTTTGACGGCATGGCGGTTGCACGCCGGATCCTGAAGGAAAAAAGGCATTCCGGATGAAGTCATCCCTATCCTGATCAAAGCCAGGAAGGATGTAACCGAAAAACATTATCACCGCATTTGGCGAAAATATGTTGCGTGGTGCGAGGCCAGTAAGGCCCGACGGAGGAAATTCAACTGGGTCGATTCCTACATTTCCTGCAAACAGGAGTGTCTATGGGCCTGAAATTGGGGTCCATTAAGGTTCAAATTTCGGCCCTGTCAATTTTCTTCCAAAAAGAACTAGCTTCAGTCCCTGAAGTTCAGACGTTGTAAAAAGGGGTACTGCATATACAGCCTCCTTTTGTGCCTCCAGTGGCACCTTGAGATCTCAATGTAGTTTTTGGGTTCCAAAAGTCACATTGGTTTGAACCACTTAAATCTGTGGAGTTAAAATATCTCACATGGAAAGTGGTCATGCTGTTGGCCTTGGCCTGGGCCAGGCGCGTGTCAGAATTGGCGGCTTTATCCTGTAAAAGCCCTTATCTGATTTTCCATTCGAACAGGGCGGAATTGAGGACTCGTCCTCAGTTTCTCCCTAAGGTGGTTTCAGCGTTTCACCTGAGCCAACCTATTGTGGTGCCTGCGGCTACTAGGGACTTGGAGGACTCCAAGTTGCTAGACGTTATCAGGGCCCTGAAAATATATGTTTCCAGGACGGCTGGAGTCAGAAAATCTGACTCGCTGTTTATCCTGTATGCACCCAACAAGCTGGGTGCTCCTGCTTCTAAGCAGACTATTGCTCGTTGGATTTGTAGTACAATTCAGCTTGCACATTCTGTGGCAGGCCTGCCACAGCCAAAAATCTGTAAATGCCCACTCCACAAGGAAGATGGGCTCATCTTGGGCGGCTGCCCGAGGGGTCTCGGCTTTACAACTTTGCCGAGCAGCTACTTGGTCAGGAGCATATACGTTTGTAAAATTCTACAAAATTGATACCCTGGCTGAGGAGGACCTGGAGTTCTCTCATTTGGTGCTGCAGAGTCATCCGCACTCTCCCGCCCGTTTGGGAGCTTTGGTATAATCCCCATGGTCCTTACGGAGTCCCCAGCATCCACTTAGGACGTTAGAGAAAATAAGAATTTACTTACCGATAATTCTATTTCTCGTAGTCCGTAGTGGATGCTGGGGACTCCGTAAGGACCATGGGGTATAGACGGGCTCCGCAGGTGAGACGGGCACTATAATGAACTTTAGAATGGGTGTGTACTGGCTCCTCCCACTATGCCCCTCCTCCAGACCTCAGTTAGAGAAACTGTGCCCAGAGGAGACGGACAGTACGAGGATAGGATTTTGTTAATCCAAGGACAAGATTCATACCAGCCCACACCATCCACACCGTATAACCTGGAATATACGAACCAGTCAACAGTATGAAACAAACAGCATCAGTCAAAGACTGATCAAAACTGTAACGTAACCCTTATGTAAGCAATAACTATATACAAGTCTTGCAGAATTTAGTCCGCACTGGGACGGGCGCCCAGCATCCTCTACGGACTAGGAGAAAAAGATTTACCGGTAGGTTTAAAATCTTATTTTCTCTTACGTCCTAGAGGATGCTTGGGACTCCGTAAGGACCATGGGGACTATACCAAAGCTCCAGACCGGGCGGGAGAGTGCCGATGACTCTGCAGCACCGATTGAGCAAACAGTAGGTCCTTATCAGCCAGGGTATCAAACTTGTGGAATTTCGCAAAAGTGTTTGAACCCGACCAAGTAGCTGCTCGGCAAAGCTGTAATGCCGAGACGCCTCGGGCAGCCGCCCAAGAAGAGCCCACCTTCCTAGTGGAATGGGCCTTTACTGAATTTGGTAACGGCAATCCAGCCGTAGAATGAGCCTGCTGAATCGTGTTACAGATCCAGTGAGCAATAGTCTGCTTAGAAGCAGGAGCGCCAACCTTGTTGGCTGCATACAGGACAAACAGAGCCTCTGTTTTCCTAACCCGAGCCGTCCTGGCTACATAAATTTTCAAGGCCCTGACTACATCAAGGGACTTGGAAATCCTCCAAGTCCCCCGTAGCCACAGGCACCACAATAGGTTGGTTCATATTTAACGATGAAACCACCTTAGGCAAAAATTGAGGACGAGTCCGCAATTCTCCTCTATCCACATGAAAAATCAGATAGGGGCTTTTGTGAGACAAAGCCGCCAACTCAGACACCCGCCTTAGAGATGCCAAGGCCAACATGACCACCTTCCAAGTGAGAAATTTTAATTCCACCATTTGAAGTGGCTCAAACCAGTGAGATTTCAGGAACTGTAACACCACGTTAAGGTCCCATGGTGCCACTGGAGGCACAAAAGGAGGCTGTATGTGCAGCACTCCCTTTACAAAAGTCTGGACTTCTGGGAGAGAAGCCAATTCCTTCTGAAAAAAAATTGATAGGGTCGAAATCTGTACCTTAATGGAGCCTAATTTTAGGCCCATATCCACTCCTGTCTGCAGAAAGTGGAGGAAACGGCCCAGATGGAAAACTTCCACAGGAGCATTCTTGGTTTCACACCAAGATACGTACTTCCTCCAGATACGGTGATAATGCTTCGCCATCACCTCCTTCCTAGCCCTTATCAGAGTAGGGATGACTTCTTCCGGAATGCCCTTCCCAGCTAGGATTCGGCGTTCAACCGCCATGCCGTCAAACGCAGCCGCGGTAAGTCTTGGAACAGACAGGGCCCCTGTTGCAACAGGTCCTCTCTGAGAGGAAGAGGCCACGGATCTTCTGTGAGCATTTCCTGAAGATCTGAATACCAGGCCCTTCGAGGCCAATCTGGAACAAGGAGTATTGTCTGCACTCTTTTTCTTCTTATGATTCTCAATATCTTTGAGATGAGTGGAAGAGGAGGGAACACATAGACCGACTGAAACACCCACGGTGTCACCAGGGCGTCCACTGCTACTGCCTGAGGGTCCCTTGACCTGGCACAATACCTCCGCAGCTTTTTGTTGAGACGTGACGCCATCATGTCTATTTGCGGAAGCCCCCACAAACTTGTTATCTCTGCAAAGACTTCTTGATGAAGTCCCCACTCCCCTGGATGGAGATCGTGTCTGCTGGGAAATCTGCTTCCCAGTTGTCCACTCCCGGAATGAAGACTGCTGTCAAATCGCTTACATGATTTTCCGCCCATTGAAGAATCCTGGTGGCTTCCGCCATTGCCACTCTGCTTCTTGTTCCGCCTTGGCGGTTTACATGAGCCACGGCTGTGACGTTGTCTGACTGAATCAGAACCGGTAGGTCGCGAAGAAGATTCTCCGCCTGACGCAGGCCGTTGTATATGGCCCTCAATTCCAGTACGTTGATGTGTAGACAAGCCTCCTGGCTTGACCATAGTCCCTGGAAGTTTCTTCCTTGTGTGACTGCTCCCCATCCTCGGAGGCTCGCGTCCGTGGTCACCAGAACCCAGTCCTGAATGCCGAACCTGCGACCCTCTAGAAGGTGAGCACTCTGCAGCCACCACAGGAGAGACACCCTGGCCCTGGGGGACAGGGTGATCAACCAATGAATCTGTAGATGTGACCCTGGACCACTTGTCCAGTAGGTCCCATTGGAAGGTCCTCGCATGGAACCTGCCGAAGGGAATGGCCTCGTAAGACACCACCATTTTCCCCAGAACTCGCGTGCAGTGATGGACCGACACACTTTTCGGTTTCAACAGGTCCCTGACCAAGTTCTGGAGTTCCTGGGCTTTTTCCACCGGGACAAAACCCCTCTTTTGTTCCGTGTCTAGAATCATGCCCAAGAAAGTCAACGGGGTTGTTTGAACCAACTGTGACTTTGAATCCAGCCGTGTTGCGGCAGCACGCTTAGGGAGAGCGACACGCTTTTCAGCAATTGTTCTCTCGATCTCGCTTTTATCAGGAGATCGTCCAAGTACGGGATAATTGTGACTCCCTGCTTGCGCAGGAGCACCATCATTTCCGCCATTACCTTGGTGAAAATCCTCGGGGCCGTGGAAAGCCCAAACGGCAACGTCTGAAACTGGTAATGACAGTCCTGTACAGCGAATCTCAGGTACGCCTGATGAGGCGGATATATGGGGACATGAAGGTATGCATCCTTTATGTCCAGGGATACCATAAAATCCCCCCCTTCCAGGCTGGCGATAACCGCCCTGAGCGATTCCATCTTGAATTTTAACCTTTTCAAGTACAGGTTTAGGGATTTTAAATTCAGAATGGGTCTGACCGAGCCATCCGGTTTCAGAACCACAAACAGGGTTGAATAGTACCCCTTCCCCTGTTGAAGTAGGGGAACCTTGACAACCACTTGTTGATGACACAGTTTTTGAATTGCAGCTAAAACTACCTCCCTTTCTGGGGAAGAAGCTGGTAAGGCCGATTTGAAAAACCGGCGAGGAGGCACGTCTTCGAACTCCAGCTTGTAACCCTGGGATACAATTTCCATTGCCCAGGGATCCACCTCTGATTGAACCCAGACGTGGCTGAAGAGTCGAAGATGTGCCCCCACCGGGGCGGACTCCCTCAGTGGAGCCCCAGCGTCATGCGGTGGATTTAGTAGAAGCCGGGGCGGACTTCTGCTCCTGGGAACTAGCCGTAGCCGGCAGTTTTTTCCCTCTACCTTTACCTCTGGCGAGAAAGGAAGATCCCCGACCTCTTCTGGACTTATGCGACCGAAAGGACTGCATCTGATATTGTGGCGTTTTCTTTTGCTGTGAGGAAAATAAGATTTTACTCACCGGTAAATCTATTTCTCGTAGTCCGTAGTGGATGCTGGGAACTCCGTAAGGACCATGGGGAATAGACGGGCTCCGCAGGAGACTGGGCACTCTAAAAGAAAGATTAGGTACTATCTGGTGTGCACTGGCTCCTCCCACTATGACCCTCCTCCAGACCTCAGTAAGGATACTGTGCCCGGAAGAGCTGACACAATAAGGAAGGATTTTGAATCCCGGGTAAGACTCATACCAGCCACACCAATCACACCGTATAACTCGTGATACTATACCCAGTTAACAGTATGAAATATAACTGAGCCTCTCAACAGATGGCTCAACAATAACCCTTAGTTAGGCAATAACTACATATAAGTATTGCAGACAATCCGCACTTGGGATGGGCGCCCAGCATCCACTACGGACTACGAGAAATAGATTTACCGGTGAGTAAAATCTTATTTTCTCTGACGTCCTAGTGGATGCTGGGAACTCCGTAAGGACCATGGGGATTATACCAAAGCTCCCAAACGGGCGGGAGAGTGCGGATGACTCTGCAGCACCGAATGTGAGAACTCAAGGTCCTCCTCAGCCAGGGTATCAAATTTGTAGAGTTTAGCAAACGTGTTTGCCCCTGACCAAGTTGCAGCTCGGCAAAGTTGTAAAGCCGAGACCCCTCGGGCAGCCGCCCAAGATGAGCCCACTTTCCTCGTGGAATGGGCTTTTACTGATTTAGGATGCGGCAATCCAACCGCAGAATGCTCCAGCTGAATTGTGCTACAAATTCAGCGAGCAATAGTCTGCTTAGAAGCAGGAGCACCTATTTTGTTGGGTGCCTACAGGATAAAAAGCGAGTCAGGTGTTCCTGACTCCAGCCGTCCTGGAAATATAAATTTTTAAGGCCCTGACTACGTCCAGTAACTTGGAATCTTCCAAGTCCCTAGTAGCCGCAGGCACTACAATAGGTTGGTTCAAGTGAAAAGCTGATACCACCTTAGGGAGAAAGTGGGGACGAGTCCTCAATTCTGCCCTATCCATATGGAAAATCAGATAAGGGCTTTTACATGACAAAGCCGCCAATTCTGACACACGCCTGGCCGAAGCCAAGGCCAATAACATGACCACTTTCCACGTGAGATATTTCAAATCCACAGTTTTAAGTGGCTCAAACCAATGTGATTTTAAGAAACTCAACACCACGTTGAGATCCCAAGGTGCCACAGGAGGCACAAAAGGGGGCTGAATATGTAGCACTCCCTTTACAAATGTCTGAACTCCAGGCAGTGAAGCCAGTTCTTTCTGGAAGAAAATCGACAGAGCCGAAATCTGGACCTTAATGGAACCCAAGTTTAGGCCCATAGTCACTCCTGACTGTAGGAAGTGCAGAAAACGACCCAACTGAAATTCCTCTGTTGGGGCCTTCCTGGCCTCACACCACGCAACATATTTTCGCCAAATACGGTGATAATGGTTTGCGGTTACTTCTTTCCTGGCTTTTATCAGCGTAGGGATGACTTCCTCCGGAATGCCCTTTTCCTTTAGGATCCGGAATTCAACCGCCATGCCGTCAAACGCAGCCGCGGTAAGTCTTGGAACAGACAGGGCCCCTGCTGTAGCAGATCCTGTCTGAGCGGTAGAGGCCATGGGTCCTCTGATATCATTTCTTGAAGTTCTGGGTACCAAGCTCTTCTTGGCCCATCCGGAACCACGAGTATCGTTCTTACTCCTCGTTTTCCTATTATTCTCAGTACCTTTGGTATGAGAGGCAGAGGAGGGAATACATAAACCGACTGGTACACCCACGGTGTCACTAAAGCGTCCACAGCTATTGCCTGAGGGTCCCTTGACCTGGCGCAATATCTAGTTTTTTGTTTAGGCGGGACACCATCATGTCCACCTGTGGCCTTTCCCAACGGTTTACCAACAGTTGGAAGACTTCTGGATGAAGTCCCCACTCTCCCGGATGTAGGTCGTGTCTGCTGAGGAAGTCTGCTTCCCAGTTGTCCACTCCCGGAATGAACACTGCTGACAGTGTTAAGACGTGATTTTCCGCCCATCGGAGAATCCTTGTGGCTTCTGCCATCGCCATCCTGCTTCTTGTGCCGCCCTGTCGGTTTACATGGGCGACTGCCGTGATGTTGTCTGATTGGATCAGTACCGGCTGGTTTTGAAGCAGAGGCCTTGCCAGACTTAGGGCATTGTAAATGGCCCTCAGTTCCAGAATATTTATGTGTAGGGACGACTCCTGACTTGACCAAAGTCCTTGGAATTTTCTTCCCTGTGTGACTGCCCCCCAGCCTCGAAGGCTGGCATCCGTGGTTACCAGGACCCAGTCCTGTATGCCGAATCTGCGGCCCTCTTGAAGATGAGCACTCTGCAGCCACCACAGTAGAGATACCCTGGTCCTTGGAGACAGGGTTATCAGCCGATGCATCTGAAGATGCGATCCCGACCACTTGTCCAAGAGGTCCCACTGAAAGGTTCTTGCATGGAACCTGCCGAATGGAATTTTGCTTCGTAAGAAGCTACCATTTTTCCCAGGACTAGTGTGCAGTGATGCACCGATACCTGTTTTTGGTTTCAGGAGGTCTCTGACTAGAGATGACAGCTCCTTGGCTTTCTCCTGTGGGAGAAACACTTTTTTCTGTTCTGTGTCCAGAACCATCCCCAGGAACAGTAGGCGTGTGGTAGGAACCAGCTGTGACTTTGGAATGTATAGAATCCATCCGTGCTGTTGTAGCACTTCCCGAGATAGTGCTACTCCGACCAACAACTACTCCTTGGACCTCGCCTGTATAAGGAGATCGTCCAAGTACGGGATAATTAAAACTCCCTTTTTTCGAAGGAGTATCATCATTTCTGCCATTACCTTGGTAAAGACCCTCGGTGCCGTGGACAGTCCAAACGGCAGTGTTTGGAATTGGTAATGGCAATCCTGTACCACAAATCTGAGGTACTCCTGGTGAGGATGGTAAATGGGGACATGTAGGTAAGCATCCTTGATGTCCAGGGATACCATGTAATCCCCCTCCTCCAGGCTTGCAATAACCGCCCTAAGCGATTCCATCTTGAACTTGAATTTTTTATGTATGTGTTCAAGGATTCCAAATTTAAAATGGGTCTCGCCGAACCGTCCGGTTTCGGTACCACAAACAGTGTGGAATAGTAACCCCGTCCTTGTTGAAGTTGGGGCACCTTGACTATCACCTGCTGGGAATACAGCTTGTGAATTGCCTCTAGCACAGCCTCCCTGCCTGAGGGAGTTGTCGGCAAGGCAGATTTGAGGAAACGGCGGGGGGGAGACGCCTCGAATTCCAGCTTGTACCCCTGAGATACTACTTGAAGGATCCAGGGATCCACCTGTGAGCGAGCACACTGATCGCTGAAATTTTTGAGGCGGCCCCCCACCGTACCTGGCTACGCCTGTGGAGCCCCCGCGTCATGCGGTGGACTCAGAGGAAGCGGGGGAAGAATTTTGATTCTGGGAACTGGCTGACTGGTGCAGCTTTTTCCCTCTTCCCTCGTCTCTGTGCAGAAAGGAAGCGCCTTTGACCCGCTTGCTTTTCTGAAGCCGAAAGGACTGTACCTGATAATACAGTGCTTTCTTAGGCTGTGAGGAAACCTGAGGTAAAAAAAATTTCTTCCCAGCTGCTGCTGTGGATACGAGGTCCCAGAGACCATCCCCAAACAATTCCTCACCCTTATAAGGCTCTATGTGCCTTTTAAAGTCAGCATCACCTGTCCAGTGTCGGGTCTCTAATACCCTCCTGACAGAATGGACATTGCATTAATTCTGGATGCCAGCCGGCAAAATATCCCTCTGTGCATCCCTCATATATAAGACGACGTCTTATGTTCGCCAAATAGTATCCCTGTTTGACAGGGTTACAGACCACGCTGCAGCAGCACTATCTGCAGGTCTTAGTCTAGTACCTGAGTGTGTAAATACAGACTTCAGGATAGCCTCCTGCTTTTTATCAGCAGGTACCTTCAAAGTGGCCATATCCTAAGACGGCAGTGCCACCTTTTTTGACAAACGTGTGAGCGCCTTATCCACCCTAGGGGATATCTCCCAGCGTAACTTATCCTCTGGCGGGAAAGGGTACGCCATCAGTAACTTTTTAGAAATTACCAGTTTCCTATCGGGGGAACCCACGCTTTTTCACACTTCATTCACTCATTTGATGGGGGAACAAAACACTGCCTGCTTTTTCTCCCCAAACATAAAACCCTTTTTTAGTGGTACTTGGGTTAATGTCAGAAATGTGTAACACATTTTTTATTGCCGGGATCATGTAACGGATGTTCCTAGTGGATTGTGTATATGTCTCAACCTCGTCGACACTGGAGTCAGACTCCGTGTCGACATCTGTGTCTGCCATCTGAGGGAGCGGGCGTTTTTGAGCCCCTGATGGCCTTTGAGACGCCTGGGCAGGCGTGGGCGGAGAAGCCGGCTGTCCCATAGCTGAAGCGTCATCCAGCCTTTTATGTAAGGAGTTGACACTGTCGGTTTATACCTTCCACCTATCCATCCACTCTGGTGTCGGCCCCACAGGGGGCGACATCACATTTATCGGCATCTGCTCTGCCATCACATAAGCCTCATCAAACGTGTCGACACAGCCGTACCGACACACCGCACACACACAGGGAATGCTCTGACTGAGGACAGGACCCCACACAGCCCTTTGGGGAGACAGTGAGAGAGTATGCCCCCCTGCGCCCATCCGTGCCTGCAGTGTGTGTTGTGTGTGGGAGCAATGGCAATGGTTACCTCAGAGAAGAACTGAAGTCTTCTGCCGCCTTTGAAGTTTCTTCTAATACTCACCCGGCTTCTATCTTCCGGCTCTGCAAGGAGGACGGCGGCGCGGCTCAGGGACGGACGGCTAGGGTGAGACCTGCGTTCCGACCCTCTGGAGCTAATGGTGTCCAGTAGCCTAAGAAGCAGAGCCTATCACTTAAGTAGGTCTGCTTCTCTCTCCTCAGTCCCACGATGCAGGGAGCCTGTTGCCAGCAGTGCTCCCTGAAAATAAAAAACCTAACAAAATTCTTTTTTCAGAGAAACTCAGGAGAGCTCCCATGTAATGCACCCAGTCTCCTCTGGGCACAGGATCTAACTGAGGTCTGGAGGAGGGGCATAGAGGGAGGAGCCAGTGCACACCCATTCTAAAGTTCTTTATAGTGCCCATGTCTCCTGCGGAGCCCGTCTATACCCCATGGTCCTTACGGAGTCCCCAGCATCTTCTAGGACGTAAGAGAAATAATAAGAATTTACTTACCGATAATTCTATTTCTCATAGTCCGTAGTGGATGCTGGGGACTCCGTCAGGACCATGGGGATTAGCGGCTCCGCAGGAGACAGGGCACAAAAGTAAAAGCTTTAGGATCAGGTGGTGTGCACTGGCTCCTCCCCCTATGACCCTCCTCCAAGCCTCAGTTAGGATACTGTGCCCGGACGAGCGTACACAATAAGGAAGGATTTTGAATCCCGGGTAAGACTCATACCAGCCACACCAATCACACTGTACAACCTGTGATCTGAACCCAGTTAACAGCATGATAACAGCGGAGCCTCTGAAAAGATGGCTCACAACAATAATAACCCGATTTTTGTAACAATAACTATGTACAAGTATTGCAGACAATCCGCACTTGGGATGGGCGCCCAGCATCCACTACGGACTACGAGAAATAGAATTATCGGTAAGTAAATTCTTATTTTCTCTGACGTCCTAAGTGGATGCTGGGGACTCCGTCAGGACCATGGGGATTATACCAAAGCTCCCAAACGGGCGGGAGAGTGCGGATGACTCTGCAGCACCGAACGAGAGAACTCCAGGTCCTCCTCAGCCAGGGTATCAAATTTGTAGAATTTTGCAAACGTGTTTGCCCCTGACCAAGTAGCAGCTCGGCAAAGTTGTAAAGCCGAGACCCCTCGGGCAGCCGCCCAAGATGAGCCCACCTTCCTTGTGGATTGGGCATTTACAGATTTTGGCTGTGGCAGGCCTGCCACAGAATGTGCGAGCTGAATTGTACTACAAATTCAACGAGCAATCGTCTGCTTAGAAGCAGGAGCACCCAGCTTGTTGGGTGCATAAAGTATAAACAGCGAGTCAGACTTTCTGACTCCAGCCGTCCTGGAACATATATTTTCAGGGCCCTGACAACGTCTAGCAACTTGGAGTCCTCCAAGTCCCTAGTATCCGCAGGTACCACAATAGGTTGGTTCAGGTGAAACGCTGACACCTCCTTAGGAAGAAACTGGGGACGAGTCCGCAGTTCTGCCCTGTCCGAATGGAAAATCAGATATGGGCTTTTGTAAGACAAAGCCACCAATTCTGACACTCGCCTGGCCGAGGCCAGGGCCAACCGCATGGTCACTTTCCATGTGAGATATTTAAAATCCACAGATTTGAGCGGTTCAAACCAATGTGATTTGAGGAATCCCAACACTACGTTGAGATCCCACGGTGCCACTGGAGGCACAAAAGGGGCTGTATATGCAATACTCCCTTAACAAACGTCTGGACTTCAGGAACTGAAGCCAATTCTTTCTGGAAGAAAATCGACAGGGCCGAAATCTGAACCTTAATGGACCCCAATTTGAGGCCCATAGACACTCCTGTCTTCAGGAAATGCAGGAATCGACCGAGTTAAAATTCCTCCGTGGGGGCCCTCCTGGCCTCACACCACGCAACAATTTTTCGCCAAATACGGTGATAATGTTGTGCGGTCCCCTCCTTCCTGGCTTTGATCAGGATAGGAATGACTTCCTCCGGAATGCCTTTTCCTTCAGGATCCGGCGTTCAACCGCCATGCCGTCAAACGCAGCCGCGGTAAGTCTTGGAACAGACAGGGTCCCTGCTGAAGCAGGTCCCTTCTTAGCGGCAGAGGCCATGAGTCCTCTGTGAGCATCTCTTGAAGTTCCGGGTACCAAGTCCTTCTTGGCCAATCCAGAGCCACGAGTATAGTTCTTACTCCTCTCCGTCTTATAATTCTCAGTACCTTGTGTATGAGAGGCAGAGGAGGGAACACATACACTGACTGGTACACCCACGGTGTGACCAGAGCGTCCACAGCTATTGCCTGAGGGTCTCTTGACCTGGCGCAATACCTGACCAGTTTTTTGTTCAGGCGGGACGCCATCATGTCCACCTTTGGTCTTTCCCAATGGTTCACAATCATGTGGAAGACTTCCCGATGAAGTCCCCACTCTCCCGGGCGTCGGAATGAACACTGCTGACAGTGCTATCACCTGATTTTCCGTCCAGCGAAGAATCCTTGCAGTTTCTGCTATTGCCCTTCTGCTTCTTGTGCCGCCCTGTCTGTTTACGTGGGCGACTGCCGTGATGTTGTCCCACTGGATCAATACCGGCTGACCTTGAAGCAGAGGTCTTGCTAAGCTTAGAGCATTGTAACTTGCCCTTAGCTCCAGTATATTTATGTGGAGAGAATTCTCCAGACTTGATCACACTCCCTGGAAATTTTTTCCCTGTGTGACTGCTCCCCAGCCTCTCAGGCTGGCATCCCTGGTCACCAGGACCCTTCCTGAATGCCGAATCTGCGGCCCATTAGTAGATGAGTACTTTGCAGCCACCGCAGAAGAAACACCCTTGTCCTTGGAGACAGGGTTATCCGCTGATGCATCTGAAGATGCGATCCGGACCATTTTTCCAGCAGATCCCACTGAAAAGTTCTTGCGTGAAAACTGCCGAATGGAATCGCTTCGTAAGAAGCCACCATTTTTCCCAGGACCCTTGTGCAATGATGCACTGACACTTTTCCTGGTTTTAGGAGGTTCCTGACTAGCTCGGATAACTCCCTGGCTTTCTTCTCCGGGAGAAACACCCTTTTCTGGACTGTGTCCAGAATCATCCCTAGGAACAGCCGATGTGTCGTCGGAAACAACTGCGGTTTTGGAATATTTAGAATCCACCCATGCTGTCGTAGAACTACTTGAGATAGTGCTACTCCGACCTCCAACTGTTCTCTGGACCTTGCTCTTATCAGGAGGTCGTCCATTTTCTTTGAAGAAGAATCATCATTTCGGCCATTACCTTGGTAAAGACCCGGGGTGCCGTGGACAATCCAAACGGCAGCGTCTGAAACTGATAGTGACAGTTCTGTACCACGAACCTGAGGTACCCTTGGTGAGAAGGGCAAATTGGGACATGGATGTAAGTATCCCTGATGTCCCGGGACACCCTATAGTCCCCTTCTTCCTGGTTCGCTATCACTGCTCTGAGTGACTCCATCTTGATTTGAACCTTTGTAAGTGTTCAAATATTTCAGATTTAGAATAGGTCTCACCGAGCCTTCTGGCTTCAGTACCACAACATAGTGTGGAATAATACCCCTTTCCTTGTTGTAGGAGGGGTACTTTGATTATCACCTGCTGGGAATACAGCTTGTGAATTGTTTCCAATACTGCCTCCCTGTCGGAGGGAGACGTTGGTAAAGCAGACTTCAGGAACCTGCGAGGGGGAAACGTCTCGACTTTCCAATCTGTACCCCTGGGATACTACTTGTAGGATCCAGGGGTCCTGTACGACCCCAGCGTCATGCTGAGAAACTTGGCAGAAGCGGTGGAGGGCTTCTGTTCCTGGGAATGGGCTGCCTGCTGCAGTCTTCTTCCCTTTCCTCTATCCCTGGGCAGATATGACTCTTATGGGGACGAAAGGACTGAGGCTGAAAAGACGGTGTCTTTTTCTGCAGAGATGTGACTTAGGGTAAAAACGGTGGATTTTCCAGCAGTTGCCGTGGCCACCAGGTCCGATGGACCGACCCCAAATAACTCCTCCCCTTTATACGGCAATACTTCTTTGTGCCGTTTGGAATCTGCATCACCTGACCACTGTCGTGTCCATAAACATCTTCTGGCAGATATGGACATCGCACTTACTCTTGATGCCAGAGTGCAAATATCCCTCTGTGCATCTCGCATATATAGAAATGCATTCTTTAAATGCTCTATAGTCAATAAAATACTGTCCCTGTCAAGGGTATCAATAATTTTAGTCAGGGAATCCGACCAAGCCACCCCAGCTCTGCACATCCAGGCTGAGGCGATCGCTGGTCGCAGTATAACACCAGTATGTGTGTATATACACTTCTTAGGATATTTTCCTTGAGGACGGCCCTATCTGGAGACGGTACCGCCACTTGTTTTGATAAGCGTGTGAGCGCCTTATCCACCCTAAGGGGTGTTTCCCAACGCGCCCTAACTTCTGGCGGGAAAGGGTATACCGCCAATAATTTTCTATCGGGGGAAACCCACGCATCATCACACACTTCATTTAATTTATCTGATTCAGGAAAAACTACAGGTAGTTTTTTCACACCCCACATAATACCCTTTTTTGTGGTACTTGTAGTATCAGAAATATGTAACACCTCCTTCATTGCCCTTAACAAGTAACGTGTGGCCCTAAAGGAAAATACGTTTGTTTCTTCACCGTCGACACTGAAATCAGTGTCCGTGTCTGTGTCGACCGACTGAGGTAAATTGGCGTTTTAAAGCCCCTGACGGTGTTTGAGACGCCTGGACAGGTACTATTTTGTTTGCCGGCCGTCTCTGTTGACATTATCACGTAATTCCTTGAATAAGCCATCCATTCCGGTGTCGACTCCCTAGAGAGTGACATCACCATTACAGGCAATTGCTCCGCCTCCTCACCAACATCGTCCTCATACATGTCGACACACACGTACCGACACACAGCACACACACAGGGAATGCTCTGATAGAGGACAGGACCCCACTAGCCCTTTGGGGAGACAGAGGGAGAGTTTGCCAGCACACACCAAAAACGCTATAATTATACAGGGACAACCTTTATATAAGTGTTTTTCCCTTATAGCATTTTAAATAAGAATTTACTTACCGATAATTCTATTTCTCGGAGTCCGTAGTGGATGCTGGGGTTCCTGAAAGGACCATGGGGAATAGCGGCTCCGCAGGAGACAGGGCACAAAAAGTAAAGCTTTAGGATCAGGTGGTGTGCACTGGCTCCTCCCCCTATGACCCTCCTCCAAGCCTCAGTTAGGTACTGTGCCCGGACGAGCGTACACAATAAGGAAGGATTTATGAATCCCGGGTAAGACTCATACCAGCCACACCAATCACACTGTACAACCTGTGATCTGAACCCAGTTAACAGTATGATAACAGCGGAGCCTCTGAAAAGATGGCTCACAACAATAATAACCCGATTTTTGTAACTATGTACAAGTAATGCAGATAATCCGCACTTGGGATGGGCGCCCAGCATCCACTACGGACTCCGAGAAATAGAATTATCGGTAAGTAAATTCTTATTTTCTCTGACGTCCTAGTGGATGCTGGGGTTCCTGAAAGGACCATGGGGATTATACCAAAGCTCCCAAACGGGCGGGAGAGTGCGGATGACTCTGCAGCACCGAATGAGAGAACTCCAGGTCCTCCTTAGCCAGGGTATCAAATTTGTAGGATTTTACAAACGTGTTTGCCCCTGACTAAATAGCCGCTCGGCAAAGTTGTAAAGCCGAGACCCCTCGGGCAGCCGCCCAAGATGAGCCCACCTTCCTTGTGGAATGGGCATTTACATATTTTGGCTGTGGCAGGCCTGCCACAGAATGTGCAAGCTGAATTGTATTACACATCCAACTAGCAAAAGTCTGCTTAAAAGCAAGAGCACCCAGTTTGTTGGGTGCATACAGGATAACAGCAAGTCAGTTTTCCTGACTCCAGCCGTCCTGGAACCTATATTTTCCAGGGCCCTGACCACATCTAGCAACTTGGAGTCCTCCAAGTCCCTAGTAGGCGCAAGACACCACAATAAGCTGGTTCAGGTGAAACACTGACACCACCTTAGGGAGAGAACTGGGGACGAGTCCGCAGCTCTGCCCTGTCCGAATGGACAAACAGATATGGGCTTTTTTGAGAAAAAAACCACCAATTTGACACTCGCCTGGTCCAGGCCAGGTCCAAGAGCATGTTCACTTTTCATGTGAGATGCTTCAAATCCACAGATTTGACTGGTTTTAAACCAATGTGTTTTGAGGAATCCCAGAACTACGTTGAGATCCCACAGTGCCACTGGAGGCACAAAAGGGGGTTGTATATGCAATACTCCCTTGACAAACTTCTGGACTTCAGGAACTGAAGCCAATTCTTTCTGGAAGAAAAATCGACAGGGCCGAAATTTGAACCTTAATGGACCCCAATTTGAGGCCCATAGACACTCCTGTTTGCAAGAAATGCAGGATTCGACCGAGTTGAAATTTCTTCGTGGGGCCTTCCTGGCCTCACACCACGCAACATATTTTCGCCACATGTGGTGATAATGTTGTGCGGTCACCTCCTTTCTGGCTTTGACCAGGGTAGGAATGACCTCTTCCTGAATGCCTTTTCCCTTAGGATCCGGCGTTCCACCGCCATGCCGTCAAACGCAGCTGCGGTAAGTCTTGGAACAGACATGGTACTTGCTGAAACAAGTCCCTTCTTAGCGGCAGAGGCCATAAGTCCTCTGTGAGCATCTCTTGAAGTTCCGGGTACCAAGTCCTTCTTGGCCAATCCGGAGCCATGAGTATAGTTCTTACTCCTCTACGTCTTATAATTCTCAGTACCTTAGGTATGAAAAGCAGAGGATGGAACACATACCCGACTGGTACACCCACGGTGTTACCAGAACGTCCACAGCTATTGCCTGAGGGTCTCTTAACCTGGCGCAATACCTGTCCCGTTTTTTGTTCAGACGGGACGCCATCATGTCCACCTTTGGTAATTCCCAACGGTTTACAATTATGTGGAAAACTTCCCCATGAAGTTCCCACTCTGCCGGGTGGAGGTCGTGCCTACTGAGGAAGTCTGCTTCCCAGTTTCCATTCCCGGAATGAAACACTGCTGACAGTGCTATCACATGATTTTCCGCCCAGCGAAAAGTCCTTGCAGTTTTTGCCACTGCCCTCCTGCTTCTTGTGCCGCCCTGTCTATTTACGTGGGCGACTGCCGTGATGTTTTATCCCACTGGATCAATACCGGCTGACCTTGAAGCAGGGGTCTTGCTAAGCTTAGAGCATTATAAATTTACCCTTAGCTATATTTATGTGGAGAAAAATCTCCAGACTTGATCACACTCCCTGGAAATTTTTTCCTTGTGTGACTGCTCCCCAGCCTCTCGGGCTGGCCTCCGTGGTCACCAACATCCAAAACTGAATGCCGAATCTGCGGCCCTCTAGAAGATGAGCACTCTGTAACCACCACAGGAGAGACACCCTTGTCCTTGGATATAGGGTTATCCGCTGATGCATCTGAAGATGCGATCCGGACCATTTGTCCAGCAGATCCCACTGAAAAGTTCTTGCATGAAATCTGCCGACTGGAATTGCTTCGAAGGAAGTCACCATTTTTTTACCATGGCCCTTGTGCAATGATGCACTGATTTTAGGAGGTTCCTGACTAGCTCGGATAACTCCCTGGCTTTCTCTTCCGGGAGAAACACCTTTTTCTGGACTGTGTCCAGAATCATCCCTAAGCACAGGAGACTTGTTGTCGGGATCAGCTGCGATTTTGGAATATTTAGAATCCACCCCTGCTGTTGTAACAGTATCCGAGATAGTGCTACTCCGACCTCCAACTGTTCCCTGGACTTTGCCCTTATCAGGAGATCGTCCAAGTAAGGGATAATTAAGACGCCTTTTCTTCGAAGAAGAACCATCATTTCGGCCATTACCTTGGTAAAGACCCGGGGTGCCGTAGACAATCCAAACGGCAGCGTCTGAAACTGATAGTGACAGTTCTGTACCACGAACCTGAGGTACCCTTAGTGATAAGGGCAAATTTGGGACATGGAGGTAAGCATTCCTGATGTCTCGGGACACCAGATAGTCCCCTTCTTCCCGGTTCGTTATCACTGCTCTGAGTGACTCCATCTTGATTTGAACCTTTGTAAGTGTTCAAATTTTTTTAGATTTAGAATAGGTCTCACCTAGCCTTCTGGCTTCAGTACCACAATATAGTGTGGAATAATACCCCCTTTTCTTGTTGTAGGAGGGGTAATTTAATTATCACCTGCTGGGAATACAGCTCGTGAATTTTTTCCCATACTGCCTCCTTGTCGGAGGGAGACCTTGGTAAAGCAGACTTCAGGAGCCTGCGCAGGGGAAACGTCTCGACATTCCAAACTGTACCCCTGGGATACTACTTGTAGGATCCAGGGGTCCTGTACGGTCTCAGCGTCATGCTGAGAGCTTGTCAGAAGCGGTGGAACGCTTCTGTTCCTGGGAATGGGCTGCCTGCTGCAGTCTTCTTCCCTTTCCTCTATCCCTGGGCAGATATGACTCTTATAGGGACGAAAGGACTGAAGCTGAAAAGACGGTGTCTTTTTCTGCAGAGATGTGACTTAGGGTAAAAACGGTGGATTTTCCAGCAGTTGCCGTGGCCACCAGGTCCGATGGACCGACCCCAAATAACTCCTCTTCCTTTATACGGCAATACACCTTTGTGCCGTTTGGAATCTGCATCACCTGACCACTGTCGTGTCCATAAACATCTTCTGGCAGATATGGACATCGCACTTACTCTTGATGCCAGAGTGCAAATATCCCTCTGTGCATCTCGCATATATAGAAATACATCCTTTAAATGCTCTATAGTCAATAAAATACTGTCCCTGTCAAGGGTATCAATATTTTTAGTCAGGGAATCCGACCAAGCCACCCCAGCTCTGCACATCCAGGCTGAGGCGATCGCTGGTCGCAGTATAACACCAGTATGTGTGTATATACTTTTTATGATATTTTTCCAGCCTCCTGTCAGCTGGCTTCTTGAGGACGGCCCTATCTATAGACGGTACCGCCACTTGTTCTGATAAGCGTGTGAGCGCCTTATCCACCCTAAGGGGTGTTTCCCAACGCGCCCTAACTTCTGGCGGGAAAGGGTATACCGCCCATATTTTCTATCGGGGGGAACCCACGCATCATCACACACTTCATTTAATTTATCTGATTCAGGAAAAACTACGGTAGTTTTTTCACATCCCACATAATACCCTCTTTTGTGGTACTTGTAGTATCAGAAATATGTAACACCTCCTTCATTGCCCTTAACGTGTGGCCCTAATAAGGAATACGTTTGTTTATTCACCGTCGACACTGGATTCAGTGTCCCTGTCTGTGTCCGTGTCGACCGACTAAAGTAAACGGGCGTTTTAAAACCCCTGACGGTGTTTTTGAGACGTCTGGACCGGTACTAATTGTTTGTCGGCCGTCTCATGTCGTCAACCGACCTTGGCGCGTGTTGACATTATCACGTAATTCCCTAAATAAGCCATCCATTCCGGTGTCGACTCCCTAGAGAGTGACATCACCATTACAGGCAATTGCTCCGCCTCCTCACCAACATCGTCCTCATACATGTCGACACACACGTACCGACACACAGCACACACACAGGGAATGCTCTGATAGAGGACAGGACCTACTAGCCCTTTGGAGAGACAGAGGGAGAGTTTGCCAGCACACACCAAAAACGCTATAATTATATAGGGACAACCTTATATAAGTGTTTTCCCTTATAGCATCTTTTTTATATATTTCTAACGCCAAATTAGTGCCCCCCCTCTCTGTTTTAACCCTGTTTCTGTAGTGCAGTGCAGGGGAGAGCCTGGGAGCCTTCCCTCCAGCCTTTCTGTGAGGGAAAATGGCGCTGTGTGCTGAGGAGATAGGCCCCGCCCCTTTTTCGGTGGCCTCGTCTCCCGCTCTTAACGGATTCTGGCAGGGGTTAAATATCTCCATATAGCCCCCGGAGGCTATATGTGAGGTATTTTTAGCCAAAAAAGGTTTTCATTTGCCTCCCAGGGCGCCCCCCTCCCAGCGCCCTGCACCCTCAGTGACTGCCGTGTGAAGTGTGCTGAGAGGAAAATGGCGCACAGCTGCAGTGCTGTGCGCTACCTTAAGAAGACTGAGGAGTCTTCTGCCGCCGATTCTGGACCTCTTCTCGTTTCAGCATCTGCAAGGGGGCCGGCGGCGAGGCTCCGGTGACCATCCAGGCTGTACCTGTGATCGTCCCTCTGGAGCTAATGTCCAGTAGCCAAGAAACCAATCCATCCTGCACGCAGGAGAGTTCACTTCTTCTCCCCTAAGTCCCTCGTTGCAGTGATCCTGTTGCCAGCAGGACTCACTGTAAAATAAAAAACCTAAGCTAAACTTTTCTAAGCAGCTCTTTAGGAGAGCCACCTAGATTGCACCCTTCTCGGCCGGGCACAAAAATCTAACTGAGGCTTGGAGGAGGGTCATAGGGGGAGGAGCCAGTGCACACCACCTGATCCTAAAGCTTTACTTTTTGTGCCCTGTCTCCTGCGGAGCCGCTATTCCCCATGGTCCTTTCAGGAACCCCAGCATCCACTAGGACGATAGAGAAATATATATAGTCATATCGCCAAATAAGTGCCCCCCCTCTCTGTTTTAACCCTGTTTCTGTAGTGCAGTGCAGGGGAGAGCCTGGGAGCCTTCCCACCAGCATTTCTGTGAGGGAAAATGGCGCTGTGTGCTGAGGAGAATAGGCCCCGCCCCCTTTTCGGCGGGCTTCTTCTCCCGTTTTTCTGAGACCTGGCAGGGGTTAAATACATCCATATAGCCCCCAGGGGCTATATGTGATGTATTTTTAGCCAGAATAAGGTACTATCATTGCTGCCCAGGGCGCCCCCCCCAGCGCCCTGCACCCTCAGTGACCGCTGCTATGAAGTGTGCTGACAACAATGGCGCACAGCTGCAGTGCTGTGCGCTACCTTATGAAGACTGAAAAGTCTTCTGCCGCCGGTTTCTGGACCTCTTCACTTTTCGGCATCTGCAAGGGGGTCGGCGGCGCGGCTCCGGGACGAACCCCAGGGTGAGACCTGTGTTCCGACTCCCTCTGGAGCTAATGGTGTCCAGTAGCCTAAGAAGCCAATCCATCCTGCACGCAGGTGAGTTCACTACTCTCCCCTAAGTCCCTCGATGCAGTGAGCCTGTTGCCAGCAGGACTCACTGAAAATAAAAAACCTAACAAAACTTTTACTCTAAGCAGCTCTTTAGGAGAGCCACCTAGATTGCACCCTTCTCGGCCGGGCACAAAAATCTAACTGAGGCTTGGAGGAGGGTCATAGGGGGAGGAGCCAGTGCACACCACCTGATCCTAAAGCTTTTACTTTTGTGCCCTGTCTCCTGCGGAGCCGCTAATCCCCATGGTCCTGACGGAGTCCCCAGCATCCACTTAGGACGTCAGAGAAATATATATATATATATATATATATATATATATAACTATAATACATTTGTAGGGTTCTATCTAATTCTCTTTTACATAAAAGATTAGGATGATCCTATATGTAATGTATGGAATATACAGTATACAGGAATTCCTATTGCAGAAGTACAATTTGCTAACACTAATAAACATAGCGAGGCACCAAGATAGGATATGCCGCAGTCGGACAGTCAGGAATAATATCACTAACCCCAGTTCTGTAACTTCCTCCCAGACAGCTGAGTCCATTTGGGTTTTGGAGCATTGTACACCTATAGGAGAGGAGGGTACAGTGATCAGGGTTCTTGTATTCCGAACAGTTATCTGGTGAGATCATAGTGCGGCATGGTGTGACAGTGCTGGGGGACAGCATTCAGTGTGTTATCAGCATACTTTGTGTGTCTGTGATTGGGAACTTAGATTGTAAACCATTGGCACAGGGATCCGAGAGTCCAAACACTCTCTGATTGTACAGTGCTGCTGAATACTGTATGTTGGCATTCCATACAGAATAATCCTAACAGTGTACGCTGAATGTATACTGGGTGGAGATGTAGGATACACTTAATGCTGGTTTGTGGTTCTATTTGTAAAGACCGCACTGCTCAGCCCAGTTCTGTGGGCGGAGCTAATAATTAAGAAGATTCTATCCTCAGATTCCCAGGGACCTTCATGCGTTCTGGTTATGACGTCCCTCACTAACATCACTGAGCCTTAAGCCGCATACACACGGTGCGATATAAACTACTCATATGGACTATATGGTCAATACCGATATAAAACATAGCACATATTGCAGTGTATACACAGCTTGCGATGCCGATGTACGCTCCCGCGGGGTCGGTATCGCAAGTACAAATAGACTGTGCAGGCAGGTAAATTTTGACTAGAAAGTGTACAATTTAGTTTTTAGTATAGTCAAAATTGTACATAGCCAAAATTGTACATAGCCAAAATTGTACATAGCCAAAATTGCACCGTGTGTATATTCCATATCGGTGGTTCTGGAGGGTTCACTACGGCTGGCCGGCGGTCGGGCTCCCGGCGACCAGCATCCCGGCGCCGGGAGCCCGACCGCCGGCTTACCGACAGCTTGGCGAGCGCAAATGAGCCCCTTGCGGGCTCGCCACGCTACGGGCACGGTGGCGCGCTACGCGCGCCACACTATTTTATTCTCCCTCTATGGGGGTCGTGGACCCCCACGAGGGAAAATAAGTGTCGGTATGCCGGCTGTCGGGCTCCCGGCGCCGGTATACTGAGCGCTGGGAGCCCGGCCGCCGGCAAACAGAAGACCACCCGGTTCTGGACTCTGGGGAGTTCAAGGGAAATCGCAAAGTCAAAACCGGCCTTTAGGCAGAATCGCACCGTGATGTCAGGCTGAGCCTGACTTCTGCCAGTTCATTAATAAAAGCTATAATTAGGGAGCTACAATTAGGGTTGTTTCTAAAAGTATGCTTACATTCTCTGAACACTACAAGAAAAATGACCGGTTGCTATGGGTGTGTGGGTGACATTACTTTTCTCATGTGCATCACTTTCCTTCAATACCCCTGAAAGTGTGAGTAAAACACGTTGCAATTCTATTTTTATTTATTTTTAAAATAATCTACATATGGAGCAGTTTTAGACAAGAGATCGCATGACTGTCTCTAGCCATACCGCACACACATAACACATTATGTAAATTGGACAAGTGCCGGAGCAAGACGCTTGTCTGGGAGAACCTCGTTCCATCTGTACTGCCCTGGATAGGGGTGTAATTCCAAAATCACAAACAAGATTTAAGAGCTTGCTGGTTAAGGGAGGTACACACGGAGATATCCGTGCTTAAATTCTAAGCAATCACACCAGATTGCTTAGAAATTAAGCACGGATCTCTCCGTGTGTATGCCCACAGCGATAGCAATGCGCGGTCGCATGCCCAATCTAGTTAGATCGCTCATTTCACCACTGGGTGACATGAGCACGCCCCCTTCTCCCCCAGCTTCGCTCAGCACAGATTGTGCTGTGTGCTGAGCGGGGGGAGAGATGTGTGCTGAGCGGTCTGTGCTAGATCGCTCAGCAAACTTCTCCCCCGTGTGTACGGGGTTATACACACTTGCCGATACATCAGCTGTTCAATGAACTGCCCGATATATAGTGGGAGTGTCGGCGGGTGTGTACCAGCGTTACTGCAGCACAGCCTATGGCAGGTATAACTGCAGCGTGCCCGTACACTTGCTGCAGATGCGGCCAGTGACTGACATCACAACTGGGCGGGCACATGTAAATGCCCGCCCAGTTGTGATGTCAGATATCACATATCAGGCCAATGATTGGTAAGTGTGTATGCATTACTAATTGTCAGACAGGAATGTGGAACGGCCGAATGGCCAATCCATCATCCTAGCGTGTACCCAGCATTACAGTAAAATCTGTTCTTTTTTTTTTTTTAAAGATGCATACTGTACAATAGCAATACACAGTTGATGCTTTAATCATCAGTGTTATGCTGATGACATCATACCTGACGCAGCAAGTACTCTTCTTCAGCCACAGAGACATAGTCAGGGATGTAATACGCAGCACGGGGAGCCTGGGAGGAGAGAGGTGACACAACAATGAGAAGCATCATCCATGGGCTGTTAACCAATAAGACAAAATCACTTTTGCTGGTATAAATATAACAACTCCGCAATGCATGTAGTCATTCAGTAGAGAGGATGGGCCCATTAAGCGCCGGCTCCCAGGGCTGGAAAGCTGCAATGAGGAAAAGTTAGCAGAGACCCTTTAGCCTGTGATCTGCCTGAAGCCTAACCAGCGGCCCAGAATCATCAGGTCCCCGAAAATGTAGAGACGTCGGGATGGCAAGGAGGAGGAGAGAAGCCTCAGGTCCACCATCGCTTACCCTAGAAGCAAACCCGAACTCGTCAAATGCACACATTAATTCAGTGGGGGAAAAAAAACAACCTATAAAACAAGTGTGAAATGAAAAAATAGCGACCAGCCAGGAACAGACAGGAAGTGCAGCAGCAAAAAGAGTGAGATACGGCGCTCAATAAAACACGCAGGGTGACCACTCAGCTGTTTCAGGCAGACTCGGCTAGTTACTCTCAGGCTATATAATCATTTTGACAATTTTTTTAAAAGTTGCGTAAAATTACACAAAAATCTTCACTCCCCCCATCATCCCCACCGCCAGGCAGCTCGGCGGCGAGTATGTAGGGCCCATAAAGACTGTTTACTCTCTCATTTCATTACTGCCCCTTTACTTTCTAAAACACGCTTTTTGTTTGTTGCCCCACCCAAAACGGAAACATCCGTGCTTAACCAGCCAGCCTCGGACAGATGTGGTTCTCATCTGTAAACGATGTTAGTAAGTAACACTAGATGAGAAATAATAGGTTGCTATGGGTTACTGCACAATCGCCCTTTACTAAATACTCTGCCAATTACTGCCTGTCAGAGAAAGAACACCACTTAAACACCTTGTCGGTATGTAACCTACAGGCAAGTCAGCCCAGATTACAGGACGCAGCTGTAGTAAGCTGCACGTAATAACTATGGGGGTCATTCACCTGATCGCTCGCTATCGTTTTTTGCAGCGCTGAGATCAGGTCAGAACTGCGCATGCAGCACAATGCGCAGGCGCGTCGCACGGGTACAAAGCTGATCGTTGCTGTGCGATGGGTTTTACGAAGAATCCATTCGCACAGCCGATCGCAAGGAGGTTGACAGGAAGAAGGCGTTTGTGGGTGGCAACTGACCATTTTCAGGGAGTGGTTGAAAAAATGCAGGCGTGTCCAAACGTTTGCAGGGCGGGTGTCCGACGTCAATTCCGGGACCGGACAGGCTGAAGTGATCGCAGCGGCTGAGTAAGTTCTGGGCAACTCAGTAATTGCACAAAACTTTTTTGTAGCGCTCGGCTGCACATGCGATCGCACACTTGCACAGTTAAAATACACTTCCCTGTAGGTGGCGACTATCTGATCGCAGCGCTGCAAAAAACTGCTAGCGAGTGATCAGGTCTGAATTACCCCCTTTGCCCATTAATGCCGAACTCGAACATTTTTTTTTTTTCAAAGGAGCAATCACTTATAAGGCAAAACCATGCCTTTTATTCAATTGTCCCTTTCAAAGAAAACGTCAGAGTTCGGCCGGCATCCCGCATGGCCGCCGAATTCGGGCAGCCTTACATCCGGCCCCAGATGTGCATCTGAAGTGACAAAACACAACATAATGGTGCGGCACGTAATCTGCGCTCAATGCAGATAGTTCCGGGGTTATCTGCGGCTGCGCATGTATGAACATTTCTGAAAACCTACATGGCGCATGCGTTATACAGAAGGTGCTGTTGTGATCGGTTCAGATGTTAGCAGAAAGGTGGCGGAAAAGTGATGGTCATGGGCAAGTGACGGGCAGCGACTGGGCAGTAGTGCATGCAATGGTCCGCTCAGTGGGCATGTTATGGTAGTGTTGTAGACATGTCAATGCAATCTGCTGCGTTCTCAGACGCAGAGCCGCAGGCATAGAATGTCGTGGTCGGACGGAGACACTGCACCTGCTGTAGGGCTGCTGCAATTTTCGATTGTGGTGTGTAATAAATCGGTATTACAGCGTGCACTGGTGGTAAAAGTGGGTGTCTCAGCGCACATTGGGCCGCACCTATGTACACAAAAGAGAGTTTGTAGTGCCCCTTGCATATACCCGCAGACGGACGACCGACAATAGCCGCTGCTGCTGCGTGCACCTCAGATTTAGGCCCAGTATATTTACCAAGGACTGAATGAGCGCCCTATCCAGTAACCTGTCACCATGAAGTCATGCCAGCTTTAGAAAGCCGCTACTGGGTATCACTCAGATTGGCAGACATGCAGATTGGGTGCAGAGAGATAACAGCATATGGGGGTTGATGTTTAAAGCAAAGAGTGGAGAAGTGGACAAGTTGCCCATAGCAACCAACCAATCAGCATCTACCTATCAGTTTATAGAATGTGCTTGTTATATGCTTCCTCAATACTGATTGGTTGCTATGGGCAACTTCTCTATTCTTTTCATTGACATCAAGGGGTAAATTTACTAAGATGGGAGTTCTATTTAAGATGGGATGTTGCCCATAGCAACCAATCAGATTCTACTTCTCATTTATCTAGCACCTTCTAGAAGATAATACTTGGAATCTGAGTGGTTGCTATGGGCAACATCACATTTTAAATAGAACTCCCCTCTCAGTAAATTTACCCCCAAGTCCACAGTCTTATATAGAAATCTTGTGCTCTGCTGGATAGAGAATGTGTTTGTACCTTATCTACTAGGAAGGTCTCCAAGTCAGCCGCAGTGATGCTGTCCTGCATCTCCCCAATCTCCTTATAGACACAGCAGGCAACACTACAGATTACATACAGCTGCACCTGGAAAACAGACATGTCTGTTACACAGCAGACAGGGAGAAGGTGTGTGCAGAGCAGTCACTGATTACCCTGGCTGTGTCATCTATCATGCACAGATCAATCAGCCCCTGTAGCAATTGCCAGCCTGCCAGGTAGGACAATGGGCCTAATTCAGATCTGATCGCAGCAGCAAATTTGTTAGCAGTTGGGCAAAACCATGTGCACTGCAGGAGGGGCAGATGTAACATGTGCAGAGAGAGTTAGATTTGGGTGGGGTGTGTTCAAACTGAAATCTAAATTGCAGTGTAAAAATAAAGCAGCCAGTATTTACCCTGCACAGAAACAAAATAACCCACCCAAATCTAATTCTCTCTGCATGTTACATCTGCCCCCCCCTGCAGTGCACATGGTTTTGCCCATCTACTAACAAATTTGCTGCTGTGATCAACTCTGAATTACCCCCAATATGCAACGAGCTACGACAGCCACGTTACTCATCGCAGGCCAAATAATAATAATAATAATAATGATAATAATAATAATAATGATGATGATAATAAAACACAACTCAAGTTAAGCAAACAAATTGATTGCAGACAAGCATGTAAATCTAACAGCCAGGAAACCACGGTATCCGGTCTCTAGGTCGACATGGTCACTAGGTCGACTTGAGGTTTAAAAAAAAAAAAATTTGTTTTCTTTTTTCATACTTTACGATCCACGTGGACTACAATTGGGAACGGTAACTTGTGCCGAGCGCAACAGTAGCGGAGCGAGGCACCTTGCCCGAAGCATAGCGAGGGGGCACGGTGCACTAATTGGGGTTTCCGGTCACTCAACGAAGAAGACGACACCAAAATTATTTAAAACACCTAGACACTGTCAACCTAAGCGGTCGACCCTGTGTTACACCCCCCCCCCCCCCCTAGAACACGCCCCCCCCACCCGAAACCACATAGCCATGCATTTGTGTGCATCCACCATCTGACCCAAGTCTGCTGTCAGGACTATTTCAGACAGTGGGTCACCACTACACCCTCATTTTTTTTATATTTATGTAACAAGTCTAAACAGAATTCCCCCAACCTCAGCACAGGCAATAATGTGTCCAGAACATGCCCTATGATCAAAGTGTTCCTGTATATTATTAACATTACCCAATCCCTCTTTCCTAATAGACAGCAACATAACATGTATGTAAGCACAGCAGCAGTAAACAGCAGGTCCGTAGTACATGCACAAGGAACAGTGTCATTTACAATGTGAGCTGCATGCAGTCACTAACAGCAGCACAGCTCACCAGCAAGTCACTCGCAGCCAGCAAAGCTCACTAACAAGCAGTCACTCACAGCAGCATAGCTCACTAGTAGTCAGCAGTCACTCACAGCAGCACAGCTCACTAACAAGCAGTCACGCGCAGCAGCACAGCGAACAGTCACTCGCAGCAGCACAGCTCACTAACAAGCAGTCCCTCACAGCAGCACAGCTCACTAACAAGCAGTCCCTCACAGCAGCATAGCTCATTAGTATTCAGTAGTCACTCACAGCAACACAGCTCACTAACAACCAGTCACGCGCAGCAGCACAGCTAACAGTCACGCGCAGCAGCACAGCTCACTAACAAGCAGTCACTCACAGAAGCACAGCTCACTAACAAGCAGTCCCTCACAGCAGCACAGCTCACTAACAAGTAGTCCCTTACAGCAGCACAGCTCATTAGTATTCAGCAGTCACTCACAGCAGCACAGCTCACTAACAGTCACTCACAGCACCACAGCTCACCAAGGGCTAAGACATACTACCCGGCTTTTGCCGGCATTGTAATTAACAGTGTGAGGACTAGTGTCCTTACACACTGCACGGCCCCGGCCCAGCTGCCGGGTTGCAGCCGGGTCTCACCACTGGAAGGTCCGGCTGCCGGGCGGGTGCCGGGCCGTCTTTGCAGCCAGTAAACCGTGTGTGTGAAGGGGAGCTTTCACACACACACACAACGGTTTTTTTCCCAAGCCGTGTCTAATGCTGCGCATGCGCACAGCATCACACACGGCTCAAAGCCGTCCTGTGTGACAGACTCTGCCGGTTTCTCCCGAATGGCAAAAAGCCGGACAAAGGTTGTCCGGCTTTTTGCCATTCGGGAGAAACCGGCCAGTGTGTTACAGCCCTAGTCACTCACAGCAGCACAGCTCATTAACAAGCAGTCACTCACAGCAGCACAGCTCACTAACAAGCAGTCACTCACAGCAGCATAGCTCACTAGTACTCAGCAGTCACTCACAGCAGCACAGCTCACTAACAAGCAGTCACTCACAGCAGCACACCTCACTAGTATTCAGCAGTCACTCACAGCAGCACAGCTCACTAACAGTCACTCACAGCAGCACAGCTCACTAACAAGCAGTCACTCACAGCAGCATAGCTCACTAGTATTCAGCAGTCACTCACAGCAGCACAGCTCACTAACAAGCAGTCACTCACAGCAGCACAGCTCACTAGTATTCAGCAGTCACTCACAGCAGCATAGCTCACTAACAGTCACTCACAGCAGCACAGCTCACTAACAAGCAGTCACTCACAGCAGCATAGCTCACTAGTATTCAGCAGTCACTCACAGCAGCACATCTCACTAACAAGCAGTCACTCACAGCAGCATAGCTCACTAGCATTCAGCAGTCACTCACAGCAGTACAGCTCACTAACAAGCAGTCACTCACAGCAGCATAGCTCACTAGTATTCAGCAGTCACTCACAGCAGCATAGCTCACTAATAACAATCCGCAATCGATCCTCCTCTGCTCTCTGCCTGGTTGGTTCTATATCGGAGGGGCTGAAGGGACCTTGTGACGTATTGAGGGGAGGAGCTACGTCACCAGGGGGAGGAGCTACGGGCGAACAGGGTACCCGAAAAGTACCCTCGCGGGCTCGCTTCGCTCGCCACGCTTCGGGCACGGTGGCTCGCTCCGCTCCGCTTCGCTCACCACCTAATTACTAAAGGTAATAGTTGGTTGCGTGGATAGTAGAGGAACTATCCCGCTGGCCTAGCTCCTCCCCCTTGCGTCGTAACTCCTCCCCCTTACGGAAAAGGTCCCTTAGCCCACTTGATTCTAGCATCTACCCTCTCTGCCTCTCACATGGACGAGCACTTCCGGGATTGCAGGCTCCCCGAGTGACAGATGATGGAACCAATCGGATCTGAGAAAGTGAAGGACCTTTCGCGCTGCACTAATGAGATTACAGGGAGCAAAGGGAGGGGCGGGAATTACGAGCCCTGGGCACAAATCAGTGCAGCGCAGCCGCATATTACAGAGAGGGGACTGGAGAGTATGGATGCTGGTAGAGATTCCTCTGTAATCACATACATGTGACAGAGCTTTATACATCTGTGTGTTTAGGCTGTGAGTGTTATCTATAGAAAAATGACGTCCACGGAAATGTACAAGTAGTACCAGCATGAATAAACTTTTCATTTAAATAAAATTCCATTTGTTGGTTTAAAAAAAAAAAAAAAAACCACAACTATATCCAGGCGATGTATTACCTACATTTAGCTATTCTGCAGCTGAAATAGTCTTTTTCTCTGACGTCCTAGTGGATGCTGGGAACTCCGTAAGGACCATGGGGAATAGCGGCTCCGCAGGAGACTGGGCACATCTAAAGAAAGCTTTAGGACTAGCTGGTGTGCACTGGCTCCTCCCCCTATGACCCTCCTCCAAGCCTCAGTTAGATTTCTGTGCCCGACGAGAAGGGTGCACACTAGGGGCTCTCCTGAGCTCTTTGTGAAAGTTTTAGTTTAGGTTTATTATTTTCAGTGAGACCTGCTGGCAACAGGCTCACTGCATCGTGGGACTAAGGGGAGAAGAAACGGACTCACCTGCGTGCAGAGTGGATTGGGTTTCTTAGGCTACTGGACATTAGCTCCAGAGGGACGATCACAGGTTCAGCCTGGATGGGTCCCGGAGCCGCGCCGCCGGCCCCCTTACAGAGCCAGAAGAGCGAAGAGGTCCTGTGAAATCGGCGGCAGAAGACGATCCTGTCTTCAGATAAGGTAGCGCACAGCACCGCAGCTGTGCGCCATTGCTCTCAGCACACTTCACACTCCGGTCACTGAGGGTGCAGGGCGCTGGGGGGGCAGCGCCCTGAGACGCAATAAATCGATAAAACCTTATATGGCTAAAATAAATGCATCACATATAACTCCTGGGCTATATGGATGCATTTAACCCCTGCCAAAACATATAGAAAAACGGATGATAAGGACGCCGAGAAAGGGGCGGAGCCTATCTCCTCAGCACACTGGCGCCATTTTCCCTCACAGCTCAGTTGGAGGGAAGCTCCCTGGCTCTCCCCTGCAGTCACTACACTACAGAAAGGGGTTAAAAAAGAGAGGGGGGCACAAATTAGGCGCAGTATAAACAATACAGCAGCTATAAAGGGAAAAACACTTATTTAAGGTTATCCCTGTATATATATAGCGCTCTGGTGTGTGCTGGCAAACTCTCCCTCTGTCTCCCCAAAGGGCTAGTGGGTCCTGTCCTCTATCAGAGCATTCCCTGTGTGTGTGCTGTGTGTCGGTACTTTTGTGTCGACATGTATGAGGAGAAAAATGATGTGGAGACGGAGTAGAGTGTCTGTAATAGTGTTGTCACCCCCTAGGGGGTCGACACCTGAGTGGATGTACTGTTGAAATTGCGTGACAGTGTCAGCTTTGTATAAAAGACAGTGGTTGACATGAGACAGCCGGCTACTCAGCTTGTGCATGTCCAGATGTCTCATACAGGGGCTCTAAAGCGCCCGTTACCTCAGATACAGACGCCGACACGGATACTGGCTCCTGTGTCGACGTGAAGAGACAACCGTGATTTCCAATAGGGCCACACATTGCATGATTGAGGCAATGGAAAATGTTTACACTTTTCTGATAATATGAATACCACCAAAAAAGGGGTATTATGTTTGGTGAGGAGAAACTTCCTATAGTTTTCCTGAATCTGAAAAATAAAATGAGGTGTGTGATGATGCGTGGGTTTTCCTCCGATAACAATTGATAATTCTAAAAAGTTATTGGCAGTATACCTTTTCCCGCCAGTGGTTAGGGTGCGTTGGGAAACACCCCCTACAGGGGATAAGGCGCTCACACGATTGTAAGAACAAGGGCTCTACCCTCTCTTGAGATGGCCGCCCTTAAGGATCCTGCTGATAAAAAGCAGGAGGGTATCCTAAAATGTATTTACACACATACTGGTGTTATACTGCGACCAGCAATCGCCTCAGCCTGGATGTGCAGTGCTGGGTGGCGTGGTCGGATTCCCTGACTGGAAATATTGATATCCTAGATAAGGACAGTATATTATTGCCTATAGAGCAATTAAAAGATGCTTTTCTATATATGCATGATGCACAGCGGAATATTTGCCGACTGGCATCAAGTATAAGTGCTTTGTATCTACCAGTAAAGTGGTCAGGGATTCCAAACGGCATTTGGAATTGCCTTAAAAAAGGAGATGTACCCTAGGTCGCCTCTCAAATTAAGACGCCGTATTATCAGGCGCAGTCCTGGTTGGCAAGCGGACAAAAGGGTTCCTCTTTTCTGCTCGTGACAGAGGGAGAGGAAAATGGCTGCAGAGATCAGCCAGTTCCCAGGAACAGAAACCCTTTTCCGCCGCTGCCAAGCCCTCAGTATGACGCTAGGGCTTTACAAGTTCAGGCACGGTGGGGGCCCGTTCTCAGTGAATTTCAGTGCGCAGTGGGCTCACTCGCAAGTAGACCCCTGGATCCTTCAGTTAATATTTCAGGGGTACAAATTGGAATTCGAGACGTATTCCCCTCGCCGTTTCCAAAAAGTCTGTTTTACCGACGTCTCCCGCTGTCAGGGAGGCAGTTTTGGAAGCCATTCACAAGCTGTATTCCCAGCAGGTGATAATTAAGGTACCCCTCCTGCAACAGGGAACGGGGTATTATTCCACACTATTGTGGTACCGAAGCCAGACGGCTCGGTGAGACCGATTTTAAAATCTAAAATCTTTGAACACTTACATACAGAGGTTCAAATTCAAAATTGAGTCACTCAGAGCAGTGATTGCAAACCTGGAAGAAGGGGACTACATGATGTCTCGGGACATCAAGGATGCTTACCTTCATGTCAAAATTTACCCTTCTCACCAAAGGTATCTCAGGTTATGGTACAGAACTGTCACTATCAGTTCAGACGCTGCCGTAGGGATGGTCCACGGCACCCCGGGTCTTTACTGAAGTAATGACCGAAATGATGATATTCCTTCGAAGGAAGGGAATTTTAGTTATCCTTTACTTGGACGATTCCCTGATAAGGGTAAGATCCAGAGAACAGTCGGAGGTCGGTGTAGCACTATCGCAGGTAGTGTTGCGGCAGCACGAGTGGATTCTCAATATTCCAAAATCGCAGCTGGTTCCGACGACTTGTCTTCTGTTCCTAGGGATGATCCTGGACACAGTCCAGAAAGAAGGTGTTTCTCCCGGAGGAGAAAGCCAGGGAGTTATCCGAGCTAGTCAGGAACCTCCTAAAACCGAACCAAGTTTCAGTGCATCAATGCACAAGGGTTCTGGGTAAAAATGGTGGCTTCCTACGAAGCAATCCCATTCGGCAGATTCCACACAAGAACTTTCCAGTGGAACCTACTGGACAAATGGTCCAGGTCGCATCTTCAGATGCATCAGCGGATAACCCTGTCACCAAGGACAAGGGTGTCCCTCCTGTGGTGGTTGCAGAGTGCTCATCTTCTAGAGGGCCGCAGATTCGGCATTCAGGACTGGGTCCTGGTGACCACGGATGCCAGCCTGCGAGGCTGGGGAGCAGTCACACAGGGAAGAAATATCCAGGGCTTATGGTCAAGCCTGGAGACAAAAATATCCTGGAACTAAGGGCCATTTACAATGCCCTAAGTCAAGCAAAACCTCTGCTTCAGGGTCAACCGGTATTGATCCAGTCGGACAACATCACGGCTGTCGCCCACGTAAACAGACAGGGCGGCACAAGAAGCAGGAGGGCAATGGCAGAAGCTGCAAGGATTCTCTGCTGGGCGGAAAATCATGTGATAGCACTGTCAGCAGTGTTCATTCCGGGAGTGGACAACTGGGAAGCAGACTTCCTCAGCAGACACGACCTCCACCCGGGGGAGTGGGGACTTCACCTAGAAGTCTTCCAACTGATTGTAAATCGTTGGGAAAAACCAAAGGTGGACATGATGGCGTCCCGTCTTAACAAGAAACTGGACAGATATTGCGCAAGGTCAAGGGACCCTCAGGCAATAGCGGTGGACGCTCTGGTGACACCGTGGGTGTACCAGTCAGTGTATGTGTTCCCTCCTCTGCCTCTCATACCAAAAGTACTGAGAATCATAAGAAGGAGAGGAGTAAGAACGATACTCGTGGTTCCGGATTGGCCAAGAAGGACTTGGTACCCGGAACTTCAAGAGATGCTCACGGAAGACCCGTGGCCTCTACCTCTAAGAAAGGACCTGCTCCAGCAGGGGCCTTGTCTGTTCCAAGACTTACCGCGGCTGCGTTTGTCGGCATGGCGGTTGAACGCCGGATCCTGAAGGAAAAAGGCATTCCAGATGAAGTTATCCCTACCCTGGTCAAAGCCAGGAAGGATGTAAGCGCAAAACATTATCACCGCATTTGGCGAAAATATGTTGCGTGATGTGAGGCCAAGAAGGCCCCTACAGAGGAATTTCAACTAGGTCGTTTCCTCCATTTCCTGCAGACAGGACTGTCTATGGGCCTAAAATTAGGGTCCATTAAGGTTCAAATTTCGGCCCTGTCGATTTTCTTCCAGAAAGAACTGGCTTCAGTACCTGAAGTTCAGACATTTGTAATTGGATAAGAGATACACATGTTGATCAGATATAATACATTGCTATACACAATTACCACGGAATTCAGTATAATTGTAAGACATCCTTCTCTGTTCTACTCTTACAACTATTGTGTTCGCACTATAGATTCTAGGTGATGTAATCAAATTACTTAGCGACAGTGGCGTCACGGGTTAGTGTCACCCATTGCAGACTGTATGCGCAACCACAAGTGAGCGTGTCACACCCACATCGTCATCATGATGGGATCTAGTCCAGCACTTGGGGAACTGCTGGGTAAACTGAGGGATTCAGAATGATATCCGGCTAACGGGATGCCGGCGGTTAGAATATCAACGACGGCATCCCAATAGTTTAAATCCCGACGGGGGGGGGGGGGGGTAAGACTGGTCTCCCCTCTCCCCAACCCTTCCCTTTCCGCAGCCTAACCCTAACATCCTCCCAGGGCTGCCATAAGAAATTGTGGGGCCCGGGACTGACAAAATAGTCAGCCCCCCCCCAAGATAAATATATATATATATATATATATATATATTAATGTGCACATACGGAGCAACAGCATATTAATGTCCTATGGACACACCAGCTGATCACTGGTAAAAAAAAAGTAAAACAAAGGCACTATGTGGGAGGTCGACCCAACAGTGGCGGTAACGGAGATGTCGGCAGTGGAGGCGCATGCACAGCAGGAGATCGGGCTCCCTGCTTGTGATAATTGATAAATCCGTGCGATGTAATCAATTATCGCAGTGCGGATTTCGGCGATTTTATCACTTCACATCCACAGCCGGAGACCGGATACCGCCAGGCCTAGTGAAAGGCGCTGGGCGCTGCGGCCATCTTGTGCAGTGAGGAATAGCTGAAACAGGCCCAGATAGTGAACACCTCTACTACAGAGTTCTGAGGGAGTACACAGAGACTGCTATTGTCACGAACCACGAGCCAACCAAGTACCCAGCCCAAGTATCCAATTTGTCACGTTTTGAAAGTGAGTTACTTTATCTAGAGACAGAGACTGAGTTTATTTGCCTGAGAAACCCTTATTACTGAATAAACTACATTTGTCAAGAGACACTACGATCCCTTTGCTAGCTACATCCTCGTTAGAATGAGGCTGAGACACAGTGACATTTTTCCACCCCTGGATCATTTGTGTACATGTGCGCCAATCACCCTCTCCCCCCCCCCCCCCCCCCCCCCCCACACACACACACACACACATTGCAATGCTGTGGCACCACAGGATTTAAAAGAGCTTCAACGTTATTTGCTGGTGACGATTTTTATAATTTGGTTAGGGAAAGCTAGAAATTTGGCAACGGTTATCGAAAAATGTGTATTTCATTTCTCTTCTCATTACCACATTATAGATTGTGATTATAATGTGCCAATATCTGTGATTCAATTAATTGTCTTTTGCATTTTTTAATGACCCAGTGTGATGTGAACTGTAGTCAGTTGTCCTCTCTTTATCGTTTTTCATAGCCCTATTCTTCTTGTGATTATTTAATATGTTTGCCAATTAACAAATCATCATCCTCAATCCAGAGTTCAATGCGGCTTAATAAAAAGACATCCTGTTGAAACTGCGGATTCACTCCTGTGTCGTATCGATCTCTCCTACGTCTCTGCGCAAGGTACTACAGAACAAGGTATGGGGAAGAACATTTCAAGGGAAAGGTCTGTCAAATAGCCACCCAACACCTGTGATACCTCTCTCAACTACTTAGACATACCCGCCAACCCTGTAATTTATTAGTCGCCAGCAGCTATTCATGGTGTCCACCTTCTCCAGGGATTAGGTTTCACACTGGCCACTTGAATTATACATTATACATATGTTACCTTATACTGCACAGGATTATGGTGTATTCTCTACAGTGCATTGCTGTTATTAACCTGGTACATTATCATACATGCACTAGCATTATTTACTGTATATATTTATCTAGGGGCACGGCCCATGCACTCTCTAATGGTTAGCCAACCTAGGTGGTGGCTGGCCACACCCCTTTGGTTACTGGCCACACCTCTAAGCATGGGCCCCTACCACCGCATTTTCCCGGTGGGCCCTTCAATACCCAGTCTGACACTGTCTGGACGGGCAGGATAATCCCAGGATGGCTTTTCTGCTTCCAGTGCATCACAGCAAGTGTTTAAAGGGACAGCTGGCGAGGCCAGTCTCAGTCCTTGCACATTAGGACTCATGATTGTACACCAGGGAAGTACATAGTAGCAGCAGTAGTATAAAGTCACAGACACAACTGCAACAAAAGACGTAAGAAGGCTGCAACTGTGTCCAACTCAGAACAGGCCCTATAAGGAATATATATATACTAGACGGCACAGTATACACACAGGGTTTATTGCATAGAGCACAGTAAAGTAGCAGTAGAGCACTCCGTCTCTGGTAAGTAGAGCACTGACTAGAGTGCAGGGACGTGAGGTGAGCTAAATGGCTCAGGAGGCACTAGATGACCCCAGAGCCAGATGTACGCACAATATATGAGTCAAAGGGTACATCTGGGCATTATACACAGGTGCAGTATTATAAACTCCTGGAAATTTGGTGAGTTTTGATCAGAGATGAGTGGAAAAGATAAGCAGGTGAGGCACTGTGTAGGTGGGGGGTGGGGAGGCACTGCCTCACCTGCCATAGATTTTTTACTCCAGAGTTTTGGCTATAAAAATTATTAGAATAATGCAAAGAAGATATTTCACATATATTCTTTGTATTTATCATACACTTTACACAGTCAAAACTCTGACACAAACGTAAGTATTATAGGAAAGGCTCTGCCTCACCTGCCTCACCCCACCGCACGTCACTGCTAGAGAGTCCCACTCCCTTGGATGCTCCGTAGCAGATCCACAGGCTGTAGGTGACCATAGCGTTCCTGCCTGGGTCTCTCAGGAGGTTCTGCAGTAGTGCTTCTGGAGGCAGGATGCCATTCCAGGCACCTTGCAAGCCATATGCAGGTGCTGTGGGACAGCGTTGGTGCCGCCCCTTGTATCAGCCCTGATGGAATGCATGGTACAAATACATAGCCCCCCTAACATTTTACCACCATAAAATGCAGTGATACAATCCCTGTAAATTATACATTGCTCAGTAATGCCCTCATTTCTGCAACATATTGCCCATGGAGATGTAACAAAATGGAGGTGATTGCATGTGACAGGAGGCACCCATGACGTCTGACATGAACAAGATGATATCACTTGTTGGGTGTCAGAAATCCATGCTGTGTACAGTATTTTGGCTTAGAACATGAGGTCATTTTTGCTGTGTGACAGAGGGAATCCTGACTATGTATAGAGGACGGGCCTGTAACAGGAGGTAGTCGCTGCTGTGAGTAATCATTGCAGGAGTCTGACCTGTAACAGGAGGGAGGTGCTGCTGTGTGTCCCAGTTACCTAACGTCAGTGTCTCACCTGTATAGGGAAAGGGAAAGCTGTACAGAAATTCCCAGCGGCTGTTGTCACCTCTCTCCTGTCACTCGTATTTCGGGACGAAAAAAAGAAGAAATCCTAACATCATGAAAACGAAGATAATTTTCTCCTGGAGACGGGAATTTAAAGGACGAAACATGGCAGGACTGTGGCTACATCTGAGACCAGCACTGGAGAGACATCGTATAACCCTGCAGGTGAGGATCTTATTCTGTGTGTACATAGAATACTGGGAGTGTAATCTAATTACCTGTGTATATTGACTGCTTTATGGTGGTCATTCCGAGTTGATCGCTCGCTAGCTGTTTTTAGCAGCCGTGCAAACGCTATGCCGCCGCCCACTGGGAGTGTATTTTAGCTTAGCAGAAGTGCGAACGAAAGGATCACAGAGCGGCTACAAAGTTTTTTCGTGCAGTTATAGGGGTAATTCCAAGTTGATCGCAGCAGGATTTTTTTTAGCAGTTGGGCAAAACCATGTGCACTGCAGGGGAGGCAGATTTAACATGTGCAGAGAGAGTTATAGGCCCTACACACATGCCGATTTGTTTGAAAGATATGAACGATCTCGTTCATAAATGAACGAGAACTCGTTCATATCTTTCAGTGTGGAGGCTCCAGCGATGAACGATGCGCGGCCCCGCCGGCTGTGCATGCAGGCCAATATGGACGATCTCGTCCATATTTGCCTGCACTTCAATGGAGCCGCGCACTCCCTCGTCACTGCCCTCCTGCCGCCGGGTCGCTCGTCGGCCGTATCCACCCGTCGGGCAGATCGGCGGCGGATCGGCCAGTGTGTAGGGCCCTTTAGATTTGGGTGTGGTGTGTTCAATCTGCAATCTAATTTGCAGTGTAAAAATAAAGCAGCCAGTATTTACCCTGCACAGAAACAAAATAACCCACCCAAATCTAACTCTTTCTGCACATGTTATATCTGCCTCCCCTGCAGTGCACATGGTTTTGCCCAACTGCTAAAAAAAATCCTGCTGCGATCAACTTGGAATTTCCCCTATAGAGTAGCTCAAAACCTACTCAGCGCTTGCAATCACATCAGACTGTTCAGTTCCTGTTTTGACGTCACAAACACGCCCTGCATTCGCCCAGCCACGCCTGCGTTTTTCCTGGCACGCCTGCGTTTTTTCAACACTCCCTGAAAACGGTCAGTTGACACCCAGAAACGCCCACTTCATGGCAATCACTCTGCGGCCAGCAGTGCGACTGAAAAGCTTCGCTAGACCCTGTGTGAAACTACATCGTTCGTTGTAATAGAACGTTGCGTGTGCGCATTGCGCCGCATGCGCAGAAGTGCCGATTTTTTGCCTCATTGCTGCACAGCGAACGAATGCAGCTAGCGATCAACTCGGAATGACCACCTATATGTTTACATTGCACAGGGAAAGGTTATTCATAGAGAGAATGCACTTAGAGCCTAATTCAGACCTGGTCGCACGCAGGCTTTTTTTTGCACTGCTGCGACCAGGTAATAGCCGCTTACAGGGGAGGGGGTAATCGCTGTGCAGGGGTGCGATCGGCTGTGCAGTGAGCTGTACAAACAAAAGTTTGTGCAGTTTGTGCACAGCCCATGACTTACTCAGCCGCTGCGATGATCCCGGACGGAGCTGACGTCAGGAACCATCCCTGGAAACGGCCGGGCGCGCCTGCTTTTTCCTGGACACTCCCAGAAAACGGTGAGTTGCCGCCCACTAACGCCTTCTGCCTGTCAATCTTCTTGCAATCGCCGGTGCGATCGCTTTTTTCGTTAGATTCATTGCTGCCCGGCGACCCCCGGCGCCAGCCAGTGACGCGCCTGCGCATTGCCGACAGCACGCATGCGCTGTTCAGACTCGATCGCACAGATGCAAAAAAAAAAGGCAGCGTGCGATCGGGGGTCTGAATGACCCCCTTAGGGCCTTATTCAGAGATAGACGCAGATTGCTGTGTATGAAGCCAGATCTGCGTCCATCTCCTCACATGCTGGGGGGGCCGCCCAGCACAGGGCAAGGCCGCCCAGCAGCTTTGGCGCTGCCTCCCTATGCTTCCGCAACTACACTACATCGAATTAAGGTTGACCCCTGGCAGCTGTGGCTGGTACGTGTGCGCAGACCACTCGAATGCAGCCGCTGCGTACGGATATGAATGACCCCCTTTGTGTGTTCAAACTTGGGAGCCCGATGTGCACAAACTGAGGCAGATTAGCCGAAAACCCTGCGTTAATTTTGTGGGATATTTGTGGCCCAAGAATTCTGAACATTTCAAAAAGCTCTCGCAATGCAATAAGGAATGGCAAATTAACTTGGCAGTGTGAAAAGTATGTGAAGTGCGTGGAAGTGTGGGGAGATCATCCTAAACCCCCCAAAATTGTCAGATAAGATTGCAGAACAGTGTCGGAGGCTGTCAGTGGCCATACGCAGTGTATTGGCAGCAGGGCAGTCGAGAGCTGGGCTGGGCCCAGTTACTTTTTGAGGGGCGTGGCATAATTACAAGAGGTGTGGTCATGTACCCTTAGAAAAAAATACTGGGGAAAAAATATATTATAAGTATTTTAATATAAGTATTTTAAGCAGCTCCGTGGCCACACTGCAGCCCAGTACACAGCGGTGTGTGATGGGCTGAGGAGAAGAGCTGCAGCTGCTGCTACCAGGTAAGGGGGAGGGGGCCCAGGCCCCTACTGGACCCTCACTGGCCCTTCCATCAGACCTGGGTCCAGGTAATTTGTACCCTCTCCCCCCCTCTCTCGGCACCACTGATTGGCGGCTGTTAAAATGTTTGATTTTTACAACTTCTATAAATGAATGAAAAATTATTTCCAACAATTGAATGTCAACAAATAAAAGTGTCGATTATTTTGGGGTAGTCTATGGATAGTGATTATTAAGTGTTTAAATACAAATTTGTAAAATATTGTGAAAAAAAACACTTGCAACGCCCATCTCCAACTTTACGAATCCCTTTCCCATCTATACAACCCCTCAGCATATATCGCCCACATCATCAATCCTATGTCTATGCTTTCTAGAGAAAATGACATAAAACATAACTTGTCTTAATTGCTGATAGTTTACTATTTGACCACCTCTAAATACATCATTATTAATTGGGAGGGGCGCCCAGGGGTATTGCACTAAGGGCCTGATTCAGTAAGGATTGCAAATTCTGCTAAGGAGCAGAATTTCCAATCCTTGTGATTGCATGCTGGTAGGCGCTCATCCCAGGGCAAGGCCGCCCAGGATGCTGACCGATGCCTCTTCCCCCCCCCCCCCCCCCCCCCTCCCCCAATTTGATCAAGCAGAAATTAGGATTGCCTTTTGCCATCTTTCTGATCCCGGCAGCTGCGCGTGACGTCACTCAGCCGCCGCAATCACAACCACGCCACGCCCACCCATTTTGATGACGCCCCCTCCGATTGACAGGCAGAGGCATTCACATTTTCTGCGGGTGCATGCCCAGGGTGGGTGCTGCGCATGAGCCCGCATCCTTTTTGTAATTTTTGCGGTTGGATCGCTTATTGCGATCCAACCTGAATCAGTCCCTATGTCCTGGCAGCTAAAAGGGGTGGTCTTCAGGTTGCCAGCGGCCGGGCTCCCGACGACCACCATACAGGCGCCGGAATCCCGACCGCCGGCATACTGACATCTTCTCTCCCTCTTGGGGGTCCACGACCCCCCTGGAGGGAGAATAGATAGCGTGTCACGCGTAGCTCGCCACCGTGCCCGCAGTGTGGCGAGCGCAGGGAGCCCGCAAGGGGCTCATTTGCGCCCACCTAGCTGTCGGTATGCCGGCGTTCGGGATTCCGGCGCCGGTATGCTGGTCGCCGGGAGCCCGACCGCCGGCATCACATACTACACCCAACTAAAAGCCACACTTTTTCCTATTTAATAGCGAATTGCTGCGGGTTTTAACTGCAATAAAAAGCTGCATTACCAAAGTTAGCGGCTAATTGGAATCTGCTCTACTTTTAATACTAGTCCCAAATATATACTCAGAATGATCCCAGAATTCTTATTGGGTATTGGCTGAGTCCACAGAAGTCTTCTGTCTGTATCTCTCATTACTGGTTATATGTATAGATATTAACTCAGGTCATATACACAGGTTTCCAGGAGCAACAGAAAATCCCTGCACCCAGAGCAGCACATAAGCCATGGACGTCAGACTGGTGGCCGTCACCGTACTAGCTGTGGCAGTGAGTGGATCTCCACATGGAAGACGCTGCCACGTGTCCCGATATTTATCCGTGTCACCCACGGATATCACAGCACTGAGACAGCTGCAAGGTGTATCTGTAAGTGTGACGCACAATTTATCCTCATCAATGGCCACGGATAGCAGCTTCCAAGCTAGATATACAGAGGGCAAAGTTAGAAGTAAAATGGGATCTCTGAATGGGCATTACTGGGCAGCAACAGGGCAGGAATGGGGTGTTCACAGGTAGGGATGGCCATTGCTGTTTTTAACATCGATAGTGTAATGACAAGCGGCCATCGATGGTTGCAAACTATATAATGAATGCCAATCAATGGTTTTACCAACTGATGGTCATCCCTGTTCTTTCACTCACTGGCGCATGGGCCAATCAGCACCTGAAGGGTGGAACTTTACAGGTGTCAGGGGGCGGATCTATGCTCTGTCCCGGCACCTTGTAGAAAAAAACCCTCAGAACCATCTATTTGATTCTTTGCCATCGATGGCAAAAGTATTCATCATCGGCAAAAAAACATTATTGATTTGAAATCATCGATGGCCATCCCTATTGACTGGTAAAGCTGGGTGCACACTAGACAACGTGTATACCCAGCCGATCCGACGGGCGATGGGACCCTGCATTGGCAAATGCATACACACTTGCCGTTGCAAGGGGGGCGACAGAGCGACGCCGGATGCATGGCATCGCTAGCGATGTCTTCTGTCGGCCCTACAGCAGGGCCAACTAGAAGACATCTTTAACAACTGCGGGGGCGCACATATTGGGCACACACACTGCCCAAAAAGCGCCAATATGAACGATATGTTGGTCCAATCCACCACATAGGACAACATCCGCTACATCGTCTGCACAGTGCACGCCTCACTCAGTTGTGTCTCATGCACCAGCATGGGGTCAGTGTGAAATTGGTGATGGCTACCCTCGCGGGTGGAGCTCTGGGGGCAGAGCCATTGCAGCAGTGAGTACGACTTAGAATGCGGACATACAGTTGCATTTGAATTCTGCTCACTGCAGGCGTTCCCGAGCAAATTAGAATCAGGCCCAAGCCGCACACATGTCTGTACAGACAGCATATGTCGCTATTTCCCGGTAAGTCATCAGAGCATACTTGTATCTGCCTATAGCAGGATCATAGGACACAGCGCACTTGTGTATATTTGCAGGTCTGCATGGGTCGCACTTGTGTGAGCACATGGCTCTCTCAGGGGTCTGTTCATGAAGCAGTGAAAAGTGTGGAGAAATGAGCCAGCGGAGAAGTTGCCCATGGTAACCAATCAGCACTGAAGTAACATTTATAATTTGCATACTATACAATTGTACGGAGCAGCTGAATGGTTGCCATGGGCAACTTCTCCACAGGCTCACTCCTGCACACTTTTCACTGCTTCATGAATAGACCCCTTAGTGCCAGGTAACAGAACGTCTAGGCAGGGCCGCAGTTTCCGCTGGGGCTGCATTGCTACTGCTGACCCAGGGGAACGCATTCTATAGACTAACGCCAGATATGACTAGGCAAACAACGCAATTATATTTAACCCAACAATTTCATGCGCATAATATGTAAAAAATAAAACATTGACGTGTAAAGTGAGCGGAGTATCACCCATAGGCCACGTGACAAGGCCCAATTCCTATGTGGCATTTTCACAAATCCAGGCTCAGGCACATATGAGGTGGGGAAAGAAAAGTGCAGACAGATATCTAAGCATTGAATTATGTGTTGGCTGGGGGCGTAAATGCATGAGTAGAATGTAATACTTATCTCCTATATAATAGCCCAGATCTGTCACTCTGTGACTGTGTGTATAACGCTGGGCATGGCTAGGAGCTCTCATTGGGTTAGCAGCAGGTCTATCACACCCAGTCTACAGCTGATTGGGCGAGAAACGCCCTCCCACACAGTTTACATCCAATGGGAGGCTCTGCCCTTTGGCTGTTGTGTGTTCCCAGAGCAGGATTAACAATGGGGCTGATGGAGCTGCAGCTCCCGGTCCACACTCCAAAATAGGCCCACTGCATCTGCAGCAACATACCCTCCAACAATTCACACATAAAAATCGCTACAAATTCGAAAAAGGGGGTGTGGTCATGGATAGAGAGGCCTGGCCACGCCCATTTTCCTATACTTTCAATGAAAGTTTGGAGAGTCAAAAATCGGTTCAGAGCTGCGAAAAAGGTACAGTCGGAGGGTATGCCACTGCATCTGCAGCAAGTCTCTGTGCTGTAGATAGGGGGGGGGGGGGATCTTTTAACTGCAGCTTCCTATGTCCTGCTGCCAGTCTGCCTGCCCCCTCCGGCATCACCATTCCCCACTCCCTAGCCGCAGCGCAGGTGGAACAAAGCTGCTGCAGCCACCGGCATAGATGTGTATGAAAGCGGCGCAGCGGAAGGCCCTCCTCGCGCTGCATATTCTCTGAGCCCCAAAGCCTCCTCTGCGCCACAGCCGCGTCCAGATCCCCAGAGGCCCTGACTTCGCAACACGGCACCTGGGCTGCCGGTCTGGAAGCCCCGAGATGGCTAATGTAATGGATAAAGTGGGTGATATCGCAGAGGTTAATGTCTGGACGCTGATTCAATGTAAAAGGTGACAGTGCTGTACACTGCAAATTTCCTTTGGCACCTCCCCCCCCCCCCCCCAGACAGGTTTAGTGCGCGTCATAGGTTCGCCGGCATAAAATGGGCGTGGCTTCATGGGAAAGGGCTGTGGTAGTCACAGTTATGCCCCCTGTAGCTGTGCCTCCAGTAGCTGTGCCCCCAGTACTGTGCCCCCTGTAGCTGTGCCCCCAGTGTTGTGCCCCCTGTAGCTGTGCCCCCAGTAGCTGTGCCCCCTGTAGCTGTGCCCCCAGTACTGTGGAAGGGGCATGGTCACAGTTATGCCCCTAGTAGCTGTGCCCCCAGTACTGTGGCCCCTGTAGCTGTTACCCCAGTACTATGCCCCCGATTACCCCCCCCCCAAAAAAAAATACCATCCCCGCTCCTGCTTCCCGACCGCTGCTGTCCTCCGTCTCTGGCCGCTGGCGCCGCTCCTCCGATCTATGGGAGAGACATCATGACGTCTCTCCCATAGCACCGCACAGACACTAGAGGTCAATTATGACCTCTAGTGTCTACGGCCGCTCCCACAATGCCGTGCGGTGCGCGATGACATCATCATCGCGCACCGTGCGGCACCTGCACCGGATCTTGCCACGACGGCGGCGCCCTCGGGACAGCTGCACCCCGGGCAAAAATCCTGCTTGCCCGTGACAAGAACCGCTACTGCTTTCAGCCGTCACTATTGTTAGCGCCGGTGTCCCCACGCGCCGCATTACAGGGAAGTAGATGCACTAAATAAACTATAGCTCATTGCAGCCCTTAGCGCAAAGCATTTCGGCGCTAAGGCCTGCTGGGAGCTGTAGTTTATTGAGTGCATCTTCTTCCATGTAATGCGGCACGTTGGGACACCCGCGCTAACAATAGTGACTGGTTGGCTGCTGTGCGAGTCTCCGGGAGAGCCACTGCCAAAGGGAGGACAGCAGCTTAGCTGCTTTCAGGAGGAGAAGCAGGAGAAGCATTACCCGCCCCTCCCCCACTCACAGTACCTCCGGGTCCCATCTGCGGCACCCCCACACACCCCCTTCCACCACCTGTGGTAGCTCCGGACCCCCTCCCCCACGCCCACTCACAGCATCACCGTACCCACCCCTCCCCCACCCGCGGCACCCCCGCAACCGCTTCTCCCCCACCCGCGGTGGCTACGGACCCCATGCACCCGGCACCACCACACCAGCCCCTTCCCCACCCGGGGCACCCCCGCAACTGCCCCTCCCCCAACCGCGGCACCCCCTCTCCCACACGCGGCACCCCCTCCCCCATCCGCATCTCCCCCGCACCCTCCACTCCACCAACCACAGCACCTACTAGGCGATTCATCAGGCCCTACATGCGCTGTTTATGCCGTTGCAAGGGGCTACGACCCCTTAACCATCGCACGCCCTTTGTCCATGCAATATTTAACCACTCACACAATTATGATTGGAGGTAATACTCCATAGAATACAAATATTGCACACCACAAGGGTGTGCAAGGGTGTGAAGAATGCCCGTAGGGTGCGATGAATCACCTAGTTATATATACTTACTTGAGCTATGGACATTATAAGACCACCATAGACAGAATAATGTACTAGTTACAGAAACACATTATACTGATAAAACGTCTGACCCCTCCACAGGAGAAGGACTTGTCCAGCAAAGCAATGAGATGCTACAGGAGAATGATGAAACACAAGCCGTCTGTATGTGACCTAGAGGTGAGGATAATGTGTGTATACATCACGTATCTCCAGTGGCAGAACTAGCGTGCGGTTGGGCCCAGGTTCGACAATATGCTTCCCCCCCCCCCCCCCTCATCCCATCCAAGTCCACCCCCTCACCCCTGGAGAGGATCTGGTGAGGGGGACCTGCCCAGGGCCAGAGGAATGGATACCTAGCAACAGTGCCATAACTAGACATTTTAGCACTGTGTGCAAGAAACGGCATCGGAGCCCCACCCCTGCATGCAAAACAGGAGCAGTGCGCGCTGTAGGCGCGCGCAAAAAATATAGGGGTGTGGCTTCGTTGGGAAGGGGTGTGGCCACAAAATAATACCAATTCATAAAACGGTGCACAGTAGTCTCCATTATTCAAATTACGCCGCACAGTAGCACCACTACACAGGTAGAGACCCTTTTACACCTTACGGCGGACAGATTCCCCTTTTTACACATTACGGCAGACAGCGTTCCCTTTTTACACATTACGGCAGACAGCGTCCCCCTTTTTACACATTACGGCAGACAGCGTCCCCCTTTTTACACATTACGGCAGACAGCGTCCCCCTTTTTACACATTACGGCAGACAGCGTCCCCCTTTTTACACATTACGGCAGACAGCGTCCCCCTTTTTACACATTACGGCAGACAGCGTCCCCTTTTTACACATAACGGCAGACAGCATCCCCCTTTTTACACATTACTGCAGACAGCGTCCTCTTTTTACACATTACGGCAGCCATTCCCCCTTTTTTACACATTAAGGCAGACAGCGTCCCCTTTTTACACATTATGTCAGACAGCGTCCCCCTTTTTACACATTACGGCAGACAGAAAAGAAAGAAAGAAAGAAAGAAAGAAAGAAAGAAAGAAAGAAAGAAAGAATTATACTTACTCTCTCCGCTGGCAGTCAGGCTCCTCGGTGCAGCTTCTGGCAGAGATTCCGGGCAGGAGAGAAGGAGGAGGAGGGAGGGAGAGGAGGGAGCGGCAGCAGCGCTGTGTAATTGGTGGAGGCGCTGCTGCAGCTGTCCCTGTCCTTCACCTTAGGCTGTTCTCTGCCGCTGTGAATGCTGCGCTTCCCAGCATTCACAGCGTCGGAGAACAGCTTATGGTGAAGGAAAGGGACAGCAGCAGCACCTCCACCAATTACACAGCGCTGCTGCGGCTCCCTCCTCCACCTCTCTCCTCCTTCTCCCCCTGTGGCCAATGCGCTCCTCTCCTTGGCGGCAACTGTGTGCTGCGGGCGGCGGCTGCCCGCAGCACACAGCGGCATGTAATGAGTCAGTTTGACTCATTACATCCCACGCTGCTTTGGGCCCCTGGACAGTGGCGGGCCCCAGTGCAAGGCACTGCTTGCACTGGCGGTAATTCCGCCACTGTGCATCTCCCCCACACACACTGTAAGGGGTCTCTCTCTGTGCACACAGTAATACACAAGCCCTGTCATCTCCCCTCATATGTCTATAGTCATATATCCACTCACACCGTGTTCCTTCTGTCCTACAGCCCAGTGACCGCCTGATCCTGACCTTGGAGCGAGTATCACTAGCTGCTGATGTACTGACCAGTATGTCTTCATCTGCTCTGTCTGACGCTGTATCACAGTCGCTTATGGCTTTCCTCACACTGAGAGATGACCTGATGATCTGTGTAAGTTCTCATGTTACTTGTGTGTGTCAGTCACATCTATCATGGTGTGGAAAGGTGAATCTATGGCAGCAGCGGAGTAGAGCTCCCTGTGTCCCTGTGCATGCCCCATCCCGAACCTGTGTCACCATGGGAGTGGATGGGGCCGCCAACAGTACATAAAGTAGAGCTGCCCGGATGCTTGAAACTGTCTATGCACTGCAGGGTGCATCCTCCGAGTGTCCAGAGCAGTGTTACCGGCTACAGGGTGAAGTTCCAGGCACCCTACTAGCCAGGTGCAGGGGCTGAGGTACAGCGACAGTGCCACTCCCCGGGCCCTGCGCCCTGGGCAACAGCCTCCATCTCACTACGGCCCTGATGTATAGGACAGAGATATATTACACAACTTTCTCACCTCCTAATTCTTCTTCACAGAGGGAGTCACCAGAATACAGAGAACCTGCCTCCAAGCGGCTGAGGCCCTGGCTGCAACGTCTCCAACGCTTTAAGAAAGCCGTAAGTGTCCTGCACAGACCATACATTGTACTTACTGTTGACTATATTAGAAGGGACTTAATTGTTAAACAAACTGAGAAATGAATAGAACACGGGGGACACTGTGGTGTGACGAGAGAGATGTATAATTGTTGTAATGAAGTGAGTAATGAAGAAAACACAGGGAAAGTGGAGGGATTACATTAGGGATGCACCAGGGGCCATAAGACCTGTATCACAGGAACGTTCTATCCTGTAGGAAGTTACAGGAAGAAGATGAAAATCTGTAAGAAAGCTCTACATTGTGTCTCAGCCGCATTGTAAAGACTACTTCATCGCTCATGTGACAGGTGTAGAAGAAATAATAGACTGCAAAAACCAGAACCAGCTTGGCCATCTGGCAAATATCAGCAGGGCCAATGGGCCGATGGGCTGTCTGGCCATCCGAAAGCCTGGCCGACCAGCCGCACCTCCAGATATTCTGCTCAGCCGGCCTGCAGAAAGACAGGTGTTCCGCAAGACCACTCGCCCGTGACTCGCAGCACGCCTTTGTGAGGTGTGGCAAGGTCCCCTGAGGCGTGGCCACACGCGTGCTCATTAAGTGGTCTATTTATGAAGCAGTGAAAGGAGTGGAGAAGTGAGCTAATGGAGAAGTTGCCTATGGCAACAAATCAGCTGCTCTGTATCATTTTATACTATACAAATTATCAATGTTTCTTCAGTGCTGATTGGTTGCCATGGGCAACTTTTCCACTGGCCCACTTCTCCACACTTTTCACTGCTTCATGAAATGATATATATCCCCAACTGCCTGACTATCGGAACGATACAGTATCAGACGTGACAGCAGGTCAGAGCCCACAAATGTGTTAATGAAATCGGAACGGTTGGGATATATGCTATATTATAAGACAATATCAAAAGCCTAAGTGCCAAATTACTGCCCCAGTCCCTGGTGAAAGCCATAATTATGGAGTTATAAAATTAGTGGAAAATGTTATGTACAAACAGGTAACTTACAATGTACTTTATACGTCAATAATACAGGCATCTCAAGCATGTGTCCGGAATGCTGTGTTACTCAGCCTGCTCTCACTAAGGGTAGAAGATGTGAGTTGTTGGGCTATAAGAAACATGTCTTTAAAACACAGAAAAGGAGAACGTTAGACCTCTCTCACCGAGAAATCACAATGTCTGCTCTTCTGCCATTGGCGGTCATTATTCAGCAATGACTTGGACAATACATACGAATTGTCATTAATGGACTTCCTTGCACATCCTACAAAGTGGTTCTTCTGCCAATCATCTTTGATGGACCTTCATGCTCATCCAAACGATGAAAGATCAATCCGTCTGTTACAAAACCACTATTTAATTTTTTATACTCATCTTAATTTATTTAATTATTTTTATAATTTAATTTATGAAACCTTTGCTAAGTGATGTTATACCTTGGTTTTCATTTACATACACCCAGGCCGCCTGGTGGATGTGCTGAGAATTGAGGAGTTGTATTTTTGTTTTTATGAATGTCATTTTTTACTTAAAATAAAAACTTTGCCATATGAACAATTACGACTATTACAAAGATTTGTAAATAGTGTTTCAATAGTGTTTCATCTATTTAGCAGAATTATGGATTCCCAATTTATGGAAAATGTAATTTGACCAAGGGGAAAACTGTCGGCCCTGGCAGTGTTGGACACTCAATAGAAAGGGAAAAAATTGAAGCGCTGTCTGATTCAATATACAGTAACAATTAAAGAATTTTTATTACAAACAATAAATACATATATTACAATACAATAACACATGTTTCTCATTAATCAATTCTAGTTGACGGATATAACAGTGGTACATTGCATTATTAACCTGTTGCTAACTCCATGGACATTTAATTAACCACTGAGTGACTGCGTCAGTATATATGAATTTTATACATTGCATTGATTAATGAGAATCACCGGCTGTGTGTTATTGTATTGTAATATGTGTATGTATTGTTTGTAATAAATGTTTTTTAATTGTTATATTGAATCGGACAGTGCTTCAATTTTTTCCCCCTTTCTATTTTATGCCATATATTATAGGAGGTTCAGTGACCTCCATATTGAAGCGGCAGTCTTGATTCAAGTGGCTGCGGGATTTTATTTTGTCAGCGCCTAAACAAATATTGTCTTTTACTTAGTGTTGGACACTGGCTGGCCGTTATTGGTCACACATTGCGTGCGCAAATCTATATGCAGTTTTGAACACACCCCACCCAAATCTAACTCTATCTGCACATGTTATATCTGCCCCACCTGCACTGCACATGGGCCCTCATTCCGAGTCGTTCGCTCGGTATATTTCATCGCATCGCGGTAAAATTCCGCTTAGTACGCATGCGCAATATTCGCACTGCGACTGCGCCAAGTAATTTAACAATGAAGATAGTATTTTTACTCACGGCTTTTTCTTCGCTCCGGCGATCGTAATGTGATTGACAGGAAATGGGTGTTACTGGGCGGAAACACGGCGTTTCAGGGGCGTGTGGTTAAAAACGCTACCGTTTCCGGAAAAAACGCAGGAGTGGCCGGAGAAACGGAGGAGTGTCTGGGCGAACGCTGGGTGTGTTTATGACGTCAAACCAGGAACGACAAGCACTGAACTGATCGCAGATGCCGAGTAAGTCTGAAGCTACTCTGAAACTGCTAAGTAGTTTGTAATCGCAATATTGCGAATACATCGGTCGCAATTTTAAGAAGCTAAGATTCACTCCCAGTAGGCGGCGGCTTAGCGTGTGTAACTCTGCTAAAATCGCCTTGCGAGCGATCAACTCGGAATGAGGGCCATGGTTTTGCCCATTAGAGGAAAATATTGTTTTGCAATCAACCTTAAATGATACCCTTTATCCAACTCTTACTATACAATAACAGGCAGCATCGTATATATAATCTAGGTACACCATCCCACTATTGCCCCCTCTTGTAACCCTTTCATTGCCTTGTACATGTAGATGAGCAGTGAAATGATATATCTCCCCAACTGCCTGGCTAACGGAACAATACAGTATCGAAACTGACAGCAGGTCAGAGCCCTCAGCCCACAAATGTGTTAATGAAATCGGAACGATTGGGATATAAGATATATTATAAGACAATGGGGGTCATCCCGAGTTGATCGATAGCTGCCGTTATTCGCTGCGCAGCGATCAGGCTTAAAATCTGCATTTCTGTGCATGCGTATGCACCGCAATGCGCACGCATGACGTACGGGTGCAAAGTTCTTTGTGGTTTTGCACAGGTTCTAGCGAAGCTTTCAGTCGCACGGCTAAATGCAGGAAGATTGACATGAAGTGGGCGTTTCTGGGTGTCAACCGACCGTTTTCAGGGAGTGCTTAGAAAAACGCAGGCGTGTCGGGGGAAAACGCAGGCGTGGCTGGGCAAACGCTGGGCAGGTGTGTGACGTCTAAAGCCGTCCCTCCATCGTTAGAATCAACGCACACGAAGAGTAACTACAGGGCTGGTCTTGTTTTGCACAAAATGATTTTGTAGGCGCTCTGCTGCACAAGCGTTTGCACTTCTGCAAAGCTAAAATACACTCCCCAGTGTGCGGCGACTATGCGTTTGCACAGCTACTAAAAATAGCTAGCGAGCGATCAACTCGGAATGACCCCCCCCCATATCAAATGCTCATAATCTGTAGTTTTATGGGTGGCCTGTGATAATTAAGGCAATTTGCACACCATGAGACTGATTCAGAGATGGACTGAGGCGTCTTGTGTAAATAGATGCGTCATGCAGGCTTCTGTGATGTTGCATCTGAAACCGCAGCATCGGATCACTCTACGTGAACAGCGGTCATCTGTATAACCCCCACGTAACCCAGAATGGACGGTGTCTTCACACAGCAGGTGCCGGTGAAGCTGTGTCAGTAGATGCAGATACTGGCCTAGGCATGCCGACACACACTCATTTTTGATAACGCTCAACGTCATTGCTCCTGCCCCCAAAAGGCCGCTGGACCAAAGATTTCATTAAATCATTTCTTGATAAATTCTCCCCTGGGTTGGATGAAAGAAATCAGTAGTTAGTAGAGAAGACTGGCAGCCTGGTGGCAGGTCTTTTAGTTCTAGAAAGACCATTTGTAAATCTCAGTTCTTTCACCTTCATTTGAATACAGATATACAGCAAGTCTTCACTGTATACAGTACACTGTGAATTCGATGTGCATCACTATTGAAGAAGTATTTATTTTTTTATCTTTGTGTGAATGTATATGATACTGTTACCATAATGAGTCAGGCAGTCCTACCATGATTCATTGCAGTAAAGTCACATGATCGCAGAGCACTGCCAAACCATCTACTGGTGAACATGGGCCAAGGCCACCGAGTTCCCAGTAAAAGAGGAGGAGCACGTCCATGTACCAACAATCACTGGAGTAGGGCATGATTGCCTACTTTTTTCCTCCCTCCTGGGACATTTCCCAGAATGGAAATGCAGGTGGCCAATCTCTCATCATCACATCGACTGAAGGAATAACTCGTCAGGACCATATTTCTTTCAATTAAATGTTAAAAAAGCCGTTAAAAAAACTAGTATCTTCATACTCACTTTTTCTGTTTTCTCTTCTCATATTTTCTCTCCTTTCTCGTATTGGAGGTTGTTAGTCCATTATTTCTTCCCCTGCCTTGATATATAATTTTTAATTGGAAGACTCTTGTTCCTTCACTTTAACTCCCCCCTTTATGTGTCTGACAAGCTTTCTTCTTTCTCCCCCCCCCCCTCCCGTTCTAAATTCCGTATAGAGTAAGTGTTGCTCTAACAGAAAAAAATGGAGTCGACCACCAGCGCTGTTAATGTCGAGTAAATGTGCGAATATCTCTCAACTGATGTTACTCCTCAGTCAACCATCAGGGAATGTTTTCAATCAAATGTTCCTTGTTTGATGTACCTCACTCACCGCCGTACAATGAAATTTCCTCTTATAAAGGTATCTTTTCCTTGTACGATTGGAGTCGGCAAACCATTAACTCTTATACCTTGTAAATAATTTAGGGAGAATAACTGATAATTTGATATACCTTACTCACCGACGTACGGTGAGGTTTCCTCATATAAAGGTATCTTTTCCTATAGTTTAAAAACCAGCATCAAAAGGGCATATGGTAATGAACTCACCATTGGTCTAGGCCCTATGTTCATCCAAAGGTTTCTTTATAACTGCAGCATAGGTCACTTCAAAAAACCGGATGGTTTTTCCTTAAAATATGGATAGGAATACTGGATACTTCGTAAAAGAAATTTTTAATTCATAAAAAAATTGTCCATACATAAAATGTTTTAAAAAGCAGGGATTACATCACTCCACTCCATAAGGACCTCAAACATCAACCGGTCTGCCAATCAAGTCCCCAAAGGCAGCACAAAAAGGGGGGGAAAAAGGTTAATCTTGAGAAAGACAGATCTTACTCCTTATATGGATGGGGATGTTTCCTCCCTGTAGTTCATATCACCAACGCGTTTCGGAAATGTTTCCTTCCTCAGGGTGTAGAGTGTGTAAGCCTGGTACACATATTTATACCAAATGAAACTAACCATGTGATTTCTACCCAATCACTGTGCAGCATTCCTATCCATACAATAAAATCATCTTTGTAACGATATTCCTCACATTAATTACATATCATGCCATTCAAAATTAATAAATTTACATCTCTCTTCAAAAAGATTTATGTAAAAACCAAGATTAATATCTATAAATCTAAATCATATTTAGGGCTCTCTTTGAGGCTTCACTAATCATATCTTCTCTATATCCTTTAGCACGGAACTGTTGTTCCAAAAAACGGATGTAATACTAAATGAAAATATTCTTCTTTTTTCTTTTGTTTGGTTGCAATGCGCTATGAGCACTTAAATGTTCCATGTCCAAGATTGTCCCGATCTGCGTTCCACTGAGAAGAGAATATGACTACCACTTCCTATTTGCGTTCCACGAGAAAGCGGAAGTCAGCGGTGCTTACTTCCGGTCGACGGCAATACGTTTGACGTCATGACGTGACCCGCCGCGAACAGCGGAAACAAAGTATACATGAAAAGGACTGAGAGGATTTTTTCTAACTATGCTCCTGTTTCCGGATTCACATGGAACACAAGCTGTCTCCTAGACAACCGGTTGGCGCCCGTTTTACACCAATCATCGACATGGGATGTCGAGGAGAACTCTGGGAAGGGATATATGATTGGGTAGTTTGTGGAAACACAGGCCAGATCTAAAATGTGGAATGGAGTCCAATGTTAAATATACAAAGAAAATATTGATTTAATCCGTATCTTTGTTACATTGTGATTAAGAGTATTTTAGATTTATAGATATTAATCTTGGTTTTTACATAAATCTTTTTGAAGAGAGATGTAAATTTATTAATTTTGAATGGCATGATATGTAATTAATGTGAGGAATATCGTTACAAAGATGATTTTATTGTATGGATAGGAATGCTGCACAGTGATTGGGTAGAAATCACATGGTTAGTTTCATTTGGTATAAATATGTGTACCAGGCTTACACACTCTACACCCTGAGGAAGGAAACATTTCCGAAACGCGTTGGTGATATGAACTACAGGGAGGAAACATCCCCATCCATATAAGGAGTAAGATCTGTCTTTCTCAAGATTAACCTTTTTCCCCCCCTTTTTGTGCTGCCTTTGGGGACTTGATTGGCAGACCGGTTGATGTTTGAGGTCCTTATGGAGTGGAGTGATGTAATCCCTGCTTTTTAAAACATTTTATGTATGGACAATTTTTTTATGAATTAAAAATTTCTTTTACGAAGTATCCAGTATTCCTATCCATATTTTAAGGAAAAACCATCCGGTTTTTTGAAGTGACCTATGCTGCAGTTATAAAGAAACCTTTGGATGAACATAGGGCCTAGACCAATGGTGAGTTCATTACCATATGCCCTTTTGATGCTGGTTTTTAAACTATAGGAAAAGATACCTTTATATGAGGAAACCTCACCGTACGTCGGTGAGTAAGGTATATCAAATTATCAGTTATTCTCCCTAAATTATTTACAAGGTATAAGAGTTAATGGTTTGCCGACTCCAATCGTACAAGGAAAAGATACCTTTATAAGAGGAAATTTCATTGTACGGCGGTGAGTGAGGTACATCAAACAAGGAACATTTGATTGAAAACATTCCCTGATGGTTGACTGAGGAGTAACATCAGTTGAGAGATATTCGCACATTTACTCGACATTAACAGCGCTGGTGGTCGACTCCATTTTTTTCTGTTGTTCTAAATTTATTCAAGTGTTGGTACCCTTGAGAGGAGACCTCAGCTGCAGTTGTTTCTGGCGCAAAATAACATCATTCACTGAGAATTGTTAAGTGTTGCTCTAAGTTATTAGAGGAACAGCAAATAAATTAAATAACATTAAAATTAATCTTGGGAAGTTTACTATAGTATAAGTCAATATTTTCAGAAGTTTATATTATATTTTTTATTATATATGAGTTCTGATTTATGTATTATTATTGTTTTGGATATACCATAAATTCAGTCGATATGTGTAATTATGACACAAATGAATATTTAGAATGTCCTTAAGGGTATAACCACTATATTGACAACAAAAGGTGTGGTAATAATAAAGCAGTGGTATTAATATATATATATTTTTAAATATATATTTATAATTAAGATTGTGGTTGGGATGTATTAAGATACATCGCCGCCCCTCGCCGCTTACCGCAGCGATGTTGATCGCATATGTACTAACATATGCGATCAATATCGCAATGCGGTGACGGAGGACCCCCGCGATACCTGAGAGGTGGTCTGCAGGGGGTCTCCGTCACCTCCCCGGGATCTTTACACTGCCTAGATGCCGGGAAGCAGCAGCAGGCTGCCCCCGGCGCCTCCTCCTCCTCCCTGCAGCCGGAAGGACCTCCGGCTGCGTTGCTAGGGGGAGGAGGAGATTACCTTCCGGGTCCAGGGCTGCCTGGAGGAAGGTATGCCGGGGGGAGGGGGGTCGGCGTCTGCGGCTGAGACAGCGGGTTGCGGCAGTCAGCGATAAGAAGCCCATAGGCTTCTATAGGGTATTGCCATCCAAAGATGGCGATACCCTGGATGGCGAAAACGCGGCGGTAGAATCTTAGTAAATTTGAAAATGCGGTAAAACCCCCGTTTTGGGGGGTTTTACCGCATTTTTCCTTTAGTACATCCCGCCCTGAGAATGCAAATTGATTATATATAAAATATCTATATAATGGTGTTGTGGTTGCAAAACTGGATCTATGATGGATTCAAACCCGAGACTTCGGGTAGTGATTGCACGTTGAAAATCCTCTGAGCTATAAGAGCTCCTTTTGAATGTATAGGGATTTTTTTGCTATATATGGATTGGTTTCATTAGTCTCCCGGTCAGATATACACCTTTCTTTTACTTCTATCGATTAGAATATAGATGGTTTTATATTAGTTAAATGACACCATTGAGTGTTTTTGATATACCACCAAAAACTGTTGGAATGGATTCATGTTTTATTGTTTTAAATTGTGATAATATACTCCTCATGTTTAGTATATATACGAACGAGTTATATATGAACAAGCAACACTTGTGTGCAATTAACTTAATTAGCATTACGATTGGTCTGTTCTGGCTTAAAATGGAACCTGTGATACTGCTGTGAATATCCTCTGACGAAACCGCTTGCCCTACTGGCGGAGAAACGCATAAGAGGGGCACCACCATTTGGACCTTGCTGCCCGGAGATTCTCCACTACCAATTCCGCTATCACACAAAGTGCCGGCGAGCCGTAGAACAGGGGACAAGGCTGATGCGAGACCTGGCAAAGGAGGTCCGCACCCCGTGCATCAGAAGCCGAGACGGCCGTGAGTATCTGGCATTACTAATTGCGGCTGCTACTAACAGGGGTTGTAGCATACTGCTGTGAACATTCGGTCAACACAGCGCTCTCCCCCTGCTAGCACAAACTGTTACAAGCGGAAACATGAGAGACTTTAACACTTAACATTCCTGCTCAAAAAGAATCTGGATACAACTTGCATACAAATAACTTAGTGGACGGTTAAAAGGGGAGTCCAGATGGACAATATTATATATTGAATGGAGATAAGGGCATTTGATTGAGAAAAATTGCACGTGTATATATACTTATTAATTATTTTTAAAATGTTGTTTTATATGTGGAGTATAAATAAACTGAATGTGTTTTAAATAAATTTATCTGATTTCTAACGCTCCCTTGATAGATTTGGTTATCACTGTGTTTATATTAGTTGATTGGTGGAACAGTACCACTGGTGGGAGCTGCAAGAAATTGGTATTTAGTAACTATTCAACAGATTTTTGGTGGTTTATGCAAGCGCTGGGTTTTGCACAAATTAATTATATTTTCTTACACTAAAATGTCTAATTACATCCCTTTACCCATTGCCAGCGATGTACGTCACATAGAAAATCCCCCTGACATTTGCTAGCCATGAATTACAGAGAACTCCCCATTGTCCATAACACACAGCACAGTGATGCCATAATTGACCCTATAAACAGTGCGGCGTGCCGCCGAGGTGCCCAGCGGCCGATACGGCGGGCAAGGGGGGGTGATGGGAGAGTGAAGTTTCTTCACTCCCCCCAACATCCGGCCTCATAGCACTGCATGCTAATATGGACAAGATTGTCCATATTGGCTTGCATGTTTAAACGAGTCGGCACCAGTGCTTAAAGTGGTCCTAGAGAGGTGGTGGAACTCACCCCCCTCCCCACGGTGCCCATGTAATAAAGGTATTGCGCGCAGCAAAAAGGGGGTGTGGCCTCAAAAAGAAAGGGGCGTGGTCACACAATAGTAATAATGCCCACAGTAGTAGTACCCAAGTGGAAATTTTGAAGTGGGGGTATGGAAAAGTGAAGGGTGCAATTATGTGCGCGCCAAAGGCGTGCGCACTCCTGACAAGGGGGCGTGGCCACGCAAAGGGGGTGTGCCCTTCAGTGTAGTTTAGCACACCATATACCCCTTATACACATTATGCACCACAATAGTAGGACCCCTTTCACATTATACCTCACAGTATGAGCCGAAATTCACATTTATACCACACAGTATGAGCCACATTCATATTACACCACACAGTATGAGCCACATTCACATTACACCACACAGTATGAGCCAAATTCACATTACACCACACGGTATGAGCCGAAATTCACATTACACCACACAGTATGAGCCGAAATTCACATTATAGCACACGGTATGAGCCGAAATTCACATTATAGAGTGACAGAGTGACAGGGAGAGTGACAGCAGGGACATGGAAAGTGACAGCAGGGACATGGAAAGTGACAGCAAGGGAATACAGTAGGGACTAGGGAGAGAGAAAGGCAGCAGGTTAGATTACCTGTTTAGCAGCGGCGGTGGTCTGCGGTGCTGTGGATGAGTAGGCTGTGGTAGGCGTGACGTGGAGGAGGCTGTGGGCCTCGGAGATAGTGCGGAGGAGGAGGCTGTGGGTGCGCAGAGGTCTGAGGGCGGGGCGGCAGAAGAGGCTGAGGGCGGCTGCAGTGGATCTGGAACCAGGCTGGCTTTATTATCCCTGCCGCCGCATCGAGCTCCTGTAACCACGGCGCTAATAATTCAAAACTGCTGCGGACCGGCAGCCAATCAGCGACAGATTTGAACTAGTAGCGCCGCGGTCACAGGAGCTCGATGCAGCGGCAGGGATAATAAAGCCGGCCTGGTCCCAGATCCGCTGCAGCTGGGAGTCTGGAACCTGGGCTTCCAGTGCGGCGGCGATGGTAGGGGTGGAGCGACGGAGGGCGGACCGGGAACGCAGCTTCTTTGTCGGTCCATACAGTAATGCCCCCAGCAGTAGCACCCCTTATACAATGCCCACAGTAGTAGTGCCCCTTATGCAATGCCCCCAACAGTAGTGCCCCCTTTACAATGCCCTCATTAGCTGTGCACCCCATCAGTAATGCCCTTAATGGTAATGCCCCTGTGTAGTATTGCCCCTAGTCGTTTAGCCCCTGTAGTTTAGCCCCAGTAGTCATGCCCATACTGGTAATGCCCCTGCAGTTATGACCCCAGCAATTTACTCCCCCCCCCCCCTTTAGTTTAGCCTCTGAGTGGTAATGCCCCCAGTAGTTTTGCCCTCATGTAGTTTGCCCCATGTAGTTTATCCCCCAGTGGTAATGTCCCCTGCAGTTGTGCCCCCAGTTGTTTAGCCCTCATGTAGTTTGCCCCATGTAGTTTATCCCCCAGTGGTAATGTCCCCTGCAGTTGTGCCCCCAGTTGTTTAGCCCCTGTAGTTTAGCCCCCATGTAGTTTGCCAAAGTTAGTAATGTCCCCAGTAGTTTGCCCCCTTGTAGTTATACCCCCCAGTAGTTTAGCTCCTGTAATTATGCCCCCTTGTAGTTTAGCCCCCAGTAGTAATGCTGCCAGTAGTTTGCCCCTTTGTAGCTTGCCCCTTGTAGTAATGCCCCCAGTAGTTTGCCCCTTGTAGTTTGCCCCAGCAGTAAAGCCCCCAGTAGTTTGCCCCCAGTACTAAAGCCCCCCAGTAGTTTGCCCCTCTGTAGTTTGCCCCAGTAGTAAAGCCCCCCCAGTAGTTTTGCCCCTCTGTAGTTTGCCCCAGTAGTAAAGCCCCCCAGTAGTAAAAGCCCCCCAGTAACTAGCTCCCAGTAGAAACGCAGCTAGTGGTACACATATAGGAGGGAGGGGGGGGAGCACCATACTTACCAAGCCCCGCTCCCGCCGCAGTCCTCTCTCGCCGCCCGCTCCTCGGCACTATGGGAGAGACGTCATGACGTCTCTCCCATAGCGCGCACTGACAGAGCCGGAAGCCGGAGCTCAGTACTGAGCTCCGGCTGCCGATGCGGAGAGGGAGACGGGCGCCCGCTGGTAACGCGATCTCAGCGGGCGCCCGGCATCTCCCTGCAGCGCCGCCCGGGACATCGGGTTAGGTGAGCCGGGGGGAGGCGGAACTGCGTTCCGTCTCCTGGTGGAACTGACGGAACGCAGTTCCGCCCCGTTCCGGCTCACTTTAACCCCTGGTCGGCACCAATGATGAACGAGCGCGGGGCCACGCAACGTTCATCGTTGGTGCATACACACTGAAAGATAAAAACGATATCTGGTTCATTAATGAACGAGATCGTTCATATCTTTCAGTGGTATTGGCCAGTGTGCAGGGCCTATTACTATATCTAACATATTCCGTAGCAAACACTGCCAGCCACATAATGCAGACAGATGTAACAATATGGAGGCTACAGTAATATATGCATCATATGGGGAATCCTTGCTCTGTACATAGCTTTTACCTGTAACAGGGGGAGGTCCTTGTTGTGTGACAGGAGGAAGAATCATCCCAGATAGCTCTATAGGAAGGAAAGTGAAAGTAGTGCAGGATTCCCAGCGGCCGCTGTCACCTCTCTCCTGTCACTCGTATTCTGGACGCAAGAAGAAATCTTATCATGAAAATTAAGACATTTTCCTCCTGGAGACTGAAATATAAAGGACGAATCATGGCAAGACTGTGGCTACATCTGAGACCAGCACTGGAGAGACGCTGTATAACCCGGCAGGTGAGGATCTTATTCTGTGTGTATATAGTATACTGGGAGCGTATACATGTATAGCAGGCATGTCCAAACTGCGGCCCTCCAGCTGTTGTGAAACTACATATCCCAGCATGCCCTGACACGGTTTTGCTGTCAGAGAAGCTGTGTCAGGGCATGCTGGGATGTGTAGTTTTTCAACAGCTGGAGGGCCGCAGTTTGGACATGCCTGATGTATAGGGAATACTATGGAGCAATATACAGTAATGCATATAACCTGTGTATAGTCACTGCTGTGTGTGTATATAGTATCCTGGGAGCGTATACATGTACAGGGAATACTATGCAGCAATATACAGTAATGCATATTACCTGTGTATAGTCACTGCTGTGTGTATATATAGTATACTGGGAGCGTATACATGTACAGGGAATACTATGTAGCAATATACAGTAATGCATATTACCTGTGTATAGTCACTGCTGTGTATATATAGTATACTGGGAGCGTATACATGTACAGGGAATACTATGTAGTTATATACAGTAATGCATATTACCTGTGTATAGTCACTGCTGTGTATATATAGCATACTGGGAGCGTATACATGTATAGGGAATACTAGAGTAATGCATATTACCTGTGTATAGTCACTGTGGTGGATATAGTATACTGGGAGCATATGCATGTACAGGGAATACTAGAGTAATGCATATTACCTGTGTATAGTCACTGCGGTGGATATAGTATACTGGGAGCATATACGTGTACAGGGAATATTATGTAGCAATATACAGTAATGCATATTACCTGTGTATAGTCACTGCAGTGTATATATAGTATACTGGGAGTGCAGTGTGTCTCTGTATACATGTACAGGGAATAATATGCCACTACTGGTTATGTGTCAGGCAGCTCTTACACATCTGTGTATGTAATATATGTATACTAGGTACAGACACTAACTCAGGTCATATACACAGGTTTCCAGGAGCAACAGAAGATCCCTGCACCCAGAGCAGCACATAAGCCATGAACGTCAGACTGGTGGCCGTCATCGTACTAGCTGTGGCAGTGAGTGGATCTCCACATGGAAGTCACTGCCACGTGTCCCGATATTTATCCATGTCTCCCACTGATATCACAGCGCTGAGACAGCTGCAAGGTGTATCTGTAAGTGTGACGCATAATTTATCCTCATCAATGGGAAATAGAAGCTGTTTTATATGTATTTATTACAGGGGATATACACTCTCAACCAATTGTAACTACTAACTCCATCGGCTAAATGCAATAGCCTCCGCGTTCCAGAGGTGCGGGAATTTTGTGTGACTGCCTGTTTTTTAAAGCAGCAATCATTTACAAGGCAAAACCAAGATGGTTTTGCCATGTGAATGATTGCTGCTTTAAACAAAAATGGGCACTCTCGCACAAAACTACCTCAGCTCTGGAACTCGGAGGCTATTACATTTAGGTACGTGGTAGGTCCAGTAATCCATGTCGTGTCCTTCTATCTATCCCATAACAGCTTCTTCCCATTGGCATCTCTGCTATTGTAACCAGCCCTTATTGCAGGCCCTCTAGGTGCACATATGGAAATAACTCACTAATATTAGACTATATATCCATGTGTATAATATAAGGTAAAAAAATACCACAAAAAATGAAGTGTAAAGTGAGCAGAGTACCACCCACCATACCCAGGGCAGTAGGAAGCCTGGCTGGGCCAAGTTACTTTTCGCAGGGCGTGTCCTAATCATGTAAGCCGTGGCCCTGCACCCTTAGAAAAAATACAGAAAAAAATAGGATTTTAATACCTACCGGTAAATCCTTTTCTCTTAGTCCGTAGAGGATGCTGGGGTCACATTCAGAACCATGGGGTATAGATGGGATCCGCAGGAGACATGGGCACTTTAAGACTTTCAAAGGGTGTGAACTGGCTCCTCCCTCTATGCCCCTCCTCCAGACTCCAGTTATAGGAACTGTGCCCAGGGAGATGGACATTTCGAGGAAAGGATTTATTGTTAAACCACGGTGAGCCTCTTACCAGCTCACACCTCAAGCATGCCACAGAACGTGGCATTCAACAGAATAAAAGCCAACGGCATGAACGATTGCAGCAACATGCTGACAAGAACCGTAACACAACATGTGTGTAGCCATAAGTAATAACTGCAGATACAGTACGCACTGGGACGGGCGCCCAGCATCCTCTACGGACTAAGAGAAAAGGATTTACCGGTAGGTATTAAAATCCTATTTTCTCATACATCCTAGAGGATGCTGGGGTCACATTCAGAACCATGGAGTTATACCAAAGCTCTAGAACGGGCGGGAGCGTGCGAAAGACTCTGCAGTACCGAATGACCAAACTTGAGGTCATCATCGGCCAAAGTACCAAACTTGTAAAACTTAGCAAAAGTGTTTGCCAAGTAGCTGCTCGGCAAAGTTGCAATGCCGAGACCCCTCCGGCAGCCGCCCAGGACAAGCCCACCTTTCTAGTAGAGTGGGCCCTCACCGTTTCGGTAACGGCAATCCAGCCGTGGAATGAGCATGCTGAATCGTACCATAGATCCAGCGTGCAATAGTCTGCTTGGAAGCAGGGCACCCCATCTTGTTGGGAGCAAACCGGACAAACAGAGCCTCTGTTTTCCTAATCTGAGCCGGTCTGACGACATAAATCTTCAAAGCTCTGACTATCTTGAAACTTTGACTCAACGAAGGCATCAGTGGCCACAGGCACCACAATAGGTTGGTTCATGTGGAAAGATGAAACCACCTTCGGCAGAAATTGTTGACGTGTCCTCAATTCTGCTCTATCTTCATGGAAGATCAAATAAGGGCTCTTGTGAGACAAGGCTGCTAACTCAGACACTCGCCTTGCAGAAGCCAAGGCCAACAGGATGACCACTTTTCAAGTGGGGAACTTCAACTCCACCTTCTGTAAAGGTGCAAACCAACAGGGACGTGCAGTCAGGGGAGGCAGTGCCTCCCCTGTCATAAATGATTAAAATAATAGAAAGAAGATACTTATGACACATATGATGTGTCATAAGTATGTGCTTAGACTTTATATTTTAATCATCTTTTTATGTAAAAAAAAACAGTTTTACTTATGAATCGGAGGCACCGCTTTCGGTGCCTCCCGCTGGCTATGTGAGAGGGCCGATAGCGGTGGGCGGGGCCAGGCATCGGGCAGTAAAAGCCCATTACAAAAAGCCCTGCAAGCGGCACCTCTAGGAGTGCCGCTTTGACAAGGGGCGTGCTTTCAGATATGAGAGCACGCCCCTGTCACTGAATGATTGGGCAGTGGCAGCAGGGGTGGATTGTACTGTCAGAATACCAATCCACCCCCTTTCCCGGGCTGACTGCCGCAAACAATGTCCACCCCCCACCCGAGTTTACACCACGGGCTGCCGATTGTGACCCCCCCCCCCGAAGTTTACCGGAGACGGAGGACTTCAAGGCAGCAGGGCAGGCTCACTCTGTCTGTAATGTGCACGCAGCTGCAGCACAGCCTCATTATACTTATGTGGAGGCTGGGCTGACTGAACTGTAGGGGGAGCTGCAGAGTCACTTCACCCGGCCAGCTCCTCTCAGGCAGTTCCTATGGGCCTTTGAGAGTTCAGAGGTCGGGTGAGGAAGTGACTCTGCAGCAGGTCCGTGACTGGCATGCTGGAGGGTTGAGGCTAGATCCAAGTGGCATAAGGGACCTTTTCCATCAGGGGGAGGAGCCACAACACAAGGGGGAGGAGCTAGGCCAACGGGACAGTTGCTCTACTATCCCCGTCACCAACAATTACCGAAGCGTGGCAAGCGAAGCGTGGCGAGCGTACTTTTCGGGTACCCTGTTCGGCCGTAGCTCCTCCCCTAGGTACGTCACAAGGTCCCTTCTCCCACTCCGATATAGAACCAACCATGCTGGAGGAGGCTGGCTGGCCGGCTGATCGGGTAAGTTGTCCCTGTCTTCTCTCCTCATGCCTGTTTTTCTCTCTCTCTCTCCGTGTGTAGCTGTCTCTCTCTTTCTCTGTGTGTCCCTCTCTCTGAGTCCCTTCCCAAACCAGTCTCCCTCTCCCTTCCCATATCACTCTCTTCATGTCTCTCTGCATGTCTGTCTCTCCCTGTTTCTGTCTCTCCTGGTGTCTGTCTCTCCTGGTGTCTGTCTCTCCATGCCTCTCTCCCTCCATATGTCAGTCTCTATCTCTCTCTATCTCTCTCCCCTACCAAAAATGATGAAAGAGCACACAATAGAATAAATGGATTAAGCCTTCTGGGGTCCTGGGGCACTGAAAACAGGGGGGCCCCCTTCCCTGATGTCAGGATTTAATAACCACCTCTCACCCCCACCTCAGAAAATATGTTTAATGATTCTCCTTCAGAGTCCCGCTCCTCAGTGCCTTCTTGGAGGATGTCTCCACCCCCAGTTGTCTTTTGTGCAGCGCGTCTACTCGACACTAACGCTGCAGACGGAGGGGAGACGATCAAGCCTGTGGGCACAGACTCAGGGGCAGGGCTGTTACGAGACATACCCAGTGCCAACAGTAACCCCCCCTTAGATAGCTGGAAAATGTAGTATACCAACAAAGAGGTGTGTCCAACTGCAAAGAACGTAGCCACACACATCCACATTCACATATGCACACACACGCAAATACACATCCACATTCACATATGCACACACACGCAAATACACATCCACATTCACATATGCACACACACGCAAATACACATCCACATTCACATATGCACACACACGCAAATACACATCCACATTCACATATGCACACACACGCAAATGCACACACAGCCACATTCACATATGCACACACACGCAAATACACAGCCACATTCACATATGCACACACACGCAAATACACAGCCACATTCACATATGCACACACACGCAAATACACAGCCACATTCACATATGCACACACACGCAAATACACATCCACATTCACATATGCACACACACGCATATGCACACATCCACATTCACATATGCACACACACGCAAATGCACACAGCCACGTTCACATATGCACACACACGCAAATGCACACAGCCACGTTCACATATGCACACAGCCACATTGGCAGATTTCAGCCAGTGTCCCAAACACTAAACAAAGCACTTGTTAGTGTCTGAGCTGGGTGTGTGCAGTACAGCCTGTGCCCAGCACTCTCCCCCATCAGTCCACTTTAATCTAACCTGCTGTTGCTCTTCAGAGTTCCTCACCTAACACCACGAGCTGGAGCTGATGCTGCGACGGGAGTTTGGGACAGAGACAGATCGCAGGGCAGTGAGGAGGCGGGCGCACTTTTGTCAATCCTCGCCTCCTCCTCCACTCTAATGAATCCTGTGTACTGGGACAGGGGCTTAGACACCGGCTACGGCACGCAGCCTTGTAAGGGACTGTATTGCTGCTGCTGGCAGCGGGCATCCCGGGCGTTTCCACGTGTCACCCGCCCTCCAGTAGAAACATCAAGGGTGTAGCCGTAGGGGATTATTCTATTTCTCTCCAGGCTCCGACACGGGCACAGCTCTCCCAGCAGCTGCTGCTGCTGCTGGCGGTGGAGCCTGTAGACAGTAGAATTGTCAGTGGACAGCAGCTTAGACCTGGGGGGCCCGGGGTACTTACCCCCTGGGTCCCCTCTTAATCCAGCACTGGAATAACATATAATAATATAAAAGTTGGCATGGTTAATATATTAAAACACTTTAATTTGGCAAATAATAATCTCATGTATATCACAGAAATAGTGAAGTGACAATCAGCTTGCAATCTGAGCTAAAATCACATATGTTTAAAAAGTACATGAGGTAATATGTTACAGTTTATGCCGCTGTTCCAATAATACAGAATACATTTCAGTATACCTGTTCTTAGTATAGTCCCTGGGGGGTGATAGGCAGTCTATTGATGAGCACAAAATCAGCAGCATTGAATAGTTGCCGCAGCTGATGGTAGGGTCACAATCCTACACCAGGTAGAAGTAGTCATTCAAATGCATTGGGTATGGTTGACTGGCAGCTGGGATCCTGGCAGTCAGCATACCGACGTCGGGATCCCGGCCGCCAGAATGCGACCTTGTCCATTGTGACCCTACCATCAGCTGCGGTAATTATTCACTGCTGTTGATTTTGTGCTCATCAATAGATTGCCTATCACCCCTCAGGGACTATGGCCCTCATTCCGAGTTGTTCGCTCGTTATTTGCCTTCGCATCGGTGCGATTTTCCGCTAACTGCGCATGCGCAATGTTCGCACTGCGGCTGCGCCAAGTAAATTTGCTAAGAAGTTTGGTATTTTACTCACGGCATTACAATGTTTTTTCTTCGATCTGCTGATCGTAGTGTAATTGACAGGAAGTGGGTGTTTCTGGGCGGAAACTGGCCGTTTTATGGGAGTGTGTGAAAAAACGCTACCGTTTCTGGGAAAAACGCGGGAGTGGCTGGAGAAACGGGGGAGTGTCTGGGCGAACGCTGGGAGTGTTTGTGACGTCAAACCAGGAACGACAAGCACTGAACTGATTGCACTGGAAGAGTAAGTCTCGAGCTACTCAGAAACTGCAAAGAAAAACCTTTTCGCAATATTGCGAATACTTCGTTCGCAATTCTGCTAAGCTAAGATTCACTCCCAGAGGGCGGCGGCTTAGCGTGTGCACTGCTGCGAAAAGCGGCTAGCGAGCGAACAACTCGGAATGAGAGCCTATACTAGGAACAGGTATATTGAAATGTATTCTGTATTATTGGAACAGGGGCATAAACTGTTACATATTACTTCATGCCCTTTTTAAACATATGTGATTTTAATGCTAATTGCAATAGTCACTTTACTATTTCTGTGATATACATGGGATATTTGCCATATTAAAGTGTTTTAATATATTAACCATGCCATCTCTTTTATATTATATTATTCTGTTGAGCGCTGTTTCATCATGTATTTTGTTTCAGGCGTAACTAACCTCTACGTATTAACAGCTGCTGTGGAAACGCTGCCCTTGTAGCACCTGGAATAGGGGCACAGGTTCTTATACTCGGTCCTCAGGACCCCACACGGTTCATGTTTTGCAGGTCACCTGTAGATTTTTAAAATGTGACAGTTGGTGACACACAGTGCATCTGCTGGGTGACATGCAAAACGTGAACCGTGTGGGGTCCTGATGACAGTTTGAGAACCACTGGGTTAACATACCAATTTCCTCAGTCTCTCCCTACTTGTGTCTTTCTCTCCCTGTCTCGGTCTCTTTCTCCCCATGTCTGTCTGTCCCTCTCTCTCTCCTTGTGTCTGTATCTCTCTCCATGTCTCCTCCTACCTCCCAATGTGTGTGTGTGTCTCTCTCTCTTCCTGTATCTCTACCTGCCCATGTCTGTCTCTCTTGGTCACTGTCTGTCTCTCCATATCTCCCCCCCCCATGTCACTCCTCTCTTTCGTCCGTTCTCTGTTCGTCTCTCTCTCTCCGTATGTCTGTCTCTCTCTCCATGTGTCTGTCTCCACGTCTCTGTATATCTCTCCCTGTGTGTCTCTCTCTCTCCATGTCTGCTCCCTCCCCATGTGTGTGTGTTTCACTCCCTCTCCCTCCCCATGTCTGTCTCTTTCTCCATGTCTTATCCCTCCTTGTGTCTGTCTCTCTTTCCCTGTGTCTGTTTCTCTCCATGTGTGTCTCTATCCCACCTCATGTCTGTCTCTCACTCCCCATGTCCATTTCTTTTTCCATGTTTGTGTCTCTTTGTCCCTGTCTTTCTACCACCCAAGTTACTCTCTTTCCAGAACTGTCTCTCAGCTTGTATGTCTCTCTCTCAACATGTCTGTGTCTCACTCCCTCTTTCTTCCTCCCCCCCATGTCCCCCTCTCTCCCCATGTCTGTCTGTCTCTCCCTCCCCATGTCTCCTTGGCTCTGTGTTTATACACACACACACACACACACACACACACACACACACACACACACACACACACACACACGGCTTGGAGGTTTCCATATATGTGCACTCTCTTCTATTTCTATCTCTCTCCCTCTCTCTCACATCTGGAACCCCCTCCCCCCTAAAAATCCTGCATTTGCCCCTGGACTGTCACAAAGAGAGCCTGGACAGACAGCTCCAGTGATGAGGAGGGCACAGCTGCGGGCAGCCAGAAAACAAAGAGCCTTATGTACACCTGGTGCAGAGGTGCAGCCCTGCCCCACTCCCAACCTGATTGCAGGCCACGCCCATGCTCCCCTGGACTATGCGGAGAACACCAGAGGAGCGGAACCCATAACTTCTACTGAGGCTGTATGTCCGTCCTGTGTGAGCTTGCATGGAAGGAGTAACAGTGGCTGGGACCCGGGAGCTGCATAAGAGGAGGTGAGATCCCATACTGCCCACTTTTTCCCACCACTACTCCCATCCTGTCCCCCTTCTATTACTCCCTGCCTGTCCCCCTATTCTGCACTACTGTTACTCCAATCCTGCCCCCTGCTCTCCAACACTATTACCCCCAGTCTGCCAGCCTGCTCCTGCTCCTCTCTCTCTCTCTCTCTCTGTCATCTCCCTCTATTCCTCTCACTCTCCTCTTTCCCGTATACCCCTATTTCTCCTCTCTCTTTGCCATCTTCTCTATTCCTTCTCTATCTTCCTTCTGCCCCCTATTCCGTCTCTCTTCCTTCTCACCCTATTCCTCTCTCTCTGCCATCTTCCCCTGTGCCTACTCTCTTGTCTATCCCTCCTGTCTTCATATTTCTCTTCTCTCTCCCATCTCCCCATATTCCACCTCTCTGTCTCCCATAAATTTATAAAAATTGACAATGTATTAGCCACCTGCTCATCACAAGTTTGATGAGCAGGAAGGCTGCAGGCACTGGCGGCATCAGAATGAGATGCAGATTAGCGGCTGGGGGTCAGGCAGTTGATGCCGGCGATTTTGTAGGCCATTGGCAGGGTCGGCACCCATTAGTGGCGGCAGTAGTGGGCATTGGCACGGCGGCAGAAGATGACATCGTCGGGACTCCACAGAGATTATGGCTACAGAGCCTCACCAGCCACTGACCTCACCGCACGCCACTGCACACCAATGTGATTGAAGGAACTGCAACACCATATTAAGATCCCACGGTGCCACAGGAGACACAAATGGAGGTTGGATGTTCAACATGCCTTTCCCAAAAGTCTGAACTTCTGGAAGGGAGGCCAATTGTTTCTGAAAGAAACCGATAAGGCTGAAATCTGTACCTTAATTGAGCCCAATTTTAGGCCCTCATCCACACCTGCTCGTAGAAAATGGAGAAAACATCCTAGCTGAAACTCTTCCGTAGGAGCCTTCTTGGATTCACACCAAGAACATATTTTCTCCAACTACGGTGGTAATGTTTAGACGTTACCCTTTTTCTGGCTTGAATAAGTGTGGTAATGACTTCACTGGGAATACCCTCATGGCTAGGATTTTGTGCTCAAAAGCCAAGCCGTCAAACATAGCCACGGTAAGCCTTGATACACGCACGGCCCCTACCGTAGTAGGTCCTCGCGCAGAGGAAGAGGTCAGGGATCTCCTATGAGTAATTCCAGAAGATCTGGATATCAAGCCCTCCTTGGCCATTCTGGGACCATGAGGATTACTCAAATCTTTGTTCTTCTTATGATTTTTAGAACTTTTGGAGTGAGAGGAAATGGAGAAAATCCATACACCGACTGAAACACCCACGGTGTCACCAGTGCATCCACTGCTGTTGCTTGAGGGTCTCTCGACCTGGGACAATATCTCTGAAGCTTCTTGTTGAGACGAGATGCTATCATGTCTACTTGAGGAAACTCCCCAACAACTTGTCACCTCAGCGAAGACCTCTTGGTGGAGGCCCCACTCTCCTGGATGGAGATCGTGTCTGCTGAAGAAGTCCCTGGAATGAAGATTGCTGACCGAGCATTTGTATGTCTTTCCGCCCCGCGGAGGACCTTTGTGGCTTCTGCCATCGCCGCTTTGCTTTTCTCTGGCTGGGTCCACAGGATTATCCACAGGATAACATTGGGATATTGTCGAGCGACAGCGAAAATGGCACCAACACGGTCACAAGCTTTCTGGCCTCCCAGGATGCATTGGGGCCTCCACTATATAGTCCCGCCCACTGACTCAGTCAGATCAGTTTTTTGCTTGGTGCGGCAGGAAGCTGCATGGTCACAGGGCTGCTGTGAAAGCAGCCTCAAGTTTTCATTACTTTATTTTTATAGACTTACTATAATGTTTTTTAGAGCGACTTCTCTTAACAGCGTCTTAAACGCATATTAGAAAGAGTCGCTCCAACAACTCCCCACCGGGTCGCAACAACGCTTACCTCCGCAATACAGTGCTGTCTCGACGGGCGTCTGTGTCGAATGTTCTAGCAGGTCCAGCAGACGTAACCAGGCTGTGGCCGAAGCATGGGGAGACGGTGAGTCTATGGACTTCCTCTTACTAGAGGGGTCAGGACACAGCTACACTGATTTGGTGGAGACTACAAACAGTGTGTTGATGCGCCGAACATCTCGAGTGTGACAGCGCTACGCTCCGGGGATCATAGGCGCCAGAACTAGGTAGAGGCCGCGATCCTGGGAGTTTAAGTCAACAGGGGTTTTTTTCAGACGCTCTCCTGGCCGTTCCTCCTCCGAGTTCATGGCCAGTTCCCGCGTGTCTCTCGTTTCATGAACTGAATGACCTCACTTCCGGCTCAGACGCTAACACGAGGGTACTCGGTCGCAGCTTAGACGCTGCGGTTGTGTACACTGGATATAAACCCGCCCAGACCGAGTCGCAGGCCTTTAGCGTCTGCATGCACGTGGAGTCGCTCAGCGTCCGTGTCCGTTGGTGACCGTCCGTGTCCGTTATCAGTTACCAAGAGCGGCAGTGTACACCAGTAGCGTCTGAATCCACTCAGCGTCTTACGAGCGTATTTGCTTGGATATGGAAGTGTGTTGAGTCTCCCTGTATCCCGCTCTCTGGAGGCAGGGTATACAGTACTAAAAATTCTCTCTACTTCTTAGTATGCATTGTTAATTTTTTAGTACCTATTGCATATGAGACCTGTATATTACTGTGTTTTCTGCATGTTATGTTGAAATTAGAACCAGTTAAAACAGAAGTACAATTTTCCTACTTATGTGTAAGTTGTTATGGAGGTTGTATTCTCATATGACAATGTCTAATGCTTTAACATGAGACTGACTGCTAGTATGTGTGCTGACTTTTCTGTGTAATGTCAGTCCTGTTCTGACCCTCAAATCAGGTGCACTGTGGTCAGATTAATTTCACCTCTATATACTGATTATAGGGTGTTTTTCAGTCACAAAATTGTGTAGTCAATATCAGATAAAATGTCTGTGAGCGGCAAAAGTGATGAGGAGAATTTGTCAAGCACTCCCATAGCCCTAACATGCTTATCTTGTAAGTCAGGGGTAATTGATATGAATCAATTGGTCACTTATGAGGGTTTGTGTGCAAACTGTTTCGCTTTTCAGCGAAGTAAAAAACAGGAGTTAGTTCAACCTCCAGTAGAGCCTCCATGGAATATGTTCGCAAAGACTCTGTCTTCAATAGCGGACAGGTTAGCTCCGGTAGCACCACCTCAAGGGTTAGGTTACACTATGAACCCATACATGCAGCTCCCTTCCTATGGTTTGGTTCCAGTAGCTTCTACAAGCAACCAAGGGGCAGGTAAGACTAAGACAGATACGTCTGTATGGCAGACTACACAAGATGATACATCGGATGATGATGCGGAAACAATAGATTCAACTCCGTATGATGATCAGTCGCAGAGCTTTAGTTCAGAAGATGTAGCTGAACTCATTAATGCAGTGAAGGCTGTGCTTTCTCTGGAAGAACCAGCCAAGACAGCGTTAAAAGCAAAAGCACCTGTATTCAAACGAACAAAGTCAGTGAAAGCTGAATTTCCAGCGTCAGATGAGTTGACGGAAATGATGGATGAGTCTTGGGCAGCGCCCAGTAAAAAGTATAAGATTCCTAAGAGATGGGATTCTTATTATCCATTTCCTGCTGGAGATTGTTCAAAGAGAGAAGTTCCTCCAAAAGTAGATGCACATGTTCTGCGACTCGTGCATAAATCTGCTTTACCACTGTCATCTACCTCTTTGAATGATGTCACAGACAGAAGGGTAGAGAGCCTATTGAAAAATATTTTTTCTCTTGTAGGTGCAGTGGTAAGACCTGCTATGGCTTCGGCCTGAGTAGCAAAGGCAATGGGCGAATGGATTGAGGAACTAGAGAATGACATCCCCTCTCCTACTAGGGAGCAAGAGGATCGTCTTTGCCGTTTAAGACAATCTGCCCAGTATGTAGAAGAAGCAGCTATTGATGTAGGCACTGTTGCTTCTAAAGCTTCAGCCCTGGCAGTAGTCACTCGCAGAGCAGTTTGGCTACGGACCTGGAAGGCAGATGCGGAGTCCAAGAAAGAATTGGAAGCATTGCCTTTCGTGGGTAATATATTATTTGGAAAACCTTTATCGGATATCCTAGAATCAGAGGCTGAATCGAAAAAGGTCAGATTTCCGGCTACCTATAACTCTAAGTCCAAGGGTTTAAAATTTTGCTCATTTCGTTGGCAAAGCAAAGCGAAAGCTAAAGAGGAGCCTAAACAACCCCAGTTTAAATCCAGGGGTAGGAAGCAGTGGGCTAGCAAAAAGCCAGCTTCCAAACCTGAACAGAAACCCTCAGCCTGAAGAGACGGGCCTCCGCCTGGAGGATTCCAGGGTTGGGGGCCGACTCCTGCAATTTGCACACATATGGCAACAGTCAACAGCAGATGCCTGGGTGCAGAAGGTAGTATCTCAGGGGTATGGGTTCCCATTCAGGAGGCAGCCTCCTCAAAGATTTTTTTGCACCAGCCCGTATCGTATAGAGTCGAAGGCCAATGCCCTGCAAGAAGCAGTCCAAAAATTACTGCAGTCAGGTGTGATTGTCCCAGTACCTCCATCACAAAGGGGACAGGGGTATTACTCCAATCTGTTTCTAATCCAGAAACCAAATGGGTCATATCGACCAATTCTAAATCTGAAGATGTTGAACAACTACATTTGGATCCCGAAGTTCCACATGGAGACGTTACGCTCCATAATGTTGGCTATGGAACCGGGAGACTATATGGTATCTCTGGATGTACGGGATGCTTACCTACATGTGCCTATAGCACTATCACATCAGTGAAACCTCAGGTTTGCCATCCTCAAGGAACACTTCCAGTTCCAAGCTCTGCCCTTCGGGCTAGCTACAGCACCCAGGGTGTTTACCAAGATCATGGTGGTTATGGCAGCTTGTCTGCGCAAACAAGGGATAAGAATATTCCCATACCTAGACGACCTATTAATCTTAGCACAGTCGCAAGATTTACTGTTGAGCCATCTCCAACAGACGATAGTTTGTTTACAGAGACACGGGTGGCTCATAAATTGGGAGAAGTCGTCCCTGAATCCGTCACAGCGGATGGTTCATTTGGGAGCCATATTGGATTCAGACCTACAGAGAGTTCTCTTACCAGAGAATAAAATAGTCAAGGTGCAGGTCATGGCTCAGGAAGCGTTGCAAGCCCAGACAATGTCAGTCCATGCAGCAATGCGACTGTTGGGTCTGATGGTATCAACGTTCGACATGGTGGAATATGCGCAATTCCACTCCAGACTGTTGCAGCATCTCATTTTGACCAAATGGAACGGAAATCATCAAACAATAAAGAAGCAGATGATAAAGATTCCAGTGAATGTAAAAAGGTCTCTAGCATGGTGGCTACAGACAGACCATTTAAACAAGGGGAGACCCTTTTGGATAAAAGAGTGGCAAGTCCTGACGACAGATGCCAGCCTGCAAGGCTGGGGGTGGTACTCGGAAGCCTATGGTTCCAGGGAAAATGGACCGCAAGGGAAAGTCGCCTGCCGATAAATCTGTTAGAAATAAGAGCCATTTACTTGGCCCTAGTTCAGGCAAAGGACAATCTACAAGGAAGACCAGTCCAGATCCGCTCAGACAATGCGACGGCAGTAGCATACCTCAATCATCAAGGAGGAACTCACAGCAAGAGTCTGATGGAGGAAGTAACTCCCATTCTAAAATGGGCGGAACTCCATCTCCCGGCATTGTCAGCAGTATTTGTCCCGGGTGTACTAAATTGGGAAGCGGATTTTCTCAGTCGGCACACTATTCAGGAAACCGAATGGGCACTACACCCAGAAGTGTTTCAGACACTGGTGAACAGATGGGGTCTACCATAGGTAGACCTTATGGCGTCTCGTCTAAACAACAAAGTTCCGAGGTACGGATCAAGAACAAGGGACCCAGGAGCGGTCCTGGTAGACGCACTGTCAGTAGAATGGAGGTTTCATCTGGCATATCTGTTCCCTCCAATATCTCTGTTACCCAGAGTAGTGAGAAAGATAAAACGGGCAAAAGGAGCAATCATTCTAATAGCGCCAGCTTGGCCAAGAAGGCATTGGTACACAGATCTGTTGAGAATGTCCGTGGAAGCACCGATACTGCTCCCTCAACGTTCAGATCTATTAATGCAGGGTCCTTGTTGTCACAGTCATCTGGATCGCCTGTCTTTGACGGCGTGGCTGTTGAAACCTCTATCTTAGAGGCTAAAGGATTTTCAAAGCAAGTAATCCAAACCATGCTTAGAGCAAGAAAGCCTTCTTCGGCCCGTGTATATCATAGAATATGGCAAGCCTATATTCATTGGTGTTCTGGAAAAAATTACAATCCGAGATCGTTTAAAGTAGCTAGAATTTTGGATTTCCTGCAGGCAGGATTGGATAAAGGGTTGAAGGTTGCTTCCTTGAGGGTGCAAGTCTCAGCGTTGACTATATGGTTCCAGCAGAAGATTGCTGACCTACAGGATGTACGTACGTTTTTCCAAGGAGTAGTACATATTCAACCTCCATTTGTTCCTCCTGCAGCTCCCTGGGATTTGAATTTAGTTCTTAAATTTCTCCAGGGTCCTTTATTTGAACCACTTGAGAGAACAGATCTTAAGTGGTTAACGGTTAAAGTTCTTTTTTTTACTGGCAATGGTGTCAGCCACAAGAGTGTCAGATTTAGGAGCATTATCATGTAAGTCTCCTTTCCTAAGTTTTTTTCCAGACAGAGCAGTTCTCAGAACGAGATCTAGTTATCTTCCAAAGGTGGTATCAAAGTTTCACCTGAATGAAGAGATTGTAGTCCCAGCCTTTCAGGTATCGGGACTATCTGCGGGAGAAGCGTCGCTGGACGTGGTCCGGGCTTTAAAAATCTACATAGATCGTACTAGTGCCATCAGGAAAACAGATTCCCTCTTCATCCTCTACGGATTCCATAGAAGAGGATGGCCTGCTAGTAAACAGATGCTGGCGAGATGGCTCCGAATGGTAATATCTGAATCTTATTCTCATGCAGATCTCCCTATTCCGGCTAATGTCTCTGCACACTCTACACGTAAGGTAGGTCCTTCTTGGGCAGCACAACAGGGTGCATCAGCAGAACAGATATGTAGGGCAGCCACATGGTCTTCCATAAACACATTCATCAGACATTATGCCTTGGATACTTTTGCCTCTCATGACGCAGACTTCGGGCGAAAGGTCCTCCTGTGCAATCAGGAGCGTCCCCACCACTAAAATGGCTTTGGGAATCCCAATGTTATCCTGTGGATAATCCTGTGGACCCAGCCAGAGAAATGAACGTTATGGTAAGAACTTACCGTTGATAACGTGGTTTCTCTTATGTCCACAGGTATCCACAGGGATCCCACCCTGACGCATCTGATTTGAGGATCTAGACAATCACTAAAACCTCTTCCTTCTTGTATGGAAGGGTGTGCATGTGTGTTCTTATCGCCTGTACAGGTCTCTACCTAATGTTCCTGCCTAAAATCGCTGTGGAAAGAACTGATCTGACTGAGTCAGTGGGCGGGACTATATAGTGGAGGCCCCAATGCATCCTGGGAGGCCAGAAAGCTCGTGACCGTGTTGGTGCCATTTTCGCTGTCGCTCGACAATATCCCAATGTTATCCTGTGGATACCTGTGGACATAAGAGAAATCACGTTATCAACGGTAAGTTCTTACCATAACGTTCATTTTGTTCTGCCTTGGCGGTTTATGTATGCTACTGCTGTTACATCGTCCGACTGGATCAATACGGGCAGATCGCGAAGAAGATGTTCCGCTTGCAGAAGGCCATTGTAAATGGCCCTTAACTCCAGAACGTTTATGTGGAGACAAGTTTCTTGACTTGACCATCTTCCTTGGAAGATTTTCCTCCGTGTGACTGCACCCCAGCCTCGGAGGCTTGCATCCGTGGCTACCAAGATCCAGTCCTGGATCCCGAACCTGCACCCCTCTAGGAGATGAGAGCTGTGTAGCCACCACAAGAGTGAGATTCTGGTCTCAGAAGACAGGATAATCTTTCGGTGCATGTGTAGGTGGGATCCGGACCACTTGTCCAACAGGTCCCACTGGAACACTCTGGCATGAAATCTGCCAACTGAATGGCCTCGTAGGCCGCAACCATCTTTCCCAGCAACCGAATGCATTGATAGATTGACACTTTTGCTGGTTTCAGAACATGTTTGACCAGGCTCTGAAGTTCCAGAGCCTTTTTCCCTGGAAGAAAGACTCTGTAGTTCTGTGTACAGTATCCTTCCCAAAAAACGACAGCCGCGTTGTTGGAATTAACTCTGCTTTTGGCAAGTTTAGGAGCCAACCATGTTGTTGAAGAACTGTCAGGGATAGTGCAATGTTTTACACCAACTGGTCCCTGGATCTCACCATTATCAGGAGATCGTCCAAGTACGGGATAATCGTGACTCCATGCTTTTGAAGGAGAACCATCATTTCCGCCATTATGTCGGTGAAAATCCTCGGAGCCGTGGATAGACCAAACGGCAACGTCTGAAACTGGTAATGACAATTCTGAATTGCAAACCTCAGTGACGCAGAGGAAAATGGAAATCTGTAAGTAGGCATCCTTTATGTCTACCGAAACAATGAAACCTCTTTCCACCAGACTGGAAATCACTGTCCTGAGAGATTCCATCTTGAATTCGAGTTTCTTTTGGTAGAAATCGAGGGATTTCCGTTTAGGATTGGCCTCTGTCCGGTCTCAGGACCACGAAAAGGCTTGATTAAACGGCTTCTCCCTGTTGTGACGGGGGAACCAGGACAATGACATGATTCAGACACAATTTTTGTATTGCGTCGCATACTACCTCCCCGTTTGGAGGAGAACTGGTAAGGCCGATTTGAAAAATCGTTGAGGGGAAGCGTCTCGAAAACTGCCAGTTTTCCGAATGAATCCAGAACTGACTGAAGAGTTTTTTTTTGTTTTTTGTTAGACGCGGGGCGAAGCGAGCCATGCGAGGGGACGCGGTGCACTAATTGGGGTTCCCAGTCACTTTACGCAAAAAACGACACCAAAAAAGTAAAAAGACTCATGTCGACCTTTTCATATGTCGACCTTTCATGTGTCAACCATTTTCATGTGTCGACCATGTGTCCATGTCGACCATGTCAATGTCGACCAATAGTGGTCGACCTAATGACTGTCGACCATAACATGGTCGACCATTCATACCGGAACCTACTCACCCATGCGCCTGCCATGGCAGGTCTAAGTAAGGTACCCGTGGTTACATAGCTAGGATATAGCGTCGCTTCCTGTATACGATCCACTGGATATGTGACATGGTCCCATGCAGAGCAGGGAGTGACTCACACTTTATTCTGTCCGCGGCGGGAACGAATAATCATCGGAAGCCACCAGGATTCTTTCTCAAACAGAGTGCTCGGTACATGAGATTAGCTATCCGTATATATCTATACATACATATACATACTATATACATTTAAACATATATTAATCCACATACATATATAAACCCTCCGTCAGGAACAGCAGGGTTCTCTGTGACGTTAATACGTCATTAATTGTACTGCACAATATTGGATCTAATCAGGAAACAATCTGGTCGACACAGGAATCAGTATCCGTGTCGGTATCAGGGAGTAGCAACTGGGCAAAATAACATTTTATGTTATACATGTACTGAATATGTTAATCATGTACTGAATGCTCTTTTCCAATTTTGGATCTAAAGTGGAATCACTATAGTCGACACTTGAATCCGTGTCCGTGTTGGAATCAGTATGTAACATTTCTAATCTCTAACTGATATGCTCCATATTTGCATTCAAGACATTCACCCAGTCAGGAGTCGGCGGTGCCGACACGGTCACCCCCTCATACGTCTGTGTACCTAATATAGCTTCCTCCTGGGAAGAGCACTCAGCCTCAGACATGTCGACACACGTGTATCAAACACCAACAGACACAACGGCTTATATGAGACAGACCCACAGTAAGACTGTCAGATGGACACAGAGAGGATTTTTACCAGCTCACAACTCAGCGCAATCATACAAAGCCTGTGAATAGACTCATGATAACAGACTTGCAGCGCTTTTATCTGAAAAACACTGCCCAAATTACAGTGTGCCCCCCCCCCCCTTTTTTTTTGCACTCTGAGACCTGTGTCAGCAGTGAGGGAGGACCAGCGTCTCCGCAGCATGTAGGAGAAAAAGGCGCTGAGCTGTGCTGGCCGAGTGAGGAAGAAGTCCCGCCCCCGTAATGGTGCGCTTCTTCCTGCTCTTAAATAAATAATTAATGTCTCTGGCGGGGGTAGGACAGTGCCTAGGCACTAATGTCCCCTTCTGCCAGCCAAAAAGGAGGAAATATACATGCTGCCCAGGGCGCTCCCGACCCCCCGTGCGACCTGCACCCTGCAGTGCCTGTGAAACGGGCCGCACGGTACCTCATAATGTCGTCACTGAAGTCTTCTTTTCTTCTGCTACTCACCTGTCTTCTGACTTCTGGCTCTGTAAGGGGGTGACGGCAGGCTGCGGGAGTGAGCATCTAGGCGTACCCAGCGATCAAACCCTCAGGAGCTAATGGTGTCCTGTAGCCAGAAGCAGAGCCCTTGAACTCACTGGAAGTGGGTCATACTTCTCTCCCCTCAGTCCCACGAAGCAGGGAGACTGTTGCCAGCAGCCTCCCTGAACATAAAAAACCTAACAAAAGTCTTTTTCAGAGAAACTCAGTAGAGCTCCCTGTAGTGCGTCCAGTCTCACTGGGCACAATTCTAAAACTGGAGTCTGGAGGAGGGGCATACAGGGAGGAGCCAGTTCACACCCTTTGAAAGTCTTAAAGTGCCCATGTCTCCTGCGGATCCCGTCTCTACCCCATGGTTCTGAATGTGACCCCAGCATCCCCTAGGACGTATGAGAAAAAGGTACTTTTAGTGCCTACCTGGCCACACTGCAGCCCAGCACACAGCAGCAGCGTATGCTGGACTAGAGGAAAGAGCTCCTGCTGACAGTTAAGAGGAGGGAGACTTGGGCCCCTGCTGAGCCTCTCCATCAGTCCTGAGCCTGGGTAAATAGTACCTGCTCCCCCTCTCAGCACCACTCACCATACCACCCATAGACCACCCATACCACCCTTAGACCACTGGCGTCTGTGGCTGAGGCCTATGTGACCTTAGTAAAAACCTAGACATGGGAACAGCTGAGCTGTGGACAGAACACTGTACATAGAATAATGTACTAGTTACAGAAACACATTACACATTATACTGATAAAACGTCTGACCCCCCCCCCACAGGAGAAGGACATGTCCAGCAATGCAACGAGATGTTACAGGAGAATGATGAAACACAAGCCGTCTGTATGTGACCTAGAGGTGAGGATAATGTGTGTATCACTGTATACATCACGTATCTCCCCCACACACACTGTATGGGGTCTCTCTCTGTACACACAGTAATACACAAGCCCTGTCATCTCCCCTCATATGTCTATAGTCATATATCCACTCACACCGTGTTACTTCTGTCCTACAGCCCAGTGACCGCCTGATCCTGACCTTGGAGCGAGTGTCACTAGCTGCTGATGTACTGACCAGTATGTCCTCATCAGTGGCGGAACTAGTGAGCGGTGGGCCCAGGTGCGACAAAATGCTTTGGGCCCCCCCCCCCCCCCTCATCCCATCCAAGTCCACCCCCTCATCCCTGGAGAGGATCTGGTGAGGAGGGGGAACTGCTCAGGGCCAGAGAAATGGATACCTAGCAACAGTGCCGTAATTAGACGTTTTAGCACCGTGTGCAAGAAACAGCATCAGAGCCCCATCCCTGCATGCAAAACAGGGGCAGTGCGTGTTGTAGGCGCGCGAAAAAAATACATAGGGGCGTGGCTTCATGGGGAAGGGGTGTGGCCACAAAATAATACCAATTCATAAAACGGTGCACAGTAGTCTCCATTATTCAAATTACGCCGCACAGTAGCACCACTACACCAGGTAGAGACCCTTTTACACCTTACGGCGGACAGAGAGCAGCCAGTCGGCTCAGCAGGGGGGCGGGCAGTGAGCTGATGTGAAGAGGGGGGGCGGGCCGGGGGCGGGCCAGAGGAGGGATGGGGGCGTGGCTGCTGGATCGCGTCATGCAAGCCACGCCCCCACTGTGTAATGCCGCAATTACCAGCATTATACAGTGGGGGGCGTGGCTTGCATGACGCGATTCAACAAGAATCGCGTCATCGCCTGCCCGGACCGCCCACTTCACTCGCTAAGTGGGCAGCCGGGCAGGGGGGGACCCCTGTAATCGGGAGACTTGCCTGCTTTTCCCGGGGGCTGGGAGGGTCACCCGATTTTCGGGAGCCTCCCGGCCATTCCGGGAGGGTAGGCAAGTATGACACACACACACACACACACACACACACACACACACACACACGTTAGCAACCACAGTGTACACTGCTGCCTTGATGGATTAATTCACCTGCTTTTATGGCTCTTATTGGCAGGGCTAGGAAGCCCGTTGAATCTTCTCTCCAGCACTAGGGATCCTGGCTGGAATGATGACATCCCCTCCCCACAGGCACGCGAATCGCGGGTAAAATGCCGCAAGTGGGCGGAGCCTAATGCCACGAGTGGGCAGAGCTACGATTGTGACCCGCGTTCAAAAACAAATCTTTTCAGTTAATCAGGGGGGGTTTCTGGGTACGCGTGCGCCAGTGAGAGGGACAGCAGCAGCAGCGCCTGAACCTATAACACAGCGCTGCTGCGGCTCCTTCCTCCACCTCCCTCCTCCTCCTTCCCCTGTGTCCGCTGCCTGCGCTGCTCTCCTCTCCTGTCCGGGCGGCTGTGTGCTGCGGGCAGCGGTTGCCCGCAGCACACATCGGCATGTAATGAGTCAGTTTGACTCATTACATGCTTTGGGCCCCTGGACAGTGGCGGGCCCCAGTGCAACCCACTGGTTGCACTGGCGGTAGTTCCGCCTCTGGTCCTCATCTGCTCTGTCTGACGCTGTGTCACAGTCACTTATGGCTTTCCTCACACTGAGAGATGACCTGATGATCTGTGTAAGTTCTCATGTTCCTTGTGTGTGTCAGTCACATCTATCATGGTATAGACAGGTGACAGTATGGGGCAGGGATACACAGGACACAGCTTCCTCGCCTCCTTATTCTCCTATACAGAGGGAGTCACCAGAATACAGAGAAGCTGCCTCCCAGCGGCTGAGGCCCTGGCTGCACCATCTCCAACGCTTTAAGGAAACAGTAAGTATCCTGCATAGATCATATATATCTATTGTACTCAGGGCTGCCATCAGAAATTCATGGAATAATGAGTAAATAACCAATATATTAGAAAATAACTGTAGTACAAATTGTTCCATCCAATTTATAGAATCTATAAAGTATCAAGACGGTGTATTATCAATCAGGAAGAAAGTAATCTTCCAAGAAGAGAGAATAAAGACAGAGGAGAAAAGAAGAGAAGAGAAAGGTATGGAAGAGCAGGCCAAGGAGAAAGAAAGGACATATGATGTAAAGAAAAGAGAAGAGGAAAGAGGTCGCCCGTAGCCCCACAACAAAAAAACAAAAAGGGGGGGGGGGGGTGATGTTAACTCAATCGAATGGGGGGTTCAGATAGAAACACTGCAGTTTCATACCATAAAGTTGTACGAAAACAATTATGAATCTGAGTCTTTGTTGAAATGTTTAGAGTATCAATAAAGGATTCCCATATCTCAAAAAATTTCTCAATGCGTTGTTCTTTATGTAGTGAAGTCTCCATCCAATCCATTTTAAACACGTGAAAAAGTTTATCTTTAAACATTTGTAAGGAAGGAGGAGATGAATGTATCCATTGCTGTAAGATACATTTTTTCGCCACAGCTGATATAATTAACAATAGCTTACGACAACCTGGAGATATTCTAGAAGTGGTTGTCAGTATGCCAAAAATGGCCCATTCAGGGGATAAAGTTAGAAAATTAACCAAATCTGAAATAGCAAATTGTTTTATTTGAAGCCAGATTTTTTTAATATGGGTACAATCCCATAAACAGTGAAAAAGAGTAGCCTCTGGTCGATTGCACTTTGAACATGCCGAATCGGGAGACAACCCCATCAACTGACAGCGAGAAGGTGATATGTATCCCCTATAGAAAATTTTAAAGAACATTTCCTGGTACATAATAGTTGGGAGGGTACGATTAGAATATAAAAGCGCTTTTAGAAAGGTTGTTTCACTCAGATTAGGAAAGTGTCTCTGCCATCTAGTAATGCCTGTGTCGTAGTGGCCTTCATAATACGGTGTTCGTAGTATTTTATAAAACATAGAGATAGCTCCTCTAGCGTTAAATAAAGATTGAAAGGCGATATCCAACTGGTTCACCCAGTCCACGGGAGAAAGATAAGAAGTCACTTTGGAGACATAGTGTTGTGCTTGCATAAAGGCAAAATTGTGGATTTGTAAAAAGGAAAATTTATATTGAGCCTGAGAAAAAGTAAGAGTATGTTTTGTGGTTGCATCAGTAAGCTGACGAATTGTAGTAAGCCCCTGTTGGGCCCATAGAGTAAAGGGAGCAGAAGCCAAACCGTGTTGAAAGTTCATATTGCCAAGCCAAGGAAGAAACAAAGAGTATGAAGCGTTAAGTCTCCATTTATTGCGGATCGTATGCCAAACTGACCATGCTGACATTAAGAGAGGGTTGTCCAATATTTCTGTTGGGATGTCAGATTTATGAAAATGTAGAAAATAGACCAAATCTATATTGGTAAGGAAGGATTGTTCTACTAAATAATTGGAATATAATTCAGAATGTGAAATCCAATCTTTAATATGTCTACATACAGCAGCATAGTTGTAGATTTCCATATTTGGAAAATTAATACCTCCCTCAGATTTAGTTCTTTGTAACAACCGTAGACTGAGGCGAGGTTTTGGTTTTTTCCAAATAAATTGTCGGAAAGCCGCATCTATTCGTTTAAGATCTGTCTTGGTAAACACAAGTGGCAGAACCTGAATAGGGTACAGCAGCTTCGGTAAGGTAATCATCTTTATAAGGTTTGCTCTTCCCAGGTAAGATAACTGTAAATGCTGCCAGTCATCCAACTCTTTAAGGACTGTATCAATAGTACTTTTTATATTAATGGTATATAAATCATAGATATTTCTAGGGAGGCGAATCCCTAAGTAAGAGATATAAGTATCTGCCTGAAAGGATTATATCTCTGAACCACCTCGATTTAATAACCCCTTAGGTACCCGTGAGAGCGAAGCTTAACTCTATACGTAACACACGACACCAAGTAGTTAAGATTCACTCTGCTTTATTATATGGTTAACAAAGGTTTATAAAGACAACGTACATGGGTGTATACAATATGTGCAAGCATATGATTGGATAAATAGAAGTAGCATACGACATTACATGCAGGATAATTAGTAACACACAGAAGTAACAGTTTTGATCTGGTATGTAATTGTCCTTGAAGATAAGACACACACAAGCCTTATATTATATGAACAGACAAGGGCATCTTGTAGAGAGTGCGTACTTGTCTATTCAAACACATAACAATTCATATAGCATGTTTAACCCTTCAATCCCCTCTTAGAATCATATATTTATATAACATGATTCTTTACACAGAGCTTTTTATTTCTATATTCAGTTAGGTATTGCTTATAAGCTGCAGGGGAGTTAGGAGGGATTGTAAGGACGGCTTCATACATAAGCGAGTTTTCAATACCTTTTGTGGCGAGTTTTCTGCAGCAGGGTATAATGCAAAAGAAAACAACACAAAAAATTACTATCACAATCAATATGTAGATTCCTAGTTGAACAAGACCCTGTTTCCAATTTTCAAACCAACCAAAGTATTGGCTCCATGGGTTATCTATACCTGAGTTCTTTTTGAGTTCTATGGACAAAGTTTCTAGTTTGCTGATGGCTAAGGTGACTTTACCATTAGGGCCTGTGTTATCAGGAATGTAGGTGCAACAGCCCTCTATTTTATTAATATAAACACAGGTACCACCTTTTTCTGCAAGCATCATATCAAGGGCCATTCTATTTTGGAATGTCATCTGGGAAGTGGCTTCTAGTTGCTCAGCTATTCCTTTAAGAGCATCCTTGGTGTCATTAACGAATCTCTGCTGATTATAGTAGATATAGTTAATCCAAGCTACATTTTTGTTCACAGTAATTATAGGGATTAATGATTCAAAACCTGCAGCCACTTCATCTCTGGCTTTAAATTCATCTGGGACCCCTCTTGGGACCCCTATGGTATCAATGTATACATGTGGATCAAAACTACCTCCTGGAAGCTCCCGCTTCTTTCTGTTAGTGGGAACATTAGGGGAATGTTTGGGTTGACTGTCTGGGAGAATGTGAAGTGGCATTATGATTATGGCCAAAGCACATTCACCTTTCCAAGGTGTGTCTATCTTGGTTCTAAGTTTCATGTCTCCACATATTGGATACATAACAAGTGTAGTTCCCAGGGTATATGGTTATAGTATTACCTGGGTTGGGATCTTTTGACAATATGGGATATTTCTTTTTCCACATTTCACATTGGCTGTCATTGGTTTTTGGTGCCGTTGTAAAGGCTGAAAAAACAACTTTCCTGCTCTAGGGGTATATTAAGGGGCACTGTGCCTAGGTGAGGCCTAGATCTGCCACAAACATAGCAGTTACTTTTATTATGTTTATTGGCGCTATATTTCATCCATTCTAACCAGAAATTGATGTCAGAGAAACCAGTTTCAATAGCTAGGATGTCTTCAAAGGTGGGATTGTTAATGGCTATCATATCCTTGAAGGTAGCTATATGAGGCCTTAGGGGTTTACCTTGAGGGATAGCCTTAGACTGATACGCTGGATTGTTAAACATGTCCCATAAATGAAAGAATTGCCTTTCGCTATAGTACCCTGTTCCCCACCATGAATCAGTAACACAAATATAAACTGTCTCAGATATTCCTGATTTTCTTTTTTTTGTGTATAGAGTGTTTTGCTTCAGCAAGCTTGGAGAACATAAAGTAATCTAAGACATAGGTGGCTACGTGTGTGTTGGAGGAGTTATACCATAAGGTGGTCACCCCTTCCTTTTGTGAGATGTTAACCTCAGTTCTTACAGGGAAGTGTTAGGACTGTGATGAGGGTTAGGATAACACATGCCCAGCGGGGTCCGTGGTTCACAATCATCTTCTCCATGTGTGAGGTCATCTTGGTTGGAGGTCAGGGCTGTCTGCCCCCGTTAGTACCTCTCCTGTTGGAGGTCAGGGCTGTCTGCCCCCGTTAGTACCTCTCCTGGACTTGCTTCGCGGTTTGGGCTGGGTATCTTCTTTACTCGGGATGCGTGTATCCACGTGGGCCCGTCTTCAGTAAGGACAGCCGTCCTGGTCACTGCCACGACTTCCGTCTCTGGACCATAGGTGAAATCTCCTGGACCTTTATTCCTCGGGAGCACTTTTACAACGACTTTGTCTCCGACTTGAAAAGGATGTGTCGGTTCCTGTGGATTAAAAGGATTTTTACAAACAATTTTGTGTTCAATTTCATCTAGTTTTGTTATGAGGGACCTGACATATTCTTCCCTTATGAGCTCTAAGTCTCCTTCCTGTACTACTAATGGTTTCTTAGCCCAGGGTGTAGGGAAGGGCCTACCCATAAGTATTTCAAAGGGTGAGTAACCTAGGGTCTTTTGTGGGGTCATTCTGATTTCTGCTAAGATAATGGGAAGGACCTGTTTCCATTTGTGGAAGGTACCTCCTGTGGCCTTCCTAAGTTTGTCCTACCCCATGGTAGTGAGCAATGTACAAAGGGGCACTTGTTTGGGGTATACAAGGTTTCCCCTCTTTGCAGATTAATCCTGATTTGGGATTTTTCTGCAATACAGGATATATCCAGTCATCCAAATCCTTGTTGGAGGCTGTGGCCTGTAGTTCCGTGATAAGATATTGATCATTAATGGCAGGGGGGGCATGACAGTCATATGGGACTGGGCAATGGGTTGTAGAGCTGCTTCTTTGGCAGTTCTGTCAGCAAGGGCATTTCCTTCTGATATGTCGTCCTTGCCACCAGTATGGGCCCTACAGTGCAAAATTGCAATGTCAGAGGGCAGTGTGATGGCATGGAGGAGGTTTGTGATAAGTTGTGCATGGGAAATGCCTTTTCCATCGGCTCCTACAAAGCCTCTTCTTGCCCAAATAACTTCATGGTCGTGGACAACGCCATGGGCATATTTGGAGTCTGTGTAAATTGTAACGGGTTTGTTTTGGTCTATGAGCTCTGCAGCCTGTGCCGACTGGTAAGGTATGGGCTTTGCTTCAAGAATGTCATTGGGCAGGCGCACAACGGCATAACCTGCTTGGTATGTGGAGTCATTTGGTCTGCTACAGGAGCCATCAACAAAGACATTGTCCGAACCGGGTATGGGTACAGGGGACATGTCTAATCTCGGGGAGGTCTCTGATTCTATTGATGCTGAGCAGTCATGGTTGTCAGGTATGTCATCTTGGGGACCCTTTAGCCCTAGGAGTGCATTAAGAATGGGTGCTGGGCCTGATGACGTGTTTGCATATTTGATGATGAGGGATGGGCTGCTTTGCAATAGGACTTCATACCCACTAAGGCGTTGGGTTGACATATGCTGTGTATGCAAGCCGTTAAGTATTGCTACGACATCATGTGTTGTGTGTAGAATTGTTGTGTGACCTAAGGTGAGTGTAGTTGCCATCTCAGCCACCATTGCACAAGCTGCCAGTGCTCTGAGGCAGGCAGGCATACCTTGGACCGACACAGGAATACCACAGGGCGCAGTTTGCCTCCATGTGAGTTAGTACCCCCGCCATGGTTTTACAGTTGTCCCTTGCATATAAATGAAACGGCAGTACAGTTTGGGAGGCTCAGTGTCGGACTTTTTACCAACATACATTTTAGACTTTCATATGCAGTTAACATTTCTTGTGACCATTGAATCTGTTTAGGTTTGTTATTGAGAGTAGCTTGTCTCAAGATATTGTCATATTAGGAACAATCAGATATCCACTGTCTGCAATAATTAATCATGCCCAGAAAGGATAACATTTCCTTCTGAGTAGTTGGGGTGACCAGGCCCAATACAGACTGAATGCGTTGTGGACTGATTTTCCTTTCTCCCTCTGTGAGTACAAAACCCAAATAATCGACATGCTTTTTACACCATTGCATTTTAGTTTTTAGACACCTTGTGTCCACATTCACAGAGCCAGTTTAACAGTTTGACTACAGAGAAGCAGATCATCTGCATACTGTAGCAGGACAGAACCATAGGGGGGGTGCCAGGGAGCCAATGTGGCTTGGAGTACAATGCTATACACAACAGGTGAATAAACATACCTGTGGTAATCTGCACCATGTTAACTGCTTGCCCTCAAAAGAAAAAGCAAAAAGTAACTGTGTTTGGGGGTCCACTGGTATGCTGAAAAATGCATTTTTTAAATTAATCACTGAAAAAAATGCAGCATCTACAGGGATGGCTGAGAGGAGTGAGTTTACATCAGGTACAATTGGTGCAATGGGAACAATTAGCTGATTAATTGCTCTAAGATCTTGCACAAACCTTATAGTCCCATCTACTTTTGCTACAGGGTTAACTGGTGTGCAGTATGGGGATACTACATGTCTAAGAATGCCTTGCTCTAAAAATTGCTGTACCATAGGTCTAAGACCTTCTATTTTTTCTTTTAGACAATGAATATTGTTTCTGGTAAAGGGGTGTACATCAGGTTTCAGTGTGGCCTTGTAGGGGGTACAAGATATTAGGCCAGTGTCATAGGGCCCCTCTGACCATACCTGGGGGTTTACAGTCTCTAACTCAGGTGGTGTGTTAAGGTTTACCCACACAGGTAAATGAGGTGATACAACATCCATGCCGCTACTTGAGGCAGAGGGACTAATTGTGATTTCAAGACGGCTGAGAAGATCTCTTCCCAGTAGGTTTATTGGGCATTCAGGTATTACAGTAAAGTTGTGTCTTCCCATATAAACGCCCTTCAAAGTTTCTATACTGATGGCGTCGGTAATATAGGCTTTTGTGGGTATCCCATTAATTCCCATTGAAGGAGCGGACTTTTTTAAGGATTCATGGTACTGGTCCCTACACAGGACACTGGTGGTGGCTCCACTGTCCTTCCAGTAACCAGTGAGCTGCATGAAAGTCGGGACACTCTCCTCCGGGCCCCGTCAGCGGGGCTGTCCCTGTCAGTCAATTTGGAACCTTGGGGCGTCTCTGGGAGTATTGTTAGTGTGGGCAGGTTCAGGCAGCAGTGGTTGTTTAAGTATGCTAAGGGTTAAGGACAGTCCCTAGCCCAATGTCCATCCTTGCCGCAATTAAAGCAGGATGTATGTCATCTGCTCGGAGGTGCAGGGGGCCCCCTATTCTGTGGGGTGTCCCGCTGGCGGTGAGGGTTCCTGTACTGACAGATTTCCTCATTTCAAAACAACCTGCTGCTTTCTTTCTCATATAAATGTTTTTCAAAATCTTTAAAATTATCAGAAATCCAACTGGAAACACTCTGTTTTACAGTTAATGACACTGTTGGCAACAAGTTGTTTATAAATGTAGAAATGAGTAAGTTGTGGTATTAACTAGGGTGAGACCTGCCTCCTCTGACCAACACTTTTAAATCACTTCCAGAATTCTGTTACTGATTCACTAGGTTTCTGTTTGCAAGCTACTGCTGCTGCTGGGACAGAGCAGCACATTCTTTGCAGGTCTCCCCCGGGAGGGGAGGGGAGGGGGGTATTCAGTCTCTTTACTCTGATCTAATCTCATATTATCAACAAGTAACTAACGTGTCTAAACTGAATTAATAACAATCTTTATCATAAAAAAAACAAAACATAGATTGTTCCAAACACAGTGTCATATAATGCGTGTACACCATACTTGCCCACCCACGCAATATATTTCTAAAAGAATTCACAAATAACAGGGAAGGGGAACAAGTCTATGTATGCATTCGGCTGATCTGATCATAAATCATTGGTAACGTGGGATTACACATTCCTACATAAACTACCAGAGACAGAACAGAGAAGATTATTATTATTATTATTTATATGGCGCCACAAGGGTTCCGCAGCGCCCAATTACAGAGTACATAAGCAAATAATCAAACAAGAAAACAGCAACTTACAGTTGGCTACAATATAGGACAAGTACAGGGTAAATAAACATAGCTACATCAGCAGATGACACTGGAATAAGTATCAGGTGGCAGAAAGCTGCTGGATTTGGTGCAGCTGAAGATTATTAAAGTAAGAAAAGGGTAAGCACATGAGGGAGGAGGGTGAGTACAAAAGATAAGGAATAACAGCACAACTTGTGATACCAAATGTACGTACACTTACAACCCGTACAATTAATATCTCTGCAATCGTGGACAATGTTATTTGTTATAAATCAACTTTCAAATGTACTTAAAATCACTGTAAACAACAATGCCCTCTGAGACTCAGCGCCCGTGCACTTACCACCCGTTCACTGAGTGTCCTTAATAGAAAAAATTACAATATAAGTACTTATAAGACAAACATACAAACATTTAGGTGATCAAATCGAGGAGGCGTTGTTATTTGGACTTCTCGTCCATCTTATGGTATCCCAGATACCTGTGCCTTTTAAAGATTTCGTGGACCCCTGGTCCTGGTATCCCTGATACCTGTATGTGGCGCCCGGCGCCTTTAAGAAAACAAGTTTCTTTTCTGCCAAGTCCCAGACTTGGATTGTATTTTTGGTCACGTGTTCCCGGAACACGGAATGAGTTCAAATCTAGTAGTAATCGCAATCCCTGAACGGAAAAGACAGACAATAAAATTCTCTATCTTACCGGGCAGGGGACGATCACCTAGATCCCGGACGAGCCCCCAGCTGAAAGGATTATATCTCTGAACCACCTCGATTTAATAACCCCTTAGGTACCCGTGAGAGCGAAGCTTAACTCTATACGTAACACACGACACCAAGTAGTTAAGATTCACTCTGCTTTATTATATGGTTAACAAAGGTTTATAAAGACAACGTACATACCCTTCACTGCCCATTTCAAATTACCAACCTGTAATGTACTTTTACGAAAGGAAGCGTTTAGGGCCATAATGGTAGATTTAGAGTGATTTATAGTGAACCCTGATATCGTACCAAAATCTTCTAATTTAGAAAGAAGGGGCATTAAACATTAGTGTGGGTTAGAAATAAAAAGAAGAAGGTCATCCGCAAAGGCAGCTACCTTAATTTCTGTATTGCCATAGGACATTCCTCGGAAAAGGGGCCAGGATTGGAGAATTCTTAACAAAGGATCTAATGCGAGATTGAAAAGTAAGGGGGATAAAGGGCATCCCTGTCGAGTTCCCCTGAACAATTGAATAGGATCACCTAAAAGGCCATTAATTAACAATTTCGTCTTGGGGGAGCTATATAGATATTTAATTAAATTAATAAAGGAAGAATCAAACCCTCGTTGTTGTAGTATAGCATATAAATGGGGCCATAAAACTTTATCGAATGCCTTTTCGGCATCCAAACTTAACAAAATATTATTGGAACGGTCCTGAGTTGTTGAAGAATATAAAGCCGCCACCGCCAAGCGAACGTTGCGAACCATGTTCCTGCCATGAGTGAAACCAGCTTGGTGAGATGTCAGGAGAGAAGGAAGGATTGTTTGCAAGCGAGTAGCCAGAATCTTGGAAAGAATTTTGTAATCCTGATTCAGGAGAGTAATGGGTCTATACGAGGCTACTAAATCAGGATTTTTATTGGGTTTCAATAATAGTATAGTATAAGAATCATTAAATGTAGGATATTTAAGATTTCCCTCTTGAATCTGTTTGTAAACATGAATCAGGGAGGGGATTATATCGTCTCTTAGCATCTTATAGTAGTTTCCATTACATCCGTCAGGACCCGGTGATTTGTTAAGATGTAGGCTATCAATGGCAAACCCAATCTCCTCCTCGGTTATATCACTAGAGAGGACCTCTTTCTCTTGAGCTGTTAGGTATGGTAAATTGGCTTCTTTAAGAAAGGAGTCTGATAAGAGGGGGTCAACTGAAGATTCCTCGTAAAGAGAAGTAAAATATGAATGGAATATGTTGTTAATGTCAGCAGGTTTGGCAGCCATTACATTAAGGTTTGGATCTAAAATTTTCATAATAAATTTTTTCTTCCGTTGTCGACTTGCCATGTAAGCTAAAACTTTCCCCGACTTGCCACCCCAGCGGTAATAAGTATTTTAGAGTAATCTAATTTGGTTTGAGCCTCTTTCATAAGGAAAGATTCCATAATTTGTTTTTGATGTAGATAATTAGATTTATTATCCGCTGTGGCAAATCATAAATAATGGCTGTATGCTTCTTTCAGTCTGTTTTTTAAAGAATGCAATGTCTTCCTGTGAGTCCGGTTGCGCTTAGCTATGTAAGAAATCACATGCCCTCTCATCACTGCCTTTGAGGCCTCCCAAAATAGAACAGGGTCATTCCAATGTTCTAAGTTATCGTCTACATATTCCCTCCATTTAGTTTTCAAATATAATTGAAAATCATCATTCTGGGAAAGGAAGGAAGGGAAGCGCCAAAGGCGTGAGGAATGCCAGGGAGTAGACCTAGTTAAGTCGAAAAGTATAGGGGCATGATCCGATATAATGATAGGGTCTATTATGGTATTGCAGACTCGTTGGAATAACGTATCCGCTACCAAAATGTAATCTATTCTGGTAAACACATCATGGACCTTAGAATGAAACGTGAAATCCTTGCAAGAAGGGTTATGTAGTCTCCATTGATCAACCACATCATGGTTGGAACAGAGAAAGTCAACCCCGTTCACACGGTTTGAAGAGGTAGGAGAGGTAGAGGCTGAGTGATCCAATAGAGGATTATGTAAACAATTAAAGTCCCCGCCAATTATCAGATTAGGGGTATCATGCTTCATAAGAAGATTTGATAGTTTTTTATAAAAGGCCAAACTAGGTGTGTTAGGAGCATAGATATTTAAAATAGTGAATTTCTCACCGTGGACTGTAAGATGTACCAACAAAAACCGCCCCTCCCTATCAGCTACTACATTATCAATGGTATATTGAAGATGTTTACTAAGTAAAATTGCCACACCGCGTTTCTTTTTATCAAGGGAGGCTGAGACACATTCCTGAATCCATGTTGCTTTAAGGGTCGCATGGGGACCATGCAACCAGTGCGTCTCCTGCAATAAAATAATATCAGGGGCTAATCGTTTGAGATGAGACAATACCCTTCTTCGCTTGCATGCGGAATTCAACCCAGCTACGTTCCATGACAAAATTCGGAGAGCGTTCGACGTCAGTTGGGGGGCTAAAGTAGAAGAGTCAGTATGGGTTGTCATCCAATTCCACACTTACCAATGGAGATTGTAGATAGGGTATCTTTGATTAGAGTGCCCGTCACATCCCAGCGAGTGAGACCGGCGTTCCGAATATCAATAAGGAATAATAACTGCAAGGGGAGAGTGGAGAGGGGCCACAGGCGATCCAGGAGAAAAGAAGAAAGAAGAAGAAGAAAAGAAAAAGAAGTCAAGAAGAAAGAGTACCAAAAATGATACGTAAACAAATTGTAACACATCACAACAATAGTAAGCATGTAATTATTATGATAATTCCAACAGTCTATCTATGGGAGGTCAACCCCTCCGTCACAAGAGAGGTAGGAAGCTACTATTTCTCTCTTTTTCCCTTTTTTCCCTTAGGAAATTAGGATAAAGTGTAAATATTCAAGATGGTAAACCATCAACTCATCCATTTGGAGGTGGATTTTTAGAGGAACCTTGCAACGGAATCTTTAGGTGATCTCTAGCTTGGTCAGGAGTGTCAAAATTAAGGGTTCTCCCATCAGTGAAGACCCGCAGTTTAGCTGGGTACAGAAGGGCAAATTTAACATTCTCAGTGAATAAATGTTTGCAAATTGGGGTGAATTCTTTCCTCCTTTGAGCCACAGAGGCCGAAAAGTCCTGAAATATCAGCACTTTAAAGTTCCGCACTTCAAGAGTGCGCCTTTTCCTGTATGCCATGAGTATGTTTTCTTTATCTCTAAAATTAAGAAATTTGGCAATCACAGGGCGAGGGCGTATTTGGGATGAGGGGGGACCTCTATCAGGGCCAATACGATGCGCCCTTTCGATCAGCACTGTTCCCGAGGTACTAGGAACATTGAGGATTTGAATTATGTCAACACTTAATAAATCAAAAAGATCCGAACCTGATATTGATTCTGGGATGCCTATAAATCTAAGATTGCTCCGCATATCTCTATTTTCAAGGTCATCAATCTTTGAGGTCAAGAAGGCTATTTGTTGAAAGTGGGAGTCATCAGAATTTTGCAGAGATACAATAGCATCTTCCGCCGTACTAACACGTTGTTCTACCTCCACTAACCGTTTGGTATGTGATTCTAAATGGGACAGGACCGTATTTATAGTCGTTTGGATTGCATCCAGCTTTTTTTCCATGGTTGGGTTTAAAGGCAATTAGCCTTCCACGGAAAGGGAAGGTATCACAGGGGAGGAAGAAAGATCTTGAGATGTAGAGGGGAGTGAGCGACTGGGCTGGGGTGTATTCACCTTTTCCCTATTAGAGGGATTTTTAGACTGAGGTTTCCCGTTTCTGACCATGGTATCAGTTGGATATTTATCCACAAATTTATCCATACTATGGGGCAATGACCAGTTTAGCTAGAGATTCTGTACCACCTATGGATAGGAGTCTTTGAGACAACTACATAGCTAAAGAAGAGAGAAGAAGGAAAAGGAAAAAAAAGGGGGGGGGGGGGGGTGGTTCCAAAGGATAAAGGTTGGGTTCAACCACTGGTCTGTAAAAAGTAAGTTATGCTTATTGAGATGTAGGATTTGATTAGGAGTCTCCTACCTTAGCTATCACACTTTGTATGTGAATCTCACACTAAATACAGGAGTATATAGGCAATAGTGAAGTAACCCTGTGAAGGATGTTATACAAAGCGTGAAATTTGACCAGGATTCACCTACTTTGGCTGTTGCACCTTGTATATGATTTTTTCATTAAATACAGAAATATATAGGCAATAGTAAAGGAATCTTACAGCATAAACCTATATTGTAGGATTTGACTAGGATTCGTCTTCCCCGGCTATTACATTCTGTATATGAATTTTATATTAAATGCAGAAGTATATGGGCAATAGTAAAAAGCAGTAACAAACAGTACCTCTACCGTCACTGGTATTAGCAGGCTTTTTTTACTTAAGGTAGGTTGCATGGAAAACTCCTGGTCCCTACAATCAGATGCCACAAGATGGCACTGTTTGCCTGCTAATACAGGACCACCTGAAGTGATAACAATTGTAAAACAGTGAATTATGAGAAATTAACTAGACGACATAAAAGGAGCTGAATCTACTCTCTCCTCATTACCTGCCGCAGGAAGGCAAGCACCCTCAATAACCCCACAGTCACAGCAAATAACAAGTTATTAAGTCAGAGTCAGGCTGTATGAAAGGCTCTTGCCTGATTAGCGTATACACCGAGAAGATTCTGTTTCTCCAAGGGGATACTGTCCTCCCCCCAACAAGAAAGGGCAGAGCAGATAAGGTATCAGGAGAGGGGAAAGTGGTAAAGAAAAGGAGGGAGAACACGAGGTGGGAAGGGAAGGGTTATTAGCAGGGAGAATGACAAGACATGGTTACCAAGAAGGGAAAGCAGCGTGTTTCACATAGAGTCTCTCCAACCCAAGCCGATCCACAAGCCGTCAGGAACACTGTCCGAAAAAAAACCCCGTGGGTCACAGCATAAGTCTCTCAGAGAGAATGAAGGCAGGTAAGAAATCAAGTTCTGCAGCAACGTCCCGATATCTGCTCCGGCAGCACCAATCCCTCATCCTCAGGGTCACAGCCGTTCAGGATGTTCAGCTCCCAGCTCCACAGTTCCTGGTGAATGTACTCATCACTGCAGGAGTAAGTCTTGGTCCCGGCAGCGAGCTCCGCACTTCACAGTGTCCCAGTGTCTACACCGGCGTCCCTCCCCGCCTGACGTACCGGGTAAGTAGCACCGACCCCAACGAGAGCCGTGTGGAACGAGGCGCCAACAAGAAAAGCAGGAGTGTTCCCAGGAGGGCAGCGCGGCAGAACCCAGCGGCAATTCACACCAACGAGCCGTGTATCATCCGGGGCCGCCTCCGAAGTCCTCGACAGCGGCAGGTAAGGTCGCAGCTCCCTCTCCGTCCAGATCCCCGAAGACCGCCGGCGGGTAATCGATAGTTCCCAGAGGGCCGGGTCAGAGCACAGCTTACCCCAGATCCATCCGACACCCGCAGTAAGTTAGCGGGGTTTCAATCTCCGCTCTCCCAGCGGCAGGTTCACACCTAATTGGGTGTTGGGAGGTAAACCTGATGGGTCCCTTATGTCTCCGACAGTACTTCCGAGGTCCCTCGGGAATTAGAGTCAGTGCTGGGGTATGTTCAAGGCCAGCAATGGCGGCTTCTCACACCACAGGCCTCAAATTTTGCAAGCTGGATTCCGGTGGAAATACCGCCTCGTCGTCCCCAATATTCAGCTTGATGTGTAGGGCTGGTCTTCCTTTATAAATCAATATGATTATTACCTGTTTATAGGCAGTTTTAATGGAAGATGGGTTTAGATTTTGTAAAGGGGAGACGGAGCTGAGATTAAAATGCGGCCATCGCGATGCTCCGCCCACCGGAAGTCCATCGGGAGGGACATTTTCAATACTTGAAGGAGGGGCCCTCTTAGTTGCGAGCATCGCCGGGCGGCAGAGGACTGCAGGCAGCATGCAGCAGGGGCCCTCCACTTTGTCAGAGCGACCGGGTCTGGGACAGTTGTGCCCCCAGCACCCCCCTGATGGCGGTCCTGATTGTACTCATTGGTGACTATATTAGAAGGGACTGAACATGAGGTGAGAAAAGAGCAGAGTACAATGGAAACTGTAGAGTGATGGAGAATAGCCAGGGGCAATGACTGAGGACTGAAGGAAGCACAGGAAGGGTGGAGGGGTCACAGTAGGGATGGACAAAGCACCATAGGAACGATGTGACACCAGAGCCTCCTCTCTGCAGGAGAACAGTTATGGGAAGAAGCTCTGTAGCATGACACTCTCCAGGAACATACTATTCATGTAAATAGGACGGCATCCATAGAACAGTGTTAGGGGAGAATAATTCCTGTGTGACACCAGTCTGAAAGGAGATACACTGAATGTCAGATACAGTACCATAAGGAAGGATGTACTTAGGGATGGATGAGGCATGGGCACCAGTACAGAACTGGAATGATCAGACATATTACAAAAGTGAAGAAGAAGTGGCCTTAGAAGCAGGATTTGTACACATGACACCATATAATAAGTAATAAAGCAATTAGACAATGTTATGTGCATTCTGGTTACTGTATTTACTAATAGCTTTATCCTTCTATATAGGCATCTCCAGCATGTGTCCAGGACGCTGTGTTACTCGGCCTCATCTCACTAAGGGTAGAAGATGTGAGCTGTTGGGCTGTAAGAAATCTGTCCGGTGAGACCTAGAACATGAGGCCTGATAACGTCGATATTATCTTAAACCATAAAGCTATACCTTTAAACACACCTTTACCATGGAGCCGCTACGGCCGCTAAACTTAATATGCACTCTATGTACCTTTTACGCTATTTGCGTAACGAGTCCCGTACCGTGTACGGACTCTGCGTACAAACGCTGCGCTGGGGGTACTAAGTACAATACAACAGAGTAAATGGCTACAGTCAATGTACATACGTGAGAATATTCGCATGCCCTTCCTGGTCCAGTCCTCCGCTAATCAGGTAGATAGCGTTGAGAGTCTTCTGACCGGCCAGGCAGCAACAGGCTTTTTATACAATACTTCCAAAAGCAATACAATGGATACTGTAATCCCTTTGTCCATTGGACACAGGGATGCATCTTTACAGTACAGGAGAGGTCATAGGTTGATTTGAAAAGGTGGGCGATGTCTTTCTCAACTGCTCTTGTGGGTGGTCTCCTCTGGATTCCCGCCGCATACATAATATACAGCAAATACAGTTTATATCTATATTCTGCTTCTGCACATAACTATCCACAGGAACATGCGATCTTCCGCAAACCAACACCGGAATGTTACCCTTAAAATACCCTACAGCTGGATACCAGACACCACCTTATAACCTTAGTCTGTCCCCTCATATCATGCAAAGGTGAATCCCTTTGTTCTGGAATCATTTAGACTGTTGATACTTGCTGATGTGGTGCAGGGGGACTATGTGTACAATGTGCACTATTTGGATTAAATATGTAATGTTTTGATAGCCCTCCATGCGTTCACAAACTCCGCCGTAAATACCCATACCATGCGCAGGACTGCGGGAGCGACCATACGCAAATTGCGGATATGTGCACGCACGACGGAACAAGTGCACGCGCAGTGGGCATGTGTGTGTATTTTATACGTGCTGTGTGTTCTGTAATATTTTTCGAGTTTGACAGTCCACTCTTTGGCAGTCAACAATAACTGCCACTATCTAAACACTAAACAGAAAAATATCAATACAATATCTACAGATGATTGGATGGTAGGAGGAGAGTTGTAGGCGGGAAATGTATGACCTAGTATGATAGTAAAAAGCATGTATGTATGAATCCATGTCTGAGGGGCATGTATCATCGTGCCGTATATGTTCTAGATAAGCTTCGAGGTATTGCGAAGTATACATTAAATCCTTCTTATCCCGTATTAAGGGTCTGTAAGTGGGCCAACAAACACTACCGAGCTCTTTTCAGCTTCTTGTTCCAACAAATGGGGTGCACATTTAGTTGATGATACATGGAGGGGGAACATATGTGAGTGCTAGTATATGTGGATATCACCTGTGGACTATGTGTGTCATTAACTGAAGGTTGTAGAGATGAAGATAAGACACATATCTAAAATACATTCACATAACATTTTCGTAATCATTCTTGGGTGTAGTCGATGTCTTTTCCGGATCGGTGTATCTGGGCAGAGGGGGAGACAAATGAAAAACGGGTGAAAGAAACAGGCCATGGAATTAATTTGCAATCCTTATCATAACACTGTCTCTATGGATGGGTCGTAAATTAAATCTGCTGCTGTAACAATGCCCCCGCTCCTTAAACTCATCAAATTTGTGCTGTGCTTGCGCCGCGTTAGAATTCGAACACACCTAAATATCAAGCCAATAATTATGACGACTCCCATGATACAAAGGAGAAACTTTCCTACACTCATAATAACATTTTGAGCCCACTCTCCTAATCCTGAGAACCAATTTCATGGGTTCAACCATGAGACCCAGCCGGTCAGTTCATTACCCACAGCGGTCAGGGTAAGGTTGTGTCTCCTCCGGAACTCCCACTTCAACTGCAATATATCATCCATCTTTTGATCGATAATCTCTATGGGGTCGTCAGTGCTGTTTGTAATATACGTGCAGCACTTCACACCATATTGAGTTGCCAAAGTGACACAGTACCCACCTGTCACGGCTGTGATGTAAATGAGGACCATCCTGTGCTGGATCAGTTCTGTCTTGTAAGCTTGCAACTCCCTACCCGTATACCTGAAGGTGTCGTCATACATCTCAGTGATATTATCTATCAAGTTCGCTAGCGCATGGATATACCTATAATTTATAATTCCTCTGGCAGTACGGGTGATGTCTAATGCGAGAAGGAATTGAATCCCGGTGGATTCGTGGATCAAATCAGAGGCTACGTACTCTGTCCTATCTATGAGGTGTCTCTTGACGATGTGTTCATAGTGAGTATGAGTATAAGGAGCCTGAGCACTGCGGTGAACATCTTTCATCTTATCATGGGTTATGGTCATGACCTCTGGCAACACTCTTCCAACATAACACAATCCCTCTGAGTTCGGGGCAAGCCACTTATACGCCTTCCTCCCACATATGAAATAGGCATCATCGGGGAGAACATATGGGACAGAATATGACATTACCATATTACAACCTTTCCAAGTGAAAAACCCAATCCCTAGTTCTCCCATCTGCTCAGTACAAGTATCAGGCTGGATGATATGAGCACAGTACCCTGGTGATTCTTCTCCAACCCTCATGGTCTTGCTTCCTTGAGTATACCTATACCGGAAATACCTTCCACTGTTGGCTATTTGGTGTACAAGTTCAGAGTCTATGGGTATCCTATAAGCTCTGTGCGAAAAGGCCATGGTCTGGTTATTCCATGTCACCTCCCAATTTCCTGGTTTTCGGTAATTGGAAATGTTGAAACACACTAAGGATCTATCTACATGATACTGGTGGAGCTTCAAACTAGGGGGCCTAGAAAGATTACATTTCTTGTCCACCGGTCTCCCACCCCGTAATTCGAGCACCTCATCTATTGCTAAAGGGTACGGTACTAATCCTGACTTGCTCTGACCTTGAGGTACTTGTGAGCACACCCAGCATTCTGTCTGGTTTAAGACCTTACCCACTAGCGAGTGGTAATCACTCAATGGATGACGGTCCATGTTGATATTAAGGCTGGACTGACATCTCTGGATGCACCCATCCTCGACTATGTTCTCACAATTCCTACAAATGCAATTTTCCTCAGACAGTAACCCTTCACAGTGCCTCTGAGCTCCCTGACTACCAGATCGTTTTCTGATACTCGCCTTTGCTCGAGTGATGTTTTGCTCTTGAGATTCTACAAATCCATCCTCGCCATCAGAACCCATTCCAGATCCTTTCTCGACCTCTCTGGGACCCTAATCGAAACAGACTGTCCTGGCCAACAACAGGATTAACAGGAAAACCCAGAACGCAGTCTCTTGGGGTAAGTCCATCTTGTTAAAGGAAGAGAAGGGAAACAAGAAGGGGGAGAAAGGGAAGGAGAGAAGGAGGGTAGTGGGAGATGGAGAAAATAATAAAAAAAAGAAAAACTGGTGCGACAACCGCTTCTGGTCTTGTTGTTCTCCGCGCTCAGGTGCCGTGACAACAGTCCTGCCTCTCAACCTTCCCGGAACAGACACTCCAGTGATACGATGTTCTCTACACTCTGCTCTTTGTCACGGGTTCTCTCTGGGTCAGCGACCTTCTTACAGTGGGACAAGTGGACCCAAGTCTCTCTTTCGGCAACCTTTAATGCTGTCGTGCTGGATAGTAAGACTTGGTACGGTCCTTCCCACCTGTCAATGAGGCAACCTGAGCGTAGAAAATTTTGAATCATTACATAATCCCCAGGTTCAATGTCATGACAATTACTGTTCGGTAGGTCAGGAATCACCAGCTTTAGATTTCTGTTTTGATTCCTCAGCTGCTGGCTCATCTTAACCAAATATTTTACAGTCACTTCGTTATTGCATTTCAAATCATCCTGGGGGTCTATCATTACATGGGGTTGTCGGCCAAAAAGAATCTCAAAGGGTGATAGGTTAAGGGGGGACCTGGGAGTGGTTCTGATGATGTACAATACTAGTGGCAAAGCTTCTGGCCACAACAATCCAGTTTCAGCCATCGCTTTGCTCAGCTTGTTCTTAATAGTGCTGTTCACTCTCTCCACCTTCGCACTCGCCTGTGGGCGGTACGGAGTATGCAGCTTGCTATTAATTCCCATCAGTTTGAACATAACCTGAAAGACTTCACCTGTAAAATGGGTACCCCTATCGCTTTCAATTATCCTGGGGATACCATATCTACACACAAATTCCTGCACAATTATCTTTGCAGTGAACGTAGCAGTATTTGTGGCAGCAGGGAACGCTTCTACCCAATTGGAAAATACATCAATACAGACTAACACATATTTTAAATTCCTACAGGGTGGTAACTGTATGAAATCAATTTGTATTACCTGAAAAGGGCCGTCTGTCGGAGGGATATGGGATGGTTCTGTTGGTATTGACTTTCCAATATTCTTCCTCAAGCAAGTAAGACATGTCATTGCTCTCTTACCCGCATGAGAAGAGAATCCTGGCGCACACCAGTAGGCTCTCACGAGCTTACACATACCCTCTTTATCCAGATGAGTCAGACCGTGTTCCGCCTCAGCTAAGCTTGGAAGATATGCTCTGGGGGCCACTGGCTTACCCTGTCCACCTGTCCAGAGTCCTGAAGACTCCTGGCCATACCCCTTTGACCTCCAGACCGCCTTTTCCCGTGGAGAACACACATTTTGCATTTCAATTAATTTTTGTGTGTTGATTGTGTTGAATGTCATCAGTGATGTGATATCTGTTTGTATGGGGGTGCTGCCTGCTGATTTAGCAGCTTCGTCTGCCCGGCTGTTACCAAGTGAGATTGGATCTTGGTTGTAAGTGTGTGCTTTGCACTTGATAACAGCCACTCTGTCTGGTCCTTGTATCGCTGTTAGAAGCCTTTTTATGTGGGATGCATGCGCTACAGGTGTGCCAGCTTCCGTCATGAAATTTCTGAGGTGCCATAGGGCCCCGAAATCATGCACTACTCCAAAGGCATACCTAGAATCTGTGTATATATTGGCTGACTTACCCTTAGCCAATTCACATGCTCTGGTTAGGGCAACCAGTTCAGCAACTTGTGCTGAGTGAGGTGGGCCTAGCGGTTCTGCTTCTATGGAACCTTGGTCATCTACGACTGCGTATCCAGTACACAAGTCTCCCGACGTCATCTACGCCTTCCAGTGGGTTGTCACTAATGTCGGGTCTTGCAGTGAAAGTCTGGTTCAGGTATTCCATGCAATCATGCATGTCAGTGTCTGCACTAAATCCTCCTTCACCATCATTCTCATCCTCCACCCTTTGTGCCTGTCCAGGCACACCCGGCAGATAAGTTGCAGGATTTAGTGCGCTGCATCTCTTTATGGTGATGTTTACAGGGGCCATTAGTGCTAAATTCCACTTTGTAAACCGTGCCGATGAGACATGTCTGGTTTGGGCGGAGTTCAGTAAGGCTGACACTGCATGAGGTGTATGGATTGTCAGGTTGTGTCCTAACACTACATCTTCGCTTTTACTTACTAGCAAAGCTATCGCTGCAACACTTCGCAAGCATGTGGGGAGAGACCGCGCTACGGTGTCCAACTGTGCACTGTAGTAAGCTACCGGCCTGCTGGCATCACCATGTCTCTGGGTTAAAACACCTGCCGCACACCCAGCACTCTCTGTACCGTACAATTCAAAGGGTTTCCCATATTCTGGCATGCCTAATGCAGGTGCCTGTGATAGGCACTGTTTGAGTCTCTCAAATGCTAGTTCGGACTCATCTGTGTGCGAGATCCGATCTGGTTTGTTCGAAGAGACCATCTCTTGCAAAGGTAAAGCCAGTACGGAGAACCCTGGGATCCAGTTTCGGCAGTACCCACACATTCCAAGAAAAGTGCGGATCTGTTGCTGGGTTTGTGGCAGAGTCATGTCGCGAATCGCCTGTATTCTATCAGCGGTGAGGTGTCTAAGTCCTTGCGTCAAGCAATGTCCCAAATATTTTACCCTGGTCTGGCACAGCTGCAACTTATCCTTTGAAACCTTGTGTCCCGTATTAGAAAGGTGAAACAGAAGCTGTTTCGTGTCTTTCAAGGACGATTCGAGTGAATCAGAACACAGCAGTAAGTCATCTACATACTGTATTAATACTGATCCGCTCTCAGGTTGAAAGGATTGTAAACAGTCATACAAAGCCTGGGAGAAAATACTTGGGCTGTCAATGAAACCTTGGGGTAGGCGAGTCCAGGTGTCTGTACTCCCCTGAATGTTAATGCAAACAGGTATTGGCTGTCAGGGTGCAGAGGGACAGAAAAGAAAGCAGAAAAGAGGTCAATGACAGTGAAAAATTTTGCAGTAGGGGGAATTTGCATGAGGATGACAGCTGGATTTGGCACTACATGGAATTGGCTCTCAACTATCTTGTTTATCCCCCTTAGATCCTGTACTAGCCTGTAACCCCTCCCCCCACTCTTTTTCACAGGGAAGATGGGACTATTGGCAGTGCTGGACGTCCTGACTAGGATGCCCTGTTGTAGCAAGCGCTCTATGACTGGGTACACTCCTAATTCCACCTCTGGCTTCAGAGGATACTGAGGGATTTTTGGAGCTATCCTACCATCTTTTATTTGCACTACTACGAGAGCTACATTCGCCATCAATCCAGTGTCTTGTCCATCTTTGGTCCAGAGGGATCCCGTTATTCATGAGATCATTTCCTCTACCTTTGATGGACACCTGTCTATAACAGCAGAGTGTGACATTAGCCTTTGTGGGGTGTCTAACATATCCTGCACTTCCTGAACGTGATTCTCGGGTATATCCAAGAAGACACCCTCAGGAGTACAATATATGACACACCCCATTTTACACAATAGATCTCTCCCAAGTAGATTAGTCGGAGCCGATGCAGCTAACAAAAAGGAATGCTTGGTCTGCAAAGGCCCTATCGTAATCTCCGCAGGTCTACTCAAAGGGTAGTGTTGCACTACTCCTGTTACTCCCATTGACGAAATTGTTTTACCCATGGTTTTCATACCTACCGTCGAATTTAACACTGACCTGGCCGCCCCTGTATCTACAAGAAAAGGTAATGATCTACCAGCTACATCAACTGTGACCTCAGGTTCACTACCAAGGCTAGCAATCAACTTTACTGGCTGCAGACTACAGGTGTGGCCCAACCCCTATTGTATATTGTGACCCTCCCGCAGCGCACTGGCAGCTACAATATGTGAGGGGGGTTACTGAGAATTTTCGGAGGCCTGCCAGTCCCTCCTAGGTGGATACCTCCTTGTTTCCCCTGCATGTGGCTCATAACTTCTCCTATGCGATCCCTGATCCCTATTATGTGTATTATAGTGTGGTTCATATCCTGGTCTAGGGGGTCGGTATACCTTATGTGTGTTTGTATACCTACAATTACGTGCAAAATGTCCTTCCTTCTGACAGTTATAGCATACTACTACACGTGACTTACCATCAGGGGTCTGGGGTTTTGGCTGATGCGGTTTGGTTGTAAGAGCATTTATACTTACTGTCATCAGCTTATCCCCTGTGACTCTCTGTGCTTAATGACGTTCCGATGGTGCTCGATAGTGGACTCTCTTAATGCAGCCACCGAGATACCTCTCCAGTTAGGTAGAGTGGTTTGTACCCTTGTTCTTAATGTCTCTTTTAAACCGTTCATTAATACCGACGCAGCTACCTCCCTGTGATGTACATTGTCCTTAATGTCCTCGATCCCAGTGTATCTAGCCATTTCCTGCAGTGCTCGGTGGAAATATTCAGATGCCATTTCACCTTCTTTTTGTCTTATGGAAAAGATTTTATTCCATTTGACAACAGTAGGGAAATATACTCCTAATTGCAGATTGATTTGTCGTACATTCTCCTGAGTGTACTCATCAGTGAGAGGTACTTCTGCGTCTAATTTACAATCAGTAATGAATTTTGCGGGGTCAATATTGGAAGGTAAACATACTCGTAGCACTGTTCGCCAATCTTTGTTTGTGGGTTCGGTGGCGTTACCTAATTCTTTAATGAACCCCTGGCATGCGACTAGATCCTTTCTGGGATCGGGAAATTCAGACATAATTGTCCTCAATTCTGTCCGGGACCAGGGACAATGCATAGCAGTGTTCCTGATGGGAGTGACTCCCTGAGCGTCAGTATTCCCATTGGGGACTGCGATCACCCTGACAGGATTTAATTCAATTACGTCATTCTGAGTTGACTCCACAATCTGAGGTGCTATTGTCTCTGCATAATGTATGGTACCGTACTTACCTGTGGACACGACCTCACTTATCCCTCCGCTAGGGGGCCTTACTACTGATCTTACTGGTTGGGCAGTGCCCACCTGAGTATTCTGTATGGTGACTGCTAGAGAGAGTGCCGATATTGTGCTGGGCTCATCTTCTTGCTCGCAGTCCTGGGGAAAATTTAAAATGGGATACAACTGGTAAGGGTTAGCGTTAGTACATTTATCAACTATACTCTTATTGGATACCAATATGCCATTGTCTGTAGCCACTTTCTCCCCTACAATATATACGGTGGTGGTAGTGCGGTTGCCATCATTTTCCTGCTAGGTTTGGTACCTGCTGCGTGAGCTAATTCTCTTTGCATATCGCCCTCTTCCTGCCATAAGTTTAAACAATTTGTGTGTCTGACCCTTTGTTTTCGGGATTTTATCAGACATATCCTAATCTTTAAATTCTGCAATACCTCTGGTTCAAAACTGCCTACCTTAGGGAATGGTTCCCTATCTTCCGCAGTCATACGTTCCCATTCATTGCACAAAACTTCTGTGTGTGGTCCATACTTCTCACACATTTTGAACCTCGCTGACCCCCTGGGCCGCGGTATGTCAACCTGAACCCTGGTTGAACGTCCCTTACTTGAGCAACTGGCCCCCATATTTTTGCAGGTATTGTCCTTTCGGCTAATCCCACAAAAAAAAAACAAAATACTCAATATAAGGCAACGGTGAAAGTTCTCTGAGCGCTCTTCACCCGCTCACCGCCCACGTTGGCCAGTACTAACATACACTGTCGATAGCGAAGGCAATGTACCCAACTTAGGGCCCTATGTAACCTCTATTTACTGGAAGTTTCTGGGAATAACTTACCCTTTCCAGTAAATATAAGTTGTTGGAGATTTCCTGAGAGAGACCAGTGACAACTCCCTAAACCTTTATTATACACAAATCACGCTTGTGTATGCTATATACAGCGCTAATGATACAGCGATTTTACGCAAAGCTCGTAAAAAGGGTATCACGTTGCGCAAAATATTGCATCCACGAACGCGCGGTCCAATCGCACAGCGTATAGGTACTTGTTAATTTATCCGCCGTACGACCACTGGAATCGATTTTTAGGCTGCGAAACCTCAGCCGGAGCGTATAAAAAAAAACTAAATGGGTAAACCTTCGCTAACCCCCTGGGCTGCGGTACTCTAAACCTCGCTAACCTCCTGGGCTGCGGTACTCTGCTACCTTGCTCCTTTGTACTTCAATCCATATTAACGTGAGTCAGCTGCCTCACGCCACCAAGTCTCCACTCACTTGATGTACCACTCGACGGGATCCTGAATTCCCTGGGTCCACAAAACCTTTATTGTGTTTGCTCACTCACGTTCGTTCACTCAAATACACTTTGGTTTTTCTGTACAGAAAATTATCTTTCATTCAGATAAACAGCCTTAGTACCAGAGGCAATGCAGTAAAAAGGTTTTATTTAGGGGGCGTGGCTTGGACGTTGTCCTGCTCAGACATCTTGGGCTGGAGCTCCTGCAATCAAGGACTCCTAAACGCTGAGAAAAGTGCCCAATATTACTTCCATCAGCCCCTACTGTGACCTGGTGTGCTGCTGACAGCGGTGGGCTACCTGCAGAGGAGACCCGCGGCGCTGAAAGGTCATTTCCGCCGCTGCGAGATTGCGGCCTGCTGGACTTCCAGAAGCCGGGGCCTCGAGTTTGAAAGCATCCCGGCGACGAGCTCCGGGACCCGTTCGCGGCCGCGACGGGACCCGGCGGACCTCCTACCGGCACCCCACACGACTTCTGACCAGCGGAGACCCCTCCCCAGACCCTCAGGTACCTGCAGCTCCCCTCCTGTGCCTGGAACAGTGGGTAGAGGGAGTATCTCTCTCTGCGGTGCGCGCCGTGAGCTTCCGGCCGGGCGCACTTTAAACACTCTGCCCCGCTCAATCTCCGGCCCCCGGTGGCTCCTGCACTTGTACTGTGCCTCCACGCACCTGAGACTCCACTGCAGACCGCTGTCCCTGAGCTGCGGGACGGCTTGGGCGCTCCCACGGGCTGAGGCCTAGCCCCCCCTCCAGAGCCGGGGACTCGATTTCCACGGCATCCGGCACGTCCCTCCCGCGGCACCGATCACAGACGTAGCACAGCCCGAAAGGCCCCATCCGACCCAGCAACTCACCTGTGGCTGCTCCCATCAGGAAAAGGGACCCCTCTGCGCCCGGTTTCCAGTGCTGCGGCGGCCCGGAGATTTCTATAAGGTGAGCTGCCTTGATTTCCCTGTTTGCGGCGGCCATCTTGAAAACCAATATATGGGAAGGCACCCTGTTGTTTATCACGGAAGCCTGTAGTGGGGACTAATAACACTCTGCCTGGCTCCTCATGACCATATTCCGCCCAGTGCATTTCCAAGAATGCTGGCTTAGTGCTTGGCCTCACGACCCTCTGGATACAGTGGATTGTCCTATTTCAATACCTCCACACATCGTGGGATTACTGGGCTTCGATTATCCCTGGGCTTTTGGGGAATGGGAGTCACCGCTGGCCGGGTCTCTAGTTCTCCCTGTGTAGCTCCTCAGTGATGTCCATGTGAAACACCTTTATTTCTCTGCAAGGCATTGGGCTTACCCCATCTTCTTCACAGTTTTTTCTATACATCTATACATTGCCGCTCTGAAATATAGTGGTCATGTCTAACAGAAACCGTAAAGCTCCCCCTGGAGACTCCTCATCTTTCTTTGGCCCTAAACGGGGCAAAAATGTGAATCAGCACCCGGCCTCACCTGGGACTCTGCAGGATGCGGGGTCCTCCCCGTCCAGATCTGACTCGGCTCTCACTGTTGACGCGGATCCCTATGACTCTCTAGTACAGAGGATTGCGACCACATTCAGAGTTGAACTACGTGCGGCCATCCAGGAACTTAAAACGGAGATATCCTCCCTGGGCTCTCGTACTGACGCTTTAGAACGTAAGACTGATGATATCTGCAATTATCAGGATGTGGTTACTCAGGAAGTCTCGGAATTGCGGTCGGAAGTTGACATCATGCGCGAACAAGTTGAGGACCTGGAGAATCGCTCGCGCAGAAACAATTTGCGAATACGCAACGTACCAGAGTCGATAGATACAACTGCGCTGTCTGAGTATCTCCTGGGCCTATTTCAGCAACTACTCCCGGACCTCTCGGAGGACCAGTTTCTGCTGGATAGAGCGCATAGAGCTCTCCGTGCAAAACCACCCCCGGACCAACCCCCGAGAGACATTGTCCTCCGCATGCACTTCTTCCACGTCAAAACAAAAGTGCTCAATGCTTGCCGGGGCACCCCTGCTATCCCATATAAAGGATCACACCTCCTCATTTTCCAAGATCTGGCCCCCTCCACACTCAAAAAACGGAGGGTAATGTTACCCGTCACTAAGGCCTTACGCAACCGCCAGATTCTATACAGATGGGGATTTCCGTTTGCCCTGCAGTTCACCTTCAACGGTCGGAATCATTATGTGAAGAACCCTGAAGATGGCTTGTCGGCTCTCAGACGATTGGGGCTCTTCTCGACTTCTCCTCCTGCATCATCCTCAGATTCCCCTGAGGGCCCGAAGTCGAGATCGCCCCCACGTGCCGAATGGTCGACCGCCCGCTGATTACACTACACGCTCTCAAGACTTTCAGGTTTTTGTTACAAGGACTTGTAGAATATCTTTTTCTGCCTTAATATTACAGAGATGATGTTTGTTTTCTTGTTTATACGGTATCTGTGCCTTTTGCCCCTTCATCCTGAGCAGCGGCATGGGGTTCCCCTTTTACACCTTCATGGCCTGCCTCCCCGAGCTCATTGTTCCACTGGCCTTGTGATGCTATCATATGAGCGGCCCGGGGTCGCCCCATGCCGCTGTCCGGCGATACTACGGTTGACTTTGTTGATGATAATTGTCCATCTCTATTAACTGCTACATGTTTTTGTCCTTTTATGTTCATATATTATACTGTGATAGTTTATCCTGACACACTAAGGTATTTTTCGTCCCTTTGCTGGGGTTACCCGTTATTGGAATAGGCCCTCCCTAGTTAGAGCTCGTCCAGACCCTATCCACAAGTTATTGGGGTTCCCCCCCTTTGCCTTGCAGACCTCCGTCCCCCATGCCCATGTTAATGCCCCACGTTTTATTGTTATTTTGGCTGGTTTACAGCTGGCACACCTCTGTTCTCCTCTCGGCCTCACCCCCACAACACCCGGATCTCCTCCTGTACGGATGTGGTCCTATGATGGTGTTGTATGTCGTGTCCTTTGGACTGCGACCTTTTCCAGATACTCGGTTGGCCATACGGCCTCCGTTCCCCTCATTTTTTTTCCCTAACTTCCCCTGTCCTACTTCTACCCCCCCTACTCGGCTTTGCACTACACTCTGGGTGGTCAGACCTCCCTCGAGCCGAATCTTGCACTGGAACCCCCCATGACTCTTAATATTGTATCGTTGAATGTCAACGGACTCAACTCCCCCCAAAAGCGAACCATGGCCATCCAATTTTTTAAAAAACAGAAAGCTGACATAATTCTTTTGCAGGAAACACATTTTAAAACTGTACATCCCTCCTTGGCCTCGAGAGCCTACCCTCAGGCCTTCTACTCTACAACCCCCCAAAAACGTAAGGGTACTGCTATCCTGCTTCATGCCTCACTTCATTACGCTATTGAGAACTCTTTTTCAGATCCCAAGGGTCGCTTCAATATTGTTGTCTTACAGCTTGGGAACTCCTTTCTGACTGTCGCCTCGATTTACTCCCCTAATATGGAGCAGGGTGCCTTCCACAGCGATTTCCGCACCCAACTTGATAAACTAACAAAGGGACAGGTAATAATTGGTGGGGACTTCAATGCCGTGCCAGATTTAGTGTGGGACCGTACCCAATCTCGTATCCCCAGTCCTTCGACAGTTAGGGAATCCAGACGATTAGCTGACTACATAACGTCCTCGGGATATTACGACGCTTGGAGGGTATTGTACCCGTGTGAACGTACGTACACTCATTACTCTATTCCACATGACCTTCACTCCAGACTTGACCTTTTTCTAGTAGACTCTTCCACTGTACAAGGCCTGATTAAGGCCTAGGTCTCCCCTGTGGTGTGGTCAGGTCATTTAGCGGTATCATTGACCGTTGATTCCTCCCCTTCACCTCCCACGACATTCCGTTGGAGATTGAACTCTACTCTCCTTCTGAAAAAGGAATATCTCATCCAGACTGCTGGAGTCCTGGAGGAATTCTTCTCCTTGAATTCCACGGACGATATATCTCCCGCAATAGTATGGGAGGCACATAAGGCTTCCATTCGGGGTCACTTTATTTCTCTAGCTAAAGCCCAAAAACTGAAGGATCGCCGGGCGGTTGCGGATCTTGAGCACCAAATCAAAGAGCTAACGATCCAACATCAACAGACGCCCAGACGCTCTTTATATAGCAAACTCCTGGCTCTCAAAGGCCAATTATACCAAATCTTATCTGCTAAAGCCGCTAAGACCATGCGATGGTTACAACATAAGTTCTACTCTAAGGGGGACAAAGCTGACTCCCTTCTAGCCTCCCGCTTACGCGCTCGCAAACAGAGGAACAGGATCCTCTCGCTAAAAGACCAACATCACAAGCTGACTTATGACCCTCAGAAAATAGCCCACTGTTTCAAAGACTATTACCAATCCCTGTATAACCTGCCTACTCCAGACGACTTTGTTAGTCTGCAGGAGCGCATAGACAACTTCCTTTCTTCCTGCCCCCTCCCGGTACTTTCTAAACAACAGATAGATTTGCTCAATGCAGAGATCACTGCGGAGGAAATTGATCTTACAATTAAATCATTGAGGAATGCCTCAGCTCCGGGTCCAGATGGTCTACCGGCTCTATATTATAAGAAGTTTAGTGGAACTCTGACCCCGGCCCTGACAGTGTTGTTCAATGCGATTCTAGCAGGTACACCCTTCGATGGTTCCACTACTAGAGCTGAAATAGTTGTCATACCTAAACCTGGCCGCGACCTCACGGACTGTGGCAGCTATCGCCCAATATCGCTGCTAAATTCAGATCTGAAATTATTTGCGAAAATACTTGCAAACCGTCTTGCGGGGATGATCTCTTCCCTGGTCCACCCGGACCAGGTCGGATTTATCCCTGGCAGACAGGCCTTTGACAACATTAGGCGGGCGATCGATACCCTGCACTTTGCTGACTCCTCTAAGATCCCCTCCCTGGCGATGGGGCTGGACGCTGAAAAAGCGTTTGACCGCATATCTTGGTTGTATATGGATTGCACCCTTCGACGCTTTGGTCTTTCGGGCCGTTTTCTCACGGGCATAGAATCTCTCTACGCTTCCCCGTCAGCTTGTGTCCTAGTGAATGGCCTATTGTCCCCTCCATTCTCGATTACAAATGGCACAAGACAGGGCTGTCCTTTGTCACCCTTAATTTTCGCTCTAATGATAGAACCTCTGGCGTCCGGGATCCACAGCTGCCCGGATATCTCGGGGATCACAATAGGCTCCTCTCAGTTCAAGATCTCTCTATATGCAGATGATATTTTACTTACTCTCTCGAACCCGCTTATTTCACTCCCAAACCTTTTCAAAATTATACAGGAGTTTGGTGTTATTTCCAATTTTAAAATCAACGCTGCTAAGACAGAGGTATTGGACTTTCACCTACAAGTCCCGTTGAAAGCTTCCCTATTTAGTAGCTTCAAATTTGATTGGAAAAAATCTAGCTTGAAATACCTAGGCATATATCTTACCAGACAATATTCCCAACTATATGCAGCTAACTACCCTGGGTTGATTCATAGTGTTACTGGTGACCTCCTGAGGTGGTCTGGTCAGTTCATTTCATGGTCTGGCCGAGCCAATGCCCTGAAAATGAATGTCCTACCTCGCCTCTTGTACCTCTTTCAAGCGCTCCCGGTGCGGATCCCCTCCCATGTGTTTTTGGATTTGCAGAAGAAATTCTCACACTTTTTATGGTCGGGCAGGAGACCTCGTGTCCGACTCAAGACGCTGTACAACAGGGCCAGGGAGGGTGGACTTGGAGTGCCCAATATTAAATTGTATTATTATGCGGCCCATCTATCCCAGGCCGTTCTCTGGCACTCGCACATATCTTCCCGTAGATGGGTTCAACTGGAATCCGAACTTGTTCGTGTGCGCTCCATCTCCACCCTTCTATGGATCCCTCGTTCTCACAGGCCCCCTGCATATACTAATTTCCCATCTATAACATTCACTGTCTCGCTATGGGACAGGCTCACTAAGATCTTTGCTCTATTGTCCTCCCCTCCCGCTCTTGCACCTCTATGGGACAACCCACTGTTTGCTGGAGGACGAACCTCAAATGCCTTCCAGCATTGGTTAGCTCATGATCTTCTGTTTATTAACGATATAGCATTGTCACGCTCTTTTCCAGCTTTCTCAGATCTACAGGGTCGATATGGACTCCCCCCACAATGTTTCTTCCAGTACCTTCAAATACGTAGCTTTCACTTAGCTTTTCTCCAATCACATAGCTCTTTGTCCCGACCCCCTCTGGAATCATTATGCTTCCTTCGCTCCCCCTCTAAGGGCCTTTTGTCATCGATATATCGCCTTATGCTTACTCATAACCTACCCACATTAGCCCCTCACGAGATAGCTTGGGAAACTGACTTGCAGGACCACATAGAGACAGACACCTGGGATCAGATTAAACAGAACTTAGTTTCCTCTGCGACCTCTATTAGACACAGAGAGAATTCATTTAAACTATATGTCCGTTGGTACTTGGTTCCGACGCGACTAAGTAGAATATATCCTTCCGCCTCGGATAGGTGTTGGAGGGGTTGCGGATCGGAGGGTACCCTGCTCCATATATTTTGGGATTGTCCCAGGATAGCTTCACTCTGGAAGGTCATTTGGAGATTGATTTTGCGAATCACTGGAGTGAACATGCCCTCTTCCCCGTCCTTCTTTCTGTTCCCGAGACCGATCCCCGGAACACCGAAATCATCACAAAAGCTCATCTGGCATATCACGACCGCACTGAAATGTAAAATAGCTTTTCACTGGAAGTCGCACACAATTCCATCTATTGCGGCTGTGGTTGCTGCCGTCTGGGATACTTACCATATGAAATTCCTCTCTAGTGTGGTGGAAAGCAGTGCATCAGCCCTTACTGATGTCTGGTCCCCATGGCTGGCGTACTATAAATGCCCCCCCCCCCCCCGTTGACATACGGTTTTTGATATACTTGCATATTTGATTTCACATGTATGCATTGCTGTACCCCACTCCCTCTCCCCTCCCTCCCTTTTTCCTTCTGTCTTCCCCTCCCCCATCCAACTATTCATTGTCTATTGTATTATGACAAAAATTTCAATAAACTGTATTTACAAAAAAAAAAAAAAAAAAAAGGTTTTATTTAAACTAAATCTTGGAAACCGAGCAATTTGTGCTAATGTAGCGTGGCTACTGTCCCGCCCCTAAACTAAACAATGCTATTGTGTAATTTGTACTTAGCGGTCGTACCCTTACGCACGTTGCGTAAACACGCGACCGTGTGTATGTCTTTACGTTGCGTACGCAGTCCCGTACTTTGTCCGAGACACGTGTACAAAAACCGTATGTCCGCAATAGTACAAATCCCACACTTCTATAAATGTAAGCGATATTACCTATAATCATTTACTTAACACAACACAGTTTCTTTCTGTATAAACTTGTTTAACTAGGCCAGACTGTATTTGTGTTTTACGTTTACTTCCTTAATATTTATTCTATATTTTTAACTAAATAGGAACAAATTTCTCCGCACAGGTCTAAATGAATCTAGTAATTAGTATTTATGGCAACAATATGAGCAAGTATACAAAGTACAGGTGTACGCTTGTGTTGTGTGCGCATTTGGCGCCAAACAGAAATTCACAGACTTTTTAAATAGCTTTGCGTATTTACTTTACGGGTCCCACCAGCATCCCTACAAACCATGCAGAGCAGACACCATCTAATCAGCAATAAAATAGGGTTTCCCAGTGTATCCTGCGGCCAGAAAAAGGTTTACGTAGGATACCTGTCCGCCCTTTGCTGATAGATAAAGTCTGCTTTAACCTGCTAGGCTGCGGGTATGTGGAAAAACCGGACAATGCCCCAATTGATAATGTCGATATTATCTTAAACCATAAAGCTATACCTTTAAACACACCTTTACCATGGAGCCGCTACGGCCGCTAAACTTAATATGCACTCTATGTACCTTTTACGCTATTTGCGTAACGAGTCCCGTAACGTGTATGGACTCTGCGTACAAACGCCGTGCTGGGGGTACTAAGTACACGCAGCGCATACACACTTAATTAATACACTTTAAAACCTTATACAGTTAGGCAATGTAATACACTTTAAACCCTAGCAGGGAAAAGAGGACACAACACCGATTTGTAGTTTATTACTGGGTTCCGACAACACAGAGTAATATATCTGAAAGGGGGTTTAACAATACAAATTATGCACTACAATACAACAGAGTAAATGGCTACAGTCAATGTACATACGTGAGAATATTCGCATGCGCTTCCTGGTCCAGTCCTCCGCTAATCAGGTAGATAGCGTTGAGAGTCTTCTGACCGGCCAGGCAGCAACAGGCTTTTTATACAATACTTCCAAAAGCAATACAATGGATACTGTAATCCCTTTGTCCATTGGACACAGGGATGCATCTTTACAGTACAGGAGAGGTCATAGGTTGATTTGAAAAGGTGGGCGATGTCTTTCTCAACTGCTCTTGTGGGTGGTCTCCTCTGGATTCCCGCCGCATACATAATATACAGTAAATACAGTATATATCTATATTCTGCTTCTGCACATAACTATCCACAGGAACATGCGATAATGTTTTGATAGCCCTCCATGCGTTCACAAACTCCGCCGTAAATACCCATACCACGCGCAGGACCGCGGGATCGACCATACGCAAATTGCGGATATGTGCACGCACGACGGAACAAGTGCACGCGCAGTGGGCATGTGTGTGTATTTTATACGTGCTGTGTGTTCTGTAATATTTTTCGACTTTGACAGGCCATTACATCTCTCTCCGTATACACATGCCTGGCTGCTGCTGGTGATCTATAAATCGATAACTCGGAGACAGCTTGTAACTACTACTCATTGCTGCACTTGTCTGCTCACCCTACAGTACACAGAGGTCTCCTGCCTTTCTCTGGTGGACCCAGCTACTCATCCTTACAAAGAATGATCAATACTCTGCCTCACAGTCCCTATTTATATTATTTATAGATTATTTATAATGCCATTGTTAAACTAAATTATATATTCACTGTTATTTATTGATACTCTGGCTCCCTGGTGGATGCATTGAGGTTGTTATCCATTTTATTTATTTTTCCATAAATCTGACTTTTTCCTACAAATAAAAATGTGGATTCTAAAGTGCAGTGTTTGGAATATTTGTTCTCTCAGGAAGTGACTCATTCATCAAACAAATCAAGAGATTCCTCTCATTTATAAAACATACACATTTTATATCACTGAGTGGCACGTCTATAAGCAGAGGGGTCACTGGGTCTGGTAACATCCGATGCGCACTCTGGATCTCCCCGCACGCCGAAAAGGGTGAGTGGCCATATATAAAGGGGGGCGTGGCCTCACAGGGGATTACGATGGCATCACACTGGGGGCGTGCCCACCATCCATTTAAGTTAAAAAATGGATAGATATTCCAAAACTGACACTGACAGACATCAACACATAACATATAAATTATTGTACAGTTGCTCACAATGGGGTCTATTCATGAAGCAGTGAAAAGTGTGGAGAAGTTGCCCAGTGGAGAAGTTGCCTGAGATAGAGTCATTATAAGTTGGCACTGCCAGGTGTCGATAGGGAGTGATCTCTCTAGGCCAGTTATATAACCATGGCATCTTTACAACCTTTACTTGGTTTTGTTTAGAATTTAGATGGACATTTACTAAGCAGTGATAAGAGCAGAGAAGTGAGCCAGTGGAGAAGTTGCCCATGGCAACCAATCAGCACTGACATAACATCTATAATTTGCATACTTTAAAATGATACAGAGCTGCCAATTGGTTGATGGGGCCACTTCTCCACTGGCTCACTTCTCCGCTCTTATCACTGCTTAGTAAATGTCCCCCTTAATGTCCTGAATGAGCATTTTGATCAATACTTGCAAATTAGAAACACCTTGCAAGCTCAGTTTCCGAGTGGCCTCCCTGCAATACAGACCCAATTCATCATACCTACTGAGTGCATTTCATACATAAACACTGCCTTATATAAACAGTTGATGGGGGAGCTAACGTGGGCATCAGATGATGTAAGTGGTGTCTTCCCCCAGTGGGGTCTGTCTGTTGGGCATACTTTGATAATGCTGATTTTAGATTACCTTATAACCTTCACAATAATGGGTAAGAGACACAGTACGCAATTGGCGTATGGGGTACCGTAAGGGTACGTACTTAGCGTAGCATAAGCTAGGCCGTGATCGAGACGCACATGCGGCACGCTCGCTCACAGCTTAATGCGTGGTGTCGAGCACGCTATAGGCGAGCGACTACCGTAATGCTACGCTACCAGCGTAGCGGACGCTCGAGACCACGAGGAGATCACGAGCGGCGCAGACGCTCACAAGATGACAATCAGTATACCTTGAATGTAACACACAGAAAGGATTCTCTTATACTGTAAACCTTGTACTGAGACACTGTAGCGATATAACGCTGCTTAACCTTGTTAACACTAAAGCTGTTTGAGCGATCGAGACGCTCCTATTACCCTCTGCAATGTAATGAACACACGATACCGTGCTAAGGATCCAACACCTTTACTAACAAGCTTTTAGTTATATCGAATAGGGGTAAAACAGTTACAAGTCATACACTACATACTAACATATAATTCTAACAGAATATCTAGACAGAAATATACAATAACGTTACAATCTTATACTAAACAGAGAGAGAGAGAATGTGGCCAATACAAACAAAGAGCGAGATAATCACAGAGAATTACTTACACACACTGGGAACGATCGCAGCGCAGCCTGGTACCAGCTCCGAGTTAGTCAATATGAAAACCGTTTGTGGAGAGTGGGGGAACTGTTCAGGCTGGCTGATCTTATATACACTGAGTACAGTATACTACAAAGGGACCTACAATCTCATTGTTCATTGGACACAGGAATGTCTCCTCGCATCATATCAAAAGGTCATAGGTTAGTTTGAACAGGTGGGCTGTGACTATTTCAAACAGCTCAGGTGGGTGGGAATCTCCGGATTCCCACCGCATGGATAATGAATCGCAAATATATGAAATGTCCAGAATCTACTAATGGCCATAACTATACGCAGGAGCGATTAATCTTTACCTAACCAGCACCGGATTGTTGCTATTAAAATACTCTTCAGTTAGGTACCAGACACAGCTGTTCAAACCCTGTCTGACCCTTCGTACCATACAAAGAGGGATTCCCAAGTCCGTGAACAAGTCACATTAAACAAACTTACAGTTATTACTAAGGGGAACATTATCTATAAAACATGCTATATGGATTTATTATCTAACGATTGAGTCGCCCGCTAGACGCACACAAACTCTACCGTGAATGCACATACCACGCGCTCGAGCGCATGGCCGAGGCGCCATCACGCGGCTGCGAGTATCCGCACGCACGGGAGAGAATGTGCACGTGCAGCAGGCACGCGCATGAGGTGAATATATGGCAACGTGCAGCGTGATATTTTTCTGACTTTGACAGTCCACCCTTTGGCAGTCATCAATAACTGCCACTTCCTAAAAACAGTTCAAAAAGAGAAAAATATATGTCATGTAAAAATACATTTCTATGATTGGGTAAGGGAGAAGAGAAGAAGGTGGGAAAAAGGTATGACCTAGTGAGATAGTAGAAGCATGTATGTATGAGTCCATGTTTGAAGGGTCATGTATCATCGTGCCGTACGTGTTTTAAATCAAGCTTCGAGGTATTGCGAAGTATACATTTGAATTCCTTCTTATCCCGTATTATGGGTCTGTGGATGGGCTGTCAAACTTTACCGAGCTCTTTTCGGCTTTTGGTTGCAACAAAATGGGGGAGCACATTTTAGTTGATGATACATGAATGGGGGGATATGTGAGTGCTGATATCTGTGCCTGTATTCCCTATCGACTATGTGTGTCATTACCTAAAGGTTGTAGAGGTGGAGATAAGAAGCAATTATGGTAAATGCAGTCATAAACTATGTGAGTTTAATGTACATTTGCCGATTGAGGTCTTGTCTGATGTCTTGTCTCGATGTACATGTTGCCTGTAGTCTCCCGATGCTTTTGCTATAATTGCTTGAGCAAAAAGCTTTCTCAATGTCCATAGACTTACAATCTTTGAAGTGTTGGGCTATCGTAAAATTTTAGAGTCACTAGGGAAAATGGGGGTCTATGGCATTGTCCATCAATGGTCTGTGTAAAAGGTTGTCAAATTCTTCTTCCAAGCGGATGTCTTTGTACCTTGGAGGAAAACAAAGGAGAAACGGGTGAAAGAAACGGACCGTGGAATCACATTTTCATCACAACATTGTCTCTATTGTTGGGTCATACATCAAATTAGTCGTTGTTAATACAGTGTCCTTGTTTCTTAAACTCATCACTCGGGCACTACGTTTACACTTCGTTAAAACCCGAACGCATCTAAATATCAGACCAACCAATATGGCAACTCCCAGAATACACAAAAGAAATTTCCCTACATCCATGATAATACCTTGGGCCCATTCTCCTAAACCAGAGAACCAATTTCGTGGGTTCAACCATGACACCCAACTGGTCAGCTCATTACCCACAGCTGCAAGGGTGAGATTGTGTTTCCTTCGGAACTCACATTTTAATTGTAAAATGTCATCCATCTTTTGGTCTATGACCTCGGCTGGGTCCTCCGTGCTGTTTGTAATGTACGTGCAGCACTTGATTCCATATTGAGTTGCCAGGGTTACACAATACCCGCCTGTCACAGCTGTGAGGTAATTGAGAATCATCCTATGCTGAACCAGTTCCGTTTTGTAGGCTTGTAACTCTTTCCCAGTGTACCTGAATGTGTCGTCATACATTTCGGTGATATTGTCTAATAAATTTGCAAGCGCAGATATATATTTATAATTTATCACTCCTCTAGCGGTACGAGTGATATCTAACGCGAGTAGGAATTGAATCCCGGTGGATTCATGGATCAGGTCAGAGGCTGAATGCTCTGTTCTTTCTATCAGGTGCCGTTTAACGATGTGCTCGTAATGAGTGTGAGTATAAGGAGCTTGGGCACTACGGTGAATATCTTTCATTTTAGTGTGGGATACAGTCATTACCTCAGGCAGTACTTTTCCAATATAACATAACCCTTCTGAGTTTGGGGCAAGCCACTTATACGCCTTCCTCCCGCATATGAAGTATGCATCATCGGGGAGAACATATGGGACGGAGTGTGACATAACCATATTACAAATTTTTCATGTGAACTCTCCTAACCCTAATTCTTCCATCTGTTTAGTACACGTATCAGTTTGTACGATCTGTGCACAGTATCCTGGTGATACTTCTCCAACTCGCATGATCCTACTTCCTAAGGTGTACCTATACCGAAAGAATTTCCTATGGTCGGCTATCTGGCGTATAAGTTCTGTGTCTACAGGCAATCTGTCGGCTCTATGTGAGAATGTCATGGTTTGATTACTCCATGACACTTCCCAATTTCCCGACTTTCGGGGATTGGAAATGTTAAAGCACACTAAGGACCTATCCACATGATATTGGTGGAGCTTCAAACTAGGAGGACTAGGTTCTGTTCTTGGGCCTCTCCTTTTCTCTCTCTATACGTCCTCTTTAGGTGAACTCATTAGTTCTTTTAATTTCCAGTACCACCTCTATGCTGATGACACTCAAATCTACCTCTCCTCCCCTGATCTCTCCACGGCTCTCCTCACTCGTGCCTCTAACTGTCTTTCTGCTATCTCTTCCTGGATGTCCCAGCGCTTTCTTAAACTCAACATATCTAAGACTGAGCTGATCATCTTCCCACCCTCCCGCACAACCTCACCTCCCACAATCTCATTATCCATTGATGGCACGACTATCTCCTCTAGCCCCCAAGTACGCTGTCTTGGTGTAATCCTTGACTCCTCCCTCTCCTTCAAACCACACATTCAGCACCTCTCACAAACCTGTCATTTTCATCTCAAAAACATTTCCAGGATCAGACCTTTTCTCACCCAGGATGCCACTAAGATCATTATTCACTCATTGATTATTTCCAGACTGGACTACTGTAATCTCCTCCTAACTGGCCTCCCTGACAATTACCTCTCTCCACTCCAGTCTATCCTCAATGCTGCTGCTCGGCTCATCTTCCTCACCAAACGCACTACATCCACCTCCCCTCTCATACTAGCCCTTCACTGGCTTCCCTTCCCCTTCAGAATCCAATTCAAACTTCTCACTCTCACTTACAAAGCTCTCACCCAATCCTCTCCCATTTACATCTCTGACCTTATCTCCCTTTACTCTCCCACCCGTCCTCTTCGCTCTGCTAATGCACGCCGCCTCTCCTGTCCCCTGATTACTTCCTCCCACTCCTATCTCCAAGATTTTTCACGTGCTGCTCCCTTCCTTTGGAATTCTTTACCTCTCCCCCTCAGACTCTCCACCTCTCTACAAAACTTCAAACGGGCTCTCAAGACCCATTTCTTTACCAAACCCAGCCAAATCTCATCCTAACCCCCTGTTCCATGCTCTCTATGTACCCCATCTGTGTCACCCCTGTCTGTCTACCCCTACCCCTAGAATGTAAGCTCTCACGAGTAGGGCCCTCTTCCCTCATGTGCTCACCCTTTTCTTCTTTAATAATTCTCAACTGCCCAAATCACAGTTTTTGGGCCACCTGGAACTTATCTCTGTCATTTACTGGTGTAGTTATGCTTAGTTACCCTGTACTTGTCCAAAATTGATTTCAACTGTAAGTCACTGTTTTGATTATGTGCATATGTACTCTGTAATTGGGCGCTGCGGAACCCTTGTGGCGCCATATAAATAAATGATAATAATAATAATAATAATATTAAACCTCTTGTCCACCGGCCTCCCACCACTTAGCTCAAGTACCTCTCCTACCGTTAAAGGGAATGGTACTAGTCCTGATTTGCTGTGGCCTTGAGGTATTTGAGAGCATACCCAACAGTCTGTCTGATTTAACACTTTACCCACTAAGGAGTGATAGTCACTCAATGGATGCCGGTCCATGTGGACATTAAAACTGGACTGACATTTCTTTATGCACCAATCCTCAACTATATTGTCACAATGCCTACAGATGCAGTTCTCTTCAGCTAACAATCCTTCACAATTCCTTCTATTGTCAATGCTACCAGATCGTTTTCTGATACTCGCCTTTACTCGGAGATTATGTTGTTCTTGGAAATCTAAGCCTGCATCCTGGTCATCAGAACCCATTCCCGATCCTTTCTCGACCTCCATGGTACTCTCACCGAAACAGACTGCTCTGGTCAACATCATGGTCAACAGGAAAATCCGGATCACAGTCTCATGGGGCAAGTCCATCTTTGAGGAGTAAAAGGGGAAAATAAGAAGGGGGAAAGGAAATAGGAGGGAGGTGGGAACTGGAGAAAATAACAAATGGGAAAAAGAAATCTGGCTCGACAAGCTTCCGGTCTTGTTATTCTCAGCGCTCAGGTGTCGTCTCAATCCTCCCTGAACAGACACTCTAGTGATACAACCTCTACCGTCTGTTCTTTATCACGGGACCTCTCTGGGTCAGTGACCTTTTTACAATGAGACGAATGGACCCAAGTCTCTCTTTCGGCAACCTTCAAAGCAGTTGTGCTGGTCAATAAGACTTGATATGGTCCTTCCCATCTGTCAATAAGGCAACCTGAGCGTAGAAAATTCCGTATCATTACATAATCCCCAGGTTCAATGTCATGACAATTACTGTCTGGCAAATCAGGAATCACCAACTTTAGATTATCATTCTGATTCCTCAATTGCTTACTCATCTTAACCAAGTACTTTACGGTTACTTCATTGTTACATTTCAAATCATCCTGGGGGTTAATCATAACATGGGGTTGTCGACCAAACAGAATTTCAAAAGGAGACAGATTAAGAGGGGACCTGGGAGTGGTTCTGATGCTGTATAGTACGATTGGCAAAGCTTCAGGCCATAACAGTCCTGTTTCAGTCATTACCTTGCTCAATTTATTTTTAATAGTGCTGTTTACTCTTTCCACCTTCGCGCTCGCCTGGGGGCGGTACGGAGTATGCAGCTTACTATTAATTCCCATCAACTTACACATTGTTTGAAAGACTTCACCTGTGAAATGGGTACCCCTATCACTTTCAATTATTCTAGGGATACCATACCTACACACAAATTCCTGTACAATTTTCTTTGCAGTAAATACAGCGGTATTTGTGGCCGCAGGAAATGCTTCAACCCAATTTGAGAATACATCAATACAGACCAAAAATAAGAATTTACTTACCGATAATTCTATTTCTCGTAGTCCGTAGTGGATGCTGGGGACTCCGTCAGGACCATGGGGAATAGCGGCTCCGCAGGAGACAGGGCACAAAAGTAAAAGCTTTAGGATCAGGTGGTGTGCACTGGCTCCTCCCCTATGACCCTCCTCCAAGCCTCAGTTAGGATACTGTGCCCGGACGAGCGTACACAATAAGGAAGGATTTTGAATCCCGGGTAAGACTCATACCAGCCACACCAATCACACTGTACAACCTGTGATCTGAACCCAGTTAACAGCATGATAACAGCGGAGCCTCTGAAAAGATGGCTCACAACAATAATAACCCGATTTTTGTAACAATAACTATGTACAAGTATTGCAGACAATCCGCACTTGGGATGGGCGCCCAGCATCCACTACGGACTACGAGAAATAGAATTATCGGTAAGTAAATTCTTATTTTCTCTGACGTCCTAAGTGGATGCTGGGGACTCCGTCAGGACCATGGGGATTATACCAAAGCTCCCAAACGGGCGGGAGAGTGCGGATGACTCTGCAGCACCGAGTGAGAGAACTCCAGGTCCTCCTCAGCCAGGGTGTGCCCCTGACCAAGTAGCAGCTCGGCAAAGTTGTAAAGCCGAGACCCCTCGGGCAGCCGCCCAAGATGAGCCCACCTTCCTTGTGGAATGGGCATTTACATATTTTGGCTGTGGCAGGCCTGCCACAGAATGTGCAAGCTGAATTGTACTACACATCCAACTAGCAATCGTCTGCTTAGAAGCAAGAGCACCCAGTTTGTTGGGTGCATACAGGATAACAGCAAGTCAGTTTTCCTGACTCCAGCCGTCCTGGAAACCTATATTTTCAGGGCCCTGACAACATCTAGCAACTTGGAGTCCTCCAAGTCCCTAGTAGCCGCAGGTACCACAATAAGCTGGTTCAGGTGAAACGCTGACACCACCTTAGGGAGAAACTGGGGACGATTCCGCAGCTCTGCCCTGTCCGAATGGACAATCAGATATGGGCTTTTGTGAGACAAAGCCGCCAATTCTGACACTCGCCTGGCCGAGGCCAGGGCCAACATCATGGTCACTTTCCATGTGAGATATTTCAAATCCACAGATTTGAGCGGTTTAAACCAATGTGATTTGAGGAATCCCAGAACTATGTTGAGATCCCACAGTGCCACTGGAGGCACAAAAGGGGGTTGTATATGCAGTACTCCCTTGACAAACTTCTGGACTTCAGGAACTGAAGCCAATTCTTTCTGGAAGAAAATCGACAGGGACGAAATTTAAACCTTAATGGACCCCAATTTGAGGCCCATAGACACTCCTGTTTGCAGGAAATGCAGGAATCGACCGAGTTGAAATTTCTTCGTGGGGCCTTCCTGGCCTCACACCACGCAACATATTTTCGCCACATGTGGTGATAATGTTGTGCGGTCACCTCCTTCCTGGCTTTGACCAGGGTAGGAATGACCTCTTCCGGAATGCCTTTTTCCCTTAGGATCCGGCGTTCAACCGCCATGCCTTCAAACGCAGCCGCGGTAAGTCTTGGAACAGACATGGTACTTGCTGAAACAAGTCCCTTCTTAGCGGCAGAGGCCATGAGTCCTCTGTGAGCATCTCTTGAAGTTCCGGGTACCAAGTCCTTCTTGGCCAATCCGGAGCCACGAGTATAGTTCTTACTCCTCTACGTCTTATAATTCTCAGTACCTTAGGTATGAGAAGCAGAGGATGGAACACATACACCGACTGGTACACCCACGGTGTTACCAGAACGTCCACAGCTATTGCCTGAGGGTCTCTTGACCTGGCGCAATACCTGTCCAGTTTTTTGTTCAGGCGGGACGCCATCATGTCCACCTTTGGTCTTTCCCAACGGTTCACAATCATGTGGAAGACTTCCTGATGAAGTCCCCACTCTCCCGGGTGGAGGTCGTGCTGAGGAAGTCTGCTTCCCAGTTGTCCACTCCCGGAATGAACACTGCTGACAGTGCTATCACATGATTTTCCGCCCAGCGAAGAATCCTTGCAGTTTCTGCCATTGCCCTCCTGCTTCTTGTGCCGCCCTGTCTGTTTACGTGGGCGACTGCCGTGATGTTGTCCCACTGGATCAATACCGGCTGACCTTGAAGCAGAGGTCTTGCTAAGCTTAGAGCATTGTAAATTGCTCTTAGCTCCAGTATATTTATGTGGAGAGAAGTCTCCAGACTTGATCACACTCCCTGGAAATTTTTTCCTTGTGTGACTGCTCCCCAGCCTTTCAGGCTGGCATCCGTGGTCACCAGGACCCAGTCCTGAATGCCGAATCTGTGGCCCTTTAGTAGATGAGCACTCTGCAGCCACCACAGAAGAGACACCCTTGTCCTTGGAGACAGGGTTATCCGCTGATGCATCTGAAGATGCGATCCGGACCATTTTTCCAGCAGATCCCACTGAAAAGTTCTTGCGTGAAATCTGCCGAATGGAATCGCTTCGTAAGAAGCCACCATTTTTCCCAGGACCCTTGTGCAATGATGCACTGACACTTTTCCTGGTTTTAGGAGGTTCCTGACTAGCTCGGATAACTCCCTGGCTTTCTCCTCCGGGAGAAACACCTTTTTCTGGACTGTGTCCAGAATCATCCCTAGGAACAGCAGACGTGTCGTCGGAGACAGCTGCGATTTTGGAATATTTAGAATCCACCCGTGCTGTCGTAGAACTACTTGAGATAGTGCTACTCCGACCTCCAACTGTTCTCTGGACCTTGCCCTTATCAGGAGATCGTCCAAGTAAGGGATAATTAAGACGCCTTTTCTTTGAAGAAGAATCATCATTTCGGCCATTACCTTGGTAAAGACCCGGGGTGCCGTGGACAATCCAAACGGCAGCGTCTGAAACTGATAGTGACAGTTTTGTACCACGAACCTGAGGTACCCTTGGTGAGAAGGGCAAATTGGGACATGGAGGTAAGCATCCTTGATGTCCAGGGACACCATATAGTCCCCTTCTTCCTGGTTCGCTATCACTGCTCTGAGTGACTCCATCTTGATTTGAACCTTTGTATGTAAGTGTTCAAATATTTCAGATTTAGAATAGGTCTCACCGAGCCGTCTGGCTTCAGTACCACAATATAGTGTGGAATAATACCCCTTTCCTTGTTGTAGGAGGGGTACTTTGATTATCACCTGCTGGGAATACAGCTTGTGAATTGTTTCCAATACTGCCTCCCTGTCGGAGGGAGACGTTGGTAAAGCAGACTTCAGGAACCTGCGAGGGGGAGACGTCTCGAATTTCCAATCTGTACCCCTGGGATACTACTTGTAGGATCCAGGGGTCCACTTGCGAGTGAGCCCACTGCGCGCTGAAACTCTTGAGACGACCCCCCACCGCACCTGAGTCCGCTTGTACGGCCCCAGCGTCATGCTGAGGACTTGGCAAAAGCGGTGGAGGGCTTCTGTTCCTGGGAATGGGCTGCCTGCTGCAGTCTTCTTCCCTTTCCTCTATCCCTGGGCAGATATGACTGGCCTTTTGCCTGCTTGCCCTTATGGGGACGAAAGGACTGAGGCTGAAAAGACGGTGTCTTTTTCTGCTGAGATGTGACTTGGGGTAAAAAAGGTGGATTTTCCAGCTGTTGCCGTGGCCACCAGGTCCGATGGACCGACCCCAAATAACTCCTCCCCTTTATACGGCAATACTTCCATGTGCCGTTTGGAATCTGCATCACCTGACCACTGTCGTGTCCATAAACATCTTCTGGCAGATATGGACATCGCACTTACTCTTGATGCCAGAGTGCAAATATCCCTCTGTGCATCTCGCATATATAGAAATGCATCCTTTAAATGCTCTATAGTCAATAAAATACTGTCTCTGTCAAGGGTATCAATATTTTCAGTCAGGGAATCCGACCAAGCCACCCCAGCGCTGCACATCCAGGCTGAGGCGATCGCTGGTCGCAGTATAACACCAGTATGTGTGTATATACTTTTTAGGATATTTTCCAGCCTCCTATCAGCTGGCTCCTTGAGGGCGGCCGTATCTGGAGACGGTAACGCCACTTGTTTTGATAAGCGTGTGAGCGCCTTATCCACCCTAAGGGGTGTTTCCCAACGCGCCCTAACTTCTGGCGGGAAAGGGTATAACGCCAATAATTTTCTATCGGGGGAAACCCACGCATCATCACACACTTAATTTAATTTATCTGATTCAGGAAAAACTACAGGTAGTTTTTTTACACCCCACATAATACCCTCTTTTGTGGTACTTGTAGTATCAGAAATATGTAACACCTCCTTCATTGCCCTTAACATGTAACGTGTGGCCCAAATGGAAAATACGTTTTTTTCTTCACCGTCGACACTGGAGTCAGTGTCCGTGTCTGTGTCTGTGTCGACCGACTGAGGTAAATGGGCGTTTTAAAGCCCCTGACGGTGTTTGAGACGCCTGGACAGGTACTAATTGGTTTGCCGGCCGTCTCATGTCGTCAACCGACCTTGCAGCGTGTTGACATTATCACGTAATTCCCTAAATAAGCCATCCATTCCGGTGTCGACTCCCTAGAGAGTGACATCACCATTACAGGCAATTGCTCCGCCTCCTCACCAACATCGTCCTCATACATGTCGACACACACGTACCGACACACAGCACACACACAGGGAATGCTCTGATAGAGGACAGGACCCCACTAGCCCTTTGGGGAGACAGAGGGAGAGTTTGCCAGCACACACCAAAACGCTATATTATACAGGGACAACCTTATATAAGTGTTTTCCCTTATAGCATCTTAATATATAATAATATCGCCAAATAAGTGCCCCCCCCTCTCTGTTTTAACCCTGTTTCTGTAGTGCAGTGCAGGGGAGAGCCTGGGAGCCTTCCTAGCAGCGGAGCTGTGTAGGAAAATGGCGCTGTGTGCTGAGGAGAATAGGCCCCGCCCCCTTTTCGGCGGGCTTCTTCTCCCGTTTTTCTGACAACCTGGCAGGGGTTAAATACATCCATATAGCCCCAGGGGCTATATGTGATGTATTTTTAGCCAGCATAGGTACTTTCATTGCTGCCCAGGGCGCCCCCCCAAAGCGCCCTGCACCCTCAGTGACCGTTGGTGTGAAGTGTGCTGAGAGCAATGGCGCACAGCTGCAGTGCTGTGCGCTACCTCATGAAGACTGAGAAGTCTTCAGCCGCCGATTTCTGGACCTCTTCTCTCTTCAGCATCTGCAAGGGGGTCGGCGGCGCGGCTCCGGTGACCCATCCAGGCTGTACCTGTGATCGTCCCTCTGGAGCTAGTGTCCAGTAGCCTAAGAAGCCAATCCATCCTGCACGCAAGTGAGTTCACTTCTTCTCCCCTAAGTCCCTCGTTGCAGTGAGCCTGTTGCCAGCAGGACTCACTGAAAATAAAAAACCTAACAAAACTTTTACTCTAAGCAGCTCTTTAGGAGAGCCACCTAGATTGCACCCTTCTCGGCCGGGCACAAAAACCTAACTGAGGCTTGGAGGAGGGTCATAGGGGGAGGAGCCAGTGCACACCACCTGATCCTAAAGCTTTTACTTTTGTGCCCTGTCTCCTGCGGAGCCGCTATTCCCCATGGTCCTGACGGAGTCCCCAGCATCCACTTAGGACGTCAGAGAAACATACTTTAAATTTCTACAAGGTGGCAATTGTATGAAATCAATTTGTATTACCTGGAAAGGGCCATCTGTCGGAGGGATATGGGATGGCTCTGTCGGTATTGCCTTTCCGATATTCTTCCTCAAGCAGGTGAGACATGTCATTGCTCTTTTACCCGCGTGGGAAGAAAATCCTGGGACGCACCAATAAGCTCTTACTAGCTTGCACATCCCTTCTTTGCCTAGATGAGTCAGCCCATGTGCTGCTTCCGCTAGACTTGGAAGGTATGCTCTGGGTGCCACTGGTTTACCATGTCCATCTGTCCAGAGTCCTGAGGACTCCTGGTCATATCCTTTTGACTTCCAAACTGCCTTTTCCTTTGGGGAACACAAATTTTGCATTTCACACAATTTTTGTGTGTTTACAGTATTAAATACCATCAGTCGTGTACTATCTGTTTGTATGGGGTTACTAGCTGCTGATTTAGCAGCTTCGTCTGCTCGGCTGTTACCAAGTGATACCGGGTCTTGGCTATACGTGTGAGCTTTACACTTGATAACAGCCACTCTGTCGGGTTCCTGTATCGCTGTTAGAAGTCTTTTGATGTGGGCTGCATGCGCTACGGGTGTGCCAGCTGCCGTCATGAAATTTCTGAGGCGCCATAGGGCTCCGAAATCATGGACTACTCCGAATACGTACCTAGAATCTGTGTAGATATTGGCTGACTTGCCCTTAGCCAATTCACATGCTCTGGTTAGGGCAACCAGTTCAGCAACTTGTTCTGAGTGAGGTGGGCCTAGCGGTTCTGCTTCTATGGTACCTTGGTCATCTACGACTGCGTATCCAGTACACAAGTCTCCCGAGTCCGTCTGTCTGTGACAACTACCGTCAGTGTAGAAAGTAAAATCTACATCTTCCAGTGGGTTGTCACTGATGTCAGGCCTTGCCGTGAAATTTTGGGTCAAATATTCCATACAATCATGTGTGTCATCCCCTGTATTAAATCCTCCTTCACCATTATTCTCATCCTCCACCCTTTGTGCCTGTCCAGGCACACCTGGGAGATACGTTGCAGGATTTAATGCGCTGCATCTCCTTATGGTAATGTTTACGGGGGCCATCAATGCCAATTCCCATCTTGTAAACCGCGCTGATGAGACGTGTCTGGTTTGGGCAGAATTTAGTAAGGCTGACACTGCATGTGGTGTATGAATTGTGAGGTTGTGTCCTAGCACTACATCTTCGCTTTTCGTGACTAGCAATGCTATTGCTGCAACGCTTCGCAAGCATGTGGGGAGGGATCGCGCTACTGTATCTAGCTGAGCGCTGTAGTAAGCTACCGGCCTGCTGGCATCACCATGCTTCTGGGTTAAAACACCTGCTGCGCAACCAGCACTCTCTGTTCCGTACAGCTCAAAGGGTTTCCCATAGTCAGGCATACCTAATGCCGGTGCCTGTGTTAGGCACTGTTTTAGTCTTTCAAATGCCATCTCAGATTCGTCTGTGTGCGAGATCCGATCAGGTTTACTTGATGAGACCATCTCCTGCAAAGGTAGGGCTAGTATGGAAAAACCTGGGATCCAGTTACGGCAATACCCACACATTCCTAAAAACGTTCTAATCTGTTGCTGGGTTTGTGGCAGGGTCATGTCACGAATTGCTTGAATTCTATCAGCGGTAAGGTGTCTCAGTCCTTGTGTCAGACAGTGTCCCAAATACTTCACACGAGTCTGGCACAATTGTAACTTGTCTTTGGAAACCTTGTGTCCTGTGTCTGAAAGATGAAACAGGAGCTGTTTCGTATCTCTCAGGGACGCTTCCAATGAATCTGAACACAGTAGTAAATCGTCCACGTACTGTATCAATACTGATCCACTCACTGGTTGGAAAGACTGTAAACAATCATGCAGAGCTTGTGAGAAAATACTTGGACTGTCTATGAAACCTTGGGGTAACCGAGTCCATGTATATTGAACTCCTCTGTATGTAAATGCAAATAAGTATTGGCTGTCAGGGTATAGAGGTACCGAGAAGAAAGCGGAGCAGAGGTCAATCACAGTGAAAAATTTGGCAGTGGGAGGGATTTGCATTAGGATGACAGCTGGATTTGGCACTACGGGGAATTGACTCTCAACTATTTTGTTGATCCCTCTTAGATCCTGCACTAATCTGTAACCCCTCCCCCCACTCTTTTTAACAGGGAAGATGGGACTATTTGCAGTGCTGGACGTCCTTACCAGAATGCCCTGTTGTAGCAAGCGCTCTATTACAGGGTAAACTCCTAACTCCACCTCTGGCTTCAGAGGATATTGTGGGATTTTTGGAGCTATCCTACCATCTTTTACTTGCACAACTACTGGGGCTACATTTGCCATCAATCCAGTGTCTTGTCCATCTTTGGTCCAAAGTGACTCCGGTATCTGGGAAATCATTTCTTCTACCTTGGACGGACACCTATTTATAATAACAGTGTGTGACATTAATCTTGTTGGGGAGTCTAGCATATCTTGCGCTTCCTGAGCGTGGTTTTCGGGTATGTCCAAGAACACACCTTCAGGAGTACAGTATATGACGCATCCCATTTTGCGGGTGTGGTATTGAAAGTCGACAGTAACTAGGTCGACAATGTCTAGGTCGACCACTATTGGTCGACAGTAACTAGGTCGACAGGGTCAAAAGGTCGACAGGGTCAAAAGGTCGACATGTTCTAGGTCGACAGGCCAAAAGGTCGACATGAGTTTTTAATGTTATTTTGGTGTCGTTTTCTTCGTAGAGTGACCGGGAACCCCAATTAGTGCACCGCGTCCCCTCGCATGGCTCGCTTCGCTCGCCATGCTTCGGGCATGGTGCCTTCGCTCCGCTGGCGCTTCGCTCGGCACAGATTACCGTTCCAATCGTAGTCCACGTGGATCGTTAAGTATGAAAAGGTTCAAAAAAAGAAAAAAATTTGGAAAAACTCATGTCGACCTTTTGGCCTGTCGACCTAGAACATGTCGACCTTTTGACCCTGTCGACCTTTTGACCCTGTCGACCTAGTTACTGTCGACCAATAGTGGTCGACCTAGACATTGTCGACCTAGTTACTGTCGACTTTCAATCCGGATCCCTACCTGTGAAGGGGGTAAATGGGATCTATCAGTGACTTGCCAGTCTCTTTTTGGGGGATACCTTTTTGTTTCCCCTGCGTGTGGCTCATAACTCCGTCTCTGCGGTCCTTGATCCCAATTTCGTGTGTCATGTCGTTGTCTAGGGGGTTGGTATGATCTTTGTGCATTCTTTGATCTACAGTCTCGTGCAAAATGTCCCTCTTTATGACAGTAATAACAAGTTACCACATTTGACTTACCCACAGGGGTCGGAGATTTATACAGAGATGGCCTTGTGGTCAGGGCCTGTATACTTACGGCCATTAACTTATCACTTTGTGACTCCCTGTGTCTGGTGATATTCCGTTCATGATCAACAGCGGCCTCTCTCAAAGTAGCCACCGACAGACCTCGCCAACATGGTTGGGTGGTCTGTACCCTTGTCTTTAATACTTCTTTTAAACCTTCCATTAACACAGATACTGCTACTGCTCTATGATTTACATTTGTCGAAATGTCTTCTATGCCTGTATACTTAGCCATTTCCTGTAGTGCCCGATGAAAATAATCAGCAGCTGTTTCTCCCTCTTTTTGTTTGATGGAAAAAATTTTATTCCATTTGGCAACAGCTGGAAAATACTCTTTTAACTGTAAATTTATTCTCTTTACATTATCTTGGTTGTACACATCCGTAAGGGGTACATCTTCATCTAATTTACAGTCAGCTAAAAATCTTGCTGAGTCGACATTGGAGGGTAAACATGCCCTCAGCAATATCTGCCAGTCTTTGTTATTGGGCTCCACAGTATTTCCTAGATCTCTAATGTATTTCTGACTAGCAGCTAGATCTTTCCTAGGATCAGGGAATTCAGACACCATTGTTCTTAATTCCATTCGGGAAAAGGGGCAGTGCATGGCGATGTTTCTGACAGGAGTGATTCCTGAAGTGTCAGTTTTCCCATTTGGCACTGCTATTACCCTAACGGGATTAAGTCCAATAACATCCTTCTGAGTAGATTCTACAATATGTGGTGAAATGGTTTCAGCATAGTGTATGGTGCCGTACTTACCAGATGATACGACCTCACCTGTCCCTCCGCTAGGGGGCTTTGACGCTAATCTTACGGGTTGGGCCGTGCCCACTGTTGTTTCTGCTATGGTGGCTGCTAGAGAGAGTGCCGATATTGTTGTTGGCTCATCCTCTTGATCACACTCCTGGGGAAAGTTTAAAACAGGGTACAGCTTGCACGGGTTAGTATTTGCATCAATAATCTTAGTCACATTATTCTTAACATTTATACAGTTACTAAGTGCATGTTTATCATTCACCAGTGTGCCATTCTCTGTAACCACCTGCTCTCCTGTTATGTATGGTGGCGGTGGCGCCGTGGCTATCAGTTTCTTGATAGGGTTAGATCCAGCCGCCTGAGCCAATCCTCTCTGTATTTCACCCTCCTGCTGCCATAACTGTAAATAGTCATAATGTTTGATTCGTCTCTTTGCAGATTTAATGAGACATATCTTTCTCCTTAGATTTTGCAACACATCTGGGCTAAAACTGCCTACCCGTGGGAACTTTTCCCCATCGTGCACAGTCATTCTTTCCCATTCATCGCACAAAACCTCTGTGTGTGATCCGTATTTCTCACACATTACATACCTTGCCGACCCGATTGGTCGGTTTACTAAGTCAACCCGAACCGTGGTTGATCGCTCCCTACCTGAACAACTGGCCCCCATCTTTGCAGGTGTTGCTTTCACTACCTCTGACCTTCAAATCAGGGTCTTCAGCGAACCCTTACAAAAACCAAGATGTCCTGGTCAGGCCGGCGGCGAAGTTTACCGAGTACTCCACTCACTCGCCCACGTCGACCAATACGCCCACACACTGCTTTAGCGCTGGCGTACTCAACCTAGGGCCCCTGCGACCTGAACCTCTATTTACTGGAACATGTGGGTGTGATCCGAAGAGCACTTAACCCTTTCCAGTAACTATTGGTTGTTGGATAGTTCCCAAGTGACTAGCGAACTTCCCTTAAAATAAAAAAATATTACACAAATCACGTTAGAATGTACAAATAGCGTTTATGACCCCTCTAGCGTACGCAAATGGTACTGGGTCAAGTTACTAACTAATGCACACAATTACGTGCGGTACAATCGTTCTGCACATAAGCAACTAATCTTATGTGCGGAGCGACTAGTGGAATCGAAAATTGTGGCTGCGAATTCCTTCAGCCTGAGCTTAATGGCCTATATGGGTATCGCACCAACCCTTTCTGGTGTTGTGCTACTCTTTATCTATAGCGGACTTCTTAGTATGCTGTACCTGGACCTCCTGGTCTGTCTGGACCTCCTGGTCTGTGCTACAGTAGACCTCCTGGTCTGCTATACTCTAATGCTCTTTTTTAAATGTTTAACAAGGGATGCCTCCCAAGCCACCATGCAGTCACTTACACGTATGTACCTTCACGAAAACTCGATGATTTCCTTTGGTTCAAACCCCAAAAATTAGAAACTTATATATATGTATACACACTCTTTCACCTCATATACACTTTACTTTCGTTTCTGCGCAGAAATCCCTTTCATTCAGTAACACAGTCTAGTTCAGATGAGTTGCAAATTAGAGAAGGATCTATTAGCTTAAAATTTTGGACACTGAAATTGACTTGCGCTATTATCGCGTTGCCTCCTTTTCGCCTATTTAAAATAATACTATCGTGTGATTTGTATTATGTGGGCGTACCCAGACGCTCCGTTGCGTAATATACGCTCTGTGCGTCGACCCTTGCGTCGCATACACTCGTTCTGCCCCTTGTTAGAGACACGTGTACGCAAGCCAGGTATGTCCACAGTAACACAACTAACACGTTTATCAATGTAAATGACCTTTAATTGTAATCATTTACTGAACACCACACAGAACTTCCTTGTATTTTAGGCAAGCCGTGTGCGTGTTTTACAAATTACTTCCTTACGTATTAATATTACTTTTAACTACCAATAGCAACAAATCTTTCTCAGCACGTTATCAATTGTGAAATGGCAAACAGGAAGGTGATATGTGAAAATACACAAATGAAAAGAGATACAGTTGTGTGTGTGCGTGCGTGTGTACGCAAAACAGAAATAAACAGTTTTAAAAAAAAAGAATAGCGTATTGTTCTTACCTCCGGTTCCGGATCCCACCAGCACTCCTTCAATCTAGCGAAACAGACGCTTATCTAGTCAGCACTCCTGTATCCCGATACGAAGGGATACTGCCTTCCCGCCCTTGCTGACAGATAACGTTTGTTTTCGCTAGTGCGGATATGTGGAGGACGGACGAGCCGCCAAATGATAATGCTGATTTTAGATTACCTTATAACCTTCACAATAATGGGCAAGAGACACAGTACGCAATTGGCGTATGTGGTACCGTAAGGGTACGTACTTAGAGTAGCATTCGCTAGGCCGTGATCGAGACGCACATGCGGCACGCTCGCTCACAGCTTAATGCGTGGTGTCGAGCACGCTATAGGCGGGCGACTACGGTAATGCTACGCTACCAGCGTAGCGGACGCTCGAGACCACGAGGAGATCACGAGCGGCGCAGACGCTCACAAGATGACAATCAGTATACCTTGAATGTAACACACAGAGAGGATTCTCTTATACTGTAAACCTTGTACTGAGACACTGTAGCGATATAACGCTGCTTAACCTTGTTAACACTAAAGCTGTTTGAGCGATCGAGACGCTCCTATTACCCTCTGCAATGTAATGAACACACGATACCGTGCTAAGGATCCAACACCTTTACTAACAAGCTTTTAGTTATATCGAATAGGGGTAAAACAGTTACAAGTCATACACTACATACTAACATATAATTCTAACAGAATATCTAGACAGAAATATACAATAACGTTACAATCTTATACTAAACAGAGAGAGAGAGAATGTGGCCAATACAAACAAAGAGCGAGATAATCACAGAGAATTACTTACACACACTGGGAACGATCGCAGCGCAGCCTGGTACCAGCTCCGAGTTAGTCAATATGAAAACCGTTTGTGGAGAGTGGGGGAACTGTTCAGGCTGGCTGATCTTATATACACTGAGTACAGTATACTACAAAGGGACCTACAATCTCATTGTTCATTGGACACAGGAATGTCTCTTCGCATCATATCAAAAGGTCATAGGTTAGTTTGAACAGGTGGGCTGTGACTATTTCAAACAGCTCAGGTGGGTGGGAATCTCCGGATTCCGGCCGCATGGATAATGAATCGCAAATATATGAAATGTCCAGAATCTACTAATGGCCATAACTATACGCAGGAGCGATTAATCTTTACCTAACCAGCACCGGATTGTTGCTATTAAAATACTCTTCAGTTAGGTACCAGACACAGCTGTTCAAACCCTGTCTGACCCTTCGTACCATACAAAGAGGGATTCCCAAGTCCGTGAACAAGTCACATTAAACAAACTTACAGTTATTACTAAGGGGAACATTATCTATAAAACATGCTATATGGATTTATTATCTAACGATTGAGTCACCCGCTAGACGCACACAAACTCTACCGTGAATGCACATACCACGCGCTCGAGCGCATGGCCGAGGCGCCATCACGCGGCTGCGAGTATCCGCACGCACGGGAGAGAATGTGCACGTGCAGCAGGCACGCGCATGAGGTGAATATATGGCAACGTGCAGCGTGATATTTTTCTGACTTTGACAACTTGAAGAGGATCTTCTGGACAGATACTGTATACCAGCCAGAATACATTTAATGCCCTGTTGCTGGCAAACGTTTGCATTACTAGAGCCTGGATGGCACCTCTGGGGCTCCACTATGATGAATGGATCTGCTGTTAACACTACAGTTAGCCTTGTGAGCTTCATCTACACTGTCAGAAATGCTCTGTTTGTATCTGACCAGGTTGAGTACGGGTTACCGCCACAGGTTCTATTCCCACTCTATAGGTGGACACCCACGAGTGGGAATAGTCCCTGCTTGTCAGCAAACTGACTGACGGGATTGGGGGGGTGGGATGTAGGTGCCGGTAATGTGACCAGTGATCTCCTGACCGCCGGTCACATAACTACATCCCATATGACCATATACTGGAGTCCTCTTATGTCAGAGGGGCTTCTGCTCTCACTTTAGATCCTGCTGGGAGATGTGCAGGGCAGGGACGCTGCTGGGGTAAGATGGACAGAGTTGTTATTTCATTCTATGATTATTCTATGCACCATTGATCCTTTGAAGACCGTTTATTTTATGGCGTAAGGACTGGGAGCATTCTCTGCCTTAATACATACATTTATGGAAAAATAAACATGTTTACTTTGGATCTAATATCAATAAAAGATATTAATCAGGCACTACAAAAATCAATAAACCACACTAATAAAGTATTATAACCTATATTATGTGCAATTAGCAGCTCTCATAAGGTATTCTGATATACCCAATAGAATAAACTAAAAACTAATATAATCCATATAATTACACCATATAAGAGAGCGCATTAATGAATGACGATTTATTCCAACTTTAAAAAAGGATATATAATAACCCTACATAAATAAAAAAACAATTGTATCATAAAATAAAACCACAATGATAAGTCCTTGATTATCACATATATAAACCATCAGAGATGTATGGACAATTGAGTCCCTATTGGAGCGTGCTGATAGTGTCCAAAGTTCCAACAAAGTGCAGATGCATATATATTTCAACGTAACTCCTGCTGACAGGAGGACTTCAGAAATTGTGTATATTTAATAGCAATGATGGAACATAGTTCTCCTTGGTAGTAAGTCACAATTGTGTGACAATTAGTATCAGATTGTCCACCTGGAGGTGGTAGGACGTCACCTCCCGGTCAGCGTTGTGCTACGACCCCCCCCCCCCCCCGCCGCCAAGGCAGCGTTGCTCACCGTCGACGTAACTTGGCTGCCGTGTCCCCCTGCAGTGGGACGAAGCGGCAGTGACGGGAGCGGCAGTGACCGTGATGCAGGTCTCGGGGAGGGAGGACACGGCCGATGGCGGTGGTGATGTTTCAGCGTTGCAGCTGTCCCAATGCTGTGGATAATCGCCAGGGTTATCAAAGATGTGGTTAAACCCTTAACGCGTTTCTCCGACGTCTGTCCTGTCGGTTTCCTTTGGACACTATCAGCACGCTCCAATAGGGACTCAATTGTCCATACATCTCTGGTGGTTTATATATGTGATAATCAAGGACTTATCATTGTGGTTTTATTATATGATACAATTGTTTTTTATTTATGTTTGGATATTATATATCCTTTTTTAAAGTTGGAATAAATCGTCATTCATTAATGCAGTCTCTTTTATGGTCTAATTATATGGATTATATTAGTTTTTACTTTGGATCTGTTTGGTTTCTTATATGTATTTCCTGCTTCCATAGTGGTGACAAATACGGACTATTGGTCTAGATAGATAGATTGTACGTCTCTGTTCTGTTCTATGGTTCAAAATTGATAAATAATCTCAATAAACAAGAAAAGGTATTACACAAAGCTTTGTCGCCAGTCTGGCTGATATCCCTACAGAGCATCTGATGATCCCTACAGCAGCAGCAGTCCCTACTAGTGCACTTCTGCATCCCAGGGCTTCAGCCACCCACACTCAGTGCTCCCCGGACTACACCTGACACCCCCAGAGAACCTACACCAGGACAGCTTGGAATCTTTCCTTACACTTGGTGGATTCTAATAGAAGGAACATTATCACCACTTACAGACAGATCTATACAGGTAGATCTTTCAAACTTTCCAGCCCAGGCTAATAATCGAGGAGTCACACAACATTGCAGTCAGGAGGAAGCTAATGGGCTTCCAATCCTTATATGCGTATAACTGTTTATTACTATGAGTGACTTATTCCATACTTGTGCACTACCCAGGTATACATTAAGCCCCAAGTACTACAGGGGGAGTGTATTTTAGCTGTGCAAGTGTTTGAACGCATGTGTAGCAGAGCTGTACAAACAGATCATTTGCAGTCTCTGCACAACCCAGGACTTACTCAGCCGCTGAGATCACATCAGCCTGTCCGGGACCGGAAATTGACATCAGGAACCCACCCTGCAAACCATTGGACACGCCTGCATTTTTCAGACATTCCCAGAAAATGGTCAGTTGACACCCACAAAAGCCCTCTTCCTTTCAATCTCCTTGTGATTGCCCGTACGAACAGATCTGTTGCACAAACCCATCGCTGAGCGGTGAACCGCTTTGTACCCATGCAACGCGTCTGCGCATTATGGTGCATACGCATGTGTAGTTTGGACCTGATCGCCCGCTGTTCGAAAACGCACAGCAGTGATCAGGTCTGAATTACCCCCTAAGTCAGTTGTATCAACCACTGTGCATACACACCCTCTGGGCAGCAGTGATGTGCGGTGGGATGAGGCAGAGCCTTTACTATCATACTAACATTTGTACCAGAGTTTTGACTGTATATAGTATATGAAAAATACAAAGAATATGTTTCAAATATCTTCTTTGCATTATTCTGATCATTTTTATAGCAAAAACTCTTATCTTTTCCGCATATCTCTGATCACAACTCACCAAATTTCCAGGAGTTTATACTGCTGCACCTGTGTATAATGTCCACATGTATATACTGCTGCACCTGTGTATAATGCCCAGATGTATATACTGCTGCACCTGTGTATAATGCCCACATGTATATACTGCTGCACCTGTGTATAATGTCCACATGTATATACTGCTGCACCTGTGTATAATGCCCACATGTATATACTGCTGCACCTGTGTATAATGTCCACATGCATATACTGCTGCACCTGTGTATAATGCCCACATGTATATACTGCTGCACCTGTGTATAATGCCCACATGTATATACTGCTGCACCTGTGTATAATGCCCACATGTATATACTGCTGCACCTGTGTATAATGTCCACATGTATATACTGCTGCACCTGTGTATAATGCTCACATGTATATACTGCTGCACCTGTGTATGATGCCCACATGTATATACTGCTGCGTACGTGTATAATGTCCACATGTATATACTGCTGCACCTGTGTATAATGCCCACATGTATATACTGCTGCACCTGTGTATAATGCCCACATGAACCCTTTGGCTCATATTTTGTGTGTAAATCTGGCTCTGGTGCTAGGCAGCACTTATTACCAAATTGCCACCCACAGACACTATATAGATCCATAATATACAGACATTTACATACATACAGTGGACATTTCTCATTGTAAATAACACCTTGATGGTGTTTAGGATTTGTGATTCAACTTCACATTCATTATCCAACCTACTTTGCATAGTAGCTCTCATATCCACCATGATCAGTCCCAGGAAAGGACACAGTCTGTGCCACTAAAACAATGGGAGGTAGATGTATTAAGCCTTGGAAAGAGATAAAGTGGTAAGTACCAACCAATTGGCTCCTAACTGCCATGTTACAGGCTGCCTATGAAAAATGACAGGAGCTGATTGGTTGGTACTTTATCTCTCTCCAAAGCTTAGTACACCTGCCCTTGGGTGAAATGTATCAAACCATCTAAAGAGTGGAGAAGCCAATCATCTTCTGTCTATCATTTATAGACTGTACTATACAAACGCTAGCTAGATGCTTATTGGTTGCTGTGGGCAATTTTTCCACTAGTCCACTCCTTAGCAGATTTGATACATTTCCCCCAATATTACTAATGGTTTCCAATGAGTCCTAGTGACACTAGTATCTGTGACTAAGAATGGCCATCAGTGGCATAACCATTGATGGTCCCATTGGTGATAAACATGAAAGGCATGAAAACAATGGTGAAATATCGTTCATTTGCACCCATCAATGTCCATCCCTTCTGGGGAGCTCATTTGTGGTTGGGGCTTAGAGATTTGATGCAGGGGCGTGGCTTAGCAGTGTGGGGGTGGGCAATATTTTGTGAATCCTGTGTCAAGTATAATAAAAAAGCATTGCTGATAGGCTGCCACAGCTGGTGGAGAATCATCGGATCTCTACCATTCATGGTAAAAATATCAATCATCAGTGGCATCAGTGGATAGTTAATCATCGATGATTGATGGCCATCCCTAAGATTTCCCCCGATGGTATCATTTCTATTTATTGTTTATTGTTTTAGATTATGACAAATATTCATTTGTCATTTGTTTTAACTATAGTTTGAGTATCCCATATCCAAATATTACAAAATACTGAATTTTTTGAGTGAGATAGTGAAACCTTTGTTTTCTGATGGCTCAATGTGCACAAACTTTGTTTAATACAAAAAAATATTAAGAATATTGTATTAATTGACCTTCAGGCTGTGTGTATAAGGTGTAGATAAAACATAAATGCATTCTGTGCTTAGACTTGGGTCCCATCGCCATGATATCTCATTATGGTATGCAATTATTCCAAAATACGGAAAAATCCGATATCCAAAATACTTCTGGTCCCAAGCATTTTGGATATGGGATACTCAACCTGTAATTATATTTCAATGCACTAGCGCACGCAGGGGGGGTTTCTAAGTACCTAGAAACCCCCCTGCCCTCCAATCCATTGCCCCAGCTGATCGATTTTTTATTTTTTTCCATTAGACGGAGGAGCTGGTTAATAACACTGAAGCTGCCTCCTCGTATTCTAAAAGCTGCTGGCAGCGGGCTGTAGGTGGAGCTGGAGAGCACAGGAGCAGCAGGTCACGTTACTAGTGCTAGCGGGGAGAAGACTCTCTTCTTCCGTCCCGGCCACAGCACAGTCACAGGTAACGCAGTGCATGGATCATGCTGCATGGGTGTGTGGGGCAAGTGGGGGGGTCATCTGTAATACATGCTGACAGCAACCGCCTGTGTTTATATTTTCAAGTGTGTGTAATTAAGTATAGTGTGTGTGTGTGTGTGTGTGTGTGTGTTAAGTAAAGAGTGTGTGTGTTTGTTAAGTAAAGAGAGAGTGGGTGTGTGTGTGTGTGTGTGTGTGTGTGTGTGTGTGTGTGTGTGTGTGTGTTAAGTAAAGAGTGTGTGTGTTATTAAGTAGTGTGTGTGTGTGTTATTAAGTAAAGAGTGTGTGTGTTATTAAGTAGTGTGTGTGTGTTAAGTAAAGAGTGTGTGTGTTATTAAGTAGTGTGTGTGTTAAGTAAAGAGTGTGTGTGTGTGTGTGTGTGTGTGTGTTATGAAGAGTGTGTGTGTGTGTGTGTGTGTGTGTGTGTGTGTGTGTGTGTGTGTGTGTGTGTTTTTAAGAGTGTGTGTGTGTCTGTGTGTGTGTTATTAAGTAAAGAGTGTGTGTGTTATTAAGTAAAGAGTGTGTGTGTAATTAAGTAAAGAATGTGTGTGTGTGTGTGTGTGTGTGTGTGTGTGTGTGTGTGTGTGTGTGTTTTTTAAGAGTGTGTGTCTGTGTGTGTGTTATTAAGTAAAGAGTGTGTGTGTGTTATTAAGTAAAGAGTGTGTGTGTGTGTGTGTAATTAAGTAAAGAATGTGTGTGTGTGTGTGTGTGTGTGTGTGTGTGTGTGTGTGTGTGTGTGTGTGTGTAATAAATGAAAGGTGTGTGTGCGTAATAAATGAAAGGTGTGTGTGTGTGTCGTAATAAATGAAAGGTGTGTGTGCGTAATAAATGAAAGGTGTGTGTGTCGTAATAAATGAAAGGTGTGTGTGCGTAATAAATGAAAGGTGTGTGTGCGTAATAAATGAAAGGTGTGTGTGCGTAATAACTGAAAGGTGTGTGTGCGTAATAAGTGAAAGAGGTGTGTGCTATATATTTATGTACACATATAGTTTCACTTCAGTCCTGCCCCCACCTATTCATGGCTCCACACCTACATTGGAAACCCCCCTTCCCAAATCCTGCGTTTGCCCCTGCAATGGTATTCTTTCTTCATGGCTTTTGTCTTTATCTGCAAGACTGGGAACAAGAGCAGGGGTAAGTATTCAAGAAATGGGTACAGGGTGTGTGGTGTGGCCCCCCTGGAGCCAGGGGCCGGTGTGCACCACAGACTACACCTATTATAGATACATCACTGAGTCACATATTATAAGGAGAATTCCCCATTGCCAGTAATACATTGCAGTTATTCCCTCACTGCCAGTCATACACCACACAGTGACACCCACCATTGTCAGTAACATGGGCATAACTATAGTGGGTGGGTGCAAGGGGTGCCATTGCTATGGGGCTCAGGGGCTTAGGTGGGCTGCACCCAGGGTATATAGTTGTATACCAATTTCCCAGATTTTCCTGCTAAGCAATTAGGTCAGATCCATTGCCCAGCCTGAATTGTGTGACATTACATTTACAGGGAAAGGTGTGTGTAGTGGATATTATAATGGTAAGGGGGCACTGTAATGTGGCACAATATGAACAGGAGGCCACTGTAATGTGGCATAATGTGATCTGCCCACTGTAATGTGGAGGGCACTACAATGTCACATAACAAGAACTGGGGCACTGTAATGTGGCATAATGTGAACTGGGGACACTGTATGTTATAATTGGCGGGATGTACTAAGCGGAAAATGCGGTAAACTCCCTGTTTACCGCATTTTCCTGATGTACTATCCCCCGGCCGGCAGGACAGCGCCGCGGCGAGGTACGCCAGCTTTAGCTGGCGATAGTACATAGAAGCCTATGGGCTTCTCCCCGCGGCGCTGTGTGAGGGATCCGATCGGATCCCTCCCAGCATGCCCTGCGGCCGCCCCCGTCACCCCGCGCATGCGCAGACTGACTCCTGGGGCCGAATCCCGGAAGTCAGGCTGCCGCTGCGCATCGCGGAGGACAGCTCTTTTCGGAAGAGCTGTCCTCCGCAATGCTGATCGCATATGTTAGTACATATGCAATCAGCATCGTGGCGCAGGGCGGCGATGGGCGGCGATGTACATTAGTACATTCCGCCCAATGTGAATTGGGTATACTGTGTGACATGATATGTACTGGCAGCCATAGAATGCGACATTATGTAAGCTCGGGAACTACAATAGTTCATAATATAAAGTAGTGGACTAATATGAGGCGTAATATTAACTAGGGCACTACTATGGTTCAGAAAATGAACTAGGGCTCTATAGTGCTGCGGAGAGGTGTCTCTTAAGAAGCTCTGGGACAGGGGCCCCTTCAATATGTTGCTATGGGGCCCACAAAGTTCTGGCTACGACCCTATTCAGTAACATATTGCGCAGTAAACACTACAATTAGCAGCCTGTAATACATAGAGATGAAACAATATGGATGTGATCGCTGTGTGACAGGAGGAATCTTCTGACCTGTAACTGGGGGGAGGGGCTTGTTGTGTGACAGGAGGAAGAATCTTCCCAGGTAGCTAACGTCAGCGTCTCACCTGTATTGGAAGGAAAGTGAAAGTAGTGCAGGATTCCCAGCGGCCGCTGTCACCTCTCTCCTGTCACTCGTATTCTGGACGCAAGAAGAAATCTTAACATCATGAAAATTAAGACATTTTCCTCCTGGAGACTGAAATATAAAGGAAGAAACATGGCAAGACTGTGGCTACATCTGATACCAGCACTGGAGAGACACCGAATAACCCGGCAGGTGAGGATCTTATTCTGTGTGTATATAGTATACTGGGAGCATATACATGTACAGGGAATACTATGTAGCAATATACAGTAATGCATATTACCTGTGTATAGTCACTGCTGTGTGTATATAGTATACTGGGAGTGTATACATGTACAGGGAATACTATATAGCAATATACAGTAATGCATATTACCTGTGTATAGTCACTGCTGTGTATATATAGTATACTGGGAGTGTATACATGTACAGGGAATACTATGTAGCAATATACAGTAATGCATAATACCTCTGTATTGTCACTGCTGTGTATATATAGTATATTGGGAGTGTATACATATACAGGGAATACTATGGAGCAATATACAGTAATGCATAATACCTCTGTATTGTCACTGCTGTGTATATATAGTATACTGGGAGTGTATAAATGTACAGGGAATACTATGTAGCAATATACAGTAATGCATAATACCTCTGTATTGTCACTGCTGTGTATATATAGTATAGTGGGAGCATATACATGTACAGGGAATACTAGAGTAATGCATATTACCTGTGTATAGTCACTGTGGTGGATATAGTATACTGGGAGCATATACATGTACAGGGAATACTAGAGTAATGCATATTACCTGTGTATAGTCACTGCTGTGTATATATAGTATACCGGGAGCATATACATGTACAGGGAATACTATGGAGCAATATACAGTGATGCATAATACCTGTGTATTGTCACTGCTGTGTATATATAGTATACTGGGAGTGCAGTGTGTCTCTGTATACATGTACAGGGAATAATATGCCACTACTGGTTATGTGTCAGGCAGCTCTTACACATCTGTGTATGTAATATATGTAGACTAGGTACAGACACTAACTCAGGTCATATACACAGGTTTCCAGGAGCAACAGAAGATCCCTGCACCCAGAGCAGCACATAAGCCATGGACTTCAGACTGGTGGCCGTCATCGTACTAGCTGTGGCAGTGAGTGGATCTCCACATGGAAGTCACTGCCACGTGTCCCGATATTTATCCGTGTCTCCCACTGATATCACAGCGCTGAGACAGCTGCAAGATTCTGTAAGTGTGACGCATAATTTATCCTCATCAATGGGAAATAATAGTGGTTTTATATGTAGATATTACAGGGGATATACACTCTCAACCAAATGTAACTACTAACTCCATCGGCTAAATGTAATAGCCACGAGTTCCGGAGGTGCTGGAATTTTGTGTGACTCTGCCTGTTTTTTAAAGCAGCAATAATTTACAAGGCAAAACCAGGATGGTTTTGCCATGTGAATGATTGCTGCTTTAAACAAAAATGGGCAGACTCGCACAAAATTCCTTCAGCTCCGGAACTCGGAGGCTATTACATTTAGGTACGTGGAAGGTCCAGTAATCCATGTCGTGTCCCTCTATCTATCCCATAACAGCTTCTTCCCATTGGCATCTCTGCTAATGGAACCAGCCCTTATTGCAGGCCCTCTATGTGCACATATGGAAATAACTCACTAATATTAGACTATATATCCATGTGTATAATATAGGTAAAAAATACCCCACAAAATGATGTGTAAAGTGAGCAGAGTACCACCCACCATACCCAGGGCAGTAGGAAGCCTGGCTGGGCCAAGTTACTTTTCACAGCGCGTGGCCTAATCATAGGAGGTGTGACCCTGCACCCTTAGAAAAAATACAGAAAAAAGAGTACTTTTAGTGCCTCCCTGGCCACACAGCAGTGTATGCTGGACTAGAGAGAAGAGCTGCTGCTGCCAGTTAAGAGGGGGGAGACTTGGGCCCCTGCTGAGCCCCTCCACCGGGCCTGGGTCTGGGTAAATAGTACCTGCTCCCCCCTCTCAGCACCACTGCCCATACCACCCACAGACCACTGGTGCCTGTGGCTGAGGCCTATGTGGCCTTAGTATAAACCTAGACCTGGGAACAGCTGAGCTGCGGACAGAACACTGTACATAGAATAATGTACTAGTTACAGAAACGCATTATACTGATGAAACGTCTGACCCCCCCTCCCCCCCCCCCTCCCCACAGGAGAAGGACATGTCCAGCAATGCAACAAGATGTTACAGGAGAATGATGAAACACAAGCCATCTGTATGTGACCTAGAGGTGAGGATAATGTGTGTATACATCACGTATCTCCCCCACACACACTGTATGGGGTCTCTGTCTGTGCACACACTAATACACAAGCCCTGTCATCTCCCCTCATATGTCTATAGTCATATATCCACTCACACCGTGTTCCTTCTGTCCTACAGCCCAGTGACCGCCTGATCCTGACCTTGGAGCGAGTGTCACTAGCTGCTGATGTACTGACCAGTATGTCCTCATCTGCTCTGTCTGACGCTGTATCACAGTCTCTTATGGCTTTCCTCACACTGAGAGATGACCTGATGATCTGTGTAAGTTCTCATGTTCCTTGTGTGTGTCAGTCACATCTATCATGGTATAGACAGGTGACAGTATGGGGCAGGGATACACAGGACACAGCTTCCTCACCTCCTTATTCTCCTATACAGAGGGAGTCACCAGAATATAGAGAACCTGCCTCCCAGCGGCTGAGGCCCTGGCTGCACCATCTCCAACGCTTTAAGGAAACAGTAAGTATCCTGCAGAGATCATATATATCTATTGTTCTCAGGACTGCCATCAGAAACTGTGGGGCCCGGGACCGACAAAAATGTGTTCTGCTCGTTGTCAGGGGAACGCCCCCCCCCCCCCTCGGGCCACCGCCACGGGTCAGCTGCTCGAGCAAGGACCGCTGTTCATGCCTGCCCCTTTCAACCTTTTGAAAATGACCCTCCCAAAATGGGTACCGCCTCCTCTAGCATTTAAAATAACTGTATCCTCTTAGGTGGTGGCCATTTTAGGAGGGACATTTTTAATACTTGAAGGGGTGAGCCCTCTCAGTAGCGAGCATCGCTGGGCGGCATGCAGCCGGGGCCCTCCACTCTGTCAGAGCGGCCGGGTCTGAGACAGTTGTGCCCCCAGCACCCCCCTGATGGCGGCCCTGATTGTACTTATTGGTGACTATATTAGAAGGGACCGCACATGAGGTGAGAAAAGAGCAGAGTACAATGGACACTGTAGAGTGATGGAGAATAGCCAGGGGCAATGACTGAGGACTGAAGGAAGCACAGGAAGGGTGGAGGGGTCACAGTAGGGATGGACAAAGCACCATAGGAACGATGTGACACCAGAGCCTCCTCTCTGCAGGAGAACAGTTATGGGAAGAAGCTCTGTAGCATGACACTCTCCAGGAACATACTATTCATGTAAATAGGACGGCATCCATAGAACAGTGTTAGGGGAGAATAATTCCTGTGTGACACCAGTCTGAAAGGAGATACACTGAATGTCAGATACAGTACCATAAGGAAGGATGTACTTAGGGATGGATGAGGCATGGGCACCAGTACAGAACTGGAAGGATCAGATATATTACAAAAGTGAAGAAGAAGTGGCCTTAGAAGCAGGATTTGTACACATGACACCATATAATTAGTAATAAAGCAATTAGACAATGTTATATGCATTCTGGTTACTGTATTTACTAATAGCTTTATCCTTCTATATAGGCATCTCCAGCATGTGTCCAGGACGCTGTATTACTCGGCCTCATCTCACTAAGGGTAGAAGATGTGAGCTGTTGGGCTGTAAGAAATCTGTCCGGTGAGACCTAGAACAAGAGGCCGTTACATCTCTCTCCGTATACACATGCCTGGCTGCTGCTGGTGATCTATATACCAATGACTCGGAGACAACATGTAACTACTCATTGCTGGACTTGTCTGCTCACCCTACAGTACACAGAGGTCTCCTGCCTTTCTCTGGTGGACCCAGCTACTCATCCTTACAAAGAATGATCAATACTCTGCCTCACAGTCCCTATTTATATTATTTATAGATTATTTATAATGCCATTGTTAAACTAAATTATATATTCACTGTTATTTATTGATACTCTGGCTCCCTGGTGGATGCATTGAGGTTGTTAAGATCCGTTTTATTTATTTTTCCATAAATTTGACTTTTTCCTACAAATAAAAATGTGGATTCTAAAGTGCAGTGTATGGAATATTTGTTCTCTCAGGAAGTGACTCATTCATTGAACAAATCAAGAGATTCCTCTCTTTTATAAAACATACACATGTTATATCACTAAGTGGCACGTCTATACACAGAGGGGTCACTCGGTCTGGTGACATCCGGTGCGCACTCTGGATCTCCCTGCACGCCGAAAAGGGTGAGTAGCCATATATAAAGGGGACGTTGCCTCACAGGGGATTCCGATGGCATCACACCAGGGCATCCCCACCATCTCCGGAGATTTTGGGGTGCCCCTGGAAACATCCTGCCTGCTCTGTTGATTTCTCATCTATACAACTAAGAAGCAGAGAAAATGGAAATCTTGTGGGGGTTTTTTTTTTGGGGGGGGGGGGGGGGGGGGGCAATCTTATGTCCACTACAACATTAAAAAGTAACCTTTATTAATTTAAGTTTAAAAATGGATAGATATTCCAAAACTGACACTGACAGACATCAACACATAACATATAAATTATTGTAAAGTAGCTCATTATGGGCCTAATTCAAGGTTGATTGCAAAATCTTCCTCTAATGGGCAAAACCATAATATACTGAAGGGGGAGCAGATATAACATGTGCAGAGAGAGTTAGACTTGGGTGGATTATATTGTTTCTGTGCAGGGTAAACACTGGCTGCTTCATTTTTACACTGCAATTTAGATTTTAGTTTGAACCCATCCAAATCTTACTCTCTCTGCACATGTTATATCTGCCCCACCTGCAGTGCACATGGTTTTACCCATTAGAGCAGAGGTGCCCCAAACTGTGTGCCGTGGCTCCCTGGGGTGCCTCGGGACACTTGCAGGGGTGCCCTGGGTTGGTGGTCCAGGACCAATTCAAATTATTCATGGTCAATATAATAGGCAAAACCAGTGCTGGTGGCTGCCAGTCATAAAATATGTGGCCAAGCAGAAGCAAATCTTGTCCCTCACCACACAACTGACCCTAAGGATGACATATAAACGCAATCTACTTAATGTAATATTTCTTTCCAAATTTCTCAATAAGAAATTTTTGGCCTAGGGGTGCCGTGGGGTAGCGAACATTTGTGCGAGATCCCTCTGCCGTAAAGTGCACAGATTTGGCTGGGTGAAGGATTCACCAGCAATTGATTTCTCCCTTATGTCTTTATTCAGGGTGTAGTATGGTATGCCGGAGGCCAGGCTCCCAGCGACCAGCATACTGGCGCCGGGAGCCCGACTGCCGGCATACCGACAGCGTGGTGAGTGCAAATGAGCCCCTTGCGGGCTCACTATGCTCGCCACCCTGCGGGCACGGTGGCTACGTGCGCCACGCTATTTATTCTCCCTCCAGAAAATCTGTCGGTATGCCGGCTGTCGGGATTCCGGCGCCGGTATACTGTGCGCCGGGATCCCGACAGTCGGCATACTGAAGACCACCCCTTTATTCAAGCTAGAGATCAATCTTCCCCAATCCTCATATTAGCTGCTTATATTCCACAACAGTTTAATAGTCAAGTTTTGAAAAATGGCGCTGAGTTTACAGCCATGTCACCTGATATACCAATACTGTGCCTACTCTTGTCTGCACAATATATACATGGCATGAATTCCATTCCGCTGTCCACGAGGAGAGTCAGAGTTGGGCGTGGTTGATATCTGGAGGAATCAATACAATCAGCTGCAGCGATATTTGTGCTTCTCTCATAACCACCATTTCTTCTCTAGGATCAACTCGGCCATGGACTCCCGCAATCTTGGAAAACCTCGAGGACCTGGCAGCTTACTTTGTGGATATACATATGCCCTCCTTATCCCCGGATGCATGAATGTTTCTGGATGCTCTACAAATGCTGGAGGAGACTGTGATAGCTGTTCGATTCTTCCCAGGGGATAAGCCGCTGGGTTGGATGGTGCCCCAATGGAACTCTATAGCAAACACACAGGATTCTATACACCTAAGTTACTGAAATTGTTTAATGACCTATGGGACCATGCTACCCTCTCTGTTTGATAGACCATGTAAAATCTTCCATTTAAATATATAAGGAAAACAGGCGTTTACCATTGTACAATCCCTTGATATTATGCATATTACGGTATTACCAGGCGAAAATTATTCAGCACAAAAAAAAACAGGAAAACATCAAATATTGCAGTGTTGCTAGAAACTTCTCAGGGCTACATGAAAGTAACAAATGTAACATTTATAACCACAAAATGAGAAACTCATAAATATTAGGTGTAACATTGTTACATTTGTTACCTCCACTAGATAATACTGCCTGAAACAATCTAGTGCACAGTTTCCCAAACACGGTCCTCAAGGCACCCCAACAGTCCAGGATTTAGGTATGGCTCAGCACAGCTGTTTAATTCAAATTGACTACGGTGCTAATTAAGTGACCTGTGGCCAAGCATGGATACATTTAAAACCTGGACTGTTGGGGTGCCTTGAGGACCGCGTTTGGGAACCTCTGATCTAGTGATCATTTAAGAACTAAAAATCTGAAACATCACAGGTATATAAATCACTATACAGAATAAAGACAGTGCTCAAGCATTTTCTTTTAAATCACGTTTTATTTACACTAAATAATCTTCTTTATTTGTTTCTACACGTTATTCTATTTCTATAATGTTTATATTTCGCTCTGCATGTCCCCTATATAATAAAAAAGGGGGACAAATAATACATCATTTGAAATATGGGTATTGAACTTTCTTCAAGATTTTATATGGTCTATCAATATATAAGAGGTTGTTAGCATATAATTGGCCAATGATATGGGCTTGCCCCCCGCGCCAAGGTCACCTCTATCGATTAAGTCCCAAACACTTTGGGATTCACCTCGGGGTACAGGGCATCCCCAAATCAGCCCAGCCACGAACCCTCCCTCCAGGGCATCACACAGGTAGAATATAGTGAGGTGTAATAAAGTATAGGATAAGCATAGGTAGTTACTGAGTGTAGAAAGTGTTTTAAAATTACATATAAAGTATGTGAACAAAATAGCGGTGACAAATATGGACTATTGGTCTAGATAGATTGTACGTCTCTGTTCTGTTCTATGTTTCAAAAATGATAAATAATCTCAATGAACAAGAAAAGTTATTACACGAAGCTTTGTCGCCGGTCTGACTGATATCCCTACAGAGCATCTGATGATCCCTACAGCAGCAGCAGTCCCTACTAGTGCACTTCTGCATCCCAGGGCTTCAGCCACCCACACTCAGTGCTCCCCGGACTACACCTGACACCCCCAGAGAACCCACACCAGGACAGCTTGGAATCTTTCCTTACACTTGGTGGATTCTAATAGAAGGAACACTGGCGTTTCTATAATGGGTGCAGTGTGCGCGGTGCACACCGGCCCCTGAGTCCAGAGGGGGCACCCACCGCACACACTGCACCCATTTTTAAAATACTCACACCTCCGAAGTCCAGCGCCGGCATCCGCAGCGCTATTAGAACTCCATGAAAATGGCTCAGCTGCCATTTTCACGGAGTTCTGCGCATGCGCAGTAGAGAAATCTCAAGGAAAATGTCCGCCGCGCCATTTTCCTGGAGATCTGCGCATGCGCAGTAGAGTCTGAGCCCTCTAGTGCTCAAACTCTACAGCGCTCCAGGCAGAGAGGAGGGGGCCCGAACGGAGGAGGCTGAACACGGGCCTCCTCCTCTCTTAAAACGCCCCTGAGAAGGAACATTATCACCACTTACAGACAGATCTATACAGGTGGCTCTCTCACACATTCCAGCCCAGGCCGATAATGGAGGAGTCACACAACATTGCAGTCAGGAGGAAGCTAATGGGCTCCCAATCCTTATATGCGTATAACTGTTTATTACTATGAGTTACTTATTCCATACTTGTGCACTACCCAGGTAGACTATACATTAAGGGGTACATTTACTAAGATGGGAGTTCTATTTAAGATGGTATGTTGCCCATAGCAACCAATCAGATTCTACTTCTCATTTATCTAGCACCTTCTAGAAGATAATACCTGGAATTTGGTTGGTTGCTATTGGCAACAGCTGATCTTAACTAGAAGATTTAGTAAATTTACCCCTAATTCAGTTGTATCAACCACTGTGCACATAGACCCTCTGGGCAGCACTTATCATCAACTTGCCACCCACAGACACTATATAGATCCACAATATACAAACGTTTGCAAACGTACAATGGACATTTTTCCTTATAAATTACACCTTACTGGTGTTTAGGATTTATAATTCAACTTCACCTTCATTACCCAACATATACTTTGCATAGCCCCATTAGTGGCTCTCATATCCGTCATGATCAGTCCCAGGAGAGGACACAGTGGTGGTCATTCCAAGTTGATCGCTAGCTGCATGAGGCAAAAAGGCACTTCTGCGCATGCGTATGTGGCGCAATGCACACGTGTGACGTACTATTGCAATGAACATTGTAGTTTCACACAGGGTCTAGCGAATCTTTTCAGTCTCACTGGCTGCCGCAGAGAGATTGACAGGAAGTGGGCGTTTCTGGGTGTCAACTGACCATTTTCAGAGAGTGTTGGAAAAAACGCAGGCGTGCCAGGAAAAAACGCAGGCGTGGCTGGGCGAACGTGGGGCGTGTTTGTGACATCAAAACAGGAACTGAACAGTCTGAAGTGATCGCAAGTGCTGAGTAGGTCTGGAGCTACTCTAAAACTGCACAAAAAAACTTTGTAGCCGCTCTGCGATCCTTTCGTTCGCACTTCTGCTAAGCTAAAATACACTCCCAGTGGGAGGCGGCATAGCGTTTGCGCGGCTGCTAAAAACTGCTAGCGAGCGATCAACTCGGAATGACCCCCAGTGTGTGCCACTAAAACAATGGGGAGCAGATGTAATAAGCTGGAGAGAGATAAAGTGGATAGAGATAAAGTACCAACCAATTGGCTCCTAACTGTCATGTTACAGGCTGTCTTTAAAAAAATGTCAGGAGCTGATTGGTTGGTACTTTATCTCTCTCCAAAGCTTAGTACACCTGTCCCTGGGTGAGATGTATCAAACAATCTGAAGAGTGGAGAAGCCAATCATCTTCTGCCTATCATTTATAGAATGTACCAGACAAACGTTAGCTAGATTCTTATTGGTTGCTGTGGGCAATTTTTCCACTACTCCACTCCTTAGCAGGTTTGATACATTTCCCCCAATATTACTAATGGTTTCCAATGAGTCCTAGTGACACTACTATCTGTGACTAAGAATGGCCATCAGTGGCATTTCCATTGATGTCCCATTGGTGATAAACATCAAAGGCATGAAAACACCAATGGTGAAATATCGATCATTTGCACCCATCAATGTCCATCCCTGCTGTGGAGCTCATTTGTGGGTGGGGCTTAGAGATTTGATGTAGGGGTGTGGCTTAGCAGTATGGGGGTGGGGCAATATTTTGTGAATCCTGTGTCGAGTATATAAGAAAAAACATTGCTGAGAGGCTGCCACAGCTGGTGGAGAACCATCGGATCTCCACCATTCATGGTAAAAATCTTAATCATCAGTGGCAAACCATTGATAGCTGTTAATATCAATGATCGATGGTCATCTCTAAGATTTTCCCCCTGATGGTATAATTTCTATGATTGTTTATTGTTTTAGATTATGACAAATATTCATTTGTCATTCGTTTTAATTAATTATATTTCAATGGTATTCTTTCTTCATGGCTTTTGTCTTTATCTGCAAGACTGGGAACAAGAGCAGGGGTAAGTATTCAAGAAATGGGTACAGGGTGTGTGGTGTGGCCCCCCTGGAGCCAGGGGCCGGTGTGCACCACAGACTACACCTATTATAGATACATCACTGAGTCACATATTATAAGGAGAATTCCCCATTGCCAGTAATACATTGCAGTTATTCCCTCACTGCCAGTCATACACCACACAGTGACACCCACCATTGTCAGTAACATGGGCATAACTATAGTGGGTGGGTGCAAGGGGTGCCATTACTATGGGGCTCAGGGGCTTAGGTGGGCTGCAGCCAGGGTATATAGTTGTATACCAATTTCCCAGATTTTCCTGCTAAGCAATTAGGTCAGATCCATTGCCCAGCCTGAATTGTGTGACATTACATTTACAGGGAAAGGTAAGTGTAGTGGATATTATAATGGTAAGGGGGCACTGTAATGTGGCACAATATGAACAGGAGGCCACTGTAATGTGGCATAATGTGATCTGCCCACTGTAATGTGGAGGGCACTACAATGTCACATAACAAGAACTGGGGCACTGTAATGTGGCATAATGTGAACTGGGGACACTGTATGTTATAATGGGCGGGATGTACTAAGCGGAAAATACGGTAAACTCCCTGTTTACCGCATTTTCCTGATGTACTATCCCCCAGCCGGCAGGACAGCGCCGCAGCGAAGTATGCCAGCTTTAGCTGGCGATAGTCCACAGAAGCCTATGGGCTTCTCTCCGCGGCGCTGTGTGATGGATCCGATCGGATCCCTCCCAGCATGCCCTGCGGCCGCCTCCGTCACCCCGCGCATGCGCAGACTGACTCCTGAGGCCGAATCCCGGAAGTCAGGCTGCCGCTGCGCATAGCGGAGGACAGCTCTTATCGGAAGAGCTGTCCTCCGCAATGCTGATCGCATATGTTAGTACATATGCGATCAGCATCGTGGCGCAGGGCGGCGATGGGCGGCGATGTACATTAGTACATCCCGCCCAATGTGAATTGGGTATACTGTGTGACATGATATGTACTGGCAGCCATACAATGCGACATTATGTAAGCTCGGGAACTACAATAGTTCATAATATAAAGTAGGGCACTAATATGAGGCGTAATATTAACTAGGGCACTACTATGGTTCAGAAAATGAACTAGGGCTCTATAGTGCTGCGGAGAGGTATCTCTTAAGAAGCTCTGGGACAGGGGCCCCTTCAATATGTTGCTATGGGGCCCACAAAGTTCTGGCTACGCCCCTAATCAGTAACATATTGCGCAGTAAACACTACAATTAGCAGCCTGTAATACATAGAGGTGAAACAATATGGATGTGATCGCTGTGTGACAGGAGGAATCCTCTGACCTGTAACTGGGGGGAGGGGCTTGTTGTGTGACAGGAGGAAGAATCTTCTCAGGTAGCTAACGTCAGCGTCTCACCTGTATAGGAAGGAAAGTGAAAGTAGTGCAGGATTCCCAGCGGCCGCTGTCACCTCTCTCCTGTCACTCGTATTCTGGACGCAAGAAGAAATCTTAACATCATGAAAATTAAGACATTTTCCTCCTGGAGACTGAAATATAAAGGAAGAAACATGGCAAGACTGTGGCTACATCTGAGACCAGCACTGGAGAGACACTGTATAACCTGTCAGGTGAGGATCTTATTCTGTGTGTATATAGTATACTGGGAGCATATACATGTACAGGGAATACTATGTAGCCATATACAGTAATGCATATTACCTGTGTATAGTCACTGCTGTGTATATATAGTATACTGGGAGTGTATACATGTACAGGGAATACTATGTAGCCATATACAGTAATGCATATTACCTGTGTATAGTCACTGCTGTGTATATATAGTATACTGGGAGTGTATACATGTACAGGGAATACTATATAGCAATATATAGTAATGAATATTACCTGTGTATAGTCACTGCTGTGTATATATAATATACTGGGAGCATATACATGTACAGGGAATACTATGTAGCCATATACAGTAATGCATATTACCTGTGTATAGTCACTGCTCTGTATATATAGTATACTGGGAGCATATACATGTACAGGGAATACTATGCACCAGTATACAGTAATGCATATTACCTGTGTATAGTCACTGCTGTGTATATAGTATACTGGGAGCATATACATGTACAGGGAATACTATGTAGCAATATACAGTAATGCATATTACCTGTGTATAGTCACTGCTGTGTATATATAGTATACTGGGAGCATATACATGTACAGGGAATACTATGTAGCAATATACAGTAATGCATATTACCTGTGTATAGTCACTGCAGTGTATATATAGTATACTGGGAGTGTATACATGTACAGGGAATACTATGTAGCAAAATACAATAATAACTATTACCTGTGTATAGTCACTGCTGTGTATATATAGTATACTGGGAGTGTATACATATACAGGGAATACTATGGAGCAATATACAGTAATGCATAATACCTCTGTATTGTCACTGCTGTGTATATATAGTATACTGGGAGTGTATAAATGTACAGGGAATACTATGTAGCAATATACAGTAATGCATAATACCTCTGTATTGTCACTGCTGTGTATATATAGTATATTGGGAGTGTATACATATACAGGGAATACTATGGAGCAATATACAGTAATGCATAATACCTCTCTATTGTCACTGCTGTGTATATATAGTATACTGGGAGTGTATAAATGTACAGGGAATACTATGTAGCAATATACAGTAATGCATAATACCTCTGTATTGTCACTGCTGTGTATATATAGTATAGTGGGAGCATATACATGTACAGGGAATACTAGAGTAATGCATATTACCTGTGTATAGTCACTGTGGTGGATATAGTATACTGGGAGCATATACATGTACAGGGAATACTAGAGTAATGCATATTACCTGTGTATAGTCACTGCTGTGTATATATAGTATACCGGGAGCATATACATGTACAGGGAATACTATGGAGCAATATACAGTAATGCATAATACCTGTGTATTGTCACTGCAATGTATATATAGTATACTGGGAGTGCAGTGTGTCTCTGTATACATGTACAGGGAATAATATGCCACTACTGGTTATGTGTCAGGCAGCTCTTACACATCTGTGTATGTAATATATGTAGACTAGGTACAGACACTAACTCAGATCATATACACAGGTTTCCAGGAGCAACAGAAAATCCCTGCACCCAGAGCAGCACATAAGCCATGAACGTCAGACTGGTGGCCGTCATCGTACTAGCTGTGGCAGTGAGTGGATCTCCACATGGAAGTCACTGCCACGTGTCCCGATATTTATCCGTGTCTCCCACTGATGTCACAGCGCTGAGACAGCTGCAAGGTGTATCTGTAAGTGTGACGCACAATTTATCCTCATCAATGGGAAATAATAGTGGTTTCATATGTAGATATTACAGGGGATATACACTCCCAACCAAATGTAACTACTAACTCCATCGGCTAAATGTAATAGCCACGAGTTCCGGAGGTGCGGGAATTTTGTGTGACTCTGCCTGTTTTTTAAAGCAGCAATCATTTACAAGGCAAAACCAGGATGGTTTTGCCATGTGAATGATTGCTGCTTTAAACAAAAATGGGCAGACTCGCACAAAATTCCTTCAGCTCCGGAACTCGGAGGCTATTACATTTAGGTACGTGGAAGGTCCAGTAATCCATGTCATGTCCCTCTATCTATCCCATAACAGCTTCTTCCCATTGGCATCTCTGCTAATGGAACCAGCCCTTATTGCAGGCCCTCTATGTGCACATATGGAAATAACTCACTAATATTAGACTATATATCCATGTGTATAATATAGGTAAAAAATACCCCACAAAATGATGTGTAAAGTGAGCAGAGTACCACCCACCATACCCAGGGCAGTAGGAAGCCTGGCTGGGCCAAGTTACTTTTCACAGCGCGTGGCCTAATCATAGGAGGTGTGACCCTGCACCCTTAGAAAAAATACAGTAAAAAGAGTACTTTTAGTGCCTCCCTGGCCACACAGCAGCGTATGCTGGACTAGAGAGAAGAGCTGCTGCTGCCAGTTAAGAGGGGGGAGACTTGGGCCCCTGCTGAGCCCCTCCACCGGGCCTGGGCCTGGGTAAATAGTACCTGCTCCCCCCTCTCAGCACCACTGCCCATACCACCCATAGACCACTGGTGCCTGTGGCTGAGGCCTATGTGGCCTGTGTATAAACCTAGACCTAGGAACAGCTGAGCTGCGGACAGAACACTGTACATAGAATAATGTACTAGTTACAGAAACGCATTATACTGATGAAACGTCTGACCCCCCTCCCCACAGGAGAAGGACATGTCCAGCAATGCAACAAGATGTTACAGGAGAATGATGAAACACAAGCCGTCTGTATGTGACCTAGAGGTGAGGATAATGTGTGTATACATCACGTATCTCCCCCACACACACTGTATGGGGTCTCTCTCTGTACACACAATAATACACAAGCCCTGTCATCTCCCCTCATATGTCTATAGTCATATATCCACTCACACCGTGTTCCTTCTGTCCTACAGCCCAGTGACCGCCTGATCCTGACCTTGGAGCGAGTATCACTAGCTGCTGATGTACTGACCAGTATGTCCTCATCTGCTCTGTCTGACGCTGTATCACAGTCACTTATGGCTTTCCTCACACTGAGAGATGACCTGATGATCTGTGTAAGTTCTCATGTTCCTTGTGTGTGTCAGTCACATCTATCATGGTGTGGACAGGTGACAGTATGGGGCAGGGATACACAGGACACAGCTTCCTCACCTCCTTATTCTCCTATACAGAGGGAGTCACCAGAATACAGAGAACCTGCCTCCCAGCGGCTGAGGCCCTGGCTGCACCATCTCCAACGCTTTAAGGAAACAGTAAGTATCCTGCAGAGATCATATATATCTATTGTTCTCAGGACTGCCATCAGAAACTGTGGGGCCCGGGACCGACAAAAATGTGTTCTGCTCGTTGTCAGGGGAACGCCCCCCCCCCCCCCCATCGGGCCACCGCCACGGGTCAGCTGCTCGAGCAAGGACCGCTGTTCATGCCAGCCCCTTTCAACCTTTTGAAAATGACCCTCCTAAAATGGGTACCGCCTCCTCTAGCATTTAAAATAACTGTATCCTCTTAGGTGGTGGCCATTTTAGGAGGGACATTTTCAATACTTGAAGGGGTGAGCCCTCTCAGTAGCGAGCATCGCTGGGCGGCATGCAGCCGGGGCCCTCCACTCTGTTAGAGCGGCCGGGTCTGGGACAGTTGTGCCCCCAGCACCCCCCTGATGGCGGCCCTGATTGTACTTATTGGTGACTCTATTAGAAGGGACTGAACATGAGGTGAGAAAAGAGCAGAGTACAATGGACACTGAAGAGTGATGGAGAATAGCCAGGGGCAATGACTGAGGACTGAAGGAAGCACAGGAAGGGTGGAGGGGTCACACTAGGGATGGACAAAGCACCATAAGAGCGATGTGACACCAGAGCCTCCGCTCTGCAGGAGAACAGTTATGGGAAGAAGCTCTGTAGCATGACACTCTCCAGGAACATACTATTCATGTAAATAGGACGGCATCCATAGAACAGTGTTAGGGGAGAATAATTCCTGTGTGACACCAGTCTGAAAGGAGATACACTGAATGACAGATACAGTACCATAAGGAAGAATGTACTTAGGGATGGATGAGGCATGGGCACCAGTACAGAACTGGAAGGATCAGATATATTACAAAAGTGAAGAAGAAGTGGCCTTAGAAGCAGGATTTGTACACATGACACCATATAATTAGTAATAAAGCAATTATACAATGTTATGTGCATTCTGGTTACTGTATTTACTAATAGCTTTATCCTTCTATATAGGCATCTCCAGAATGTGTCCGGGACGCTGTGTTACTCGGCCTCATCTCACTAAGGGTAGAAGATGTGAGCTGTTGGGCTGTAAGAAATCTGTCCGGTGAGACCTAGAACAAGAGGCCATTACATCTCTCTCCGTATACACATGCCTGGCTGCTGCTGGTGATCTATATACCAATGACTCGGAGACAACATGTAACTACTCATTGCTGGACTTGTCTGCTCACCCTACAGTACACAGAGGTCTCCTGCCTTCCTCAGGTGGACCCACCTAATCATCCTTACAAAGAATGATCAATACTCTGCCTCACAGTCCCTATTTATATTATTTATAGATTATTTATAATGCCATTGTTAAACTAAATTATATATTCACTGTTATTTATTGATACTCTGGCTCCCTGGTGGATGCATTGAGGTTGTTAAGATCCGTTTTATTTATTTTTCCATAAATTTGACTTTTTCCTACAAATAAAAATGTGGATTCTAAAGTGCAGTGTATGGAATATTTGTTCTCTCAGAAGTGACTCATTCATTGAACAAATCAAGAGATTCCTCTCCTTTATAAAACATACACATTTTATATCACTAAGTGGCACGTCTATACACAGAGGGGTCACTGGGTCTGGTGACATCCGGTGCGCACTCTGGATCTCCCTGCATGCCGAAAAGGGTGAGTGGCCATATATAAAGGGGACGTTGCCTCACAGGGGATTCCAATGGCATCACACCAGAGCATCCCCACCATCTCCGGAGATTTTGGGGTGCCCCTGGAAACATCCTGCCTGCTCTGTTGATTTCTCATCTATACAACTAAGAAGCAGAGAAAATGGAGATCCTGTGGTTTTTTTTTTTTTGGGGGGGGGGGGGGGGGGGGCAATCTTATGTCCACTACAACATTAAAAAGTAACCTTTATTAATTTAAGTTTAAAAATGGATAGATATTCCAAAACTGACACTGACAATCATCAACACATAACATATAAATTATTGTAAAGTAGCTCATTATGAGCCTAATTCAAGGTTGATTGCAAAATCTTCCTCTAATGGGCAAAACCATAATATACTGAAGGGGGAGCAGATATAACATGTGCAGAGAGAGTTAGATTTGGGTGGGTTATATTGCTTATGTGCAGGGTAAACACTGGCTGCTTCATTTTTACACTGCAATTTAGATTTTAGTTTGAACCCATCCAAATCTTACTCTCTCTGCACATGTTATATCTGCCCCACCTGCAGTGCACATGGTTTTTACCCATTAGAGCAGAGGTTCCCAAACTGTGTGCCGTGGCTCCCTGGGGTGCCTCGGGACACTTGCAGGGGTGCCCTGGGTTGGTGGTCCAGGACCAATTCAAATTATTCATGGTCAATATAATAGGCAAAACCAGTGCTGGTAGCTGCCAGTCATAAAATATGTGGCCAAACAGAAGCAAATCTTGTCCCTCACAACACAACTGACCCTAAGGATGACATATAAACGCAATCTACTTAATGTAATATTTCTTTAAAAATTTCTCAATAAGAAATTTTTGGCCTAGGGGTGCCGTGAGGTAGCAAACATTTGTGCGAGATCCCGCTGCCGTAAAGTGCACAGATTTGGCTAGGTGAAGGATTCACCAGCAATTGAATTCTCCCTTATGTCTTTATTCAGAGTGTAGTATGGTATGCCGGAGGCCGGGCTGCCGGCGACCAGCATACCGGCACCGGGAGCCCGACCGCCGGCATACCGACAGCGTGGTGAGCGCAAATGAGCCCATTGCGGCTACGCGCACCACGTTATTTATTCTCCCTCCAGAAAATCTGTCGGTATGCCGGCTGTCGGGGTTCCGGCGCCGGTATACTGTGCGCCGGGATCCCGACAGTCGGCATACTGAAGACCACCCCTTTATTCAAGCTAGAGATCAATCTTCCCCAATCCTCATATTAGCTGCTTATATTCCACAACAGTTTAATAGTCAAGTTTTGAAAAATGGCGCTGAGTTTACAGCCATGTCACCTGATATACCTATACTGTGCCTTGACAATTTTAATAATACTCTTGTCTGCACAATATATACATGGCATGAATTCCATTCCGCTGTCCACGAGGAGAGTCAGAGTTGGGCGTGGTTGATATCTGAAAGGAATCAATACAATCAGCTGCAGCGATATTTGTGCTTCTCTCATAACCACCATTCCTTCTCTAGGATCAACTCGGCCATGGACTCCCGCAATCTTGGAAAACCTTGAGGACCTGGCAGCTTACTTTGTGGATATACATATGCCCTCCTTATCCCCGGATGCATGAATGTTTCTGGATGCTCTACAAATGCTGGAGGAGACTGTGATAGCTGTCCGATTCTTCCCAGGGGATAAGGCGCTGGGTTGGATGGTGCCCCAATGGAACTCTATAGCAAACACACAGGATTCTATACACCTAAGTTACTGAAATTGTTTAATGACCTATGGGACCATGCTACCCTCTCTGTTTGATAGACCATATAAAATCTGCCATTTAAATATATAAGGAAAACAGGCGTTTGCCATTGTACAATCCCTTGATATTATGCATATTACGGTATTACCAGGCGAAATTATTCAGCACAAAAAAAAACCAGGAAACATCAAATATTGCAGTGTTGCTAGAAACATCTCAGGGCTACATGAAAGTAACAAATGTAACATTTAGAACCACAAAATGAGAAACTCATAAATATTAGGTATAACATTGTTACATTTGTAACCTCCACTAGATAATACTGCCTGAAACAATCTAGTGCACAGGTTCCCAAACGTGGTCCTCAAGGCACCCCAACAGTCCAGGATTTAGGTATATCCATGGCTCAGCACAGCTGTTTAATTCAAATTGACTACGGTGCTAATTAAGTCACCTGTGGCCAAGCATGGATACATTTAAAACCTGGACTGTTGGGGTGCCTTGAGGACCGCATTTGGGAACCTCTGATCTAGTGATTATTTAAGAACTAAAAATCTGAAACATCACAGGTATATAAATCACTATACAGAATAAAGACAGTGCACAAGCATTTTCTTTTAAATCACGTTTTATTTACACTAAATAATCTTCTTTATTTGTTTCTACACGTTATTCTATTTCTATAATGTTTATATTTCGCTCTGCATGTCCCCTATATAATAAAAAAGGGGGACATATAATACATCATTTGAAATATGGGTATTGAACTTTCTTCAAGATTTTATATGGTCTATCAATATATAAGAGGTTGTTAGCATATAATTGGCCAATGATATGGGCTTGCCCCCCGCGCCAAGTTCACCTCTATCGAGTAAGTCCCTAACACTTTGGGATTCACCTCGGGGTACAGGGCATCCCCAAATCAGCCCAGCCACGAACCCTCCCCCCAGGGCATCACACAAGTAGAATATAGTGAGGTGTAATAAAGTATAGGATAAGCATAGGTAGTTACTGAGTGTAGAAAGTGTTTTAAAATTATATATAAAGTATGTGAACAAAATAGCGGTGACAAATATGGACTATTGGTCTAGATAGATTGTACGTCTCTGTTCTGTTCTATGTTTCAAAAATGATAAATAATCTCAATGAACAAGAAAAGTTATTACACAAAGCTTTGTCGCCAGTCTGGCTGATATCCCTACAGAGCATCTGATGATCCCTACAGCAGCAGCAGTCCCTACTAGTGCACTTCTGCATCCCAGGGCTTCAGCCACCCACACTCAGTGCTCCCCGGACTACACCTGACACCCCCAGAGAACCCACACCAGGACAGCTTGGAATCTTTCCTTACACTTGGTGGATTCTAATAGAAGGAACACTGGCGTTTCTATAATGGGTGCAGTGTGCGCGGTGCACACCGGCCCCTGAGTCCAGAGGGGGCACCCACCGCACACACTGCACCCATTTTTAAAATACTCACCCCTCCGAAGTCCAGCGCCGGCATCCGCAGCGCTATTAGAACTCCATGAAAATGGCTCAGCTGCCATTTTCACGGAGTTCTGCACATGCGCAGTAGAGAAATCTCAAGGAAAATGTCCGCCGCGCCATTTTCCTGGAGATCTGCGCATGCGCAGTAGAGTCTGAGCCCTCTAGTGCTCAAACTCTACAGCGCTCCAGGCAGAGAGGAGGGGGCCCGAACGGAGGAGGCTGAACACGGGCCTCCTCCTCTCTTAAAACGCCCCTGAGAAGGAACATTATCACCACTTACAGACAGATCTATACAGGTGGCTCTCTCACACATTCCAGCCCAGGCCGATAATGGAGGAGTCACACAACATTGCAGTCAGGAGGAAGCTAATGGGCTCCCAATCCTTATATGCGTATAACTGTTTATTACTATGAGTGACTTATTCCATACTTGTGCACTACCCAGGTAGACTATACATTAAGGGGTACATTTACTAAGATGGGAGTTCTATTTAAGATGGTATGTTGCCCATAGCAACCAATCAGATTCTACTTCTCATTTATCTAGCACCTTCTAGAAGATAATACCTGGAATTTGGTTGGTTGCTATTGGCAACAGCTGATCTTAACTAGAAGATTTAGTAAATTTACCCCTAATTCAGTTGTATCAACCACTGTGCACACAGACCCTCTGGGCAGCACTTATCATCAACTTGCCACCCACAGACACTATATAGATCCACAATATACAAACGTTTGCAAACGTACAATGGACATTTTTCCTTATAAATTACACCTTACTGGTGTTTAGGATTTATAATTCAACTTCACCTTCATTACCCAACATATACTTTGCATAGCCCCATTAGTGGCTCTCATATCCGTCATGATCAGTCCCAGGAGAGGACACAGTGGTGGTCATTCCAAGTTGATCGCTAGCTGCATGAGGCAAAAAGGCACTTCTGCGCATGCGTATGTGGCGCAATGCACACGCGTGACGTACTATTGCAATGAACATTGTAGTTTCACACAGGGTCTAGCGAATCTTTTCAGTCTCACTGGCTGCCACAGAGTGATTGACAGGAAGTGGGCGTTTCTGGGTGTCAACTGACCATTTTCAGAGAGTGTTGGAAAAAACGCAGGCGTGCCAGGAAAAAACGCAGGCGTGGCTGGGCGAACGTGGGGCGTGTTTGTGACATCAAAACAGGAACTGAACAGTCTGAAGTGATCGCAAGTGCTGAGTAGGTTTTGAGCTACTCTAAAACTGCACAAAAAAACTTTGTAGCCGCTCTGCGATCCTTTCGTTCGCACTTCTGCTAAGCTAAAATACACTCCCAGTGGGAGGCGGCATAGCGTTTGCGCGGCTGCTAAAAACTGCTAGTGAGCGATCAACTCGGAATGACCCCCAGTGTGTGCCACTAAAACAATGGGGAGCAGATGTAATAAGCTGGAGAGAGATAAAGTGGATAGAGATAAAGTACCAACCAATTGGCTCCTAACTGACATGTTACAGGCTGTCTTTAAAAAAATGTCAGGAGCTGATTGGTTGGTACTTTATCTCTCTCCAAAGCTTAGTACACCTGTCCCTGGGTGAGATATATCAAACAATCTGAAGAGTGGAGAAGCCAATCATCTTCTGCCTATCATTTATAGAATGTACCATACAAACGTTAGCTAGATTCTTATTGGTTGCTGTGGGCAATTTTTCCACTACTCCACTCCTTAGCAGGTTTGATACATTTCCCCCAATATTACTAATGGTTTCCAATGAGTCCTAGTGACACTACTATCTGTGACTAAGAATGGCCATCAGTGGCATTTCCATTGATGTCCCATTGGTGATAAACATCAAAGGCATGAAAACACCAATGGTGAAATATCGATCATTTGCACCCATCAATGTCCATCCCTGCTGTGGAGCTCATTTGTGGGTGGGGCTTAGAGATTTGATGTAGGGGTGTGGCTTAGCAGTATGGGGGTGGGGCAATATTTTGTGAATCCTGTGTCGAGTATATAAGAAAAAACATTGCTGAGAGGCTGCCACAGCTGGTGGAGAACAATCGGATCTCCACCATTCATGGTAAAAATATTAATCATCAGTGGCAAACCATTGATAGCTGTTAATATCAATGATCGATGGTCATCTCTAAGATTTTCCCCCTGATGGTATAATTTCTATGATTGTTTATTGTTTTAGATTATGACAAATATTCATTTGTCATTCGTTTTAATTAATTATATTTCAATGGTATTCTTTCTTCATGGCTTTTGTCTTTATCTGCAAGACTGGGAACAAGAGCAGGGGTAAGTATTCAAGAAATAGGTACAGGGTGTGTGGTGTGGCCCCCCTGGAGCCAGGGGCCGGTGTGCACCACAGACTACACCTATTATAGATACATCACTGAGTCACATATTATAAGGAGAATTCCCCATTGCCAGTAATACATTGCAGTTATTCCCTCACTGCCAGTCATACACCACACAGTGACACCCGCCATTGTCAGTAACATGGGCATAACTATAGTGGGTGGGTGCAAGGGGTGCCATTACTATGGGGCTCAGAGGCTTAGGTGGGCTGCACCCAGGGTATATAGTTGTATACCAATTTCCCAGATTTTCCTGCTAAGCAATTAGGTCAGATCCATTGCCCAGCCTGAATTGTGTGACATTACATTTACAGGGAAAGGTATGTGTAGTGGATATTATAATGGTAAGGGGGCACTGTAATGTGGCACAATATGAACAGGAGGCCACTGTAATGTGGCATAATGTGATCTGCCCACTGTAATGTGGAGGGCACTACAATGTCACATAACAAGAACTGGGGCACCGTAATGTGGCATAATGTGAACTGGGGACACTGTATGTTATAATGGGCGGGATGTACTAAGCGGAAAATGCTGTAAACTCCCTGTTTACCGCATTTTCCTGATGTACTATCTCCCGGCCGGCAGGACAGCGCCGCGGCGAGGTACGCAAGCTTTAGCTGGCGACAGTCCATAGAAGCCTATGGTCTTCTCTCCACGGCGCTGTGTGAGGGATCCGATCGGATCCCTCCCAGCATGCCCTAAGGCCACCCCCGTCACCCCGCGCATGCGCAGACTGACTCCTGGGGCCGAATCCCGGAAGTCAGGCTGCCGCTGCGCATCGCGGAGGACAGCTCTTATCGGAAGAGCTGTCCTCCGCAATGCTGATCGCATATGTTAGTACATATGCGATCAGCATCGTGGCGCAGGGCGGCGATGAGCGGCGATGTACATTAGTACATCCCGCCCAATGTGAATTGGGTATACTGTGTGACATGATATGTACTGGCAGCCATACAATGCGACATTATGTAAGCTCGGGAACTACAATAGTTCATAATATAAAGTAGGGCACTAATATGAGGCGTAATATTAACTAGGGCACTACTATGGTTCAGAAAATGAACTAGGGCTCTATAGCGCTGCGGAGAGGTATCTCTTAAGAAGCTCTGGGACAGGGGCCCCTTCAATATGTTGCTATGGGGCCCACAAAGTTCTGGCTATGCCCCTAATCAGTAACATATTGCGCAGTAAACACTACAATTAGCAGCCTGTAATACATAGAGATGAAACAATATGGATGTGATCGCTGTGTGACAGGAGGAATCCTCTGACCTGTAACTGGTGGGAGGGGCTTGTTGTGTGACAGGAGGAAGAATCTTCCCAGGTAGCTAACGTCAGCGTCTCACCTGTATAGGAAGGAAAGTGAAAGTAGTGCAGGATTCCCAGCGGCCGCTGTCACCTCTCTCCTGTCACTCGTATTCTGGACGCAAGAAGAAATCTTATCATCATGAAAATTAAGACATTTTCCTCCTGGAGACTGAAATATAAAGGACGAAACATGGCAAGACCGTGGCTACATCTGATACCAGCACTGGAGAGACGCTGTATAACCCGACAGGTGAGGATCTTATTCTGTGTGTATATAGTATACTGGGAGCATATACATGTATAGGGAATACTATGTAGCAATATACAGTAATGCATATTACCTGTGTATAGTCATTGCTGTATATATATAGTATACTGGGAGCATATACATGTACAGGGAATACTATGTAGCCATATACAGTAATGCATATTACCTGTATATAGTCACTGCTCTGTATATATAGTATACTGGGAGCATATACATGTACAGGGAAAACTATGTAGCAATATACAGTAATACATATTACCTGTGTATAGTCACTGCTGTGTTTATATAGTATACTGGGAGCGTATACATGTACAGGGAATACTATGTAGCAATATACAGTAATGCATAATACCTGTGTATAGTCACTGCTGTATATATAGTATACTGGGAGCATATACTTGTACAGGGAATACTATGTAGCAATATACAGTAATGAATATTTCCTGTGTATAGTCACTGCTGTGTATATATAGTATACTGGGAGTGCAATGTGTCTGTGTATACATGTACAGGGAATAATATGCCACTGCTGGTTATGTGTCAGGCAGCTCTTACACATCTGTGTATGTAATATATGTATACTAGGTACAGACACTAACTCAGGTCATATACACAGGTTTCCAGGAGCAACAGAAGATCCCTGCACCCAGAGCAGCACATAAACCATGGACGTCAGACTGGTGGCCATCATCGTACTAGCTGTGGCAGTGAGTGGATCTCCACATGGAAGTCACTGCCACGTGTCCCGATATTTATCCGTGTCTCCCACTGATGTCACAGCGCTGAGACAGCTGCAAGGTGTATCTGTAAGTGTGACGCACAATTTATCCTCATCAATGGGAAATAAAAGCTGTTTCATATGTAGATATTACAGGGGATATACACTCTCAACCAAATGTAACTACTAACGCCATCGGCTAAATGTAATAGCCTCCGAGTTCCAGAGGTGCGGGAATTTTGTGTGACTCTGCCTGTTTTTTAAAGCAGCAATCATTTACAAGGCAAAACCAGGATGGTTTTGCCATGTGAATGATTGCTGCTTTAAACAAAAATGGGCACTCTCGCACAAAACTACCTCAGCTCTGGAACTCGGAGGCTATTACATTTAGGTACGTGGCAGGTCCAGTAATCCATGTCGTGTCCCTCTATCTGTCCCATAACAGCTTCTTCCCATTGGCATCTCTGCTTTTGTAACCAGCCCTTATTGCAGGCCCTCTATGTGCACATATGGAAATAACTCACTAATATAAGACTATATATCCATGTGTATAATATAGGTAAAAAATACCCCACAAAATGATGTGTAAAGTGTGCAGATTACCACCCACCATACCCAGGGCAGTAGGAAGCCTGGCTGTGCCAAGTTACTTTTCACAGCGCGTGGCCTAATCATAGGAGGTGTGACCCTGCACCCTTAGAAAAAATACAGAAAAAAGAGTACTTTTAGTGCCTCCCTGGCCACACAGCAGCGTATGCTGGACTAGAGAGAAGAGCTGCTGCTGCCAGTTAAGAGGGGGGAGACTTGGGCCCCTGCTGAGCCCCTCCACCGGGCCTGGGTAAATAGTACCTGCTCCCCCCTCTCAGCACCACTGTCCATACCACCCATAGACCACTGGTGCCTGTGGCTGAGGCCTATGTGGCCTTAGTATAAACCTAGACCTGGGAACAGCTGAGCTGCGGACAGAGCACTGTACATAGAATAATGTACTAGTTACAGAAACACATTATACTGATGAAACGTCTGACCCCCCCCCACAGGAGAAGGACATGTCCAGCAATGCAACAAGATGTTACAGGAGAATGATGAAACACAAGCCATCTGTATGTGACCTAGAGGTGAGGATAATGTGTGTATACATCACGTATCTCCCCCACACACACTGTATGGGGTCTCTCTCTGTACACACAGTAATACACAAGCCCTGTCATCTCCCCTCATATGTCTATAGTCATATATCCACTCACACCGTGTTCCTTCTGTCCTACAGCCCAGTGACCGCCTGATCCTGACCTTGGAGCGAGTATCACTAGCGGCTGATGTACTGACTAGTATGTCCTCATCTGCTCTGTCTGACGCTGTGTCACAGTCACTTATGGCTTTCCTCACACTGAGAGATGACCTGATGATCTGTGTAAGTTCTCATGTTCCTTGTGTATATCAGTCACATCTATCATGGTGTGGACAGGTGACAGTATGGGGCAGGGATACACAGGACACAGCTTCCTCACATCCTTATTCTCCTATACAGAGGGACTCACCAGAATACAGAGAACCTGCCTCCCAGCGGCTGAGGCCCTGGCTGCACCATCTCCCACGCTTTAAGGAAACAGTAAGTATCCTGCATAGATCATATATATCTATTGTTCTCAGGGCTGCCATCAGAAATTGTGGGGCCCGAGACCGACAAAAAGGTGTTCTGCTCGTTGTCAGGGGAACGCCCCCCCCCCCCCCCCCCCCCTCGGGCCACCGCCACGGGTCAGCTGCTCCAGCAAGGACCGCTGTTCACGCCTGCCCCTTTCAACCTTTTGAAAATGACCCTCCCAAAATGGGTACCGCCTCCTCTAGCATTTAAAATAACTGTGTCCTCTTAGGTGGTGGCCATTTTAGGAGGGACATTTTCAATACTTGAAGGGGGGAGCCCTCTCAGTAGCGAGCATCGCTGGGCGGCATGCAGCCGGGGCCCTCCACTCTGTCAGAGCGGCCAGGTCTGGGACAGTTGTGCCCCCAGCACCCCCCTGATGACGGCCCTGATTGTACTTATTGGTGACTATATTAGAAGGGACCGCACATGAGGTGAGAAAAGAGCAGAGTACAATGGACACTGAAGAGTGATAGAGAATAGCCAGGGGCAATGACTGAGGACAGAAGGAAGCACAGGAAGGGTGGAGAGGTCACACTAGGGATGGACAAAGCACCATAAGAGCGATGTGACACCAGAGCCTCCGCTCTGCAGGAGAACAGTTATGGGAAGAAGCTCTGTAGCATGACGCTCTCCAGGAACATACTATTCATGTAAATAGGACGGCATCCATAGAACAGTGTTAGGGGAGAATAATTCCTGTGTGACACCAGTCTGAAAGGAGATACACTGAATGACAGATACAGTACCATAAGGAAGAATGTACTTAGGGATGGATGAGGCATGGGCACCAGTACAGAACTGGAAGGATCAGATATATCACAAAAGTGAAGAAGAAGTGGCCTTAGAAGCAGGATTTGTACACATGACACCATATAATTAGTAATAAAGCAATTAGACAATGTTATGTGCATTCTGGTTACTGTATTTACTAATAGCTTTATCCTTCTATATAGGCATCTCTAGAATGTGTCCGGGACGCTGTGTTACTCGGCCTCATCTCACTAAGGGTAGAAGATGTGAGCTGTTGGGCTGTAAGAAATCTGTCCGGTGAGACCTAGAACAAGAGGCCGTTACATCTCTCTCCATATACACATGCCTGGCTGCTGCTGGTGATCTATATACCGATGACTCGGAGACAACATGTAACTACTCATTGCTGGACTTGTCTGCTCACCCTACAGTACACAGAGGTCTCCTGCCTTTCTCTGGTGGACCCAGCTACTCATCCTTACAAAGAATGATCAATACTCTGCCTCACAGTCCCTATTTATATTATTTATAGATTATTTATAATGCCATTGTTATACTAAATTATATATTCACTGTTATTTATTGATACTCTGGCTCCCTGGTGGATGCATTGAGGTTGTTAAGATCCATTTTATTTATTTATTTTTCTATAAATTTGACTTTTTCCTACAAATAAAAATGTGGATTCTAAAGTGCAGTGTATGGAATATTTTTTTCTCTCAGGAAGTGACTCATTCATTGAACAAATCAAGAGATTCCTCTCCTTTATAAAACATACACATTTTATATCACTAAGTGGCACGTCTATACACAGAGGGGTCACTGGGTTTGGTGACATCCGGTCCGCACTCTGGATCACCCTGCATGCCGAAAAGGGTGAGTGGCCACATATAAAGAAGGCGTGGCCTCACAGGGGTTTCCGATGGCATCACACCAGGGCATCCCCACCGTCTCCGGAGATGTTGGGGTGCCCCTAGAAACATCCTGCCTGCTCTGTTGATTTCTCATCTATACAACTAAGAAGCAGAGAAAATGGAAATCTTGTGTTTTTGGGGGGGGCAATCTTATGTCCACTACAACATTAAAATGTAACCTTTATTAATTTAAGTTTAAAAATGGATAGATATTCCAAAACTGACACTGACAGACATCAACACATAACATATAAATTATTGTAAAGTAGCTCATTATGGGCCTAATTCAAGGTTGATTGCAAAATCTTCCTCTAATGGGCAAAACCATAATATACTGAAGGGGGAGCAGATATAACATGTGCAGAGAGAGTTAGACTTGGTTGGGTTATATTGTTTCTGTGCAGGGTAAACACTGGCTGCTTCATTTTTACACTGCAATTTAGATTTTAGTTTGAACCCACCCAAATCTTACTCTCTCTGCACATGTTATATCTGCCCCACCTGCAGTGCACATGGTTTTACCCATTAGAGCAGAGGTGCCCCAAACTGTGTGCCGTGGCTCCCTGGGGTGCCTCGGGACTCTTGCAGGGGTGCCCTGGGTTGGTGGTCCAGGACCAATTCAAATTATTCATGGTCAATATAATAGGCAAAACCAGTGCTGGTGGCTGCCAGTCATAAAATATGTGGCCAAACAGAAGCAAATCTTGTCCCTCACCACACAACTGACCCTAAGGATGACATATAAATGCAATCTACTTAATGTAATATTTCTTTCTAAATTTCTTAATAAGAAATTTTTGGCCTAGGGGTGCCGTGGGGTAGCTAACATTTGTGCGAGATCCCGCTGCCGTAAAGTGCACAGACTTGGCTGGGTGAAGGATTCACCAGCAATTGAATTCTCCCTTATGTCTTTATTCAGGGTGTAGTATGGTATGCCGGAGGCCGGGCTCCCGGCGACCAGCATACCGGCGCCGGGAGCCCGACCGCCGGCATACCGACAGCGTGGTGAGCGCAAATGAGCCCCTTGCGGGCTCACTATGCTCGCCACCCTGCGGGCACGGTGGCTACACGTGCCACGCTATTTATTCTCCCTCCAGGGGGGTCATGGACCCCCACGAGGGAGAAAATCTGTTGGTATGCCGGCTGTCGGGATTCCGGCGCCGGTATACTGTGCGCTGGGATCCCGACAGTCGGTATACTGAAGACCACCCCTTTATTCAAGCTAGAGATCAATCTTCCCCAATCCTCATATTAGCTGCTTATATTCCACAACGGTTTAATAGTCAAGTTTTGAAAAATGGCGCTGAGTTTACAGCCATGTCACCTGATATACCAATACTGTGCCTGGACAATTTTAATAATACTCTTGTCTGCACAATATATACATGGCATGAATTCCATTCTGCTGTCCACGAGGAGAGTCAGAGTTGGGCGTGGTTGATATCTGGAGGATTCAATACAATCAGCTGCAGCGATATTTGTGCTTCTCTCATAACCACCATTCCTTCTCTAGGATCAACTCGGCCATGGACTCCCGCAATCTTGGAAAACCTTGAGGACCTGGCAGCTTACTTTGTGGATATACATATGCCCTCCTTATCCCCGGATGCATGAATGTTTCTAGATGCTCTACAAATGCTGGAGGAGACTGTGATAGCTGTTCGATTCTTCCCAGGGGATAAGGCGCTGGGTTGGATGGTGCCCTAATGGAACTCTATAGCAAACACACAGGATTCTATACACCTAAGTTACTGAAATTGTTTAATGAACTATGGGACCATGCTACCCTCTCTGTTTGATAGACCATGTAAAATCTGCCATTTAAATATATAAGGAAAATAGACGTTTACCATTGTAAAATCGCTTGATATTATGCATATTACGGTATTACCAGGTGAAATAATTCAGAACAAAAAAAACAGGAAAACATCAAATATTGCAGCGTTGCTAGAAACTAGAGATGTGCACCGGACATTTTTCGGGTTCTGTGTTTTGGTTTTGGATTCGGTTCCGCGGCCATGTTTTGGATTCAGACACGTTTTGGCAAAACCTCCCTGAAAATTTTTTGTCGGATTCGGGTGTTTTTTTTTACAAAAAAACCTCAAAAACAGCTTAAATCATAGAATTTGGGGGTCATTTTGATCCCATAGTATTATTAACCTCAATAACCATAATTTCCACTCATTTCCAGTCTATTCTGAACACCTCACACCTCACAATATTATTTTTAGTCCTAAAATTTGCACCGAGGTCGACACAAACACCTGGCCCATCTAGGAGTGGCACTGCAGTGTCAGACAGGATGGCACTTCAAAAAATAGTCCACAAACAGCACATGATGCAAAGAAAAAAAGAGGTGCACCAAGGTCGCTGGATGGCTAAGCTAAGCGACCCAAGTGTCCGACACAAACACCTGGCCCATCTAGGAGTGGCACTGCAGTGTCAGACAGGATGGCACTTCAAAAAAATAGTCCCAAACAGCACATGATGCAAAGAAAAAAAGAGGTGCAATGAGGTAGCTGTGTGACTAAGCTAAGCGACCCAAGTGGCCGACACAAACACCTGGCCCATCTAGGAGTGGCACTGCAGTGTCAGACAGGATGGCACTTCAAAAAAATAGTCCCCAAACAGCACATGATGCAAAGAAAAATGAAAGAAAAAAGAGGTGCAAGATGGAATTGTCCTTGGGCCCTCCCACCCACCTTTATGTTGTATAAACAGGACATGCACACTTTAACCAACCCATCATTTCAGCGACAGGGTCTGCCACACGACTGTGACTGAAATGACTGGTTGGTTTGGGCCCCCACCAAAAAAGAAGCAATCAATCTCTCCTTGCACAAACTGGCTCTACAGAGGCAAGATGTCCACCTCCTCCTCATCCTCCGATTCCTCACCCCTTTCACTGTGTACATCCCCCTCCTCACAGATTATTAATTAGTCCCCACTGGAATCCACCATGTCAGGTCCCTGTGTACTCTCTGGAGGCAATTGCTGGTGAATGTCTCCACGGAGGAATTGATTATAATTCATTTTAATGAACATCATCTTCTCCACATTTTCTGGAAGTAACCACATACGCCGATTGTTGACAAGGTGAGCGGCTGCACTAAACACTCTTTCGGAGTACACACTGGAGGGGGAGGAGGCAACTTTGGTAAAATAAAGCCAGTTTCTGCAAGGGCCTCCAAATTGCCTCTTTTTCCTGCCAGTATACGTACGGACTGTCTGACGTGCCTACTTGGATGCGGTCACTCATATAATCCTCCACCATTCTTTCAATGGTGACAGAATCATATGCAGTGACAATAGACAACATGTCAGTAATCGTTGGCAGGTCCTTCAGTCCGGACCAGATGTCAGCACTCGCTCCAGACTGCCATGCATCACCGCCAGCGTGTGGGCTCGGAATTCCTAGCCTTTTCCTCGCACCCCCAGTTGCGGGAGAATGTGAAGGAGGAGCTGTTGACGGGTCACGTTCCGCTTGACTTGACAGTTTTCTCACCAGCAGGTCTTTGAACACCTGCAGACTTGTGTCTGCCGGAAAGAGAGATACAACGTAGGTTTTAAATCTAGGACCAAGCACGGTGGCCAAAATGTAGTGCTCTGATTTCAACAGATTGACCACCCGTGAATCCTGATTAAGCGAATTAAGGGCTCCATCCACAAGTCCCACATGCCTAGCGGAATCGCTCTGTTTTAGCTCCTCCTTCAATCTCTCCAGCCTCTTCTGCAAAAGCCTGATGAGGGGAATGACCTGACTCAGGCTGGCAGTGTCTGAACTGACTTCACGTGTGGCAAGTTCAAAGGGTTGCAGAACCTTGCACAACATTGAAATCATTCTCCACTGCGCTTGAGTCAGGTGCATTCCCCCTCCTTTGCCTATATCGTAGGTAGCTGTATAGGCTTGAATGGCCTTTTGCTGCTCCTCCATCCTCTGAAGCATATAGAGGGTTGAATTCCACCTCGTTACCACCTCTTGCTTCAGATGATGGCGAGGCAGGTTCAGGAGTATTTGCTGGTGCTCCAGTCTTCGGAACGCGGTGGCTGAATGCCGAAAGTGGCCCGCAATTCTTTGGGCCACCGACAGCATCTCTTGCACGCCCCTGTCGTTTTTTAAATAATTCTGCACCACCAAATTCAATGTATGTGCAAAACATGGGACGTGCTGGAATTTGCCCACATGTAATGCAAGCACAATATTGGTGGCGTTGTCTGATGTCACAATTCCCCAGGAGAGTCCAATTGGGGTAAGCCATTCTGCGATGATGTTCCTCAGTTTCCGTAAGAGGTTGTCAGCTGTGTGCCTCTTCTGGAAAGCGGTGATACAAAGCGTAGCCTGCCTAGGAACGAGTTGGCATTTGTGAGATGCTGCTACTGGTGCCGCTGCTGCTGTTCTTGCTGCGGGAGGCAATACATCTACCCAGTGGGCTGTCACAGTCATATAGTCCTGATTCTGCCCTGCTCCACTTGTCCACATGTCCGTGGTTAAGTGGACATTGGGTACAACTGCATTTTTTAGGACACTGGTGACTCTTTTTCTGACGTCTGTGTACATTCTCGGTATCGCCTGCCTAGAGAAATGGAACCTAGATGGTATTTGGTACCGGGGACACAGTACCTCAAGCAATTCTCTAGTTTCCTGTGAATTAACGGTGGATACCGGAAACACGTTTGACACCACCCAAGCTGCCAAGGCCTGAGTTATCGGCTTTGCAGCAGGATGACTGCCGTGATATTTCATCTTCCTTGCAAAGCACTGTTGGACAGTCAATTGCTTACTGGAAGTAGTACAAGTGGTCTACTGACTTCCCCTCTGGGATGACAATCGACTCCCAGCAGCAACAACAGCAGTGCCAACAGCAGTAGGCGTTACACTCAAGGATGCATCGGAGGAATCCCAGGCAGGAGAGGACTCGTCAGACTTGACAGTGACATGGCCTGCACGACTATTGGCTTTCCTGTGTAAGGAGGAAATTGACACTGAGGGAGTTGGTGGTGTGGTTTGCAGGAGCTTGGTTACAAGAGGAAGGGATTTAGTTGTCAGTGGACTGCTTCCGCTGTCACCCAAAGTTTTTGAACTTGTCAATGACTTCTGATGAATAAGCTCCAGGTGACGTATAAGGGAGGATGTTCCTAGGTGGTTAACGTCCTTACCCCTACTAATTACAGCTTGACAAAGGCAACACACAGCTTGACAAATGTTGTCCGCATTTCTGTTAAAATAATTCCACACTGACGAGGTGATTTTTTTTGTAATTTGACCAGGCATGTCAATGGCCATATTCGTCCCACAGACAACAGGTGTCTTCCCAGGTGCCTGACTTAAACAAACCACCTCACCATCAGAATCCTCCTTGTCAATTTCCTCCTCAGCGCTAGCAACACCCATATCCTCATCCTGGTGTACTTCAACAGTGACATCTTCAATTTGACTATCAGGAACTGGACTGTGGGTGCTCCTTCCAGCACTTGCAGGGGGCGTGCAAATAGTGGAAGGCGCCACCTCTTCCCGTCCAGTGTTGGGAAGGTCAGGCATCGCAACCGACACAATTGGACTCTCCTTGGGGATTTGTGATTTAGAAGAACGCACAGTTCTTTGCTGTGCTTTTGCCAGCTGAAGTCTTTTCATTTTTCTAGCGGGAGGATGAGTGCTTCCATCCTCATGTGAAGCTGAACCACTAGCCATGAACATAGGCCAGGGCTTCAGCCGTTCCTTGTCACTCCGTGTCGTAAATGGCATATTGGCAAGTTTACGCTTCTCCTCAGACACTTTTAATTTAGATTTTTGGGTCATTTTACTGAACTTTAGTTTTTTGGATTTTACATGCTCTCTACTATGACATTGGGCATCGGCCTTGGCAGACGGCGTTGATGGCATTTCATCGTCTCGGCCATGACTAGTGGCAGCAGCTTCAGCACGAGGTGGAAGTGGATCTTGATCTTTCCCTATTTTACCCTCCACATTTTTGTTCTCCATTTTTTAATGTGTGGAATTATATGCCAGTAATATCAATAGCAATGGCCTACTACTATATATACTGCGTACAACTTAAATGCACCACAGGTATGGATGGATAGTATACTTGACGACACAGAGGTAGGTAGAGCAGTGGCCTACTGTACAGTACTGCTATATATTATATACTGGTGGTCAGCAAAATTATGCACTGTCCTACTACTATATATATACTGCGCACAACTTAAATGCACCACAGGTATGGATTGATAGTATACTTGACGACACAGAGGTAGGTAGAGCAGTGGCCTACTGTACTGTACTGCTATATATTATATACTGGTGGTCAGCAAAATTATGCACTGTCCTACTACTATATATATACTGCGCACAACTTAAATGCACCACAGGTATGGATGGATAGTATACTTGACGACACAGAGGTAGGTAGAGCAGTAGCCTACTGTACCGTACTGCTATATATTATATACTGGTGGTCAGCAAAATTATGCACTGTCCTACTACTATATATATACTGCGCACAACTTAAATGCACCACAGGTATGGATGGATAGTATACTTGACGACACAGAGGTAGGTAGAGCAGTGGCCTACTGTACCGTACTGCTATATATTATATACTGGTGGTCAGCAAAATTATGCACTGTCCTACTACTATATATATACTGCGCACAACTTAAATGCACCACAGGTATGGATGGATAGTATACTTGACGACACAGAGGTAGGTAGAGCAGTGGCCTACTGTACCGTACTGCTATATATTATATACTGGTGGTCAGCAAAATTATGCACTGTCCTACTACTATATATATACTGCGCACAACTTAAATGCACCACAGGTATGGATGGATAGTATACTTGACGACACAGAGATAGGTAGAGCAGTGGCCTACTGTACCGTACTGCTATATATTATATACTGGTGGTCAGCAAAATTATGCACTGTCCTACTACTATATATATACTGCGCACAACTTAAATGCACCGCAGGTATGGATGGATAGTATACTTGACGACACAGAGGTAGGTAGAGCAGTGGCCTACTGTACCGTACTGCAATATATTATATACTGGTAGTCAGCAAAATTATGCACTGTCCTACTACTATATATATACTGCGCACAACTTAAATGCACCACAGGTATGGATGGATAGTATACTTGATGACACAGAGGTAGGTAGAGCAGTGGCCTACTGTACCGTACTGCTATATATTATATACTAGTGGTCAGCAAAATTATGCACTGTCCTACTACTATATATATACTGCGCACAACTTAAATGCACCACAGGTATGGATGGATAGTATACTTGACGACACAGAGGTAGGTAGAGCAGTGGCCTACTGTACTGTACTGCTATATATTATATACTGGTGGTCAGCAAAATTATGCACTGTCCTACTACTATATATATACTGCGCACAACTTAAATGCACCACAGGTATGGATGGATAGTATACTTGACGACACAGAGGTAGGTAGAGCAGTGGCCTACTGTACCGTACTGCTATATATTATATACTGGTGGTCAGCAAAATGATGCACTGTCCTACTACTATATATATATATTGTGCACAACTTAAATGCACCACAGGTATGGATGGATAGTATACTTGATGACACAGAGGTAGGTAGAGCAGTGGCCTACTGTACCGTACTGCTATATATTATATACTGGTGGTCACTGGTCAGCAAAATTATGCACTGTCCTCCTACTATTTACTACAATGCAGCACAGATATGGAGCGTTTTTCAGGCAGAGAACGTATAATACTGGTGGTCACTGGTCAGCAAAACTCTGCACTGTCCTCCTACTATATAATACTGGTGGTCCCCATTCCCCACAATAAAGCAATTAGCACACTGAGCACAGATATTTGCAGCACACTGAGCACAGATATGGAGCATTTTTCAGGCAGAGAACGTAGATATTTTGCAGCACACTGAGCACAGATATTTGCAGCACACTTAGCACAGATATTTGCAGCACACTGAACACAGAAACTGAGAGGATGCCAGCCACGTCCTCTCACTATCATCTCCAATGCACGAGTGAAAAATGGCGGCGCCGCGCGGCTCCTTATATAGAATACGAATCTCGCGAGAATCCGACAGCGGGATGATGACATTTGGGCGCGCTCGGGTTAACCGAGCAAGGCGGGAGGATCCGAGTCTGCTCAGAACCATGAAAAATGGGTGAAGTTCGGGGGGTTTCGGATTCCGAGGAACCGAACCCGCTCATCTCTACTAGAAACATCTCAGGGCTACATGAAAGTAACAAATGTAACATTTATGTATATCCATGGTTCAGCACAGATGCTAAATTCAAATTGACTAAGGTGCTAATTAAGTCACCTGTGGCCAAGCATGGATACATTTAAAACCTGGACTGTTGGGGTGCCTTGAGGACCGCGTTTGGGAACCTCTGATCTAGTGATCATTTAAGAACTAAAAATCTGAAACATCACAGGTATATAAATCACTATACAGAATAAAGACAGTGCACAAGCATTTTCTTTTAAATCACGTTTTATTTACACTAAATAATCTTCTTTATTTGTTTCTACACGTTATTCTATTTCTATAATGTTTATATTTCGCTCTGCATGTCCCCTATATAATAGAAAACGGGGACATATAATACATCATTTGAAATATGGGTATTGAACTTTCTTCAAGATTTTATATGGTCTATCAATATATAAGAGGTTGTTAGCATATAATTGGCCAATGATATGGGCTTGCCCCCCGCGCCAAGTTCACCTCTATCGAGTAAGTCCCTAACACTTTGGGATTCACCTCGGGGTACAGGGCATCCCCAAATCAGCCCAGCCACGAACCCTCCCCCCAGGGCATCACACAAGTAGAATATAGTGAGGTGTAATAAAGTATAGGATAAGCATAGGTAGTTACTGAGTGTAGAAAGTGTTTTAAAATTACATATAAAGTATGTGAACAAAATAGCGGTGACAAATATGGACTATTGGTCTAGATAGATTGTACGTCTCTGTTCTGTTCTATGTTTCAAAAATGATAAATAATCTCAATGAACAAGAAAAGTTATTACACGAAGCTTTGTCGCCAGTCTGACTGATATCCCTACAGAGCATCTGATGATCCCTACAGCAGCAGCAGTCCCTACTAGTGCACTTCTGCATCCCAGGGCTTCAGCCACCCACACTCAGTGCTCCCCGGACTACACCTGACACCCCCAGAGAACCTACACCAGGACAGCTTGGAATCTTTCCTTACACTTGGTGGATTCTAATAGAAGGAACACTGGCGTTTCTATAATGGGTGCAGTGTGTGCGGTGCACTGTGGGCCCCTGAGTCCAGAGGGGGCACCCACCGCACACACTGCACCCATTTTTAAAATACTCACCCCTCCGAAGTCCAGCGCCGGCATCCGCAGCGCTATTAGAACTCCATGAAAATGGCTCAGCTGCCATTTTCACGGAGTTCTGCGCATGCGCAGTAGAGAAATCTCAAGGAAAATGTCCGCCGTGCCATTTTCCTGGAGATCTGCGCATGCGCAGTAGAGTCTGAGCCCTCTAGTGCTCAAACTCTACAGCGCTCCAGGCAGAGAGGAGGGGGCCCGAACGGAGGAGGCTGAACACGGGCCTCCTCCTCTCTTAAAACGGCCCTGAGAAGGAACATTATCACCACTTACAGACAGATCTATACAGGTGGCTCTCTCACACATTCCAGACCAGGCTAATAATCGAGGAGTCACACAACATTGCAGTCAGGAGGAAGCTAATGGGCTTCCAATCCTTATATGCGTATAACTGTTTATTACTATGAGTGACTTATTCCATACTCGTGCACTACCCAGGTAGACTATACATTAAGGGGTACATTTACTAAGATGGGAGTTCTATTTAAGATGGTATGTTGCCCATAGCAACCAATCAGATTCTACTTCTCATTTATCTAGCACCTTCTAGAAGATAATACCTGGAATTTGGTTGGTTGCTATTGGCAACAGCTGATCTTAACTAGAAGATTTAGTAAATTTACCCCTAATTCAGTTGTATCAACCACTGTGCACACAGACCCTCTGGGCAGCACTTATCATCAACTTGCCACCCACAGACACTATATAGATGTCCACAATATACAAACGTTTGCAAATGTACAATGGACATTTTTCCTTATAAATTACACCTTAATGGTGTTTAGGATTTATAATTCAACTTCACCTTCATTACCCAACATATACTTTGCATTGCCCCATTAGTGGTTCTCATAGCCGTCATGATCAGTCTCAGGAGAGGACACAGTGGTGGTCATTCCAAGTTGATCGCTAGCTGCATGAGGCAAAAAAAGGCACTTCTGCGCATGCGTATGTGGCGCAATGCACACGCGTGACGTACTATTGCAACGAACATTGTAGTTTCACACAGGGTCTAGCGAATCTTTTCAGTCTCACTGGCTGCCGCAGAGTGATTGACAGGAAGTGGGCGTTTCTGGGTGTCAACTGACCATTTTCAGAGAGTGTTCGAAAAAACACAGCCGTGCCAGGAAAAAACGCAGGCGTGGCTGGGCGAACGTGGGGCGTGTTTGTGACATCAAAACAGGAACTGAATAGTCTGAAGTGATCACAAGCGCTGAGTAGGTCTGGAGCTACTCTAAAACTGCACAAAAAAACTTTGTAGCCGCTCTGCGATCCTTTCGTTCGCACTTCTGCTAAGCTAAAATACACTCCCAGTGGGAGGCGGCATAGCGTTTGCACGGCTGCTAAAAACTGCTAGCGAGCGATCAACTCGGAATGACCCCCAGTGTGTGCCACTAAAACAATGGGGAGCAGATTGAATAAGCTGGAGAGAGATAAAGTGGATAGAGATAAAGTACCAACCAATTGGCTCCTAACGGTCATGTTACAGGCTGTCTTTACAAAAATGACAGGAGCTGATTGGTTGGTACTTTATCTCTCTCCAAAGCTTAGTACACCTGTCCCTGGGTGAGATGTATCAAACAATCTGAAGAGTGGAGAAGCCAATCATCTTCTGCCTATCATTTATAGAATGTACCATACAAACGTTAGCTAGATTCTTATTGGTTGGGCAATTTTTCCACTACTCCACTCCTTAGCAGGTTTGATGCATTTCCCCCAATATTACTAATGGTTTCCAATGAGTCCTAGTGACACTACTATCTGTGACTAAGAATGGCCATCAGTGGCATAACCATTGATGGTCCCATTGGTGATAAACATCAAAGGCATGAAAACACCAATCGTGAAATATCGATCATTTGCACCCATCAATGTCCATCCCTGCTGTGGAGCTCATTTGTGTGTGGGGCTTAGAGATTTGATGTAGGGGTGTGGCTTAGCAGTATGGGGGTGGGGCAATATTTTGTGACTCCTGTGTCGAGTATATAAAAAAAAAACATTGCTGAGAGGCTGCCACAGCTGGTGGAGAACCATCGGATCTCCACCATTCATGGTAAAAAATATTAATCATCAGTGGGAAACCATTGATAGTTGTTAATATCAATGATCGATGGCCATCTCTAAGATTTTCCCCCTGATGGTATAATTTCTATGATTGTTTATTGTTTTAGATTATGACAAATATTCATTTGTCATTCATTTTAATTAATTATATTTCAATGGTATTCTTTCTTCATGGCTTTTGTCTTTATCTGCAAGACTGGGAACAAGAGCAGGGGTAAGTATTCAAGAAATGGGTACAGGGTGTGCGGTGTGGCCCCCCTGGACCCAGGGGCCGGTGTGCACCACAGACTACACCTATTATAGATACATCACTGAGTCACATATTATAAGGAGAATTCCCCATTGCGAATAATACATTGCAGTTATTCCCTCACTGCCAGTCATACACCACACAGTGACACCCACCATTGTCAGTAACATGGGCATAACTATAGTGGGTGGGTGCAAGGGGTGCCATTACTATGGGGCTCAGAGGCTTAGGTGGGCTGCACCCAGGGTATATAGTTGTATACCAATTTCCCAGATTTTCCTGCTAAGGAATTAGGTCAGATCCATTGCCCAGCCTGAATTGTGTGACATTACATTTACAGGGAAAGGTGTGTGTAGTGGATATTATAATGGTAAGGGGGCACTGTAATGTGGCACAATATGAACAGGAGGCCACTGTAATGTGGCATAATCTGATCTGCCCACTGTAATGTGGAGGGCACTACAATGTCACATAACAAGAACTGGGGCACTGTAATGTGGAGGGCACTACAATGTCACATAACAAGAACTGGGGCACCGTAATGTGGCATAATGTGAAATGGGGACACTGTATGTTATAATGTGAATTGGGTATACTGTGTGACATGATATGTACTGGCAGCCATACAATGCGACATTATGTAAGCTAGGGAACTACGATAGTTCATAATATAAAGTAGGGCACTAATATGAGGCGTAATATTAACTAGGGCACTACTATGGTTCAGAAAATGAACTAGGGCTCTATAGTGCTGCGGAGAGGTGTCTCTTAAGAAGCTCTGGGACAGGGGCCCCTTCAATATGTTGCTATGGGGCCCACAAAGTTCTGGCTACGCCCCTAATCAGTAACATATTGCGCAGTAAACACTACAATTAGCAGCCTGTAAAACATAGAGGTGAAACAATATGGATGTGATCGCTGTGTGACAGGAGGAATCCTCTGACCTGTAACTGGGGGGAGGGGCTTGTTGTGTGACAGGAGGAAGAATCTTCCCAGGTAGCTAACGTCAGCGTCTCACCTGTATAGGAAGGAAAGTGAAAGTAGTGCAGGATTCCCAGTGGCTGCTGTCACCTCTCTCCTGTCACTCGTATTCTGGACGCAAGAAGAAATCTTATCATCATGAAAATTAAGACATTTTCCTCCTGGAGACTGAAATATAAAGGACGAAACATGGCAAGACTGTGGCTACATCTGAGACCAGCACTGGAGAGACGCTGTATAACCCGTCAGGTGAGGATCTTATTCTGTGTGTATATAGTATACTGGGAGTGTATACATGTACAGGGAATACTATGGAGCCATATACAGTAATGAATATTACCTGCGTATAGTCACTGCTCTATATATATAGTATACTGGGAGCGTATACATGTACAGGGAATACTATATAGCAATATACAGTAATGAATATTACCTGTGTATAGTCACTGCTGTGTATATATAATATACTGGGAGTGTATACATGTACAGGGAATACTATGTAGCAATATACAGTAATGCATATTACCTGTGTATAGTCACTGCTCTGTATATATAGTATACTGGGAGCGTATACATGTACAGGGCATACTATGTAGCAATATACAGTAATGCATATTACCAGTGTATAGTCACTGCTGTGTATATATAGTATACTGGGAGCGTATACATGTACAGGGAATACTATGTAGCAATATACAATAATGCATAATACCTGTGTATATTCACTGCTGTGTGTATCTATATAGTATACTGGGAGCGTATACACGTACAGGGAATACTAGAGTAATGCATATTACCTGTGTATAGTCATTGCTGTGTATATATAGTATACTGGGAGCGTATACATGTACAGGGAATACTATGTAGCAATATACAGTAATGCATAATACCTGTATATTGTCACTGCTGTGTATATATAGTATACTGGGAGCGTATACATGTAGAGGGAATACTATGTAGCAATATACAGTAATGCATAATACCTGTATATTGTCACTGCTGTGTATATATAGTATACTGGGAGTGTATACATGTACAGGGAATACTAGAGTAATGCATATTACCTGTGTATAGTCACTGTGGTGTATATATAGTATACTGGGAGCATATACATGTACAGGGAATACTATGGAGCAATATACAGTAATACATAATACCTGTGTATTGTCACTGCAGTGTATATATAGTATACTGGGAGCATATACATGTACAGGGAATACTATGGAGCAATATACAGTGATGCATAATACCTGTGTATTGTCACTGCTGTGTATATATAGTATACTGGGAGTGCAGTGTGTCTCTGTATACATGTACAGGGAATAATATGCCACTACTGGTTATGTGTCAGGCAGCTCTTACACATCTATGTATGTAATATATGGAGCCCAGGTACAGACACTAACTCAGATCATATACACAGGTTTCCAGGAGCAACAGAAAATCCCTGCACCCAGAGCAGCACATAAGCCATGGACGTCAGACTGGTGGCCGTCATCGTACTAGCTGTGGCAGTGAGTGGATCTCCACATGGAAGTCACTGCCACGTGTCCCGATATTTATCTGTGTCTCCCACTGATATCACAGCGCTGAGACAGCTGCAAGATTCTGTAAGTGTGACGCACAATTTATCCTCATCAATGGGAAATAATAGTGGTTTCATATGTAGATATTACAGGGGATAGACACTCCCAACCAAATGTAACTACTAACTCCATCGGCTAAATGTAATAGCCACGAGTTCCGGAGGTGCGGGAATTTTGTGTAAGTCTGCCAGTTTTTTTTTTTTAAAGCAGCAATCATTTACAAGGCAAAACCAGGTTGGTTAATAAATAATTGCTTCTATAAACAAAAACGGTCACTCTCGCACAAAATTCCCTCAGCTCCGGAACTCGGAGGCTATTACATTTAGGTACCTGATAGGTCCAGTTATCCATGTCGTGTCTATCTATCCCATAGCAGCATCTTCTCATTGCGATCCCTGCTATTAGAACCAGCCCTTACTGCAGGCCCTCTATGTACACATATGGAAATAACTCACTCTAATATTACACGATATATCCATGTGTATAATATAGGTAAAAAAATACCCCAAAAAATGATGTGTAAAGTGAGCAGAGTAGCACCCACCATACCCAGGGCAGTAGGAAGCCTGGCTGTGCCAAGTTACTTTTCACAGGGCGTGGCCTAATCATAGGAGGTGTGGCCCTGCACCCTTAGAAAAAATAAAGAAAAAAGAGTACTTTTAGTGCCTCCCTGGCCACACAGCAGCGTATGCTGGACTAGGGAGCAGAGCTGCTGCTGCCAGTTAAGAGGGGGGAGACTTGGGCCCCTGCTGAGCCCCTCCACCGGGCCTGGGCCTGGGTAAATAGTACCTGCTCCCCCCTCTCAGCACCACTGCCCATATCACCCATAGACCACTGGTGCCTGTGGCTGAGGCCTATGTGGCTTTAGTATAAACCTAGACCTGGGAACAGCTGAGCTGCGGACAGAACACTGTACATAGAATAATGCACTAGTTACAGAAACGCATTATACTGATGAAACGTCTGACCCCCCCCACAGGAGAAGGACATGTCCAGCAATGCAACAAGATGTTACAGGAGAATGATGAAACACAAGCCGTCTGTATGTGACCTAGAGGTGAGGATAATGGGGTGTATACATCACGTATCTCCCCCACACACACTGTAAGGGGTCTCTCTCTGTACACACAGTAATACACAAGCCCTGTCATCTCCCTTCATATGTCTATAGTCATATATCCACTCACACCGTGTTCCTTCTGTCCTACAGCCCAGTGACCGCCTGATCCTGACCTTGGAGCGAGTGTCACTAGCTGCTGATGTACTGACCAGTATGTCCTCATCTGCTCTGTCTGACGCTGTATCACAGTCTCTTATGGCTTTCCTCACACTGAGAGATGACCTGATGATCTGTGTAAGTTCTCATATTCCTTGTGTGTGTCAGTCACATCTATCATGGTGTGGACAGGTGACAGTATGGGGCAGGGATACACAGGACACAGCTTCCTCACCTCCTTATTCTCCTATACAGAAGGAGTCACCAGAATACAGAGAAGCTGCCTCCCAGCGGCTGAGGCCCTGGCTGCACCATCTCCAACGCTTTAAGGAAACAGTAAGTATCCTGCATAGATCATATATATCTATTGTACTCAGGGCTGCCATCAAAAACTGTGGGGCCCGGGACCGACAAAAAGGTATTCTGCTTGTTGTTGGGGGAACACTTCCTCCCACGGGCCACCGCCACGGGTCTGCTGCTCCAGCAAGGACCGCTGTCCATGCCTGCCCCTTTCAACCTTTTGAAAATGTCCCTCCCAAAATGGGCACCTCCTCCTCTAGCATTTAAAATAACTGTGTCCTCTTAGGTGGTGGCCATTTTAGGAGGGACATTTTAAATACTTGAAGTGGGGGGGGGGCACTCTCAGTAGCGAGCATCGCTGGGCGGCAGCAGGCTGTGGGCGGCATGCAGCCCGGCCCTCCACTCTGTCAGAGCGGACAGGTCTGGGACAGTTGTGCCCCCAGCACCCCCCTGATGACGGCCCTGATTGTACTAATTGGTGACTATATAAGAAGGGACTGAACACGAGGTGAGAAAAGAGCAGAGTACAATGGACACTGAAGAGTGATGGAGAATAGCCAGGGGCAATGACTGAGGACTGAAGGAAGCACAGGAAGGGTGGAGGGGTCACACTAGGGATGGACAAAGCACCATAAGAGCGATGTGACACCAGAGCCTCCGCTCTGCAGGAGAACAGTTATGGGAAGAAGCTCTGTAGCATGACGCTCTCCAGGAACATACTATTCATGTAAATAGGACGGCATCCATAGAACAGTGTCAGGGGAGAATAATTCCTGTGTGACACCAGTCTGAAAGGAGATACACTGTATGTCAGATACAGTACCATAAGGAAGAATGTACTTAGGGATGGATGAGGCATGGGCACCAGTACAGAACTGGAAGGATCAGATATATCACAAAAGTGAAGAAGAAGTGGCCTTAGAAGCAGGATTTGTACACATGACACCATGGCCCTCATTCCGAGTTGTTCGCTCGCAAGGCGAATGTAGCAGAGTTACACACGCTAAGCCGCCGCCTACTGGGAGTGAATCTTAGCTTCTTAAAATTGCGACCGACGTACGCGCAATATTGCGATTACAAACGAGTTAGCAGTTTCAGAGTAGCTCCAGACTTACTCTGCCTGTGCGATCATTTCAGTGCTTGTCGTTCCTGGTTGACGTCACAAACACACCCAGCGTTCGCCCAGGCACTCCCACCGTTTCCCCGGCCACTCCTGCGTTTTTTCCGGAAACGGTAGCGTTTTCAGCCACACGCCCCTGAAACGCCGTGTATCCGCCCAGTAACACCCATTTCCTGTCAATCACATTACGATCGCCGGAGCGAAGAAAAAGCCGTGAGTAAAAATACTTTCTTCATAGTAAAGTTACTTGGCGCAGTCGCAGTGCGAACATTGCGCATGCGTACTAAGCGGATTTTCACTGCGATGCGATGAAAAATACCGAGCGAACAACTCGGAATGAGGGCCCATATAATTAGTAATAAAGCAATTAGACAATGTTATGTGCATTCTGGTTACTGTATTTACTAATAGCTTTATCCTTCTATATAGGCATCTCCAGAATGTGTCCAGGACGCTGTGTTACTCGGCCTCATCTCACTAAGGGTAGAAGATGTGAGCTGTTGGGCTGTAAGAAATCTGTCCGGTGAGACCTAGAACAAGAGGCCGTTGCATCTCTCTCCATATACACATGCCTGGCTGCTGCTGGTGATCTATATACCAATGACTCGGAGACAACATGTAACTACTCATTGCTGGACTTGTCTGCTCACCCTACAGTACACAGAGGTCTCCTGCCTTTCTCTGGTGGACCCAGCTACTCATCCTTACAAAGAATGATCAATACTCTGCCTCACAGTCCCTATTTATATTATTTATAGATTATTTATAATGCCATTATTAAACTAAATTATATATTCACTGTTATTTATTGATACTCTGGCTCCCTGGTGGATGCATTGAGGTTGTTAAGATCCATTTTATTTATTTATTTTTCGATAAATTTGACTTTTTCCTACAAATAAAAATGTGGATTCTTAAGTGCAGTGTATGGAATATTTGCTCTCTCAGGAAGTGACTCATTCATTGAACAAATCAAGAGATTCCTCTCCTTTATAAAACATACACAGTTTATATCACTAAGTGGCACGTCTATACACAGAGGGGTCACTGGGTCTGGTGACATCCGGTGCGCACTCTGGATCTCCCTGCATGCCGAAAAGGGTAAGTGGCCATATATAAAGATGGGCAAGGCCTCACAGGGGTTTCCGATGGCATCACACCAGGGCATGCCCACCATCTCCGGAGATGTTGGGGTGCCCCTGGAAACATCCTGCCTGCTCTGTTGATTTCTCATCTATACAACTAAGAAGCAGAGAAAAAGGAAATCTTGTGGGGTTTTTTTTTTTTGGGGGGGGGGCAATCTTATGTCCACTACAACATTAAAAAGTAACCTTTATTAATTTAAGTTTAAAAATGGATAGATATTTCAAAACTGACACTGACAGACATCAACACATGACATATAAATTATTGTAAAGTAGCTCATTATGAGCCTAATTCAAGGTTGATTGCAAAATCTTCCTCTAATGGGCAAAACCATAATATACTGAAGGGGGAGCAGATATAACATGTGCAGAGAGAGTTAGACTTGGGTGGGTTATATTGTTTCTGTGCAGGGTAAACACTGGCTGCTTCATTTTTACACTGCAATTTAGATTTTAGTTTGAACCCATCCAAATCTTACTCTCTCTGCACATGTTATATCTGCCCCACCTGCAGTGCACATGGTTTTACCCATTAGAGCAGAGGTTCCCAAACTGTGTGCCGTGGCTCCCTGGGGTGCCTCGGGACACTTGCAGGGGTGCCCTGGGTTGGTGGTCCAGGACCAATTCAAATTATTCATGGTCAATATAATAGGCAAAACCAGTGCTGGTGGCTGCCAGTCATAAAATATGTGGCCAAATAGAAGCAAATCTTGTCCCTCACCACACAACTGACCCTGAGAATGACATATAAATGCAATCTACTTAATGTAATATTTCTTTAAAAATTTCTCAATAAGAAATTTTTGGCCTAGGGGTGCCGTGGGGTAGCGAACATTTGTGCGAGATCCCGCTGCCGTAAAGTGCACAGTTTTGGCTGGGTGAAGGATTCACCAGCAATTGAATTCTCCCTTATGTCTTTATTCAGGGTGTAGTATGGTATGCTGGAGGCAGGGCTCCCGGCGACCAGCATACCGGCGCCGGGAGCCCGACCGCTGGCATACCAACAGCGTGGTGAGTGCAAATGAGCCCCTTGCGGGCTCGCTATGCTCGCCACCCTGCGGGCACGGTGGCTACGCGCGCCACGCTATTTATTCTCCCTCCAGAAAATCTGTCGGTATGCCGGCTGTCGGGATTCCGGCGCCGGTATACTGTGCGCCGGGATCCCAACAGTCGGCATCCTGAAGACCACCCCTTTATTCAAGCTAGAGATCAATCTTCCCCAATCCTCATATTAGCTGCTTATATTCCACAACAGTTTAATAGTCAAGTTTTGAAAAATGGCGCTGATTTTACAGCCATGTCACCTGATATACCAATACTATGCCTGGACAATTTTAATAATACTCTTGTCTGCACAATATATACATGGCATGAATTCCTTCCGCTGTCCACAAGGAGAGTCAGAGTTGGGCGTGGTTGATATCTGGAGGAATCAATGCAATCAGCTGCAGCGATATTTGTGCTTCTCTCATAACCACCATTCCTTCTCTAGGATCAACTCGGCCATGGACTCCCGCAATCTTGGAAAACCTTGAGGACCTGGCAGCTTACTTTGTGGATATACATATGCCCTCCTTATCCCCGGATGCATGAATGTTTCTGGATGCTCTACAAATGCTGGAGGAGACTGTGATAGCTGTTCGATTCTTCCCAGGGGATAAGGAGCTGGGTTGGATGGTGCCCCAATGGAACTCTATAGCAAACACACAGGATTCTATACACCTAAGTTACTGAAATTGTTTAATGGCCTATGGGACCATGCTACCCTCTCTGTTTGATAGACCATGTAAAATCTGCCATTTAAATATATAAGGAAAACAGGTGTTTACCATTGTACAATCCCTTGATATTATGCATATTACGGTATTACCAGGTGAAATTATTCAGCACAAAAAAAATCAGGAAAACATCAAATATTGCAGTGTTGCTAGAAACATCTCAGGGCTACATGAAAGTAACAAATGTAACATTTATAACCACAAAATGAGAAACTCATAAATATTAGGTATAACATTGTTACATTTGTAACCTCCACTAGATAATACTGCCTGAAACAATCTAGTGCACAGGTTCCCAAACGTGGTCCTCAAGGCACCCCAACAGTCCAGGATTTAGGTATATCCATGGCTCAGCACAGATGCTTAATTAAAATTGACTAAGGTGCTAATTAAGTCACTTGTGGCCAAGCATGGATACATTTAAAACCTGGACTGTTGGGGTGCATTGAGGACTGCGTTTGGGAACCTCTGAGCTAGTGATCATTTAAGAACTAAAAATCTGAAACATCACAGGTATATAAATCACTATACAGAATAAAGACAGTGCACAAGCATTTTCTTTTAAATCACGTTTTATTTACACTAAATAATCTTCTTTATTTGTTTCTACACGTTATTCTATTTCTATAATGTTCATATTTCGCTCTGCATGTCCCCTATATAATAAAAAAGGGGGACATATAATACATCATTTGAAATATGGGTATTGAACTTTCTTCAAGATTTTATATGGTCTATCAATATATAAGAGGTTGTTAGCATATAATTGCCCAATGATATGGGCTTGCCCCCCGCGCCAAGTTCACCTCTATCGAGTAAGTCCCTAACACTTTGGGGTTCACCTCGGGGTACAGGGCATCCCCAAATCAGCCCAGCCACGAACCCTCCCCCCAGGGCATCACACAAGTAGAATATAGTGAGGTGTAATAAAGTATAGGATAAGCATAGGTAGTTACTGAGTGTAGAAAGAGTTTTAAAATTACATATAAAGTATGTGAACAAAATAGCGGTGACAAATATGGACTATTGGTCTAGATAGATTGTACGTCTCTGTTCTGTTCTATGTTTCAAAAACGATAAATAATCTCAATGAACAAGAAAAGTTATTACACGAAGCTTTGTCGCCAGTCTGGCTGATATCCCTACAGAGCATCTGGTGATCCCTACAGCAGCAGCAGTCCCTACTAGTGCACTTCTGCATCCCAGGGCTTCAGCCACCCACACTCAGTGCTCCCCGGACTACACCTGACACCCCCAGAGAACCCACACCAGGACAGCTTGGAATCTTTCCATATAGGCCCTACACACTGGCTGATATTCCTCAAAGATATAAACGATCTCGTTCATTATTGAACGAGATAACGTTCATATCTTTCAGTGTGGAGTCACCAGCGATGAACGATGCGCGGCCCCGCACTCGTTCATCGCTGGTTCCCCAACGGCTGTGCATGCAGGCCAATATGGACGATCTCGTCCATATTTGCCTGCACTTCAATGCAGCTGGGTAACGGGGGGAGTGAAGAAAGTTCACTCCCCCGTCACTGCCCCTCCACCGTCGGGCAGCTCGGCGGCGGAACTTTATATGTATAGGGCCCATTACACTTGGTGATTCTAATAGAAGGAACATTATCACCACTTACAGACAGATCTATGCAGGTGGATCTCTCACACATTCCAGACCAGGCTAATAATGGAGGAGTCACACAACATTGCAGTCAGGAGGAAGCTAATGGGCTTCCAATCCTTATATGCGTATAACTGTTTATTACTATGAGTAACTTATTCCATACTTGTGCACTACCCAGGTAGACTATACATTAAGGGGTACATTTACTAAGATGGGAGTTCTATTTAAGATGGGATGTTGTCCATAGCAACCAATCAGATTTTACTTCTCATTTATCTAGCACCTTCTAGAAGATAATACCTGGAATCTGATTGGTTGCTATGGGCAACAGCTGATCTTAACTAGAACTCCCATCTTAGTAAATTTACCCCTAATTCAGTTGTATCAACCACTGTGCACACAGACCCTCTGGGCAGCACTTATCATCAACTTGCCACCCACAGACACTATATAGATCCACAATATACAAACGTTTGCAAACGTACAATGGACATTTTTCCTTAAAATTACACCTTAATGGTGTTTAGGATTTATAATTCAACTTCACCTTCATTACCCAACATATACTTTGCATAGCCCCATTAGTGGTTCTCATATCCGCCATGATCAGTCCCAGGAGAGGACACAGTGTGTGCCACTAAAACAATGGGGAGCAGATGGAATAAGCTGGAGAGAGATAAAGTGGATAGAGATAAAGTACCAACCAATTGGCTCCTAACGGTCATGTTACAGGCTGTCTTTAAAAAAATGACAGGAGCTGATTGGTTGGTACTTTATCTCTCTCCAAAGCTTAGTACACCTGCCCTTGGGTGAGATGTATCAAACCATCTAATGAGTGGAGAAGCCAATCATCTTCTGCCTATCATTTATAGAATGTACCATACAAACGTTACCTAGATTCTTATTGGTTGCTGTGGGCAATTTTTCCACTACTCCACTCCTTAGCAGGTTTGATACATTTTCCCCAATATTATTAATGGTTTCCAATGAGTCCTAGTGACACTACTATCTGTGACTAAGTATGGCCATCAGTGGCATTTCCATTGATAGTCACATTGGTGATAAACATCAAAGGCATGAAAACACCAATGGTGAAATATCGATCATTTGCACCCATCGATGTCCATCCCTGCTGTGGAGATCATTTGTGGGTGGGGCTTAGAGATTTGATGTAGGGGTGTGGCCTGGCAGTGTGGGGGTGGGGCAATGTTTTGTGAATCCTGTGTCGAGTATATAAAAAAAAAATTGCTGAGAGGCTGCCACAGCTGGTGGAGAACCATCGGATCTCCACCATTCATGGTAAAAATATTAATCATCAGTGGCAAACCATTGATAGTTGTTAACATCAATGATCGATGGCCATCTCTAAGACATTACATTTACAGTTAGAGGTGTATGTAGTGGATATTATAATGGTAAGGGGGCACTGTAGTGTGGCACAATATGAACAGGAGGCCACTGTAATGTGGCATAATCTGATCTGCCCACTGTAATGTGGAGGGCACTACAATGTGACATAACAAGAACTGGGGCACTGTAATGTGGCATAATGTGAATTGGGGACACTGTATGTTATAATGTGAAATGGGTATACTGTGTGACATGATATGTACTGGCAGCCATACAATGCGACATTATGTAAGCTAGGAAACTACGATAGTTCATAATATAAAGTAGGGCACTAATATGAGGCGTAATATTACCTAGGGCACTACTATGGTTCAGAAAATGAACTAGGGCTCTATAGTGCTGCGGAGAGGTGTCTCTTAAGAAGCTCTGGGACAGGGGCCCCTTCAATATGTTGCTATGGGGCCCACAAAGTTCTGGCTACGCCCCTAATCAGTAACATATTGCGCAGTAAACACTACAATTAGCAGCCTGTAATACATAGAGATGAAACAATATGGATGTGATCGCTGTGTGACAGGAGGAATCCTCTGACCTGTAACTGGGGGGAGGGGCTTGTTGTGTGACAGGAGGAAGAATCTTCCCAGGTAGCTAACGTCAGCGTCTCACCTGTATAGGAAGGAAAGTGAAAGTAGTGCAGGATTCCCAGCGGCCGCTGTCACCTCTCTCCTGTCACTCGTATTCTGGACGCAAGAAGAAATCTTATCATCATGAAAATTAAGACATTTTCCTCCTGGAGACTGAAATATAAAGGAAGAAACATGGCAAGACTGTGGCTACATCTGAGACCAGCACTGGAGAGACACCGAATAACCCGGCAGGTGAGGATCTTATTCTGTGTGTATATAGTATACTGGGAGCGTATACATGTACAGGGAATACTATGCAGCCATATACAGTAATGCATATTACCTGTGTATAGTCACTGCTGTGTATATATAGTATACTGGGAGTGTATACATGTACAGGGAATACTATGTAGCCATATACAGTAATGCATATTACTTGTGTATAGTCACTGCTGTGTATATATAGTATACTGGAAGCGTATACATGTACAGGGAATATTATGTAGCCATATACAGTAATACATATTACCTGTATATAGTCACTGCTCTGTATATATATATTATACTGGGAGCGTATGCATGTACAGGGAATACTACAGTAATGCATATTACCTGTGTATAGTCACTGCTGTGTATATATAATATACTGGGAGCGTATACATGTACAGGGAATACTATGCAGCCATATACAGTAATGCATATTACCTGTGTATAGTCACTGCTGTGTATATATAGTATACTGGGAGTGTATACATGTACAGGGAATACTATGTAGCCATATACAGTAATGCATATTACTTGTGTATAGTCACTGCTGTGTATATATAGTATACTGGAAGCGTATACATGTACAGGGAATATTATGTAGCCATATACAGTAATACATATTACCTGTATATAGTCACTGCTCTGTATATATATATTATACTGGGAGCGTATGCATGTACAGGGAATACTACAGTAATGCATATTACCTGTGTATAGTCACTGCTGTGTATATATAATATACTGGGAGCGTATGCATGTACAGGGAATACTATGCAGCAATATACAGTAATGCATATTACCTATGTATAGTCACTGCTGTGTATATATAATATACTGGGAGCGTATGCATGTACAGGGAATACTATGCAGCAATATACAGTAATGCATATTACCTGTGTATAGTCACTGCTGTGTATATATAATATACTGGGAGCGTATGCATGTACAGGGAATACTATGCAGCAATATACAGTAATGCATATTACCTGTGTATAGTCACTGCTGTGTATATATATTATATAGTATACTGGCAGTGTACTGTATACATGTACAGGGAATACTATATAGCAATATACAGTAATGCATATTACCTGTGTATATTCACTGCTGTGTATATATAGTATACTGGGAGCGTATACATGTATAGGGAATACTATGCAGCAATATACAGTAATGCATATTACCTGTGTATATTCACTGCTGTGTATATATAGTATACTGGGAGTGTATACATGTATAGGGAATACTATGCAGCAATATACAGTAATGCATATTACCTGTGTATAGTCTATGCTGTGTATATATAGTATACTGGCAGTGTATACATGTACAGGGAATACTATATAGCAATATACAGTAATGCATATTACCTGTGTATATTCACTGCTGTGTATATATAGTATACTGGCAGTGTATACATGTACAGGGAATACTATATAGCAATATACAGTAATACATATTACCTGTGTATATTCACTGCTGTGTATATAGTATACTGGGAGTGTATACATGTACAGGAAAAACTACAGTAATGCATATTACCTGTGTATAGTCACTGCTGTGTATATAGTATACTGGGAGCATATGCATGTACAGGGAATACTATAGCAATATACAGTAATGCATATTGCCTGTGTATAGTCATTGCTGTGTATATATAGTATACTGGGAGTGTATATATGTACAGGGAATACTACAGTAATGCATATTACCTGTGTATAGTTACTGGGGTGTATATAGTATACTGGGAGCGTATACATGTACAGGGAATACTATGTAGTTATATACAGTAATGCATATTACCTGTGTATAGTCACTGCTGTGTATATATAGTATACTGGCAGGGCCGGTTCTGGCGCTCTGTGCGCCCCTGGCGGCAATAGGGGGCGTGGCTTCGTACAGGGGGCGTGGTCATTTACGCCCCCTGTACAGACTGAAATGATGTGCGGTGCGCGATGACGTCATCGCACACTGCACAGCAAAGGTCCTCTCCACGAAGGGAAACTAGACGCGTAGCGTCTAGTTCCCTTCGTGGAGAGGACCTTGTTGTGCGGTGCGAGATGACGTCATCGCGCACTGCACAGTAAAGGACCTCTCCACGAAGGGAAACTAGACGCGTACGCGTCTAGTTTCCCTTCACAGCGGCTGCGGGGGGCAACGGGCAGCGGGGGGCACAGCAGCAGCGGATCTTGCCCTGGTACGGTGCCCTCCGGATGGCGCCCTGTGCCCTCCGGAAGGCGGCGCCCCGGGCAAAAGTCCTGCTTGCCCGTGGCAAGATCCGCTACTGTATACTGGGAGCGTATACATGTACAGGGAATACTATGGAGCAATATACAGTAATGCATAATACCTGTGTATTGTCACTGCAGTGTATATATAGTATACTGGGAGCATATACATGTACAGGGAATACTATGGAGCAATATACAGTAATGCATAATACCTGTGTATTGTCACTGCAGTGTATATATAGTATACTGGGAGTGCAATGTGTCTCTGTATACATGTACAAGGAATAATATGCCACTACTGGTTATGTGTCAGGCAGCTCTTACACATCTTTGTGTGTAATATATGGAGCCCAGGTACAGACACTAACTCAATCATATACACAGGTTTCCAGGAGCAACAGAAAATCCCTGCACCCAGAGCAGCACATAAGCCATGGACGTCAGACTGGTGGCCGTCATCGTACTAGCTGTGGCAGTGAGTGGATCTCCACATGGAAGACACTGCCACGTGTCCCGATATTTATCCGTTTCTCCCACTGATGTCACAGCGCTGAGACAGCTGCAAGATTCTGTAAGTGTGACGCATAATTTAGCTGATTCGTATATAGATTTTACAAGAGATACATATCGGCAACCTAATGTAGCCTTTTACTTACTCATATTTTCAAATGTACAGTAGTGTTATATAAAAACACGTATAGAAAGAACAGGTGCAAAAATACCTTCAAAACTCTATCAATGCGCTTAATATGGAAAACTAAAAACATTGGGGGTTAATCAGATGTGGTTGGAGTTGCTTCTTGATTCACAAAGAACTGATTATTGGTACTTTCTGTGTGTGCGCGAACAGGTCATGTGACACAGGATGGCAGCAGACTCAGGGATGGGGGGGCATGGTGTGTCACTGCGAGGGGTGAGGCTGGGGATTTCCATCATAGGATGTAGATTTCATGGCCTTCATGACGGGCTGCTTGCGCTTGCTTCAAGCTGTCCAACGATGAGTCCAATGATCCGATTCTGCATCCTAGGTCACAGGTTGGATCACCAGTGCAGACGTCTCTTGCTGCATCACCATACAGCGCTATCACTGCTGCTTCCAAGGAAATAACAGCCACTCCATCCACATCTGACTGAGGTCCATTGGTGTGTAAAGTGAGCAGAGTACCACCCATAGACCAGTGGTGCCAGTGCCTGATTCCAATGTGGCATTTCACAATTCCAGGGCTGTGGACATAAAAGCGCAGACAGATATCTCAGTATACGGCGTTATGTGTTGGCTGTTGGTGTAAATGCATGAGTAGTATATAATACTGTATTTATATATACTTATTGGAGTTATGGCCACTATTACATGACCATTCTACAAAGGAAAATGTACTAGTTACAGAAACACATTATACTGATGAAACGTCTGACCCCCCCCACAGGAGAAGGACATGTCCAGCAATGCAATGAGATGTTACAGGAGAATGATGAAACACAAGCCGTCTGTATGTGACCTAGAGGTGAGGATAATGTGTGTATACATCACGTATCTCCCCCACACACACTGTATGGGGTCTCTCTCTGTACACACAGTAATACACAAGCCCTGTCATCTCCCCTCATATGTCTATAGTCATATATCCACTCACACCGTGTTCCTTCTGTCCTACAGCCCAGTGACCGCCTGATCCTGACCTTGGAGCGAGTATCACTAGCTGCTGATGTACTGACCAGTATGTCCTCATCTGCTCTGTCTGACGCTGTATCACAGTCACTTATGGCTTTCCTCACACTGAGAGATGACCTGATGATCTGTGTAAGTTCTCATGTTCCTTGTGTGTGTCAGTCACATCTATCATGGTATAGACAGGTGACAGTATGGGGCAGGGATACACAGGACACAGCTTCCTCACCTCCTTATTCTCCTATACAGAGGGAGTCACCAGAATACAAAGAACCTGCCTCCCAGCGGCTGAGGCCCTGGCTGCACCATATCCAACACTTTAAGAAGGAAGTAAGTTTCCTGAACAGACCATATATACTGTATATATATTGTACTTACTGGTGTCAAAGGCAGATGTACTAAGCCTCGAAGAAAAATAAAGGGGAAAGAGATAAAGTACCAATCAGCTCCTAACTGTCAATTTTCAAACACAGCCTGTAACATGGCAGCTAGGAGCTGACTGGCTGTATATTACAAGGGACTGAACATGAGGTGAGAAAAGAACAGGTAACAATGAGCACTGAAGAGTGAGAAGAGTGATGAACGTGGGCATAGATACAGTGAGTGCAAGGGGTGCCATTGCTATGGTAGAGTGACCATATTATCCCTTTTACCTGGACGCTCATGGATTACACAGGTTCTGTGGCTGGCTGACTTCAAGCCTACATTTCAGCTGGTTTTAATCAGCCACAGAATCTGTGTAATCCATGAGCGGTTCAGGTAAAAGGGATAATATGGTCAGTCTAGCTATGGGGCCCAGTGGATTAAGGAGGACCCCTGACCCAAGTCATATAGTTGTCTATCAGTCTGACCTGGCCTGTCCATTTTCAGTAAGGGTGTGTGTAGTAGATAATGGTTGGGGGCACTGTAATGTGGCATCTGAACTGGGCACTATAGTGTGGCACAATATGAACTGAAGGCACTATAGTGTGGCATATTATGATTAGGAGGCACTATAATGTGGTATAATAGTAATTATGGGCACTGAGTTGCACAGCATAAACTGTGAGCACTACAGTGTAGTATATTAGGAACTGAGGGCACTACAATGTGGCTAGCTGGGGCCATTACAGCATGGCATATTATTCACTGGAGGTACCACAATGTGGAATATTATGTACTGGTTGTACCACAATATGACATAATATGAAATGGGGATATGGCATAATATGACGTGAGGGCACTGTGTGGCATAATGTGTACTGGCAGTACTACATTGTGGCATATTTTGATCTAGAGCACAGCTGTTGAGCATAAAATGAACTAGAGCACTAACATGGTGCATAACTAACTAGAGCACTAACATGGGGCATAACTAACTAGAGCACTAACATGGGGCATAACTAACTAGAGCACTAACATGGGGCATAGCATTAAGTAGGGCACCACTATGCAGCATAAAGTGAACAGCTGCATCTCTTCAAAATGTTTCTATGGGGCCCAAAAAGTTCAGGCTATGCCCCTGGTGATGGAGAATAGCCAGGGACAGGAGGCAATAAACTGAGGACAGAAGGAAGCACAGGAAGGGTGGAGGGGTCACACTAGGGATGGACAAAGCACCATAGGAACGATGTGACACCAGAGCCTCCGCTCTGCAGGAGAACAGTTATGGGCAGAAGCTCTGTAGCATGACGCTCTCCAGGAACATACTATTCATGTAAATAGGACGGCATCCATAGAATAGTGTCAGGGGAGAACAGGGCCGGACTGGCACACAGGTGGAACCCCCGGTGGGCCCCACTGCCTGGGTGAAGGCAGGGCCGGCAACAGAAATCTTGCGGCCCGGTACACTGATATCCCTGTGGGCCCCCCCGATATACAAATATAGGGGCGTGACCACAGAGCTCCTTTTACACATTACGTCAGGCAGAGTCTCCCTTTTTACACATTACAGCAGCAGAGTCCCATTTTTTACACATTATGGCAGCAGAATCCCCTTTTTTACACATTAGGCAGGCAGAGTCCCCCATTTTTACACATTATGGCAGGCAGTCCCCATTTTTACACATTATGGGAGGGGGAGAGAGTTATACTCACCTGTAACGAGCCAGCATGCCCCACCATAATGGCCATCCCTACCTTTTCTCGCCCTGCAATCTACGCTCTTACCTACAGTAATACCAGGTTTACAGGGCAGATGTAATGCATGCACATGCATCCATGATATGTGCCTGCACGCAGCCCATCCCAAACCCAAAGCCCCAAACTCCTGCTGGAGAGCCGAGTGCACCTGCAATGCAGACACTTGACTTACCAGACACAGCCGCCAGCGCCGTGAATCAACGAGGCTCAGCCTCCGAGTGACCAGCTTGATGCACCCCGCCGCAACAAGCTGCCAGCAGTCCCGCAATCCTGCTCCTGCCTGCCTGCTCACGCTCCTCACAGCAGAGACAGGGCGGGCGGGGATGACTGGGAGAGGAGGGGAGGTACGGAGGTAGCGTTGTGTGACAGCTGACCTGGGGCTGGGCTTGGGGATGCTAAGTGGTGACCACAGATCATGGGGGTGGAGGAGCTGAAAAAAAAGGTCAGTTATTGATTACTTTTAACTGCACAGCGGGCGGCCCGCAGCTGGCGCGATGCCGCAATATATATATAATTATTTAGATCTGTTACATGCTGCCGCCGCTCAGGGGCGGATCCAGAAGAAAATGATAGGGGGGGCACCATGGAAGGGGCAAGTACATTTGCGTGCGGCTTCGGTGCATGGTGCAGTGTGCAGGGGCAGCGTTTGAGGGACAGGGGGCAGCGTGTGAAGGTCAAGGTGCAGGGGGAAATGTGTGTGGTGCTGGGTACAGGGGGCAGTGTGTGAGGGGCAGGGGGCAGCGTAATAATGCCCACAGTAGTAGCACCCCGTAATACACATAATGCCCACCACAGTAGCGCTTCTTATACAATGCCCACAGTTGTAGCGCTCATTATGCAATGTCCATTGTACTGGTAGTGCCCCTTATACAGACCCCATAGTAGTGGAGCCCCTTATGCAATGCCCGTATTGCCCCCAGTAGTAATGTTGCCTGTAGTAATACCCCCAGTCATTTAGCACCCTAGTAGTTATGCCCCTGCAGTTATGACCCCAGTAGTTTACCCCCCCTTTAGTTTAGCCTCCCAGTAGTAATGCCCCCAGTAGTTTGCCTGCTTGTAGTTTAGCCACCAATAGTAATGCCCCCCTGTAGTTTGCACCATTGTAGTTATGCCCCCCTTGTAGTTTAGCCACCAATAGTAATGCCCCCCTGTAGTTTGCACCATTGTAGTTATGCCCCCCTTGTAGTTTAGCCCCCAGTAGTAATGCCCCCAGTAGTTTGGCCCCTGTAGTTATCGCCCAGTAGTTTGGCCTCCCTGTAGTTTAGCCCCCAAGTAGTAATGCCCCTGTAGTTACGCCACCAGTAGTAATGCCCCTGTAGTTACGCCACCAGTAGTAATGCCCCTGTAGTTACGCCGCCAGTAGTAATGCCCTCCTGCAGTATGCCCCCAGTAGTTAGCCCTTTGTAGTTTGCCCCCTTGTAGCTTACCCCCAGTGGTTTGCCCCCTTGTAGTTGGCCCCAGTAATAATGTCCCCCAGTAGTTTGCCCCCCAGTAATAATGTCCCCCAGTAGATGTCCCCAGTAAAAATATCCCCCAGTAATAATGCCCCCAGTAGTAATGCCCCAATAGATGACTCCCCCCCCCCCAGTAGTAATGCCCCCCAGTAATAATGCCCCCAGTAGTAATGCCCCAATAGATGACTCCCCCCCAGTGGTAATGCCCCCCAGTAATAATGCCCCCAGTAATAATGCCCCAATAGATGACTCCCCCCCAGTAGTAATGCCCCAGTAGTAATGCCCCAATAGATGACTCCCCCCCAGTGGTAATGCCCCCCAGTAATAATGCCCCCAGTAGTAATGCCCCAATAGATGACTCCCCCCCAGTAGTAATGCACCCCAGTAATAATGCCCCCAGTAGTAACGCCCCCCCAGCAGTAATGCCCCTTGCTGCTGCCCCCTCGTCAGTAGTAATGTCCCCCGTAAATTGCTTCCAGTAGGTGCCCCCGCTGCACTAAGAAAGATAAAAAAAAGGACATACTTACCGATCCCCGTTCCCGCTTCCAGACATCCTCCTGGCGTCCTCTCCTCAGCACTATGAGAGAGACGTCATGACTGACGTCTCTCCCATAGCGCACGCAGCACACAGTGACGGCGCCGGAGGCCGGAGCTCAGTACTGAGCTCCTGCCTCCGGCTGTCGCTGTGCAGGGAGACGGGCGCCCGCTGGTAACACAATCTCAGCGGGCGCCCGTCATTTTCCTGTGCGGCGGCGCGGGGACGGACGACGGAGGGAGAACGGACAGGGGGGCCACTGCCGCCGCTGGACCTTGGGGCCCCTCACAACGTCGGGGCCCGGGACGGCTGTCCCCTTTGACCCCCCCTGTCGCCGGGCCTGGGTGGAGGTGGGGCCCCACCTCCTCCTCTAGGGATATAGATCCAGACTGTGCACTTGAATTATACATTATACATGTTACCATATACTGCACATGACTGTGGTGTATTTTCTATAGTGTATTGCTGTTATTAATCTGGTACATTATCATGCATGCACAAGCAGTATTTACTATATAAATGTATCATGGGGTCCAGCCCATGCACTCTTTAATGGTTAGTCAAGCCTTTGTGGAGAGTGGCCACACCCCTAAATATGGGCCCCTAACACTGCAAACCCCGGTGGGCCTTACATGTCCCAGTCTGAGACTGTGGGAGAATAATTCCTGTGTGACATAAGCTGAAAGGAGATACACTGAATGTCAGATACAGTACCATAAGGAAGAATGTACTTAGGGATGGATGAGGCATGGGCACCAGTACAGAACTGGAAGGATCAGACATATTACAAAAGTAAAGAAGAAGTTGACTGTACTGAGTAGGGTGGTACGGGGTGGTACGGAGTACCATTAAGAAATATAGTGGTGGGGCATAATTTATAAGGGGCATTTTTGTGTGTGGGACATAAAATGGTGTCAGTGGCATAACTGTGTGTGGCATAATATGTAATGGGCACTATGGTGTTTGGCATAATGTGTAAGGGGCATTACGATGTGTGGCATAATGTGGCCATGCCCCAATTGTCATGTAGCCACTCCCCTAGTTTTGTGTCACCACGCCCCCTCATGACACATGACCATGCCCATTTTTACTATCAGTACCACTAAGAAAAAAATTCTACTTGCACCACTGCTTAGAAGCAGGATTTGTACACATGACACCATATAATAAGTAATAAAGCACTTAGACAATGTTATGTGCAATCAGGTTACTGTATTTACTAATAGCTTTATCCTTCTATATAGGCATCTCCAGAATGTGTCCAGGACGCTGTGTTACTCGGCCTCATCTCACTAAGGGTAGAAGATGTGAGCTGTTGGGCTGTAAGAAATCTGTCCGGTGAGACCTAGAACAAGAGGCCGTTACATCTCTCTCCATATACACATGCCTGGCTGCTGCTGGTGATCAGTAGCGGATCTTGCCACGGGCAAGCAGGACTTTTGCCCGGGGCGCCGCCTTCCGGAGGGCGCTGGCGCCTTCCAGAGGGCGCCGCACCATGGCAAGATCCGCCACTGCTGTGCCTTCCGCTGCCCGCTGTGTCCCCCGTCTGTGCCTCCTGTGAAGGGAACTAGACGTGTAGCGTCTAGTTTCCCTTCGTGGAGAGTACCTTTGCTGAACGGTGCGCGATGACGTCATCGCGCACCGCTCAGCATTCAAGCGGCGCTACTAATGTACAGGGGGCGTAACTGGCCACGCCCCCTTTATTAAGCCACGCCCCGCTTCCTGCCCGGGGCGCAGAGCGGGCTTGAACCGGCCCTGCTGGTGATCTATATACCAATGACTCGGAGACAACATGTAACTACTACTCATTGCTGCACTTGTCTGCTCACCCTACAGTACACAGAGGTCTCCTGCCTTTCTCTGGTGGACCCAGCTACTCATCCTTACAAAGAATGATCAATACTCTGCCTCACAGTCCCTATTTATATTATTTATAGATTATTTATAATGCCATTGTTATACTAAATTATATATTCACTGTTATTTATCTGGCTCCCTGGTGGGTGCATTGAGGTTGTTAAGATCCGTTTTATTTTTTTAGTAAATGTAACTTTTTTTCTACAAATAAAACTGTGTAATGTGGTTTTTAAACATCAGCGTTTGATATATTTATTACTAAGTAAAGAAACTAATTCTTTGACCGAAACGATAGATCCCTTTCCTATATAAAACATACGCTTTCTATATTACCTTTTGGGATGGGTATATGTTACACTGTTAATATTTACTCACACACTGTGTGCCCGTAACATCCCTTAGAGTCGACCCTCGGAGCAGCACTGAAGCTGCACTACTGCCCGCAGGGTGCATTCCAGGATCCCTCTGTTAGTCAGATGCAGGGGCCATGTGGCAACGACCATGACACACACACACACACACACACACACACACACACACACACACACACACACACACACACACACACACACACACACCCCCAGGGCCATGTTCCTTGGACAGCAGCACCACTTGCACACCCTCCCCTACGCTCTGGTATAAGCCACTCCAACCAGTGGCGTCCTATAAACCACTCCTACCCTTCCATCACCCAATGCGGATGTCGATTAAAAAGGGGTGTGGTTTCATGTAATGGGGGCGTGGCTGCTAAAGGGGGCATGACTTCATGAAACGTCCTCTGAAGGGGTGTGGCTTTGTGGATGCAATTAAATTGACAGCAGCCTAGACAGGTTCCAAAGTCCTGGTCAGAGCTCACCAACTAGACAAATACTGTATTCCCTTTACAACTCACCTGTAATTAACCAGTATTATATACTAATTAAAGCCTATGAAGTGTTGCATATAGAGAAACCCAGGCCTCTTTATTCACAAAAAATATTTCAGTGTCTCCAATCCTTCCACCAGCAGAGGTGCTCTGCCCAATGCCCCCTACAATAACCATGCATCATAGTATATGGTGTGAAATGAAATATTGTTGGATGAGATGCTCAGAATCCCGACAGGGGTTGGGTAAGCATGCTTACCCTCCCCCTTACCCCTCTTACCCTAACCCTCCCTTCCCGTAACCTAACCCTACCCTTCTCCCCCTTTCAGCCTAACCCTAAACCTAACCGGGGGTGCCTAAACCTAACCCTCCCTTCCCCACAGCCTAACCGTCCCCAGGGATGCCTAACCCTACTCCCTCCTCCCCACAGCCTAACCCTCCCTTTCCTGCAGCCTAACTCTAACCTTCCCCCCACAGCCTAACCTTAACCTCCCCCCCACGACTAATATGTAGGAGACCCTAGGACATTGGCAGTTGGGATTCCTGCATCACGTCGGGAGTCCAGCACCGATGTTTCAAGCGCCAGCATCATGGCCGCATCCTCATAGTATAAAGTCCTGATCCGCTTCACATCCTAGTTGGCCATTCCGGTTCTCAGTCATATCTATAAATTACACAAAACTTTCATTTTCTCACGTGGAATGTCATGGGGAAAATTAAGCGGTCTCCACAATATGTATATGGATCTACCTGCCGCAATGTGTATATGGGGCCGCCTTCTGCAATGTGTATATAGAGTTACCTGTCACAATGTGTATAAGGAGCGACCTGCCACAATGTGTATATGGGGCTACATGCCACAATGTGTATATGGGGCTACATGCCACAATGTGTATATGGGACTAACTTCTGCAATGTGTATATGGGGCTACCTGGCGTAATGTGTATATGGGGCTACCTGGTGTAATGTGTATATGGGGCTACCTGGTGTAATGTGTATATGGGGCTACTTGGCGTAATGAGTATATGGGGCTACCTGGCGTAATGTGTATGTAAGGGCTATCTGGTGTAATGTGTATATGGGGCTACCTGCTGCAATGTATAGTGGGCTACCTGGAGTAATCGGTATATGGGGCTACCTGATGTATTGTGTATATGGGGCTACCTGGCCTAATGTGTATAAGGGGCTCTACTGAGGTGTAATGTCTGTAAGGGGCTCTACCATGGCATAATTCAGGTTACCACTGCAGGGAATGTGATTGAGCTGGGGTTCGAGGAAGGTGAGGGCTGAGGTTGGTGATGGGGCTGGGAATGGTGAGAAGCTGTGGCTGATGAAGGTGAGGGGGCTGTGGCTGAGGAAGGTGATGAGTATGTGTTTGAGTATATATGGGGGGGGGGGGGGCGCCGTGACATGAGCTTGCTCTGGGTGCCATGGCTACATGCTACACCTCTGGCAGCATCGCATTATTGAGCAACAGACTTTCTCTCAAAAAAGATGTAACATCCTATAGGGGATGTTAATAGAATAAAACACCTATCAGGTTTTGCAGAAAAGGGGGCAAGGCCAAGCGGGAAATATCATGTACATGCGGAGTGAAATCTAGTAGTATACAGATGTTACGTTCACTGTGCCTGGAGTGTAAGTGACTGAGTGGGTAAGCCCCAAGCACAGGAACGTAATGCTGCAATAAGGGCGAAGTTCAGCAGTTACCCCTAAGAAACCCTGACTCCGTTGTTCCACCCACGTGGTCAGTCTACGCCTGCGAGACTATGTTTGCTTGGGCCCACGGCAGCTGCGTTTGAAGGGCGGATTATGTCTGCCCAACTCCGATGTCCCCCGGATTTAGATGGAGACAAGGCGTAAACTGAGACGGGGCGAGAACAAGGGGAACCTCTAACTAAAAAGAAACCCGAGTTAGGGGCAACTACAGAACTCAAACAAAAGTATGTGCAGCTCAGCCGCCAAGACGAACTACAACAAAGGGAATGCTGACCACACGCCGACACAATACTGTTGTGTACCGGCGATGACAGCATACGCAGAACCCTCTGCAGAAAATCCAAAGCAAATATAACAAGAAGCTACGGCCAAGGCCGTAAGGTGCGACAAAACCGCTACTCACAACACCGGTGCTAATACAGGCAGGTGAACGGGAACCCAGAGGCCGCAGGCACAGGCTCACAGGAATGGAAAGCTGGAAGGATTCCAGCAACAGGCCACAGGACACCAGGACTCAGGACTACAGGATCAAAGGTTGACAGAATCACTGGGTTACAGGACAGGAATGCTCCAGGGCAGGAAGCAGCTCACAAGAAGCTCCAGACTCTGACAGAACCGAGTACACAGGATTCCAGTATCAGACAAGGCCTGGACACAGATGCAATACTGGACAAGACACTAATCAGGAACATCCAGATATAACAACAAACGTCTATCACCAGCTCAGAACTGCAGAGCTAGCTAGGTAATAAGGGAACACGCCCCAATCAGGATGGCTGGAAGCCAGGCACAAGGTAATTGCACAAACACCTGCAGGTGAGAATTAACCCATAGAAAACAGGCTGCAATTACACAGACTCACCACCGGCAGCCAGCAAGAGTCTTCTAAACAGGTACAGGGGAAATCCTGGCATGTAAACAGAACTATAATACAAAATACATGAACAGAATGTAACAGGAATGAACCACTGCTTGTGGTTCATAACAGTACCCTCTCCTTAAGGGTGAAACTCCGGACACCCCATAAAAGCCAAGGGGAATAGAAACAGAAGAATAACATAAAATACATAACCAAAACACACTACCGTGGCTCCTAACAACAGGTCTGAAGAACCTGGTGAATGAGCTGAGTAAGGAGAGAATCTGTAGCCAGAAGCCTGCAGTGTTAGCAGTCCAGTGAGTTCTCCGCTATGCAGCACACACGAGAGGTTACCAAACTGCTAATGTTAGCGATTGAAGCTGCTGCTCCAAAACGAAAAAAAAAAAAGCCCACCGTAGCCATGGCAAACTCATTCGCAATTGCATATACACATTCATAGCCTATTGGCAAAAACTAGGACCATGGAGGTCACTTTTCTATGAAATCCTCATTGTGAGCAGGTTTGCAGCAGAAACTTTGCGCATTGCAATTGCAGCACATGCGCAGTCTGCCGATAATCGCTTTTATGCATGAAAATCGTCCCTTGCGTACAAACATGAATTATGCCGTGTTTGAAAAATGACAGGAGCTGATTGGTTGATAGTTTATCTCTCTCTTTATCACTCTCAGGGGTATACTTACTAAGGTGCAGATTTATAGAAGTGGAGGTGTTGCCCACAACTACCAATCAGATTCCAGCTATTATCTTCTAGCAGGTACCAGAGAAATGATAAGGAGAATCTGATTGGGTGCCATAGGCGGTATTAGTATGAAATACCTACAATCAAAATCTCGACGGTTAAATACCAACAATTGACCGATGGTCAAAATACAGACAAGGGCAAAATACAGACAAGGTCAAAATACCGACAAGGGCAAAATGCCAACATTTAAAATGTTGATACAGTCCAAATACCGACATTTAAAATGTCAGCAGGTCAAAAGTCAACACAAGTTTGTCATTTTTTTGGAGTGTGTGTATGTCGACATAGGTCAACATGGACACCGCATAAGTAGACCGCGTCCCCTCGCATGGCTCGCTGCGCTCGCTATGCTTTGGGCACTATTATATTCCCCCTCCAGGTCCACTGGGATGGTAAAGTATGAACAAGTCAGTTTCTATGAAAAATTCATGAAAAACTCATGTCGACTTTTTCACCTGTCGAAATTTTAAATGTCGGTATTTTGACCTTGTCGGGATTTTAAATGTTGGTATTTTGACCATGTCGGTATTTTGATCTTTTCGGTATTTTGACCATCGGTCAATGGTTGTCGGTATTTTGACCATGAGGATTTTGATTGTAGGTAAATTGACTGCATCCCCCATAGGCAACATCGCCACTTCTATATACCTGCACATCAGTAAATATACCTCGCCCCCCAAGTCTTAGTACATTCCTCCCCAATCACCACTCCTTCTCTTGCATCAACCTGACCCTGGTCTCCTCTAATCTTGCACCACAGGTACTGTCAGTTGATTTCAAGGCTAGGGGAATATCAGATTGCTCCATACTGGGTGTGGTATTGAAAGTCGACAGTAACTAGGTCGACAATGTCTAGGTCGACCACTATTGGTCAACAGTAACTAGGTTTACAGGGTGTCTAGGTCGACAGGGTCTTTAGGTCAACATGTTCTAGGTCGACAGGTCAAAAGGTCGACATGAGTTTTTAATGTTATTTTGGTGTTGTTTTCTTCGTAGAGTGACCGGGAACCTCAATTAGTGCACCGCGTCCCCTCGCATGGCTCGCTTCGCTCGCCATGCTTCGGGCATGGTGCCTTCGCTCCGCTACCGCTTCGCTCGGCACAGATTACTGTTCCAATCGTAGTCCACGTGGATCGTTAAGTATGAAAAGGTTGAAAAAAAAGAAAAAAATTGTGAAAAACCCATGTCGACCTTTTGACCTGTCGACCTAGAACATGTCGACCTAAAGACCCTGTCGACCTAGACACCCTGTCGACCTAGTTACTGTCGACCAATAGTGGTCGACCTAGACATTGTCGACCTAGTTACTGTCGACTTTCAATCCGGATCCCCTCCATACTGACCCTGGGGATTGATTGTCAGATACAGCTAGGTCAGTCTCTCAGGAAACTAAACCCATTTTCGCTCATGCAGATTGCGGCTGGATCTGATCCTGTGGTGAGCTGGGAGGGCTAGTTTCAGGTTACTGTCCCTTCTTTACATAATGTGTGGGATGGATTTAAATCTGATTTGTGGGTACCATGATTACCAGAATAGCTGAACTATAAGCCTAAAAGGAGTTGGAAGTGGAGGCCTCCTGTTGGACTCTTGAACAGACATATCTATCACAGACTCGGCTCCCCCAGGGTGGCTTGGCTGTGGGCTCAGAACGGGTGGATGGAATATATTTTGACCAAATCTAACACTAACTTTTGTTTGCTGGTCATTCACAATACACTTATGCTGATAGAAATGGGAGGTGCCTAATATTGATGGCCTGAGCGGAAAGGGCCAAATGCTGCAGTCCCTGCGATACGGGATTGGGGGGAGGGACACCATTCAAATAATATTGCAGCACTTTTCCTGCAGTATTATAAAACAGGAGCAAGCGCAGGATTTCTGGAGGAGGGGGGATCCAAATGGTTGATTGTAGAGTGAGCCCATTAAGGATGCATAATTAGCATGTAGTCTGGGGGGGTGGGGGGTGGCTGACACTGTAGATCCTACTGGGGGATGTGCAGGACCAGGACGCTGCTGGGGGATGTGCAGGACCGGGACGCTGCTGGGGGATGTGCAGGACCAGGACGCTGCTGGGGGATGTGCAGGACCGGGATGCTGCTGGGGGATGTGCAGGACCGGGACGCTGCTGGGGGATGTGCAGAACCGGGATGCTGCTGGGGGATGTGCAGGACCGGGACACTGCTGGGGGATGTGCAGGACCAGGATGCTGCTGGGGGATGTGCAGGACCGGGATGCTGCTGGGGGATGTGCAGGACCGGGACGCTGCTGGGGGATGTGCAGGACCGGGACGCTGCTGGGGGATGTGCAGGACCGGGACGCTGCTGGGGGATGTGCAGGACCAGGATGCTGCTGGGGGATGTGCAGGACCGGGATGCTGCTGGGGGATGTGCAGGACCGGGACGCTGCTGGGGGATGTGCAGGTCCGGGACGCTGCTGTGTCTGAGTCGGACAGAGTTGTTATTGAGAGCTATGATCACGCTGATCCTTTGAAGACTCCATGTTATGGGGTAAGGAATGGGAGCATTATCTGCCCTAATACAGTCTGGCTGATGTCCCTGGCCTCCATATTATAGAGCATCGGATCCCTACAGCAGCAGCAGTCCCTTATGTGTCCTACTAGTGATACTTCTCATATAGCTCAACTGCTCTTCTGCATCCCAGAGCCACACTCAGTGCTCCCTGGCCTACACTTGACACCAGGGCGTGACTGCCCATCAGGCACTTCTGGCATATGCCAGCAGGGCCGATGGGCTGGTAGGCCGTCCGTTCCCACAGAGAGACAGGAAGGCCGCGCAAAGCGCAGCCGCCGGCTCTCTGGTTTAGCCACCCCCACCGGTCCCCATGGAAATGGAGGCGTGCCGCGAGTCCACGCGCCTCGGACTCACGGCGCGCCTCAAACCCCTGTAAGCATCTTTATGGAAATGGGGCGTGTCACGAGTCCACGACCCCTGACTGGTGGGATGGTCCGTTCCCACAGAGAGCCGGGAAGGCAGCATGCAGCGCAGCCTCCGGCTCTCTGGTTTAGCTGCCCCCACCGGTCTCCATGGAAATGTGGGTGTGCCGCGAGTCCACGTCCCCTGGACTCACGGCGTGCCCCCACCCCCTGCAAGTGTCTCCATGGATATGGGGGCATGCCACACCCCATACATCATGTCAGTGCACCTTCTGTGGCGTGCGCGCGCTCGCATTTACAAATGCCCAGGCTGAAACGGAGCCCCAGTCCGTCCCTGCTTGACACCCATAGAGAACCCACACCAGGACTACTTGAAATCTTTCCTTACTCTTTTTGGATTCTAATAGAAGGTAAATAATCAATACTTACTGACAGATCTATACAGGTGAATAATATTTCAAACTTTCCAGCCCAGGCTAAGCATTGAGAAGCCACACACCATTGCAAACGGGAGAATCTAATGGTGCTCCCAATCATTTGCAAACATACAGTGGACATTTCTCCTTATAAATCACACTTTAACTGTCGTGTTACAGGCTGTCTTTGAAAATGACAGGAGCTGATTGGTTGGTACTTTATCTCTCTCCAAAGCTTAGTACACCTGCCCCTGGGTGAGATGTATCAATCCATCTTAAGAGTGGAGAAGCCAATCATCTTCTGCCTATCATTTATAGAATGTACTATACAAACGCTAGCCAGAGGTTGGTTGCTTATTGTGGGCAACTTTTCTACTCCTCATAGAGATGAGCGCCGGAAATTTTTCGGGTTTTGTGTTTTGGTTTTGTGTTCTGTTCCGCGGCCGTGTTTTGGGTTCGACCGCGTTTTGGCAAAACCTCACCGAATTTTTTTTGTCGGATTCGGGTGTGTTTTGGATTCGGGTGTTTTTTGAAAAAAACCCTAAAAAACAGCTTAAATCATAGAATTTGGGGGTCATTTTGATCCCAAAGTATTATTAACCTCAAAAACCATAATTTCCACTCATTTTCAGTCTATTCTGAATACCTCACACCTCACAATATTATTTTTAGTCCTAAAATTTGCACCGAGGTCGCTGTGTGAGTAAGATAAGCGACCCTAGTGGCCGACACAAACACCGGGCCCATCTAGGAGTGGCACTGCAGTGTCACGCAGGATGTCCCTTCCAAAAAACCCTCCCCAAACAGCACATGACGCAAAGAAAAAAAGAGGTGCAATGAGGTAGCTGACTGTGTGAGTAAGATAAGCGACCCTAGTGGCCGACACAAACACCGGGCCCATCTAGGAGTGGCACTGCAGTGTCACGCAGGATGTCATTTCCAAAAAACCCTCCCCAAACAGCACATGACGCAAAGAAAAAAAGAGGCGCAATGAGGTAGCTGACTGTGTGAGTAAGATAAGCGACCCTAGTGGCCGACACAAACACCGGGCCCATCTAGGAGTGGCACTGCAGTGTCACGCAGGATGGCCCTTCCAAAAAACCCTCCCCAAACAGCACATGACGCAAAGAAAAAAAGAGGCGCAATGAGGTAGCTGTGTGAGTAAGATAAGCGACCCTAGTGGCCGACACAAACACCGGGCCCATCTAGGAGTGGCACTGCAGTGTCACGCAGGATGTCCCTTCCAAAAAACCCTCCCCAAACAGCACATGACGCAAAGAAAAAAAGAGGCGCAATGAGGTAGCTGACTGTGTGAGTAAGATAAGCGACCCTAGTGGCCGACACAAACACCGGGCCCATCTAGGAGTGGCACTGCAGTGTCACGCAGGATGTCATTTCCAAAAAACCCTCCCCAAACAGCACATGACGCAAAGAAAAAAAGAGGCGCAATGAGGTAGCTGACTGTGTGAGTAAGATAAGCGACCCTAGTGGCCGACACAAACACCGGGCCCATCTAGGAGTGGCACTGCAGTGTCACGCAGGATGTCCCTTCCAAAAAACCCTCCCCAAACAGCACATGACGCAAAGAAAAAAAGAGGCGCAATGAGGTAGCTGACTGTGTGAGTAAGATAAGCGACCCTAGTGGCCGACACAAACACCGGGCCCATCTAGGAGTGGCACTGCAGTGTCACGCAGGATGTCCCTTCCAAAAAACCCTCCCCAAACAGCACATGACGCAAAGAAAAAAAGAGGCGCAATGAGGTAGCTGACTGTGTGAGTAAGATAAGCGACCCTAGTGGCCGACACAAACACCGGGCCCATCTAGGAGTGGCACTGCAGTGTCACGCAGGATGTCCCTTCCAAAAAACCCTCCCCAAACAGCACATGACGCAAAGAAAAAAAGAGGCGCAATGAGGTAGCTGACTGTGTGAGTAAGATAAGCGACCCTAGTGGCCGACACAAACACCGGGCCCATCTAGGAGTGGCACTGCAGTGTCACGCAGGATGTCCCTTCCAAAAAACCCTCCCCAAACAGCACATGACGCAAAGAAAAATAGAAGAAAAAAGAGGTGCAAGATGGAATTGTCCTTGGGCCCTCCCACCCACCCTTATGTTGTATAAACAAAACAGGACATGCACACTTTAACCAACCCATCATTTCAGTGACAGGGTCTGCCACACGACTGTGACTGATATGACGGGTTGGTTTGGACCCCCCCCCAAAAAAGAAGCAATTAATCTCTCCTTGCACAAACTGGCTCTACAGAGGCAAGATGTCCACCTCATCATCATCCTCCGATATATCACCGTGTACATCCCCCTCCTCACAGATTATCAATTCGTCCCCACTGGAATCCACCATCTCAGCTCCCTGTGTACTTCGTGGAGGCAATTGCTGCTGGTCAATGTCTCCGCGGAGGAATTGATTATAATTCATTTTAATGAACATCATCTTCTCCACATTTTCTGGATGTAACCTCGTACGCCGATTGCTGACAAGGTGAGCGGCGGCACTAAACACTCTTTCGGAGTACACACTTGTGGGAGGGCAACTTAGGTAGAATAAAGCCAGTTTGTGCAAGGGCCTCCAAATTGCCTCTTTTTCCTGCCAGTATAAGTACGGACTGTGTGACGTGCCTACTTGGATGCGGTCACTCATATAATCCTCCACCATTCTTTCAATGTTGAGAGAATCATATGCAGTGACAGTAGACGACATGTCCGTAATCGTTGTCAGGTCCTTCAGTCCGGACCAGATGTCAGCATCAGCAGTCGCTCCAGACTGCCCTGCATCACCGCCAGCGGGTGGGCTCGGAATTCTGAGCCTTTTCCTCGCACCCCCAGTTGCCGGAGAATGTGAAGGAGGAGATGTTGACAGGTCGCGTTCCGCTTGACTTGACAATTTTCTCACCAGCAGGTCTTTCAACCCCAGCAGACTTGTGTCTGCCGGAAAGAGAGATCCAAGGTAGGTTTTAAATCTAGGATCGAGCACGGTGGCCAAAATGTAGTGCTCTGATTTCAACAGATTGACCACCCGTGAATCCTTGTTAAGCGAATTAAGGGCTCCATCCACAAGTCCCACATGCCTAGCGGAATCGCTCCGTGTTAGCTCCTCCTTCAATGTCTCCAGCTTCTTCTGCAAAAGCCTGATGAGGGGAATGACCTGACTCAGGCTGGCAGTGTCTGAACTGACTTCACGTGTGGCAAGTTCAAAGGGCATCAGAACCTTGCACAACGTTGAAATCATTCTCCACTGCACTTGAGACAGGTGCATTCCACCTCCTATATCGTGCTCAATTGTATAGGCTTGAATGGCCTTTTGCTGCTCCTCCAACCTCTGAAGCATATAGAGGGTTGAATTCCACCTCGTTACCACTTCTTGCTTCAGATGATGGCAGGGCAGGTTCAGTAGTTTTTGGTGGTGCTCCAGTCTTCTGTACGTGGTGCCTGTACGCCGAAAGTGTCCCGCAATTCTTCTGGCCACCGACAGCATCTCTTGCACGCCCCTGTCGTATTTTAAAAAATTCTGCACCACCAAATTCAAGGTATGTGCAAAACATGGGACGTGCTGGAATTTGCCCATATTTAATGCACACACAATATTGCTGGCGTTGTCCGATGCCACAAATCCACAGGAGAGTCCAATTGGGGTAAGCCATTCCGCGATGATCTTCCTCAGTTGCCGTAAGAGGTTTTCAGCTGTGTGCGTATTCTGGAAAGCGGTGATACAAAGCGTAGCCTGCCTAGGAAAGAGTTGGCGTTTGCGAGATGCTGCTACTGGTGCCGCCGCTGCTGTTCTTGCGGCGGGAGTCCATACATCTACCCAGTGGGCTGTCACAGTCATATAGTCCTGACCCTGCCCTGCTCCACTTGTCCACATGTCCGTGGTTAAGTGGACATTGGGTACAACTGCATTTTTTAGGACACTGGTGAGTCTTTTTCTGACGTCCGTGTACATTCTCGGTATCGCCTGCCTAGAGAAGTGGAACCTAGATGGTATTTGGTAACGGGGGCACACTGCCTCAATAAATTGTCTAGTTCCCTGTGAACTAACGGCGGATACCGGACGCACGTCTAACACCAACATAGTTGTCAAGGCCTCAGTTATCCGCTTTGCAGCAGGATGACTGCTGTGATATTTCATCTTCCTCGCAAAGGACTGTTGGACAGTCAATTGCTTACTGGAAGTAGTACAAGTGGGCTTACGACTTCCCCTCTGGGATGACCATCGACTCCCAGCAGCAACAACAGCAGCGCCAGCAGCAGTAGGCGTTACACGCAAGGATGCATCGGAGGAATCCCAGGCAGGAGAGGACTCGTCAGAATTGCCAGTGACATGGCCTGCAGGACTATTGGCATTCCTGGGGAAGGAGGAAATTGACACTGAGGGAGTTGGTGGGGTGGTTTGCGTGAGCTTGGTTACAAGAGGAAGGGATTTACTGGTCAGTGGACTGCTTCCGCTGTCGGACAAAGTTTTTGAACTTGTCACTGACTTATTATGAATGCGCTGCAGGTGACGTATAAGGGAGGATGTTCCGAGGTGGTTAACGTCCTTACCCCTACTTATTACAGCTTGACAAAGGGAACACACGGCTTGACAAATGTTGTCCGCATTTCTGGTGAAATACTTCCACACCGAAGAGCTGATTTTTTTTGTATTTTCACCAGGCATGTCAACGGCCATATTCCTCCCATGGACAACAGGTGTCTCCCCGGGTGCCTGACTTAAACAAACCACCTCGCCATCAGAATCCTCCTGGTCAATTTCCTCCCCAGCGCCAGCAACACCCATATCCTCCTCATCCTGGTGTACTTCAACACTGACATCTTCAATCTGACTATCAGGAACTGGACTGCGGGTGCTCCTTCCAGCACTTGCAGGGGGCGTGCAAATGGTGGAAGGCGCATGCTCTTCACGTCCAGTGTTGGGAAGGTCAGGCATCGCAACCGACACAATTGGACTCTCCTTGTGGATTTGGGATTTCGAAGAACGCACAGTTCTTTGCGGTGCTACTGCTTTTGCCAGCTTGAGTCTTTTCATTTTTCTAGCGAGAGGCTGAGTGCCTCCATCCTCATGTGAAGCTGAACCACTAGCCATGAACATAGGCCAGGGCCTCAGCCGTTCCTTGCCACTCCGTGTGGTAAATGGCATATTGGCAAGTTTACGCTTCTCCTCCGACAATTTTATTTTAGGTTTTGGAGTCCTTTTTTTACTGATATTTGGTGTTTTGGATTTGACATGCTCTGTACTATGCCATTGGGCATCGGCCTTGGCAGACGACGTTGCTGGCATTTCATCGTCTCGGCCATGACTAGTGGCAGCAGCTTCAGCACGAGGTGGAAGTGGATCTTGATCTTTCCCTAATTTTGGAACCTCAACATTTTTGTTCTCCATATTTTAATAGGCACAACTAAAAGGCACCTCAGGTAAACAATGGAGATGGATGGATACTAGTATACAATTATGGATGGACTGCCGAGTGCCGACACAGAGGTAGCTACAGCCGTGGACTACCGTACTGTACTGTGTCTGCTGCTAATATAGACTGGATGATAATGAGATGTAGTATGTATAAAGAAGAAAGAAAAAAAAAAACCACGGGTAGGTGGTATACAATTATGGACGGACTGCCGAGTGCCGACACAGAGGTAGCTACAGCCGTGGACTACCGTACTGTACTGTGTCTGCTGCTAATATAGACTGGATGACAATGAGATGTAGTATGTATAAAGAAGAAAGGAAAAAAAAACCACGGGTAGGTGGTATACAATTATGGACGGACTGCCGAGTGCCGACACAGAGGTAGCTACAGCCGTGGACTACCGTACTGTGGCCCTCATTCCGAGTTGTTCGCTCGGTATTTTTCATCGCATCGCAGTGAAAATCCGCTTAGTACGCATGCGCAATGTTCGCACTGCGACTGCGCCAAGTAACTTTACTATGAAGAAAGTATTTTTACTCACGGCTTTTTCTTCGCTCCGGCGAACGTAATGTGATTGACAGGAAATGGGTGTTACTGGGCGGAAACACGGCGTTTCAGGGGCGTGTGGCTGAAAACGCTACCGTTTCCGGAAAAAACGCAGGAGTGGCCGGAGAAACGGTGGGAGTGCCTGGGCGAACGCTGGGTGTGTTTGTGACGTCAACCAGGAACGACAAGCACTGAAATGATCGCACAGGCAGAGTAAGTCTGGAGCTACTCTGAAACTGCTAAGTAGTTAGTAATCGCATTATTGCGAATACATCGGTCGCAATTTTAAGAAGCTAAGATTCACTCCCAGTAGGCGGCGGCTTAGCGTGTGTAACTCTGCTAAATTCGCCTTGCGACCGATCAACTCGGAATGAGGGCCTGTGTCTGCTGCTAATATAGACTGGTTGATAATGAGATGTAGTATGTATAAAGAAGAAAGAAAAAAAAAACCACGGGTAGGTGGTATACAATTATGGACGGACTGCCGAGTGCCGACACAGAGGTAGCTACAGCCGTGGACTACCGTACTGTACTGTGTCTGCTGATAATATAGACTGGATGATAATGAGATGTAGTATGTATAAAGAAGAAAGAAAAAAAAAACCACGGGTAGGTGGTATACAATTATGGACGGACTGCCGAGTGCCGACACAGAGGTAGCTACAGCCGTGGACTACCGTACTGTACTGTGTCTGCTGATAATATAGACTGGATGATAATGAGATGTAGTATGTATAAAGAAGAAAGAAAAAAAAAACCACGGGTAGGTGGTATACAATTATGGATGGACTGCCGAGTGCCGACACAGAGGTAGCTACAGCCGTGGACTACCGTACTGTACTGTGTCTGCTGCTAATATAGACTGGATGATAATGAGATGTAGTATGTATAAAGAAGAAAGAAAAAAAAACCACGGGTAGGTGGTATACAATTATGGACGGACTGCCGAGTGCCGACACAGAGGTAGCTACAGCCGTGGACTACCGTACTGTACTGTGTCTGCTGCTAATATAGACTGGATGATAATGAGATGTAGTATGTATAAAGAAGAAAGGAAAAAAAAACCACGGGTAGGTGGTATACAATTATGGATGGACTGCCGAGTGCCGACACAGAGGTAGCTACAGCTGTGGACTACCGTACTGTACTGTGTCTGCTGCTAATATAGACTGGATGATAATGAGATGTAGTATGTATAAAGAAGAAAGAAAAAAAAAACCACGGGTAGGTGGTATACAATTATGGACGGACTGCCAAGTGCCGACACAGAGGTAGCTACAGCCGTGGACTACCGTACTGTGTCTGCTGCTAATATAGACTGGTTGATAATGAGATGTAGTATGTATAAAGAAGAAAGAAAAAAAAAACCACGGGTAGGTGGTATACAATTATGGACGGACTGCCGAGTGCCGACACAGAGGTAGCTACAGCCGTGGACTACCGTACTGTACTGTGTCTGCTGCTAATATAGACTGGATGATAATGAGATGTAGTATGTATAAAGAAGAAAGAAAAAAAAAACCACGGGTAGGTGGTATACAATTATGGACGGACTGCCGAGTGCCGACACAGAGGTAGCTACAGCCATGGACTACTGTACTGTACTGTGTCTGCTGCTAATATAGACTGGATGATAATGAGATGTAGTATGTATAAAGAAGAAAGAAAAAAAAAACCACGGGTAGGTGGTATACAATTATGGATGGACTGCCGAGTGCCGACACAGAGGTAGCTACAGCCGTGAACTACCGTACTGTGTCTGCTGCGACTGGATGATAAATAATGATATAAAAAATATATATATATCACTACTGCAGCCGGACAGGTATATATTATATAATGACGGACCTGCTGGACACTGTCTGTCAGCAGAATGAGTTTTTTATTTTATAGAATAAAAAAACACCACACAAGTCACACGACGTGTGTTTAACTTTTACAGGCAGACAGTCAATCACAATACAATATAGTATACTATACTGGTGGTCAGGTCACTGGTCAGTCACACTGGCAGTGGCACTCCTGCAGAAAAAAAGTGTGCACTGTTTAATTTTAATATGTACTCCTGGCTCCTGCTATAACCTAACTGCTCCCCAGTCTCCCCCACAATTAAGCTGTGTGAGCACAGTCAGATATTATACATAGATGATGCAGCACACTGGGCTGAGCACAGATATGGTATGTGACTGAGTCACTGTGTATCGTTTTTTCAGGCAGAGAACGGATTATATTAAATAATATAAAACTGCACTGGTGGTCACTGGTCAGTCACTAGTATAACTAACTAATACTACCAGCAAAATTCTGCACTCTCTGTCTGAGTACTCCTCCTAAGCTCCAGTAAATGAAGTGTCACTGTCTCACTCTGTCACTAGTATAACTAACTAATACTATCAGCAAAATTCTGCACTCTCTGTCTGAGTACTCCTCCTAAGCTCCAGTAAATGAAGTGTCACTGTCTCACTCTCACTCTCCTATCTATTTCTTCTCTAAACGGAGAGGACGCCAGCCACGTCCTCTCACTATCAATCTCAATGCACGTGTAAAATGGCGGCGACGCGCGGCTCCTTATACAGAATCAGAGTCTCGCGATAGAATCCGAGTCTCGCGAGAATCCGACAGCGTCATGATGACGTTCGGGCGCGCTCGGGTTAACCGAGCAAGGCGGGAAGATCCGAGTCACTCGGATCCGTGTAAAAAATCATGAAGTTCGGGCGGGTTCGGATTCCGAGGAACCGAACCCGCTCATCTCTACTCCTCCACTCCTCAGAAGGTTTAATACATTCCCCCCAATATTACTAATGGTTTTCAGTGAGTGCTAATGACACTACTATCTGTGATTAAGAATGGCCATAGGTGGGCGTGGCCTAGCAGCCATCTTCGGCAGACGTGTGGAAGGAGAGCTCCTCTATAAAATACCTAAAAAAGGCTCTCTTCCCTTGCCTTGACTGCCTTTTGCGGGGCTGAGGAGGGTCCCGTCACTTTTAACGAGCTGCAGCCTGGCGGGCCGCTGACAGCCGGGGACTTGAGCTTGAGGATCCCGGACGCGGTGCAACTCCTACCTGCTATCAGAGGTTCCTGGAGCTGGCATTAACGGGGAGATGAGGTGAGCTCCCGCCCTTCTGCTCACTGCATCTGGGGACTGACGATCCGTCAGCACTGGGTTGCTGCGTGTGCGGGAAGCCGCCGCAGCGCTGGGACAGCAGGGAGCGGCTAGTTGATCTCAGAGAGCCTGTCACCCGCACTGAATATTGAAGAACAGTATGTTATAATAACAGGGGTAGGCAGTCCAGTGTGAACTGCTGCTGCCCTTCTTTTGCTACTCCACCGCCTCTCACTGTGCAGCACCATCCCCTGCTTCCCCATATAGTGGCCATAAGAGTGTCTGTATTGTTAATGGGAGCACCTCTTGGAGCTATTGTATGGGACTGCTTTCTCTCCTATAGGAGGGTGCTCTCTCTAAAATTTCTGCACTAATCTCCCTAATCTCTTTGGAACTCTGTGTCATTTTCTGCAAGGTGCTGTCGCTGGAAAAGAAGTGCACGACACTCCGCTCTCACAGGGGTCCCACCTTTTCTGTTTTGGAACACCTCTCCTACTTATCTGAAGTTTATATTTGTTGTGTGAGCCCGTACTCCTTAGGGTACCCACTGAGCCTCAAGATGCCTGCTGATCTATGAATAAGTCCACATTTTAAAGGGGGGATAATGATGCGTGACATCTTCTACCTCGTATACAAACCTTTTATATGATATGTCTGGAGCTATGTGAGAATTTTTTCCTTTTAGCCTTATGCTGAGACAACGTGCTAGTAAATCCACTGCGGCCACTCCAGTCAAGTCTAAATCTAAATCTACTGCTGCATTCCATAGTCTGTTCGGAGCCACATCACCTGCTCCAAGTACTGCTTTGATGCATATGTCACCTATAATGGCCTCTGACAGCTCAGAGGATACTCGTACCCTGGAGGCCCATTCTCCAGGCGCACAACCACAATCTCAATTGGTGAGTCCGGAGATCACTGAAATACTGAACCACCTCCGAACCCTCCCTACTAGGCAGGACTTACAACATGACTTACAATCTCTTGAGCAGAGGATACAGGAGGTGGTCAAGATTTGGATGGACTCTCTCCAAACAGATTTAACTCAGGTGGGTCACCGTGTGGTCTCTCTTGAAGAACACAAGGATGCGGTCGTCTCAAAATTGTCCGATGTTGACGCAATGATTGACCATCAGAATTGCTTATTGGTTGACATGCAAATGAGGCTCGATGACCTAGACAATAGGGGGCTCGCACTAATTTGAGGGTCAGAGGTGTGCCCGAGGACAGCCCACAAGATGGCATAGTGGATGCCCTTACGAAAATTTTTAAAGAGTTATTGGGATTGGACCTAAACGAGGAAATTAAGTTTGATTGTGCTCACAGAGCCCTGCGTCCAAAGGGTTTACCATCAGAACGTCCCAGAGACATTATATGTCGCTTACACTTCTTCACCATTAAAGAAAGAATCATGCAACATACCCGCCGAGCTGAGGATATTGACTTCAATGGGAACTCCATCCAAATATTCCAGGACCTCTCTTGGCATACCTTACAACGACGACTGCTGCGTCCTCTGGTTGAGGAGCTTCACAAGAAAAATCTCAAATTTCGATGGGGATATCCCTTGAGCATTCTCGTCTCTCATGATGGTGCAATTCACACTGTTCAGATGCCCGCGGATGTCCCATCGTTTTGTACAGCCTGGGGTCTTCCCCCAATTACCCTGCCAAATTGGCTGGACCTCCCTCTCTCAACCGCTCTGCCTTTACTTCAACGGGAGAGATGGCAAACAGCTCCTACCTCCAGGAGGAGGAGAAGAAATTCTCTGGCTACGGAAGACGCTGATGTTCCCTGAGAAGGACTTACTCTAATTATCTTTGTATCCTTACTATGTTTTTGTGTCTCGTCCTTTCTATTATTGGGAGGCCTACTGGTATCTCTACAAATGTATACTATAGATATCACCCTTGTATTTCTATTAATCTATTATTCTTTTTCTGTTTTGGTTATGTTTACGTCTAGTGTACTTATAACCATAGTACAGCATTTTATATGGTGATAGTTTTGTCTCTATCTCTCTCCCTTTCTCCTCCTCTCCTTGCTGCTACAATATAATGGTTGTCATTTCCAGTTTGGACAGCCATCTGGTTTATTACCAGATAGTCAGTCATTCTCACGTAGACCTACTGAAATTTATATTGCTTGTTATACTTTCTAAATATTATTTCCGGATCCCATTACCGTTGGTATCTATCTAGATGTCACAACTCACTCTTCCCCCCCTGAACTCCCCAGTTCTCTTCCCTGTTGTATATATGGTGCCTATGGACCCAATAAGGGTGTTCTTAGCATCCTCTACAGGGTTTGTCTCGTCCAAGACTCCATCTTGGCGGGCTACACTTGTTCTTCTATGTTTCCCCTGGTTACTACTATGTTTGATTACATCCTCTGCTCTTTTCCCTGTTCACCTCTTTTCTTTTCTTTTCTTTCCACTCGGACTGAGAGGGATGCCCTCTCCCAGTGTTTCGTGGTTTTCTAATGGCTAACTTAAAATTATTATCGAACAATGACAAGGGCCTTAATGTGCCAGAGAAATGTTCCCGTCTGTTACATACTCTACACACAGATAGAATAGATATAGCATTTCTCCAGGAGACTCATTTTAAAAAGGGCTTTGCTCCACGTTTGTCTTCTCGCTATTACCCTACAGGATATTTCAATAACTTTTCAGGTGCTAAGGCCAGGGGGGTTGCTATTCTCTTTTCCAAATTTCTACAGCTTTCCGATGTACAAGTGGTCTTGATTGGTGATGGAAGGGGTCTGCTGGTAAAGGTAACCATTGCATCACAATGTTATACTATTGTCAACCTGTATGTGCCTAACACTGGTCAAACTCGATTTTTAGGTAAATCCCTGGAATTTATTGAGTCTCATATTGATGGGGTTCTGGTAGTTGGTGGAGATTTCAATTGGGCCCTAGAACCACTCTTAGACACGTCATCTGGGGCTTCTCGAGCTTCGTATCAAGAGGATTTAAGGACATTTTACATGAGTTTCAATTAGTTGATACATGGAGGTTATTACATCCAGCAGAGAAGGATTTTAAATTTTTCTCCCCCCCGCATGGGTCGTACTCACGTATTGACTATTTTTGTATTACTAATTCCCACTTTGATGTCCTGCTTGATGCGACCATTGGTCAGATTACGGGCTCAGATCATGCACCTATAACTATTACTTTGCACAATGCTTATGCGAGGCCTCGGCAGTGGCATTGGAGATTAAATGAGCAACTCCTGATAGACTTTCACTATAGAACTCAACTATTGGGCTTTATAGAAGATTATGTTGTGTCCACTGTCACAGCTGATGTCTCTCCAATTACGCTCTTAGCACTAGTGCTAAGAGTGTGCATCTGCATCTCTCGTCCCCCAGCATAGTATTAGAAGCCTCAGCATGATAGCACCTCTTGATATCTTTAGTAATAGGATGTGCAATCCAGGTTCCCCCCTTTTTTCCACTATATTTGTGTATATATTGTACACTGGAAGGCAAGGCTTCCTTCCTCTTGATTGGCACTCCTACCATTCACCCTCAGGTGTTTTAATTAGCTGGGTTCCTGCATTTCAGATCACACATTGATAAGGCCATATTTAGAGGTAAGTCCTGTATAAATTTATAGAATGTGATAATATTAGGGATGTTAGGGACCCATGTGATGAAGTCACCTGGCCGTGGTACATGGGCCCGCATATTTGCGCAAATGTGTGCTAAGAACTTCAATTATACTCCATGTTAATTGTGAGGGTTTATTTAAATTATTTTTATTATCAGTGTTCTTAGTGCTAAGAGTGTGCATCTGCATCTCTTTTCCCCCAGCATAGTATTAGAAGCTTCAGCATGATAGCACCGCTTGATATCTTTAGTAATAGGATATGCAATCCAGGTTCCCCCCTTGTCTCTCCAATTATGATCTGGGAAGCCCACAAATGTGTTATCCGTGGTCGATGTATCCAACTTGGTACATTTCTTAAGAAACAGAAACTGGAATGCAGAGAAACCCTCTTGACTAAAATCAAAGCTCTAGAGTTGGCCCACAAAACCTCAGGAGATTTGGATGTCTTTGTTCAATTGCAAACAGCCAGAGCATCCCTAAACACCTTACTTAATGACGGGGTCAAACGGGCATATAGGAGATGCAGACATGCCTATTTTAGATGGGGTAATAAGCCTGGAAAGATGTTGGCAAGCTCCCTCCGAGCACAGAGAGCCTTAACATACATACAAAAAATTAAAGACTCCTCTGGCATTGTTCATGCTACAGACGAGGGTACAGCCTCCATTTTCCATGAATATTACTCTGAACTATATAATCTTACTCGGTCCCATATAGATGCACTCACTACGGCCCATAAGGCTGACATCTCGCAGTTCCTGGAGGATGTTGATTTCCCCTCTCTTCCTGAGGTGGTGACACGGGCTCTGGATTCCCCGTTCACGGAGGATGAATTGAGAGAGGCTATTAAGACTTCCCCAATGGGAAAAGTCCGGGTCCCGATGGTTTCCCTATAGCTTACTATAAGGCTTTCCAGGATCAACTGGTTCCCCTGCTGCTGAAGGCTTGTAATGCGGTTTCTCTCCAGGTGCAGATCTCCGCCCAGTCTCTTTCTGCACATATTACAGTGATCCCTAAAGAGGGTAAGGACCCATGTATAGCTGCCAGCTATAGTCCTATCTCTCTACTGAATGTAGACATTAAGCTCTATGCCAAGTTGATGGCTGGTCATCTGAAACCTCTTCTCCCTGGCCTCATCCACTCTAATCAAGTGGGCTTTGTTTCGGGCCATGAGGCTAGGGATAATACAATTAAGTTTGTTGATTTGATCTCTTATGCATCTACTAACGATGTCCCTTTGATCCTTCTGTCAACTGACGCAGAAAAAGCATTTGACAGGATTGACTGGGACTTTATGAAGGGGGTGTTACGGAGACTGGGTCTGGGGGAAACTTTCCTGAGTCGGATATTGGCTCTATACAAAACACCGTCAGCGCAGGTAAGAATCAATGGCATCTTGTCCAACGTAGTACATATCACAAACGGTACGTGACAGGGATGCCCTCTCTCGCCGATGATCTTCGTCCTTTGTATGGAAACACTGGCAATGGCAATTAGGGCTAATCCGGATATCTTGGGTGTGAGATTGGGGTCGCAGGTATACAAATTGAGCCTTTTCGCTGACGACCTTCTGGCCACCATTACTAATCCAATGATCTCCCTACCAAACTTGCTGAGGGAATTCCACGGCTTTAATACTCTCTCTAATTTTAAGATTAATTACTCCAAGTCTGTGGCCCTGAATGGCACCACCTCGGATGAGACGGCTGAGACGCTTTCCAAATCGTTCCCCTTCAGGTGGACCTCTTCACATCTCCAATATTTAGGGATTCAGATTCTTAATCTATTTACTAAACTGTTTGATCTAAATTTCACCCCTATGCTTAAGAAGATAAATATTGATCTATCCTGTTGGCTCCGCAGAAGATCTCGTGGCTGGGTCGGATTAATGTTGTAAAAATGAACGTACTCCCTAGGTTTCTTTATTTGTTCCAAACGATACCAATACTACTTCCGCCACGATTTCTCTCCGCTCTGCATACCACTTTATGTGACTACGTGTGGGGAGGGAGGAAACCTAGGTTCAAATATCAGATACTCTTCAGACATAAATCTCAAGGGGGCAGGCAATTACCGATGTTCTCGGCCTATTACCAAGCATCCATGCTAAGTAGGATATTGGAATGGACGAGAAATTCGGGTGAAAAACAGTGGGTTTCAATTGAATCACTCTCCACCAACTCCCATCTGAATCTGGTGCCCTGGTTGTCAAAAGTGGGGACTATTGATCACCCAGCTGTAGGTCCTACTTTATTGATGTGGAAGAGGTTGCGTGAGAAATTGATTATCTCGTTACCAGTATCCCAGCTGACTCCCGTTGTCCATAATCCTGCATTCATACCTGGTACTGTAGTAAAGGCTGCTGCTCCTTGGAAAACGGTGGGGATTATTAATATTAGGATTTATAACTTTATACAGGGAGGTCGCCTTAAACCATTTGAGACGTTGTTAGCGGACTCAGGCCTTCATAAGTCGGACTATTGGTTTTATATACAAGTTCGCCACTTTATCTCCTCTTTGGGGAGACCTGGTGGGTGGGACAAAGATTTGACCATGTCTGAAAACCTGTGTGTGCAATCGCAACCCCCCCTGCTCATACCATTTACCCATATACCAAATTCTTCTCTCAGCGATCCTACCCCCTAGTCCGGCTTATCAAAAGCAATGGGACAAGGATTTCCTACTTAAGGGGCTAGAAGTTAACTGGACTAAGGTATATCAAGTGACCAGTGCATGTTCAACTAGTGTGGATGTAGTGGAGACCCAATTTAAACTTTTATCTTGATGGTACCGTTGCCCGGCTGTTGTACATAAATACTGTCCTGGGGTGTCTCCGATGTGCTGGAGATGTGGCTTGGAACTAGGCTCACTGATGCATATTTGGTGGGATTGTTCGCTAATAGCACCTTTTTGGGAGGAAATACAAAAAAATAGCTGCTGAGGTCATGGCCTCTCGGCCCCCGATTTTTGGTTACTCTCCCACACTTACATACCAATCTTTAAATACAAGAAGTCCTTATTAAGACATATGAACAGTGCTGCTAGGGCAGTTGTTCCTGTACGTTGGCGCTCGTCGTCTCCCCCTATTATATGGGACTGGTGCCAACGCATGGATTTTTATATGTCCATGGACGAAATATATTATTCCACACCTGAAAGACATGGTACATATGTGGCTTTGTGGCTCAGCTGGTTGGATTTTAAAAAATCGCCGTCCGATCTGGCCATGGTTCCTATGTCACCTCATCAGTAGTGTCGGACATGGTTTATCTTGTCAATGGTCCAATCCTGAGACCATATAATTTGCCCACTTATTCTTTTTCCTGGTGTTGGTTGTGTAACATTGGTGTTGTTTGTCATTGAATTAGATGCCCTCATTGATGGTTTCCCTCAGCCGAGTGCATTTTCCTTCTCTTTCTCTCTTTCTTATTACTCTTTTGTTCTCTGTTTCCCCTCTTTTCTTCTTTTTCCTCTTCTAAATGGTTTTTCTCTTTATTTTTGTATGTGATGGAATTTGATGCCTGATATTGTATCTGTCTTCTGAAGATTCATGTATGTTATTGTTTTTTTTTAAAACTTTTTATGGATACGTACTCTGGAGGACCGTACTATGGGGGTGATTCCGAGTTGTTCGCTCGTTGTTGATTTTCGCAACGGAGCGATTAATGCGAAAATGCGCATGCGGATGGTACGCAGTGCGCATGCGCTAAGTATTTTAGCTCAAATCTTAGTAGATTTACTCACGGCAGAACGAAGCTTTTCCATCGCTGTGCTGATTGTAGTGTGATTGACAGGAAGTGGGTGTTTCTGGGCGGAAACTGGCCATTTTATGGGAGTGTGCGGAAAAACGCAGGCGTGCTAGTTGAAAACGCAGGAGTGTCTGGAGAAAAAGGGGAGTGGCTGGGCGAACACTGGGTGTGTTTGTGACGTTAAACCAGGAACGAAAAGGACTGAGCTGGTCGCAATGGCAGAGTAAGTCTGGAGCTACTCAGAAACTGCGGGGTAATCGTTACGAGAAAATTAGCGAATCTTTTGTTCGCAATTCTGCTATGCTAAGATACACTCCCAGTAGGCGGCGGCTTAGCATGTGCAATGCTGCTAAAAGCAGCTAGCGAGCGAACAACTCGGAATCACCCCCTATGTGTTCTCATGTTTTTATATGCCTTCTACTATATAGTGTATGTTTGCATTATTGAATTGTGCATGTGTTTGTGTGACTACTTTGTTCAACAAAACTTTATTTGAAAATAAAGAATTTATAAAAAAATAAGAATGGCCATAGGTGGCTTAACCATTGATGGTGCCACTGGTGATAAACAACAAAAGCATGAAAATACCAATGTTAAAATATCAATCATTTGCACCTATCGATGTCTATCCCTGCTGTGGAGCTCATTTGTGGGTGGGGTTTAGAGATTTGATGCACTGGCGTGGCTTAGTGTTGTGTGGGTGGGGCTAAATTTTGTAAATCTGCACCATGAAAAAAACAAACCTGAGAGGCAGCCACAGCTGGTGAAGAACCATGGATCTCCACCATTCATGACAAAAATATCGACCATCAGTGGCAAACCATTGAAAGTTGTTTATCATCGATGATCGGTGGCCATCTCCAGGATTCACTCCGATGGTATAATTTATATGATTGTTTATTGTTTTAGTTTATGCTATGACAAGATACTCATTTATCATTTGTGTTAATAAATTATATATTTTTATTGGTGTACTTTCTAAACTGCTTTTGTGTTTTTCACCAAAGCTGGGAACAAATGCAGTTGTTTTGCCTGTTTTATTTCCCCGACATTCTTCACTGATTACTCCAACAAATAAGTAACCAAGGATTGTAATTTCTGCTCCATATCAGATGAAGGGGTCTATTCATAAAACAGTGAAAAGTGTGGAGAAGTGAGCTGCAAAGTATCGTTTTATAGAATGCACTTTAGAAATGTTACCTCAACACTGATTGGTCGCCATGGGCATCTTCTCCACTGGCTCACTTCTCCACACTTTTCACTTCTTCATGAATAGACTCCTATGTGTGGTGAGCATAGTACAGGTGCTTAGCCAGACTCATCTCTTGCAGGAATCCTGTCCTGGGTGTGATGTAGAGATGAGCGGGTTCGGTTCCTCGAGATCCGAACCCCCCCGAACTTCACCCATTTTACACGGTTCCGAGGCAGACTCGAATCTTCCCGCCTTGCTCGGTTTACCCGAGCGTGCCCGAACGTCATCATCCCGCTGTCGGATTCTCGCGAGATTTGGATTCTATATAAGGAGCCGCGCGTCGCCGCCATTTTCACTCGTGCATTGGAGAGGATAGCGAGAGGACGTGCAGCGTTCTCTCAGTTTCTGTGTTCAGTGTGCTGCAAATATCTGTGCTCAGTGTGCTGCAAATATCTGTGCTCAGTGTGCTGAAAATATCTGTGCTCAGTGTGCTGCAAATATCTGTGCTCAGTGTGCTGAAAATATCTACGTTCTCTGCCTGAAAAACGCTCCATATCTGTGCTGCATTGTAGTATATAGTAGGAGGACAGTGCAGAATTTTGCTGACCACCAGTATATATATAGCAGTACGGTACAGAAGTCCATTGCTCTACCTCTGTGTCGTCAAGTATACTATCCATCCATACCTGTGCTGCATTTTAGTTGTGCGCAGTATATAGTAGGAGGACAGTGCAGAATTTTGCTGACCACCAGTATATATATATAGCAGTACGGTACAGTAGTCCATTGCTCTACCTCTGTGTCGTCAAGTATACTATCCATCCATGCCTGTGCTACATTTTAGTTGTGCACAGTATATAGTAGGAGGACAGTGCAGAATTTTGCTGACCACCAGTATATATATAGCAGTACGGTACAGTAGTCCATTGCTCTACCTCTGTGTCGTCAAGTATACTATCCATCCATACCTGTGCTGCATTTTAGTTGTGCGCAGTATATAGTAGGAGGACAGTGCAGAATTTTGCTGACCACCAGTATATATATAGCAGTACGGTACAGTAGTCCATTGCTCTACCTCTGTGTCGTCAAGTATACTATCCATCCATACCTGTGCTGCATTTTAGTTGTGCACAGTATATAGTAGGAGGACAGTGCAGAATTTTGCTGACCACCAGTATATATATAGCAGTACGGTACAGTAGTCCATTGCTCTACCTCTGTGTCATCAAGTATACTATCCATCCATACCTGTGCTGCATTTTAGTTGTGCGCAGTATATAGTAGGAGGACAGTGCAGAATTTTGCTTACCACCAGTATATATATAGCAGTACAGTACAGTAGTCCATTGCTCTACCTCTGTGTCGTCAAGTATACTATCCATATGTGTGCTGCATGTGCTGTTTGGGGACTATTTTTTAAATCTGCCATCCTGTCTGACACTGCAGTGCCACTCCTAGATGGACCAGGTGTTTGTGTCGGCCACTTGGGTCGCTTAGTTTAGTCACATAGCTACCTCATTGCACCTCTTTTTTTCTTTGCATCATTTGCTGTTTGGGGACTATTTTTTAAATCTGCCATCCTGTCTGACACTGCAGTGCCACTCCTAGATGGGCCAGGTGTTTGTGTCGGCCACTTGGGTCGCTTAGCTTAGTCACACAGCTACCTCATTGCACCTCTTTTTTTCTTTGCATCATGTGCTGTTTGGGGACTATTTTTTAAATCTGCCATCCTGTCTGACACTGCAGTGCCACTCCTACATGGGCCAGGTGTTTGTATCGGCCACTTGGGTCGCTTAGCTTAGTCACACAGCTACCTCATTGCACCTCTTTTTTCTTTGCATCATGTGCTGTTTGGGGACTATTTTTTAAATCTGCCATCCTGTCTGACACTGCAGTGCTACTACTAGATGGGCCAGGTGTTTGTGTCAGCCACTTGGGTCGCTTAGCTTAGTCATACAGCGACCTCGGTGCAAATTTTAGGACTAAAAATAATATTGTGAGGTGTGAGGTGTTCAGAATAGACTGGAAATGAGTGGAAATTATGGTAATTGAGGTTAATAATACTATGGGATCAAAATGACCCCCAAATTCTATGATTTAATCTGTTTTTGAGGGGTTTTTGTAAAAAAACACCCGAATCCAAAACACATCCGAATCCGACAAAAAATTTTCATGGAGGTTTTGCCAAAACGCGTCCGAATTCAAAACACGGCCGCGGAACCGAATCCAAAACCAAAACACAAAACCCGAAAAATTTCCGGTGCACATCTCTAGTGTGATGTCACGTCTCAGCTCCAGCCTGTAATTTACCACTGCCTCCACGCATGTATCAGTTTTATATTTATCAGCAGAGTGAGTGTGAGTCAGGACACAGAGCTGATGTAATGTGTAGCCATCCCTAATTGGGATCGGTATAGTTTATCAACAGTTAAAAATGTTGGCAAGCAGCAGGGTACTGCGCTGTACAATATGGCGACAGTTTCGCCTTTAGAAGTTTAAACATTGTAACTGCCAATAAGCAAACTACATCCCTTCTGAGGACCGTACCGTCAGGGACGGACTGGTCCACAGGGGTACAGGGGAAACCACCGGTGGGCCCCACTGCCTGAGGGCCCACTCCTTCCTCTAGGGATCAGGTTCCAGACTGTGCACTTGTATTATACATGGTAGATATGTTGCATTACACTGCACTAAACTATTGTCTATTTCAAATGCAAACGAGAAAAACTTTTGAAATCTCCACAGCGCTGTCACTCCAAATAGAGTCTCACTTCTTATTCATTTTAAATTAATTAATTAGAACTTGCACCAAAGTTCTTCAGTCAGATCCATAAAAGTCCCAAGGAAACTCGATAAAAATCACCAACTTTTATTTAAAACACACACTATTGTCTGAAAACGGAGCAAAATCCAGACACATTTGACAGGTAGTGCAGTGCAGCTATACGGAGAGATGTTCTGCTCACCGGACCTCCCAGACGGTAAGGATTTTTCTATATAGCGGTACCCACTCTATCGGGACTTTAGCTACCCGATGATATCCAAGATATGGGTTTCTCTCACCCGCTTTTTGGTCCGTCACTCACGAGACGGCCGGTGCTCCCGTAGCCGCTAGCCGCTACACCTCCCGCTTCCTCCGTGTCCGCTCCCGGCTTCTCCTTCCTTTCACAGTGACCAAATCCACCTGCCGACGCGTTTCCACCCAATCAGGGTCTTTGTCGAGGTAAGCCGGGAGCGGACACGGAGGAAGCGGGAGGTGTAGCGGCTAGCGGCTACGGGAGCACCGGGCGTCTCGTGAGTGACGGACCAAAAAGCATTTGCTCCTGAAAGCAGGAAAATGGACAAAAATGGTTGTTTGGAGAAACTGGTTAAATCAAATGGATTTAACCAATTTGTCTTAATTTAATGATATTTTTTGTCTGTTTTCCAGTGTTTGGGAGCAAATAGTCAATTGTCATTTGCTCCCATACATTACAAGATTTTTATTCCAACCAAGAAGACTGGACATAATAGCCCCCATGCAAGGAGACAGCATTCCCATTCCAATCCATACCTGTCACAGAGATAGCCCCTAACTTTCACCAGTCACACTTTACCAAGTGCCAGTGATACAATGCAGCCAGTTCCTGACAGCCCTGCAACACACAGTGACACCACCATTGTCAGTAACGGGAGGCAATAACGAGACCGCCTGATGGGATCCCGGCGGTCACGATGCAGACGCTGTAATCGAGACAGGCGGTGAAATGCCGCCCCCGGAATACCGACGCCACGGGCTTTTCTCCCTCTCCACACAAGGGGCTTTCTAGCGCTCGCCCTGCTTCTAGCGTACTGAAGGCTGGGATCCTGCTGTCAGGATCAAGACAGCCGGGATCCCGGCCGCCAGTGAAACGTATATATTCCGTCAGTAACATATTGCACAGTAAACACTACAATTAGCAGCCTGTAATACATAGAGGTGAAACAATATGGATGTGATCGCTGTGTGACAGGAGGAATCCTCTGACCTGTAACTGGGGGGAGGGGCTTGTTGTGTGACAGGAGGAAGACTCTTCCCAGGTAGCTAACGTCAGCGTCTCACCTGTATAGGAAGGAAAGTGAAAGTAGTGCAGGATTCCCAGCGGCCGCTGTCACCTCTCTCCTGTCACCCGTATTCTGGATGCAAGAAGAAATCTTATCATCATGAAAATTAAGAAATTTTCCTCCTGGAGACTGAAATATAAAGGAAGAAACATGGCAAGACTGTGGCTACATCTGAGACCAGCACTGGAGAGACACCGAATAACCCGGCAGGTGAGGATCTTATTCTGTGTGTAAATAGTATACTGGGAGCATATACATGTACAGGGAATACTATGTAGCCATATACAGTAATGCAAATTACCTGTATATAGTCACTGCTGTGTATATATAGTATACTGGGAGTGTATACATGTACAGGGAATACTATGTAGCAATATACAGTAATGCATATTACCTGTGTATAGTCACTGCTGTGTATATATAGTATACTGGGAGCATATACATATACAGGGAATACTATGGAGCAATATACAGTAATGCATATTACCTGTGTATAGTCACTGCTGTGTATATATAGTATACTGGGAGTGTATACATGTACAGGGAATACTATGCAGCAATATATAGTAATGCATATTACCTGTGTATAGTCATTGCTGTGTATATATAGTATACTGGGAGTGTATACATATACAGGGAATACTATGTAGCAGTATACAGTAATGCATATTACCTGTGTATAGTCACTGCTGTGTATATATAGTATACTGGGAGTGTATACATTAGTGATGAGCGGGTTCGGTTTCTCGGAAACCGAACCCCCCCGAACTTCACCCTTTTTACACGGGTCCGAGCCATACTCGGATTCTCCCGTATGGCTCGGTTAATCCGAGCGCGCCCGAACGTCATCATCCCGCTGTCGGATTCTTGCGAGATTCGGATTCTATATAAGCAGCCGCGCGTCGGCGCCATTTTCACTCGTGCATTGGAAATGTTAGGGAGAGGACGTGGCTGGCATCCTCTCCGTTATTGTTGAACTTGATTGTACATTATTGCTTAATTGTGGGGAGAGCTGGGGAGCAGCTGTATAATATAGGAGGAGTACAGTGCAGAGTTTTGCTGATCAGTGACCACCAGTTATCCGTTCTCTGCCTGAAAAAAATGCTCCATATCTGTGCTCACAGTGTGCAGCATATATCTGTGCTCACACTGCTTAATTGTGGGGACTGGGGAGCAGCTGTATTATATAGCAGGAGTACAGTGCAGAGTTTTGCTGACAGTGACCACCAGTATACGTTGTCTGCCTGAAAAACACTCCATATCTGTGCTCAGTGTGCTGCTTTATTGTGGGGACTGGGGAGTCGGGACCACCAGTATAATATTATATAGGAGGAGTACAGTGCAGAGTTTTGCTGACACAGTGACCACCAGTATATATAGCAGTACGGTACGGAAGGCCACTGCTGTACCTACCTCTGTGTCGTCATTAAGTATACTATCCATCTACATTCTAATTCTATACCTGTGGTGCATTTCAGTTGTGCAGTTTGCAGACACAGTGACCACCAGTATATATAGCAGTACGGTACGGAAGGCCACTGCTGTACCTACCTCTGTGTCGTCATTAAGTATACTATCCATCTACATTCTATACCTGTGGTGCATTTTAGTTTTGCAGTTTGCTGACACAGTGACCACCAGTATACTATATATAGCAGTACGGTACGGAAGGCCACTGCTGTACCTACCTCTGTGTCGTCATTAAGTATACTATCCATCTACATTCTATACCTGTGGTGCATTTTAGTTTTGCAGTTTGCTGACACAGTGACCAACAGTATACTATATATAGCAGTACGGTACGGAAGGCCACTGCTGTACCTACCTCTGTGTCGTCATTAAGTATACTATCCATCTACATTCTATACCTGTGGTGCATTTTAGTTTTGCAGTTTGCTGACACAGTGACCACCAGTATACTATATATAGCAGTACGGTACGGAAGGCCACTGCTGTACCTACCTCTGTGTCGTCATTAAGTATACTATCCATCTACATTCTATACCTGTGGTGCATTTTAGTTGTGCGCAGTATATATAGTAGTAGGCCATTGCTATTGATACTGGCATATAATTCCACACATTAAAAAATGGAGAACAAAAATGTGGAGGTTAAAATAGGGAAAGATCAAGATCCACTTCCACCTCGTGCTGAAGCTGCTGCCACTAGTCATGGCCGAGACGATGAAATGCCATCAACGTCGTCTGCCAAGGCCGATGCCCAATGTCATAGTAGAGAGCATGTAAAATCCAAAAAACAAAAGTTCAGTAAAATGACCCAAAAATCAAAATTGAAAGTGTCTGATGAGAAGCGTAAACTTGCCAATATGCCATTTACGACATGGAGTGGCAAGGAACGGCTGAGGCCCTGGCCTATGTTCATGGCTAGTGGTTCAGATTCACATGAGGATGGAAGCACTCATCCTCTCGCTAGAAAAATGAAAAGACTTAAGCTGGCAAAAGCACAGCAAAGAACTGTGCGTTCTTCTAAATCACAAATCCCCAAGGAGAGTCCAATTGTGTCGGTTGCGATGCCTGACCTTCCCAACACTGGACGGGAAGAGGTGGCGCCTTCCACCATTTGCACGCCCCCTGCAAGTGCTGTGTTATGAACCACAGGTAGTGGTTCATTCCTATTTTATGTTTATAAAGTTGTCTTGCATGCCAGGATTTCCTGTTGCTCTGTTTTAGAATACTCTTGTCTGCTGCCGCTGGTGAGTCTGTGTAATTGCAGCTTGTTCCCATGTGTTCAGCCTCACCTGGCTGCTAATTGCATCTTGTCAGTTTAGAGTCATGCAACAGGGCAGCTGCATGGGATTATTAATTAGGCCTCTCTGTTATATGCTGGCTGTTTGCAATTCACAGATGCTGGTGATATTCCTTGGTTTGCAGTCTGCTTGAAGTGTGAGCTGGTTCCTGTCAGTCCCTGTGTTGATTCCTGTGTCAGTCCCTGTGTCAGTCCCTGTGTCAGTCCCTGTGTCGATTCCTGTGTCTGATCCCGTGTCCTGCTGTGAGGCGTTCCTGCCCTGAGGTCCAGTGGCTTTGCCTGTCCCTGGTCAAGTCTTCTGGCTTCCTGGTGTCCACCGGTCTGTCGTTTGGGATTCTGCCTGTCCTCCAGTTCTGAGAGTCGGTGTCGGCAGCATTAGAAGTTCCTGTCCGTTTGCCAGTATTCGTACCGGTTCCGTGAGTAGCGGCTCTCCCGCGTCCGTTGGCCTAGGCCGCTGTATTCCATTATTGTTTCTGTCCCTGGTGTTTTGCAGAGGGTTCTGCTTATGCTGTCACCGCCGGTACACAAGGGTATTGTGTCGGCGTGTGATCAGCATTTCCTTTGTTGTTCTTTTCCTTTGGCGGTTTCTCCGCACATACTTTAGGTTTTTAGTTAGCTTGTAGCTCCTGGCCTGTTTGCTTAGTTAGAGGTCCTCTTGTTATCATTCTGCCTCGGATTTCCCTTTGTCTCTCATTAAGACCGGGGGGCACCGGAGTTGGGCAGACATAATCCGCCCTTCAAACGTGGCTGCCAAGGGCTCAAGAAACCATAGTCTCGCAAGGGATTTCCGATAGCACGGGTGAGACAATAGAGTTAGGGCGCCAGGGGCTATTCCCTTTCCATTCCCCTTTCCCAGCGTTACGTCCTGGTGCTCTGGACTCACTTCATGAACATCTCCCTTGTTCTGAGCATCAGGAATCTAACATTATCACCAGCCATACCACAAAAAAGAAATAAAACTTTTTTTTCTTTTTTGGCCCAGTCCAGTGTCTAGTCTAGAATCCAGTCCTGTCTAGAATTCAGTGTGCAGAATCCAGTCCGGTGTTTAGAATCCAGTCCGGTGTTTAGAATCCAGTCCGGTGTTTAGAATCCAGTCCGGTTTAAAAAAAAAAAGAAAAGTCTTGTTTTTTTTAGTAAAAATTTAGTCTTGCCTTGTCTTGCCTTGTCTTGTCTTGCTTTGTCTTGCCTTGTCTTGTCTTGTCTAGTTTTAAATCCTCCTATGTCTACTATGCAAGCCCTGCAGGCATCTCTCGCAGCCCTGAACTCTGTATTCAGTGCTTTGAGACCAGAGCGACTAGAAGTTTTGCAGCAATCCCTAAAGCAACTGCAAAACCTACTGACTAAAATCTTGCTCATCTTGCCAGAAGTCGTTGAGAGTACATCTATCTCTAAAGAGACTCTTGTTCACAGTATGGTGACAAAAGAATCCTCTGGTTTAATAGAAGAGAAAAGGTTTAAAAGTTTTCTGCGGCCCAGGCTCTCAGAAGAGGAGCGTCTGCGTCGCAGAAACTTAAACTTGTGCCTATATTGTGGGGGTTTAGGCCACTATCTGCAGACCTGTGAGTTGCGCAAGCCAAAGTGTGGTGACGAGTCTTGCCCTCTGGCCAAGTTGAGTCAGGATACAAGACCTACTCCTGTCTCTACTGTGGCAGAGGTACTTGTCACACAACCCACACTAAAAAGCTCTCTGTCCTATAATTGGGGTCCTTGGGCAAGGGAGGCCCATTATAGATTCAGGAATCAAAAGAGAATGTTTCTCTCCTCTCTTGAGGTTCCTGTGGAAGCGGAGTTGCAAGCCCCTGGAGTGGTGCCCGATGCCCAGGTTCCTGGAGTGGTGCCCGATGCCCTGGGTCCTGGAGTGGTGCCCGATGCCCACGGTCCTGGAGTGGTGCCCGTAGCCCACGGTCCTGGAGTGGTGCCCGTAGCCCATGGTCCTGGAGAGGTGCCCGTAGCCCAGGGTCCTGGAGTGGTGCCCGATGCTCAGGTTCTTGGTGCGGTACCCGATGCCCAGAGTGCTGGAGCGGTACCCGATGCCCAGAGTGCTGGAGCGGTACCCGATGCCCAGAGTGCTGGAGCGGTACCCGATGCCCAGAGTGCTGGAGCGGTACCCGATGCTCAGAGTGCTGGAGCGGTACCCGATGCCCAGAGTGCTGGAGCGGTACCCGATGCCCTAGCTTATAGAGGGACATCAAATATTATAGTTCAGGTGTCCATACCGGAAGGGGTCTCAGAAGCTGTCACCCCAGGTAGGGACTTGAAAAGCGCAACCCTAGAAAGGGTCTCTAAAACCATAGTTCTTGAAGGGAACTCGAGAAGCAAAACCCCAGAAGGGATCTTTGAAGTAATATCCCCAAGTGGGGTCTCGAGAGACGCAGCCCCAAAGAAGGGTCTAGAAGTCGCTTCCCTAGGAAAGAACTTAAGAAGCATAGCATTAGTGGAGGATCTGAACGTTATTGCTTCAGCAAAAGTCCCGGAAGTCATAGTCCCGGGAGAACTTTCGATAATTATCGACTCAGAGAGGGAGGCCGATGGCCCGATCCCAGTCAGGGAGGCCAACGGCCCGGTCCCAGTAAAAGAATCCGAGGTGCTGGCCCCAGCGGGGTTCCCGGAGGCCACTGCCCCAGCGGGGTTCTCGGAGGCCACTCCCCCAGCGGGGTTCTCGGAGGCCACTGCCCCAGCGGGGTTCCCGGAAGTCACTGCCCCGGGTGGGGTTCAGAAAGTCACTGCCCCGGGTGGGGTTCAGAAAGTCACTGCCCCGGGTGGGGTTCAGAAAGTCACTGCCCCGGGTGGGGTTCAGAAAGTCACTGCCCCGGGTGGGGTACAGAAAGTCACTGCCCCGGGTGGGGTTCAGAGAGTCTCAGCCTCGAGTAAGGTCAATAGTGACCAGGTCCTAGCAAAGCACTCCAGTCAGTCAGATGAGAAGGAAACAGATCCTGACTCTGATATCTCAACATCCATAACCTTTGATGGGGACTTAGCCCAATTTCTGGCGCTTTTCAAACACTATTACACTATTATGTTGTCTAGACCATTTCTGGGCATCACTTCAGAAAACCTTGGGCACTATCTGATTTATTCTTTTAGAGGAGAGCCTTTTGAGTGGGCGACCAGCCTAATGAAAGCTGAAGATCCCATTCTTCAGGATCCCCTAGCATTCTGTGATGCAATTATTAAAAGATATGGTTCCAAAGAAATTGGTTCAGGTTCCTCTAAGTCACCCGTCTTGTCTGCTGAGAGTCCACCAAATACTGTAAACTCGGCACAAGAGTCCCAGCCCGTTGTTTTGACTGCAGGATGTGCTTTTCTGACTTCTTCTTCTAATAATAGTACTTTACCAGAAAGTTCAGCTCCCAAGGGTAAGAGACCTGTCTCTGATTTGAACGCAGCCTTGCTGGGTGGTACCATCAGTTCAGACAATGTTTGGGGAATTACCTTGGTCAGACCTAAAGAGCTTTGTAAAAAGAAGAAGAAAAAGAAATAATTTTTGACTCTTGCCTTGATAAAAAAAAAAAAAGATTTTTTTTTTCCTTGTCTTGTGTCCAGTGGCCACCATCAAGGGGAGGGCACTGTTACAAGTTGTTGCTACAGCTTGTTTTTTGTTTTCTTGTCTGTTAGACCAGTGTGTCAGGTTTTTTTTTTTTCCCCTTGTTCTGGATAGTCTGAATTTTGGGGTCTTTTGACCCCTCCTCAAGGGGGGGGTAATGTTATGAGCCACGGCTTTGGCTCATTCCTGTTTTGCATTTTTGTTCTGTAATTTATATTATACTTCTGTTTATGTTCCCCGTGGGTGTCATGGGGTGCTCGGAGCTCACCCTTAAGGAGGGGATACTGTTATGAACCACAGGTAGTGGTTCATTCCTATTTTATGTTTATAAAGTTGTCTTGCATGCCAGGATTTCCCGTTGCTCTGTTTTAGAATACTCTTGTCTGCTGCCGCTGGTGAGTCTGTGTAATTGCAGCTTGTTCCCATGTGTTCAGCCTCACCTGGCTGCTAATTGCATCTTGTCAGTTTAGAGTCATGCAACAGGGCAGCTGCATGGGATTATTAATTAGGCCTCTCTGTTATATGCTGGCTGTTTGCAATTCACAGATGCTGGTGATATTCCTTGGTTTGCAGTCTGCTTGAAGTGTGAGCTGGTTCCAGTCAGTCCCTGTGTTGATTCCTGTGTCAGTCCCTGTGTCAGTCCCTGTGTCAGTCCCTGTGTCGATTCCTGTGTCTGATCCCGTGTCCTGCTGTGAGGCGTTCCTGCCCTGAGGTCCAGTGGCTTTGCCTGTCCCTGGTCAAGTCTTCTGGCTTCCTGGTGTCCACCGGTCTGTCGTTTGGGATTCTGCCTGTCCTCCAGTTCTGAGAGTCGGTGTCGGCAGCATTAGAAGTTCCTGTCCGTTTGCCAGTATTCGTACCGGTTCCGTGAGTAGCGGCTCTCCCGCGTCCGTTGGCCTAGGCCGCTGTATTCCATTATTGTTTCTGTCCCTGGTGTTTTGCAGAGGGTTCTGCTTATGCTGTCACCGCCGGTACACAAGGGTATTGTGTCGGCGTGTGATCAGCATTTCCTTTGTTGTTCTTTTCCTTTGGCGGTTTCTCCGCACATACTTTAGGTTTTTAGTTAGCTTGTAGCCCCTGGCCTGTTTGCTTAGTTAGAGGTCCTCTTGTTATCATTCTGCCTCGGATTTCCCTTTGTCTCTCATTAAGACCGGGGGGCACCGGAGTTGGGCAGACATAATCCGCCCTTCAAACGTGGCTGCCAAGGGCTCAAGAAACCATAGTCTCGCAAGGGATTTCCGATAGCACGGGTGAGACAACAGAGTTAGGGCGCCAGGGGCTATTCCCTTTCCATTCCCCTTTCCCAGCGTTACGTCCTGGTGCTCTGGACTCACTTCATGAACATCTCCCTTGTTCTGAGCATCAGGAACCTAACATGCTGGAAGGAGCACCTGCAGTCCAGTTCCTGATAGCCAAATTGAAGATGTCACTGTTGAAGTACACCAGGATGAGGATATGGGTGTTGCTGGCGCTGGGGAGGAAATTGACAAGGAGGAGTCTGATGGTGAGGTAGTTTGTTTAAGTCAGGCACCCAGGGAGACACCTGTTGTCCGTGGGACGAATATGGCCATTGACATGTCTGGTCAAAATACAAAAAAAATCAGCTCTTCGGTGTGGAATTATTTCAACACAAATGCGGACAACAGGTGTCAAGCCGTGTGTTGCCTTTGTCAAGCTGTAATAAGTAGGGGTAAGGACGTTAACCACCTCGGAACATCCTCCCTTATACGTCACCTGCAGCGCATTCATCATAAGTCAGTGACAAGTTCAAAAACTTTGGATGACAGCGGAAGCAGTCCACTGACCACTAAATCCCTTCCTCTTGTTGTAACCAAGCTCCTGCAAACCACACCACCAACTCCCTCAGTGTCAATTTCCTCCTTACCCAGGAAAGCCAATAGTCCTGCAGGCCATGTCACTGGCAAGTCTGACGAGTCCTCTCCTGCCTGGGATTCCTCCGATGCATCCTTGAGTGTAACGCCTACTGCTGCTGGCGCTGCCGTTGTTGCTGCTGGGAGTCGATCGTCATCCCAGAGGGGAAGTCGGAAGACCACTTGTACTACTTCCAGTAAGCAATTGACTGTCCAACAGTCCTTTGCGAGGAAGATGAAATATCACAGCAGTCATCCTGCTGCAAAGCAGATAACTCAGGCCATGGCAGCCTGGGCGGTGAGAAACGTGGTTCCGGTATCCACCGTTAATTCAGAGGCAACTAGAGACTTGATTGAGGTACTGTGTCCCCGGTACCAAATACCATCTAGGTTCCATTTCTCTAGGCAGGCGATACCGAAAATGTACACAGACCTCAGAAAAAGAGTCACCAGTGTCCTAAAAAATGCAGTTGTACCCAATGTCCACTTAACCACGGACATGTGGACAAGTGGAGCAGGGCAGACTCAGGACTATATGACTGTGACAGCCCACTGGGTAGATGTATTGCCTCCCGCAGCAAAAACAGCAGCGGCGGCACCAGTAGGCAGGCTACGCTTTGTATCACCGCTTTCCATAAAAGGCACACAGCTGACAACCTCTTACGAAAACTGACGAACATCATCGCAGAATGGCTTACCCCAATTGGACTCTCCTGGGGATTTGTGACATCGGACAACGCCAGCAATATTGTGCGTGCATTACATCTGGGCAAATTCCAGAACGTCCCATGTTTTGCACATACATTGAATTTGGTGGTGCAGAATTATTTAAAAAACGACAGGGGCGTGCAAGAGATGCTGTCGGTGGCCCGAAGAATTGCGGGCCACTTTCGGCATTCAGCCACCGCGTACAGAAGACTGGAGCACCACCAAACATTCCTGAACCTGCCCTGCCATCATCTGAAGCAAGAGGTGGTAACGAGGTGGAATTCAACCCTCTATATGCTTCAGAGGATGGAGGAGCAGCAAAAGGCCATTCAAGCCTATACATCTGGCCACGATATAGGCAAAGGAGGGGGAATGCACCTGACTCAAGCGCAGTGGAGAATGATTTCAACATTGTGCAAGGTTCTGCAACCCTTTGAACTTGCCACACGTGAAGTCAGTTCAGACACTGCCAGCCTGAGTCAGGTCATTCCCCTCATCAGGCTTTTGCAGAAGAAGCTGGAGACATTGAAGGAGGAGCTAAAACAGAGCGATTCCGCTAGGCATGTGGGACTTGTGAATGGAGCCCTTAATTCGCTTAACAAGGATTCACGGGTGGTCAATCTGTTGAAATCAGAGCACTACATTTTGGCCACCGTGCTCGATCCTAGATTTAAAACCTACGTTGTATTTCTCTTTCCGGCAAACACAAGTCTGCAGAGGTTCAAAGACCTGCTGGTGAGAAGATTGTCAAGTCAATCGGAACGTGACCCGTCAACAGCTCCTCCTTCACATTCTCCCGCAACTGGGGGTGCGAGGAAAAGGCTAAGAATTCCGAGCCCACCCGCTGGCGGTGATGCAGGGCAGTCTGGAGGGAGTGCTGACATCTGGTCCGGACTGAAGGACCTGCCAACGATTACTGACATGTCGTCTACTGTCACTGCATATGATTCTCTCACCATTGAAAGAATGGTGGAGGATTATATGAGTGACCGCATCCAAGTAGGCACGTCAGACAGTCCGTACGTATACTGGCAGGAAAAAGAGGCAATTTGGAGGCCCTTGCAGAAACTGGCTTTATTTTACTTAAGTTGCCTCCCCCCCTCCAGTGTGTACTCCGAAAGAGTGTTTAGTGCAGCCGCTCACATTGTCAGCAATCGGCGTATGTGGTTACTTCCAGAAAATGTGGAGAAGATGATGTTCATCAAAATGAATTATAATCAATTCCTGCGTGGAGACATTCACCAGCAATTGCCTCCTGAAAGTACACAGGGACCTAAGATGGTGGATTCCAGTGGGGACGAATTAATAATCTGTGAGGAGGAGGATGTACACAGTGAAAGGGGTGAGGAATCGGAGGATGATGAGGAGGAGGACATCTTGCCTCTGTAGGGCCAGTTTGTGCAAGGAGAGATTGATTGCTTCTTTTTTGGTGGGGGCCCAAACCAACCAGTCATTTCAGTCACAGTCGTGTGGCAGACCCTGTCGCTGAAATGATGGGTTGGTTAAAGTGTGCATGTCCTGTTTATACAACATAAGGGTGGGTGGGAGGGCCCAAGGACAATTCCATCTTGCACCTCTTTTTTCTTTCATTTTTCTTTGCATCATGTGCTGTTTGGGGACAATTTTTTTGAAGTGCCATCCCGTCTGACACTGCAGTGCCACTCCTAGATGGGCCAGGTGTTTGTGTCGGCCACTTGGGTCGCTTAGCTTAGTCACACAGCGACCTTGGTGCGCCTCTTTTTTTCTTTGCATCATGTGCTGTTTGGGGACAATTTTTTTTAAGTGCCATCCTGTCTGACACTGCAGTGCCACTCCTAGATGGGCCAGGTGTTTGTGTCGGCCACTTGGGTCGCTTAGCTTAGTCACACAGCGACCTTGGTGCGCCTCTTTTTTTCTTTGCATCATGTGCTGTTTGGGGACAATTTTTTTGAAGTGCCATCCTGTCTGACACTGCAGTGCCACTCCTAGATGGGCCAGGTGTTTGTGTCGGCCACTTGGGTCGCTTAGCTTAGTCACACAGCGACCTTGGTGCGCCTCTTTTTTTCTTTGCATCATGTGCTGTTTGGGGACAATTTTTTTGAAGTGCCATCCTGTCTGACACTGCAGTGCCACTCCTAGATGGGCCAGGTGTTTGTAACGGCCACTTGTGTCGCTTAGCTTAGTCACACAGCGACCTTGGTGCACCTCTTTTTTTCTTTGCATCATGTGCTGTTTGGGGACAATTTTTTTGAAGTGCCATCCTGTCTGACACTGCAGTGCCACTCCTAGATGGGCCAGGTGTTTGTGTCGGCCACTTGTGTCGCTTAGCTTAGTCACACAGCGACCTCGGTGCAAATTTTAGGACTAAAAATAATATTGTGAGGTGTTCAGAATAGACTGGAAATGAGTGGAAATTATGGTTATTGAGGTTAATAATACTATGGGATCAAAATGACCCCCAAATTCTATGATTTAAGCTGTTTTTTAGGGTTTTCTGAAAAAAACACCCGAATCCGACAAAAAATTTTCGGTGAGGTTTTGCCAAAACGCGTCCGAATCCAAAACACGGCCGCGGAACCGAATCCAAAACCAAAACACAAAACCCGAAAAATGTCCGGTGCACATCACTAGTATACATATACAGGGAATACTATGTAGCAATATACAGTAATGCATAATACCTGTGTATAGTCACTGCTGTGTATATATAGTATACTGGGAGTGTATACATGTACAGGGAATACTATATAGCAATATACAGTAATGCATATTACCTGTGTATAGTCACTGCTGTGTATATATAGTATGCTGGAAGCGTATACATGTACAGGGAATACTAGAGTAATGCATATTACCTGTGAATAGCCACTGCTGTATATATATAGTATACTGGGAGCGTATACATGTACAGGGAATACTATGTAGCAATATACATTAAATGCATATTACCTGTGTATAGTCACTGTTGTGTATATATAGTATACTGGAAGCGTATACATGTACAGGGAATACTAGAGTAATGCATATTACCTGTGAATAGTCACTGCTGTGTATATATAGTATACTGGAAGCGTATACATGTACAGGGAATACTAGAGTAATGCATATTACCTGTGAATAGTCACTGCTGTGTATATATATTATACTGGAAGCGTATACATGTACAGGGAATACTAGAGTAATGCATATTACCTGTGAATAGTCACTGCTGTGTATATTGTATACTGGTAGTGCAATGTGTCTGTGTATACATGTACAGGGAATAATATGCCACTACTGGTTATGTGTCAGGCAGCTCTTACACATCTGTGTATGTAATATATGTAGACTAGGTACAGGCACTAACTCAGGTCATATATACAGGTTTCCAGGAGCCAGGGGTGTATCTAGGGGTCCGAGTGCCCCTGGCAAAGTAAAGGACTGGTGCCCATATACCCCTTACATTATGCATTATACACATTATGCACCACAATAGTAGTACCCCTTATACTATCTAGTACTGGTGTCCCTTTCACATTATACCACACAATGGCCCTCATTCCGAGTTGATCGCTCGCTAGCTGCTTTTAGTAGCAGTGCAAACGCTAAGCCGCCACCCTCTGGGAGTGTATCTTAGCTTAGCAGAAGTGCAAATGAAAGGTTAGCAGAATTGCTCGTAATTTTTTTCCTACAGTTTCTGAGTAGCTTCAGACCTACTCCTAGATTGCGATCACTGCAGACTGTTTAGTTCCTGGTTTGACGTCACAAACATGCCCTGCGTTCGGCCAGCCACTCCCCCGTTTCTCCAGCCACTCCTGCGTTTTTTAGCACACTTCCGGAAAACGGTCAGTTTCCGCCCAGAAACACCCACTTCCTGTCAATCACTCACCGATCAGCAGAGCGACTGAAAAGCGTTGCTCGCCCCTGTGTAAAATTGCATAGTTCTGTGTGAAATTACTTGGCGTGTGCGTCCTGCGTACCATACGCATGCGCAGAACAGCCGATTTTTTGCCTGATCGCTATGCTGCGAAAAACTGCAGCGAGCGATCAACTCGGAATGAGGGCCAATATGAGCCGAAATTCACATTATAGCACACAGAATGAGCTAAAATTCACATTATAGCACACAGAATGAGACAAAATTCACATTATAGCACACAGTATGAGACAAAATTCACATTATAGCATTATAACAGGCAGCACTCAAAGACTCCAAAATAGTAAAACATCCCAACAGGGTGGTTTTATTAATGTATGTTTCATGGATGGTCTCCCTTTCCTGTCCTGCGGAAGGGGAGACCATCCCCAAGATATGAAAATTAATAAAAACACCCGTGGGACATTTCACTATTTTCGAGTCTTTGAGTGCCACACACACACACACACACACACACACACACACACACACACACACACACACACACACACACACACACACACACACACACACACACACTATATATATATATATATATATATAGGAAAACAGAAGGGCGGCACTCAGAGCATATCTTTAAGAAGTAAAGTGCAGTGACTTTATTGTCAGTGAAGACATCTATGTTTCGGGGACACAGCCCCGTCGTCAGGATAAGTAACAATGAACAAAATCAGTGTATAAATACCTAAATGTTAGAGGGACTCCTCCCGCCCGTTCAGACCACGCCGCCCGGATCCCGGCCGTGCCGTGCCTCCTAGCCGGAAGTGACGCAACGCCGGTCCGACCAGCTGACGCGCTGACGCTGTGGGGAAGATCACCATGGTTACATACAAACAGTGAAACAAATGCGAAGAGGGGAAGTATGACTTCCATATATGAAAACAAATAATTGAAATATTGTAATGGTTATCAATAGTCAAAGTGCTTGGTGCCATGTGAAATCCAAATTGTTTAACTAGAGCAATAAACTAAAATAAATAATCTGTTTGCCCCATTGCCTGCCAACCCTTAGAGCATCACGGTTCTGGTAATTTGTATAATGAAGAAGATTAACTTATGTTTATGTAAAATAATCACTAAATAATCAGATGATCCTCCCATATGAGAGGTAATCGTCCTAAACCACAAATGGAAAAGGTTAGACATCTACATATGACAAGGTCTTGATCAGTTTACAGAAAACATCTCAAATTAACAGATTCATTTAATCCCTTAGGGTAAATAGTATTTAATCTATGAATCCATCTGGATTCCAGTTGCAAGAGTTTTCTTGATCGATCGCCTCCTCGCAGTGATTTGGGGACATGGTCAATTATTTTGTACCTCAATGTGGCCATGCTATATATATATATATATGTGATACCTAGCCCTCTGACCCCGTCTAACTACTACTGCAGTTGCTGGTCCGCAGGGCTTAATAGACGGCCGGTTGCTAGGCAACAAAGCAGGATCCGACAATTACCTGCAGGACCCTAGGACCCGGGGAGGAAGAATCTGCCGGCTCACGGGGATTGGCGGCCTGGAGAGCGGGAGAGTGGTAGGCGGGACTGGCGCGAAAGGAGAGTGAAGAGGCGGGAGAGAGCAGAGTGCGCGGCGAGCAAGGCAGGAGGAGGACGACAAGAGGAGCGGCAGGCTGATGAGACGGAGAGAGTCCTGCCGCTGGGGAAAGAAGTAAAGAGCAGACTGGGGGACGGGACTCAGCGAGAGCCGCTTACAGGAGAGTGAACGACACCGCCGCCTCAGGACATTAGCGTAGGAGGAGATGAGGTGTTGCCGCTGAGTGCGTCCCTGCGCCATCCGAGAGAGGCTACGGGCTATGAGACGGAGGAAGCCACGTCGGGACACCAGGTAAATCTCACCCACGCTGCCTGCCCACTCTCACTGATTTAAAGAGAGACACTCTACCGGGTTACAGGCGCTGCCAGCCCCGTTCACTCACAGCCCTGACTGGTCGCCAGGGAGGCGAGAGAGAAAGAGCATCCACTCCCATGCATAGTGAGCATCCTCAGCCCGTACACCATAATAATACCACTCCAGTGGGAGTCCTCTGAGCCACAGCAAAACTGACCACGTAAACCCAGATGAGGATCAGAGCGCCACCTACCACTCATCCCCGTGGCTTTAAGAAAGAAACGGGCCGGCCCTAGGGAAAGCGGCGCCGCTAATCGTCATTCCCCTTTCCCCGTTATACCCAGATGGGTGTACCCAGCAAGACAGCAATTGCCGTTTGACCTGCGTCCCAACGGGGGTAGTTGTCCGTGCCCTCAAGGCTTCCACTTCTGAGGATAATAGCCCTACGTGCTTTTTGTGCAGGATTTACTAATCTCTCCCAGTGGGGACTAAACATATCTCCAGTGACACTACTGTACTTATACACGTCAGGACTTCTCAGGATTATATACAGACATTGGGGAAGAGACCCCGTTATTGAGTTCATAGTGCCCCCTAGTGGCTTATCCAGCGTATTACTTGGGTATTCATGGGACTTGTCTTTTCAACCACCCATACAGGATGTTAATGTGCCGAAATGTATTTGTGTCATTACTCTGTTACGTTTATATTGCTTTTGTGAATGATATGTAATTGATAGTAATGGTCCTAACCGAAATGTGCTAGGTCTACTTGTCTAAGAACCGGTTTTCCCTACACAGGGACTAGTCTCAACCATAATAAATACTTGTTACCGTTCCCCGACATAGTCATCCTTTTGTTAAGAAGAAAGGGGGGTGTTGTCGTACCGGGGTATCTCTGTCCTTCTGCCCAGGTCTCCAGTAGCTGTTGTACACGAAACCTGACCAACGCCGCGACAAGCAAGAACTGGACAACCGGAGAGGCTGCAACTGGACGGGCGTGAGACTTCAGGTACGCTTTACCATCTATTACATTTGGCGTCCACGAACAGGATACGAACAAGATGACAGATCCACAGGTTCCTGCTGCTCCCATGCTACCACCGCCACCCGCACAGGGAAACACGACCACTATGGCGGCATCACCGTTGACTATGCCATACTATTTTGGAGCGCCATGGTTACCAACGTTCGCGGGAAAACAAGTGCCGGGTTCAAGTACGTTTAAGGAATTCAAAGATAAGATGTACTCCATGTTCCGCCTGTACTCGCTAACTGAGGAACAGAAAATAGAGATCGTGATGGGTCAATTGACGGATTCGGCGCTCCGAGAAGTGAAGGCATGGGAAGACAGCGAAAAGAAGACCGTCGAATGCATCTTCAAGAAGCTAGTCACCATATTCGACTGCCAGACCGTAGCGGAATTAAAGAGCCGCCTTTATGCGAGGAAACAAAGATCCGATGAATCATTGCGCGATTTTGCGCTGGCCCTACAAGAAGCTGCAAAGACTATACGGGCTCTAGATGAACGAGAGATTGAAGGGATAGACAAAACATTAACAGACCTGTTTGTGGAAGGGGCAAGAGGAGAGACGATTCGTTCCCAAATGCGCATGGAGAGACGACGACAACCAGAAAGCTCCTTCTCCGAATTCAAAGAAACGATGCTGCAGATCCTGGGGAGGAATCAGAGTAATAATGTAGAGAAAGACGCGTCTTTGGAGTGGAGTGAAGAGGATAGCTATAGGGAAACCACACCGCTCAGGAAATCTGATGGACCAACCCAAGGAGGAACGGTCCTCCAACAAGCACAAGCCTCACCAAGTCCAGAGTCTATGGAAACGCTCAACCAAAAGCTGGCAGAGGTGACGGTGACTCTCTCCCGAATGAACCGAAGGATGGACGAGTTCGACAGGGACCAAGGGAGGAACAGGCGCCAAGAATGGCGGCAAGAACGAAGTGGGCGAAGTCGGCCCCGCTGGGTAAAGGAATATGGCCGAAGACCCACCGACCAGTTCGACTCGCAGGGGAGCCCGATATGCAGAAGGTGTCGGCAAAGTGGCCATATCGAAAGGAACTGTCCTGTGGATGCTTTAAACGAGGAACTCCCGAGGCAGCGGACCGACCTTCGGGAGAGGAACCAGTAAGTGGGCCACTGCCCCAAGAATGGTCCAGATATGTCGGGGAGTGCCCACACCTGAAGATCTGTATCGAGGGAATCGAAATTCCAGCTCTGTTGGATACTGGGTCACAAGTCTCCACCATCCGGATCACCGAGTTCCTTCAGTACTGGGACGAAGCCGCCATTGTGTCCCCACCAACCACCTGGCTCCATCTGCTGGCAAGCAATGGACAACCCATAACGTATCAGGGTTACTGGGAAGCAGACACAAAAATTGGAAACGCGACGTTACCCCGGCAAGGGTATCTTATCACCACAGCTCCTAACAACCACCTACCTCCCGTCATCCTGGGGATGAACGTCTTGAAAAACTGCCCGGACGAGCTAGTAGAAGCCCTTCGACAAGAGATGCAGATAGCCGCCCCAGTAGAGCGGAGAGCCTTGCAGCAGACGGTGCACCTGCTGGAGAAGGAGAAGAAATTCGCCAACCACCAAGGGGAGGTGGGGAAGGCAAGAATCGCCGACCAACGGGCCACCCTCTTGAGGCCGAACTCTGAACATGTAGTCTGGTGTAGAGCAAGAATCGGTCCCGGAGGAAGAGACTATGAAGCCTTGGTGGAACCCTGTGACTCGGAGGGCCAACAACCCTTCGCGGTGGCGCGAACGCTAGCAAAGGTGAAACACGGAAGAGTGCCAGTACGCATATTGAACCCGCACCCCTATGCTATCAGACTACACAAGCGCTGCCTGGTAGCGAAAATAAGCTCAATCGATTTCCAAGACATCGTAGGCCAAGAGGTAATCACCGCGGCCCAAGAGACGACGACGGAGGGGCCATCAACGACGGGTCAAGAGCCCCCGTGGTGGGCGGATATTCAGATCGGCAACGCTGATACCCCCAATGAACAGAAAGCGGGAGTGTTACGAGTGGTGCGGCGGAATGCAGCAGCTTTTAGCCAACACCCTTCCGACTTCGGCAGAGCCGACAAAGTGTATCACCACATCTCCACAGGGACGACTCCTCCTATTAAAGAAAGACACCGACCCCTTCCTCCAGCCTTGTACCAGCCCGTGAGGAAAATGATAGCAGAAATGAAAGACGCAGGAGTTATCAAAGAAAGTCACAGTCCATGGGCAGCTCCGCTGGTGATCGTTAAGAAGAAGGACGGCAGCCTACGCTTCTGCGTCGATTACCGCAAACTCAATGCGGTTACCCATAAGGATGCCTACCCGCTCCTCCGGATTGAAGAGTCCCTGACGGCCCTGAAGACTGCTGCCTACTTCTCCACCCTCGACCTCACCAGTGGATACTGGCAGATTCAAATGGCCCCGGAGGACATAGAAAAGACAGCCTTCACAACGCCAATGGGTCTGTTTGAATTCGAAAGGATGCCTTTTGGACTTTGTAACGCACCCGCCACCTTCCAACGCGTCATGGAACACTGTCTTGGACAACACAACTTTGAGATGGCCTTACTGTACCTCGATGACGTAATCATTTTCTCGAAAAGTTATGAAGATCACTTGCAGCATCTAGAAGAAGTGCTCCAACAACTGACGAAGTGTGGTCTGAAACTAAAACCCACGAAATGCCATCTACTCAAACCCAAGGTTCAGTACTTAGGCCATGTCGTCAGCGCAGAAGGCGTGATGCCCGACCCCGAGAAGGTCCGTGTGGTTCGGGACTGGCCAGTGCCAAAGACTGTGAAAGATGTCCGAAGCTACCTCGGGTTCGTGGGTTACTACAGGCGTTTTGTGGAACACTTTGCCAAGGTGGCAGCTCCATTGCATGAACTGCTGAGAGGTCAGTCCGGCCGTGAGAGAAGGGGATCGTCACCAGTGCAGTGGGGCGAAGAACAACAGCAGGCCTTCCACCAGTTGAAGACCTCCTTGACGGAAGCCCCGCTATTGGCTTACCCAGATTACGAGCAGCCGTTCCAAGTCTGCACAGACGCCAGCCATCATGGATTAGGAGCCGTACTGTCTCAGGTGCAGAATGGGCGTGAGAGGGTCATCGCATATGCCAGTAGAGGGTTACGCAAGACAGAACGGAATTGCGAAAATTACAGTGCTTTCAAGCTGGAACTGCTCGCCCTAGTCTGGGCTGTCACGGAAAAATTCAAACACTATCTCGCCGCGACGCCATTTGTCGTCATGACAGACAACAATCCCTTGGCGCACCTGTCCTCGGCCCGACTCGGCGCCCTTGAACAGCGATGGGTATCACGGCTCGCCAACTTCCAGTATACTGTGTCCTACAGGAGTGGGAAGTCCAACGGCAACGCCGACGCTCTGTCCCGGTTACCCACCACCGATGTAGCGGAAGAAGAAAGGGATATTGCGGAAGAGGTAGAAACCCCTGTCTTCAAAGCCTCGAAGAAAAGATGGACGGTCACCTCAGACCCATTAGCCGTCACAGACCGACGACGGCCGGAATTGTCTGAAGCCCCTGCTGTGGATTGGGAATCGATCCAGCGACAGAACCCAGTCCTGAAGGAACTTACAGCCCTCCTCCGAAGTAACCATCAACTGACCCGAACACAACGTGCCGAAGCGGACCCGGAGCTGGTAAAGCTATTGCGACATCGGAGACAATTTCACCTGAAACAGGGCATCTTGGTACGAACCAGCATTGACCCCGGTACTCACCAGACAGTGAATCAAGTGGTTGTCCCCCGGAAACAGGCAAATTTCCTACTTGCCGCCTACCACGACAAGTCGGGGCATTTCGGTACGCAAAAGACGGAAGCCATTTTACGGACCAGGTATTTCTGGATAGGTCTGCATGACGACGTAGAACGATGGTGTCGGGACTGTATTCCCTGCAACCTGAAAAGACGCCCGGATGCACACCAGAAAGACTATTTGCACCCCATCAAGAGTCACCGTCCACTACAAATAGTCGCTCTCGATCACGTGAAACTAGAGCCCAGCACCAGTGGATACAACTATGCCTTAACAATGACCGACCACTATAGCAAACTCCTAGTGGCGGTCCCTGCAAAAGACCTGACTGCTAAGACTACGGCCGATCTATTCCTGAAACACTTCGCCAGACCCTACGGGTACCCCGAGTGCATACTAACTGACCAAGGGCCCGCCTTTGAGTCGCAGCTATTTTATGAACTGTGCTCCTATTATGGCTGCCAGAAAGCAAGAACGACGGCATACCACCCCCAGGGGAATGGTTTGTGCGAGAGAGCTAATCAGACCCTCGTGGGAATGCTCCGAAGCCTACCCGCTGAAGACCGCGCCCGATGGCCGACCTTGCTGCCCGAACTCGTCTATCTCTACAATAATGCGGAACATTCCTCCACCGGTTTTACACCATACTATCTTATGTTCGGCCGCCAAGGTAAATTGCCTCAAGACCTAGAGCTTGCCACCAGGTTAACGCCGCCTGCCACTCCGCAAACCGACTGGGTTCGTGAGCATCAGCGAAGAATGGAGGCAGCCAGAGAACTGGTGAAAATGCGGATGGGAACCGTCCGACACCGCCAAGAGAAGAATTACAATGCAACCATCCGTCCTACGCCTCTGTATGTGGGCGACCTGGTCTGGAAGAAACGGAACCACCGCACCAGTAAGTTGGACACTATGTGGGAAGATGTACCCTATGTTGTCGTCAGCATCCCGGAGGGAGAACGGTTCACCTATAAGATCCGCCGAGGTCAAGATGGGCCCCTCAGTGTTGTGTCCAGAGAGCAACTCAAGCCTTACACCTCCGAAGTATCACCGAGAGTAGCAAACCCACCTGCGGCAGAAGGGCGGGGGTCCCCGGGCGACATACCCCTACTTGATCCCATGGAGCTCTTACTCTTTATGTGCGGTCCGCCCGCATTGAGCTCAGCATCTCACGACACCCTAGCCCCTGTGGTTAATGGACCCTCAGAGGGTCAGAGTCGACCCAACTCAGTCACTACCCATAGTGAGCCCCGAGCCTCCATGGTAGAAATTAGAAGGTCGGGACGTAGCACAAAGGGCGTCCCGCCCTCTAGGTACAGAGAATAGACTAATCTTCGATTTGTAGATACGTTGTTCAGAAATGTATATTTTTATGTCGGTACCCAACTTGATTATATTCACCTGTTATTATAGTTCACATCTTGAAGGACTGCGACATTGACATTTGCGCAGGTTGCCTAATGCGTGAGGACACGCAATATTCCAGAGGGGGAAAATGTGATACCTAGCCCTCTGACCCCGTCTAACTACTACTGCAGTTGCTGGTCCGCAGGGCTTAATAGACGGCCGGTTGCTAGGCAACAAAGCAGGATCCGACAATTACCTGCAGGACCCTAGGACCCGGGGAGGAAGAATCTGCCGGCTCACGGGGATTGGCGGCCCGGAGAGCGGGAGAGTGGTAGGCGGGACTGGCGCGAAAGGAGAGTGAAGAGGCGGGAGAGAGCAGAGTGCGCGGCGAGCAAGGCAGGAGGAGGACGACAAGAGGAGCGGCAGGCTGATGAGACGGAGAGAGTCCTGCCGCTGGGGAAAGAAGTAAAGAGCAGACTGGGGGACGGGACTCAGCGAGAGCCGCTTACAGGAGAGTGAACGACACCGCCGCCTCAGGACATTAGCGTAGGAGGAGATGAGGTGTTGCCGCTGAGTGCGTCCCTGCGCCATCCGAGAGAGGCTACGGGCTATGAGACGGAGGAAGCCACGTCGGGACACCAGGTAAATCTCACCCACGCTGCCTGCCCACTCTCACTGATTTAAAGAGAGACACTCTACCGGGTTACAGGCGCTGCCAGCCCCGTTCACTCACAGCCCTGACTGGTCGCCAGGGAGGCGAGAGAGAAAGAGCATCCACTCCCATGCATAGTGAGCATCCTCAGCCCGTACACCATAATAATACCACTCCAGTGGGAGTCCTCTGAGCCACAGCAAAACTGACCACGTAAACCCAGATGAGGATCAGAGCGCCACCTACCACTCATCCCCGTGGCTTTAAGAAAGAAACGGGCCGGCCCTAGGGAAAGCGGCGCCGCTAATCGTCATTCCCCTTTCCCCGTTATACCCAGATGGGTGTACCCAGCAAGACAGCAATTGCCGTTTGACCTGCGTCCCAACGGGGGTAGTTGTCCGTGCCCTCAAGGCTTCCACTTCTGAGGATAATAGCCCTACGTGCTTTTTGTGCAGGACTTACTAATCTCTCCCAGTGGGGACTAAACTAGAGATGAGCGGGTTCGGTTCCTCGGAATCCGAACCCGCCCGAACTTCATGTTTTTTTTCACGGGTCCGAGCGACTCGGATCTTCCCGCCTTGCTCGGTTAACCCGAGCGCGCCCGAACGTCATCATGACGCTGCCGGATTCTCGCGAGGCTCGGATTCTATCGCGAGACTCGGATTCTATATAAGGAGCCGCGCGTCGCCGCCATTTTCACACGTGCTTTGAAATTCATAGGGAGAGGACGTGGCTGGCGTCCTCTCCATTTAGATTAGAAGAGAGAGAGTGAGATTGATTTTAAACAGAGACACTTGATTTACTGGAGCTTAGGAGTACTGTAGAGAGTGCAGAGTTTAGTAGTGACTGACCACAGTGACCACCAGACAGTGCAGTTTTATTTAATATAATCCGTTCTCTGCCTGAAAAAAACGATACACAGTGACTCAGTCACATACCATATCTGTGTGCACTGCTCAGCCCAGTGTGCTGCATCATCTATGTATATATCTGACTGTGCTCACACAGCTTATAATTGTGGGGGAGACTGGGGAGCAGTGCCAGTTATAGGTTATAGCAGGAGCCAGGAGTACATATTATTAAAATTAAACAGTGCACACTTTTGCTGCAGGAGTGCCACTGCCAGTGTGACTGACCAGTGACCTGACCACACTGACCACCAGTATAGTTAGTAGTATACTATATTGTGATTGCCTGAAAAAGTTAAACACTCGTCGTGTGACTTGTGTGGTGTTTTTTTTTTAATTCTATAAAAAACTCATTCTGCTGACAGACAGTGTCCAGCAGGTCCGTCATTATATAATATATACCTGTCCGGCTGCAGTAGTGATATATATATATTTTTTATATCATTATTTATCATCCAGTCGCAGCAGACACAGTACGGTAGTTCACGGCTGTAGCTACCTCTGTGTCGGCACTCGGCAGTCCATCCATAATTGTATACCACCTACCCGTGGTTTTTTTTTTCTTTCTTCTTTATACATACATACTAAATCTCATTATCAACCAGTCTATATTAGCAGCAGACACAGTACAGTAGTCCACGGCTGTAGCTACCTCTGTGTCGGCACTCGGCAGTCCGTCCATAATTGTATACCACCTACCCGTGGTTTTTTTTTCTTTCTTCTTTATACATACATACTACATCTCTTTATCAACCAGTCTATATTAGCAGCAGACACAGTACAGTAGTCCACGGCTGTAGCTACCTCTGTGTCGGCACTCGGCAGTCCATCCATAATTGTATACCACCTACCCGTGGTTTTTTTTTCTTTCTTCTTTATACATACATACTACATCTCATTATCAACCAGTCTATATTAGCAGCAGACACAGTACAGTACGGTAGTCCACGGCTGTAGCTACCTCTGTGTCGGCACTCGGCAGTCCGTCCATAATTGTATCCAACCTACCCGTGGTTTTTTTTTCTTTCTTCTTTATACATACATACTACATCTCTTTATCAACCAGTCTATATTAGCAGCAGACACAGTACAGTAGTCCACGGCTGTAGCTACCTCTGTGTCGGCACTCGGCAGTCCATCCATAATTGTATACCACCTACCCGTGGTTTTTTTTTCTTTCTTCTTTATACATACATACTACATCTCTTTATCAACCAGTCTATATTAGCAGCAGACACAGTACAGTAGTCCACGGCTGTAGCTACCTCTGTGTCGGCACTCGGCAGTCCATCCATAATTGTATACCACCTACCCGTGTTTTTTTTTTCTTTCTTCTTTATACATACATACTACATCTCATTATCAACCAGTCTATATTAGCAGCAGACACAGTACAGTACGGTAGTCCACGGCTGTAGCTACCTCTGTGTCGGCACTCGGCAGTCCGTCCATAATTGTATACCACCTACCCGTGGTTTTTTTTTCTTTCTTCTTTATACATACATACTACATCTCTTTATCAACCAGTCTATATTAGCAGCAGACACAGTACAGTAGTCCACGGCTGTAGCTACCTCTGTGTCGGCACTCGGCAGTCCATCCATAATTGTATACCACCTACCCGTGGTTTTTTTTTCTTTCTTCTTTATACATACATACTACATCTCTTTATCAACCAGTCTATATTAGCAGCAGACACAGTACAGTAGTCCACGGCTGTAGCTACCTCTGTGTCGGCACTCGGTAGTCCGTCCATAATTGTATACCACCTACCCGTGGTTTTTTTTTCTTTCTTCTTTATACATACATACTACATCTCTTTATCAACCAGTCTATATTAGCAGCAGACACAGTACAGTAGTCCACGGCTGTAGCTACCTCTGTGTCGGCACTCGGCAGTCCATCCATAATTGTATACCACCTACCCGTGGTTTTTTTTTCTTTCTTCTTTATACATACATACTACATCTCTTTATCAACCAGTCTATATTAGCAGCAGACACAGTACAGTACGGTAGTCCACGGCTGTAGCTACCTCTGTGTCGGCACTCGGCAGTCCGTCCATAATTGTATACCACCTACCCGTGGTTTTTTTTTCTTTCTTCTTTATACATACATACTACATCTCTTTATCAACCAGTCTATATTAGCAGCAGACACAGTACAGTAGTCCACGGCTGTAGCTACCTCTGTGTCGGCACTCGGCAGTCCATCCATAATTGTATACCACCTACCCGTGGTTTTTTTTTCTTTCTTCTTTATACATACATACTACATCTCTTTATTAACCAGTCTATATTAGCAGCAGACACAGTACAGTAGTCCACGGCTGTAGCTACCTCTGTGTCGGCACTCGGCAGTCCATCCATAATTGTATACCACCTACCCGTGGTTTTTTTTTCTTTCTTCTTTATACATACATACTACATCTCTTTATCAACCAGTCTATATTAGCAGCAGACACAGTACAGTACGGTAGTCCACGGCTGTAGCTACCTCTGTGTCGGCACTCGGCAGTCCGTCCATAATTGTATACCACCTACCCGTGGTTTTTTTTTTTTTCTTCTTTATACATACATACTACATCTCTTTATCAACCAGTCTATATTAGCAGCAGACACAGTACAGTACGGTAGTCCACGGCTGTAGCTACCTCTGTGTCGGCACTCGGCAGTCCGTCCATAATTGTATACCACCTACCCGTGTTTTTTTTTTCTTTCTTCCTTATACATACATACTACATCTCTTTATTAACCAGTCTATATTAGCAGCAGACACAGTACAGTAGTCCACGGCTGTAGCTACCTCTGTGTCGGCACTCGGCAGTCCATCCATAATTGTATACTAGTATCCATCCATCTCCATTGTTTACCTGAGGTGCCTTTTAGTTGTGCCTATTAAAATATGGAGAACAAAAATGTTGAGGTTCCAAAATTAGGGAAAGATCAAGATCCACTTCCACCTCGTGCTGAAGCTGCTGCCACTAGTCATGGCCGAGACGATGAAATGCCAGCAACGTCGTCTGCCAAGGCCGATGCCCAATGTCATAGTACAGAGCATGTCAAATCCAAAACACCAAATATCAGTAAAAAAAGGACTCCAAAACCTAAAATAAAATTGTCGGAGGAGAAGCGTAAACTTGCCAATATGCCATTTACCACACGGAGTGGCAAGGAACGGCTGAGGCCCTGGCCTATGTTCATGGCTAGTGGTTCAGCTTCACATGAGGATGGAAGCACTCAGCCTCTCGCTAGAAAAATGAAAAGACTCAAGCTGGCAAAAGCAGTAGCACCGCAAAGAACTGTGCGTTCTTCGAAATCCCAAATCCACAAGGAGAGTCCGACTCCAATTGTGTCGGTTGCGATGCCTGACCTTCCCAACACTGGACGTGAAGAGCATGCGCCTTCCACCATTTGCACGCCCCCTGCAAGTGATGGAAGGAGCACCCGCAGTCCAGTTCCTGATAGTCAGATTGAAGATGTCAGTGTTGAAGTACACCAGGATGAGGAGGATATGGGTGTTGCTGGCGCTGGGGAGGAAATTGACCAGGAGGATTCTGATGGTGAGGTGGTTTGTTTAAGTCAGGCACCCGGGGAGACACCTGTTGTCCGTGGGAGGAATATGGCCGTTGACATGCCTGGTGAAAATACCAAAAAAATCAGCTCTTCGGTGTGGAAGTATTTCACCAGAAATGCGGACAACAGGTGTCAAGCCGTGTGTTCCCTTTGTCAAGCTGTAATAAGTAGGGGTAAGGACGTTAACCACCTCGGAACATCCTCCCTTATACGTCACCTGCAGCGCATTCATAATAAGTCAGTGACAAGTTCAAAAACTTGGGCCGACAGCGGAAGCAGTCCACTGACCAGTAAATCCCTTCCTCTTGTAACCAAGCTCACGCAAACCACCCCACCAACTCCCTCAGTGTCAATTTCCTCCTTCCCCAGGAATGCCAATAGTCCTGCAGGCCATGTCACTGGCAATTCTGATGATTCCTCTCCTGCCTGGGATTCCTCCGATGCATCCTTGCGTGTAACGCCTACTGCTGCTGGCGCTGCTGTTGTTGCTGCTGGGAGTCGATGGTCATCCCAGAGGGGAAGTCGTAAGACCACTTGTACTACTTCCACCAAGCAATTGACTGTCCAACAGTCCTTTGCGAGGAAGATGAAATATCACAGCAGTCATCCTACTGCAAAGCGGATAACTGAGGCCTTGACATCCTGGGTGGTGAGAAACGTGGTTCCGGTATCCATCATTACTGCAGAGCCAACTAGAGACTTGTTGGAGGTACTGTGTCCCCGGTACCAAATACCATCTAGGTTCCATTTCTCTAGGCAGGCGATACCGAAAATGTACACAGACCTCAGAAAAAGAGTCACCAGTGTCCTAAAAAATGCAGCTGTACCCAATGTCCACTTAACCACGGACATGTGGACAAGTGGAGCAGGGCAGGGTCAGGACTATATGACTGTGACAGCCCACTGGGTAGATGTATGGACTCCCGCCGCAAGAACAGCAGCGGCGGCACCAGTAGCAGCATCTCGCAAACGCCAACTCTTTCCTAGGCAGGCTACGCTTTGTATCACCGGTTTCCAGAATACGCACACAGCTGAAAACCTCTTACGGCAACTGAGGAAGATCATCGCGGAATGGCTTACCCCAATTGGACTCTCCTGTGGATTTGTGGCATCGGACAACGCCAGCAATATTGTGTGTGCATTAAATCTGGGCAAATTCCAGCACGTCCCATGTTTTGCACATACCTTGAATTTGGTGGTGCAGAATTTTTTAAAAAACGACAGGGGCGTGCAAGAGATGCTGTCGGTGGCCAGAAGAATTGCGGGACACTTTCGGCGTACAGGCACCACGTACAGAAAACTGGAGCACCACCAAAAACTACTGAACCTGCCCTGCCATCATCTGAAGCAAGAAGTGGTAACGAGGTGGAATTCAACCCTCTATATGCTTCAGAGGTTGGAGGAGCAGCAAAAGGCCATTCAAGCCTATACAATTGAGCACGATATAGGAGGTGGAATGCACCTGTCTCAAGCGCAGTGGAGAATGATTTCAACGTTGTGCAAGGTTCTGATGCCCTTTGAACTTGCCACACGTGAAGTCAGTTCAGACACTGCCAGCCTGAGTCAGGTCATTCCCCTCATCAGGCTTTTGCAGAAGAAGCTGGAGACATTGAAGGAGGAGCTAACACGGAGCGATTCCGCTAGGCATGTGGGACTTGTGGATGGAGCCCTTAATTCGCTTAACAAGGATTCACGGGTGGTCAATCTGTTGAAATCAGAGCACTACATTTTGGCCACCGTGCTCGATCCTAGATTTAAAGCCTACCTTGGATCTCTCTTTCCGGCAGACACAAGTCTGCTGGGGTTGAAAGACCTGCTGGTGAGAAAATTGTCAAGTCAAGCGGAACGCGACCTGTCAACAACATCTCCTCCTTCACATTCTCCCGCAACTGGGGGTGCGAGGAAAAGGCTCAGAATTCCGAGCCCACCCGCTGGCGGTGATGCAGGGCAGTCTGGAGCGACTGCTGATGCTGACATCTGGTCCGGACTGAAGGACCTGACAACGATTACGGACATGTCGTCTACTGTCACTGCATATGATTCTCTCACCATTGAAAGAATGGTGGAGGATTATATGAGTGACCGCATCCAAGTAGGCACGTCACACAGTCCGTACTTATACTGGCAGGAAAAAGAGGAAATTTGGAGGCCCTTGCACAAACTGGCTTTATTCTACCTAAGTTGCCCTCCCACAAGTGTGTACTCCGAAAGAGTGTTTAGTGCCGCCGCTCACCTTGTCAGCAATCGGCGTACGAGGTTACATCCAGAAAATGTGGAGAAGATGATGTTCATTAAAATGAATTATAATCAATTCCTCCGTGGAGACATTCACCAGCAGCAATTGCCTCCACAAAGTACACAGGGTGCTGAGATGGTGGATTCCAGTGGGGACGAATTGATAATCTGTGAGGAGGGGGATGTACACGGTGATATATCGGAGGATGATGATGAGGTGGACATCTTGCCTCTGTAGAGCCAGTTTGTGCAAGGAGAGATTAATTGCTTCTTTTTTTGGGGGGGTCCAAACCAACCCGTCATATCAGTCACAGTCGTGTGGCAGACCCTGTCACTGAAATGATGGGTTGGTTAAAGTGTGCATGTCCTGTTTATACAACATAAGGGTGGGTGGGAGGGCCCAAGGACAATTCCATCTTGCACCTCTTTTTTCTTTTCTTTTTCTTTGCGTCATGTGCTGTTTGGGGAGGGTTTTTTGGAAGGGCCATCCTGCGTGACACTGCAGTGCCACTCCTAGATGCCGTGCACAGCGATGCTGGTTTGCTTTCCTTCTCCCCGTCCGTCCTCCGTGGTGGTAGCGGTGCTGGATGGTTTCTAACCCTCAACGTGAGTGGGGCCGCTTGTATGTGGACAATTTTCAGAATAGACTCTCCACCTTGCTAGCCGCGTCTCCTTTGATTGCAGTTCAGCTGGAGCGGCAGGTGTGTAGGAGGTCTCGTTGGTTGTCCTTAGCTCCCAATCCGGCAGGGTTGATCCCAAACAATGTCGCTGATCACTTGGCAGGGTGAAAGGCAATTCTCTAACGCGTTTCGCACACAGGTGCTTCCTCAAAGAGGATCTCCCCATCACGTCTGCATCCACGGACACGGTGGTAAGCGGCTCTATTTAGAAACTGTCAGTCTATGGACTTTGCAATTATATGAATGAGAACTGTGGTCCTATGCTAAAGACTGAGTTCTAATACAACGAAGATAAGCAATATTCAATGTTGTGGAAACTGTGTCTTTAAACAGAGAACTGAGTTTTCACCTTGGAAAATCACAGTTTAAACGTTGTGGATACATAAATTATGTTGCATTTTAATCCAGGAGTGTAACTATTAATTGTCTCTGATAGATTTGAGCACTGGATGTCTAAAACAGAGAAATATCATCATTTTTATTATTATAAAATAATTTTTTAGAATGTGCCCCTAATGAGTATGCATACTTAATTTTTTATTATATTGTTGTATGAGATATAACGTTTGTACTAAAATAAACACCAGAGAAGTGAAAAACACGTGTTTTTATTCATATACGCACCTGGAGAAATAGCGCAATCAGTCACTTTTCTTTTTTCTTGTGTAGCTTCTTGATCAGTGTTTTGATCAAGTTTTAGCTGTACGTACACAGGTACAGCTGGACAAAGATTGCAGCTCTAAATTTATAAATCTCAAATTAAGAGTAAATAATACAATTAACAAATTAGCGCCTGGATCAGGGTTGTTTTTTCTGATACAAAGAATATAAGAAGGGACTTAAAACATAATCCTGCAGAACTCCTACGTTTAACACCAGTTCTGAAGACAGGTCAGAGCCCAATCTGACTGTCTGCGGGCGATCTGTCAAGAAGTCCAACAGCCAATTACATATGGCCGTATCATATCCGATCTTTAAAAGCTTTTTTACTAACTCTGCCGGCACTACTGTGTTAAAGGCGGAACTATAATCCACAAATAACAATCTAGCATAGGTGTCTCTATTTTCGAGATGACAAAGTACTCTATGAAGCACCATAAGAGCTGCATCCTCAGTTGATCTGTTCGACCAATAGGCAAACTGATTAGGGTCAAATCCCGATGGAATGACACTTTTTAGATGGACCAAAACAATTCTCTCAAAACATTTCATAATCAATGAAGGGAGAGCAATCGGCCTATAGTCGTTCAGACCAATGACCGATGCAGTCTTAGGAATTGGAACAATTATTGAAGTTTTAAAACACTGTGGAACAGTGCATTGACTCAGTGAAAAGTTATAAATCCTTATAAAAATGCCTGCCAACTGCTCAGCACACGCCCGTAATACTCTGCCTGGAATACAATCCGGGCCAGGAGCCTTCCTTACGTTCGTTCTGCTGAAACACCCCCTAACCTCAACTTCAGTTAGGGTCAGAAAACTATCTGAGTGGAATATAAAGGAATTACCAGTAGAAGAGTCAACCTCTTCAAAACGTGCATAAAAATAATTTAGCTCATCAGCCGAAGTACCGCCTGTCCTGGCAGAAGTAGAACTTTTGTAATCAGAGATGCATTTCATTCCTCTCCACATCGTTCTTGCATCACCTGATTCCTTAAAATGGTTTTCAATCTTACTCGAATAAGCTTCCTTAGCAAGACGAATACTTTTTTTTAACTTAGTATGGGCAATCGAGTAAGCTAATTTATCTTTTACTCTAAACGCCCTATCCCTAGCTCTCAATAGGGAACGTACCTCACTGTTCATCCAAGGTTTGTCGTTTGGGAAGATACAAACTAACTTCCTCTTAGTAACACTTTCAATGCAACAATTAATATACAACGACACCATTGATGCCAGACGATCGTTATCAACACCTAAATCCCCAGTAGCCTCCTCAATAAACTGATCCCAGTCAGTACACTCAAAGCAACCCGCAAACTTAATAAAGCTCCCTCTGGCCAGATCTCAACTTCCTTAGTAATTGGTCGGTCCCTCCTTAATACCGACAAATATCTGGGAATTAACCAGAGTGATGAGTGATCGGACTGCCCAACATGAGGACACAAAAGACATTTGTATGCATGTTTAACGTTAGTATAAACATGGTCAAGAGTGTTAGCCCCCCGAGTTGGTACCAAAACATTCTGTACAAATTTGGGAAACACAGATCTTAAATTGGCCTGATTAAAATCACCGGCAACAATAAATGCACAGTTCGGGTGTAGGGTCATCTGGAAAAAGAAATGAGCAAGATATCTAATGCCAAGGCAATATTCGCTTGCGGGGGGGATATACACTGCAGCTACAAAAACCACTGAAAATTCCCAGGACAAATAAAATGGTCTACACCTCATAAGCATGAGTTCCAAATCAGCAGAACAAAAGGTCTCAATCAGATCCGCGTTGGAACACCATCGATCGTGGATATATATGCAGAGACCCAGAGCCGGATTAAGTCCATGGGGGGCCCGGGGTACTTAAGACAGTGGGGCCCCTATTCAAGAGAGGAGGAGGAGGGTGGGGGGGGGTCACATACCAGCCAACGATCGAACTGCGCTCCAGTCCCCGCCAACCGCACAGACAGCTGAGCGACGGCTCAGCTCTCCAATCATGTATGAATGAAGCAGCCTGCCGCTCAGCCATTGGGGCAGCCTACTTCACTCAGACATTATTGGATAGCTGAGCCATCGCTCAGCTGTCCTGTTTGTACGTCCGCCGCTGCAGTGCAGACGGGAGCACAGCACCACAAATCGGATTGGAAGAGAGATCTGATCTGTAGTGTGGCAGGGGGCCCTTTTGGAAAGGGGGGCCGGGGATACGTATCCCCAGGAACCCCCCCTTAATCCGACTCTGCAGAGACCACCGCCTTTTTTCCTTTCAGACTCAGAAGTCCTATTGAATCTAAACAAAGTCCTATCAGGCAATTCAAAGGGACAATCCGGATCACTGACCCTTAACTAAGTCTCATAAATATCAACAAGGAACTGTTAGCTAATGTCCTGTTGCAGGTAATTTTCAGCCTGACTTCGTCCAGCTTGTTGGTAAGAGATCTCAGGTTTGCTAAAAATATACTAGGCAAAGGAGAATTACAGGGCCATTGCCTCAATCTTGCCAGGAGACCAGCTCTCTTACCCCTCTTCTGCTTCCTCAGCCTGCGGGGGTGCCCACTCAGCGGTAGGTGATGCTGCCAGCTCTGCCTTTCCCAAGGCCTGGACCCACTACTGCTATGATGATTTCTTCCCTGCCAACTGTGGTGATGGAATTTCTCCCCTGTAGTGCCACCAACAGCTTCAGGTGGAGCACCCACCGATGCTCCCCTCAGCATCTCCACAGCTCCCCCCTGCTTTCTGGGGTAAGGATTCTCCCTCTGCAGGAGCCCCAGGTGCACCAGGGCCGTAGACGCCGGAAGCCCTGTCCTCCTGACCCCAGCAACGTCATCCGGGGGCACAGCAGCTTGAGAAACGCAGCCGGAGCAGGAGACGCTGGAAGCGCTGCCCAGACAACCCCAGCGGCACCAGCCGGGGACACCATCCGGGGCACAGCAAGAGCCGGGGACGCAGCCAGGGCCGGATACGCGGCACTGAACATCCCACCAGCAGCCTCCACGGGGACGCCAGCACCCGCCAGCGCCAGAAGATCCCACTGTGTATACCGGATTCTTCCCGCGGGCACCGGATCAGCAACCAACAGAGGCACCAGCAGCAGCAGCGGTAGGTAAAGTAACAGTCCATGCTCTCCCCTAGACACGAGCGCCGCCATAAATGCTGGCTATGATACACCCCTGATCATATGTTAGGTTATCCATAATCTCTATAGCATTTTGTGTATGCAGTGTGGGTGTGCTGCCCAGTCTCTCACACAGGCATGGCAGCATGATGATCTGTTTCTGTGTAAATGACTCGTATAAATAACCCATGTAATGAATGTGGCCTATATACCCAACCCACTTTGTTGGCCTATATACCCAACCCACTTTTCCTACTTTCAGGGTATTTGTGCAGAAAACCCTTATTTGATCATTGTACCTTAAGAATACATATTTAGGGAGCTACATGTAACATGCAGGGTATGTAGCTCAGTGAAGAACCTGAAGACACGTTTCACTTAGTTTTGTTTATTTAGAAATGAATATTCTGTTCCTGCTGTATTCCTCTGTCTCCATATACTCCTCGTTTTCTTCTCTGCTTTCTGCACTGTGTAATGATTGTATTATCATCTGTCTCTGGCAATTATTGTATATATGATCAGTGTTTGTATTGCCATCGTCCATTCAATAAATACAGTTGTGGGTAGAGCCATTACCAGGGGCTGCAGGAGGGGAGGCACGTGGTTGTTTTTCTCCATCTCACTTGTACCACAAGGAACATCGAGGCCACTTTGTGCAGAACTTAATTTGCCAGTAACTCTTGACAGCTGGCATTTACTCTTCTGGCCTGTCGCCATTCTCTTTATGCTAGCTGTTATTCTCTCTTGTGGTGTTGGAACAGGTAGCGGTAGTGTTAGTAATGGTGAGGGGTTTGGAGACAGCTTGTAGCTGTTGATGTTGATCAACATCTATGGGAAGGAGACAGACATGACACACAAGGTGGTGGTGATGGGGTGGGAAGGGGAAGGGGGAGGGTTGAACCCTTACGCCTAAGTCTGATGTTTGTGACTTGCCGAAATGGCAGCATCTCCCAGCCCCTGTCCAGATGGTCTGGTGGACATAATGAGGGGGGGTCTATGCATATAGTGATGGGGCGGAACGGCATAAAGGCATAAGGGGTAGGAACAAGGGGGGCAGGTGAGATAAGCGTATTCGGGTTGGGTGGGGTATACTGTGGGTAAGGGTAGTGGGGATTCTGGGGGTGTGGGTAGTGGGGATGCTGGGGGTGTGGGTAGTGGGGATGCTGGGTGTGGGGATGGAGAAGAAGTTGGGAGGGATGTTGAGGGGGATGGAGGTGGTAGGGTTGAGGGTAATGGTGCTGCCATTTGATCTGTGGAAACAAGACAATCAGGAAACTTATTGTTAGTAATTGCTATATGATAGATGTGTCTTTGAAAAGGTGGCTATAGCATAGTCATTGATAAGTATGGAAAGTCCTATCTAAAACACACATTTCCACTGCAGATAGTGGGTTTCTCTAGTAAATGGACCAATTTTGTCTGTCCTGTGGCTTCTCATTATAAGGCAGAGGCGTCAGTTACTTGAAAAACACCTGGTGCAGGTGAAAAGGGGTGTGTGGTTCCTTGGCAGGGGCGTGGCTTCATGACAGGGGGCATGGCTAAGTGACCCGACCCCTGTTTTCGGCACATCATGGGTACGGCAGATGGGGGCATCGCCCGGATACTAGTGTATCTGCAGTGCTGGCTTCTGCACTGTGACAGGAGCCGGGTTGCAGCATGTTACCATATAGTGCAGCACCCGGCTCCTGCCACTGAGCAGGAGCCAGCACTTTGGTATCACCCCTCGAAGGGTAACACTCGGGTGAAGGCCGCACCCCCCGCTCCCACCTTGTGACGCCCCTGTTAGGTAAAATCATAATCTTGACTTTCGCCACGGAGACTAATGAAATGTCGACATTAATGTCAACATATCATCCCTGCAGCAGCTTCAGTGGTGTCTTCTGGGTCCTGGTGGTCATGTGACCATCAATTCCGTGTCAGACCTCCAATCATCCAGTTTTCTGGTAATAATTTCTTAGTTATCCCTACCCTTAAACCCTGTCTCTATTGCCTAAACCTAACCTCCCTCCATGGCCTAACCCTAACCTTCTCCCTCACAGTCTAACCCTGGCCTCCCCTCATTGTCTAACCCTAAACTCCCATCTGCAGCCTAATCCCCCCCAACCTTCTTAACAATAACCACACTTTGCAGCCTATCCCTCCCACCCACAACCTAACCTCCCAACCGCAGCCTCATGGTGCTTACACACTGGTCCATCAGCCAGTATGTACAAACAATATGTCTGTGAACCCCATCGTTCACAGATATTGCATCAGCCCTGCAGTACAGCTGACAGCCAATATCTAACGCTGTGTGTGTATGGGTGGTCAGCCAACCACCCATACACAAGGTGCAGCAGCCGGCGGTGATTGACAACTGAATTGGGCAGGCGCATGTAAATGCCTGCCCAGTTCCTGACATCAGTCCTGATGGATCGGGCAGTGTGTATGCTCAACACACTGCCTGGTCCGTCTTTAGATATATCTGCAGATCAATTGATCTGCATATACTGTATATCAATAGGTGTGTACCCAGCTTAAGTCTCCCGCCCGCAGCCTAACTTTTATGTCAATATTCTGAGAATGTTCATACGTTGCCCGTTGATATGGTAACAATATTAACATAATGTCGACATTGTTATTGTGAAACCTTTGACTGTATCTCCTCATTATAATGTAGAGCCTGTATCTAGTTATTGTTACCTTTCTTAAGGGCAGCCGCAGACTCAATGTCAGCTGCCACTTTGTACATTTTCCGGCAACTGCAAGAAAAGAAGAAAGGGACAATCAGAGATCATACATAGCGAGCCGGGAACGTTAGCTGAATGTACAGTAAGTAAAGAAACCATAATGCAATCTGTTAGAGGTGTTAGTAACTTACCAGATGAAAATGTAGAGGATGAATACAGTGAGGGCCACAGCACACACAGCACCACATACACTAATAACCAGCAGGTTCTCTGCTGTCAGTGTCATCGCTGTGCAGGAAAGAAACACACAGGTGACTTACTCATCTCAGTTACAGCCATGCTACACATACCAATTCATTACTTATATCATATCAACAGCAGCGCGGGTTCCTTCACATGGGGAGTATTGGTGATATAGGCAATAAGTATAATAATACAGACTGGCACCTTTATATTCCCTGTACACAACATGAGGATATTCAATACTGTATCTGCATATTCAGGTACCATTAGATATATGTTGTATGGTACCAGTGATACAGATTAGGCCGAGACTACTACTGGAACGTCTCCACCTTCTGGGTTTTATCAGCTTTGCCAGTAACTACGGAATTGTATCCAATACATAGAGATCTGGGCAGTGGTGCAAGTAGAAAAAATGTCTTACGGGTACTGTGTGCGCGCGCCGAAGGCGCGCGTGCAAAAAAATGGGTGTGGCCAAATGCCACATGGGGCGTGGCCAATTAAAATGGGGGCGTGATACACATATGGGGGAGGGGCAGATACACGTATGACCCCAATAGTGCCAGATACACGTTGCCCCACAGTGCCAGATATACATTGCCCCACAGTGCCAGATACACATTGACTAACAGTGCCAGATACACATTGCCCCACAGTGCCAGATACACATTGCCCCACAGTGCCAGATACACATTGCCCCACAGTGCCAGATACACATTGCCCCACAGTGCCAGATACACATTGACTAACAGTGCCAGATACACATTGCCCCACAGTGCCAGATACAGAAATGCCCCCAGAGTGCCAGATATACATTGCCTCGCAGTGTCAGATACACGTTGCCCCACAGTGCCAGATACACATTGCCCCACAGTGCCAGATACACATTGCCCCACAGTGCCAGATACACATTGCCCCACAGTGCCAGATACACATTGCCCCACAGTGCCAGATACACATTGCCACACAGTGCCAGATACAGAAATGCCCCCAGAGTGCCAGATACAGAAATGCCCCCAGAGTGCCAGATATACATTGCCTCGCAGTGTCAGATACACGTTGCCCCACAGTGCCAGATATACATTGCCCCACAGTGCCAGATACACATTGACTAACAGTGCCAGATACACATTGACTAACAGTGCCAGATACACATTGCCCCACAGTGCCAGATACACATTGCCCCACAGTGCCAGATACACATTGCCCCACAGTGCCAGATACAGAAATGTCCCCAGAGTGCCAGATATACATTGCCTTGCAGTGTCAGATACACGTTGCCCCACAGTGCCAGATATACATTGCCCCACAGTGCCAGATACACATTGCCCCACAGTGCCAGATACACAAATGCTCCCACTGTGTCAGATATACATTGCCCCCCGTGCCAGATACAGAAATGCCCCTACAGTGCCAGATATCCCCCAGTGCCAGGTATACATGCCCCCCCAGTGCCAGATATCCCCCAGTGCCAGGTATACATGCCCCCCTGTGCCAGATATCCCCCAGTGCCAGGTATATATGCCCCCCAGTGCCAGATATCCCCCAGTGCCAGGTATATATGCCCCCCAGTGCCAGATAGAAATGCCCCCCCAGTGCCAGATATCCCCCAGTGCCAGATAGAAATGCCCCCCCAGTGCCAGATATCCCCCAGTGCCAGGTATATATGCCCCCCAGTGCCAGATATCCCCCAGTGCCAGATAGAAATGCCCCCCCAGTGCCAGATATCCCCCAGTGCCAGGTATATATGCCCCCCAGTGCCAGATATCCCCCAGTGCCAGGTATATATGCCCCCCAGTGCCAGATATCCCCCAGTGCCAGATAGAAATGCCCCCCAGTGCCAGATATCCCCCCAGTGCCAGATAGAAATGCCCCCCCAGTGCCAGATATCCCCCAGTGCCAGGTATAACAGCCCCCCCCCCCCCCCTTCCCTGCTTACCGCTGCCGCTGGCCGCTGCCGTCCTGTGTGAGGGAAGGAGAGCGCAGCCTGTGCCTCTCCTTCCCCTCAGTCTCCGGCGGGTGTCTCACAGTTTAATTCAGCGCCGATCCGTGAGCCAATCAGAGCTCGCACCGCGAGCTCTGGTTGGCTCACGGATCGGCGCTGAATTAAACTGTGAGACACCCGCCGGAGACTGAGGGGAAGGAGAGGCACAGGCTGCGCTCTCCTTCCCTCACATCAGCGGCGGTGCGAGGAGCGGCGGCCCGTCGGTGTGGGTACGGCGTACCCACGGCTAAATTCTTACGGGTACGCCGTACCCACCCGTACCCGCCCACTTGCACCACTGGATCTGGGTCATATGTAAGGGTAATAAAGACTAAACCCATCTGCCTGGCTGATATAAAGGCCATACTGGAAAAACACATAAGATAAAGCAATGTACAGCAAAGGTAAGGATGAGGTGTCTCTCCACCTGACATACTCTATGGGGGGAATTCAATTCTGTTCTTACAAGATCTATTCAGAATTGGAATTACCACTCAGTGTTGTGTAAGGTTTCCGTAAGCTGCGTATTATCTGCTGAATGTGTCTCATCATTTAGCCAAATAAAATGTATTTTTTCTGCTTAGTAAAAATAATAGAAAGGACTGAGGAATCCACTTACCTCCTGGCTGTTATAGAAGCGCTGATGTTAGAAAGAATAATAATAAATATAGAACACAACACAATAATGCGTGAGCACAGCAAACCACGTCCTTATACTCCAATAACTACCTATCAAAAGATACTGTTCCAGCCTGTCAGCTATATGAGCCTGAGCCCCATTATGATGCGTTCTGGCTGTAATAATTACAGATCTAGAACCTGGTTGGGACTATTGTATAGAGCCTATGAAGCAAAATAAATCCTGTGTTACTTCAGTACTACTACTGTATGTGATAAAACTACAGAAACTAATATTCAGAAACTCTTGAACAATCCGAATTAGCCGTAATGCAATTGTTAATAAAGGATAAAATGTAAATTCACTTTGCTTTAGGGAAATAGGATATTGACATGGACTCAGTATGATATATCGATGGAGGAGATGCCGGCGGTCATAATACCGACAGTGGCATCCCGACCATCAAATTCCCGACAGCCTCCCAGAAACCATCCCCTCCCCTACCCTAACCCTCCCTTGCACGCTGCCTAAACTTCACACTCCCCGCTTGGTGCCTAACCTCCCCTTGTTAGTGCCTCCCCTTTTTATATATATATATATATATTTATATATATTTTTTTATATATTTTTTTTTTTTTTTATTTGTTTATTTTTTTTTGGGTGGTAAACCCCACTGTACTTTACTATTATTTTTCTGTGTATAATCTCATACACGTATTGTGTGACACCAGGGCTGCCATCAGAAAGTGTGGGGCCAGGGACTGAAAAAAATAGGCAGGGCCCCCTACCACACACTGCGCTCACACACTGCCCCCATAGATACACACACACACACACACACACACACACACACACACACACACACACACACACACAATACACGGATGAATGCAGCAAAATATCTGCGTCTTTTCTTCAACAAGTAGATCTTACTAACTCTGGGGCTCATTTACATTTGGATGGAAGTCATGATTATGACACGACTCTCCGATGTAGCAGTACACGTCCGCGCTGATAGGTGTCACTGTCACAATCTCCCTGAAATACTCTTTCAAAAGTAGGCAAGTGTGGCACATACCCGAGCATCCCTTTATATGCTAGCTCCATAATTATTACAAATAAGGCAAGTGTGCCAAGATAGCGGAACACCCCCTATTGCCCCCGGGACATCAAAGCTGCCGCTGTTAGCATCCCCTACCCCTAACGCTGGAGGATGGGTAGGGGCCCCAGTGCATTGCTTTTCCCAGGAGCCTACACTGCTGTTAAGACGACCCTGCCCATAGTCTGCATTATTGAGCTATGTTAAGTATGAGTATTGGTAGCCCATCATTGCAAGACCACTTTTCAATGATCTGCTGATTGAAATACAGATTGAAATATGAATAACATTCCATATTGTCAAGGGGGTTTCCGGTTGCCTGGAAACCCCCCTCCTCATGGCCAGTGACTCAGATTATGACAACAAAAGCAACAGAATATAATACGATTACTAGAGCTGCTGCCACATCATGCAGTTTAAAGGACAAAGCGGACCTTCTGCACGTGCCCAGTGGTAGCAGCTTCTTCTACCAAGTTTGCAGTGTGTGTGGTGGATCTGAGCTCTCAATCAGTGCACTGGACCAGAGAGCAGCTGCCAGGAAGAAGAGACAGGAGCCTTACCATGAGGTGAGTGAATGTGTGCTTAGAAAGTGAAGTTCTGTTGGGAGGCAGTCAATTGACCGCCTGTCGGGATGCCTGCACTCGCTCCCGGTGTCTGTCTCCTGACTGCCAGGATATTGTACTTATCCCGTTCTGTCTCCTACTGGTTCTCTAATGTTTGTGTATTTATTCATTATGGGATATTTAACCTTTTCCTGAGTACTTATTTTATTTATACATAAATATGTTTGATACAGCTTATACGATAGACCATCTGTAGTGTTAAACATTAATACTGTATTCAATACAGTATCCAGAGTAGAAAAAGACCAATGTGTACATTAATGTCCAGGGTTGTTACTAGGTTCTTCTACCACTTCCCCAAACGCCCGCACTTGCTCCAGTGTTCCGCAGAGTGGGAGTTTGTGGACTGCGTGTGGAAACCACCTCTAGAAATTCTGCGTTTGCTTCTGCATTCTGGGAAAAATGTAATAGCTTGCAAGTTGCAGGCATCAACGCGTCTTTAATCATTTAAAAGGCAAAACCGGGGCGTATATTTCCTAAGCTCCCGATTTTGACCGATTTGGTGTTTTTTCTTCAAAGTGTCATCTCGGGAATTTACTAAACACAAATCTCGGCAGTGATGAGGGCATTCGTATTTTTTTTGAAGTCAAAGAAAAAAAATACGAATGAATACACCATCGGTCAAATACGACTGTTATTTGATAGAACTCGGTCATTTACTAAAATTTGTATTTCACAAACACTGCCGGCATTAGGCAAACACTGCCGTGAATAAATACAAATCGTAAAAAAAGCAGTTTTAAAACAGACCTGCTTTTTTTTTTACCGTGTTCTGATAGGCGTGCACGGATCCGTGAGATCCGTGCATGTTTATCAGTGGGAAGGGGTGGGAAAGTGTTAAATTTTGTGGAAAAAAAAGCAAAACCAGCCTCGGGCTCTTTGAGCCGGTCCTGGTTGAAAAAATATGGGGGGGGGAATGACAGGGGTTCCCCCATATTTCATCAACCAGCACCGGGCTCTGCGCCTTGTCCTGGTTCAAAAAATACAGGGGACAAAAAGCGTAGGGGTCCCCTGTATTTTTTAAACCAGCACCGGGCTCCACTAGCCAGGTACATAATGCCACAGCCGGGGGACACTTTTATTGTGGTCCTGGCGGCCATGGCATTATATACCCAACTAGTCACCCCTGGCCGGGGTACCCTGGAGGAGTGGGAACCCCTTAAATCAAGGGGTCCCCCCCTCCAGCCACCTAAGGGCCAGGGGTGAAGCCCGAGGCTGTCCCCCCCCATCCAAGGGCGGCGGATGGGGGGCTGATAGCCTTGTGAAAAAATGAGAATATTGTTTTTAGTAGCAGTACTACAAATCCCAGCAAGCCTCCCCCGCAAGCTGGTACTTGGAGAACCACAAGTACCAGCATGCGGTGGAAAACCGGGCCCGCTGGTACCTGTAGTACTACTACTAAAAAAATACCCAAAAAAAAACAGGACACACACACCGCGACAGTATAAGTTTATTACATACATGCACACCTTCAAACATACATACTTACCTATGTTCACACGAGGCTCTGTCCTCTTCTCCATGTAGAATCCTAGGGGTACCTGTGAAAAAAATTATACTCACATAATCCAGTGTATCTTCTGTTCTTTGTATAATCCACGTACTTGGCAAAATAAAAAAACGGAAACCCGACCACGCACTGAAAGGGGTCCCATGTTTACACATGGGACCCCTTTCCCCGACTGCCAGGACCCCCCCTGACTCCTGTCAAAGAGGGTCCCTTCTGCCAATCAGGGAGCGCCACGTTGTGGCACTCTCCTGATTGGCTGTGTGCTCCTGTAGTGTCTGTGAGGCAGCACACGGCAGAGATACAATGTAGCGCCTATGCGCTCCATTGTATCCAATGGTGGGAACTTTGCGGTCAGCGGTTGGAGCCAATTGGGAGCGACAGTCCGCAGCAACGTTAAGCAACGGGTTGGTGTGAAAAATCTGATCGCTCCGGCGATCGCAGAAAGATTGACAGGAAGAGGGCGTTTGTGGGTGGCAACTGACCGTTTTCAGGGAGTGTCCGTAAAAACGCAGGAGGGACCCCGCGTTTTGTGGGAGGAATCGTGACGTCAGCTCCGGCCCCGATCATCGCAGTGGCTGAGTTAGTCCTGGGCTGTGCAGAGACTGCACAAACTTCTGTTTGTGCAACTCTCCTGCATATGCGATCTCACACCTGCACAGCGAATTCCCCCAGTGACGTGCGGTGGGGTGAGGCAGGTGAGGCAGAGCCTTTCCTGTCACACTAACGTTTGTGCCAGAGTTTTGACTGTATAAAGTATATGAAAAATACAAAGAATATGTTAAAAATATCTTCTTTGTATTATCCTAATTATTTTTATAGCCCATACTCTGGAGTAAAAAGTCTATGGCACCTGCTTATCTTTTCCGCACATCTCTGATCAAAACTCACCAAATTTCCAGGAGTTTATAATGCTGCACAGATGTATAATGCCCAGATGTACCCTTTGGCTCATATATTGCATGTAAATCTGGCTCTGGTGCTAGCCAGTGCCTCCTAAGCCATTTAGCTCATTGCACATCTCTGAATTCCCCCTCACCCTGTAAGCGGTGACTACATGATCGCAGGGATGCAAAAAATGTACCCTAGCGATTAGGCCTGAATTACCCCCTATGTTTGTAACTTGTGACGAGTCGACATTTATGTATAAGTAATATATTTGTTATTTATTGTAATTAATGGCAGGGATGTGGACAATTGTATAAGTGTAATAAATAAATAAATAAATATATATATATATATATAAAACTTAATTTTAGGATCTAAATGCAGGGACTGGACACAGCGATGAGGAAAAGGAGGGGGGATGGTTTAGGGGGCCTGTTAATTGTTTTCCTACTAAAACGGAGTAGTTGGAGCATACACTTTAAAACCCTGATCCTTGGGGCCCCCTGAACCTCGGGGCCCTGCACAAGTGTCCACTTTGTCCCCCCACTGTTGCCAAGCCTGATTATACTGCACAAGACTGTATTTTCTACAGTGCATTGTTGTTATTAACCTGGTACATTATCATGCATGCACTAGCAGTAATTACTGAGTATATTTATCAAGGAGCCCAGACCATGAACTCAACTCACTAATGGTTAGCCAAGCCTCTGTGGTGAGTGGCCACACCCCCTCTGGAGACTGGCCACACCCCTAAACACAGGCCCCTACCACTGCATTCCCTTCATGCCCCAGTCGGACACTGAACAACACAATTATTGCTGCTTGTTAATGGATTGTCTGAATTAAGTAGATTGTACCGGACGATGCGACAATTATGTAAAGCTTGGAACACATATCTCTGCAAACTAACATCAGATTGCTTGCCTTAGGTAGAAAAGGTTTTGGTGTTGGCTAATGCAAGTATCTACCCTCACGCACCACTACAGACTAAGGGGCCGATTCAGGCCTGATCGCTGCTGTGCATTTTCACACAGTGGGCGATCAGGACTGAACTGCGCATGCGTATGCACCGCAATGCGTAGTCGCGCCGGGATGGTGCGAAAAAAGCGATCGCACGGGCGATCGCAAGGTGACTGAAAGGAAGAGGCCATTTGTGGGTGGCAACTGACCGTTTTAGAGGAGTGTCCGGAAAAACGCAGGAGGGACCAGGTGTTTGGAGGAAGTGTTTCTGACGTCAGCTCCGGTCCCAAGCATCGCAGCGGCTGAGTAAGTCCTGGGCTGCGCAGAGACATGCAGCTCTCCTGCACATGCGATTGCACCCCTGCACAGCGATTTCCCCCTGTAGGCGGAGACTACCTGATCGTAGGGATGAAGAAAACGCACCCTCGCGATCAGGTCTGAATTAGCCCCTAATATTGCAGTACTGCCCATAGTATTTATGCAGTTATTGATGATTTTGTGTTCATTTCACATGTTCACTGTCCCTGTAATTTGCAGTGTTTATCCCACAGATGTGCGATCGGAATGAGATCTGGGGGTTTTGGAGGCCAAGTCAACACCTTGAACTCTTGGTCATGTTTCTCAAACCATTCCTGTAGTGTGGCAGGGCGCATTATCCTGCTGAGAGACCACTGCCATCTGCATATATCATTGCCATGAAGGGGTGTACTTGGTCGTTAACAATGTATAGGTAGGTGGTACCTGTCAAAGTAATTTCCACATGAATGCCAGGACCCCAAGTTTTCTCAGCAGAACACTGCCCAGAGTATCACGCTGACCCCGCCGACTGCCTTCTTCCCATAGTGCATCTGGGTGCTATCTCTTCCCCAGGTAAATAATGCACACACACCTGGCCGTCCACACGCCCACACACATCAATGAGCCTTGGATACCCTGACCCTGTATGTATGGTAAGCCTACCTACACACCATCACTAGGTTTTATTACTTTATAATTAAGTAATGACATCTGAGATCATACAGAGCTTAGGCTACACGAGCACCTTAGGATATACAAAACTGCATTTGTAAATGATAGTTATTGTGTCTTGGTATTTTTGCTTATTTAAGCCTACTGTATTACACATATTGGGGGTGTTTCAGACCTGATCGCTAGGCTGCTAAAATTGTAGCCCTGCGATCAGATAGTCGCCACCCAAGGGGAGTGTATATTCATTGTGCGTGTGTGTGATCGGATGTGTACGCCGAGCTGCTGAAAAAACCCTCAGTCAGCGGACAGCTGCAGATCCGTTCGCACATTACTCACCAGTGTCTGGGTGTTACAGTGTGCGCAGTGTCTGTGCAGCCCAGGACTTACTCCTCCAGTGCGAGGAGAACAGGCTGATCGGGGCCGGTGCTGACGTCACACCCTCACTGACAACGCTTGGGCACGCCTGTGTTTTTCCTGACACTCCCAGAAAACGGTCAGTTACCACCCACAAACGTCCTCTTCCTGTCAGTCAGCATGCGAATGGCTGTGCGATTAGAATTTTCTCACCAGCCTGTCGCTGACCGGCGGTGGCTGTTGTTGTTTGGCGATACGCGTGCGCATTGAGGTGCATGAAGTTAATATCTGAATGCCCGCTGTGTGAAAACGCGCAGCAGCGTTCAGGTCTGAATCAGGCCTATTGTTTTTTTTATTAAAACGTTGGTGTATTTCACAGCTGTTCTTTTATAGATTGATTGCTGTGGTAATTACCCTGTTCCCTTTGGGTTACAGCTTCTGTTTTGTGCATTATAGTTTGGGGGCTGCAGCTTCTGCTGTTGTATTGTATATTATATTGTTATGTGTGTGCACTTTGCACACCCTAGCTATAGTAAAAAAAAAATATATATATTTTTTTTTCTGTTTGCCAGCTGAATGTGAGGGGTCTTGTTTCTATGTATTTGTAGGGAACATCTCTCACTTTATTGGATCAATTTTGATAATTTCTAAGGAAACAAAAAAGGTATTTCTGTTATCTATTTATTTTATGTTGGTCGCAGCCTGTAATTACACAAAGCTTCCGGTTTTGGTAACCACATCTATTATCTGCATCACAAACAAACAAGTGGCAAAGTATAGGGCTGTCTCCATGTATAATGGGCCTAATTCAGAGTTGATCGCAGCAGCAAATTTGTTAGCAGTTGGGCAAAACCATGTGCACTGCTGGGGGGGGGGGCAGATATAACATGTGCAGAGAGAGTTAGATTTGGATGGGGTGCGTTCAAACTGAAATCTGTTGTCTCTCACCCAATCCAGGGCACATCCTTTTTATGCTACAGTAGGTACTGAATAAATGTATTCAGTCCCTTGCTTTCTATTGTGTCAGAGTGAAAAACATTTTATATTAATATCTTTTTTCTTTTCTATCCTATACTGTATAGTCACTTTCAATTGTGTGTTGTTACATATGGAACGTAATCTAGTCCTCACCAAATGCTATTCCCAATCTAATCTCTTGTAACAAGAACCTCAGATCAGATTTTACTTTTTGCTCAGGACATCGCCAAACAAATCTACTTCTAAGTCTCTTTTAGGATTCAACCCCAAAAACCTCCCTTTTATAAAAGAAATGCCGTCTCCTTACCCAACTAACTGCTCAGTTTCTGTTCTGCAGACCTTGACCCCTTTTCTCAATTTCCTCCCACAAATTAAAATTTAGGGAGAAATGTACTAATTGGCATTTTGTCTGGTGCTTTTGAAACCACCTGATTTACTAAAGAAGATACCAGAATACAAATGTTTTTTAAAGTTGCACCCTACACATCTTGCTCCTGCAACCTCAGCAGATGCAGACGTCTGTTCCCCACTGTACTCCTATAATTATCTTATTGAATTTGGCACAAAGACCACCCATGGTCATTATATGCTTGAACCCACCACTTATAGCAATGGTTCTCAAACTGTGTGCCATGGCACCCCTGGGGTTCCTCATGACACTTGCAGGGGTGCCCTGGGATGGTGGTCCAGGAGCAATTTTTTTTTTATGGTCAATGTATCAGGCAAAATTAGTGCTGGACCAACAGAAAATCCCTGCACCCAGAGCAGCACATAAGCCATGGACGTCAGACTGGTGGCCATCACCGTACTAGCTGTGGCAGTGAGTGGATCCCCACATGGAAGACACTGCCACGTGTCCCGATATTTATCCGTGTCTCCCACTGATGTCACAGCGCTGAGACAGCTGCAAGATTCTGTAAGTGTAACGCACAATTTATCTTTGAAAATACTGCTCCACAAACAGCTCATTCCTGTGCTGTCATGGCAGAATGGTCAGGTCCAGTTATATGTCTTGTCCTTCTGTCCCATAACACCATCTTCCTATTGGCCCTCGCTGCAGCCCCTCTGCGGACATGTACAGGAGAAACTCAGAAAATTAGAATATTGTGCAAAAGTTCATTTATTTCAATAATTCAACTTAAAAGATGAAACTAATATATTATATAGACTCATTACATGCAAAGTGAGATATTTCAAGCCTTTATTTGTTATAATTTTGATGATTGTGGCTTACAGTTTAATATAACCCCAAATCCAAAATCTCAGAAAATTAGAATATTACATAAAATCAATAAAAAAAGGATTTTAAATACAGAAATGTCGGTCCTCTGAAAGTATAATCATGCATATGTATGTACTCAGTACTTGGTTTGGGCCCCTTTTGCATGAATTACTGCCTCAATGCGGCGTGGCATGGATTCCATCAGCCTGTGACACTGCTGAGGTGTTATGGAAGACCAGGATGCTTCAATAGCGGCCTTCAGCTTTTCTGCATTGTTCGGTCTCATGTCTCTCATCTTTCTCTTGGCAATGCCCCATAGATTCTCTATGGGCTTCAGGTCAGGCGAGTTTGCTGGCCAATAAAGCTTGTCTGCTGAAGGAAACTTCACAATGGATTTCAAGCATCTTGGATTGTGTGCATCTCCATTCTTCTTCCATACTCTGGGGCCTTGGTTTCCAAATGAGATGCAACATTTGCTCTCATCAGAAAAGAGGACTTTGGACCACTGAGCAACAGACCAGGTCTTTTTTCTTTAGATCAGACACTTCTGATGTTGTTTGTTGTTTAGGAGCGGCTTGACAAGAGATGGAGATGCTGACTTCATCTTCCAGCAGTACTTGGCACGTGCCCACACTGCCAAAAGTACCAAAACCTGGTTCAATGACCGTGGGATTACTGTGCTTGATTGGCCAGCAAACTTGCCTGACCTGAACCCCATAGAGAATCTATGGGGCATTGCCAGGAGAAATATGAGAGACATGAGACCGAACAATGTAGAAGAGCTGACAGCCGCTATTGAAGCATCCTGGTCTTCCATAACCGGTGGTGGTTGAAATTCCAGCTGTCAGTATATCACCGGCTGTTGGGGTTCTGCCGGGACCCCAACAACCGGTAGATTGACTGCATCCGTACCGACGTAGAAGAAACAGAAATAAAGGGGGCATGTAGGAAAGGAAAATAAGAATAGGGGAGTATTTTTTTTTTTACTGTGGAAACCAGATTCATTACCATGCAACAAAGTTATGTGCAAGAAGGTTATTTACTATGAACTTTATTCTCTGACACAGGAATCTGCAGAATGTGTCCAGGACGCTGTGTTACTCAGTCTCATCCAGATAAGGGTGGAAGACGTCACCTGTTGGGCCTTAGGTAACTAACATCAAACACAGAAAAGATGGAACTCAGGGGATCAGTACTAATTCCCGCTGGACGGGATCCCGGCGGTCGAAATACCGCCGCTGGAATTCCGACCACACAATCCCGACAGGGGTGGCGAGCGGAACGCGGCCCCTTGCGGGCTCGCTTCGCTCGCCACGCTCGGCACACTATTATATTCTGCCTCTATGGGTGTCGTGGAAACCCACGGAGGGAGAATATCTCGGGATTGTGCTGGTCGGGATTCCGGCGTTGGTATTTCGACCGCCGGGATCCCGTCCAGCGGGATCTTGACCGCCTCCCGAACTCAGGACTCTCTGCGACAAAACAGGCCCCACTTATCAGTAGTCTTCTGCCACCGATGGACCTACTCACTCATCCCAGCAAAGAATAATCGGTGCTGATTCACAGCCATTATTTATTTTATCTATAATGTAACTTATACTACACATGCTGCATTAATTCCTATATTTATTTATTTATTTATATCTTATTACGCCCTGGCTCCCTGGTGGATGCATAGGGAGTTGCTAAGATATATTTTTGTAAATGTAACTTTTTTGTTCAAATAAAACCACACAATGTAAATCCTGACTTTATATTTTGGGTGATGAATAAGTTGACCCGCTCATACAACGGTGCAATATAATCTCTTTTTAAAAAATTTTTTATTACAAAACATATACTTTCTATTTCTGTTCCTACAGACTATGGGGTTTATTCAATTGAAGTCGAAAGCTGCCGTCTGTCGAAAATACGTCAGTTTTCGACTTTTTAAGGTCGAATCGTGATTCGACCTATTCAATATATCCCAAAATTTTTCGACAAGTCGATGAATTCGACTTGTTGAAAAGCACGTGGATCGGCGGAATAGCTTCCGATCCACGTGCTTGTGTCGCAAACGGGGCCCCCTTTTCGACCATCTCAGTCCGACATAAAAAAATGTTGGACTGAGATGTGGAATCCAGTGCAGGAGAGGGGGGAGAGCCGCAGGGAGACGGAGGACAGCCGCGGGCATATAGGGGAGATCAGCACTACCGCACAGAGCTGCAGCAGGATGTCACAAACCCGCGCCGCTCACGACAGCTTCCACCCGGTTCCAGCAAGTGAGGTCACGCTTGCTGGAGCCGGGTGGACACTGCCGTGAGGTCGGGCGGCTCTGTGACATCCTCCTGCAGCGCTGATCTCCTCCGTCTGCCGGCGGCTCCCCCCGCTGGTCTCCCCGCGGCTCCCCCCCCCCCCCCCCCCCCCCCTCCCTCTCCTCCTCTGGGTTCCTCATCTCTATTTGACTTGAAAAAGTCGAGTTTAGATGAGATTGAATAGGGGTTGTCGGAATGGATCTGACCCTAATTGAATATACCCCTATATGGGGGAAATGTAATAGGGTGTGAGATTAAGAAAGTCAGAGATTTTGGTAAAAGTCTCCTGGTTTTTTTAAAGTGGCATTCATTTACATGGGAAAACAAGGTTGATTTTCCCATGTAAATGATTGCCACTTTAAAAAAAAAACAACAGGAGAATTTTACCAAAATCTCTCACCTTCTGATTCTCACACCCTATTACATTTCCCCCTATATGTTATGAATACATGATCAAGGTTAAATTCGGTTATTATAACTTCTTAATATCGTACTATACAAATAATGCTTCTTAGGAGGCTTTGACCACAGATAAGGAGAATATGATGTCTTTTGACCGACAAGCAGCTACTAAAACAGGTCTTTGCTCTATGGGGGTAATTCAGACCTGACCGCTGCTGTGCGTTTTCGCACAGCGTGCGATCAGATCTGAACTGCGCATGCGTATGCACCGCAATGCACAGGCGCAACGGACCGCAGCACCGGCATCGGTGCCTAGCGACGGGTTGGTGCAAAAAACATATGTGATCGCACACTTGCACAGTGAAAATACATTCCCCCTGTAGGCGGCGACTATCTGATCGCAGAACTGCAAAATCCGCTGCCCAGCGATCAGGTCTGAATTACCCACTATGTTAATTGCTCAGTTAACTTAGTGGAGTATCCTGCTCTTTCCACGGTCTCTCCGTTTTTGGCTTCCTGTCTTGAAACCAGTTGCCCCTGTCCAACCTCTGTGCACTACCATAATCGCACAAGTGGACTGGTCACTGCTGCCATAAGATCAGCAGGGTGTGATACAGAAGATACTGATAGACATGATAAAAGTCCACTCATCTCACAGTCTCCATTCTCTAGACTTCACATTCTTATCTTCACCTGATCAATAACAACCAGTGCCGTAACTAGGTATTTTAGCGCTGTGTGCAAGAGACAGTATTCGCGCCCCCCCTATTCAAGATAGGGCCAGTGCGCGCCGCAGGCGCGTCAAAATATATATAGGGGTGTGGCTTCATAGGGAAGGGGCGTGGCTACAAAATAATAGCAATTAATACTACGGTGCATAGTTGTCTCCATTATTCAAATTACGCTGCACAGTAGCGCCACTACACCAGATAGAGTCCCTTTTTACACATTACGGCAGACAGCGTTCCCATATTCCTTTTATCCAACAAAGACAGGTATCAATGTGCCAGATTGTTATACATTAGGTAAGGTGCACAATAATATACGTCAATTACTGCACTCAGTAAGGTGCACGATATGGAAGGAATAAAGGAACTGCTCAGGTCCCTGGGTCAGTCAGAGTGGAAGATGCATGAGGTTGCTCCTGATATCCCTGGTCCTCTGATAGTGTGTGGAATGGAAACCGTATTTCACCCGTCCAGCGGGCTTGGTCACTTCCAATATTATACACAAAATGGAAAGCTGCTCAATCAGATTGTGATGTCACTCAGGTGCTAAAAGGGAGGGGTAATTCTGTGTAGGAAAAAACGGTGTTCCCTAATGCACACCGAGTGAAAAATATTACTACATAATAGTCAGATAATACGGAGATCTTAGTTGCGTATATCTGCAGATATAGGGTTAAGCCCCCAGGCCGATCGACAAGGCTTCTCCGTCACTGGGGGTCCCTAATACTAGGTATGGGTCCGGGGTGCAGGACCCCACGATGTCGGCACAGGCCGGCCACCCCAGGTCAGCACACAGGTGAGAATTAATAGGGGTTAATAAGAAGCACAGAAGTGCTATGTGAGTGGTGTGATTAAAATAATATATACAAAGTGATAGGGAAAATCATAAGTGTTAATAAAGTGTTAGGGTGTGCCGACCTGAAGCAGCCCAGCCATACCGACACAGGGGCCACCGCACCCCACACCCACCCCATAAATAATTACAAATATGTCTGGGTTAAATTCCCAGTGTAAGGCCACATGGTAATGGCTCCTACAGCATCTGAGAGCCAGCTTACCTGGGGATACCCCTGGCTTCCCCAATGGCACTCCGGAGTCAGCAATCCCTCCTAATGCTGACCCATCTATGCCTGGGTATTCCCCATGGTTTTACAGGTCTGGTAACGGCCTCTCAGCCAATCACTGTATTCTTCCTGATGGTCGTACTTCCGCTGAAATCAGCGGAAGTTGAACAGTGTCTACTCGGTTGCTAAGCAACCCATTCTTGATCACATTGGAAAGGGGGAAAGGGGGGCGCCTTACCGTAAATGGGCCATTACATTAGGGGAGGTGCTAATCGCCCTCACCCCTAATGCACATGCTGATTCGTTATACCTCATAATAAAGGCAGTGTAGTATCAGGTCCGTCCGCTGCTGTGCCGCAGGCAATGACTGTGATGTCTCTTCCTGTTTAAAAATCCCGCTGCCAGGCAACCAAAGTATAGTTGAAATTCTTCAGACGGGCTGATAGTAGTTGGGACGGGACACAGGCGGCGCTGCACGCTGAACACAGGCGGTGCCGCCGGCGGCACACAGGGCAGGGGGCACCACCAGCGGGAGTCGGGACACAGGCGGCGCTGCAGGCTGGACACAGGCGGCGCCGCCAGCGGCACACAGGGAGTCTGGAGATTGCGGCCCTGCGGGTGTGTTGCCCGATGGTGCACCTCAGTGCATTTGCGCTGTGCGCAATGCACCATCGGCACATACCTAGTTACGGCTCTAATAACAACCTTTAGCAAAATAAGAACATATAAAGACTTTGCATAAGCACACGCAGTGGGTTTTTTCGAGTACCTTGAAACCCCCCATGGCCACAGATCTATCGCGCAGAAGCAGACTGATTTTTTATTTATTTAATAGTACAGTCCAGCGGAGCTCAGCCTTAGGCAGTGTGGCTGGCTCCCTGTGCGGCTGTAGCAGCTGTCTCCATTACGTAAATGCTGAGAGGCTGGCTGACGACTGCTGACATGTAGTGGGAGCAGCTCTTCACAGGCTGTACGCGCGTGGACTGGTGGTGCTGCTTCAGGGATGAGAGGTGACTCCTGTGCAGCAGGGTGATGTGTCTGAATATGCCGGGGGGTGGGCAGGTGCCAGTTTTTTGTATCAAACTATGCTCTTGGACCAGCATGAGTGCGATGAGTGGAGTGCGGAGGGAAGGTGTGGGGGTTTGGAATGATCATGGTCAGTCTGTGTGTGTGTGCGGGGGGGGGGGGGGGGAGGAGGGTAGAGGGGATAATGGTGCATTTGCTGTCTGTCTATGGAGAGGGGGAGGAATGGTGTGTAGTATGGTATGCTGGCGGCCGGGCTCCCGGCGACCAGCATATCGGCGCCGGGAGCCCGACCGCTGGCATACCGACAGCGTGGCGAGCGCAAATGAGCACCTTATGGGCTCATTGCGCTCGCCACACTGCGGGCATGGGGGGTCGGGGTGCAAGAGCATTCTAAACCCTGGAGATTTGTAGCGCCGATGTGCACTGTGTGGGAGATGAACCAAAATGGTCATCATAACGGTATTGGGAAATTGTGGTTTTACATAAAGAAAAATCCAAACTGATAATCAACTGAATACACTACTGGATAGTACTATTAATTAAAGTCTGTATATTAAATAATAACCAAAGTGCCTATATATTAGAATAGAATAGATTATAAATCTGTCCCATCCCTTTACTATTAGTGTCTTAAATGGTTGCTTACATAATTTAGGTTGTCCATCTAAATCACTCAGGAACAAAAATGGAAGTACAGTATACAGCAAGGCAAATTTTTTATTTAATTACTTGCAGTCTTCTAGGTAACAACTGTTCTATACAGTTTGATAGTTTCGAATGTTTGGATATATGCAGTGCAATTTCCAAAGGAATAAACTGATATGCTACCCTCTGATGTTATAGATAAAATGCACAACAGCAGCCTTATTGTCATTTAACACAATATGGGGCAGATGTACTAAAGCCCGGTACACACTGAAGCGATATCTGGATGATTTGCAGTTTCATAATGACAAATCACCTATATCGCCTACTGTGTTTGGGTGATTTGCATATTCCTGCAGTCGCAGGTGATGTCGTCCCGGGGCAGCGACCTGGTATATGCTAATGAAGGGCGAAATTATATATAATTCTGTCATTCATTCAATCAATCAATCAATCAATCAATCGTGTAGTGTGTATCGGTAATGAGGCTCAAGGGAAATTGGCCCAACTACCGGTTGCATTAGTGTGTACCCGGCCTTAGCCTTGGAGAGTGATAAAGTGTAGAGAGAAAGTACCAGCCAATCAGGTCCTGTCATTTTTCCATTGCGTCACCATCTGCAGTTAAAGGACCCCCCTGCAGAAGGGAGGCTGGAGTAGCCAATAGAGCTGCTGGAGTAATACAATCGTTTCACCATGTGTGGCTTGTTCACCTACTCTGTTTGCTACTCCGGGCTCCCTGCTGCAGGGGGGGGGGGGGGGGGTGTCCTTTAATAGCAGACTGTGACACCGTAGAATCTTTCCAAAACGACTGTTACTACAAACAGGTCATTTTACTGATGCAGTGATTGGCTTCCCTGTGGCGAATTTGATCCCTGCAGTGCCTCCTGTAAAAAAGATCATCTGAAGCTAGGTACACACTGTCAGATTTTTTTTAGATCGGCCTGACAATCGGCCGACTTTTTCTGGAAATTGTAGGCACCAATATCTGAGCTACACACTAAAAGATGTTTTTTTTTTTAAAGTTACCAATTTTCTGCCACAACACACTGCATCGGCATATGTCCACCCACAAGGAGGATGACATAGTGACAGGAAAACAGGAAATATGGACAGATTATTGAGAATTCACACACACACTGCTCCATATTGGGAGATTGTGGCCGAGTTTTTTGGTTTGAGGCGATAGATCGCAAAATCGATGTGTGGGCAAAATTTTCCACAATTATCGCAGAAACGCCATAATGATCCTTCGTACACACTACACAATAAATTTAGCCGAGAACCCAATTATTGGCAACTCGGCTCAATAATTGTATAGTGTGTACCTAGCTTAACACCACATATGGGATTACCATCTCAGCACTTTAACATTATTTCTATCAGTGGTCATAGCTCTCCCGCTCTCTTTTGGTGTCTGCTCATTTGAAGACACTGAATAGCAGAAAGGATAGGTCCCTTACAGCACTGTACTTTGTATCTAAGGGCCTAATTCAGACTTGATCGTAGCTGTTCGTATGATTGACGAGAAAACGCACAACTCTGATCAATTTCTATGACGTGTGGGAACGCCAGCCCAGGGCAAGTCCTCCTCACATGCTGGATCCAGCCCCCCCCCCCCTCCGCCTCCGTTGTCTGGACTGCGCACAGAAGAATTGAACATCGACGCCCACAAAATGCTGTGTCAATGTCCCGTTCCCGCCCCCTCAAGGTCTTAAACGCCGTTTAGGAACATGCACATACCGGTGTACGCACATGCGCAGATGTGCAGAAATCGCTTCATAGCGATTTTCAGGGCTGCCATCAGAAATTGTGAGGCCTGGGACTGACAAAATAGGCAGCTCCCCCCCAAAAATTAAAAAAATTATATATATCTATATATATATCTATATATATATATCTATATATATATATATATATATATATATATAAATTCCTGTTCACATACTCTCATCAACACTATATTATGCTCCCCACAGTAAATCCCCCGACACCATATTAAGTCCCCACAGTAATGCCTGACACCATATTAAGCCCCCACTTTTATGCCCGTCACCATATTATGCCCCACACAGTAAGGCCCGTCACCATATTATGCCCCCACAGTAATGCCCTTGTCACCATACTATTCCCCCACAGTTAAGCCCCTGTCACCAACATATTATGCCCACATACAGTGCATCCAGAAAGTATTCACAGCGCTTCACTTTTTCCACATTTTGTTATGTTACAGCCTTATTCCAAAATGGAATAAATTAATTTCCCCCTAAAAATTCTACACACAATATCCCTTAATGACAACGTGAAAAAAAGTTTTTGGGAGATTTTTGCAAATTTATTAAAAATAAAAAACTAAGAAATCACATGTACATAAGTATTCACAGCCTTTGCTCAATACTTTGTTGATGAACCTTTGGCAGCAATTACAGCCTCAAGTCTTTTTGAATATGATGCCACAAGCTTGGCACACCTATCTTTGGGAAGTTTCACCCATTCCTCTTTGCAGCACCTCTCAAGCTCCATCAGGTTGGATGGGAAGCATCGGTGCACAGCCATTTTCAGATCTCTCCAGAGATGTTCAATCGGATTCAAGTCTGCGCTCTGGCTGGGCCACTTAAGGACATGCACAGAGTTGTCCTGAAGCCACTCCTTTGATATCTGGGCTGTGTGCTTAGGGTCGTTGTCCTGCTGAAAGATGAACCGTCGCCCCAGTCTGAGGTCAAGAGCGCTCTGGAGCAGGTTTTCATCCAGGATGTCTCTGTACATTGCTGCATTCATCTTTCCCTCTATCCTGACTAGTCTCCCAGTTCCTGCCACTGAAACACATCTCCACAGCATGATGCTGCCACCACTATGCTTCACTGTAGGGATGGTATTGGGCTGGTGATGAGCGGTGCCTGATTTCCTCCAAGCATGACACCTGGCATTCACGCCAAAGAGTTCAATCTTTGTGTCATCAGACCAGAGAATTTTATTTCTCATGGTCTGAGAGTCCTTCAGGTGCATTTTGGCAAACTCCAGGTGGGCTGCCATGTGCTTTTTACTAATGAGTGGCTTACATCTGGCCACTCTACCATACAGGCTTGATTGATTGATTGATTGATTGATTGATTGATTGATTGATTGATTGCTGCAGAGATGGTTGTCCTTCTGGAAGGTTCTCATCTCTCCACAGAGGAATGCTGTAGCTCTGACAGAGTGACCATCGGGTTTTTGCTTACCTCCCTGACTAGGGCCCTTCTCCCCCCGATCGCTCAGTTTAGACGGCCGGCCAGCTCTAGGAAGAGTCCTGGTGGTACCGAACTTCTTCCATTTACAGATGATGGAGGCCACTGTGCTCCAGCAGCAGATATTTTTCTGTACCCTTCCCCAGATTTGTGCCTGGAGACAATCCTGTCTCGGAGGTCTACAGACAATTCCTTTGACTTCATGCTTGGCTTGTGCTCAGACATGCACTGTCAATTGTGGGACCTATAGACAGGTGTGTGCCTTTCCAAATCATGTCCAATCAACTGAATTTACCACAGGTGGACTCAAGTTAAGCTGTAGGAACATCTCAAGGATGATCAGTGGAAACAGGATGCACCTGAGCTCTATTTTGAGCTTCATGGCAAAGGCTGTGAATATTTTTTTTTTTTTAATATATCTTTATTTGGATTTTATATAATAAAGAAGACAAAGATAATATAGATACAGGCATAATACAGAGATATGTAGCTGTGTGAGGGTGTAGACACATCATGGGAGGAAGACATTTTAGCGAAAACAAATTGACATCTGTTTAAACCAAGTAAAAAATGTCAGAAACTCTGCTTCCAAAGGTATAAGGACCAAGTTAACATTAACAAAATACAAGTTCACACAATCTGGCCTATACCCAGAAAAGGTTAAATATACCTGCATAAAAATTGTGCAAGAAGAGAACACTAGAACATAAAAACCAAACAACAAAGAGAGAAAGAAGAAGAGAAAGAAAGAGGCGAAGCTAAACTAAGAAGGGGGAAAAATAGGTAGGGATGGGAGGGACATAGGGAGTGAAGCTAGTGTTGATGTTACACATAAGAATATCATCTCCGTAGTATCATGAAATAGAATCAGAAATAATTACATTTCATTTAAAATACTAAGGTTCATTAGCAATACGGCGTAACAAAAACCATTTAGTTGAATCAAACAAAGACAATATATGTTTTTGGTGAGAAGGGTCTAGAGATTCTATATAAGGGCCCCATTTTTTATAAAAGCGTAAAACATTGCATTCCACATTAGGCATAGTGGATTGGCGCTCCAAGTATAGAGTGCGAGTAAGGCGTGTACGCAATGTGTCAAGTCTAGGAGGGGCTTTGACAATCCAGTTATTAAGAATTAGCTTTTTCCCCAGCGTTAAAATCACATACAACAGTGGAATAAGATGTTTTCTATGTACTGGTATGTTCCAGTCAGTAAATATCAACTTAAGCTGGAATGTGAAATTAATGGACCATAACATCTTGTACCAGAATTTCGTTATTTTAGGGCAGTTCCAGAAACAATGTAAAAAAACAAAGCATTAGCCGCCCCACATTTTTGGCAGTTCCCAGACTCTGAGGGGACCATATGCTTACGTTGGCCTGGTGTAATATAGGTTCTATGAGTAAATATAATATGCGTTTCCTGGAGTTGTGTCGAATGTAGTGCCTTGAGGATATTAGTAAAATTCCCGGTCAATTTCGCATGAGTAGTGGGGGAGAGATAATCCTGTTCCCAACTCCTGACGGTCGTTGCCCAAAGTTTTGTTTCAAATCCGGCTAAAACATCCCAGTAAATATAAGATGTCCTATAAGATGAAAGTTTAACTATTTCAATAATATGTGTAAGAGGGTCAAAGTCAAGAGATGGATCAAATGCGGGAGGTAGGGATAGTATATAATGTCTTAGTTGTAGATACATGAAAAAGTCAGCACGTGGGATCTGGTATTTAGTGATTAAATCAGTAAAAGACAGCAATATACCCCCAGGGTCAAATACATCCTTAATTAGCGCAATGCCCTTACGCTGCCAATGAGAAAACCTTATATTGTCCAAAGCTGCCGGGAAACCTGGGTTACCACAAAACGGTATAAATATGGAATGAGACGGGTTTCTTTTAAGTGATTTATTGACAGACCACCATGCCAAGTAGGTATCCCAAAAAAGAGGGTTAGAACAGACAGAAGGTGGGAGGCAAGTTTTAGGGGTGTGAAGCAGCGCACGGAGACCAAACGGAGCGCAAAGAGTCTGTTCTATTGCATAATTAGAGTAAGAAGAGCGAGAAATTAACCAATAAAATACATATCTAAATGCTACAGCTTTAGTAAAAGCTGATATATCAGGTACCGCCAGACCACCCTCACCATTGCGCAGTTTGAGTTTAGTCAAAGCCACCCTCGGTTTCTTCCCTGACCAAAGGAACCTGGTAAAATAAATTCACAGTAACAAAGGTCCTGTTTTGTCAGGGCATACGGTAACATCTGAAGCAGATAGGAAATTTTGGGAAAAATAATACTTTTTAGGACTGCAACCCTTCCCATAAGGGGTAAGGGGAGGGGTGCCCAGGTATTTAATTGAGTGGTTATATTTTGCAAAACAGGGGAAAAGTTATGAGCATAGATATTAGATAAAGAGGGTGAAAAAAGTATACCCAAGTATTTCAACCTGGACATAGCATGTTTTTTTTTTTTAATAAAGTAATTTTTATTCAGTAGTCTGGAGAATAAGGTACAGACATTGCAGAGCATCGGCATATCACAAAAAAAAAAAAACAATTAAATCGAATCAGAACCTCATTTTTGAGTGAAGTTTACAGCAGTGGAATAACAGGCTATGTCCATGAGGGAATATACAAAGATGTCCTATTGTTCGGACCATTTGGGTCTGCAAGATCCGCAACCAATATATAAATCCCCATTAACTTTTATATTTTCGCCCTTAAACTAACCAATAAGAAAAACAAAAAACAGCAGAACAGAACAAAATAAAAAATAAATAAAAAAAAGCATAGATAGAAGCAAAGTGAGAAGGAATCATCTGATTCAGGACCACATTAGTCATGCATATAAGTAGGCGAACACGCAGGGCTCAACCGCCAAGCATCTCAAATATACATAATTAAACATTACATTTTTGATATGTTAGCACTTCAGTACCCACTATAATTGAGGGACCAGGTGGGAATGGGGGGAGTCCAGCCATGGAGACCAGACTTTTTCAAATTTGGCTGATGCGTTTTGTTTCATATATATATATATATATATATATATATATCTATCTTTCCTTAATTATTGTATCATTAACTAAGGTCTTGAGCGCAGAAACTAAAGGGCCTCTAGGGGCCATCCATAGCCTCGCAATGCAAACCTTAGCCAAGGCACATACACTGCGAGCATAAAGATCCATCGAAACAGACAGAGAAGTAGAGCATCCCATCCCCAGAATACAGAATTGTGGGGTAAGCAGTCCGCCAGTCACTCCCGTACTCTCCAGAATTGACCTGACCCACGACCAGAACACCCTCAACCTCGGGCAATCCCACACTAGATGCCAAAATGTTCCCACCTCCCCCCCGCACGCACTTAGGGCAGAGGCCAGATCCGCCCGTCCCAAAAGTAGCCAGCCTAGCTGGAGTCATATATGTTCTGTGTAAAATGAATAATTGAATTTGCTGATACCTGAGAGACTTGGTAACTTTGGCTGGGTATTCCAGAGCAAGGGCCCAGTCCTCCTCAGTTATTAGACCTATATCCTCCTCCCATTTTCCACGGAGACGTGTCAGAGGGTCCGCATGGAGCTTGGTAAGAAGATATCCATACGCAAGGGAGACCATCTTAGCTCGACCCAAAGTAGCCACAAAGGTCTTGATGGTAAATGGGAGGATTCGCGGGGGGGACTCAGCAAACTGGGACTGGAGGACATGACGAAGCTGGAGGTATCTGAAAAAGTAGGAATTGGGTAAGTCAAACTCATCTTTCAGTTGTTGAAAGGATTTGAGTACATTATCTAGGTAGAGTTGAGAAATAGAAACCACCGTTTTAGGGGCCCATACCTCCCGCCCCTCAAGCGCATGTAATTCAGGGAGCCAGTCAGAGTACCAAAGGGGGGTATCTGGGTCCAGGCCGTCGTACCTCAAGAGGTCTCTCAGGGCCCACCATATCTTTGAGGCCTGGAAAATAATAGGGGGAAGAAACCGAGCTATGCTCCCACTCAGCAGCACCTGCACAGGAGAGAGGTGAGGAAAGTAACAGCGAATAAATTCACAATGTAAAGAATCAGCCCCAGAATCCTGCGCCCATACACTAATATGAGTCAGCTGAGCAGCGTAGTAATATATCTGAAAATTAGGCAGAGCCAGGCCACCGTCAGAGCGCTGCCTGGTAAGGGTATTTAGCTGTATCCTAGGTCGTTTGTTAGCCCATATCAGTGAGGATAAAACGCTATTTAATTTCCTAAAGAATATTGGATAAATATATACCGGGGACTGGAGAATAATATATAAAAGTTTGGGCAGTATAATCATTTTAATGAGATTAACCCTGCCAGACACCGTCCGTGGAAGCTTACACCAAGTTTTGGATTTGCCCATGACCCACTGCATGGTCAGGTCCATGTTCAGAGGGACAAAATCAGAAGGGTCGTTAGTTATTTGGATTCCGAGGAATTTAAATTGTATCGTCCAACATAATGGCAGGGGGATTTTGGGAACAGTAGGAGGGGGGCCTATGACTGGCATAATGTATGATTTAGACCAGTTAATTCTAAGACCCGAATGATCACCAAAGCTCTCAATCACACGTAGCAGAATGGGCATTGACTTGGTGTAATCCTGCAAAAACAACAACATGTCATCGGCGTAGAGAGCTATTCTATCCTCACTTGAACCCGTACAGATTCCCACAATATCTGGGTGCGATCTTATCAAACAGGCCAAGGGCTCGATGGCCAAGGCAAACAGTGTGGGGGATAGGGGGCAGCCCTGCCTAGTACCACGGGACAGTTGAAAAGAGGGGGATACATAGCCGTTCACCAAGATCCTGGCACTCGGATGTTGATACAGTAATTTAGTCCATCTGATAAAGTTGGGTCCAAAGCCCATATAAGCCATCACCTCCCATAAATAAGCCCATTCAATGCTGTCAAAGGCCTTGGCCGCGTCTAACGAGACTACAGCCGAGTCAGAAGGGGAGTCATGTGGGAGTTGTAAAATGGTATATAGTCTACGTAGGTTAATAGACGTGGACTTCCCTGGCATGAAGCCAGTCTGGTCCGGGTGAATGAGGGAGGTGATCACTGTGTTAAGCCGTACTGCCAATATCTTTGCCAGGACCTTAGCATCGGTGGGAATCAGGGATATCGGCCTATAGGAGTCTGGAGACCAAGGGTCCTTACCGGGCTTTGGAATCACTATTATAACTGCCTCTGACATAGAGGGGGGAAGTTCGTTATTGGCAAATATATCTAAGTATAGGGCATGGAGCCTGGGCCCAAAAAAATCGATATGATTTTTGTATACCTCGGAGGGAATTCCGTCACACCCCGGAGCCTTGCAATTAGGGGACATACCAATGGCCGCAGTCACCTCCGCGAGCGTCAAAGGCGCCTCCAGCAGCTCACAGGCCTCAGAGGAGAGTGCGGGCAGCGGAATACCCCCCCAGGTAATATGAGAGATCTAGAGTAGAGCATGTCAATTGTGAGCTATAAACCTCAGAGTAATAAGATCGGAATAACTGCGAAATGTCCGGCATGGTGTCAACTAAGGAGCCATCCCCATCGGACATTTGGGTGATCGTAGTCCCAGGACGATCATAATGTATCAGACGGGCCAGGAGGCCCCCCGTCCTATCAGCCTGCATATAAATATTAGTAGCCTTAAAAAGGAGGGATCGAGAGTTTTATCAGACAGGTGGGCCAACCAAGCCGACTGAGCCACTAGCCAGCGTGCCTTTGTCGCGGGGGTACCATCGAACAAATATTGGGACTCCAGTTCCCTGGCGTCGCTTTCAAGGGCCTGTTCTCTCTCCCTTGAGGATATTTTATGAGCTGCTATGCGTCCAATATATGAACCTCTCAAAAACGCCTTAAATGAATCCCAAACTATCGTACCCGGGGCAGACCCTGTATTGTCGTTAAAGTAACCCCCCACTGAGTCTCCAGGTCACTGCAGTCACCCAGCTGGGTCAGCCAAGAGGGGTGCAGCTTCCAATAAGAGTGCCCCCTCTGACTTTCCACAGCAAGAATCATCAACAGAGGGGAGTGGTCAGAGACCCCTCGAGCCTCGTAGTGGATGTCAATGATCCAAGGGACGAGGGCGGGGGACATCAGTATCAGGTCAATCCTGGAGAAGGAGCCATGCGTGCTGGAGAAGCAGGAGTACTGAAGGGCCGCAGGGTGACGAAGCCTCCACACATCTACCCACTGCAAACTATCCAAGAAATCAGCAAACTTGGTAGGACCACCATCCGCCAGCGCAACATTCGGGGAATGCCATTGGTCCAAGGATAAATCTAGGATGTTATTAAAATCGCCCAGGCATATCACTGGGGTGGTAGGAGATGGAGCGATGAAAGAGGCAGCCTGCTGCAGCACAGCATATGAAAAAGGAGGGGGGACATACACCGCTAAAATGTAATAGGGCTGGGAACTCAGTTTACATTCCAGAAATACAAATCTTCCATACGGGTCAGTTTTGATCGATAACTCAAATTGCACCGATTTTTTAATCAGAACCGAGACACCCCTAGAAAAGGAGGAATGAGAGGCATGGTAAGCCCATCCCACCCAGGCCCGTCGTAAAGACAGTAACCTATGTCCTTCCAAGTGGGTCTCACTGAGGCATGCAATATCCGGGTCATATTTCTTAATCATATTTAGAACCAAAGATCGTTTGATTTTGTTATTCAGACCTCGGACATTCCATGCCAGAAATTTCAGGTTAATCATGACCCCATGTAGGCTCTATGTGCCACCTGGATAGACATCTCCCAAAATATAACTGAGAATCAACATTATTAGCAACAGCAGCACATGACTTATACAAGCCCTGCGTTGTAAGCCATAGCATCTGATATATTAAACATCCTTGCTTCAGAAAATACATAGATAAGAAAAATAACAAACTAAAGAAAGAAAACCAAAAACCAAAAGGAGCCGCAACTAGCAGCTTCCCAACCATCCTTCCCCTCCCCGTACACCACCCCGAACACCGGCATACTTATATCCCAAACAATCAACCCAAACTACCAAGTACTAAGAAGGCCTAGATTCTCAACTAAACCTTTAACCTTCTCTAACCAATACCACTTGGACGTAAAAGTCTTGAGCCACCAATGCAAAGGAGGGGGGCTCCCCGATCTATGATCGTTCCCTCCGGTAGTCAAGGCCCCAGCTTCTTCAACGCAGGAGGTCAGTCCGGAGCCAGCTGCCGAGCACCCGGCGCAAATCTGTCCAGCCATTGGGCCGCCTCTCTAGGGGAATTAAAAAACTTGGTCTCCCCATCCGCCACAACCCGGAGCCTTGAAGGAAACAGCATGGAATATGAGATGTTGAGGTCCCGCAGACGCCGTTTAATAGGCATAAACTGGGCTCGGTCCTTCTGGACGTCTGCGGCAAAGTCCGGGAAGGCCGACACCCTGACTCCATTACGGACCAACGGGCCCTTCGTACGACCTAGGCGGAGAAATTGTTTCTGCGCAGCCGACCCTCCATGTCTAAAAGCTTGGTCTGGAGGGAGGAAACCTGCTGGGTCACCGTGGATACGGACTGCTTCAGGGGGCCACACATATCTTCCAGTTTGGAGACCCGTGTCTCCGCCTCACCCACTCTCTCACGGATACGTTGAACATCTTGTCGGAGTAAGGAGAGGTCGCACTGCACCTTCTCCATCTTATCGGAGAGACGCTGTTCACTGCCAGCTATAGCCTCCAGCACCTGTTGAATAGACAGCGCCTCCGCTGCCGCTGGGGAATTGGCAGCAGACGCAGAGGGGGAGTTCCAGTGTGTCGGAGAGGCTCCCTGAGGAGGAGCCGATGACACCCTGGGATTGGGTTGCCTGGCATATCTCTCTAGTTTGGCCGCGGCCGCACTCTGGCCGTTCCTAACCATATTGGACAGGAACAGTCACACTCACCCCAGGGTAGGGTTACAGTATAGAAGTGTAATTAGAAGGCGGCAGCAGCAAGGTTGTATATAATCAGTGGCGGGAAACAACCGTGCCCGGTCTTTAGGTCAAAATACCAATGGATAGGAAGTACAGGCTTGTGTAAAAGTAACAATACGGACGGGAATATTGAGGAGGGAATATCCTGCAGCAAATTCCAGGAGGCAGAGGTAGGATATTGGTGTGTAGTACACTGTAGGATATTAGTGCAGCACAGAAGTTTAGTCAGTTCCAATCTATATGCAGCCCCTGTGTGGTAGATTGGGAGAGCTGTGCAGTGGGAGTAGCTGACTTTGCTTTCCAACAATATGTTTATTTAGCATAGATATTGAGAAATTGAGAATGGGTGAGAGCAACATGCAGTAAGGTCTCAGAAAGCAGAAACAGTTCACAGGACACAGGAGAATCCTATCAGGCAGCTCTTCAGATGTCCAGGCGTGAGTAGCAGCCTATATAATCTGCTTCTAAAATGGCCGCAGTGCCCCTTCCCCTTCCCCAGGAGTACCTGCTTTTCCACCGATTATCAGGGCCCCAGGCCACAGCCCGACAGGTAGAGGAGAGGCTATCTCCTCATCTCAATCTTCCCGCGGCGTCTGGCGGCAGCAGCAGCCCGCCGCTCGAGCTCCGGGCGTCCCGCGGCCGAGGGCGCCGAAATCGAGGCCGGGGATCCGGAGGAGGTGCAGGCCGCAGGGCCGGAAGTCAGTTATTGCCGCTCCACGGATCCCGGAGACTGCGGAGAAGGGTGCCCGCCGGTGCCCAGCAGTATGGGGGGAAGAATTCGGCCGGGTAGAGACACCAGAGGGAGTCAGGATGGGTTTTAGGAGTTTGGTAGCCGGGGAGCTCCCGAGACCTGCTGCCTACTCCTCAGCCGTCGGGGCCATGCCCCGACATAGCATGTTTAATTGTAGACAGGATAGGAGAAGAAGAAGCTGAACTAAGAAGAGTGGCTGCAGAAGAGGACAGCGGGAGGAGCTCAGACTTGTCATAGTTCATTTTGAATCCTGAAAAGAGGCCAAATGAATTTATAGAACGAAGAATGGATGGAATGGAGACAAGGGGATTGGAAATAAACAGTAACATGTCGTCCGCAAACATCGTAACTTTAAGGGAATGGTGGGAGATACAAATGCCCTGGAAATCAGGGAGGTTTCGGAGAGCAATCGCTAAGGGTTAAATGGCCAATGCAAATAGAAGCGGGGAGAGTGGACAACTTTGTCTAGTGCCTCTGCCTCAGGGTATCGGGGTTGACAAATAACCTTTACATATAATACGGGAATGGGAATCAGTGTATAATATACGCAAAAGGGAGATTAGTTGGTCAGGAAAATTAAATTTATTAAGGGTCGTAAATAAATGTTCCCAAGAAACCATATCAAATGCTTTCTCTGCGTCAAGTGACAATAAGAAAGCAGCACCAGGATGTGGAGAAGTGCTCAACCAGTGAGAGGCCGCAATTACCGTACGGATGTTAGTTGAAGAGTGTCTGCCCATTATAAAGCCCGTCTGGTCCGAATGGATGATCCCGGTAGTAGATATTTAATTCTATCAGCAATAAGCTTAGTGAATAATTTATAATCCACATTGAGCAGAGATATAGGTCTGTAAGAACCAGGTAAGGAGGGATTCCTGCCTGGTTTTGGCAACAAACGAATAATAGCATCAGTAAAATATTTGGGCATAGCTGGCGCTTTGAGTAAGGCATTAAAAAGTGAGACTAATGGATTAATAAGCTTTGGGAGAAGTATTTTATAATACTCTCCCGAAAATCCATCCGGACCAGGAGACTTCACAGGTTTAAGGCGTTTTACAGCGGTTTCAACTTCCTGGGACATGAATGGAGCACATATGGCGGCCCGTAAGTCATTTGAAATAGCAGGGGTGTCAATAGAATCCCAAAAGGAAGCTTCCTCAGTCATATTTCTAACGGGTTGGGCGTATATATCACTATAAAATTCTTGAAACAACAAAGCTATGTCTCTACCCGGGTAGGCAAATGTGCCATCAGGACGTTGTATAGATTGAATAAGTGATGTAGGGGTTGAGGATTTTACTAGGTTAGAGAGCAAATGGCCGATTTTGTTACCAAACCTATAAAACCTGTGGTCTCTATAAAAATTCTGTTTATCACCCATAGAGGTGAGCAAACCGTCAAAGTTATGCTGAGCTAAAATAAAATCGGACTTGGTTTTGGGGGTCAGGGCAGTCTTATAAGTTTGGTAAGCCGTAGTCAGTTGAGATTGTAGTAGTTTATATGAGGCAGCACATTCTTTTTTAGCTTGAGAGATATGTTGAATTATATGCCCTCTAATCACCGCCTTAGATGATTGCCAAAAAAGGATAGGATCCGACTCCAATACGGCAGCATTGTCAAGTCTGAACTCCTCCCAGAAAACATCTAGATTATTGCGAAAGCCCAGAGAAGAAGCAAAGTAGGAGGGAAAGCACCACAGTTTGTAGGAGAAGAAGAAGAAAAGGAAACACAAAGAAGAAGAAAAGGAAACGCTAAAGAAGAAGAAAAGGAAACACAGATCAGAGAGTGATCAGAAAGAAACATCGGCTCAATACATGCATCAGTAATATTAGCAAAGATAGAATCAGACAAAAGAATATAATCGATGCGCAAAAGTGTACCATGAGCTGCGGAGAGACACGTAAAGTCTCTATCAGTGGGGTGCAAGGCTCTCCATGGATCCGTAAGTACTAACTGTTGCAAAATAAAAGGAATGCCTATCTTAGGTGGCGATCTTCTGCGGGCAGAAGAGTTTGAATCTATATATGAGGAAGAAACAATATTAAAGTCACCCCCCAAAAATAAAAAATGAGACATATAGGGGGTTAGTTTACGTATTATACGAAAAAACGGGGCAGAGTGAGAATTTTGGGCATAAATATTGCATAAGGCATATAGAGAGTTATAAAGGGAGAGGTCAATTATTACATATCTACCCTCAGGATCAATGTCAGTGTGGTGTACCTCTATAGGGAGACGTTTTTTTGCCAGAAATACCACACCCCTAGCTTTAGAATACGGGGCAGTTTCAAGGACCGTCCATCCTAGAGTGGCTAATTTCAATGATTCTGAGAGTAGCAAATGTGTTTCCAGTAATAAAACGATGTCTAATGTCTAAATGGAGTTTGTTTAAATATAAAAGCAATTTCTTACGCTTAATCGGAGAGTGAATGCCCCCCACATTCCAGGAACCTATTTTGATCGATACCATAGAGCATGAAACATAGGTGAAAGATACTCAATCCTGACTTTGCTAAATATAATGCACAAAGACACAAAAGGAGAAGGGAGGGGAAAGAAACAGAAAGAGAAAAGACAAAAACAAAGGAGTATAAAAGATACTCCAATAACATTGGTACAAAGAACGACTTCCCAATTCACAATTAGGAAGTAAATCAGAATGCAAGTTCGTCTGGAAGGCGGAACTCCCAGCCGAAACCGCACTATCTACATACTGTGACAAGAACACTGGGATAGTGTTTGAGGGCAGGTATATTTGTCCCAGGTTCTTGTCTTACATGTTTTAGAAAATGTTAACTTCTAGGAAAAATGCTTTTTGTTTTGTCTGAACCTTTTCAGTTTGCTGTAAAAGCTGGGTAAAGGCTCTGAGAGAGAGATAAGGCGAGTTCTAGACATTGGGCCCAGTTCGGGTCTTTGGCCTCACAGAGGGCTAATCAGGGTTTCAGCTGTGTAAGAGTGATATAGTGCTTCTAACCTGATTAGTATGGGCAGACTGCCTGGGAAGGCTGCAGGATCTGTGTGTGAGAGACACGCTTTCTGATGCAAGTAAGCTATACAGTATGTACTGAAGAACTCTGTGTTTTGTTTAGTGACAGTTAGGAACATCTTATGTTTAGTTAGTGCCGGACAGGCAAGGTATTTTTATTTTGGGGTTTGTTTTATTTTCTGTTTCAATAAAACTGGCCGGGGTCAGTTGTACCAGAAACTGGACTTGTGTTGTTCCTCAGCTGCTGCGTGCTGCCATATTCCCCAGGAAAAGGCACCTTGCACCCCTACAGTGTTACAACTTGGTGGAGAATGCGGGCAGGCCGTTCTGCGCATAAGTGAAAGCAGCAGCTTTGTGAGGCCTGCAGAAAACGGTGGTTTATGCAGATACAGCCCAGTGTGAAGTTACTGAGACTCACCCCTGAGGGTTTGATATATGTCCTGGGTGAAAGCAGCTGCAAAGCCGCCTGAAAAATCTGTTGACATGGAGGATCTGCTTAAAGCCTTGCTGCAAGCTACAGCGGCTCAGCAGGAGGCCAACCGACAGCAGCAGGTGGCAATGGAGGAAAATTGGAGACTACAGCGTCAGGATAGAGAGGCCTTAGCAGAAGTGGTGCAGAGACTTGCAGCTCGGGTTGGAGATGTGGCCGTCAGTGCTCCAACCAGCTCTAGTTCTATACGAGCCAGTCACTTCCTGCAGAAAATGACAGAGGCTGATGATGTGGAGGCCTATCTGACCACGTTTGAAAGGACTGCCGAGCGTGAGAACTGGCCGAAAGCACAGTGGGCCAGTCTGCTGGCACCTTTCCTGTCAGGTGAGCCCCAAAAAGCTTACTTTGATTTAAGCCCTGCTGAGGCTCGGGACTATGATAAACTAAAGACTGAGATCCTGACCCGCCTGGGAGTCACGCTGTCAGTACGAGTGCAACGGGTGCACCGTTGGCTGTACGCCATGGAGAAGCCTCCGCGCTCCCAGATGCACGACCTTATTCAGCTAACAAAAAAATGGCTGCAGCCAGAGACATTAACTGGTCCCCAGATGGTGGAAAGAGTCGTCATGGACCGCTACTTGAGATCTTTGCCCATGGTCCTGCGCAAGTGGGTGAGCCATGGAAACCCGGGTACTGCTGACCAATTAGTGGACATGGTAGAGAGGTATTTGGCAGCAGAGGAACTACTGATGACCACCCAGCAACCCATAGATCCTCGACAGCGCCCTTCAGTAAAGACTGGTAAGACTGTTCCGTGGGAAAACGTTGCTGGGCGGTTAAGAGAACGCAAGGCTGGAGAGACTGTAAACACTGGCCCTGGAAACAGGCCAATGGGGCTAGAACGGTCTATGCTGCCCAAATGGGTTGATAATCGTGTGGTTAAATGTTTTAGGTGTGGTATGCCAGGTCATGTTATTGCCAATTGCCCAGTCACGCAAGAACCCATGCAATGTGATGCTGCCTTTGAATGTCGCAGAATGTCTTTCTTTGCTAGGTTAGCCTGTACTGTGGTACCTTCACCTGAGCTGGAAAAACAAATGTGTGATGTGTTCTTAGAAGGTAACCGGGTAGAGGCCTTGCTAGATTCAGGAAGTTTAGTTACCCTCGTGAAAGCTGGGTTAGTGAACCCCTTAAAGGTCCAGCAAATACCTATTGGGGTAACTTGCATACATGGGGATACCCAATATTATGCCACTGCTGAGGTGAATATAGAAACTTGTTGTGGGTCAGCAATGGTTAAAGTGGGACTGGTCCCTACCTTGGTGCATGAGGCCATAATAGGGAGGGATTTTCCTCATTTTTGGAAACTGTGGGAATCACGGTTATCAACAGATGTGAGAAGTAAAAAGCCAGTTGATAATACCGGTGATTTTTTGGATGTACGTGGGTCTTCGGAACTTTCTGGCCCTTTGCCTTTTGCTAGTTTGGCTGGGGAAGTGACAGATGGGGAGTCCAGTGAGGACCCTCTTGCCGGGAACAGAGACATAGTAGTTAGAACTGAAAGCGTGCCTGACCTGGAGGTAAAGAAGGATCTGTTTGCGTCTGAACAGTTAAAGGATCCTACCTTAATAAAGGCTAGAGAGAATGTTAAGATTGTTAATGGGGAACCTGTGGTACCAGGTGACAGGGTTACGTATCCCCACATGGCCATCTGTAATGAGCTCTTGTACCACATTGTCAAAAGGGGTGAGGATGTGGTGGAACAGCTGGTAGTTCCCCAGCCTTATCGGAGAACGGTACTAGATTTAGCTCATAGTCACGTTACCGCAGGACATTTAGGGGCAGAAAAAACCACTGAAAGAGTTTTACAAAGGTTCTTTTGGCCAGGGGTTTATAAAGAAGTGTCTGAATATTGTTCTTCCTGTCCTGAATGCCAGTATCATGCCCCTAGACCCCATTTCAGGAGCCCACTAGTTCCCATGCCTATTATAGAGGTCCCGTTTGACAGAATAGCCATGGATCTCGTGGGGCCCTTGTTAAAGTCTGCTCGGGGCCATCAGTATATCCTGGTAATTATGGACTATGCCACTCGATATCCTGAGGCTGTCCCTTTACGCACTATCACAACCAAGGCGATAGCTAGGGAGCTGGTGCAGGTATTTAGTAGAGTGGGAATACCAAAAGAAATTTTGACTGACCAAGGTACTCCATTTATGTCAAGGATCATGAAAGAATTGTGCAAGTTATTTAAGGTCACTCACCTCAGGACGTCCATCTACCATCCCCAAACTGACGGGTTGGTGGAAAGGTTTAATAAAACATTAAAAAGTATGTTAAAAAAGGTTGTTGAGAGAGATGGGAAAAACTGGGATTGTTTGTTGCCCTACTTGTTAATGGCCATCAGAGAAGTTCCTCAGTCCTCTACGGGGTTTTCTCCATTTGATTTGTTGTATGGTAGACACCCCAGAGGGCTGTTGGATGTTGCCAAAGAGACGTGGGAAGGACAGCCCACTCCTTATAGGAGCGTTATTGAGCATGTAACACAAATGCAGGATAGGATTGCAGCCGTGGTACCTGTTGTCAGAGAGCACATGGAACAGGCCCAAAGTGCTCAACAGAGGGTCTATAACCGGAGTGCCAAGATACGGGAATTTGCTCCTGGAGATAGAGTTCTTGTTTTGGTACCCACTGTGGAAAGCAAATTCCTAGCTAAATGGCAGGGTCCATTTGAGATTAGGGAAAAAGTGAATGAGGTTAATTACAAAGTATACCAGCCGGGAAAGAGAAAACCCGAACAGATCTACCATGTTAACTTAATCAAACCCTGGAAAGATAGGTTGTCTCTGTCAGCGGAGCCTTGCCTTTCGGTGTCTTCACCCCGGTTGCTTCCCGCAGTGAAGGTGTCAGAGACATTATCAGCTGATCAGAACAATCAGGTTAAAGAATTTCTCATCCAAAATAGGGAGGTATTTTCAGAGCTGCCTGGCCGAACGACCATAATAAAACATGACATTGTCACAGAACCAGGGGTCAGGGTTCATTTAAAGCCATATAGGATTCCTGAAGCTCAGCGAGAAGCTATTTCTAAGGAAGTTAAAACCATGTTAGAACTTGGAGTCATAGAGGAGTCTAACAGTGAGTGGTCCAGTCCCATAGTGCTCATCCCGAAGCCCGACGGTAGCATACGCTTCTGTAATGACTTTCGTAAGTTAAATGAGGTGTCCAAGTTTGACGCATACCCCATGCCCCGTGTGGATGAGCTTGTAGAAAGGCTGGGAACAGCCAGGTTTCTCACCACATTGGACCTGACCAAAGGTTACTGGCAAATACCTTTATCTGATAGCGCCAAAGAAAAAACAGCCTTTTCGGTTCCGGAGGGGCTGTACCAGTATAAGATGTTACCCTTTGGGTTGCATGGGGCTCCAGCAACCTTTCAACGGGCGATGGATAAAATTTTGAGGCCCCATAGAAAATATGCAGCTGCCTATTTGGATGATGTGGTAATTCACAGTACAGACTGGGGGTCACATTTGGTTAAAGTACAAGCAGTACTGGACTCAATCAGAGAGGCAGGGTTAACTGCTAACCCAAAGAAGTGCTGCCTCGCAATGGAGGAGGTCAAATACTTGGGCTTCACCATAGGCAGAGGTCTGATTAGGCCCCAATTGAATAAAGTTGATGCTATTCAAAACTGGCCTCGTCCAGTGAATAAAAAACAGGTAAGGGCTTTTTTGGGAATTACTGGGTACTATAGACGGTTTATTCCTAATTTTGCGACCACAGCGGTGCCGTTGTCAGACCTTACCAAAGGGAAGCAGTCAAATGTGGTGAAATGGAACCCTGATGCAGAAAAGGCGTTCCAAGCGTTAAAAGTGGCTTTGTGTTCACAACCGGTGTTGATAACACCAGATTTTTCAAAAGAATTTGTGGTACAGACAGATGCCTCAGAGGTAGGGATAGGTGCTGTGCTGTCCCAAACCAGAGATGGGGACGAACACCCTATCATTTATTTGAGTAGGAAACTCAATGAGCATGAAAAAAGGTATGCCATTGTGGAAAAGGAGGCTTTGGCCATTAAGTGGGCACTAGATACCTTGAGATATTACCTCTTGGGTAGACAATTCAGACTACTGACAGACCATGCCCCTTTAAAATGGATGTATGTAAATAGAGGCAAGAATGCTCGTGTAACTAGATGGTTTCTAGCGTTGCAGGACTTTAAGTTTACTGTCGAACATAGACCGGGAACACAATTGGCCAACGCAGATGCATTGTCTCGCATCTTCTGTTTGGGGGCTACAAGTGTTCCGGCCCCTAGGTCGAAACAGGGGAGGGGGATATGTGACAAGAACACTGGGATAGTGTTTGAGGGCAGGTATATTTGTCCCAGGTTCTTGTCTTACATGTTTTAGAAAATGTTAACTTCTAGGAAAAATGCTTTTTGTTTTGTCTGAACCTTTTCAGTTTGCTGTAAAAGCTGGGTAAAGGCTCTGAGAGAGAGATAAGGCGAGTTCTAGACATTGGGCCCAGTTCGGGTCTTTGGCCTCACAGAGGGCTAATCAGGGTTTCAGCTGTGTAAGAGTGATATAGTGCTTCTAACCTGATTAGTATGGGCAGACTGCCTGGGAAGGCTGCAGGATCTGTGTGTGAGAGACACGCTTTCTGATGCAAGTAAGCTATACAGTATGTACTGAAGAACTCTGTGTTTTGTTTAGTGACAGTTAGGAACATCTTATGTTTAGTTAGTGCCGGACAGGCAAGGTATTTTTATTTTGGGGTTTGTTTTATTTTCTGTTTCAATAAAACTGGCCGGGGTCAGTTGTACCAGAAACTGGACTTGTGTTGTTCCTCAGCTGCTGCGTGCTGCCATATTCCCCAGGAAAAGGCACCTTGCACCCCTACAGTGTTACAATACCTAAAGAGGGAACAAAGGCCCCTCCTGAATTCAAACCAGTGACCATCATAAGTGTATTAAATAACTACTATGCAACCATAGTAACATTTCAGAATGTAAAAGGTACAGCAGTGTGACACCTAGGAAACAAAATGCATGCGTCATTTCAATGAATCATCAAATTTGGCAGAGCCAGATGTGGATTCGATACGTCACCACCCAAAGAAATGTTCCAGCAGCAACAGCGACGACATGAAAAGATGGAAGCAGGAGCTTAGCAAGTCCATACATAACTGCAGAAGAAAGGACTTGAGCACTATATGACGATGTGTACGGATACCCTGCAGGGCAAGGTAAAAAGACAGATAGTTCCTTCAGGTGTCTTCATCTGCCAGCGGGTTCACTTGTTCCTTTATATACACCATTGCATCATCCGGTGAGGAGAAATCCTTGAAGGACGTACCATTGAAGATTCTCAAATGGGCCGGATAGAGAAGGGCGAATTTCCTTCCATCTTGGACCAACTGCGAGCACACCGGGGTAAAGGCCTTACGAAGCCGTGTCAATTCAGGGGAGTAGTCTTGAAAAATAAGAATTTTTGTGCCATTCCATGAGAGATCTCTTTTTCGTTGGGAGGCGGACCAGATGGATTCTTTGTGTACATAATTCAAGCATTTAAATAGGACAACACGTGGCCTAGAGGATGAAGAGTCTCGTAACTGACCCGTCCGATGAGCCCGCTCTATCACAAGATCTGAACAAACGTCTTGAATGTCCAGCAATTCAGGCAGGGTCTGTCTCAAAAAATGGTATAAGGCCGGACCTTTAAGGGATTCTGGGAGGCCCACTATCCTCAAATTATTTCTAAGTGACCTATTTTCCAAGTCGTCGAGTTTAGCCCATACTTGTGTGTCAGATTGTTTCAGCTGCTCAGTGAGATCTTGCAGAGATGAGATGGCCTGGAAATTTTCACCACCGCCAATAACCGTTTGGCTAGTTGCTTGCATTGACTCTTGATGTCTGTGACTGCTTGCTGAAGGGCGGCTGCGTTCACCGCAGCTTGTTCCTTTAGCATAGGCTGCACCGTCTCTCTCACAGCCTGTACCACTGTCACGATCCGGGTATCTGGACGCCATTTCTTACCCATCAGATGCCTCCTAAGGCTGGCTCAGCGCTCCAGGACCGGATCCCATCTGTTATCCTAATGTTCACATTCCTGCATCCTCTCCTGTCTCTCTGAGACGCTGTCACAGTAACGCCTTATTACATCTGGCATGGCGTCTCCCGCGGCCTCCGCCGCCGTCCCTGAGCTTCTGCATGCAGAGTGTCAGAGTGGCGATTACGTCAGCCGCGGCCTCCGCTGTGTCCGCGTGGTTGGATGTGCACTTGTCAGCCTGGCGTCTCCTGTCTCCAGTGGCCGGCGCCGCCATTACTGTTTTCATTACCACATGGATTACAAACCAAACTTCCCTCCAAGTGTCTGCATGGGCGCAGCCATCTTGGATTCTGTCAGCTGATCATTTCCTCCAATCTGTTGTCAGTATTGTTAATCTGCATAATTGCCTAGCCAATCCCTTCCTTGCTGCAGGTATAAATACACTGTGCCTGAGCAAGGAAGGCGTCAGTGCTTTGGTTGTCAAACCTAGTTTCTGTTTGTCTCTCTCCTGTGATTGTCTTCCAGGTTCCAGCTCCTGTCTCAAGACTTCCACCATAGAGACCCGCACCAGCATTCCACCTGCGGTGTAGCCTGACTCTCCAATCCATTGTGGATTCATCTGTTTCCAGCTACAACATTACCTGCTTCCAGCTCAGCTTCCAGCAGAGTACAGCTTCCCTTAAAGGGCCGGTGTCCTTTCTACACTTTACCACTCTCCACCGGTATTATTATTTCTCCGCTCTCAAGTTCTACATTTCAGTTCATATTTCATCGCTCCCAAGTTCATTTATTATTTAACTGGTTCCAGCCAGTATCCACTCCGTGCTAACAACAGTCTGGTTCCAGCCAGTATCCACAGCAGCTGTTTTACCTTCAGCAACCCAGCTTTTCCTGGAACACCAGCTGGCACAATCCTGGGTTATCTCCATTGCTACAGTCGGGCCTGGTAAGGACTTTCCATCTAGAAGATCATAAGAACTATCTCACACTACCAGTGCCCTGTGGCTCCTGCCATCCTGTAGTACCCAGGAACTGTATTTATTATTTGCTGACTTTTACGTTTTCTTTTACTGCTGCTGTGTTGCGGAGTTGTCATAATAAACATCATTGACTTTTATCTAAGTTGTCGTGGTCACGCCTTCGGGCAGTTATTATTCATGTTACTTACATGTCCAGGGGTCTGATACAACCTCCCAGGTTCCGGTACATCTCAGCCCCTACAACTGAGGCTGCCTCCCGTCAGCTCAGGCCCTCAGTTGTGACAGTAAGCACTGACCTAATGAATCCAGCCGGAGACCAGGATCAAGCGGCCAGGCCGATGCAAGAACTGGCAGCCCGACTAGAACATCAGGAGGCTGCACAGGGCCACATCATCCGCTGTCTCCAGGATCTCTCTACTCGGCTGGATGGGATTCAGACAACTCTCCGTGGATCAGGCGCATCTGGTGCGTCAACCACAGTGACTCCAGCTATAACCCCACCTACCTTACCCATTTCTGCTCCACGTCTTCATCTTCCAACGCCAGCAAAATTTGACGGATCTCCAAGACTCTGCAGGGGATTTCTCAACCAGTGTGAGATTCAGTTTGAGCTACAACCTGGCAATTTTCCCAGTGACCGTACAAAAATTGCCTACATCATCTCTCTTCTCAGTGGCTCCGCCCTTGACTGGGCATCACCGTTATGGGAGAGGTCCGACACCCTGCTATCTTCTTACACTGCATTCGTGTCAACATTCAGGCGCATCTTCGACGAGCCAGGCCGGGTAACCTCAGCTTCATCCGAGATTCTCCGTTTACGCCAGGGGTCACGTACTGTAGGACAATATCTGATACAGTTCCAGATCCTGGCATCCGAACTGGCATGGAACGACGAGGCCCTGTATGCTGCATTCTGGCATGGCTTATCTGAACTTATTAAAGATGAGTTAGCTACCAGAGACTTACCTTCTAAGTTAGATGAGCTAATCTCACTCTGCACGAAAGTTGATTTACGTTTCAGAGAGAGAGCAACTGAGCGTGGAAGATCATCTGCTCCAAAATCTTCTGCTCCTCCTCCTCGTCAACTGTCACCATCTAAAGATGAGCCCATGCAAATTGGCCGTTCCCGTTTAACTCCTGCTGAGCGCCGAAGACGTCTCTCTGAGTCTCTTTGTCTTTACTGTGCAGCTCCGTCTCACACCATCAATGCCTGTCCCGAACGTCCGGGAAAACTCCAAACCCTAGCTCGCCCAGGAGAGGGCCGGCTAGGAGTAATGATCTCCTCTCCATCTCCTCATGATTGTAATCTCCCAGTCTCGCTTCAAGTTGCTCAACGTTATCGGAACGTCATTGCTCTCCTTGATTCCGGAGCAGCTGGGAACTTTATTACTGAAGCCTATGTTAAACGGTGGTCCCTACCCACCGAGAGACTTCCTTCCTCCTTTTCCTTAACTGCCGTGGATGGCAGTAAAATTTTTGATACTGTTATTGCTCTAAGGACTCTACCAGTTCGTCTGAGAGTGGGAGTTCTTCATTCCGAACTTATTTCACTTTTAGTGATTCCAAGAGCCACACATCCTGTGGTCCTGGGCCTTCCATGGCTCCGTCTTCACAATCCTACAATTGATTGGACGACTACGCAAATCCTGGCATGGGGTTCCTCCTGTGCAGAGACATGTTTGTTTAAAGTATTGCCTGTCTGTTCTTCCTCCCCCAGGTCGTCTGATGTTCCACCTCCTCCATATCAAGATTTCACGGATGTGTTCAGTAAAGCTTCTGCTGATATCCTTCCTCCTCATAGAGAATGGGACTGCCCGATTGATCTCGTTCCAGGGAAGGTTCCACCTCGAGGCCGAACTTATCCGTTGTCTCTGCCTGAGACGCATTCTATGGAGGAATACATTAAAGAGAACCTAGCAAAGGGGTTCATTCGACCTTCTTCTTCCCCAGCCGGCGCAGGCTTCTTTTTTGTAAAAAAGAAAGATGGTGGTCTGCGGCCGTGCATCGACTACAGAGGTTTGAACGACATTACCATCAAGAACCGTTATCCTTTACCCCTGATTACTGAGCTCTTTGACAGAGTTAGCGGAGCTACCATCTTTACAAAGCTGGACTTGCGAGGTGCATACAATCTCATCCGGATCCGTGAGGGTGACGAGTGGAAGACCGCCTTTAACACCCGTGACGGACATTATGAGTACCTCGTCATGCCCTTCGGATTGAGCAATGCTCCAGCTGTCTTCCAGCATTTTGTCAATGAGATTTTCAGAGACATTCTATACCGTCATGTCGTGGTCTATCTAGACGATATCCTCATTTTTGCCAACGATTTAGAGGAACATCGTTTTTGGGTTAAAGAGGTTCTGTCCCGTCTCCGTGTCAATCATCTCTATTGCAAATTAGAAAAATGCGTCTTTGAAGTCAAGTCCATTCCGTTTCTAGGGTACATTGTGTCCGGTTCCGGACTAGAGATGGATCCTGAGAAACTACAAGCAATTCAGAATTGGCCGGTACCCTTAACCCTCAAAGGGGTCCAGAGGTTCTTAGGGTTCGCCAATTATTACCGAAAGTTTATACGAGACTTTTCCACCATTGTGGCGCCTATTACTGCTTTCACCAAGAAGGGTGCTAACCCGTCCAAGTGGTCTGAAGAAGCCATGCAAGCTTTTCATCTTTTAAAACAGAGGTTCATCTCTGCGCCTGTCCTGAAACAGCCTGACATCGACTCTCCTTTCATCCTAGAGGTGGATGCCTCCTCCGTTGGAGTAGGAGCGGTGTTATCTCAGAGGGCTAAAGATGGCCATTTACATCCTTGCAGTTTCTTCTCCCGGAAGTTCTCCCCAGCTGAGCGCAGCTATGCCATTGGCGACCAGGAGTTGCTAGCCATCAAGCTCGCTCTAGAAGAGTGGAGGTATCTGTTGGAGGGAGCTTCTCATTTAATCACCATACTTACAGACCACAAGAACCTTTTATACCTGAAGGGCGCACAATGTCTCAACCCTCGTCAGGCCAGATGGGCACTTTTCTTTTCCAGGTTCGACTTTAAACTCCAGTTCTGTCCGGGCTCTCAGAATCGCAAGGCCGATGCCCTTTCCCGCTCATGGGAGCAAGAAAATGAGTCAGAGTCTTCAGACAAGCATCCTATTATAAATCCGTTGGCATTCTCCACGGTAGGGATGGACTCTACGCCCCCATCAGGGAAAAGTTTTGTGAAGCCGATGCTAAGGAAGAAGCTCATGCATTGGGCCCATGCTTCCCGTTTTGCCGGACATACAGGTATCCAAAAAACCCTGGAGTTTATCTCTAGGTCCTATTGGTGGCCAACTCTGAAAAAGGACGTCTTGGAGTTTATTGCATCTTGCCCAAAGTGTGCCCAACATAAAGTATCCCGCCAGTCGCCTGCGGGGCAACTGGTTCCACTATCCGTTCCCCGTCGACCATGGACCCACTTGTCGGTGGATTTCATTACAGACTTACCCATGTGCAACAAGTTCAATACCATCTGGGTGGTAGTTGACCGGTTCACCAAGATGGCACACTTCATTCCTCTCACCGGTCTTCCGTCAGCTTCCAAGTTGGCTCAAGTATTCATACAAGAGATCTTCCGACTCCACGGTCTTCCTGAAGAAATTATCTCAGATCGAGGAGTTCAATTCACAGCCAAATTCTGGCGAAGTTTATGTCAAGTCCTCCAAGTCAAGCTAAAGTTTTCCACGGCTTACCATCCTCAGACCAATGGTCAAACCGAGAGGGTGAATCAGGACTTGGAGGCCTTCCTCCGCATCTATGTGTCCTCCTCTCAAGATGACTGGGTTCAATTACTTCCCTGGGCCGAGTTCTGTCATAACAACCAGTATCATTCTTCATCTGCTTCAACACCATTCTTCACTAACTTTGGATTCCACCCTAAAGTTCCTGAGTTCCAACCGCTTCCAGCAACTTCTGTTCCCGCAGTGGATATCACCTTGCATCAGTTTGCCAATATCTGGAAGAGCGTACGATCAGCTCTGCTCAAGGCATCGTTCAGGTACAAGAAGTTTGCGGATAAGAAGCGTCGAGCAGTTCCTGCTCTCAAGGTGGGTGATCGGGTATGGTTATCCACGAAGAATTTGAGGTTAAGAGTTCCCAGTATGAAGTTTGCACCTCGCTATATCGGTCCTTTCAAGATTGAACAAGTCATCAATCCTGTTGCTTACAGACTCCAGTTGCCTCCCTTCTTAAAAATACCCAGGACATTCCATGTTTCCCTGTTGAAACCGCTGATCTTGAATCGGTTTCATTCCTCACTTCCTCCAACTCCGAAAGTCCAAACTCAACGAGGCGTTGAGTATGAAGTGGCCAAGATCCTGGACTCACGTCACCGTTACGGTCAACTACAATATCTTATTGACTGGAAGGGTTATGGTCCTGAGGAACGTTCATGGACCAATGCTTCTGATGTCCATGCTCCTGCCTTGGTCCGGAGATTCCATTCCAAGTTTCCTCAAAAGCCAAAGAAGTGTCCTGGGGCCACTCCTAAAGGGGGGGGTGCTGTCACGATCCGGGTATCTGGACGCCATTTCTTACCCATCAGATGCCTCCTAAGGCTGGCTCAGCGCTCCAGGACCGGATCCCATCTGTTATCCTAATGTTCACATTCCTGCATCCTCTCCTGTCTCTCTGAGACGCTGTCACAGTAACGCCTTATTACATCTGGCATGGCGTCTCCCGCGGCCTCCGCCGCCGTCCCTGAGCTTCTGCATGCAGAGTGTCAGAGTGGCGATTACGTCAGCCGCGGCCTCCGCTGAGTCCGCGTGGTTGGATGTGCACTTGTCAGCCTGGCGTCTCCTGTCTCCAGTGGCCGGCGCCGCCATTACTGTTTTCATTACCACATGGATTACAAACCAAACTTCCCACCAAGTGTCTGCATGGGCGCAGCCATCTTGGATTCTGTCAGCTGATCATTTCCTCCAATCTGTTGTCAGTATTGTTAATCTGCATAATTGCCTAGCCAATCCCTTCCTTGCTGCAGGTATAAATACACTGTGCCTGAGCAAGGAAGGCGTCAGTGCTTTGGTTGTCAAACCTAGTTTCTGTTTGTCTCTCTCCTGTGATTGTCTTCCAGGTTCCAGCTCCTGTCTCAAGACTTCCACCATAGAGACCCGCACCAGCATTCCACCTGCGGTGTAGCCTGACTCTCCAATCCATTGTGGATTCATCTGTTTCCAGCTACAACATTACCTGCTTCCAGCTCAGCTTCCAGCAGAGTACAGCTTCCCTTAAAGGGCCGGTGTCCTTTCTACACTTTACCACTCTCCACCGGTATTATTATTTCTCCGCTCTCAAGTTCTACATTTCAGTTCAGATTTCATCGCTCCCAAGTTCATTTATTATTTAACTGGTTCCAGCCAGTATCCACTCCGTGCTAACAACAGTCTGGTTCCAGCCAGTATCCACAGCAGCTGTTTTACCTTCAGCAACCCAGCTTTTCCTGGAACACCAGCTGGCACAATCCTGGGTTATCTCCATTGCTACAGTCGGGCCTGGTAAGGACTTTCCATCTAGAAGATCATAAGAACTATCTCACACTACCAGTGCCCTGTGGCTCCTGCCATCCTGTAGTACCCAGGAACTGTATTTATTATTTGCTGACTTTTACGTTTTCTTTTACTGCTGCTGTGTTGCGGAGTTGTCATAATAAACATCATTGACTTTTATCTAAGTTGTCGTGGTCACGCCTTCGGGCAGTTATTATTCATGTTACTTACATGTCCAGGGGTCTGATACAACCTCCCAGGTTCCGGTACATCTCAGCCCCTACAACTGAGGCTGCCTCCCGTCAGCTCAGGCCCTCAGTTGTGACAACCACATCCGCATAGGTGAGGGTAGAGGAGGGGTGGGCTCAATCAGGAGCTGCGGGAGGCTGCGGGGCAGCCGAGGAGGCAGAAGCCGGAGGCAGCAACTGGGGAACGGTAATGGTAGAACCGTCTCCGTCAGCAGCCGACCCGGCAGCCACTTTGCTTGGCACATTGCAGTCTGTATGGGGGTGTTTACCAGGCCTCTGTCCTGTTAGATATCTGTCCATAGGACAGCTTGAAACAAAAGGGCGATGTCTCCTCTTGGGCACAACACTTCAGTATGCACACACCTGCCTCTCCAATACACAACGCTATCAACAGCAATAATGACACAGGAGCGTGTCTATATCTGTGTCATGAAGCATGGTGGCGAGTAAGGCAGGGAAGCTTGTCTAAGCAATATATAATTAGGGCAGAAGCTTTATGTGCATTAAGGGAAAAGGGTCTTGCCGCAGTTAGAGTTGGTCAGCTATTTTGCAAAAGTCTGCAGCAGGGGAGACCTCTTTAAACACGGAGAGGATGGGGCAGGATCACCTGACTCTGGGGTCTGTAGCTCCGAAGGGCGTCTGCAGGAAGCTGCCTCAGATCCGCTGCAGTCTCTGAGGGGATCCCCCGCGCGGGTAAGTGAGCCGGACGGCTGATGGAGCCGGGTCACAGAAAAGCCGAGGACAGCAGCGGGAGAGACCGCGCTCAGCAGATAGGTAGTATACGTCAGGCCTCCCTGAACGGTGCCCTGGAACTCCTGCTGGCATCCGATGCTAGGCGTCCGGCAACCACCAAAGTCCCCGGGAGGGGGGAAGGGGGTCGCCCGTGCGGGTGGATGAGCCGGGCAAGATTCAGAGCAGGCTAGCAGTGCCTCTCGAGCCACGCAGCTCAGCGGGTAGACGCGGCCAGATCTCCACATCCAGGCTCCGGAGGGCCAGGAGACATGAACTGTGGGGTGCCCCGGGTGTTTCCGCCGCCGGTAAAGGGGGTCACTGGTCAGAATGGGTGGGCTTAAGATAGCCCTAGCAGGGTAGATAAGGCGGCCGGCACTGGAGCTGCAAGAACACCCGCCCTACATCAGTCGTGCCGGAACCGGAAGACTCAGGCTGTGAATACTTTTGTACATGTGAGTTCTTCGTTTTTTATTTTTAATAAATTTGCAAAAATCTCACGAAACTTTTTCATGTTGTCATTATGGGGTATTGTGTGTAGAATTTTGAGGGTAAAAATGAATTATTCCATTTTGGAATAAGTATGTAACATAACAAAATGTGGAAAAAGTGCTGCGAAAACTTTCCGGATGCACTGTATGCTTAATTTCTAAGCAATCTGACTAGATTGTTAAAGAAATTAAGCATGAATCTCTCAGTGTGTATGCCCCATAGCGATAGAGATCCGCATGTCGCTATCGCCGGTTCTAAATTGTCTGTACAAACAGAACATCTAATATCCATATTATGTTTTGCAGAATGTCTCTGGGCAGAGAGTGTGTGGGCAGAGAGTTCACATCCATAGGTTTGCACGGATCTCCTGCAGTTCAGGGGCCCAAGAGGCCATGGTAACCCCCCGGCCCTGCATGTAAAGTATGGGAGGGCGCAAATTTATATTTTGCAGGAGGGCGCCAAACACCCTAGCACCGGCCCTGGGTGTGTTCAATCTGCAGTTTAAAGATAAAGCAGCCAGTATTTACCCTGCACAAAAACAAAATAACCCACCCAAATCTAACTCTCTCTGCACATGTTATATCTACCACCCCCGCAGTGCACATGGTTTTGGCCAACTGCTAACAAAATTCCTGCTGCGATCAACTTGGAATTACCCCCCATGGTTTTGCCCATTTGCTAACAAATTTGCTGCTGCGATCAGGTCTGAATTAGGCCCCTGGTCAGCACCAGAAGAACGGAAGCACTGCCAGATCTTGGGACCTCCGGGATCTATTAAATGCATGTCAGACACCTGAGTGGAGACGTGGCAATAATGGGTGATCTGGCTGAATAGTAAAGGTTGTATTATGGTTCATTATAAATGTATGCTAGGACAACTAAGAATACAATTACATGGCTTTATTACTAGATACAGGATATCTGCATACACACAGTGGTCACATGACGATCCTCATACTTTACCTGACTTAAATTGTCTGAATAGGATCTTGGCGTCTTACCCATCAGGCCAGCCTCAGTGCTCTGTGCCATCAACTGTAAACGCCTCTTGATCTCTGAAGGGAGTTGTCACCGTTCTTTCATCATGAATTCTGTTTTGTTGAAGTTGGAAAATTCAGGTAACCTCAGTGCCTGATTCTGCTATGGTTATGTGACTAAGGGGGACATTTACTAAGCAGTGATAAGAGCGGAGAAGTGAGCCAGTGGAGAAGTTGCCCATGACAACCAATCAGCACTGAGATAACATCTATAATTTGCATACTATAAGATTATACAGAGCTGCTGATTGGTTGATGGGGCAACTTCTCCACTGGCTCACTTCTCCGCTCTTATCACTGCTTAGTAAATGTCCCCCTAATACCGCTTTCAGATCGCAATGCTGGGTCCCACTCGGGAATTGGAAACGGGTCTTTCCCGGGTGGGACCCAGCATTGGATCCTACACACCGCAATCCCGACCCAGCAATATGCGGGGATGGAGCCAGCATCAGGGGCGGGTTCGGGGGTGGCGCTGCGAGATGACATCATCTCCGCACCACCTCTCCCTATGCAGTGAACGGGTACCGGGTAACATCGACCCGGGTAACTCGTTCCGACTGCTCCTGACCCGGTAATTACCCGGGAATAACCCTTCTTATAACCCGGGTTGAATTACCGGGTCAGACAAACCGGGAATTCGTCCACGGCCCCTTTCACACCACACAGTGACCCGCGTCGACCTGGCAATATACTGGGCCGAAACCGGGTTATTTGTGCCATGTGAAAGGGGAACGCGAGAGACATGTTTTTCTTGTCACTGGTCTTTTATGAAGAAACATGGTATCAATGTGTTGCTGTGATGGTGGGAAAGCGTCCGCATTGTTACACAGTCACAGCGCTGGATCTACTTTCACTACTTAGGGGGGTATTCAGTTAGCTCCGACTATTTCGGAGCTATCTAATTCACCCCGCTGCGTAATCAATTGTGGGCCACTTTTGCCCATTTTTAAGCATTTTTGCACACTGCCTTTTTACTTTGTTTTCACCAACGCAGGATTCGCCGTTCCACATGTTTTTCGCTCCTGCTGAATTTATCGCCTAGGTGAAAAAACATTCCTAATTGAATACCCCCTTAATATTACAGCAATAACAACTCAAACTGGAGAAACCGTAGAAGAGGCCAACAGATGGTGAGGAAGAGCACAGACAGACAGGCCTCATATGGCAGAAACATGGAGGTAATGATATCTGCAACACTCAGGGACATTACACATAATGTTATTATTTAGTAATAAAGTGTTTTATGTCACATTCACAAATGTTCATTATTGTTTTCACACCCGTTTCACATTATTTTAGTATCACTGAATGTATTAAAGGGCATTTTTGTAATCCCCATCACATTCCCTATACTTAGAATGGGAAAAGCAATGTGGCTGCATTTAATAAAAAAAAAAAAAAGTAAATACCACAATGATGCTGCGGAGAGGCATCGTAGTGACAGAGTTTTCTCGCAAGCTCTGTCTCTGCATGCGATAATTGATACATACATGCGATGTACTTAATTATCGCAGTTTCGAGTTTCGCCGATATTATCACACCATCATTAGATGCGGATGGTGATAATTTGGCCCCTATGTCACAGCCGCCTCCCCACCTCTGCCCCCTGCTGGCCAGGCCCTGATGTGTGACAGCACCGATCTTGCTCCCAGCAGTGTGCCCGGTTCTGTATCTCCCCAGCCACGCCCCCCACCCCACCCCACACACACTTACTTGTCCTGACCTTTTCGGGATTCTGATGGGTATCAGGATTCCGCCAGCCGGCATCTTGAACGGATCCCATTGGATTATGCATCTAAGTAATGGGCCCTACAGACACGACGATCCGCCGCTGAGCTATCGAACGGCGGATACGGCCGACAGGCGACCCGGCGGCGGGGGGCAGTGACGGGGGGAGTGAAGTTTCTTCACTCCCCCCGTCACACGGCTCCATAGAAGTGCAGGCAAATATGGACGAGATCGTCCATATTGGCCTGCATGCACAGGCGACGGGGCACCAGCGATGAACGAGCGCGGGGCCGCGCATCGTTCATCGCTGGTGCCTCCACACTGACAGATATGAACGGTATCTCGGTCATTAATGAACGAGATCGTTCATATCTTTGCCGATTATCGGCCAGTGTGTAGGGCGCATAAGACATGATAGAACACTGCGCACACTGGATAAATAATGCAATGGAAATCAATCCTATTTAAGTATTTCTTTTATTGACAATAATAATAATAAAAAGAATACACAAATGTAATGTACAGTTATATAAAATGAGCCACAGCTAATCAGGATTAATAACTGCTCAAATCTATGTACACATATCATATGCCTCCCAAGTGTGTATTATACCTCCCGTATAAATATCACAGGGTGCAGAATTATTCTGTTACCTTACTGCACCCTAAAAGAGGGCTCTGATATCACAATGAAGGCCAGGAGTCTATACATTGAGAACAACCTGTTGCAGCTATGTACCATTCTGTGTTGGGTTAGGGTTGGTCTGCCAACAGTACTGTAGAAAACTGTACAATACCATATGAGGCTTAAGTTTATTCCCCAACACTAGCTTGTCGCCATGTAGTGTATTGGGCTGGCATTTTATTCTGCACCCATAGAAAGGCAGTATACTCCTGTGCCATAAGCTCTGGCAGCCGGTCAGTTATTCGCTTTGATTAAGTTAAGTGACGTAAATTCATTCTGTCCCGTTTGCACCATGTTAATTAAAGGGAAACTCCGATCTGAACTGACTTTACATTGAAAGTGTCTGGACAGAACCCTGTAATACTGATGGGGTCCCTGGTTCCAGGCTACCTACAGCCTTGTTATGTATATTGTATTGAAATTGTGCTTTTCTCGTACCAAAGTATTACTAGCCATTTTGTGTATTGTGTATGTCCTGCACTGCATTACACTTTATTTTGTATCATTTAAGACAGTGGTTTGGCTAAAAAGAAAAAATACATGCAAACATCAGGTTTATTCCATAGTGTTTCCCTTTTTTTTTTACAAACACAGTGAAAACCCTGACAGATACACTTGTACAGTCAAAAAGTCACCATCAGCACCTATTGTAGCAGGTTGGGTTTGATATGTCGGCATTTGGGATGCCGGCGATCAGAATACCGACCGCAGGATCCCGATGGTGAGAATCCCGGCAGGGGCAAGGTAAGTATACTTACCTTTCCCCAATTCCCCCCTAACCCTCCCTTCCCGCAGCCTAAATGTAACCCTACCCCCTGCAGCCTAACCCTAACCCTCCCTCCACCCCCCTGCAGCCTAACCCTCTCCGGTAGTGCCTAAACTTACAGCCCCCGCGCCGTGGCTTACCTATCCAACAGCTGGCAAATGCTCGTTGGGATCCCAGTGGTCAGAAATCCGGCAACGGGAATGTGATCCCAGTTAGGATGCCGGTGTTGGCATTCCGAGCAGTGTCAGGATTCCGGCATCTGTATTTTGACTGCCGTGATCCCGACTGGACCCCATTGTAGCGCCCTTTAATAAACTGAGTCATGTCAGGCTGTAGTTTTACACCTAAATCCTTTTAAACTGCTTTGACTCCTTGTAGCGTTCTCATATAACAGCAGAGACATGGGGGGTCATTCCGAGTTGATCGCTCGCTAGCTAGTTTTAGCAGCCGTACAAACGCTATGCCACCGCCCACTGGGGAGTGTATTTTAGCTTAGCAGAAGTGCAAACGCTTGTGCAGCCAAGCTCTACAAAAACAGTTTGTGCAGTTTCAGAGTAGCTCTGAACCTACTCAGCGCTTGCGATCACTTCAGCCTATTCGTGTCTGGATTTGACATCATACACCCTCCCAGCGAACGCCCAGCCACGCCTGCGTTTTTGCAAACACTCCCTGAAAACGGTCAGTTGACACCCAGAAACGCCCCCTTCCTGTCAATCTTCTTGCGGCCGTCGGTGCGACTGGAAACTTCGCTAGAACATGTGCACAACCACAACGGGCTTTGTACCCGTACGATGCGCGTGCGCATTGCGGGGCATACGCATGCGCAGAAATGCAGATTTTTAGCCTGATCGCTGCGAACAACGGTAGCTATCGATCAAATCGGAATGACCCCCATTATTACAGGTTCATTGTTACAGTATAACCAATTAGTACCATTCATGACATTCTACATTATCACATAGGTATTAGTGATACTTTATTAAAGTTCCCATGGTAAGGAATATGCATGATTTACAGCTACAGAATCACCTATAAATATTTTCCTAGAACAGGAAGAAAACATGGTAATGCAGCATTAAGATCCTTCAGAAGCACACAGCCTGTACTATCAATAAGACACATATAGGGTGTGATTCTGATTAGGACACTCTGCCGATGTCAGACGCAGTTGAGCAATATTTCTCTTCTGCTTGTGCGTCTGAAGCTGGGAACACATTGGGCCATACACCGGCTGTTCGATTGAATGGCTGATATATCACGAGAGGATGTGTACACCCAATATGTATGTGATTCACAAACAAATCGCACCCACTGTGCAGCACTGCCAATGTATCTACAGATATATCGGTGCATCTGGCTGTGTGTACGGACGGTCCGCTGACCACCTGTGCACTGGCTGCAGGGGCTGATGCCATAGCTGTCCTGGTAAATTCAAATGCGGCTGATTGATAAGTGTATGTGCTTACCTGAATCGGCTGCTCTGTAGGCGCAACGGCGGGTTGGCCGTAGTGTGTTCCCAGACTTAATCACACTGCACATGCGTCAGCACGGACAGAGTGACAGGTGTGATTGAGAAGCGGGGTCTTAGAAATGTCTTGAACATGTATTGGGCGTTCCCAGGCAGTAAGCAGACACAGAGCGATGGACCGTCTTATGGGTGTGCTGTGTTTTGAAGTATACTGAACTTGCAGTGTATTGAGAACATGAAAGGCTAAAGCGGCACGCCCGTCTCCCTGCGCGATTTCTACACTCGCCCCTGATCTGTACTGTACGCTCATTTGGAAACTGTACTGTCGCTGCAGCAGCGCAGTATTACATTTGTCAGGGACACAGATTCATCTTCCAAGTTATATCACATTCTGCAGCCAAATCACATTGCAGTACCGTCCACTCATCTCACAGTCTCCATTCTCTAGACTTGCGGCTCACATTCTTATCTCCACCTGACCAATAACAACCTTTAGCAAAAGCAGAACATATAAAGACTTTGTAAGAGACATAGCAATCTTTGTGCTGTGACTGAAAATCGACATTGATAGTGACAAAATGAAAAAAACAACATTATTTCAAGAAATGACAAACTCCGATGTTACCTTCTACAAATAAGAGTGTCAGCTGTTGTGTGACTGTGGTGGGGGAGTTTTAGAAGATAAAACCTAGAACTGTACCCACACTCAGGATAACCTTAGATGGTTCATAGTCTTATACATTTGGAAATTACTTTAAGAGCATTCTAAGCCCTGGAGATTTGTAGCACCGATGCGCACTGTGTGGGAGATGAACCAAAATGGTCATCATAACGGTATTGGGAATTTGCGGCTTTACGTAAAGAAAAATCCAAACTGATGATCAACTGAATACACTACTGGATAGTACTATTAATTAAAGTCTGTGTATTAAATAGTAACCAAAGTGCCTATATATTAGAATAGAGTAGATTATGCATCTGCCCCATCCCTTTACTGAAGGCTAGTGTCTAGTATACGCCGGCAAGGCACTAGTTTGGTTTAATTGCTTGCAGTCTTATAGGTAACACCAGTTCTATACAGTTTGGACGTTTCAAATGTTGGGATATAGGCAGTGCAAGTTCCCAAGAAATAAACTGACATGCTACCCTTTGATATTATATATATGGGATGCGGTCAACATCCCGCTGGACGGGATCCCGGCGCCACATCCCGACATATTCTCCCTCCGTGGGTGTCCACGACACCCATAGAGGGAGAATATAATAGTGTGCAGAGCGAAGCGAGCCCGCAAGGGGCTGCGTTCCGCTCGCAACCCCTGTCGAGATTGTGTGGTCGGGATTCCGGCGTCGGTATTTTGACCGCCGGGATCCCGTGCAGCGGGATTACGTACTGATCCCATATATATATATTGAACAACAGCAGCCTTATAGTTAATTACCACAATATGGGGGATATGTACTAAGCCTTGGAGAGTGATAAAGTATAGAAGGATAAACTAGTAACCAATCAGCTACTAACTGTCATGTTACAGGCTGTTTGAAAAATTAGTCAGGAGCTAACTGGTTAGTTGTTTATCTCTCTCCACTTTATCACTCTACAAGGCTTATTACATCTCCCTCTATATCTGAACTGGTTTTTGGAATTTACTTTATTATACTTTACATTTCCGCAATGATTTATTAGTGCATAAAGTTACCATTGGGCAGTACATTTTATCTTCGTGGTTCGTACAGTATAAGACAATAATGTCCACGAAGGAGATTGTGCGTGAGATTAATGTGACCTGGAATTATAGTGGAGCTTGGGTTCCCCTACTGGTGGGATATAGAACTTCTCTGTGAGAAGTGATGATATAATAACATGGATGACATCCTCCTCTTAGGGGGAAGAGTATAATCTCTGTGATAAGTGCTCAGAACACGGGAGGTTAGAGGTTTGCGTAATTATGCATTGTATAGTCTTTCCGTAATGTCTGGAATAATGGTATGAAACTCCCATGATGTTGACTTAAATTTCTGTGTAATAACTGTTTGCAACTGTATTATCTATGTCAGTGGTTTCCAAACTTTTTTGAATCACAGCACCCTAGAGTATCAGAAGTTTTTGCACGGCACCCCTAAGCCAATTGTTTCTTATTGAAAAATGTAGAAAGAAATATTAAATTATGTAAATTGTCTATTTAGGTGATCCTTAGGGTATCTTATGTGGTGATGGACAAGATTTGCTTCTGATTGTCAATATATTTTATGATTGTCAGCCATTAACACTGGTTTTGCTTTTTACATTGACCATGCAGAATTTGAATTGGTTCTGGACCACCAACCCGAGGCACCCCTGCAAGTGTCCCGAGGCACCCCAGGGTGCCACGGCACACAGTTTGGGAACCACTGATCTATGTAATAAAATCGACTGCTGATAAAAATGACATCATCACAGTGGAATGGAATGACAGTTGGTCTGAGCTCTTACCACTCCCACCTGTGTTAGTGATGTACAGAGAGATAGTGAGGGGCGGTGAGCGAAAGAGAGTGCTGGGAGGGAGGAGGAGATGTGGGGAGAAAGTGTTGACTTGCGGAAGAGAGAGAAAAAGGGGAACACAGAGGGGGAGAGCGGTTGGAGACAAAATTAAAAAAATAAAATAAAAGCCAGTACATGATATAACTTCTGTGTAATAAGTGTGTGCAAACTGGCGGGATATTCCTTTTTTTTTTGTGTAGTTACATAAATGTACCACTGGTATCAGGTATTTGGCTAATTATAGGAATTGCATTTAAAATATATGTGATTATTCCTTTCAAAGAAATGTACTTAAGTTGTGTATATACACAGGACTTGGGGCCTAATTCAAAGATGGTCTCAATACTTATGTTTATGTAAATGGACGTTTTTTGTCTCATATAACTGCTATATAACACTCAGCACTTGGGAAGCAGAAGCTGGTCACTAGAGACTGAGCAGACATAATGACATGTATATGTCCAAGTCTTCTGCTTCAGATAAATGGGAGCACGTATTCCTCAATAAAACCAAGAATTGTTTTGATAGATTGATATTATTTTGTTAAGTGACTGTGCATATCCCTAATGGTGCCTGGGAAGCCTTTGTAGGAATGGGCGATCTCACTCTATAAATACCTCTTCACATTCTCAATTCAATTTTCACTTCTCAATTACTCCCCATTAAACTATAGGGAATCTGTCCTCAAACAGTTATTATAGTACATTCCCTCAATATCATGGTTATCACATCATTTTGGGGGAGTGTGGCGGAATAAGCGCTGCTTAATAATATTGTACATTCATTTCCACATTACAGGGGCCTGATTCTGATTTAGAAGTAAAGCTTAAAAAAGATCAAGAAACGGTGCACCTGGCAAAATCATGTTGCAGTGCAGGTGGGGCAGATGTAACATGTGCAGAGTCAGATTTGGGTGGGGTGTGTCCAAACTGAAATCTAAATTGCAGTGTAAAAATAAAGCGGTCTAACATTTGTGGGCTACACGCAGAAGCAGCCAGTATTTACCCTGCACAGAAACAATATAAATGTATATTCTCCCCTTGCATGGCAGCATGGTTTGTTCCGTGGTTTCTTGCTTTACTTCCGAATCATGATAAAGCCCGAGGTCACTATCTCTTTACTGCAGGCACAGTTATATCCCTTTTAGCCCGCCAGCAATAACCCAGGTTATTGCACATAGGGGGGCATTCCGAGTTGTTCGCTCGTTATTTTTTCGCTACGGAGCGATTAGTCGCAAACTGCGCATGCGCAATGTACGCAGCGCGCCTGCGCCAAGTAAATTAGCACAAAAGTTTGGTATTTTACTCACGGCGTAACAAAGTTTTTTCATCGTTCTGGTGATCGGAGTGTGATTGACAGGAAGTGGGTGTTTCCGGGCGGAAACTGGCCGTTTTCTGGGAGTGTACGGAAAAACGCTAGCGTTTCAGGGAAAAACGAGGGGAGTGTCTGGAGAAACGGGGGAGTGGCTGGGCGAACGCTGGGCGTGTGTGTGACGTCAAACCAGGAACGAGACTGACTGAACTGATCGCAGTGTAGGAGTAAGTCTGGAGCTACTCAGAAACTGCTAAGAAATTTCTATTCGCAATTCTGCTAATCTTTCGTTCGCAATTCTGCTAAGCTAAGATTCACTCCCAGAGGGCGGCGGCTTAGCGTGTGCAATGCTGCTAAAAGCAGCTAGCGAGCGAACAACTCGGAATCACCCCCATAAGCACGCACCGACCTGGGTTGCTGTGCGGTTTGAAAGGGGCCAGTCGAAATAATCCGGGGTGAGCGATCCAGTATTTCAATTTGGGTAGCGAGCTGGGTTGAAAGCATCTTCAACCCTGATCGCTGTGCGGTGTGACCGGGTAAGCCGGGGCAATGCGACCCAGCACCCATTTATGGCACAGGAGGAGGCGGCGACTGGAGTTTATCTTGGCAATATGCCTGGTTGGTGCCGCGGTCTGAAAGGGGTCTCAAGCGGGTATTAATCTCATTATATGGGCACTTAGAACGCCTTCCCTTTGTAGTAAAATGTGAAATATAAAGCATCGTCAGTTCGGAGTCCATCTAACAGATACGTGCCCTTTCATTCCGAGGAGAGAGCTTAAACCTTTGTTGTACAGATAAAGCGCATTATGGGCCTAATTCAGACCTGATCGCAGCAGCAAATTTGTTAGCTAATGAGCAAAACCATGTGCCTGATTCAGATCTGATTGCTGCCATGCGATCAGATAGTCACCGCCTACAGGGGGATTGTATTTTTGCTGTGCAAGTGTGCGAACGCATGTGTAGCCGAGCTGTACAAACAAATTTTGTGCAGTCTCTGAGTAGCCCAGGACTTACTCAGCCGGTGCGATCACATCAACCTGTCCAGGACCGGATTTGCCGTCAGACACCCGCCCTGCAAACACTTGGACACGCCGGCGTTTTTCCAGACACTCTCAGAAAACGGTGAGTTGCCACCACACAAATGCCCTCTTCCTGTCAATCTCCTTGCGAATGCCCGTGCGAATGGATCCTTCGCACAAACCCGTTGCTGACCGGCAATTTGCTTTGCAGCTGTCTGGTGCGCCTGCGCATTGAAGTACATGCACAGTTTGTATCTGATCACCAGCTGCGCGAAAACGCACAGCAGCTATCAGATCTGAATGACACCCCCCCCCCCCCATGTGCACTGCAGGTGGGGCAGATGTAACATGTGTAGAGAGAGTTAGATTTGGGTGGGTTATATTGTTTCTGTGCAGGGTAAATACTGGCTGCTTTATTTTTACACTGCAATTTAGATTTCAGTTTGAGCACACCCCACCCAAATTTAACACTCTCTGCACCTGTTACATCTGCCCCCCTGCAGTGCACATGGGGGGTCATTCTGAGTTGATCACTAGCTGTCATTGTTCGTAGCGCAGCGATCAGGCTAAAAATCAGCATTTCTGCGCATGCGTATGCACCGCAATGCGCAGGCACGTTGTACGGGTACAATGAGCATCGTGGGTTTGCACAGAGTCTTACGAACATTCCTGTCACACGGCCGAACGCAGGAAGATTGACATGAAGTGGGCGTTTCTGGGTGGCAACTGACCATTTTCAGGGAGTGTTTGCAAAAATGCAAGCGTGGCAGAAAAACACAGGCGTGGCTGGGCGTTCCCTGGGCGGGTGTGTGATGTCCAAAGCTGTCCCTCCGTCGTTAGAATCAACGCACACGAAGAATAACTACAGGGCTGGTCTCGTTTTGCACAAAAAGATTTTGCAGGCGCTCTGCTGCACAAGAGTTTGCACTTCTGCAAATCGAAAATACACTCCCCGGTGGGCGACGACAATGCGTTTGCACGGCTGCTAAAAACTGCTAGCGAGCGATCAACTCGGAATGACCCCCATGGTTTTGCCCATTAGCTAACAAATTTGCTGCTGGGATCAACTCTGAATTACCCCCTAGAAACCAGCATCTAATTGTACCTGCAAAGACTTTAGTATGTTTCCCTGATCTGGAATGGATGCCTTTCCATGTAAACAGCGGTTGATTTAAAAAAAAAAAAATTTAAGTTGTTTTTAAAAAATCAGTAATGATATTAAAAGTTAGGACATTTAAACAGAAAATTAGAAAAAAATAACTTTTAAAAAGTGATTAATACCTTTTGTATGGTTAATGTCCATGTGTTTTATACAACGGTTTTCTCTGTGTGCAGATAGAATTCTTCCCTTTTCACAATAGGCACGATACAGAGGTGGACTCAGCGGCAACATCGGATGCAAGCGCCAATGTTTTCCGTCTGTGCATGCATCAGAGTCGCACTGCACATGCGTAACCAATGGTTACCACACAAAATTCCACGCAGACACCATGCCAATTCTGTGGGCACCTCTGGGTGGTAACTGGGGGGTGATTATCAAGATGCGGGCATGTCACGGTCAGTGTCTGCATCTAAAAACGCAGTTCACTGGTCGCCATGATGTGACTGAGATTCTGCTCCTCGATGGGCTGCAGTCTCCGATGGTGCATCTTAATATACACAGCAGCGGTTTAGCGCCGCGGCTGGACGCCTCAGTAGGAACCCAGTGACTGCGGAATTAGCATAAAGTTGCGGCTGCAACTGCGTCCACCCTGAATCAGGCCCCATGTGTCCTATAAGGTGATCCACAATATAATTGTTCTGTACTGTGAGACAGGCTGCAGACATGAATTATGGTAATGTTGCCCATGGTAAGGTCTTGTGTTCTCGTGTCCACAACGAGGGTGGATGAATGGTAACTATGGAAGACCAAAGTATTCTTTGGTGTATTGTTTTGCCAGCACAAAGACCGTAATTGGGGTCTTTGGTGCAAATTGTTCATTATAAGTGCAAATTCACTGAAACTTGTACTATTAAGTCCATCTGGCAGTGGTGGCGCCAGGCCGATCGGTTCATTGCAACAAAGTTCTAAATAGAAAGAAGGTGCACACAGGCCTATGGCTGGGTCTTATCTTTGGTGTATATATATCATGTGCTCCACTACATCAGGTGATTCGGCGTGGTCCAGAAAATTCATTTCTCAGCTTACTGTGAGTTCGTAAATGTAGAACAGACTTAGGGCCCTCCGTTCTCCTCATTTCTGGCTAGCATTCACAGTTTTATGTTCTAAGGTGCTTCCGTTAATGTTTATCTTCCGTGAGGAGAGACACTCTGGGGCTTGCAGGAGAGGATGCGTCAGACTCACCTGAGCATTGCTGAAAGACGCGATTCTGCCGCTACCACCAATCTGTATGTTCACTGTGGTGGAATAACTTGCCCTTGAGGCTGCTTTTTCCTTCGTGTCAGAAGAGTCCCACCTCTCTGTACTACCACAGTGCTGTACACCTTCCCTGGTCGCTACAGTTGGGTAATGGGAGGTTGCTGGAGACAGGGAACTTGCATTTTTAGGGAAAAGTTTTGGTCCTTCATCCAGAGACTTGCATTTTCTGAATGAGGCTGGCGGCCTCAAATCAAATTTCTTCTCTGTGTTGGTAGATTTCTGGTACTTCAGTGGTCCATACTTTGTGCGCAGCTCACGGACATCAGGCCAGTGGATGCTGGTTAGCTCATGCGTACTAATTCCACCGGTAGGTGAAGTAGGGTCAGGAGACAGACATGGAGGTGATCTGTTTAAACACCAGAACCTGCTTTCTTCATTTAGGGATCCAGCTGGGTATTGTAATGCACCGGGGCTTATAGGACTGTCCCCACCACTTGGTACATTATTTCCACAAGATCTCCTAGAGTGGAGAGGAAATCCAGGAGACCATGGGCAAGCTGGGGGACTTGTGCAAGTTGGAGTAGAACTTGCAGATGATGAAGATGACCGTTCCAGGTAACTAAAGGAAAGAGGGGTAAATGAATATGCTCTGGTGTTGGAAAAGGAAGGGATGTGAGGAGACTTTGGACCTGCAGGGTTATGCCTGGGGGGAGGAGAAAACATTCTAGAACGCAATGTCAATGGGGATTGCACTCGTGAGTTTGGTTCAGACACTGTGGATGACGGTATCTGCCTTATGGTCGGAGGACAGGGGATTGCAATGAGGACCGCAGAACCAGGAGAAATACAAACAGGGCCATCTAATACCTTGTCTACAAGATTTTCCTTATGGCAGTTGAAAGTCAGAGGACAAGGCTTGTGTGGCGCTTCATATGTCGATATACTTGGTGTCACTTTGGAGTCAGACTGATATGTCTCTCCTTCCTTTTGAGTGTCGACCAACACTTTGCTTTTAAGGACTCTAGGTTTTGTATCACTCAACACTAGCCCTGAATATAAAGAATTTCTGTAAGGTGATGGAACAGAACACGGAGACCTTATAGATGAAGTTTGAGTTTCTGTGTCAGAACTTCTAGATTTTATGATGGGGCTTCTCTTTGCAAGAACCTGCTGAGACTCTGGGGCGCTCTTGGACAGTGCCATGGCTCTAGATAATTTCCTTTGCAACACAGAAGGGGAGAAGAGGCCAGGAGTCGGGGCAACTTTCTGCTGTTTTTTAATCGGTACATTCGACTGGAACATGCCCTGGAACTCCTTGGCAGTTGAAGTGTTATTCTTGAAGGACGATGAGCGCGTCGCCATATTGAGTTTCTTTGAGGAGTTTATGTCTTGGGAGTATGGGACAGAAAATGAGGAGTCAAGCTGCAGTCGCTGCATGACGTCCATAACAGCTGGAGAGACTCCCCTGCTCCTCTGAGTCTGTGCTGGTTCGGAGGATTTATGTGCAGACTTATCACAAGAGACAGCATAACTACCATCTGTGCTTAGGTGGGAACCGTTTTCAAGAACTGGTAAAGATGGTGGAGATATGTCTGCCACCTTTCTATCACAGTGTGGGACAAATGCAGATGAGTTATTAGTTGATGTAGCTGAAGGGACTTTTTGTGTCTCATTGTTAGTGTTTGTTTTTGATATTTCCTCCAGCTCCATTGTGGTTTTAATTTCCCCAGTTTCTGGTCCTTCATCTGGGCTTTCTCCTGATTTTGCCACTGTAGAGTGCACATTAGAGGACTCCTCACCATCAGCGGGTAGCACGAGTCCAACCGGTTCTGCTTCTCTTAACTCCTGGGTTTCTGTGATGCAGGGTGATGGCTCACCAAGAAGGTCATTTGAGCCCTCTGAGTAGTTGGCTTTATCAAGGTCATTCATGTCTAAAACACTAGCTTCCTTGACTTCATAATCAACACTGACAATAAGGGTTTCTCGGTCTTCTTCTGGACCTGGTTTACACACACACTGGTTGTCTGTCTTGACTTCATTTGACAAACAGACGGATGTTGGTACAGGTTCAGGCACACAACCATAATTCATGTGTGATTCATTATCTGGTCTGACCACGTCAACAGAGATCTCATTGCTTTCCTTTACTTCAATTTGAGACTCTTCCTCTGGCACGAAGGCCACCAGATCTATCTCTGGCAACTGCAGCACTGGGGCTTGCTCCTGACTGGGGAGCTGGGACCATAACGTCTCCTTTTTATGAAGCTCTGAAAGGCTCTCACGAGCTGCCGGAATGCACAGGCCATTTTCTTGAACACAGTTAATGTGAAGTAAAGTTTCGTGTATCATCAGGTGTCCATACAGCTGGGGCTCTAAATGCAGGAAAAATATTTTGTTATGGAAATGTCAAATACTGATACAAATGCAGCCAAATGATAAAAACACAGCCATATATAGCGGACATTGTGGAGGGTTCTAGTTACTCGTCTACTGTGCATAAGATGCAACAATGCATTGTGTTTGGTCTGAATTAGACCCAATGTACTGTAGTCTGTGCAGTTCAATAAATAACAGGAATGGATATTAACATGAAAGCTCCACAGACACACAAACAGCCGCAAACATGGTACATGAGGCACTAGGAGAGCAAGGGGGAGATTGATCAAAACTTGGAGACAATGTGAAAGAGATACTATCCAATCAGTGTTTGAAAAATGGCAGTAAGTAGCTGAATGGTCAGTGCTTTCATTCTCTCTGCTTTATGAGGGTCATTCAGATCTGATTGCTGCTGTGAATTTTCGCACAGCGGGCGATCAGGTACTAACTGCGCATGCACCGCAATGCGCAAGCGCGTCAGACAGCAACAACGGGCATTGCCGGGCAGCGATGGGATGGTGCGAAAATTCCATTCGCACAGGAGTTTGCAAGGTGATTGACAGGAGGAAGCCGTTTGTGGATGGCAACTGACCATTTATTGGGAGTGTTCGGAAAAACGCCGGCGTTACCAAGCATTTTCAGGGAGTGTGTCTGGCGTCAGCTCCGGCCCCCGATCAGCCTGATGTGATCGCTCTGTAGGAGGTAATCCTGGGATGCACAAAGTGGATTTTAGCAGCTTGGCGTAGACATAGCATCGCACACTTGCACGGCGAATATACACTCCCCCCGGAGGTGGCGACTATCTGAACGCAGGACAGCAAAATTAGCAGCCCAGCAATCAGGTCTGAATGACCCCCTATTTCTCTCCAAACTTTGATAAATCTCTCCCCCTCCCCCCCAAGTCCATTAAATGAATGACTGCATGTTGTCAGCTCAGAGAGAGTGGGCAGACACAGGAGGTAATTGAGAGTTGATCGCAGCAGCAAATTTGTTAGCAGTTGGGCAAAACCATGTGCACTGCAAGGGGGGGGGGGCAGATATAACGTGCAGAGAGAGTTAGATTTGGGTGGGTTACATTGTTTCTGTGCAGGGTAAATACTGGCTGATTTATTTTTATACTGCAATTTAGATTTCAGTTTGAACACTACCCACCCAAATCTAACTCTCTCTGCACATGTTACATCTGCCCCCCCCCCCCCCTCCCTGCAGTGCACGTGGTTTTACCCAACTGCTAACAAATTTGCTGCTGCAATCAACTCAGAATTAGGCCCACAGTCTGTACTCTTCATTATCATTAGCATAAACACCTCAACTCCTGATTCTTTTCGAGCTCCACTAACACTTTTTTTTAAGGTATACATCCATATTGATCAACTCACCCAAAAAGGCTTTCAGTATTAATTGAGCTTATCCAAACATTACCTGTGTTCATAAACACACAGGACAATTTCCCAAAACTGACTTCAATTCTGCGTCTGCCCCAATGTCTCTAGAGCTGGGTATTTACTGTACAATTATAGGGCAGTAAATGCCCATTGTATAGTGTGTATGACAGGGATGTTTCAGGATTGCTAGCCGATAAATGGCTTCAAACGCTCCTGTAACGGTCGGATTGAAGGGCGGGATATTATGATCTGCTTAATACTTCCAATGCAGATCTGCTGATCCCCTGGAAGAAAGCCCACAATGAGCTACGAGGGGCAGGCTGATCGGATAATGGCTCGGAGGATCAGGGCCTTTATGCGATCTGCAAGTGTTTCCTCAGCTTAAGCAATGCTCCCTGTCTATGGGTGGTATTCATGTGACCGACGGTCGGGAGACCGACGGTCACATGACCTCCTCCAGCTTCCCGACCCCCACTATCCCGATGGTCGGCATGCCGACCAACAGGGACTATTTCCACTCGTGGGTGTCCACGACACCAATAGGCGAGCGCAGCGAGCCCGCAAGGGGCTTTCTGCACTCGCCTCTCCCCGCCGGGATCCCGGCGTCGGTATGCTGCCGGGATCCCGGCGTCGGTAAGCTGACCGGCGGTCAGGAGACCGCCGGTGAGCCATACTACACCCCTGTCTATAGGTAATCTTTGATGCAGACATTTACATAAATATTCATATCCTATCACTGGTCGCATCATAAATTTGCTTTCTAAGTTACACCTGATTCAATGAAGAATTTGGCTCACTCATTATAACTAGTAACTGCTGATTCTCCCTGTTACAGACAACTCCACCTCTAGATGAGCCTTCATAATTCAGACATGTTGAACCAGCTTGGTCTTCGCACAGCCCACCACCTATGACCCACCCCCCACCCCATCTCCCTTTCTTCTTATAGGACTGTAATCTCTCATCAGACAGACCCTCCTCATTTTGACTCTTTCTTTTTGTAATACAGGTTGAGTATCCCATATCCAAATATCCGAAATACGGAATATTCCGAAATACAGACTTTTTTGAGCGAGAGTGAGATAGTGAAACTTTTGTTTTCTGATGGCTCAATGTACACAAACTCTGTTTAATACACACAGTTATTAAAAATATTGTATTAAATGACCTTCAGACTGTGTATATAAGGTGTATATGAAACATAAATGAATTGTGTGAATGTAGACACACTTTGTTTAATGCACAAAGTTATAAAAAATATTGGCTAAAATTACCTTCAGGCTGTGTGTATAAGGTGTATATAAAACATAAATGCATTCTGTGCTCAGATTTAGGTCCCATTGCTATGATATCTCATTATGGGATGCAATTATTCCAAAATACGAAAAAATCCGATATCCAAAATACCTCTGGTCCCAAGCATTTTGGATAAGGGATACTCAACCTGTATATGTTAATTTTTTTTACCAGTTGTACATACTGTATGTTACGTGGAATGAATTAACATGGGAGCAGTGATTGATCACAACGTGTTCGCATTTGAGAGACAGACAATTACTACCTATTATGTCTTTGGATTATATATATATTATCATTACATATACAACATTTATTTTAGATGAATGAGCTTTGATAGCAGTAAGTAAGATTCTTCTGTAGAACAACCCTGGCCTTTTCCTATTCTTACCTGTCATGTGCCTCTCCCCAGTGGTCTCCTCAAGGACCTGAGGGAGTGCCTTCACTGTCGCTCTGTTCTGGACGGCCGATCTCCTGCTCTCCCCATTCTTCTTCTGTGTCTTCATCCGGCCAATCTTTTCGCTGTACATTGTAGCGAGCAGCTGCACTTTATTAATGATTTTCTCTGAGTTCTCAAGCAGACAAATGTCATCTGAATCGTAGAGGCCCATCCCTGGAGAGCAGAAGCTCGCTTTGCTGGTGACGCTGGTCAAGCAGGTAAGTTCTGTCTTTGGGGGACCGTCCTGTCTGATGGCGCTGTCTTCCACATTGTGCTTGTGATGGTCTTTTCCGGCTTCCCTCTTTACAGAACTCTCTTTTGGCAGCTGACCTACAACTTCTAAGTCAGACTCCTCCACGATGACCAGTTCGCCACCCTTCTCCTCCAGCTCTTTGCTCCGGGACTTCCCTCTTTTCAGGACTCTTCCCACTTCTGAAGAGTTTGGTTTCTCTTTTTCTTTCCAGGCTTTTCTTATCTCAGCACAAGACTTGTATTCTGGCTCTTGTTCCAAGCCACCATTGTTCTTCTCTAACACAATTGCTATGTCTTCGGCTGCATGGGATGGAGGTTTCCTTTGACAATTGATCTGCCTTCCCTCTGGCCCACACCCATTTGTCCGGCATATGCCCTTTTCTCTATCCTTCTTGACCTCCTGCTGCAGGATGTAATTGAATCTCAATATGGAATCTTTCACCACCCCAGTGGGGATATAGGAAATACTATCCTCTTTACTGAGGTATGATGCCCCAGCATCAGCATTATCATAGTAATTCTTGATTCTCTCAATCAACAGCCTGTCGTCCGGAGTCAAAGTAGAGTCCCTCTTGGGTTTCGGGCCTTTTTCTTTCTTTTCTGGAGCAGGCTCACATCTATTTGTACTCTGTCTTTCATTCACTTCTTGTCCTTCACCCTTCTCTTTGAGCTTGGAAGATAGATCTTCTCCATCACCAGGGAACACTGACTGCTGAATCTCCTCTGGTTTAGAAGCCTCTGTTTTGCAGACACTGGGGCCAGTTTCTTCTTGCCCAAGGTCTTCCGAAGGAGCCTCCTCTTCTAGAGACAACTCTCCATTATCTTTGTTCTGCAAGTTTTCATCTGACGATCTAACGCAGAAAGGAATCTCAGGGTCACTTAGACCTTGCTCTAGATTTTCCATCTCATCCACAGAGTCAGGCGATGTTAGGTCACCACTGTAGAATACATCTGAAGCTTCTTCGAGTGAGATGGAACTTGCCCTCTCTGTTTCAGTATAGTATTCAGAGGATCCTGACCGTCTCAGCTTGCAACTCACAGACTCCTAGTACAAAGTGAAATATAATATACTGGTTTACATGTAAATAATACAGCTGTGATGAACTGTAAGGTGTGACAAACAGCACTATATGAGTTTTTCATAAAACAGCAGCGCTACTGGCTATAGAATTGGTGGTAGTCTGGGAGAGATGTGAATACAGAGCTTTGGTACTATCTATGTGGGTGATGAGCATAAACAGTGGTGATCAGGGGCGGCATCCATGTAGAAGGAGGTCAAGATTTTCAGTCCCGCCTGAATCTCTCAGCCACACCACCATCTCCTTCCTGTGTCATCTCTCAGCCATACCATAATCTCCTCCCTGCGTCTCTCAGCCATACCACCATCTCCTTCCTGTGTCATCTTTCAGCCACACCATCATCTCCCCCTGTCTCTCAGCCACACCATCATCTCCTCCCTGCATCTCTCAGCCACACCATCATCTCCTCCTTGCGTCTCTCTGCCACGTCATCATCTCCCACCTGTATCTCTTACCATCCCCCTCACTTGGTGTCTCTCAGCCTCCCCTCTCCCTCCTTACTCTATGTCTCTCAGCCTCACCCCCTTATCTTTGTGCCTCTCTGCCAGTGATGCCATGGATGATATAGGACACTAGAGAACTGTAGTGTCTGCTTAAGTCTTGTGACCCAGTTTTCCAAAGATCATCTTATTTTATTCCACTGATAATAAATACACTGTTACATAAAGGTTTTTGCGCCACGCAAAATATTTTGTTTTAGTGTAAACCATCACAGAGATGTTAACTTTTTAAAACTCCTGTGGAGAGAAAAACAAGTGCAATGCCCACAGTGGGGAGCACTTATGAATTGTGGGAGTCCCTAGAATTGGACTCCCATAGACCTGGAGTTGATTGAGTGGGTCTGGATACTGAACATATACTGAGGACAGTGATTTACCTGCTCCTTAATCTCAGCCTTTGATTGTTCTTGCTCTGAAGCCTTAGACTCTCCGTTCATTGGCTCAGCCCGCAGCCCTCTCTGGTTGAGTAGCTCCAGTATCTCATCTGTGATGGAAAGGCTGCCGGACAGGACATCTTCAGGGAGGCAGAAGGAAGAGTCCTCTATACTCTCCTCACAAGCTTCGCTTGTATCCTCTAAAATACATGACTCCAGCGTACATATGCTGTCTGCAGACTGTAGAGAGCTGGAGGATGGAAAAAGCTCTCCCTCGCTGCCCGCATGCTACGGAACGAAAGGAAGGTAACGTTAGCAAATATAAAAGTAGTTGCTTGAATGGGATCATCTCCCGTCCTTCAGTCTGTAAAGCATCTAAAACAAGTCAGACACCCAGTAATAATTATCGGGCACGTTGATAAATGCGGCTATCTGCCGTGCATTGAATGGTCATCATCCAACTGCGCTAGCAGTTAATAAGGAAGCCAGATATAGTGTGACATGGATAACCCTTGCACAGTCAGGTCTGCCATAATTTTTGTTGTTTATACTGTGTAATATGGGTGGTAAATGACATCACAGCTGGACTGGCCATCTGGAAATTGTCAGAACAGCCGATGGTCTGATACACGGGTCTGGCCGTCTGATGGTTGGTCTGAGAAGCTCCACTCCCAAGGCTCTGCCCATCCAGCATGCTTAGAAGGGGCGTGCCATGAGGCCACTCCCCCAGTGACTCGCGGCACGCCCCTGTGTCACATGTATATATCAGGCACAATTATAGCCCCAGTCCGTCCCCGATTTACATAATTATGGACCGTTATCTTACAGTGTTATATGTGAAATAGGATTATAAGAAAAGAGATGGATTAAACATATACTAACCTTCATCTGCACCAAACCTAGAACGCAGATATAGACAAACTGTTAGAATGTGCTGGTCATTTTGTAATTCCAAATAATAGTGTAATATTAATATTCTATTTTAAGAAAATGATAACAGTAAATAAAATTATATCACTATATACAATAAAACTTCTGCCTGCTGGTGACCTTTTCCCATTTATATTCCTCATGTAACAGCCAGATGTTCTCTAATACCTAAGTTTGTAACAAGAAGGTAACGTGGGAGACTTGTTTAGATTCTGTAACATCATAATATTTTCCATTTCTCTTCTAGGCAGTGTCGGACTGGGGCATGAAGGGCCCACCGGGGGAATACAGTTATAGGGGCCCATACTTAGGGGTGTGGACAGCCTACAAAGGGGGTGTGGTCAGCCTCCACAGAGGCTTGAAATACACAATAGTTTAGTGCAGTGTAATGCAACATATCTACCATGTATAGTACAAGTGCACAGTCTGGAACCTGATCCCCAGAGGAAGGAGTGGCCCTCAGGTAGTGGGGACTACCGGTGGTTTCCCTGGTACCCCTGTGGGCCAGTCCGACCCTGCTTCTAGGACCCTATCTAGGTTGGAATGACAAGTCTGCAGACACATGTGCCACTAATACTCTACCTGAAGTAAGTGATCTTGAAGACAGTGTCTTCCCCTTGTTCAGCGATCTATTCATGTATTACATATATAATAAGTTACCATTCTAAATAGAAGTAATTAGAGCACAGCACCACTCTCATAGGCAATCAGATCACCAGAATGCTCACAGTAGCAGGCATGGGTGAAGGGGGTGCAGTGTGGCCCTCACTGGATGCAGGGTGCCCATGTGTATGGCACAGCCTTCACCCATTATATATATGCAACTGGTAGCAGATTATAAAGTTGCATATTGTGTGGTATATAATGTTTACATTAGTTTATGTTTAAATTACTCAGGACAAGTCTGCATAGGTCGGTGACCTGATCTGAGGAGGAGAATGGAGGCAGCAGGAAGCCACAGATTGAGTGTTATAAAGTGGGAGGAGCATGGGTCCCCAGCAGCACAGAGTATATCACGAGATGAGTGATGTGTCAGTGAGGACAGGGCTGCATGTGAAAGGGACAGTGACATGATGTGAGGAGGGGAATGGAGGCAGCAGGAAAGCACACACTGAGAGTTATATAGTGGGAGGAGCATGGCTCAGCAGCAGCACAGAGTATATCAGGAGATGAGTGATGTGTCAGTGAGGACAGGGCTGCATGTGAAAGGGACAGTGACATGATGTGAGGAGGGGAATGGAGGCAGCAGGAAAGCACACACTGAGAGTTATATAGTGGGAGGAGCATGGTTCCCCCAGCAGCACAGAGTATATCAGGAGATGAGTGATGGGTCAGTGAGGACAGGGCTGCATGTGAAAGGGACAGTGACATGATGTGAGGAGGGGAATGGAGGCAGCAGGAAAGCACACACTGAGAGTTATATAGTGGGAGGAGCATGGCTCCCCCAGCAGCACAGAGTATATCAGGAGATGAGTGATGTGTCAGTGAGGACAGCGCTGCATGTGACAGAGGTAGTACCATGATTTAGGAAGGAAATAGGAGGCAGTAGGAACCGCAAACTGAGAGCTGGTGTCAAACATTCTCTATGAAACAATGTTCATATAATCAGAATGGTGTAAACTGAAACAAAAAGGCAAAAGGTAACATCTACATAGCACTGAGAAGGACACGCATGTGTATGCTGAATGGAAACATGTAGAGCGGACTGTAGTTAGTAAGTTACTCACCACTGTGCTCGAATGCTGCTTGGATTTCCTTCACGGGTTCTGCAAGAGAAATATGTGAGAACTAAGCCTTGGAATTTGTGGTCTTATCAGTTTTATGTACGTTATGCACAATATTGGACAAGAGTGATATCTGGATGAAGAAGTCACAAATAATCTGGGTGTAGATGTTGGAGCCGATGTCACTCACCAGACAGTCTGCGCCCTCGCCGAGGCAGGGGGCCGCTGCCTAGACTCTGGAGAGTGAATGATTTCCTGGTCTTTCCAGGGCTGCACATGTACTGAGGGGGCTCTGAAAGACACATGTCAGTATATGACCAGTCAATAAAGTCACTTAGGTAAACGGGATATATATGGAGTCTGTCCCTCCTGTCTCACCTATTTATCCTGTTTCGTTCCCCTTGCCCTAATTAATTAATTAATTAATTAATTAAACTAACTACCACGTATAGCTTAATGTGATTCTCACCAGATTGTCTCCGGTTGCGGGGAAACGTCCACAAATCCTCCATCCAGGGCGATTTAGGGCTGTCTGAAGTAACCGGCACATCCATAGAATCTGTGCGAATGGAAATGTATGTCACATTAATATTGCTGATAGACTATTTTCACATTGTCACATCCCTTAAGCCAGACCAATAGAAAAAGCCCTGAAATACATTGAACGGGATGTAGATATGATCCCGGCGGTCAGCATACCGACGCCGAGATCCCGGTCACCAGAATGCCGGCAGGGGGCCCAGGACTATTCCCACTCGTGGGTGTCCACGCCACCCATAGAGTGGGAATAGAACCTGTGGTAAACGCAGCGAGCCACCGAGCCCGCAAAGGGGCTTCTCGCCCCCTGCCGGCATTCTGGTGGATGGGATTCCAGCGTTGACATGCTGACTGCCGGGATCCCGACCGCCGGTCACCCATACCCAACCCCACTGAACCAATGCAATCTTTACGTAAAGACAACTAAGGATCCGCATTATCTGCATGAACCTGTAGGGTTTAAAAAGTGTACTCTATAGGAGAACATTGGAAGTGTCCTGTGTAAAGAAACCTATTTTAGGACCACACTGCCCCAGGACTAGATATTTATAGTCACTGGATGAAGATTACACAGTCATACACTATGGACTAGGGAGCAGGAGAGGGGAGGATCTGTGGGGACACAGGCTGGGGGGGTTGGGGTCATGCACTCTGGAGGGACATCAAGGGGTATATTCAATAAGAGTCAGGTCCATTCCGACATGCAGTTGTCGGAGTGGACCCGACAACTCCTATCCAAAAGAGCAGCCAAATCCGACTGTCGGATTCCGACAAGTCAGGTTTCCCGATTTGTCGGAATAAATGGGGCCGTAATGAATAGGTCGGAACCCCTTCCACCCTAAAACTGTCGGAAACTGCCGTCTTTCCGACAAGATGGCAGCTTCCGACAGTTATTGAATATACCCCTAAGTCATATAAAGTCAACTGGGCATCCAAAGAATAATGCACTCTGGGAAAGGAACCTCCAAAATCACATGCTCTAGAAAGGGGACCTCCAGAAATACACACTTTGGGAGAGAGACCTGCAGAATCTTGGTACACAGAAGTCTTTAGAGCCAAACACTCACAAATTCTGAACTGGGTTCCTCCAGAGTCAAACACACTTTGGACTGGAGACTTCCAGAGTCAGACATGCTGGCCCAGAAGCTCCAACTGTCAAACACTTTGGACTGGGAGCTTCCAACATCACACATTATGGACTGGGGGCCTCAAGAGTTATGCAGTACATTGTGCACTGGGGATAGAGACATGCACTCTGGACTGGGGAGATCCAGAGTCATATTCAATGACCTGAAGGCCTGAACTGAAGACCTCCAGAGTTATATACTGGGGGATTCAAGAGTCACACAACCTGTATTGGGAGTTGCTAGAGTCGCAGACCATGGATAGGCGACCATCAGTGTCACACAATTCCCTATAAATCTCTCCTGTCATTGTGCCCTTGGTACAACTTACTTTGGAATGTGTTTTCAAGTAGAACTTGCTTAGCCTGAAAAAGAAAATAGCAGCAGTAAATATTTAGTGAGATAGTAAACTTCTAGATGCATTTTAGAAATGAAAAAAAAAAAAAAAAAAAAACTGTAAAGAAAATTGTCCCAGGTAATAAGACCCGTCATTCTCATGATTCACATTTGCCATATATAGTTCTTACCTGTTCTTCGCATGGAAGTTTCTGATTGTCACGGTTGTACATATAAATGAGTGTTAAAATTTTGGTAAATCTATAGAGCTGTAAATTAGAGATGTCTTAATGTAAGTAAATATTAATCTATGGTTCTTGGCGTTACCTGAGGAGCACCCATAGCAGATACAGTAAAATGTGAGAGGACCATTTTTAGAGTTTATTAAATTCTACACACTGGACGTGCAATCCAAATTTTGATCCAGTTGTCCGTTTGGCCAGTATCGTTCACGCAACGCAAGCCACGCATCAGTGATGACGTCACTATGTCACCCCCTTTTTCATCCCCTTAGGGCAGGTTTATAAAAATTCGAATTACGAAGTTTTCCTATTTGCCAGCTGAATACTACCTATGTTACATTTCAGCTTCCTAACATATCGGGAAGTAAGAGAATTAGTGATGAGTCAGTGAGTGAGTGAGTGAGTGAGTGAGGGCTTTCGCTTATATATATATATATATATATATATGACTTCTTCTAATACAGTTCGTTAGCTACTATTGTTGTCTCTGAGTGCCGCTTTCTTGTTGGAGGACTATATATATATATATATATATTATGCTAAACAGAGCAGTATTTTAGGAGGAAACTTAAGTTTTATTGACTGAATGCACCTCTAGTTTATGGAGGCAAACAGGGAGAGGAACGAAGCGTCTTGTAGTGCGGCGGGACTTCTTCTTTCAGCTCCACTTTATTTAAATTTTTTTAATCAAAACACAATAAACTGTTTAAAAAGTAAAAAACAAAGAACTTAATAAAAATAGTGTTTTTCAAAAGGAAGTTTGATTTAAATAAATAAAAGCCTGTCTGCAAGTACTCTACAGGTTACGGATGAGAGGTCAGCAGTCAATAGGTCAATACCATATAGGCGAGATGCATTAGGTTGACAGGTACAAACGGTGGACAGGATCTAAACAATGTTCAACAAGTTTTTCTGTTTTTTTCAACTTTTTCATCATTTACTATCCAGGTGGACTATGATTGGGCATAGTAACCTACCTTGCCAGCGAAGCGTCTGCAAGGGTACACATCTCAACTAATTTGGCTTGGATATGGTTAAACATACAAAATAACACACACAAAAGAAAAAAAAATTGTGTCAACCATTTCCATGTTGATCTTTCAAGCCTGTCAACCTTTTCCATGTCAACCATTTGTACCTGTCAAGCTCATGCATGTCGATCTATTGGTGGCAACCTACTGACTGTCCATCTATTCACTGTCGATCGTTTAGTCCACACCTGTATTCTCTATACTATTATCACCCTGAGATGATGATAGCCATAAGAGGAGCTGCAGCTGCACTGTAGGAGGGATGCAATGAAGTCCGGGCTGGCCGGAGGTGTGGGTTCCTGGCCGAACTCGGACATTTTTTTTAAACCGGCAATCATTAACAAGGCATGGGTTTGCGGGATTTCCCTGCCTATTGTTTTTCTTTAATGCCAGTCAGTGTTGAGCGTCCTCAGGGCGCTCAGACGCTGCCCAGCTCCCTCCTCCCGGCTCCCCCTGCCCCCGTAGTGCGTACTGCGCAGCGTGACATGATGTCAGAGGTCCCGCTGCGCAGTGTGAAGCCAGCCGCCCAGACCGCACCACGTCGCCCCACGACTCCTCCCACCCACAATGGTGACACTGAAGCCAGCCGCCTGGACAGCACAGCGAGCCCAGTTGCCACCCATGATGGTGACTATTTGTGTGGGCTGGGCGGGTCTTCAACCCAATACCGGGAGTCCCGGGATTGACCTTTTTCAATCCTGATACCTGGGATTGAAAAAAAAAACACCCGGGATTGGCCTCCCTATTCGCTACATCTCATCTAGTTTAGTAGTGATATTATTCCTGACACACAGATGTTTGTTTTTGTAGCGGCAACAAAGTAATTATTTACTTGAATGGTTCTCAAACTCGGTCCTCAGGACCCCACACAGGTCACGTTTTCCATGTCACCCAGCAGCTGCACTGTGTATCACCAACTGTCACATTTCAAAAATCTACAGGTGACCTGCAAAACATGAACCGTGTGGGGTCCTGAGGACCGAGTTTGAGAACCTGTGATTTACTATTACAGTTACTATATATCAATAACACTGGCAGTGAATTATTCTTGGCAACAGGCCTTCGTGTAATCATAGAACTCCTCTGTACCGTCTAATGACCTTTATATTGACATAATAGGATAAAAGCCTCTGCAATCTTTCTATGTACAGTGCATGTAGTTACCTTCTGAGGAATGGACGCGGGGTGGTTTTCAACTATAAGTCGCTTTATGTAATAGATCCAAAGGCGTTTCTCCTCCTGATTCCTGGCCTGGGAAAGAGAGGGTAATGCAAAGTCATGTCACTCCAACAGGGGGCGCTCACACTGCACCATTTACGTATAGTTAATAATATAAGTTATAATACGCAGTACAATAACTGTGAAATGATCGGCGTAGTGATCTCCACCAGAATACAAGGGGAAGAGTTCCATGACTATACTGTAAGAACCTACAGATACCGCTGGCCAGTCACACCACTGTTGGGATCACTAGCCTACCCCATTTCCCAGTCTGCCCAAACAGCGTCTAGTCAGATAGGGGTTGGTTAGAATACACATAGGGCATGATTTACAGTTAATAGAATAAATACATCCATACAATTGCATTTCTATGTCTGTATTTGGTTTGCATGCATCAGAAGATATAGGGGTATATTCAATTAAAGTCGGATCCATTCCGACATGTATTTGTCGGAATGGATCTGACAACCCCTATTCAATCCCATCTTAATTCGACTTTTTCAAGTCGAATTTAGATGGGACGCAGAGGAGGAGAAGGGGGGCGAGCCGCGGGGAGACCAGCGGGGGGACAGCCGGCGGGCATACAGGGAGATCAGCGCTACAGTAGCGCTGCAGCAGGATGTCACACAGCCGCCAGACCTCACGGCAGCTTCCACTCGGCTCCCCACCCTCACCTCCTCTGAGTCCGCATCTCAGTCCGACATCATTTTGATGTCGGACTGAGATGGTCGAAAAGGGGGCCAAAACCGTTTTCGACACAAGCACGTGGATCGGCAGCTATTCTGCCGATCCACGTGCTTTTCGACAAGTCGAATTCAATTCTTTTCGACAGACGGCAGTTTTCGACTTCTATTGAATATACCCCATAGACAACCTGAAATGTAGTGTATATATATATACTGTGGCAGGGACAGCATGATTCCACATGAGGTTCATGTGGAACGGCAGGATTTTGCAGGATTGGAGCAGCAGCAATAGGTCTGATGGAATCCAGTCCGGGTTTTGGCTTAGTCTGTTGTACGTCACAGCTGAGCTAATCACTACAACTTGTCTGCTACCTTTAAAAATGTGTTTGTTCAGTAGGTCATTGCTCCTGATGCCAGCAAGTGGCCAGGCGATATGTTGGGGGTTTGGCGTTACGTTAGGAGCCATTTGGAATCTGTACTTTTTGTGCATATTAGAACTTGGAATGTTGTGCTGCTGTTTAAAGACTGCCTGTAAAACCTGACCTGCCAAACCTGCATGTACTGTGTAACCGCAGGTGGAAATAAAGTGAGTTGGACTGTATTCCGTCTATGTGTTTCTGTCACAAATTACATCCAGCGCACAATGCAGCTGCATCAACATAAACACTTGAACCGCATGGAGCGTGTAAAGATTTATCTACTAAACGGTGTAGCTTAAAGATAAATTTAATTCTGAATGTGGTTTCCTGGGGCGGAATTCTGTCTCTGCACCATTACTGTACTTACACGCCCCAAGCGCCCCTGTGTCCAACTTTAAATCAGATCAATAGTGATGTTACGCCTATTGAATTATGGGCCCTCATTCCGAGTTGTTCGCTCGGAGTTTTTCATCGCATCGCAGTGAGAATTCTCTTAGTGCGCATGCGCAATGTTCGCACTGCGACTGCGCCAAGTAACTTTACTATGAAGAAAGTAAGTTTACTCACGGCATTTTCATCGCTCCGTCGTTCGCATTGTGATTGACAGGAAATGGGTGTTACTGGGCGGATGCACGGCGTTTTAGGGGCGTGTGGCTGGAAACGCTACCGTTTCCGGAAAAAACGCAGGAGTGGCCGGAGAAACGGTAGGAGTGCCTGGGCGAACGCTGGGTGTGTTTATGACGTCAGCCAGGAACGAAAAGCACTGAACTGATCGCACAGGCAGAGTAAGTCTGAAGCTACTCAGAAACTGCTAACTCGTTTGTAATCGCAATATTGCGCATACGTCGGTCGCAATTTTAAGAAGCTAAGATTCACTCCCAGTAGGCGGCGGCTTAGCGTGTGTAACTCTGCTACATTCGCCTTGCGAGCGAACAACTCGGAATGAGGGCCATGGTGTATCAGGCTTTAGGATCACTTGGGGTTAGCATTGTGTATGACACCCTGTCTGAGTGATGTACTATAGCTCTTTCCAGGCTCACATTATGGAACAACCCTGCCCATTCCCCACCCAAGCTTTTACCTGGATGATTTGCTGGTGCTTGGGGATGGTCATGTCTGATACTCGGAAACTTAAACTGTTCTTTAGATGCTCTGCCAGGGCCAGATTACAGCACTAGAGGAGAAATCAGAATAAAGGTTACACTCTTCATGGTAACAGAACATTATATAAAGTGTGAGTGCAGTGATATGATGACAGAGTGGTGTGATTATGTTTCAGAGTGATTATGTGTCAGTACAGTGATATGATTTCAGATCAGAGATCAATGTGAGTGCAGTGATGATTTTAGAGCAGTGTCAATGCAGAGATATGTGTCCAGAGCAGTGTGAGTATAGTCATGATTCCAGATCAGTGTGACTGCAGAGATATGATTCCAGATCAGTGTGACTGCAGAGATATGATTCCAGATCAGTGTGACTGCAGAGATATGATTCCAGATCAGTGTGACTGCAGAGATATGATTCCAGATCAGTGTGACTGCAGAGATATGATTCCAGATCAGTGTGACTGCAGATATATGATTCCAGATCAGTGTGACTGCAGAGATATGATTCCAGATCAGTGTGAGTGTAGGGATGTTCCAAGCCAGTGTGAGTGTAGTGATGATCCCAATCAGTGTGAGTGTAGTGATGTTCCCAGCCAGTGTGAGTGTAGGGATGCTCCCAGCCAGTGTGAGTGTAGGGATGCTCCCAGTCAGTGTGAGTGTAGGGATGCTCCCAGCCAGTATGAGTGTAGGGATGCTCCCAGTCAGTGTGAATGTAGGGATGCTCCCAGTCAGTGTGAGTGTAGGGATTCTCCCAGCCAGTGTGAGTGTAGGGATGCTCCCAGCCAGTATGAGTGTAGGGATGCTCCCAGTCAGTGTGAGTGTAGGGATGCTCCCAGCCAGTGTGAGTGTAGGGATGCTCCCAGCCAGTATGAGTGTAGTGATGATCCCAGAAAAGTGTGAGTGTAGTGATGTTTCCAGCCAGTGTGAGTGTAGTGATGATCCCAGTCAGTATGAGTGTAGTGATGATCCCAGCCAGTGTGAGTGTAGTGATGTTTCCAGCCAGTGTGAGTGTAGTGATGTTTCCAGCCAGTGTGAGTGTAGTGATGATCCCAGAAAAGTGTGAGTGTAGTGATGTTATCAGCCAGTGTGAGTGTAGCAATAGTCCCAGCTAGTGTGAGTGTAGTGATAGTCCCAGTCAGTGTGAGTGTAGTGATGATCCCAGCCAGTGTGAGTGTAGTGATGTTTCCAGCCAGTGTGAGTGTAGTGATGTTTCCAGCCAGTGTGAGCATAGTGATGTTTCCAGCCAGTGTGAGTGTAGTGATGTTTCCAGCCAGTGTGAGTGTAGTGATGTTTCCAGCCAGTGTGAGTGTAGTGATGTTTCCAGCCAGTGTGAGTGTAGTGATGTTACCAGCCAGTGTGAGTGTAGTGATGTTCTCAGCCAGTGTGAGTGTAGTGATATTCCCAGCCAGTGTAAGTGTACTGATGTTCTCAGCCAGTGTGAGCATAGTGATTGATGTTTCCAGCCAGTGTGAGTGTAGTGATGTTACCAGCCAGTGTGAGTGTAGCAATAGTCCCAGCTAGTGTGAGTGTAGTGATAGTCCCAGTCAGTGTGAGTGTAGTGATGATCCCAGCCAGTGTGAGTGTAGTGATGTTTCCAGCCAGTGTGAGTGTAGTGATGTTACCAGCCAGTGTGAGTGTAGTGATGTTCTCAGCCAGTGTGAGTGTAGTGATATTCCCAGCCAGTGTAAGTGTACTGATGTTCTCAGCCAGTGTGAGCATAGTGATTGATGTTTCCAGCCAGTGTGAGTGTAGTGATGTTACCAGCCAGTGTGAGTGTAGCAATAGTCCCAGCTAGTGTGAGTGTAGTGATAGTCCCAGTCAGTGTGAGTGTAGTGATGATCCCAGCCAGTGTGAGTGTAGTGATGTTTCCAGCCAGTGTGAGTGTAGTGATGTTCCCAGCCAGTGTGAGTATAGGGATGCTCCCAGCCAGTGTGAGTGTAGGGATGCTCCCAGCCAGTATGAGTGTAGGGATGCTCCCAGAAAAGTGTGAGTGTAGTGATGTTTCCAGCCAGTGTGAGTGTAGGGATGCTCCCAGCCAGTATGAGTGTAGTGATGATCCCAGAAAAGTGTGAGTGTAGTGATGATCCCAGCCAGTGTGAGTGTAGTGATGTTTCAAGCCAGTGTGAGTGTAGTGATGTTCCCAGTCAGTGTGAGTGTAGGGATGCTCCCAGCCAGTGTGAGTGTAGGGATGCTCCCAGCCAGTATGAGTGTAGTGATGATCCCAGAAAAGTGTGAGTGTAGTGATGTTTCCAGCCAGTGTAAGTGTAGTGATGATCCCAGTCAGTATGAGTGTAGTGATGATCCCAGCCAGTGTGAGTGTAGTGATGTTTCCAGCCAGTGTGAGTGTAGTGATGATCCCAGAAAAGTGTGAGTGTAGTGATGTTACCAGCCAGTGTGAGTGTAGCAATAGTCCCAGCTAGTGTGAGTGTAGTGATAGTCCCAGTCAGTGTGAGTGTAGTGATGATCCCAGCCAGTGTGAGTGTAGTGATGTTTCCAGCCAGTGTGAGTGTAGTGATGATCCCAGAAAAGTGTGAGTGTAGTGATGTTACCTGCCAGTGTGAGTGTAGTGATGTTACCAGCCAGTGTGAGTGTAGTGATGTTTCCAGCCAGTGTGAGCATAGTGATGTTTCCAGCCAGTGTGAGTGTAGTGATGTTTCCAGCCAGTGTGAGTGTAGTGATGTTCTCAGCCAGTGTGAGTGTAGTGATGTTCCCAGCCAGTGTAAGTGTACTGATGTTCTCAGCCAGTGTGAGTGTAGTGATGTTCCCAGCCAGTGTGAGTGTAGTGATGTTCCCAGCCAGTGTGAGTGTAGTGATGTTCCCAGCCAGTGTGAGTGTAGTGATGTTCCCAGCCAGTGTGAGTGTAGTGATGTTCCCAGCCAGTGTGAGTGTATGACTCACAAAGATATGCATTTTGTATATGAAGAGATCCATCCTCTTCTTGGTGATGAGCAGCATTTTGCTAAACAAGAAGAAGGCTCTTTCCTTCTTCACACGTTGCAAACGGAATGTTCCTTCCAAGATGAGTTCCCCAAACCCACTCAAGTCAGGCCCCTGCCAATTCAGCAGCTTGCTCTGGATTTCCTGGAGGTGAGAAAGGAGACTAGTGTTGTATAGTCCACTGGCCGAGATTCAGGGACAGCTGGTACCATGCATTCATTCTAATCGCTCATTCCTGATGCCAACCTCTTCATCCCCTGTTACCTGAAGCCTCACGGCGTGTTCCTGCTTTCTTTTCATGTCATTAATGTACCAGGCCACTGCGGTCATAGTGATAATGGCTTCCTCCACCACTTCATAACCAGGAACATTCTTATCAAAGTGCTTAGCCAGCTCCTGTAATAAAACCAAGAGCAGACAAGGGCACAATGGACAGAGGGAAACAGCCAACATGACACTGGCCAAGTCATCTGACGGCTACAGAGAGCAGGCGCAAAGGGATAGGCTGGTGAGAGTAGGGTCAATACACAGACTGCAACCCACCTGCAGGAGGAGGTGGTACTTCATAATACGCTGTACGGGTTTCAGGAGGTAGGTCTCCAGTGGCAGGGAATGTGACAGCACTGCCTGACGCTCCCTGAAGAACTGTACTAGCTCCTCATTCTTCATACATTCACGGAGCACAGACACCGAGCTGGGGAGAGGAGGAAGGAATAAATAGAGACATACATTGGTTATAGGTAGATGTTTCTATAAACACTGTCACCTCCGTTGAATATGCATGTTTTACTCGCACTGCCATGCACTCACCAGAGGCACATCTAGGGGGTGAGTATAAAGTATCATGCCAGGCCGTCCAGTGTGGGCCAGTGGCGTTTATTACAGTGGAATGGATTGCTCTCCGGACCCATCTGCACCTAACTGTATGCTGGAGAAAGTGACTGCATGGACCAATAGCTCCCTATAAGTCACACTCCCTCCTAGCACTGGCTTTTACCACACGGCCTGGGGAGGACACGATCACCCATAGGCTGCAGGAGAGCCCAAGATTATGCTCGGCAGCCCCTGTATATAACACATGTAACTGTGACAGGGAAGGTGGCCCCCTCAGCTCTGGCACATAGCAGCTGCACTCCCTGCACCTATGGTAGCTACACCCTTGTACATAACACGTTACTGTGGCAGGGAAGGTGGCCCTCTCAGCTCTGGGCTCCATAGCAGCTACACTCCCTGCACCTACAGTATGGTAGCTATGCCCTTGTATATTACACATGTTACTGTGACAGGAAAGGTGCCCCCCCAGCTCTGGGTCCCATAGCAGCTGCACTCCCTGCACCTATGGTAGCTACACCCTTGTATAACACATGTAACTATGACAGGGAAGGTGGTCCCTCTCAGCTCTGGCACATAGCAGCTGCACTCCCTGCACCTATGGTAGCTACACCCTTGTATATAACACATGTAACTATGACAGGGAAGGTGGTCCCTCTCAGCTCTGGGGCCGTAGCAGCTGCACTCCCTGCACCTATGGTAGCTATGCCCTTGTATATTACAGATGTAACTGTGACAGGGAAGGTGGCCCCTCTCAGCTCTGGGGCCATAGCATCTGCACTCCCTGCACCTATGGTAGCTACACCCTTGTATATAACACATGTAACTATGACAGGGAAGGTGGTCCCTCTCAGCTCTGGGGCTGTAGCAGCTGCACTCCCTGCACCTATGGTAGCTACACCCTTGTATATAACACATGTAACTGTGACAGGGAAGGTGGGCCCCCTCAGCTCTGGGGCCGTAGCAGCTGCACTCCCTGCACCTATGGTAGCTATGCCCTTGTATATAACACATGTAACTGTGACAGGGAAGGTGGTCCCTCTCAGCTCTGGCACATAGCAGCTGCTCTCCCTGCACCTATGGTAGCTACACCCTTGTATAACACATGTAACTATGACAGGGAAGGTGGCCCCTCTCAGCTCTGGCACATAGCAGCTGCACTCCCTGCACCTATGGTAGCTATGCCCTTGTATATTACAGATGTAACTATGACAGGGAAGGTGGCCCCTCTCAGCTCTGGCACATAGCAGCTGCACTCCCTGCACCTATGGTAGCTATGCCCTTGTATATAACACATGTAACTGTGACAGGGAAGGTGGTCCCTCTCAGCTCTGGCACATAGCAGCTGCTCTCCCTGCACCTATGGTAGCTACACCCTTGTATATAACACATGTAACTATGACAGGGAAGGTGGCCCCTCTCAGCTCTGGCACATAGCAGCTGCACTCCCTGCACCTATGGTAGCTATGCCCTTGTATATTACAGATGTAACTATGACAGGGAAGGTGGCCCCTCTCAGCTCTGGCACATAGCAGCTGCACTCCCTGCACCTATGGTAGCTATGCCCTTGTATATAACACATGTAACTGTGACAGGGAAGGTGGTCCCTCTCAGCTCTGGCACATAGCAGCTGCTCTCCCTGCACCTATGGTAGCTACACCCTTGTATAACACATGTAACTATGACAGGGAAGGTGGCCCCTCTCAGCTCTGGCACATAGCAGCTGCACTCCCTGCACCTATGGTAGCTATGCCCTTGTATATTACAGATGTAACTGTGACAGGGAAGGTGGTCCCTCTCAGCTCTGGCACATAGCAGCTGCACTCCCTGCACCTATGGTAGCTACACCCTTGTATAACACATGTAACTGTGACAGGGAAGGTGGCCCCTCTCAGCTCTGGGGCCGTAACAGCTGCACTCCCTGCACCTATGGTAGCTACACCCTTGTATATAACACATGTAACTGTGACAGGGAAGGTGGGCCCCCTCAGCTCTGGGCCCCATAGCACCTGCACTCTCTGCACCTATGGTAGCTATGCCCTTGTATATTACACATGTTACTGTGACAGGGAAGGTGGGCCCCTGTGAGCTCTCGGCCCCATTGCAGCAGCAGGGGTGTTAACTGTGACAGGGAAGTTGGGCCCCTCTCAGCTCTGGACCCCATAACAGTTGCACCCTTGCACCTAGGTAGCTATGCCCTTGTCTTTGGCAATTACAGGTAATTAATGAAAGTGCAAAATGAGAGCCTCTGACAGTGCTGATGCCATACACTCCTATAACTGTGTGAATGGCTCACTGCATTTTCTAGGTGGGCTCCCCAAAACCAGAATGTGGGATGTCATCTGTGTACATGCTAGCAGAACTACTACTCAGGGGTAAATGCCAAAGCTTTGTGTGACCCCATATCCTGCACTCGTGTCCTTTATTGCTGTTCTGTCTGGAATCTTTCAGCAACTTTCTATAAAGAGGCCTTTCAGCCGTTGTCGTAAAAAGAGTGGTTACCTGGGATAGTTCATACAGTACAGGGTATAGATGTCAAACTCTTCACTCTGCGGAAGAAATACATGGTCATTATGAAGCACAGACGTGATGTTTGTATGTTCCATAAAGCAGGTGTAATATATTCTAAGTCTAGCACTTAGACAGCTGCCATTCCTGTGATAGCCATTAATTCATAATTCCTGTCAATGTGGCTCTGCCCCCCCCCCCTCCCCCGCTCTGCAAAGCGCTATTCTTTGTAATATACAGTGGTTCGGCGTCATACTGACGTGATTCAGCACAAATTACGTCATCAAGCCACCATGACACCAGATTCACTGAGGAAGGCTGTGTCTATCCTTCCAGGATGTAGAGATTTCAAAATCCGGGAGTTTTCTGGACATTCCAAGAAAGAAGGCAAAGCAATTTATATTCCAAAATCCAGGGTTTCCCACATGTACATACAACTGACACAAAGCGATAAAACACAAAACTAAATCGTTTTGACTTTTTGGGTTTCCTAACAAAATGACAGCATCAGAGCTTACAGTAGGCTGAGTTAGGGGATGAAGTAATGTTGGGCTAGGATATCGATAAGCTCAGATTTGGTTATTATTTCTAAATGTATAATTAGAGCACTGAATGTAATGAAGTTTAGGGGAGCAGCTATTTTACGAATCTGGGGAATATCTCCTCTTAGACCATGTGTTGCTTCCTTTCCTGGGAACTGCGCCAGGAGCTGTTTTATAACCTTCACCCATCAAGATTTCATTAAATACCAATTGCTGACCATGGGAAAATGCCCGTCCTGCCTATTTATTACTATATCCCTGAGCTCTTATCTTTTTGCCTGAGATTCGGGTGTAGGGGTGGGGAAAGATTTTCTAGCAAACTAAAATACACCTAAGCGAGGAAGGGAGGGGGGGGTGCATTCGGTCTGAGGTGATGAATGTAACATGGGGTCTTTCTACCCCTTTGAGGAAACTAGCAACAGTGCACACACGGGAAATTCACAGCAATTGCTGGATGGACCATGAGCACCATAGAACAAGACGTGTTGCATCCATGAACACATACGTGTACAGTGTACTGAGGCTATATCCTCTTAGGTTCAATGAGCACCAGGATTCTGAGAGACGCCAGGTGACGCAGTTGTTGGCAGCTGCTTCAGCCTGATTTACTGCACTCTGCTGCTAATGCGAGTAAGAGTTCACCTAATGCAGGGGCTCGGAAACCTGTGCCACTCACTGATTTTACTCCAGCCATTCAATCATCATCATTAGCTCCATGCTAAGTGCAAGTGATCCATCAGAAACAGGTTTCCTTTCCCCGTTAGCATGACTTGGCTTGCAAAGTGGGCCCGATTCAGATGCAGTCGCAATGCCGACGCAGCCACAAATCCTTTTCAGTGACGGAACTCCAAGGCAATGTAAGTGTAGTAGCCGCCCACAAGTGACAGAGATGGCCACCGGAGCCATCGCAACACGCTCAGCAACTGCGTACTCCTACACAACCGGAATAACAATAACTCCCTGAGTGCGTCCATGGCTGTGAAGAGGATCTGCGATGCTGGCGCCATGTTTTACATGTACAAGGTCGCAGTAGCATGCCGGGACACCTCACAAACACAGTCAGAACATGCCTGTTATCTCCCACAAACGGTCTCTTCCTGTCAATCTTATAGGTTAGATGGCATTGTCCACAGGGCATGCTAGGTGGTATAGTGTCAGCATCAGAACATATATACTAAGTGGGTAACTGAAGTATGGGTAGTGCTTGTTATCATTGCTTTATCAGAGGCTACCACCTGCAGAGGCTACCACCTGCACTGTCGCTAGCAGCCAGGTTAGGTGGATAACTTTGCCTGGGGAAGCTACTGTTTCTAGAGTATCTCCTGTATAACATGGGCGCCTCTGTAATCCAATCACTATTCAAGTGTTTTGCGCCGGTGCTAACATTACGGTTATGTTGTTCCATCATTTTGACGGGCTGGTAACTAGTTTTTTGATAATACGTTTCGCCCTTAAAAGATGCTCTTGCTTAACTAGACATCACTGGGTATTTGGCCAGCAGGGGGCAGTCTTACCCTCATGACAAAGCACTCGGCAATCATGTGGGCAGAGGTGCAGTTCTCCAGCTCCTCAAGCAGCTCACTGTAACAAGAGAGACAATTAATATGATACGGCTCCATGCTATATCGCCTGGGCGACGCCAACTGTGCGTCTATAGGGAAACTTTACTAAGACTCTTAACTGCACTTTAACTTTTTTAAATGTTCTGCTCTCCGTAAAATAAAAATGAAACATGTAACATATTGAACTGTATTAAAGAAAGAGCAAGAAAAAAAAATACATGTAAATATATATATATATATATATATATATATATACATACAGGTTGAGTATCCCATATCCGAATATTCCGAAATACGGAATATTCCGAAATACGGACTTTTTTGAGTCAGAGTGAGATAGTGAAACCTTTGTTTTTTGATGACTCAATGTAAACAAACTTTGTTTAATACACAAAGTTATTAATAATATTGTATTAAATGACCTTCAGGCTGTGTGTATAAGGTATATATGAAACATAAATGAATTGTGTGAATGTAGACACACTTTGTTTAATGCACAAAGTTATAAAAAATATTGGCTAAAATGACCTTCAGGCTGTGTGTATAAGGTGTATATGTAACATAAATGCATTCTGTGCTTAGATTTAGGTCCCATCACCATGATATCTCATTATGGTATGCAATTATTCCAAAATACGGAAAAATCCCATATCCAAAATACCTCTGGTCCCAAGCATTTTGGATAAGGGAGACTCAACCTGTATATATATATATATATATATACTGTATATAGAGTACAAAATGCCGACATTCACAATGTATGGATACTGGTTATTTCAGCTAATAATCTCTATAATAACCTTGATTGGACAACTACGCAAACATTTTGAACTGAGAAAAGAGCGGAGCTCTGTATGCTATATGATACGGTTGAGGTGAGAACATGAAAGGTTTCTCTCACCTGTTAAACTCATAAATATCTTCTATGTTGCAGAATAAAGTGCTGACTTGCTCGGGTTTCAGGGGGAGCTGACCACAGTCTATGATGCAGCCTAAATAGTCCTGTATGGAGAGAGAGGAGACAGGAACATGAGCTTGGAAGCAGTATTTGTGTTGTTAGGGGCTAAATCATGTAACAAGACCCAATCACTTTCTCCAAATGTCACTGTGAGGAGCGCTGCTACACGGGGTAATGAGTAAGACACTGTAAGAGTCAATGAGTGCCCCTCCTACTGTATGGAGCACTGTCATACACCCTGACCTCTACTACTGTGAGCACTGTCATACACCCTGACTGCTCCTACTGTGAGAAGCACTGTCATACACCCCGACCTCTACTACTGTGAGCACTGTCATACACCCTGACTGCTCCTACTGTGAGAAGCACTGTCATACACCCCGACCTCTACTACTGTGAGAAGCACTGTCATACACCCTGACTGCTCCTACTGTGAGAAGCACTGTCATACACCCCGACCTCTACTACTGTGAGCACTGTCATACACCCTGACTGCTCCTACTGTGAGAAGCACTGTCATACACCCCGACCTCTACTACTGTGAGAAGCACTGTCATACACCCCGACCTCTACTACTGTGAGAAGCACTGTCATACACCCCGACCTCTACTACTGTGAGGAGCACTGTCATACACCCCAACCTCTACTACTGTGAGGAGCACTGTCATACACCCCGACCTCTGAAAATGCCCCTTAGGGAGTTGCATGGATCTCTCTTGAATCAGCAGCAGAATCAGCAGCAAAAAGAAAGAAGTAATAATGCCACTGTATAGGTCATTGGTACGGCCTCATCTAGAATACAGTGTTCATTTCTGGAGGCCATATCTTCAAAAGGGTATTAATACATTAGAAACTGTACAAAGAAGGGCAACTAAAATGGTGCATGGCCTACATCACAAAACATACCCAGAAAGACCAAGAAATCTCAATATGTATAGTTTGGAGCAGAGAAGGGAAAAAGGGGACATGATAGAAACTTTCACATATATCAAGGGTTTTAACAAAGTCCAGGAGGGAAACATTCTTCAAATGATGAGAAGCAATAGGACACAAGGACATGTACTGAGACTGGAGGGGGGGAGGTTCAGGGGAAATTTGAGGAAAAATTACTTCACAGAAAGGGTAGTGGACAAGTGGAATAGCCTACCATCAGAGGTGGTAGAGCAGAGGTACCCAAACGGTGTGCCGTGGCTCCCTGGGGTGCCCCGGGACACTTGCAGGGGTGCCCTGGGTTGGTGGTCCAGAACCAATTCAAATTATTCATGGTCAATATAATAGGCAAAACCAGTGCTGGTAGCTGCCAGTCATAAAATATGTGGCCAAACAGAAGCAAATCTTGTCCCTCACCACACAACTGACCCTAAGGATGACATATAAACGCGATCTACTTAATGTAATATTTCTTTCTAAATTTCACAATAATACATTTTTGGCCTAGGGGTGCCGTGAAAAAAAATTCTGATATTCTAGGGCGCCATGATTCAAAAACGTTTGGAAACCACTGTGGTAGAGGCTAAGCCAGTAGAGCAATTTAAACATGCATGGGATAGACATAAGGATATCCTTACAAAGAAATATGGATCAAATAAGGTTAGAGGTAAAAATAATGTAACCATGTCGCACTGACATGTGGGCGTGTCATGGGCCAAGCTCCAGGTGATTCTGATTGGTGTGTATGGAGCAGTGGAGTCTATTCCTGGTGGATCTCTTGTACCAAGCATGGGGCTGATGTAAGAGCAGATAGCAATGATGGCAGTTACGGTGAACAAGGTAAAATCAATGGGCGGCATGGGTTACCCCTTGCACATGTACAACCCCAAACCCATTAGTTGAACAGATTCCCGCATTAGCATAAGGTGGTAAATCAGGCTCACGCAGCTGCCCACACCTACAGCCACCGTGTGTGTGACTGAAGGACAACCCATAGTAAGATGTCACCCAAATCCCAAGCACTGTAAATAACAGCTCCTATACCTGGGTACAGAGCTGCAGCTGTATTATGGCTGTATGGGATATCACTGGTTATGTCATGTATAACACTGTCTAGCCGAGACCTCTCAACGCTTCTAAACTTTACCCCAGCACCCTCTAGGGAAAGCACCAATCTCTCCAGGAGACTCGGAGGATTCCCCCTCTACAGTCTCATAAATAAGCAGTCGGGGTCACAGCTGCTGTTACTCAACTAATTACAGGTGTACCAAGATCTTTTCATTCTTAGGGATCTATTTATTAATAACCAGTAACAATCTGTATCTCAGTATCGCAGTGATCAAGTTGCCTTTGTATTTACCACAGTGAGGGTCCTTTTGAAGCTCTGGTGAAACCTTGTTCCTCTGAGAGCCTAACGTTACTGATGAAGGGTCCCATGCGCCCAGTAGTCTACATGGTGGGGGTAACTCATTGCTGGGTACAGGTAATGCCATCTCAAGATGAAAAGCTTTGGTTTTTGTTGCAGAAGTCTGTCATCCCCATAGAGGTCTATGTGGAGAGTAGTAAGCTGCCCTAAATAGGCACCGAAAACATCTCTGGTGATAACTTGAAGATGGGTAAAGACCTTTCTCTGGTTAAAATGACAGAGAAATGCTTTTCCCATCTTCATAACTATACCCCAAAAGTCATCAAGCGTCAAGTCTAGTAACAGTGGTGATTCCTCCATCTGTTGCGTTACATTGGGCTGCAGACATCATAGTATTGCTCCCAGGTCCAACCTATGTTCATCAGATAACGAGGACTGCTAGCAATAAGGTGAGTGACATCATCTACAGCATTATATACAGACTTCCTCTGCAGACCATCTGCCGTACCTAGAGCTGCGTAATGTGCTCATAGCAGCAGTACAGACCTTTCACATTTCTTGTAATCCTACCACACTCGGAAAGGCTATATGAATAAATGTGTTCCCTATGAGAATTTGCTGACAAGGTTGGTGAGTGGACCCTGCATTTTCTAATGGCAGCCCTATGTGAGGAGTCACTTACACATGTATTTCATTTCCAGCCGGAATGCAGCATGAGCAAACCGGTCCATAAATCACTGAAGCATATAAATGACTGAGGGATCTATTTATTATAACACACAGTTTCGTTCCAGAAATTATCTGCATTTGTTGCTCATTATCTCCAACCAAGATCACAGCTATTTAACATATTTGCACACGTCGGAGAGGTCCTGTCAAGGCCTACCTCACCGGCGATGCATTTTCTACCATGCATGGCCCAAACCTCACACATGGAAAATAAGAATTTACTTACCGATAATTCTATTTCTCGGAGTCCGTAGTGGATGCTGGGGTTCCTGAAAGGACCATGGGGAATAGCGGCTCCGCAGGAGACAGGGCACAAAAGTAAAGCTTTTCCGATCAGGTGGTGTGCACTGGCTCCTCCCCCTATGACCCTCCTCCAGACTCCAGTTAGGTACTGTGCCCGGACGAGCGTACACAATAAGGGAGGAATTTTGAATCCCGGGTAAGACTCATACCAGCCACACCAATCACACCGTACAACTTGTGATCTAAACCCAGTTAACAGTATGATAACAAAAGGAGCCTCTGAAAGACGGCTTCCTACAACAATAACCCGATTTTTGTAACAATAACTATGTACAAGTATTGCAGAATAATCCGCACTTGGGATGGGCGCCCAGCATCCACTACGGACTCCGAGAAATAGAATTATCGGTAAGTAAATTCTTATTTTCTCTATCGTCCTAGTGGATGCTGGGGTTCCTGAAAGGACCATGGGGATTATACCAAAGCTCCCAAACGGGCGGGAGAGTGCGGATGACTCTGCAGCACCGAATGAGAGAACTCCAGGTCCTCTTTTTGCCAGGGTATCAAATTTGTAGAATTTTACAAACGTGTTCTCCCCCGACCACGTAGCTGCTCGGCAGAGTTGTAATGCCGAGACCCCTCGGGCAGCCGCCCAAGATGAGCCCACCTTCCTTGTGGAATGGGCATTTACATATTTTTTGCTGTGGCAAGCCTGCCACAGAATGTGCAAGCTGAATTGTACTACAAATCCAACGAGCAATAGTCTGCTTAGAAGCAGGAGCACCCAGCTTGTTGGGTGCATACAGGATAAACAGCAAGTCAGATTTCCTGACTCCAGCCGACCTGGAAACTATATTTTCAGGGCCCTGACAACATCCAGCAACTTGGAGTCCTCCAAGTCCCTAGTAGCCGCAGGTACCACAATAAGCTGGTTCAGGTGAAACGCTGACACCACCTTAGGGAGAAACTGGGGACGAGTCCACAGCTTTGCTCTGTCCGAATGGACAATCAGATATGGCTTTGTGAGATAAAGCCGCCAATTCTGACACTCGCCTGGCCGAGGCCAGGACCAACAGCATGGTCGCTTTCCATGTGAGATATATCAAATCCACAGATTTGAGTTGTTTAAACCAATGTGATTTTAGGAATCCCAAACTACGTTGAGATCGCCCAGTGCCACTGGAGACATCAAAAGGGGGTTGTATATGCAGTACTCCCTTAACAACTTCTGGACTTCAGGAACTGAAGCCAATTTCTTTCTGGAAGAAAATCGACCGGTCGAAATTTGAACCTTAATGGACCCCAATTTGAGACCCATATACACTCCTGTTTGCAGGAAATGTAGGAATTAACCTAGTTGAAATTCTTCCGTGGAGCCTTCCTGGCCTCACACCATGGAACACATTTTCACCTAAGCAGTGATAATGTTGTGCGGTCACCTCCTTCCTGGCTCTGACCAGGGTAGGGATGACCTCTTCCGGAATGCCTTTTTCCCTTAGGATCCGGCGTTCACCCGTCAACGCGGCTGCGGTAAGTCATGGAACAGACATGATTCTTGCTGAATCAAGATCCTTTCTAGTATCTCTTGAAGTTCCGGGTACCAAGTTCTTCTTGGCCAAACCGGAGCCACGAGTATAGTTCTTACTCCTCTCCTTCCTATCATTCTCCATACACTGGGTATGAAAGGCAGAGGAGGGAACACATACACCGACTGGTACACCCACGGTGTTACCAGAGCGTCCCAGCTATTGCCTGAGGGTCTCTAGACCTGGCGCTTCATGTGGGACGCCATCATAACCACCTTTGGTCTTTCCCAACGGTTTACAAACCTGTGGAAACTTCCAGATGAAGTTCCCACTTTTCCGGGTGGAATTCATTCATGCTGAGGAAATCTTCCTAGTTGTCCACTCCCGGAATGAACACTGCTGACAGTGTTATCACATGATTTTTCGCCCAGCGAAGAATCCTTGCTGTCATTGCCCTCCTGCTTCTTGTGCCGCCCCGTCTGTTTACGTGGGCGACTGCCATGATGATGTCCTACTGGATCAGCACCGGTTGACTTTGAAGCAGAGGTCTTCCTAGGCTCAGAGCATCGTAAATTGCCCTTAGCTCCAGTATATTCATGTGGAGAGAAATCTCCAGACTTGACCACACTTCCTTGGAAATTTCTTCCCTGTGTGACTGTTCCCCAGCCTCTCAGACTGGCATCCGTGGTCACCAGAACACAGTCCTGAATGCTGAATGTGCTGCCCTCTAGAAGATGAGCACTCTGCAGCCCCCACAGAAGAGACACCCTTGTCCTTGGAGACAGGGTTATCCGCTGATGCATCTGAAGATGCGATCCGGACCATTCGTCCCGCAAATCCCCCTGAAAAGTTTTTGCGTGAGATCTGCCGAATGGAATCGCTTCGTAAGAAGCCACCATTTTTCCCAGGACTCCTGTGCATTGATGCACTGATACTTGGCCTGGTTTTAGGAGGTTTCTGACTAGGTCGGATAACTCCCTGGCTTTCCCCTCCAGGAGAAATACCTCTTTCTGGACTATGCCCAGAATCATTCCTAGGAACAGCAGACGTATCATCGGAAAACAGCTGCGATTTTTGGAATATTTAGAATCCACTCGTGCTGTCGTAGAACTACTTTAGATAGTTCTTTTCCGACCTCCAACTGTTCTCTGGAAACTTGCCCCTTTCAGGATATCGTCCAAGTAAGGGATAATTAAGATGCCTTTCTTCTTTTAAGAATCATCTTTTCGGCCATTACCTTGGTAAAGGCCCGGGGTGCCGTGGATAATTCAACGGCAGCGTCTGAAACTGATATTGACAGTTCTGTATCACGAACCAGAGGTACCCTTGTTGAGAAGGGCAAATTTGGACATGGAGGTAATCCTTGATGTCCAGGGACACCATATAGTCCCCTTTTTTCCGGTTCTCTATCACTGCTCTGAGTGACTCCATCTTGATTTGAACCTTTTTATGTAAGTGTTTAAAGATTTCAGATTTAGACTATGTCTCACCAAGCCGTCTGGCTTCAGTACCACAATATAGTGTGGAAGACTAATACCCTTTTCCTTGTTGTAGGAGGGGTACTTTGATTATCACCTGCTGGAAATACAGCTTGTGAATTTTTTTCCCAATACTGCCTCCCTGTCGGAGGGAGCCGTTGGTAAAGCAGGCTTCAGGAACCTGCGAGGAAAAAATGTCTCGACTCTCCAATCTGTACCCCTGGGATAATACTTGTACGATCTAGGGGTCAACTTGCGAGTGATCCCACTGCGCGCTGAGACTCTTGAGACTACCCCCCCAGCTCACCTGAGTCCGCTTGCACGGCCCCAGCGTCACGCTGAGGACTTGGCAGACGCGGTGGAGGGCTTCTTTTCCTGGGAAGGGGCTGCCTGCTGCAGTCTACTTCCCTTTCCTCTATGTCTGGGCAGATATGACTGGCCTTTTGCCCGCTTGCCCACATGGGAAACGGAAGGATTGAGGCTGAAAAGACAGTGTCTTTTTCTGCTGAGATGTAACTTGGGGTAAAAAGGTTGGATTTCCCAGCTGTAGCCGTGGCCCCCAGGTCCGATGGACCGACCCCAAATAACTCCTTCCCTTTATACGGCAATACTTCCATGTGCCGTATGGGATCTGTATCACCTGACCACTGTCGTGTCCATGACATCTTCTGGGAGATATGGACAACGCACTTATCTTGATGCCAGAGTGCAAATATCCCTCTGTGCATCTCGCATACATATATATAGAATGCATCCTATTAAATGCTCTATATCAATAAAATATTTTTAGTCAGGGAATTCGACCAAGCCAACCCAGCACTGCATCTCCAGGCTGATGGCGATCGCTGGTCGCAGTATAACCACCGTATGTGTGTATATACTTTTTAGGATATTTTTCCAGCTGCCTATCAGCTGGCTCCTTGAGGGCGGCCGTATCTGGAGACGGTAACGCCACTTGATAAGCGTGTGAGCGCCTTATCCACCCTAAGGGGTGTTTCCCAACGCGCCCTAACTTCTGGCGGGAAAGGGTATAACGCCAATATTTGCTATCGGGGTAAACCCACGCATCATCACACACTTCATTTTATTTTATCTGATTCAGGAAAAACTACAGGTAGTTTTTTCACTCCCACATAATACCCTTTTTTGTGGTACTTGTAGTATCAGAAATATGTAACACCTCCTTCATTGCCCTTAACGTGTGGCCCTAATGAGGAATACGTTTGTTTATTCACCGTCGACACTGGATTCAGTGTCCGTGTCTGTGTCTGTGTCGACCGACTGAGGTAAATGGGCGTTTTTTTAAAAACCCCTGACGGTGTTTCTGAGACGCCTGGACCGGTACTAATTGTTTGTCGGCCGTCTCATGTCGTCAACCGACCTTGCAGCGTGTTGACATTTTCACGTAATTCCCTAAATAAGCCATCCATTCCGGTGTCGACTCCCTAGAGAGTGACATCACCATTACAGGCAATTTCTCCGCCTCCTCCAACATCGTCCTCATACATGTCGACACACACGTACCGACACACAGCACACACACCTGGAATGCTCTGACAGAGGACAGGACCCCACTAGCCCTTTGGAGAGACAGAGGGAGAGTTTGCCAGCACACACCAAAAAACGCTATAATTACATAGGGACAACCTTATATAAGTGTTTCTCCCTAATAGCATCTTTATATATATATTTATATCGCCAATTAGTGCCTCCCTCTCTGTTTAAACCCTGTTTCTGTAGTGCAGTGCAGGGGAGAGCCTGGGAGCCTTCTCTCCAGCCTTTCTGTGAGAGAAAAAATGGCGCTGTGTGCTGAGGAGATAGGCCCCGCCCCTTTTCCGGCGGGCTCGTCTCCCGCTCTTTAGTGAAGTTTGGCAGGGGTTAAATATCTCCATATAGCCTCTGGGGGCTATATGTGAGGTATTTTTAGCCAGTATATAGGTTTACATTTGCCTCCCAGGGCGCCCCCCCCCAGCGCCCTGCACCCTCAGTGACAGCGTGTGAAGTGTGCTGAGAGGAAAATGGCGCACAGCTGCAGTGCTGTGCGCTACCTTTAGAAGACTGTCAGAGTCTTCAGCCGCCGATTCTGGACCTCTTCTAACTTCAGCATCTGCAAGGGGGCCGGCGGCGCGGCTCCGGTGACCATCCAGGCTGTACCTGTGATCGTCCCTCTGGAGCTGATGTCCAGTAGCCAAGAAGCCAATCCATCCTGCACGCAGGTGAGTTCACTTCTTCTCCCCTCAGTCCCTCGTTGCAGTGATCCTGTTGCCAGCAGGACTCACTGTAAAATAAAAAACCTAAGCTAAACTTTCTCTAAGCAGCTCTTTAGGAGAGCCACCTAGAATTGCACCCTTCTCGGCCGGGCACAAAAATCTAACTGGAGTCTGGAGGAGGGTCATAGGGGGAGGAGCCAGTGCACACCACCTGATCGGAAAAGCTTTACTTTTGTGCCCTGTCTCCTGCGGAGCCGCTATTCCCCATGGTCCTTTCAGGAACCCCAGCATCCACTAGGACGATAGAGAAATAACCTTCACTCCCCATGATTCATACTGCCCGCCACACCCCCATGTCTATGTTCTATACTGCCCCCAACACCCCCACGTCTATGTTCTATACTGCCTCTCACACCCCCATGTCTATGTTCCATACTGCCCCTCACACCCCCACGTCTATGTTCCACACTGCCCCTCACACCCCCACGTCTATGTTCCATACTGCCCCTCACACCCCCACGTCTATGTTCCATACTGCCTCTCACACCCCCACATCTATGTTCAATACTGCCCCTCACACCCCCATGTCTATGTTCCATACTGCCCCTCACACCCCCACGTCTATGTTCCATACTGCCTCCCACACCCCCACATCTATGTTCTATACTGCCCCTCACACCCCCACATCTATGTCCCATACTGCCCCTCACACCCTCACGTCTATGTTCCATACTGCCTCTCACACCCTCACGCCTATGTTCCATACTTACCCCCACATCTATGTTCCATACTGCCTCCCACACCCTCACGCCTATGTTCCATACTTACCCCCACATCTATGTTCCATACTGCCTCCCACACCCTCACGTCTATGTTCCGTACTGCCTCTCACACCCTCACGTCTATGTTCTATACTGCCTCTCACACCCCCACGTCTATGTTCCATACTTCCCCCCACACCCCACATCTATGTTCCATACTTCCCCCCACATCTATGTTCCATACTGCCTCTCACACCCCCATGTCTATGTTCCATACTGCCTCCTACACCCCCACATCTATGTTCTATGCTTCTATGCTGCCTCTCACACCCCCATGTCTATGTTCCATAGTGCCTCTCACACTCCCACATCTATGTTCCATAGTGCCTCTCACACTCCCACATCTATGTTCCATACTGCCTCCCACACCCCCACATCTATGTTCCATACTGCCTCTCACACCTCCACATCTATGTTCCATACTTCCCCCCACACCCCACATCTATGTTCCATACTGCCTCTCACACCCCCATGTCTATGTTCCATACTGCCTCTCACACCCCCACGTCTATGTTCTATACTGCCTCCCACACCCCCACATCTATGTTCTATACTGCCTCCCACACCCCCACGTCTATGTTCCATACTGCCTCCCACACCCCCACATCTATGTTCTATACTGCCTCTCACACCCCCATGTCTATGTTCCATACTGCCCCTCACACCCCCACGTCTATGTTCTATACTGCCTCTCACACCCTCACGTCTATGTTCTATACTGCCTCTCACACCTCCATGTCTATGTTCCATACTGCCTCTCACACCCCCATGTCTATGTTCCATACTGCCTCTCACACTCTCACGTCTATGTTCCATACTTCCCCCCACACCCCCACATCTATGTTCCATACTGCCTCCCACACCCTCACGTCTATGTTCCATACTTCCGCCCACACCCCCACGTCTATGTTCCATACTGCCTCTCACACCCTCACGTCTATGTTCTATCCTGCCTCTCACACCCCCATGTCTATGTTCCATACTGCCTCTCACACCCTCATGTCTATGTTCCATACTTCACCCCACACCCCCACATCTATGTTCCATACTGCCTCCCACACCCTCACGTCTATGTTCCATACTTCCCCCCACATCTATGTTCCATACTGCCCCCACACCCTCACATCTGTTCCATACTGCCCCCACACCCTCACATCTATATTCCATACTGCCCCCCACACCCTCACATCTATGTTCCATATTGCCCCACATCTATATTCCATACGGGATACGGTCGTTAGGTCGACACAGCTTAGGTCAACAATCGTTAGGTCGACCACTGAAGGTCGACATGCATTAGGTCGACATGGTCAATAGGTCGACATTGTCATTAGGTCGACATGTACTAGGTCGACCGGGCAAAATGTCAACATGAGTTTTTTCACCTTTTTTTTATTTTTGGACATTTTCATACTTGACGATCCACGTGGACTACAACTGAGAATGGTAACTGGGGTTCCCCGTCACTTTACGAAGAAAACGACGCCAAAAAAGTCCAATAACCCATGTTGACCTTTTGACCTGAAGACCTACTACATGTCGACCTAATGACCATGTCAACCTATTGTCCCTGTCAACCTAATGCATGTCGACCTTCCATGGTCAACCTAATGACTGTCGACCTAAGTTGAGTCGACCCAACGACCCGTACACCTCACATCTATGTTCCATACTGCCCTCCACAACCCCACATCTATGTTCCATACTGCCCTCCACGCCCCCATGTCTATGTTTCATACTGCCCTCCACACCCCCATGTCTATGTTCCACACTGCCCCCACATCTATGTTCCATACTGCCCCACACACCCCATCTATACTGTATGTTCCATACTGCCTCCCACACCCCCAAGTCTATGTTCCATACTACCCTCCACACCCCCATGTCTATGTTCCATACTGCCCAGACACCCCCATGTCAATGTTCAATACTACCCTCCACACTCCTATCTCTATGTACCATACTGCCCCCACACCCCCATGTCTATGTTACATACTACCCCCACAGCCCCATTGCTATATTTCATACTACCCCTATCGCTACATTCCATACTGTCCCCACCACCACCACATCTATGTTTCAAACTGCCTCCTACACCCCCATCTCTATGCTCCATTCTGCCCCTCACACCCCTACCACTGTGTTCCATACTGCACTTTCACACTTCCATCTCTATGTTCCATACTGCTCCCCACACCCCTATGTATATGTTCCATATTGCCCCCCACACCCCTATGTGTATGTTCCATACTGCCCCCCACCCGCCCACACACCCATCTCTATGTTCCATACTATTTATGTACAATAATGTTGTTGGCACATTGGGGGTAATTCCAAGTTGATCGCAGCAGGAATTTAGTTAGCAATTGGGAAAAACCATGTGCACTACAGGTGTGGCAGATATAACATGTGCAGAGAGAGTTAGATTTGGGTGGGTTATTTTGTTTCTGTGCAGGGTAAATACTGGCTGCTTTATTTTTACCCTGCAAATTAGATTGCAGATTGAACACACCCCACCTAAATCTAACTCTCTCTGCACATGTTACATCTGCCTCCCCTGCAGTGCACATGGTTTTGCCCAATTGCTAACTAAATTCCTGCTGCAATCAACTTGGAATTACTCCCATTGTGCTCCCCCCAGGGTGTTGGAATGAGGCACAGGGCTATCAAACAATGTAATGTACTGAGGTGGTGCATTTTTCCAGGTCCGTAGATTATGTCCAGCGTGTTCCCAACGTTCTGCAAGAGAACAGTGAATTTACAAGTCTCTCCCACTCCTTGCAACACATGTCCATTCATCTGTGTGTGGTCCACTACACGCGTCCTTATACCGCCCACACCTGTCTGGACTGGTTCCTGTTGCAGCTTTTCCAGGATAACTTTGCCAGTGAGCCAGGCAGATAGCGCGTGATATTGTCTCGGAGGCTCAGAGAACTACAACAACCATCATGCCATACTTGCTCAAAGTGATAATGATAATAGCGCGGTTTTTTTTTTTTTGCATTTTTTTTATAATCCTTTTTCAGTAAATGTTCTAAGGGATCAGAAAAGAAGAAGGTAAGACTTGTATTTATGTATATTCCTATGTTCTTTTATACCTCCTGTCTAGGAAATGTGGCAGTGAGGTGTGAAAATGTTTCTATTTCTTTTTGGAAGGGGGGGATACATTAGGTCCATCCACTCTGGCTCACACTCAGTGAAGCCCCATTTGGGGTTGTCACATCTAGGGGCTGATTCTATGGTCACCCGCTGCGGCAACCTCTATCATCTTTGGCTGTAGCCTAGTATCAGCTCTTCTCCTGGTCTACAAGCATCGTCTGCATGTGCAAGAGCTGAGATGTCCACTTTGTGCCTAACAATTACGTTTCGTGTATCTTTAGATGCAGCCATTGGACACACCATGGAGACTCACACCAGTCCCATGCTAGGTGCAGAATGTCCATCAGAGTATGGTCTCCAGTCCAATGTAAATGATTAAGCACCTGAGTTCACACCAAAAAACATTTCCGAAACCATACATCTCAATCGGTACTACAACTACACATGCACCGAGTCTTTTCAGAATGCTCAGAATAGCAGAGCAAAGACCTCCATAGCAGACAGACAGACCATCATTGTCAGGCCCCTCTCATTGCCAGGCCCCATAGGAATCGCACAGGCTACTCCAGCGTTTCTTCCTACCATGGATGAAGATAATGCCCTGACATGCACACTCCCCATTCAGTGAAGTCAGCAGGGCTGTCAGCACATCCTTGCAATATCAAGGATGGTAGGCATCATTCCAGGATCATTGCCTGCTCTTCAACTCTTGTGCGACTTCAGCAATAGTACATCTATAATAGAGAGAATGGTCCAAGGTGTAAGCATGGTTGGAGCCACCGCCAGTCTATCCAGAAGGAGGCCTTTTGTGGCCTAGGACCCCAACTGGCTTTAATCCAACTCTGTTTGGAGCAACCATGAATGTGGTCATGGCGTTGGGCAAAGAACATCTGAGAACACTAGCGTTTATTACTATGCGGTGATAAAACAGATTACACTAATACCCCTTTCACACAGAAAGAGAAATTACCGGGTGAGAAGTACCACCCGGTAATTTGCCGATAAATACGGGTCTTTTTGTTGTGTGAAAGGGTCAACCTGTGTTGAAATTCCCGGGACTTCGATGCAGGAATTTACTAGGGTTGGAGACCCGGGAATTTAAACCCGGGTTGACTCTTGCACACAGATAAAATACCCGAGTTGATCCGCAAATTACCGGGTAGAAATTCTGGACCGGTAATTTGCTTTTCTATGTGAAAGGGGGGTCAGGCAGGGGCCGGCAAAACGACCCAGGCATTGAAATACCGGGTAAAAGCTGGGACTTTCGGACATTTTTTATTATAGCAGGAGGCTTTAATAGATAAGATTATTATTATTTTTTGCTGAAATTAGGAGTCACAGGAGTCACAGGGGGTCTCAGCATTCGGGGAAAGGGGTTCCATGTGTAAACATGGGACCCCTTTCAGTCCGTGTGGATCGGGTAAATGCGTTTTTTTTGTTTTGCCAAGTACGTGGATTACAAATATCACTGGACACTGGATTTAGGTGAGTATAATTTTATTTTCAGGTACACCCCGTGGATTCTACTTGGACAAGTGGACCGAACGTCGTGTCAACATAGGCAAGTATGTGTGTGTGTCGACATGTATGTAATAAAGTTGTACTTTCAAGGTGTGCGTGTCCTGTTTTATTTGGGTATTTTTTTTGCAGTAGAACTACAGGTACCAGTGGGCCCGTTTCCCCCCCGCATGCTGGTACTTGTGGTTCTCCAAGTACCAGCTTGCGGGGGAGGCTTGCTGGGACTTGTAGTTCTGCTGCAAAAAAACAATATTCTCTCATTTCACAAAAGGCTATCAGCCTCCCATCCGCAGCCCATGGCCCGTGGGTGGCTGGAGGGGGGGGGACACCCTTGATTGAAGGGGTCCCCACTCCTCCAGGGTACCCCGGCCAGGGGTGACTAGTTGGGGTTTTAATGGCACGACCCCAGGGACCGATATCAAAGTGTCTCCCGGCTGTGGCATTATCTCCCCAGCTAGTGGAGCCCGGTGCTGGTTCCAAAAATATGGGGGACCCCTACGCTTTTTGTCCCCCGTATTTTTGGCACCAGGACCGGACGCAGAGCCCGATGCTGGTTCTAAAAATACGGGGGATCCCCTGTCATTCCCCCCCCCCCGTATTTTTACAACCAGGACCGGCTCAAAGAGCCAGAGGCTGGTTATGCTTAGGAGGGGGAACCCCACGCATTTTTTTTTCTGATTTTTAACCCATTCCATAAATAATTTTTTTTTTTACAAATATATAAAAAATACTTGTGCCTCCTAAATAGACAAACCAAGTACCTAATCCCTTCTAATATAAATAGATATGCTATTACCAATAAAAAAACACAAAAAAAACATGTTTTTAAATTTTTTTATTAGATTCCGCCAGCAAAGTGAGGCGGATTGAATAATGACGAATTTACTGTCTAAAAGCACTGTTGTCGAATTTACAATCTTCAATTGAATATACTTTTGTCGAAATGCCGCATTTTGTACCATTGCAGAAATGTCGAATTTGTCAAATGTCGAATTTCAAAAAGTCGAATTTGGAAAGTCCGTTTTTTTGACGAAAAGTACTGAATTGCATTGTCGATTTTTTTTTTTGGCAAAAATGTCCCGTTTTTCGACATTTTCAGGAATTCGACCGCAATTGCATATACCCCTATAGGTACTAATCTACTGCATAATCTATTATGCTACTAGAATATTTATCAATGAGTGATTAATTTCACTGTGAGTGATACACTTGACCAGCCAAAAACTGTCATTTTTTAAACACGGGTCTATTTACAAAGCAATGAAAAGTGTTGAAAAATGAGCCTGTGGAGAAGTTGCCCATAGCAACCAATCAGCTGTTCCGTTCAATTGTATAGTATGCAAATGATTAATGTTACTTCAATGCTGATTGGTTGCCATGGGCAACTTCCCCACAGGTTCACTTCTCCACACTTTTCAATGCTTCATGAATAGACCCATCAGTCTGTAACATGGCAGTTAGGAGCTGATTGGCTGGTGCAAATTATCACTCACAGTGAAACGTATCACTCATTGATAAATTAGGGTATTAGTATTTTATTTTGACTATATTATGCTACTATAATATTAGTATTTAGAGTATGAATATAATATATTACGCTACTATAATATTAGTATTTCAGTTTGAATATAATATTATTCTACAATAATATTAGTATTTCAGTATGAATATATTACGCTACTATAATATTAGTATTTCAGTATGAATATATTATGCTACTATAATATTAGTATTTCAGTTTGAATATAATATTATTCTACTATAATATTAGTATTTCAGTATGAATATAATATATTATGCTACTATAATATTAGTATTTCAGTATGAATATAATATATTACGCTACTATAATATTAGTATTCCAGTTTGAGTCCTAATTTGTACACAGAAAGCAAATCATTGTGCTCTTATTTGCATTATACAGCAAAGATAATGCGAATCTTCCTGCAGTCTATAGCATCTAGAGAAAATTCATAAGATACCAACATTTATACCACTTTTCCCAGATTGCTCATATTGTAGCATCTCTGAACATTAACCCTCAAGACATTTGGTTGAGACAGTCGTTCTCTCTCGTGCAATCGAGGAGCTGAAGCCCTGTGGATTTATAGCGGAAACTCTGTTTACAAATAGGGCATTTCTCGCAAACCGGATGAGAGGTCGGGAACTCTGCTCTGGAATGTCCTATGAGGCCTCTCAGCAATAGGGAGAATGAATTAGATAACTACAGGCAAAGAGGAGAGAAAGACACACAGCACAAGGAGATAACCATCCAAGAAAGTGAAGAGAAAGTCATGGAAAGGAGATAAAAAGCTCAAGGGGAGGAGAGAAAAAGCTCATGGACAGGAAAGAAATAGCTCAGGCAGAGGGAGAGGAGAGAAAAAGCTCAGGCAGAGGGAGAGGAGAGAAAAACTCATGGAGAGGAGAGAAAGTCAGGGAGAAGAGAGAAAAAGCACAGGGAGAGGAGAATAAAAGCTCAGGAAGAAAAAGCTCAGGGAGAAGAGAGAAAAAGCTCAGGGACAGGAAAGAAATAGCTCAGGCAAAGGGAGAGGAGAGAAAAAGCTCAGGCAGAGGGAGAGGAGAGAAAAAGCTCAGGGAGAGGGAGGAGAGAGAAAAACTCATGGAGAGGAGAGAAAGTCAGGGAGAAGAGAGAAAAAGCACAGGGAGAGGAGAATAAAAGCTCAGGGAGAAGAGAGAAAGCTCAGGGAGAGGAGAGAAAAAGCTCAGGGAGAGGAGAGAAAAAGCTCAGGGTGAAGAGAGAAAAAGCTCAGGGAGAAGGGAGAAAAAGCTCAGGGAGAAGAGAGAAAAAGCTCAGGGAGAGGAGAGAAAAAGCTCAGGGAGAAGACAGAAAAAGATCAGGGAGAAGACAGAAAAAGCTCAAGGAGAAGAGAATAAAAGCTCAGGGAGAGGAAAGAAAAAGCTCAGGGAGAGGAGAATAAAAGCTCAGGAGAAGAGAGAAAAAGCTCAGGGAGAAGACAGAAAAAGCTCAGGGAGAGGAGAATAAAAGCTCAGGGAGATGAGAGAAAAAGCTCAGGGAGAGGAGAATAAAAGCTCAGGGAGAGGAGAATAAAAGCTCAGGGAGAAGAGAGAAAAAGCTCAGGGAGAAGAGAGAAAAAGCTCAGGGAGAAGACAGAAAAAGCTCAGGGAGAGGAGAATAAAAGCTCAGGGAGAAGAGAGAAAAAGCTCAGGGAGAAGAGAGAAAAAGCTCAGGGAGAAGAAAAAGCTCAGGGAGAGGAGAATAAAAGCTCAGGGAGAAGAGAGAAAAAGCTCAGGGAGAAGAGAGAAAAAGCTCAGGGAGAAGAGAGAAAAAGCTCAGGGAGAGCAGAGACGGCAAAACTGCCAGGACTGTGGCCTCTACATGTGGTGCATTTATTAACTGTTATTTGCTTGTGGCAGGATGGTTACTTGCTGCAAATTGCACTATAAAATTGCGGTGATTTGTCACCAGTTTTGTGTAGATAAATGTGGAGACTTTACAGCCACCCAAAATTTGCCCCAAGTCTTGTTGTATCATGTGTCATTACTGGCATGTTTATGGCAAACGCTGTTGCTTGTTTTTCTGTATAATAAATCTACAGTATGCACTGTATTAATAAAATGTGTACATAATTAGTACCTGCACTTACAGCTGCCAGTGCCAGGTAACCACAGGGCAGCTGGGGCAGTTGCCCATGGGCTCCCATACGGAAAGCCCCCACACATAGCTACATCACCGTGGGGGACACTATGTCATATGTGAACTGGGCTTTCTGTGTGGCATAATGTGACTAGGGTACTACAGTGTGTTTAACACATCATACTTTTACATAATATCGCCAGCTTATCAGTTTGACTATTTTATTGGTAGTTAGTTGTCCTGATGCCCCCACAATCCTTAATCTGGCCCTAGAACCCGCCCCAAGAGATACGCCAGAAACTGACTTTCCCATACGCACAGCTCAGAATCATGCTGAGCCTTTGATACAAGTCAGGTTGTCACCGTCCAGCTCACGATCCAAAACGCACAAAGACAGATCCGACAGTTAAATATTTACAGTATGCAAATATACTTTCTTATTTCCTGTGCATCTGTCTTCACTAAAAGTTATACATTTATTATAAATATATATATATATATATATATATACACACACACACACACACATATACATAATTTTTTAGGTTTTTTTTTTCTGCCAGTACATGTGACTGGCCCCACACATGAGAGTGATGTGAGAGGAGCAGGGACCGGGGAAGCGTTGCCCAGTGGGACGCTTGACCCCCTACAGTAATGTGTCCTTGTAGACAGCACAGGGCAGGGGACAGAGGGAAGTCATACTCGGTATTACGTTAGAGTGCGGTCTGCTCTCCCTCACACAGTGACCTCTGCCCAGTGGGAATGTGTCAGTGAGACGCTGGGTCTCAGCAATCTGTGGAATTCCAGGAATATTATGGCCACCAGTTTATTCTGTTTAAATAACAACACAAGCAGGACATCCATCACATTGCAGATGTGGGACCATAAAGCAAAATGCGTTGACTGCTACAGGCGGGACATTGTAACATAACGTTTATGGTATTTTTCTGCTCAAGTAAAGGGACCAAGCAGGAACACGGTTGGTTGGAAAAGCAATTCTACCATTTAAAACAACTTATATAATTCTTCATTTAATTATTTATTTCATTTACATTTTATCATGTTATGTAATGTACTACAGTAATTATATACATTTTATATTACACTAGGTGATTCATCGCACCCTACGGGCGCTCCTCACACTACCGTAAGGGGCTACGCCCCCTTAACCCTTCCACGCACTTGTGGCATGCGATATTTGTATTATATGGAGTATTACCTCCAATCATAATTGTGTGCGTGGTTAAATATTTCACGAACAAAGGGCGTGCAATGGTTAAGGGGTCGTAGCCTCGTGGGGCCTGATGAATCACCTAGTATGTGCTGTGGTTGGGGGAGTGGCGGGTGCGAAGGAGGCGCAGATGGAAGAGGGGGTCAATCTTCTTGCATTCGCCGCTGCAAATACTTTCTTCGTTATTCTTGTCGCTGCCCGGCGAAGGCCGTCGCCAGGCAGCGACGCGCCTGTGCATTGCTGCCCACGCGCATGTGCAGTTCTGACCTGTTCGCACAGCTGTGAAAAAGTGCAGCGTGCGAACAGGTCGGAATGACCCCCATAGGACGCTGCAGTAAAAGGATTTCCCCCCCCAAATCTACAGGGCAGAGACTTGCTGCAGATGCAGTGGCATATCCTCCAGCTGGACCTTTTTGGCAGGTACAGTACCTTTTTTTATGGTTCGTACCGATTTTTGGCTCTCCAAACTCCCATTGAACGTATAAGAAAAGGGGCGTGGCCCCTTTTGGAATTTGTAGCGATTTTTATGTGTATATTGTTGGAGGGTATGTTGCTGCAGATGCAGTGGGCCTATTTTGGGGTGTGGACCTTGAGCTGCAGCTCCATCAGCCCTTTTGTTAATGGTAGATGCTAAATCCGAGTGGGCTAAGGGACCTGTGACGTCAGGGGGCGGAGTGAGGACGGCAGGATACTACTTTCAGTATCCACGCCACCAACTATTACCTTTAGCAATCAGGTGGCGAGCGGAGCGAGCCACCGTGCCCGAAGCATGGCGAGCGTCCATTTCTGGACCCTTTGCGAACTTGCTCCTCCCCTTCTCTTGCGTGTCACATTGGTCAAATGTCCCTTAGCCCACTAGGAAATAGACACAACCCATTGTTAATCCTGCTCTGGGAACACACAGCAACTAAAGGGCAGAGCCTCCCATTGGATGTAACCTGTGTGGGAGGGCGTTTCTCGCCCAATCAGCTGTGGACTAGGTGTGATAGACCTGCAGCTTACCCAATGAGAGATCCTAGCCACGCCCAGAGTTATACACACAGGCACAGAGTCACAGATCTGGGCTATTATATAGGAGATTATGGATATTACAAAATCTAATAATAAAATTATTTTAGAATAAACAGAAGCAAATAGAAATACTAAATTAATAAAAACTACTATGCATTCACGTGGACTAAATTCTTCATGTAAGTTTAATCCTGGGTTCCCAAACTGTGATACTTGTACCCCAAGGGGTAACTTCAATTAATAAAGTAAAGGGAATTGCATTCTGGTAAAGGTTTTTTTAATGTTATTAAATGCCTAAGAGGTTACTTGGTATATATAGCAACCTACACAGGTTATTCACCTTATTCAGACCTGAACGCAGCTGCTGCATCCAAAGGGTCTGTAAGCATTTACTATCATATGGGTAGAAAAAGGGAGACAAAAACAGGTTTACTTATTAACCTGCACTCCCCTTTGTTTATACATATGTCCATTTAAATGTACAGTATCACCTGTGCAAGTGATCTGATGTGAGACTGATCTGTCACATCACCAATCTCACTGGAGAAACTCATGGAACCAGCATGTGGGGCAGTCTTTAGCCAGAGCTGAGATGAAGATTATTGCACATTAGCACTGGATGAGTTCTCTGAGGGTTAGAACATGCCAGGGTGAGAATTCCTTCCTGTAGTGGTCTGCTAGCAGATAGTTGGGCGCAGAAGATCTCAGAATTCCCATTCCAGAGCATGGAAACAATACGCCATTCTCCTGTACAGAAATCTTAGCTATGAGGACTATGAGGACGCACAGCTGCCCCTGATCTAATAATACAGCTCTATACCATGGACAGCTGGACCCTCATCCGTCACTTACTGTCTTATTCCTAGAGGAAAAGTGGAAGTGACTGCTGCAGCACCCTGTATACGTGTGACACATGAGCGCTTCTCTGGCCGACATGGTGTAAACCGGTAATGAGGCAACGTGGTGGCTTGACATTCTCGTTCGGGACGCCGGCGGTCACATGACCGACAATGACATCCCGACAGCGAGTTTCCCCACACCCGGCGGGGGTAAATATTTTACCTTTATCCCCTCCACTACCCTAACCCTCTGGGGGCATAAGCTACGGCTTACCCTCCGGGGGTGTCGGTTACAGTAAATCCCTTTCCAGTGCTTAACCCTAACACCCCCCCCCCCCCCTTCCTCTCCAACCCTAACCTTAACCACCACATCGATACTCACCTTCGGGTTGTCGGCTGTCTCTGTCCTGCTGCTGGTCTCCTGAGGGGTGATGGGATTCCGGCACCTGTCACATGACCGTCAGAATGGCAAATGTATCCCCAAAAGGTAACATAGCACTCTGCCAGTTTTAGAGGCCCCCCTTTTTAAGAGCGTCTTTATTGTATTGCAAAAGTGCATTGCTTTTAAATCTGACAGTTTATAATGAGAGATTCAGTGCTCGGTGTGACAAGGTCTGCTCAGTTATGGGATGTAGTTATATGACCGGTGGTCACAATACCGACACCTACATCCCGCCCCCACAAAATCCCGACAGTCGACATGCCGACTAACAGGGATTACTCCCACTCGTGGGTGTCCACGACACCTATAGAGTGGGAATAGAACCTGTGGCATTCTAATCCCCGGGATCCCGGTGTCGGTATGGTGAACGGTGGGATCCCAAGCGCCGGTCTCCCATACCCAACCCCTCAGTTATAATGAATTTCAAGTGGAGACACAAAATGGTGCTGTCAACTTTTCAAAAACAACTCGAGTAATTAAAGTGCTCATTAGGAGAGCATTGAATTTTCTTAATGTAATTATTTTCACTTACAGAGATTTAGTTCTGTGTTTTGAACTGTAAAACCCGGAAAAACTGTTAATAGCGAGTATGGTGTCACAATGGCGCGTTTCACTCCAGGTGAAACGCATCTGTATCACAACATTCTATTAACAGCTTTACAGAGAACTTCAATTTAGTTATCGTAAAAAGGTAAATGACTGATCGAGATCAATGTACTAAGCCTTAAAGAGAGATAAAGTGGAGGGAGATAAAGTATAGCCAACCAGCTCCTAACTGTCATTTTCCAAACCCAGCCTGTAATATGACAGTTAGGAGCTGATTGGCTGGTACTTTATCTCCATCCACTTTATTTCTCTCCAAGGCTTAGTCCGTATAGCCCTAAGAGTTTAAACTTCAATCTAATTAAATTAAACTGATTTGTCCAATGAAATCTTCAACTCACACATGAGTGGTAGCAAATCATCGGTCACATCGGATCTGAGAATTTATGCTAGTACTGTAGGAGAGCCATATTTTGAAAAAGAGACGCCCACTGCCGTCTTCTCAGATTGGCCATATGTGTCCAAGAATTCAGCATCCGTCACACATTGGGCACATCGGTCGCACCAGCGAATCTCTGAGCTCAGAATGACCATCAACTGAGACTCCAGGACCATCAGCTGACCCTAGTGGGGAAACCAGCCGGCAGTCGGGACTCCAACCAGCGGTATTGCAGATCATGTCGGGATTCCGGCGTCTGTATATTGACCACTGGGATCCCACGTAGCGATGTGTGTTTAAATTCCAAGCAATCTGACTAGATTGCTTAGAAAAGAAGCACACATCGCTCCGATGCGCGGCCCAGCGCGCCGCTGTCGCTGGTTATAGATTTGCCTAGTTAGATCTCTTCACACCGCTGGGTGAAGTGAACGTCCCCCCTACTGCCTCGATCAGCACACATCTCACTGAGTGCTGAGCGGGGGAGAGATGTGTGCTGAGCGTTCTGTGCTAGATCACTCAGCACACATCTCTGTACACATAAGTGTGTACCCCCCTTACCTGTAATGCTGCAATCCTCTTATCGCCCGCTCTGGATGATGGCAATAGAGGGATGACACACAGAAAAAATGTTTTCTTTATTTCAATAACGCATTTAGTTTCTGAAAATAAATATAACCGTATGGTTACATCATTTTTTATCTATATAATAATGCAACAAAAATTAGTCCAGGCCAGCACTCCGTGCTTTAAAAGGAGTTACTTTGCCCATTGCCCCTTATTCTCATCAAGAAAGCTAAATAGACACAATTCCACATAAATGGCAGCACTAAAGGGGTCATTCCGAGTTGATCGCTCGCTAGCAGTTTAAAGCAGCCGTGCAAACGCTAAGCCGCCGCCCACTGGGAGTGTATTTTAGCTTAGCAGAAGTGCGAATGGTTGGATCGCAGAGCGGCTGCAAAAAAATTTTGTGTAGTTTCAGAGTAGCTCAATACCTACTCAGCACTTGCGATCACTTCAGACTATTTAGTTCCGGATTTGACGTCACACACCCGCCCAGCGTTCGCCCAGCCACGCCTGCGTTTTCCCTGGCACGCCTGCGTTTTCCCAAACACTCCCTGAAAACGGTCAGTTGCCACACAGAAACGCCCACTTCCTGTCAATCACTCTGCGGCAACCAGTGCGACTGAATTGCATCGCTAGACCCTGTGCAAATCTGCAAGGTTCGTTGTGCCCGTACGTTGCGCGTGCGCATTGCGCCGCATAAGCATGCGCAGAACTGCCATTTTTTAACCTGATCGCTGCGCTGCGAACAAATGCAGCTAGCGATCAACTCGGAATGACCACCTAAGATCCAAACAACTCTCACAGAGTCTCAGTGGACCTTTAAATTAAATGTAATACCTTCCGGGCTGAACAAACATGTTGGGTTACTTTGTTTTTTTTTGTAAATAGCTTATATATATATATCCATTAGGGTTTACTTTACTCTCCTTTCTCTCTGCGTGTTGCAGCTATCTACCGCTCACCTGGGCATCCAAAACAATTTTTAGAAGATTTTTCTGCCTGGCTCCCTCACTTCCTATCCTCTGACATCTCCACCATTATCATGGGTGATTTCAATATTGCTATTGATTGTCCAAAATCTGCTGCTCACACCTCCAAACTACTCTCTCTAACCTCCTCTCTTGGCCTCTCCCAATGGACTGACTCCTCTACTCATCAGGAGGGCCACTGCCTTGATCTAGTATACTATTCACCAGACTATGCTCCATCTCTGAACTCACTAATACTCCTTTCCCCCTCTCAGATCACAACCTTATTACCTCCATGCTCTCCTCTGTTAATTCAAACCCTGTGTTGCTGAAGTCCTCCAATCTTCCTCAAACCCGCAGAAATATTAACACAATTAATCTTCAAGAACTTTCCACTTCCCTCCAACAACTGCTTTCACCTATTTCTGCATTCACCTCTCCTGAGATGGCTGTATCACACCTTAATGAGACTCTAGAACTAGCCCTTGATGAAGTGGCTCCAGCTACCCATCACACTCCACGTAGGCCTAGATGTCAACCATGGCACTCCAAATTAACAAGACAACTACAAAAACTCACACGAAAACTTGAACGTCAGTGGCGTAAATCTCGTATTTCAAGTGACTTCTTCACATATAAGACTGTCTACCATTCTTATAAAAATGCCCTGGACACTGCCAAACAAACATATTTCCAAACTCTTATCGCTGCTCAAGCCTCTAACCCCAAATGACTCTTTAATACATTTAAATCACTTCTGAATCCTCCCGCACCTACCCCACCCGCCACTATCAAGGCAGAGGATCTTGCTTCCTACTTCAAGGAGAAGATTGATAAGATCCGAGATGAAATGATATGCTCTTCGGCAGCCAGTGACCTGTTCCGTTCTTTACCTGAACCCTCTGGCACTCTTTCTTCATTTGATCCCACAAATGAAGATGAAGTATCATCACTCTTCTCATCCTGCTTCTCTACTACCTCTCCTCTTGATCCTTTACCCTCACAAATAAGTAAAGCTCTGTCTCTGGTGCTCATCCCTACCTTAATTAACATCTGTAATCTCTCTCTCTCTCTACTGGTATTTTTCCTTCACTCTTCAAGCATGCAGTGATTACTCCCATTTTAAAAAAAACAAAATTCTGACCCTAATGCTCTCTCAAACTACCGCCCTATCTCTCTGCTCCCTTGTCTCTCTAAGCTACTTGAGAGACTTGCCTACACTCGACTCACACACTTTCTTAACTCATACACTTTGTTGGACCCACTTCAGTCAGGCTTCCGTTCCCAACATTCCACTTAGACAGCACTGACTAAAGTGGTTAATGATTTGGTCACTACGAAGTCTAAAGGTCACTACTCACTACTTATTCTTCTAGATCTATCTGCTGCATTTGACACTGTAGACCACTCTCCTCTCATACAGACACTACAATCCCTAGGTCTTAAAGACACAGCCCTTTCTTGGTTCCTATCGTACCTATCTAATCGCTCCTTCAGTGTTCGCTTCTCTGAATCTACCTCCTCTTCGCTACCTTTTTCAGTTGGAGTACCGCAAGGCTCAGTCTTGGGTCCTCTGCTTTTCTCTATCTATACCTCATCTCTTGGTAAACTAAACAGCTCTTTTGGTTTTTAGTATCATCTGTACGCAGATGATACTCAAATCTACCCATCCTCCCCTGACTTGTCCCTATCTGTACTGGACAGTGTCACTGAATGCCTTTCTGCCATTTCATTCTGGATGACATCTCGCCACCTCAAACTGAATATTTCAAAGACAGAGTTAATTATATTTCCACCGGCCAACAGTAGGTACCAACCTGATATCTCTATCACTGTTGAAAACTCGACTATCTACCCTACCCCACAAGCTCGCTGCCTAGGTGTCATCCTTGACTCTGAACTGTCCTTTGTTCCCCACATTCAATCTGTCTCAAGATCATGTTACATGCATCTAAAAACATATCCAAAATATGACCATACCTTACACAAGACACTGCTAAAACTCTAATCCACGCTCTCATTATCTCCCGCATTGATTATTGCAATAGTCTCCTAGCTGGTCTTCCTAAAACGAGACTCTCACCACTACAATCCATTCTGAATGCAGCGGCAAGGCTTATCTTCCTTGCTAGACGTTCATCGTCTGCAGATCCACTCTTTCAGTCCCTCCATTGGTTACCTGTACTCTACCGCATTCAATATAAAATACTTTTACCCACACACAAGGCCATTAACCAAACTACACCAACGTACATCACCTCGCTTATCACAAAATATCTCCCAACCCGACCTCTTCGCTCTTCACAAGACCTGCGTCTCTCATCCACACTCATTACTCGCTCCCACTCACGACTGCAGGACTTTCATCGGGCTGCACCCACTCTGTGGAATGCCCTACCACGCACAATAAGACTCTCCTCTAGTCTCCAAACCTTCAAGCGTTCCCTGAAAACTCACCTCTTTAGGCAAGCGTATCAAATTCCAGAACCGCCCACATAACTTTCATAAACCTTCCTATCAAATTGCATCCACTCTGTACAGTCCACACATATCCTCACATGTCTTCTCATTCTATGCAATAGATTGGCATATGTACACAAGGAAAGGTGCTATTTCCCTATAGATTGTAAGCTTGCGAGCAGGGCCTTCCTACCTTTATGACTGTTATCACCCAGTTTGTTATTCTTATTTCAAATTGTAAAGCGCAACGGAATTTGCTGCGCTGTTAATAAATAAATAAATAGCTTATAAACTTATTGTATCCCAATACTTAATAGGAGAGTCAGTCACTTAGGATTTCCTTTGTGTCTGTTTTCCCCGCTAACTCAGACTTGTTTTAAAGGTATTTTTCCCATGGGCATTTGTACAGTCGCAGGCTTATATACAGTACATTTATTTTAATCTTCACTTTTGTCCTGTATAGAGATTAACGTGGGCCATTTACCCAGGATTTCCCCAAAAGTTTTACTTTTGCAGCGGCAAGTTTTTCCTGGTGCAACATATAGACCAGTGGTCCACCACATTTTACTACCTTCCCATACAAGGTGCATACCATCATCAGTGTTTACATTCCATCTATTCAGGATGCACTGGTTTGGAGACATAAGCTACACTAGATTAAGTCTACGTCAGGTCTGCTAGTATATAATCAGCCAGACTATCATTATATATTAAGCGCTAGGTTCTGCAGTCTTTTTGAACCGCTGCTCCCCTCAGTGTTCCAAAGTCCCACGGGTAGTAATTCTGCAATGATAGAGTGAAGAGAGGACGCTCTATAGTGCATTAAATGCTTTTATTTACAGCAAGCCACCCAGCAAAACAAATGTCAGTATATTGCTGCTCGTACCAAATATAAAACTGTGTGGGCTGGTTACCATATGGCTCACAAAATGCTGCATCGGGCAATCTCCAACACCACTCTACGATCCTGCCGGGTTCCTCTAACTCGCCGTCAGCCACCTAAGTAAGCCGCCGCGCGTCAGACCACACCAGCTCCAGATTCAATGTAGAGATCACTGGGAGTGCAACACGTTACAAAGCCCCTCCTCATACCTCCTAACTGTCCCAGTTCCAGTCCTGCTATTCGGACACTGTCCTGCTGTCCCACCCAGGCCGGGGGGCAGTTGGGGGAGGCTTTGATCACCCGCTGCTCTGCAAAGCAGCGAGAGATCTCTGAATAAATGCCGTGCGCATGCACACAGCATCTATTCAATACTGGGGGGGTAGAAAGGAGCTGGACAGCTACTCGGGGAGCGCTGGGCACGACCCCCAAAATGCAGAAAAAGGGCTCAGTGACGCTAGAACACGCACACTTGGTTGAGGACATGCCCCTCCCACCGTAAGCCACACCCCCTTTTGGGGTCCCATCCCTGGGCTCCGAAAAGTTGGGAGGTATGCCTCCTTCCTTACACGACAAACTGTAATTCATCTGAATTCAGGGAATGTTAGTTCCAAAATACTGCAATAATTTGTGAAACTGACCAGTTATTACACGGATTTCCCTTTTCGTCAGTCCCTACACTGACTTTCAATAATATCAGCATTGCTACATACAGGCACGTGGAGGCCACACACACTACTGAGCCTCATTTTGACTTGTTTTAAGGACATTACATCAAAGTTGGATCAGCCTGTAGTGTGTTTTTCCACTTTAATTTTGAGGGTGACTCCAAATCCAGACCTCCATGGGTTAATAAATTTGATTTCCATTGATAATTTTTGTGTGATTTTGTTGTCAGCACATTCAACTATGTAAAGAACAAAGTATTTAATAAGAATATTTCATTCATTCAGATCTAGGATGTGTTATTTTAGTGTTCCCTTTATTTTTTTGAGCAGTGTGTATATCGTAACGGCAGCCTTGGCTGGGGTCGCATACGATGCATCATATGCAAAAGGAATGTGGGCCTAATTCAGACCTGGTCGCACGAAGGTGGCTTTTTTGAACTGCTGCGACCAGGTAATCGCCGCCTACAGAGGAGGGGGTAATCGCTGTGCAGGGGTGCGATCGGCTGTGCAGTGAGCTGCACAAAGAAAAGTTTGTGCAGTTTCTTTCCAGGACTTACTCAGCCGCTGCGACGATCCGAGCCGGTGCTGACGTCAGGAATCCTCCTCCCGAATGGCTGGGCACGCCTGCGTTTTTCTGGACACTCCCTGGAAATGGTGAGTTGCCACCCACGAACGCCTTCTGCCTGTCAATCTTCTTGCCTTCTGCCGATGCGATCGCTTTCTCCGCTAGTTCTGTCGCTGCCCGGTGATCCCTGATTTCGGCGGCCGACGCGCCTGCGCATTGTGGTTCATACGCATGCGCTGTTCAGACCCGATCGCACGGCTGGGAAAAAAGGCAGCGTGCGATCGGGTCTGAATGGCCCCCAGTATATGATGTATCATATGCGATCCTGACGCTGGGAAGCTGCCGGGCGGTTCAAGGGTGATCGTACGCGACTTCTCCCCTCCGAGAAGTCGCATAAGTGTATGGCCACCTTTAGAGAAGCATCTTGTATCTAACGTGGTATCTACTGTAGATGGATGCTACATCACATTTCCACCATTAGCCTTGTAATCACAATATGAGAGAATGGAGCAGACACAGTAGTACATACACACACAGTCACGCTACGACTCAATCCTCTCACCTCTACAATGCTCTTCAGATCCCGGACGTAGGCCTGCTCAGTCTCCAGGATTTCTAGAACGACTCTGTCCACGTGGGAAAGCTTGGTCTTTGGATCCCTGGCTTTGCGCAAAACGGGAGACCATGTGCAGCCAAGAAACGCTCTATCACCGGAAAGCCCCTTGTGTTCCCTCTCCAGCTGGGCCACAGGCATAAGGTCAAGGCTAATGTCACTGCCATTTTGCTGGGGATAGGAAGGGTTGCAGTACTGGGAGGATCCAAGGGTCCCACTGCTACCAAAGGAGCTGTGACTGTCCTGCAGCGAGGCTGAGGAGGTGGAGGAGCTGAGACTGACTGGACGGTCGCTGTCCGAACAAACAGTATTAACGGAGGTACAGCTGCCAGACATCCCGGCTACGATTCCACTCAGAGAACTGACAGATGAAGGCCTGGGGGCAGCTAGAAGAGGAGGAAGAGCATCAGAAAGGGAAATGTTGGTTTTGGGATGGTGGTGGACAAGAGAAATGTTGGGCTTGGGACTATCTATGGTGGAAATGTTGGACAAGGGATGGTGGTGGACAAGGAAAATTTTGGGCTTAGGACCATCTATGGTGGATGCCATAGATGGGGTTCAATGCAATTCACACGCCTGCCAGCATCTACATTTAACCACATCATGTACCTTGTTCTTATCAGCCCTTTGTCTACCTCAAAACAATTTTTCTCTGACGTCCTAGTGGATGCTGGGTACTCCGTAAGGACCATGGGGAAAAGCGGCTCCGCAGGAGACTGGGCACAACTAAAAGAAAGCTTTTAGACTACCTGGTGTGCACTGGCTCCTCCCACTATGACCCTCCTCCAAGCCTCAGTTAGATCTTTGTGCTCGGCCGAGCTGGATGCACACTAGGGGCTCTCCTGAGCTTCTAGAAAGAAAGTATATGTTAGGTTTTTTATTTTACAGTGAGACCTGCTGGCAATAGGCTCACTGCACCGAGGGACTAAGGGGAGAAGAAGCGAACCTACCTGCTTGCAGCTAGCTTGGGCTTCTTAGGCTACTGGACACCATTAGCTCCAGAGGGATCGACCGCAGGCCCGTCCTTGGTGTTCAATCCCGGAGCCGCGCCGCCGTCCCCCTTACAGAGCCAGAAGCAAGAAGAGGTCCAGAAAATCGGCGGCAGAAGACATCAGTCTTCACCAAGGTAGCGCACAGCACTGCAGCTGTGCACCATTGCTCCTCATACACACTTCACACTCCGGTCACTGAGGGTGCAGGGCGCTGGGGGGGGCGCCCTGAGCAGCAATAATAAGACCTTGGCTGGCAAAATAATCACAATATATAGTCCCAGAGGCTATATATGTGATAAATACCCCTGCCAGAATCCATAAAAAAGCGGGAGAAAAGTCCGCGAAAAAGGGGCGGAGCTATCTCCCTCAGCACACTGGCGCCATTTTCTCTTCACAGTGCAGCTGGAAGACAGCTCCCCAGGCTCTCCCCTGTAGTTTTCAGGCTCAAAGGGTTAAAAAGAGAGGGGGGGCACTAAATTTAGGCGCAATATTGTATATACAAGCAGCTATTGGGGAAAATTCACTCAGTTATAGTGTTAATCCCCACATTATATAGTGCTCTGGTGTGTGCTGGCATACTCTCTCTCTGTCTCCCCAAAGGGCTTTGTGGGGTCCTGTCCTCAGTCAGAGCATTCCCTGTGTGTGTGCGGTGTGTCGGTACGGCTGTGTCGACACGTTTGATGAGGAGGCTTATGTGGTGACAGAGCAGATGCCGATAAATGTGATGTCGCCCCCTGTGGAGCCGACACCAGAGTGGATGGATAGGTGGAAGGTATTAACCGACAGTGTCAACTCCTTACATAAAAGGCTGGATGACGTAACAGCTGTGGGACAGACGGCTTCTCAGCCCGCGCCTGCCCAGGCGTCTCAAAGGCCATCAGGGGCTCAAAAACGCCCGCTCCTTCAGATGGCAGACACAGATGTCGACACGGAGTCTGACTCCAGTGTCGACAAGGTTGAGACATATACACAATCCACTAGGAACATCCGTGACTTGATCCCGGCAATAAAAAAAATGTGTTACACATTTCTGACATTAACCCAAGTGCCTCTAAAAATGGGTTTTATGTATGGGGAGAAAAAGCAGGCAGTGTTTTGTTCCCCCATCAGATGAGTGAATGAAGTGTGTGAAAAAGCGTGGGTTCCCCCGATAAGAAACTGGTAATTTCTAAAAAGTTACTGATGGCGTACCCTTTCCCGCCAGAGGATAAGTTACGCTGGGAGATATCCCCTAGGGTGGATAAGGCGCTCACACGGTTGTCAAAAAAGGTGGCACTGCCGTCTGAGGAGACGGCCACTTTGAAGGTACATGTTGATAAAAAGCAGGAGGCTATCCTGAAGTCTGTATTTACACACTCAGGTACTAGACTGAGACCTGCAGATCGTGCTGCTGCAGCGTGGTCGGTGACCCTGTCAAAAGGGATACTAGTTTGTTAACATATGAACATATTAAAGACGTCATCTTATATATGAGGGATGCACAGAGGGATATTTTGCCGGATGGCATCCAAAATTAATGTAATGTCCATTCTGTCAAGAGACCTGTCACTGGACAGGTGATCCTGACTTTAAAAGGCGCATAGAGATTCTGCCTTATAAGGGTGAGGAATTATTTGGGGATGGTCTCTGGGACCTCGTATCCACAGCAACAGCTGGGAAGAAAATTTTTTACCTCAGGTTTCCTCACAGACTAAGAAAGCACTGTATTATCAGGTACAGTCCTTTCGGCTTCAGAAAAGCAAGCGGGTCAAAGGCGCTTCCTTTCTGCATAGAGACAAGGGAAGAGGGAAAAAGCTGCACCAGTCAGCCAGTTCCCAGAATCAAAATTCTTCTACCGCTTCCTCTGAGTCCACCGCATGACGCGGGGGCTCCACAGGCGTAGCCAGGTATGGTGGGGGGCCGCCCCGAAAATTTCAGCGATCAGTGGGCTCGCTCACAGGTGGATCCCTGTTTCCTTCAAGTAGTATCTCAGGGGTACAAGCTGGAATTCGAGATGTCTTCCCCCCGCCGTTTCCTCAAATCTGCCTTGCCGACAACTCCCTCAGGCAGGGAGGCTGTGCTAGAGGCAATTCACAAGCTGTATTCCCAGCAGGTGATAGTCAAGGTACCCCTACTTCAACAAGGACGGGGTTACTATTCCACACTGTTTGGGGTACCGAAACCGCACGGTTCGGTGTGACCCATTTTATATTTAAAATCCTTGAACACATACATAAAAAATCCAAGTTCAAGATGGAATCGCTCAGGGCGGTTATTGCAAGCCTGGACGAGGGGGATTACATGGTATCCCTGGACATCAAGGATGCTTACCTGAATGTCCCCATTTACCATCCTCACCAGGAGTACCTCAGATTTGTGGTACAGGATTGCCATTACCAAGTCCAGACACTGCCGTTTGGACTGTACACGGCACCGAGGGTGTTTACCAAGGTAATGGCCGAAATGATGATACTCCTTCGAAAAAAGGGAGTTTTAATTATCCCGTTCTTGGACGATCTCCTTATAAAGGCGAGGTCCAAGGAGCAGTTGTTAGTCGGGGTAGCACTATCTCGGAAAGTGCTACAACAGCACGGTTGGATTCTAAACATTCCAAAGTCACAGCTGTTTCCTACGACACGTCTACTGTTCCTGGGGATGGTTCTGGACACAGACCAGAAAAAAGTGTTTCTCCCGGAGGAGAAAGCCAAGGAGCTGTCATCTCTAGTCAGAGACCTCCTGAAGCCAAAACAGGTATCGGTGCATCATTGCACGCGAGTCCTGGGAAAAATGGTAGCTTCCTACGAAGCAATCCCATTCGGCAGGTTCCATGCAAGAACTTTTCAGTGGGACCTGTTGGACAAGTGGTCCGGATCGCATCTTCAGATGCATCGGCTGATAACCCTGTCTCCAAGGACCAGGGTATCGCTACTGTGGTGGCTGCAGAGTGCCCATCTTCAAGAGGGCCGCAGGTTCGGCATACAGGACTGGGTCCTGGTGACCACGGATGCCAGCCTTTGAGGCTGGGGGGCAGTCACACAGGGAAGAAACTTCCAGGGACTTTGGTCAAGTCAGGAGACTTCCCTACACATAAATATTCTGGAACTGAGGGCCATTTACAATGCCCTGAGTCAGGCAAGGCTTCTGATTCAAAACCAGCCGGTACTGATCCAATCAGACAACATCACGGCAGTCGCCCATGTAAACCGACAGGGCAGCACAAGAAGCAGGATGGCGATGGCAGAAGCCACAAGGATTTTCCGATGGGCGGAAAATCCGTGTTAGCACTGTCAGCAGTGTTCATTCCGGGAGTGGATAACTGGGAAGCAGACTTCCTCAGCAGACACGATCTACACCCGGGAGAGTGGGGACTTCATCCAGAAGTCTTCCAACTGATGGTAAACCGTTGGGAAAGGCCACAGGTGGTCATGATGGCGTCCCGCTTAAACAAAAAACTAGATAAATATTGCGCCAGGTCAAGAGACCCTCAGGCAATAGCTGTGGACGCTCTAGTGACACCGTGGGTGTACCAGTCGGTTTATGTGTTCCCCCCTCTGCCTCTCATACCAAAGGTACTGAGAATAATAAGAAGGCGAGGAGTAAGAACGATACTCGTGGTTCCGGATTGGCCAAGAAGAGCTTGGTACCCAGAACTTCAAGAAATGATATCAGAGGACCCATGGCCTCTACCGCTCAGACAGAATCTGCTACAGCAGGGGCCCTGTCTGTTCCAAGACTTACCGCGCCTGCGTTTGACGGCATGGCGGTTGAACACCATATCCTAAAGAAAAGGGCATTCCGGAGGAAGTCATTCCTACGCTGATAAAAGCCAGGAAAGAAGTAACCGCAAACCATTATCACCGTATTTGGCGAAAATATGTTGCGTGGTGTGAGGCCAGGAAGGCCCCAACGGAGGAATTTCAGCTGGGTCGATTTCTGCACTTCCTACAGTCAGGAGTGACTATGGGCCTAAAATTGGGTTCCATTAAGGTCTAGATTTCGGCTCTGTCGATTTTCTTTCAGAAAGAACTGGCTTCACTGCCTGAAGTTCAGACTTTTGTAAAGGGAGTGCTGCATATTCAGCCCCCTTTTGTGCCTCCAGTGGCACCTTGGGATCTCAACGTGGTGTTGAGTTTCTTAAAACCACATTGGTTTGAACCACTTAAAACCGTGGATCTAAAATATCTCACGTGGAAAGTGGTCATGTTATTGGCCTTGGCTTCGGCCAGGCGTGTGTCAGAATTGGCGGCTTTGTCATGTAAAAGCTCGTATCTGATTTTCCATATGGGCGGAATTGAGGACTCGTCCCCAGTTTCTCCCTAAGGTGGTATCAGCTTTTCACTTGAACCAACCTATTGTAGTGCCTGTGGCTACTAGGGACTTGGAAGATTCCAAGTTACTGGACGTAGTCAGGGCCTTAAAAATTTATATTTCCAGGACGGCTGGAGTCAGGAAAATTGACTCGCTTTTTATCCTGTAGGCACCCAACAAAATAGGTGCTCCTGCTTCTAAGCAGACTATTGCTCGCTGAATTTGTAGCACAATTCAGCTGGAGCATTCTGCGGCTGGATTGCCGCATCCTAAATCAGTAAAAGCGCATTCCACGAGGAAAGTGGGCTCATCTTGGGCGGCTGCCCGAGGGGTCTCGGCTTTACAACTTTGCCGAGCTGCAACTTGGTCAGGGGCAAACACGTTTGCAAAATTCTACAAATTTGATAACCTGGCTGAGGAGGACCTTGAGTTCTCTCATTCGGTGCTGCAGAGTCATCCGCACTCTCCCGCCCGTTTGGGAGCTTTGGTATAATCCCCATGGTCCTTACGGAGTTCCCAGCATCCACTAGGACGTCAGAGAAAATAAGATTTTACTCACCGGTAAATCTATTTCTCGTAGTCCGTAGTGGATGCTGGGCGCCCATCCCAAGTGCGGATTGTCTGCAATACTTGTATGTAGTTATTGCCTAACTACGGGTTATTGTTGAGCCATCTGTTGAGAGGCTCAGTTATATTTCATACTGTTAACTGGGTATAGTATCACAAGTTATACGGTGTGATTGGTGTGGCTGGTATGAGTCTTACCCGGGATTCAAAATCCTTCCTTATTGTGTCAGCTCTTCCGGGCACAGTATCCTAACTGAGGCTTGGAGGAGGGTCATAGTGGGAGGAGCCAGTGCACACCAGGTAGTCTAAAAGCTTTCTTTTAGTTGTGCCCAGTCTCCTGCGGAGCCGCTATTCCCCATGGTCCTTACGGAGTTCCCAGCATCCACTACGGACTACGAGAAATAGATTTACCGGTGAGTAAAATCTTATTTTAATTTATATTTGAAATATATATATATATATATATATATATATTTATTTATTCACTAGCCCTCATCATATGTACATTAATGAGGCCATACCCCTTAAACCAGAGGTTCTCAAACGCGGTCCCCAAGGCACCCAAATGGTTCAGCTTTTAGGCATATCCATGCTTGGTCACAGGTGACTTAATTAGTACCTCAGTAAATTTGATTTAACCATCTGCGCTGAGATGTACCTTGGATATACTTAAAACCTGGAACGTTGGGGTGACTTGAGGACCGCGTTTGAGAACCTCTGCTTTAAACCATAGACCCTACCAATGAATTACCCCAGTCAAATACCTCCTAGCAGAGAATGTTATGGACCGCTTTGATGAAGAAGCACTGGATACCCTTTTTCTGTGTCTCACAGCCATCGGTAAAGAACAAATGTGGGGAACAAAGAGATGGGTTTATCTAACACCATGCTGCATGCTCTATATCATTAGTTCCAGAGCTCAGCAAGTGACTACTCTGCAGACTGACGGACCTGGGTGCTTGTGCTGTGGTGTATGAGGAGAGAGTAGGAGGAAAATTGCACATGGAGCTGTAATATCGCCGTAAGTTGCAAAACCACAGACTTCCCTATAGATGGTAATTTGGGGGGGGGGGGGTCTGCTACTCCCATTACAGTGCGCAGCGGGTGCCGGGAGAGCAACACGCGTCCACAGCTTCTCCCACTGAGCAGGCTGCACTGTCAAATGGAAAGGGTTTCACCAATGAGGACTTGAGTGGGGGAAATGTGAGTGTAAAGGGCCCCCATACACTACCGCGACATGTCTGTCTGACATGTCGCGGGCGATCACCCTCGGCAGCCTCCCAGGGGGCAGGATCGCCCAAGATACATCGTATGCTGTCCTAATGCATACGCTGTATCTTGGGCAATCCTGGCCAATCCCAGCCATGCCTGCGGGGTCGGACCAGATTGAATGTGCAGCACATTCAATCTGGAGGATCCGATCCGATGCTCACAGGAACGCGCATCGGATCGGAAACGCCTCCAAAATGCCCGATTTCATCCAATATATCGGGCCGAATGCCCAAAATCAGATTAAATCAGGCATTTTCGTCCTAGTGTATGGGGCCCTTAAGTGGTGAGATGAAGAGCAGCAGTACAATCTCTCTGGGGCTCTCCACCCCGCCACATAGATGATCAGAGAGGGCACTTCTGGGAAATAAGATCAATGGCAGTATCGGAGGGAAATTATTGATGTGGCGGATATATTGGGCTTCCTGCACCTGTGTAAATTGGCACTAATATCGCACACCACAGATCACTGTTCTCAATATATCGCTGTTTCAGTGTCTGACCCTAAAGGCTACCTTGGTTGTTATGAACAAGACAGTGATGGGAATCAGCAGCTACCAGGAATAAAAGGAAAGTGCGTATAGTTCATGCACCTTTGTCACATTGACATATCTCCCAACTGTCCCAATGTGAGTGGTCTGTCCCCACCTCGGTGGTCAGAATGTTGGGACGTATGTCCCGTGCACCACTGTCCAGCCATGGGCGTGCTTGGCAATGCATAGGTTTTATTAGGAGAGTGGAGTAGGGGGCACCTTGCTATGTGCCGATTTAGGGGTCTATTCATGAAGCAGCGAAAAGTGAACCAGTGGAGAAGTGAACCATGTCAACCAATCAGCATTGAAGTAACATTTATAATTTGCATGCTATAAAATTAAACAAAGCAGCTGATTGGTTGCCACGGGCAACTTCTCCACTGGCTCACTTCTCCACTCTTTTCACTGCTTCATGAATAGACCCCTCAAGATACGATTAGTGCATGACAGTATTGCGGGTCATACTATGATGCAGTGTTGGGTGGCTGTGCGTTCAGTAATAGAATAGAGCAAGGGAGAGTGTTGCAGTGAAGGGGACCCCATTATATGTTGTTATGGAAACTGTCCCCAGAAACAGTCTCCTCCGTCATCACAGAATAAAGGGAACCCACCTTGTTCACCTGGTCGCTTTCTGCTTCCTTTCAGGACTCCTTCCGGCATGTTGATATGATGGGGGACTCCTCGCCCTGTGAGGGAGAGAATGCAAAGTAATTCAGAGAGGGTCGGCTGATATATATGTACAGTGTATACAGACGTTACAGAGCAAAGGCAGCCCATGGTATTTTATTATATATTTATTAACAGTTATGTATACAGCGCAGACATATTCCGCAGCGCTTTACCAAGAGACTATCAGTTACTCACATCAGTCCCTGTCCCAGGGGAGCTTACAATCTATGTGCTAAGAGGGTCATTCAGACCCAGCCGCTGATATGGCCTGCAGCACAGTTTGCCGATGGATGCGACCTCAATGTGACTGACAGCGTCGGGTGTTTCCGGAGTGGTGATGCGGCACTGAGGGGGGGGGGGGGCAAACGGGGGTGGGCAGGGACCGTTTCCCGATGCGTCTACAATTTAATTGCGGACGCATCGGACCTAAGGTTGACACTAGGGGTCAACCTTAGTTCCGATGCAGTTGCCGGCACATTGGGATAAAAAAAATGGCTGCTGACGGCCTGACACCAGGGGTCAACCTTAGTTCCGATGTATCCGCAATTAGATTGTAGACGCATGGGGAGGCGGTCTCATACATGCTGGGTAGCTTTGCCCTGTGCTGTGCGGCCCCCGGCATATGATATGAATGCAGATCTGGCCGCATATGCAGTCATCTGCGTTCTTCTCTGAATAACCCCCTGAAAGCCTTGGAGAAAGATAAAGTGACGGAGATAAAGTACCAGCCAATCAGCTCATAACTGTCATTTTTCATACACAGCCAAATGATTACAAGGTTTGGGAAATATCTCTGATTTATATAATTAGTGGAAATTGATTGTAAAGTAGAGGGAGAACTCAGGACTTTCCCGAGAATCAAGTCTTAGGGGGTTATATAATAGGTTCCAACAGTGTCGGACTGGGGTAAGAAGGGCCCACCGGGTAAATACAGTGGTAGGGGCCCATGCTTAAGAATGTGGCCAGGCAATAGTGGAGATATGGCCAACCACCACAGAGGCCCACCTAACCGTAAGAGAGTGCATGGGCTGGGCCCACAGTCCTGTGCAGTATAAGGTAACATATGTATAATGTATAATTAAAGTGCACTAGGATACAGCCTGGAACCTAATCCCTAAAGGAGGAGGTGGGCCCAAAGGCAGTGGGGCCCACCGGTGGTTTCCCCTGTTCCCCTGTGGGCCAGTCCAACCCTGGGTTCCAATATAAAGGAACAGGCAATTAGTTATCAGGCTAATTTGCAATTATAAATGATTGCTGCTTTATATTTAGCAGGGAATTCAATTAAATCACGCTGGTTCTTTTTTATTGTCACCTGTCACATAACCCGGTGGGTGTGGAGCAGGTAACATTAGTCAGAGTGGAATGTGAAAGGGAGGTGTGGCCGGAGAGACAAGCCAGCCACACGTGTAATGGCGTCTGCGGCACTGAAGGGGTTAACCCTCGTGCCCAGCGCCATGTTGCGGACTGTTTAAAAGTTTGTTGAATGATGTGTTTTAACATGTCATATGTAGTGCGCTGTGCACCATTGCAGGAATGCATGTTTAAATGTATTTATTTTATATGCAAGACAGGCTCAGTGTATATTTAAAGGGAAACACGTGTTTAAATGAAATGTATTTAAAGGAAAAAATGCAGTTACTTTAGATGTCTGAAAAGGCATCTCTTATCCTCTGTGCTAGCAGAGAGGTGTGAAGGACAATACCTTTTGATGTGTGAGTTCCTTAGAGAGAGATACTAATCACTGGGTCTATGGGCTTGGAATCTGTTTCATGTAGGGGATGTAATTGATATACGATCCGAATGGCAGATAAAGGAAGGAAGACCGTTTGTTTGTATTGTAGCTATTCCTGTTGTAATCTTAAACACTGGGATTGCCTGCAGATGGGAATGACCAGACACATTTGTATTTTGAAGATATGTGATAAATTTATCAATAGTGAATGTTAATCTGATACCAAACGTTGTCTGGGTGACAGGAAGGAGGATATTGTTTTATTGCACTTATATCCTTGTAAAATGTAATTTATTGGTATTTTGTAAAATAACCTGATTGGTTGGAGAAGACAGGGAGGGCTTACCCCCCCTGTGATACTGTGTGGAAAACTGACATAAAAAGGAGACCTGCGTGCCTCCAGAGTTGTAGTTATACCATCTTATTCTGCTGGAACATCTTGCTGTATGCTGTTGCCCCTAGCAATAGGGAAGAGTTCTCTTTAGAACTATATTTGAGCAAATAAACATCATTGCCTCAAGAAGACTGCTTCATCTTGTGACCTACAGGGTTAGGCCAAACCTAGCCCCGTTCTCCGGCTGTCCAGGGAAGCACCTGACGTCTCCAAGCTCCGCCTTCCGCCAGCTACCGGTAGAGGCCTAGCAAGTGGCTAGGGGGGATTCGTCGACACCACACAGGTGTGGTAAAGCAGTGCGTCGGCACATACAGAGCAGAACCGTGGTTCCAAACGCCACGGCAGGTTAGGAGTTTGGTGGTGGCAGCAAGAACCCGCCCACAACGCAGTGGGTGGAGTCAGTAACAGGCGGTTACTGACGGTAAGCGGGAATCCCCTATGTGGTCAGGCCTCGTGCGGCTTGACCTTCCATTCTGTGCGCAGTCGACGGGACGCGGCAAGCGGCGAGTGCTTCCGTACGGTACCGTCCTGTCACAGAAATTGGTGGCATAGTGGTGGGATAATCCCAGGTGGCTTTTCATCACCTGATTGGAGAAGCCGAGTTACTCAGGAGAGGAGTAACTGCAGCGCAGGAGAACGCACACGATGGCGGAATTCAGCGGAATGTCCAAGGAGGATCTGGAGATCGTATGCCAGGGGAAGGGTGTGGATATCCCTTCCAACGCGTCCAGGAGTGTCATGCAGGCGGCGCTCAGGAGCTGGGAGGAGTCTCATCGGGCGGAGGTGGAAAGCACTGACGGCGTCAGCATCGCAGAGGACGGCCCAACAGTGTACCTTCGTAAGGAACCGGTGAGAACCACAAGCCCCGCCCTCTCTCACAGCAGCAATGTTTCCCAGCAATCCCTAGCAGGGCCAGGATCCCAACGTCCCAGGGGGGGCGGACCGGATACCCTAGCAGATCGGCTAGCGGAATTGGGGGAAAGGGCAACGGAGCAAGAACGCATGCTTGTCATTCGGATGTGGCATGCGGAGCGGGCATCACAAGCCGTGGTACCCCGGGAGCCGTTGTCAGCTGTTGTACACAGATCAGGACGTATTCAGTTTGCCAAGTTTGCAGACAGTGATGGGGACATTGATGGACATTTACAAGTTTTTGAAAGGACTTGCAAACTACACGATCTACCCAAGTCGGAGTGGGTGAGACACCTTGTGCCCACTCTGCATGGAGAGGCCTTGGAGGCCTATCGAGGAGTGGCGACGGAGGACTGTGGGAACTACGACGAAGTCGCGAAGGCCCTCCTCCAGCGATTCTTCATCACTCCAGAGTCTTACAGGAAGAAGTTCAGAGACTTGCCCAAGAATCCTAGCAGTACCCATGAGCAGTTCGCCAACCAGCTGCGGCAGTACGTGGTGAAGTGGGTGAAGGATTCGGAAGCCACTACATGGGACGCACTGATCGACCTGATCTGCAGGGAGCAGTTCTACCGCAGGTGCGCCCCAGAAGTGAAGGAGTGGGTGCTAGATCGGGAGCCACCCAGCTTAAAAATGGCTGCCCAGTTAGCAGACAAGTATGTGGCAATTCGGCCACGGGGGCAGAAGCGCCCCGCCAGCAGCCAGCTCCAACAGACTGTACCACCAAGGGAACCCCCCTCTTCAGCTCATCACCCCCAAAGACAAGCATCTTCCAACCCGGGTGCTCTTGGCCAGCAACCGCACCGCAGCGTCCCTGCAACTGATCAGAGATCATCGGTGCCACGACTGGAGAAGAAGTGCTACGGCTGTGGGAAAATCGGACATCTGAGGATGAACTGTCCTGCATCCCAAGCACCCCAGACTCGTGCCCCAAATCCGAGTGCTGGAGCCCGGCTTGCTTGTTTGACGAGAGGAGATGAGCCTACAGAGACTGTTCCCCCTCCAGTCAGTCCGATGGAGTGTGGCGAGAGACAGGTGCACTCTGCGGAGAGAGTCACCTGCATGGCCAAACAGCCCCTACACAACATGTGGAGGCACCTGCAGCCAGTCCACGTGGGACCCCTGCAGGGAGAAGGCCTAAGAGACTCTGGGGCCTCAATCACTGTGGTGAGCCCCCACCTTATAGATCCTGCTGCAGTATTGCAGGGTCGCACTGCCACGGTCACACTGGCGGAAGGAACAGAGAAAGCGGTTCCCATGGCAAGAGTCTACCTGGACTGGGGAGCTGGACCAGAGTTGCGAGTAGTTGCCGTCATGGATGGTCTCCCAACTGATGTGGTCCTAGGAAATGATCTGGGTGGTGGGATCGTCACTATGTTTGTTGGCGCCATTCCCCGGAGTCAAGTTCCAAAACCACCGTTGACATCAGCTACTCCAGCACAGCCCAGCCCAGAGGAAAAGACTACAGCTGCTAGACAACTGCCAGCACAGCCAACCACAGCATCAACCAGCCCAGAGGAAAAGATCACAGCGGCTAGATCAGTACATCGACCCCGCATGCCTTTTGCCTCTGGTATGCCTACGTCCCCTAGCAACGCAGAGGATGTCGGTTCCAGCTCGTGTGATCCTGTGGGGGTGCCCAATGATGCTCCTGACCCAAGTGGTTTGCCAACTCCGGCGGTGAGTATGAGAAACCACACTGACTTTTCCATGACTGACCCCTACCAGACTGACCCTAGTAGTCCCCACCTAGATCCCCCTGTAGAGTGTCCCAATTTAGGAGAGATTGAGGGCCACAGGCAGGAGTTTAGGGAGGCTCAACTCTCTGGCCCATCCCCGAAAGGCATGAGGCGCCACTCTGGCAGCGGCCTTGACAGGGTTGGGGCGGGAAGTTTGACCTGGCGGGAAGGGTTAAGGTACAGGGTAGCCAGGAAAGTGGGAGGGGATAGACCAGATAGGGAATGTGTCCAACTGGTCCCCTCAGGGAACGTTCCTGCGCGACCGGTGTCGGTTGCCAGCGAAACCCCTTTGGACAGTAACCCGGAGACAGACCGTACCCTGAAGTGCCTGACACAGAGCTTACCCTGGTCTGGAATGTCGGATGACACCCAGACCAAATGTAAGGCTGGTGCCATGCGTTGGCAGCCGGGGCACTCCAGCGTTTGTGTTGTCTCTGGGCCTCTGCCCATAGGAGAACCCTTGCAGCAAGTTGCTGTGGACATAGCAGGTCCCCTACCTGTGCACCGTAGATCGGGGAAGACACGCAGCCTCCCTGTAGTGGATGCCACACAGGATCCAGAGGCTGGTGGTCTGGCCGCCATCACTGTGGCACAGGTAGCGGACAAGGAGGGAAGAGTAGGCCTAGGTGACAGGGTAGGTTTCCCGAGTCATAGGTCGACAGAAGAGGATTGGATGGCAGGTCTGACGGTTAGGGCAGACAGTTGCCAGATAGGTATGACGGAGGTGCAGTGCCTGGGGCACCATGTGGGAGGAGACAGGGGTAGGCCCAACCCAGAGGGGGTGGAGGCAACCAGAGGCTGTCCCCGACCCACATCACCCAGACCGGTACTGACCTTAGAACCTGTAAGGCCCTACGGACATGTTGTCATTAACTTTAGTCCTGTAGTGAACCCCTTGACAGAGATGGCTAGGAAGGGCATTCCCAAGTCAGTGGACTTTGCACCCGCTTGCGAGTTGGCATTCCAGTCATTGAAGGAGGCTCGGGTACCCGCTCCAGTGCTGATGGCGCACATTCTTGACCAGGACTGTGTGTTACGAACTATTGCGCCACTGCACGGACTGGGAGCTGTACAGAGCCAGAAAGAGCCTTATGGGCAGGAGCACCCTGTGGCCTGGTTGAGCAGTATACTGCTATTGTGGGAGGTGGGGTATGCCACGATTGGGACACCTTGGGTGGCACTTGTTTGTAATCGGCCCCCCACCGTGGTGACTTACCACCTACCCGTTAGGTGGCGGCAACCTACCTTGGGGAAATTGGACAGACTTTTGTGGTGGAGCCTTGCACTTGGACTTCAGGTGGACTATTTGAACATTGTGCACCCACGAAGAGAGGCCCACTGCACTATGGATGAACTGTCTAGGCCGGAGCCTACACACCCTAGGTAGCGTCCCCTTCAACACAAGGGACTGCGGGACCAGGACCCAAATCGTTGGGACATGGGTCCCTGGTTGACCCGCTTGAATGGGGGGGAAGGAATGTGGCCGGAGAGACAAGCCAGCCACACGTGTAATGGCGTCTGCGGCACTGAAGGGGTTAACCCTCGTGCCCAGCGCCATGTTGCGGACTGTTTAAAAGTTTGTTGAATGATGTGTTTTAACATGTCATATGTAGTGCGCTGTGCACCATTGCAGGAATGCATGTTTAAATGTATTTATTTTATATGCAAGACAGGCTCAGTGTATATTTAAAGGGAAACACGTGTTTAAATGAAATGTATTTAAAGGAAAAAATGCAGTTACTTTAGATGTCTGAAAAGGCATCTCTTATCCTCTGTGCTAGCAGAGAGGTGTGAAGGACAATACCTTTTGATGTGTGAGTTCCTTAGAGAGAGATACTAATCACTGGGTCTATGGGCTTGGAATCTGTTTCATGTAGGGGATGTAATTGATATACGATCCGAATGGCAGATAAAGGAAGGAAGACCGTTTGTTTGTATTGTAGCTATTCCTGTTGTAATCTTAAACACTGGGATTGCCTGCAGATGGGAATGACCAGACACATTTGTATTTTGAAGATATGTGATAAATTTATCAATAGTGAATGTTAATCTGATACCAAACGTTGTCTGGGTGACAGGAAGGAGGATATTGTTTTATTGCACTTATATCCTTGTAAAATGTAATTTATTGGTATTTTGTAAAATAACCTGATTGGTTGGAGAAGACAGGGAGAGCTTACCCCCCCTGTGATACTGTGTGGAAAACTGACATAAAAAGGAGACCTGCGTGCCTCCAGAGTTGTAGTTATACCATCTTATTCTGCTGGAACATCTTGCTGTATGCTGTTGCCCCTAGCAATAGGGAAGAGTTCTCTTTAGAACTATATTTGAGCAAATAAACATCATTGCCTCAAGAAGACTGCTTCATCTTGTGACCTACAGGGTTAGGCCAAACCTAGCCCCGTTCTCCGGCTGTCCAGGGAAGCACCTGACGTCTCCAAGCTCCGCCTTCCGCCAGCTACCGGTAGAGGCCTAGCAAGTGGCTAGGGGGGATTCGTCGACACCACACAGGTGTGGTAAAGCAGTGCGTCGGCACATACAGAGCAGAACCGTGGTTCCAAACGCCACGGCAGGTTAGGAGTTTGGTGGTGGCAGCAAGAACCCGCCCACAACGCAGTGGGTGGAGTCAGTAACAGGCGGTTACTGACGGTAAGCGAGAATCCCCTATGTGGTCAGGCCTCGTGCGGCTTGACCTTCCATTCTGTGCGCAGTCGACGGGACGCGGCAAGCGGCGAGTGCTTCCGTACGGTACCGTCCTGTCACAGGAGGATTCAATTGTTTTTAGACAGACCAGGTGGTTGTTTTTATTAACCCTTTGTCACTTAAATGCAGGGACGTGGGGTGAGGTAAATGGCTTAGGAAGCACTGGCTAGTACCAGAGCCAGACACACAGTATATGAGCCAAAGGGTTCATGTGAGCATTATACACAGGTGCAGCAGTATATACATGTGGCCATTATACACAGGTGCAGCGGTATATACAAGTGGGCATTATACACAGGTGCAGCAGTATATACATGTGGCCATTATACACAGGTGCAGCAGTATATACATGTGGGCATTATACACAGGTGCAGAAGTATATACATGTGGCCATTATACACAGGTGCAGCAGTATATGCATGTGGCCATTATACACAGGTGCAGCAGTATATACATGTGGGCATTATACACAGGTGCAGAAGTATATACATGTGGCCATTATACACAGGTGCAGCAGTATATGCATGTGGGCATTATACACAGGTGCAGCACTATATACATGGGGGCATTATACACAGGTGCAGCACTATATACATGTGACCATTATACACAGGTGCAGCGGTATATACATGTGGGCATTATACACAGGTGCAATGGTATATACATGTATCCATTATACACAGGTGCGGCAGTGTATACATGTGGGCATTATACACAGGTGCAGCAGTATGTACATGTGGGCATTATACACAGGTGCAGAAGTATGTACATGTGGGCATTATACACAGGTGCAGCAGTATATACATGTGGGCATTATACACAGGTGCAGCAGTATATACATGTGAGCATTATACACAGGTGCAGCAGTGTATACATGTGGGCATTATACACAGGTGCAGCAGTATGTACATGTGGGCATTATACACAGGTGCAGCAGTATATACATATGGGCATTATACACAGGTGCAGAAGTATGTACATGTGGGCATTATACACAGGTGCAGCAGTATATACATGTGGGCATTATACATAGGTGCAGAAGTATATACTGTGGGAAGTCTGGTGAGTTTTGAGAGGAGATGTGTGGACAAGATAAGCAGGTGAGGCAGCCATAGACATTTTACTCCAGAGTTTTGACTATAAAGATTATTAGAATAATACAAAGATATTTTTAATCTATTCTTTGTATTTTTCATTTACTTTATACAGTAATTTTTCTACAGAATTTAAAGGAGCGATGTTCTTAAAGGTGAAGTTATATTTCCCCCCTGGTCTCCTTTGTGGATGCCAGCGAGAAACATCCTTGAGATTCTGCATAAGGAGCTAAGTAAAAAGGAGCAATTTGCTCCTGGGCAAACCATGCTGCAGGGACGTGAATGCATTTATTTGTGTATGTATGGTTTTGCATCCAGGGCCTAATGCAGAGATGAAACTAAATTGGACCTATTTTGCATAAAAGATTCACATACAGAAAATAAAATGTATCTTCACCTGCAGCGCTGGAGAAGGGCTCACTACCGCCATCCCCCAAACATGGGAACAGGTCTGCCACCTCCATAAGATAGTACAGCGCTACCTGATGATGCAGGGTGTGTGCCCGGTGCGCTCTTGCGTGCCATTAGACAGGCGCCCTGCTACCCAGATGCAGGGGCAGTGACACCTACAGCCCTGTTCACCCATATGTGACTGCATGTGTGTGTGCTTCTAGCCTGGCACTAGTCTTCATCAGCAGATCTTGCTCCAAAAGACATATTAGCGTTATTTCCAGGTCTGCACAACCTGCATTTGCATGAACACACCCTCACTGTAACTGTCGTCCGCCCCTGTCACACCCCAATTCCACCTTTTTGGGTGGAACATAGATACAGTTGAAATACATACTACTGCTCTGCGTTGTCCACACTTGCCTGCCTCCATCTTTAGGTCATGCGCAGTGCAATGCTGCATCTGCTCTCAGTGGTTAGTATTAGGGAGTAAGGGTAGCAGTTGATTTACCGACAGACACAGTACCTGACAGCCATTGACCGACAGTCAAAATACCGACACGGTCAAAATACCAACATTCATTGTGCCGACATGTTCAAAATGTCGACATAGTCAGAATACAGACATTTGACATGCCGAGAAGTAATAATGCCGACATGCGTTTTTTATAGAATTGTTGCCCAAAAAACAGACTTGTTCATACTTTACCGTCCCAGTGGACCTGGAAGGGGAATATAATAGTGTGCCGAACGCAGAGAGGCACCGCGCCCAAAGCACGGCGAGCGCAGCAAGACATGCGAGGGGATGTGGTACACTTAGACGGTGTCCATGTCGACCTGTGTCAACATTGACACAAAAAAGGAGAAAAACTCATGTCGGTATTCTGACATATCAGCATTTCAAATATTGGTATTGTGACTACGTCGGCATTTTGAATATATCGGCATAGTGCATGTCAGTATTTTGACCGTGTCAGTATTTCGACAGTAGGCCAATGGCTGTTGGGATTATGACTGTTGGTATTGTGTCCATCGGTAAATCATACGGAATCCCTAAAACATGAAAAGCCACCCATAGTGCTCAGGAGGTGAACGCCCGCCAGCAGGCAGCGTTACTGGGTGACGGGCTGGGGGGCTCAGGACCCATAGCAGCCGCACCCCCTGCACCTACTATAGCTACGCCCTTGGTTAGCACTGCTCTGCACTGGGCTTGATTATGATCACTGCCCTCTCTGTGTGGAGTTTGTATGTCCCGTCCTGTGTTTCTGTGGGCTTACTGTATTCATCCATCCAATACCTTGTGGTTTCCTTTCATATTCAGAGCTGGTAGGTTAATTGGGTTGATTGGCTGCTGACTACTAGGACCCTAGTCTGGGCCTTTGAGTTGTATGCAAATTAGACTGTTCTCGCCAATTAGGCAGTTATTATGTGGATGATTAAATATCCCTGGACAGCGCTGCGTAATGTGGTGGGGCGATATATAAATAAACAGAAATAACAGAAACATAATATGTCCCAGGGATCTACAGGGATAAATGTTCTTGTCGGCTTCATGAATTAATCTCCACTTAGTGGAGGTCTGTGCTGAGCGGCCTGTGGTCTGAGCTTCCATCCCAACATTATCATTACTGGGTCATCAAATCTGCAATTACAGGGAACCCCTCATCCCCACAAGCATACAAATAACCTGTACAGTCATTTCCTTTGACATATTATTATAAATGCAAACAGTAAAATCCATGTGGAATAGAGACTATTAGGGACTGTACAGCTGAACCAGAAAATGTTGTTCAGGAAAGTTCACTTATAAGTAGGATGTGTTTTCTGGTTACATTATTTGTCCATTGTGAAGGTGTCCTTGCAGGGCAGCCAGCAGGGGGGGACTGTGGGGACTGGTGTCCAGGGCTCTTACAGAGAGGGGGGCCCACCCCTAGCTCCTACCGCCAATACCTGGAGAGCTGTAACAGGCTGTGAAACAACAACAGGCTGATGCCCAGGACTTCTTAAAACAAGCCTTCTCTGTACATCAGCTCTCTGTGAACTGTTCCTGTAGGTCTGCAATGCTCCATCTACTGTATATGTAACGTCACAATGTATGACATCACATAGGGGTGGAGCGGTGCGGCAGAATCTATTTTTGGCCGGAGAGGGGCCCTGTCTACTTTGACAGTCCCAGGCCCCGCAATTTCTGGTGGCAGTCCTGCGTCCTTGCGCTTTTTTCCCATGGTAGGATAACAAAATGCGTTCTTACTGTCCCAACTTAGTCAGGACAGCAGTAGCAAGAGCACGCGGCAATGAGCAGTTGTTGAATGCGCTAGCTACACCCGGAGCAGGGCCGAAACTAGGATTGTTGGCACCCGGGGCAAGGCAGTAATTTGGCGCCCCCTATGCACACACACAAACTTTGGAACCGTGTCAAAAACACAGTAATAAACAGTTGGCAAAGTGACAACCAGCACCGTCAGGGTGCATACAGCACACATTCCCTAGGAAAATGGATAGGAAGCTGGAACACAAGAAAACTAATATGCACCTCAGATACAGTATTGTGGGAGACTCTGACTGGCCAACTGCTGTAGGACTACATAACCCAGCATGCCCGTCAGGCCTAGGGCCAATTAAAGAGTACCACCAACTTTCTCGGGAGGGGGATACACAATGTGGGTTATCCTGACTGCAGAAAGGAGTCCCTAGGACTGGCTGGTGCTCAGGGCCGGTTTTAGACCTTGTGGCGCCCAGGGCGAAAGTTTCCTTTGGGCCCCTCAACAGGTTAAACAGAGTTGGTGCGCGCCGAAGGCGTGCGGGTAAAAATAGGGGTGTGGACACAGTTATGGCCCCTGTAGTTGTGCTCCCAGTACTTATGCCCCCAGTAGTTGTGTCCCCAGTAGTTGTGCCCCCTGTAGCTGTACCCCTTGTAACTGTGCCCCCAGTAGCTATACCCCCTGTAGTTGTGCCCCCTGTAGCTGTACCCCTTGTAACTGTGCCCCCAGTAGCTATACCCCCTGTAGTTGTGCCCCCTGTAGCTGTACCCCTTGTAACTGTGCCCCCAGTAGCTATACCCCCTGTAGTTGTGCCCCCTGTAGCTGTACCCCTTGTAACTGTGCCCCCAGTAGCTATACCCCCTGTAGTTGTGCCCCCTGTAGCTGTACCCCTTGTAACTGTGCCCCCAGTAGCTATACCCCCTGTAGTTGTGCCCCCTGTAGCTGTACCCCTTGTAACTGTGCCCCCAGTAGCTATACCCCCTGTAGTTGTGCCCCCTGTAGCTGTACCCCTTGTAACTGTGCCCCCAGTAGCTATACCCCCTGTAGTTGTGCCCCCTGTAGCTGTACCCCTTGTAACTGTGCCCCCAGTAGCTATACCCCCTGTAGTTGTGCCCCCTGTAGCTGTACCCCTTGTAACTGTGCCCCCAGTAGCTATACCCCCTGCAGCTGTGCCGCTGCTGCGCTTTCCTCCGTCTCTGGCTGCCCGCTCCTCTCTATGGGAGAGACGTCATGACGTCTCTCCCATAGCAGCGCCGCACAGGCACATAATGGTCAATTATGACCAGTAGCGTCTGACAGTGGCGTCGGCTGCAGCGGCACCCACACAGCCCACGGCGCCTGCTGCAGCCGGAGAGCGGGAGGGCGCCTGCGGGATGAGTGCGGCGCCCACCCGCTTGCCCGTGCCTAGAACCGCTCTTGCTGGGGTTATATACCTGATATAAGCCATGCAGTCAGTGTATCACATACACAGGGGTGTGGGGGTAACAGACTCTGACTGGCCAACTGCTGTAGGACTGAAAAGCCCTGCATGCCAGTCGGTACCTAGGACCATTCTTTGTGAGGCAGCAGCTGTCCTGGCATATAGAGATCTCACCGCAGTGCTGCTGCTGCTGCTTCCTCTCACCCTTTCCTCCTCTGGTGGAGCTGCCGTGCAGGAAGGGGGAGGCCCTGAGGAGTAGGGCCGGGGGCTGAGGAACAGGGCCACCCCGCCCCATTCACAAGTGTCCTAGCTACCGGGGAGGGGGGTAGTTTCCCAGGAGTCCACATTGGTGGTACTGAGGAGCGGGGACCTGCAGCGAGGGTTCTGTCTGAGACCTGGCAGTAAGTAGCCCCTTAAGGCCCTGTCCTCTTCTGGTGGAGCTGCGGGAAGGGGGAGGTGCCAGGGAACAGGCCTGGGGGCAGATATCACTTACACAGGCACAGGAATGTGTGAGAGGCCACGGACCAGCACTTGGGAAATGAAAGGGGCAGCTGGAGAGTCCATGGTCACCGCCCCTGCCCCATTCATTAGCCGGGGAGGGGGGAGTTTCCAAGAATCCACATTGGTGGTGCTGGGGACCAGAGCGACAAGAGTTGTTGGACCTGGCAGAAGGTAGCCCCTTAAGACTGAAAGAAAGGAGGGGAGGCAGAGTACCCATCTCTGCGCCCTCTCAGATTCTGCACCCGGGACGCATACCCCCTCATTCCAGCTCAGTTGCAAGTCTGATTGTTCTACATGAGAGGACTGCCATCTAGATGCTGCCTTTTCCCAGATCGTCACAGTGAGCCAGCCCTATCCAGAGCATGCTGTGTTTTACACTCATAGGGGTATATTTATTTACTAAAGTTCCTAGAAGTGGAGATGTTGCCTATAGCAACCAATCAGATTCTATCTATTATCTTCTAGGAGGTGCTAGGTAAATAAGTAGAATCTGATTGGTTGCTATGGGCAACATCTTCATTCATTAAACCCGCACTTTAGTAAATATACCTCCTAATATTACTTGTGAATAGTGATACTTGTCCGGGAGGTGACTAATTTAGCTTTAATGAGTAGGTAAGAGGTCCTCTTTAATTCCCAGAACCATAGACTATAAAGATGCATTGACATAAATCGGATACTATTTAGGGGCGGATGTACTGTACTAAGGGTCTCATTCAGGTTGGATCGCAGTGTGCAACCCAACCGCAAAAATAAGGAAAAGATGCGGGCGTATGCTCAGCGCCCGACCTGCGCATGCGCCTGAATTTTCTGCGGAGGGGGGGCGCAGAAAATGCATCCGCCTTCGCCTATCACTCAGCCAGAGGCGGCCGCGGGGTGAAGGGGCAGCAACACTCCGTTACCCGGGGTGGAAACAGCGCGCTGTTGGGGCGTGGCTGGGAAAAGGTGGCGTGCTGGCGCGAACGAGGGCGTGACGAGGGGCCTTCTGCGGGCACAGCTACGTTTTTATTAGCAGAATTTGCAATCCGTACTGAATTAGGCCCTAAACTTGGAGAGAGATAAAGTGGAAAGCGATAAAATGCCAGCTAATCAGTTCCTAACTATCATGCTACAGACATTGGTGCAGATGTATTAAGCCTGGAGACGGCATAAGGAAGTGATAAACCAGTGATAAGTGCAAGGTGATAAACGTACCAGCTAATCAGCTCCAATATGTAAATTAACAATCAGCTCCTAACGGTAAATTTACATATTGGAGCTGATTGGCTGGTGTGTTTATCACCTTGCACTTATCACTGGTTCATCACTTCCTTATGCCTTCTCCAGGCTTAATACATCTGCTCCTGTGTTTGAAAAATGACAGTTAGAAGCTGAATGGTTGGTACTTTGGGGGTCATTCCGAGTTGTTCGCTCGTTATTTTTTTCTCGCAACGGAGCGATTAGTCGCTAATGCGCATGCGCAATGCCCGCAGTGCGACTGCGCCAAGTAAATTTGCTATGCAGTTAGGTATTTTACTCACGGCATTACGAGGTTTTTTCTTCGTTCTGGTGATCGTAATGTGATTGACAGGAAGTGGGTGTTTCTGGGCGGAAACTGGCCGTTTTATGGGTGTGTGCGAAAAAACACTACCGTTTCTGGGAAAAACGCGGGAGTGGCTGGAGAAACGGAGGAGTGTCTGGGCGAACGCTGGGTGTGTTTGTGACGTCAAACCAGGAACGAAACTGACTGAACTGATCGCAGATGCCGAGTAAGTGTGGAGCTACTCAGAAACTGCTAAGAAGTGTCTATTCGCAATTCTGCTAATCTTTCATTCGCAATTTTGTTAAGCTAAGATTCACTCCCAGTAGGCGGCGGGTTAGCGTGTGCAAAGCTGCTAAAAGCAGCTTGCGAGCGAACAACTCAGAATGACCCCCTTTATCTCTCTCAACTTTATCACTCTCCAAGGCTTCGTACAGTACATCTCCCCCCAAATGTGTAACAATTGCATGTTGTGCCTTTAAACCATAAATCTCCTTAGCCCAATACTGCATGATGTTTTTAATTAGAATTATCCCTGAATTAACAAAAACTAGCGACATTTGTACATGGAAAGAAAATTTACCACTTCTGTTACTGGGAAGAAGTTCAATGAAAAGTGACGTCGAGGCAATGTGGGTGCCACTGTCAGATGTGGCCAAGTTACTTATCCTGGATGAAATATGGCTGTGTTTAGCACACTCATTTGCAGCAAACAAAAACTGTCATGGATAGCAATTTAATTTAGGCAAGTTACAAAGTAATTGGCTTCATTGAATAAAACATATTTGAATTGATGATTGATAATTTGTCGGCTGATTTTTTTTTAAGATTAAAAAAAGATATTAATAAAACTAGAAAGTGCTGCTTGCATAAGTATTCAACCCATGTGCTGTGGAAGCTCCAAGTTTACACAGATGAAAGATATTGTCCTAACGATTGGCTTTCAATTGAGTCTCTTCTTGGGAATCATTAACAAAGGTCATTTCTTATGGATAAAAGCCATCCTAGTGTCAATAACATTGGTCATAATGTGAATCTGAAGAAAAGCTGTGAAAATTATTAAGAAAATAATGTTACATGCCTCAGAATTCCGTATCAAAGCATGAAGACTAGTAAGAGAGGACAACTATCACTTTAAGAGGCCAATTTATCACCATCCGCATACAAGAATGCGGATGTGGTGTGATAAAATCGCCCGAATCCGCACTGCGATGATTGATTACATCACATGGATGTATCACTTTTTATCGCATGCAGGGACAGAGCTTGCGAGCAAGCTCTGTCCCTGCGATGACATTCCGCAGCATCATTGGAGTATTTTTATTTTTGCCGCTACTGCCACCACCAGGTCGACACCACCCCCCACCCCCACCCCCGCCGTTGCGACTACCGCCTCCCTGCCCTAGTCCAGGAGGCCGGTGATCACTGCTCCTGCAAGGCTGCTGGACGCCGGACCGTGTGCGCTGCTGTGATCCCTGGTGCTGTAAAGTGAGCTGCCGTTTTGCAACGTCACTTTACTGCACTGGGGGTCATAGTGCAGCACATGGAGTATCCGGTGCCTGACAGCCCACACAGGAGCACTGATCACCGGCTCCCTGGACTGATACGTATGTTGTTGTTGTTTTTTTTTAGTTTTAACCAGTGATCAGCTTGTGTCTCCATCGGACACGCAGAGCTGATCACACTGGCCGGCTCGCGCACAGCTTTCTCTGCCAGCTGGGCAGAAGTAGGGATCTCGCAGTGCTGCCCTGTGATTTCGTTATTATCACAGAGCACGCTGCAGTGTTTTTTTACTTTTTATTTTTTTTTTATTTTTTTTTTAGTAAATTCGCCCATTTCCCATTATAAGTATGGGAAATGCGATGTGGGTTACTAAAAAAAAAATGACAATTAAAGGGTTTGGAGCAGTTTTTAACAAAAAAATTTCCAAAAGCCCTTTAATACATTGGAGTGATACTAAAATAACGTGAAATGGGTGTGAAAACACCCCTTTTCACATTTTTTTAGTAAAAATAATATTAATAAATAGGCCTCTACAGGAGTTACAGGTTTCAAGAGACTGGAGTGAAGATGAGCCAATTAACCAAGAGCTATGCATGCCACTGCAGTTCAGATGGTGTAATGGTTATATTACTGGCTGAAAGCATTGAGGTCATGGGTTTGATTCCCACCATGGGCCTAACTTTGTGGAGCTTGTATATTCTCCCTGTGCTTGTGTGGGTTTCCTCCTAAAAATAAAAGTGAACCCTAGTGTTCATGTACATGTCTTTAGAGCAGACTAGATGTTCCAAGTGGTTCTTATCTGCTGTCAAGATCTATGTTTCTATGTAACTCATACTTACCGATATTCTGGATGCTCTCTGCGGGAGAGAGCAGCCAGGTCGGCTCAGCGGGCGGGCAGGGGAGGCTGTGCTGTAAAGGAGGGGGTGGTCGGTGGCGGGACAGGGGCGGAGCAAGGGTGGGACGGGGCGGAGCAAGGGCGGGGTCACAGTGACACCTCCTTTAAGCCACGCCCCCCGTTCTGTAATGCCGCGATCACCGGCATTACACAGCAGGGGGCGTGGCTATGATGACGCGATTCAGCAAGAATCGCGTCATCGACTGCCCGGACCGCCCACTTTACACACTAAGTGGGCGGACGGGCAGGGGGGACCCCGCAAATCGGGAGACTTGCCTGCCCTAGAGTATCAGAATTTTTTCACGGCACCCCTAGGCCAAAAAATAGGATTTCTCTTATGTCCTAGAGGATGCTGGGGACTCCGTAAGGACCATGGGGTATAGACGGGCTCCGCAGGAGATAGGGCACCTAAAAAGAACTTTGACTATGGGTGTGCACTGGCTCCTCCCTCTATGCCCCTCCTCCAGACCTCAGTTAGATCTTGTGCCCAGAGGAGAATGGGTGCACTGCAGAGAGCTTTCCAGAGTTTTCTGTGGAAAAATAATTTTGTTAGGTTTTTTTATTTTCAGGGAGTCCTGTTGGCAACAGGCTCCCTGCATCGTGGGACCGAGGAGAGAGAAGCAGAGCTGGCTTGTAAAGTTGGGCACTGCTTCTAGGCTACTGGACACCATTAGCTCCAGAGGGAGTCGGAACACAGGTCTCACCTGGGGTTCGTCCCGGAGCCGCGCCGCCGTCCTCCTCACAGATGCCGAAGATAGAAGCCGGGTGAGTATTGAGGAAAAGACTTCAGGCGGCAGAAGACATCAGATCTTCATGAGGTAAGCGCGCAGCGGTAAGCTGCGCGCCATTGCTCCCTGTCACACACACAAAGCAGGCACTGAAGGGTGCAGGGCGCAGGGGGGGGCGCCCTGGGCAGCAATAAACCTCGATTTGGCCATAAATACGATGGATTAGGCTGTGGGACAGTAAATCCGCGGATCCCCGCCATTTTATTAGTATATGATGAAGGGACCGAAGCCCGCCGGCGGGTGGGCGGGGCTTGATCCTCAGCACTAACCAGCGCCATTTTCTCCACAGAGGCTGCATGAGAAAACGCTGGCTCACTGTTCTCTCCCCGGCTGAGCTTCACAGGTTGGAAAAAGGAGGAGGGGGGCACTTTGGCGACGCAGTGAGTGGAGATTACAATTATAAACATATAATAGCGCTATCTGGTCATATATTCCAGTGTTTTTAAGCGCTGGGTGTGTGCTGGCATACTCTATCTCTCTGTCTCTCCTAAGGGCCTGGTTGGGGTTTTGTCCCCTTATAGGTAACTCCCTGTGTGTGTGGGGTGTCGGTACGTGTGTGTCGACATTTCTGAGGCGGAAGGCTTCTCCAAGGAGGAGGTGGAGCAAATGAGTGGTGTGTCCCCGTCGGTTGTGCCGACTCCAGATTGGATGGACATGTGGCATACGTTGCATGCAAGTGTGGCATCTTTACATAAAAGGCTTGATAAGGCTGGTTTAGGGGGGACATCAGGCAGTCAATCCTCAGATTGGACCGACTCACAGGGCCCGTCGGTGTCTCAAAAGCGTCCCTTAACACAAGACACTACTACCGACACGGATTCGGATTCCAGTGTCGACTATGACGAAGTAAAATTGCACCCTAAGGTGACTTAAACTATTCAGTGTATGATTGTGGCAATAAGGGATGTGTTGCATATTGTGGATGAACCCTCAGTCCCCGACACAAGGGTACACATGTTTAAGGAAAAGAAACCGATTATAAATTTTCCCACATCTCATGAATTAAATGAGTTCTTTGGAAAAGCTTGGGAGACTCCGGATAAGAGACCGCAGATCCCCAAAAGAATTTTTATGGCATACCCTTTCCCTAAGCAGGACAGGGAGATTTGAAAATTACCCCCCACTGTGGACAAGGCCCTGACGCGCTTATCCAAGAAAGTGGCGCTACCCTCTCCTGACACAGCGGCCCTTAAAGACCCAGCAGATCGCAGGCAAGAAACTACCTTAAAGGGTATTTATTCTCATAAGGGTGCTGTGCTAAGACCGACGATTGCGTCGGCATGGGTGTGTAGCGCAATTGCAGCTTGGATGGACGGGTGATGCGGATTCCAAGAAACATATGGAAGTACTACCCTATAAGGGGGGATGTATTGTTTGGGGATGGGCTGACGGACCTGGTTTCCACAGCTACAGCAGGTAAATCAAATTTTTTACCATATATTCCCCAACAGCAAAAGAAAGTAACACCTTATCAGATGCAGTCCTTTCGGTCGCACAAGTCTAAAAGAGGTCGGGGATCCTCTTTCCTCGCCAGAGGTAAGGGCAAAGGCAAGAGAGCACCTGCTTCGGCAGGTGCCCAGGAACAAAAGTCCTCCCCGGCTGCTCCAAAACCCACAGCATGAAGCTGGGGCTCCCCTGAGGGAGTCCACACCGGTGGGGGCACGTCTTCGACTTTTCAGTCAGGCCTGGGTCAGTTCGGACCTGAATCCCTGGGTGTTGGAAATAGTTTCCCAGGGTTACAAATTGGAATTCGAGGAGGTGCCCCCGCGCCGATTTATCAAATCGGCCCTACCAGCTTCCACATCGGACAGGGATGTAGTGTTAGCTGCAATTCAAACGCTGTGTATACAGCAAGTGATAATCAAGGTTCCCCTGCACCAGCAGGGAAGAGGTTACTACTCAATCCTATTTGTGGTCCCGAAACCGGACGGTTCGGTCAGACCGATTTTGAATCTGAAATCACTAAACCTGTACATAAAAAGATTCAAATTCAAAATGGAATCACTCAGGGCGATAATAGCCAACATGGAGGAGGGGGAGTTTATGGTGTCTCTGGACATAAAGGATGCGTACCTTCATGTCCCCATATATGCCCCTCATCAGGAATACCTGAGATTCGCTGTACAGGATTGTCATTACCAATTTCAGACGTTGCCGTTTGGACTTTCCACGGCCCCGAGGATTTTCACCAAGATAATGGCGGAAATGATGGTGGTCCTGCGCAAGCATGGGGTCACAATTATCCCATACTTGGACGATCTCCTGATAAAAGCGAGATCAAGAGAGAAATTGCTGAGCAGTGTGGCGCTCTCTCCGAGAGTGCTCCAGCAACACGGTTGGATTCTAAATCTACCGAAGTCACAGTTGATTCCGACAACTCGACTACCGTTCCTAGGTATGATACTGGATACGGAACAAATGAAGGTCTTCCTCCCAATAGAGAAGGCCCAAGACATCCAGAACATGGTCAGAGACCTGCTAAAACCGAAAAGGGTGTCAGTTCACCAATGCACTCGAGTTCTGGGGAAAATGGTGGCGGCCTACGAGGCCATTCCCTTCGGAAGGTTACATGCAAGGACTTTTCAATGGGACCTTCTGGACAAGTGGTCCGGGTCCCATCTGCATTTACATCGGAAAATAACTCTGTCCCCAGGAACCAGAGTGTCCCTCCTGTGGTGGTTGCAAAGTGCTCACCTGCTGGAGGGTCGCAGGTTCGGGATTCAGGACTGGATCCTGGTTACCACGGACGCGAGCCTCCGAGGATGGGGAGCGGTCACACAGGGAAGGACTTTTCAGGGTCTTTGGTCAGACCAGGAGTCCTGTCTACACATCAATGTGTTGGAACTCAGGGCAATTTACAACGGCCTTCGACAAGCGGAGAGTTTTCTTCGAAACCTTCCGGTTCTGATTCAATCAGACAATGTCACAGCAGTGGCTCATGTGAACCGCCAAGGCGGGACAAGAAGCAGAGTCGCGATGGCGGAAGCCACAAGGATCCTTCGCTGGGCGGAAAATCATGTAAGCGCTCTGTCGGCTGTCTTCATTCCGGGAGTGGACAACTGGGAAGCAGACTTCCTCAGCAGACACGATCTCCATCCAGGAGAGTGGGTACTTCATCAAGAAGTCTTTGCAGACGTAACACGTCTTTGGGGAACTCCTCAAATAGACATGATGGCGTCACGCCTCAACAAAAAACTTCGGAGGTATTGCGCCAGGTCTCGGGACCCTCAGGCAGTAGCAGTAGACGCACTGGTAACACCGTGGTTTTCGACTCGGTCTACGTGTTCCCTCCTCTTCCTCTCATCACGAAAGTGTTGAGGATCATAAGACGAAGAAGAGTACAGACGATACTCGTGGTCCCAGACTGGCCTCGAAGGGCTTGGTACTCGGATCTACAAGAGATGCTCACAGGAGACCCCTGGCCTCTTCCTCTGAGGGAAGATCTGTTTCAGCAGGGGCTAACGCCCCAGGTTAAATTCTTCCGTAGGAGCCTTCTTGGATTCACGCCAAGACACATATTTTCTCTAAATACGGTGGTAATGCTTTGCCGTTACTTCTTTTCTAGCCCGAAGAAGTGTGGGAATGACTTCACTGGGAATACCCTTTCGGGCTAGGATTTTGCGTTCAACCGCCACGCCGTCAAACGCAGCCGCGGTAAGTCCTGACACACGCACGGCCCCTGTTGTAACAGGTCCTCCCGAAGAGGAAGAGGCCAGGGATCTTCTATGAGCAACTCCTGAAGATCTGGATACCAGGCCCTTTTTAGCCAATCCGGAACAATGAGGATAGCCTGAACCCTTGTTCTTCTTATAATTTTTATCACCTTCGGAATGAGTGGAAGTGGAAGGAACACATAGTCCGATTGAAACACCCACGGTGTCACTAGGGCGTCCACCGCTATCGCTTGAGGGTCTCTCAATCTGGAACAATATCTCTGAAGTTTCTTGTTGAGGCGGGACGCCATCATGTCCACTTGAGGAACTCCCCAACGACTTGTCACTTCTGCAAAGACCTCTTGATGAAGACCCCACTCTCCTGGATGGAGATTGTGTCTGCTGAGGAAGTCTGCTTCCCAGTTGTCCACTCCTAGAATGAAGACCGCTGCCAGAGCGCTGGCATGTCTTTCCGCCCAGCGAAGAATCTTTGTGGCCTCGGCCATCGCCTCTCTGCTCTTTGTTCCGCCTTGGCGGTTTATGTACGCCACTGCTGTCACGTTGTCTGACTGAATCAAGACCGGCAGACCTCGAAGAAGATGTTCTGCTTGCAGTATGCTGTTGTGGATGGCTCTTAATTCCAGAATGTTTATGTGTAGACAAGCTTCCTGACTTGACCACTTTCCCTGAAAGTTTCTTCCCTGCGTGACTGCTCCCCAGCCTCGGAGGCTTGCATCCGTGGTCACCAGGATCCAATCCTGAATCCCGAACCTGTGTCCCTCCAGAAGGTCAGAACTGTGCAGCCACCACAGCAGGGAAATTCTTGTCCTGGGAGATAGAATTATCTTCCGGTGCATGTCCAGGTGAGACCCGGACCACTGGTCCAGCAGGTTCCACTGAAACACCCTGGCATGAAACCTGCCATACGGAATGGCCTCGTAGGCCGCTACCATCTTCCCCAGCAACCGAGTGCAGCGAAGAACCGACACCTTTGCCGGTTTCAGAATCTGTTTTACCATGTTCTGTATTTCCAGAGCTTTTTCCACTGGAAGAAACACTCTTTGCAATTCTGTATCCAGAATCATACCCAGGAACGACAGCCGTGTCGTTGGATCCAACTGTGATTTTGGCAAATTTAGGAGCCAACCCTGTTGTTGCAGAATCGTCAGTGAAAGGGCAACATTCTTCAACAATTGTTCCTTGGACCTCGCCTTTATGAGGAGATCGTCCAAGTACGGGATAATTGTGATTCCCTGCTTGCGCAGGAGAACCATCATTTCCGCCATTACTTTGGAGAAAATCCTCGGAGCCGTGGACAGACCAAACGGCAACGTCTGAAATTGGTAATGACAATCCTGCACAGCGAATCTCAGGAAAGCCTGATGCGGAGGATATATGGGGACATGTAAGTAGGCATCTTTTATGTCGACCGACACCATAAAATCCCCCTCCTCCAGACTGGAGATCACTGCTCGTAGGGACTCCATCTTGAACTTGAATTTTTTCAAAAAGAAATTGAGGGATTTTAAGTTTAGAATCGGTCTGACTGAGCCATCCGGCTTCGGGACCACGAACAGGCTTGAATAAAACCCTTTGCCCTGTTGAGACGGGGGTACCGTGACAATTACTTGATTTTGACACAACTTTAGTATCGCAGCGCTTACTATCTCCCTTTCCGGAAGAGAAGCTGGTAAGGCCGATTTGAAAAATCGGTGAGTGGGCACGTCTTGAAACTCTAACTTGTACCCCTGGGTTACTATGTCTACTATCTAAGGATCCAGGTCCGAGTGCACCCAGACCTGACGGAAGAGTTTGAGATGTGCCCCCACTGGTGCGGACTCCCGCAACGGAGCCCCAGCGTCATGCGGTGGATTTGGTAAAAGCCGGAGAGGACTTCTGCTCCTGGGAACTGGCCACAGCCTGTGACCTTTTTCCCCTTCCTCTCCCCCTCGCAGCAAGAAAGGAGGACCCACGTCCTTTTTTGAATTTGTTGGGCCGAAAGGACTGCATCTGATAGTGAGGCGATTTCTTCTGCTGTGCAGGAACATAAGGTAAAAAAAGACGACTTACCCGCTGTAGCCGTAGAGACCAGGTCAGTGAGGCCGTCACTAAATAAGACCTTACCGTTAAACGGTAAAGACTCCATCGCCTTCTTAAAATCAGCATCAGCATTCCATTGATTAATCCACAATGCTCTCCTAGCAGAGACTGCCATGGCATTGGCCCTTGATCCCAAAAGGCCAATATCCCTTACTGCTTCTTTTAAATAAGCTGCAGCGTCCTTGATATGACCCAAGGTCAAAAGCACACTATCCCTGTCTAGGGAATCTACCTCCGATGACAAGTTATCCGCCCACTTTTCAATAGCGCTACTCACCCATGCCGCAGCAACAGCGGGTCTGAGTAGCGACCCTGTAGTGACATAAATGGACTTCAGGGTATTCTCCTGCTTACGATCCGCAGGATCCTTCAGGGCTGCCGTGTCAGGGGACGGAAGGGCTACCTTTTTGGATAAACGCGACAAAGCTTTGTCTACCGTGGAGATGGACTCCCAGCTGTCCCTGTCCCCAGAGGGAAACGGATATGCCATTGGAATTCTTTTGGGAACATGTACCTTTTTGTCTGGATTTTCCCAAGCTTTTTCAAAAAGTGCATTCAGTTCATGAGAGGGAGGAAATGTCACCGTAGGTTTCTTGCCTTTAAACATACAGACCCTCGTATCAGGAACAGCAGGGTCCTCAGTGATATGTAAAACGTCTTTTATCGCCACAATCATGTACTGAATACTCTTAGCCAGTTTTGGATGTAATCTGGCATCACTATAGTCGACACTGGAATCAGAGTCCGTGTCGGTACCGTATCTGCTATTTGGGCAAATGCACGTTTCTGCGACCCCAAAGTCTAATTAAAGTCTTTTTCTGAGAAACTCAGGAGAGCTCCTCAGTGTGCATCCAGTCTCACTGGGCACAGAATCTAACTGGAGTCTGAAGGAGGGGCATAGAGGGAGGAGCCAGTTCACACCCATTCAAAGTCTTATAGTGTGCCCAAGTCTCCTGCGGATCCCGTCTATACCCCATGGTTCTTGAAGCATCCCCAGCATCCTCTAGGACATATGAGAAATTTCTATTTATTTAGGTAAATTGTATTTATGTCATCCTTAGGCTCAATTGTGTGGTGAGGGACAAGATTTGCTTCTGTTTATCCCCATATTGTATGACTGACAGCCACCAGCACTAGTTTTGCCTATTATATTGACCATAAATAATTTGAATTGGTCCTTGAACACCAATCCAAGGCACCGCTGCAAGTGCCCCGAGGCACCCCAGGGAGCCACGGCACACAGTTTGGGAACCACTGGTGTAGTTACAATTGTACTAACACATAGGGCCGGATTCACGTTTGTAAGTAAAGCAAAAAAATCAAGTAACTTTGTGTCTAGAAAATACCATGCTGCCATGTTCCATGCTGCCAGTGTTTAGATGCAAACAGTCGATTATCATTTGCTCTCATTCATCATCAAATTTTCATTGCTACCAGCCAGATCTGGCAGATTATCTTCCAGATAATTGTATAGTGTGTACCTAGCTTAACTCTTTCTGCACATGTTATATCTGCCCCACCCGCAGTGCAACATGGTTTTGCCCAGTTGCATGCTTTTTTGCTTTACTTACAAAAATCCGGCCCATATTGCAATGCTGTAAACTGGACGGAGTAACAGGATACTTCAGATTCTGCTGGTATTTGAATTTGGCTTGAAACCCTCCAACATTCTAATTGCTTCCTTCACATGTGATTTTAATAGAACGTTAGTTTAATGTACAGCTATGTCTGTCTTCAAGTTCATTCTAGTTGATGTACGACGTGTTTCAACATGGAAACCTTATGTACAAAGATTTGGATTCCTAGCCGGCCACTGGCACAGCAATCCTTCTTTCACGTCCTGTGCATGACTGATTCCATCGCCCCAGAGCCTGCCATGTAATATGATGTGGGTAGAGTGTAATGAGTATTGTGCATGATCAGGGACAGAAGATCAGGGGAAAGGAAACAAAGAAAACACTTTGACATGATATATTATAGCGTACACTGAACCCACGTACAAATCATTTACAACTTGCTGATCATAGCACTGAGACCAATGTAGGCCTATTTGTGTGCTGCTCACATGGGTTTCTGGCCTCCCCCTACAGAATACTTGCCTACTAGTAGCCCCCCCCGCACTCCCGGAAGAGTAGACAGGTCTCCCGCATCCTGCTCGCACCCTGGTGATGCTGGCATGATGGAGACATACTCTCTCGTATTCGCGGGTCCGTGGGGAGGGGAAGGGGTTCAAATGACTTCAAGAGACTTTCTTTGAGGAAGCACCTGTGTGCGAAACGCGTTAGAGAATTGCCAATCACCCTGCCAAGTGATCAGCGACATTGTTTGGGATCAACCCTGCCGGATTGGGAGCTAAGGACAACCAACGAGACCTCCTACACACCTGCCGCTCCAGCTGAACTGCAAGCAAAGGAGACGCGGCTAGCAAGGTGGAGAGTCTATTCTGAAAATTGTCCACATACAAGCGGCCCCACTCACGTTGAGGGTTAGAAACCATCCAGCACCGCTACCACCACGGAGGACGGACGGGGAGAAGGAAAGCAAACCAGCATCGCTGTGCACGGCGAGGATCTCCCCATCACGTCTGCATCCACGGACACGGTGGTAAGCGGCTCTATTTAGAAACTGTCAGTCTATGGACTTTGCAATTATATGAATGAGAACTGTGGTCCTATGCTAAAGACTGAGTTCTAATACAACGAAGATAAGCAATATTCAATGTTGTGGAAACTGTGTCTTTAAACAGAGAACTGAGTTTTCACCTTGGAAAATCACCGTTTAAACGTTGTGGATACATAAATCATGTTGCATTTTAATCCAGGAGTGTAACTATTAATTGTCTCTGATAGATTTGAGCACTGGATGTCTAAAACAGAGAAATATCATTTTTATTATTATAAAATAATTTTTTAGAATGTGCCCCTAATGAGTATGCATACTTAATTTTTTTTTTATTATATTGTTGTATGAGATATAACGTTTGTACTAAAATAAACACCAGAGAAGTGAAAAACACGTGTTTTTATTCATATACGCACCTGGAGAAATAGCGCAATCAGTCACTTTTTTTCTTTTTTCTTGTGTAGCTTCTTGATCAGTGTTTTGATCAAGTTTTAGCTGTACGTACACAGGTACAGCTGGACAAAGATTGCAGCTCTAAATTTATAAATCTCAAATTAAGAGTAAATATTACAATTAACAAATTAGCGCCTGGATCAGGGTTGTTCAATCTCCAGAGAACCAGACTAAGGTGGTCAATCCGAGTTGTTCGCTCGTTGCCGATTTTCGCTATGCTGCGATTTGTTGCTAAATGCGCATGTGCATGGTACGCAGCGCGCATGCGCTTAGTTATTTAACTAAAAACTTAGCAGTTTTGCTGTTGTTCGTGCAGCGCTTTTCAGTCGCACTGCTGATCGGTGAGTGATTGACAGGAAAGGGGCGTTTCTGGGTGGTAACTGGGCGTTTTCCGGGAGTGTGCTAAAAAACGCAGGCGTGTCAGGGAAAAATGTGGGAGTGTCTGGAGAAACGGGGGAGTGGCTGGCCGAATGCAGGGCGTGTTTGTGACGTCAAACCAGGAACTAAACGGACCGAGGTGATCGCAATCTAGGAGTAGGTCTGGAGCTACTCAGAAACTGCAAGAATTATTTAGTAGCAGTTCTGCTAATCTTTCGTTCGCTATTCTACTAAGATAAGATACACTCCCAGAGGGCGGCGGCCTAGCGTGTGCAATGCTGCTAAAAGCAGCTAGCGAGCGAACAACTCGGAATGACCCCCTAAGACAATACTAACAAAAGTGAGACCACCATTTTATAATAGCTTTGTCAAGGATGCTACATAATTTCCAGATCATCTTATTATTAAAAAGAAAGTATATCATCTAAACTACAATCTATTCCAGGCACAGGGATACTGTATTTGTGTTTCTTATTAATTGTACTTTGTACAGATCATTCGGACATGTACAAGTTATTGGCCATGTCTGTGCCCTCCATAAACTAGGTTTAAGCAAAACATATGTGTAAACAATCTTTATGTATTCTAGTATTCGTTATATGATAGTGATGAATGTCCCCTGTCAGTAATTCAGCAGCTATTATCCGTTGTGCTGCATTTATGGTGTCATGCTTCGCTTTATCTCAGTAAACGTTTGTAGACTGGTTAGAACTGAGGGGGTGATTCAGGTCTGATCACAGATGTGCTAAATTGAGCATATTTACGATCAGTTTCTCAGACAAGCGGGGGGACGCCCAGCACAGAACTAGTCTGCCCCGCATGTCTGAGCCCTCCCCCCCCCTCCCCCGCTGAGTAGGTCCCTGCCCGCGCAGCTCCTGCGCACTGGCAGGCTGCTACTCGCCGCTTCCCCAGCCGCCACGGCCCGCCGCCCCCGCAATGGTCCAGACACGCCTCTGTTGTCCGGACCGCACCCCGTCAACAGCGTTCTAACACCGTTGGCACGCCCCCTCCCGCCCCCGCCTATCAATCAGGCAGAGGCGATCGCAGCCCTGAGATGCTTTTAGCGTCTCACATGCGCACTCCCGGGGTGCACATGCGCAGTGCACTCCACATAGGGATTCAGACTGCGATCGCTGCAGCCCTGAATGTGAGGCATTCTGGAGTTTGGCCCTGTTAGCTAATGCCATTGTAGCCTGTGGGATACACATCACATAATATACTGGGAGAAGGATCCTCCAGATCCGTCCGCTGTAATAGCCACTCTGAAACCTGATCATTACTAAATGAGCCTCTTAAAGGCAGACGTATCTCTTACAGTGCATTAGACTCACAAAACATTGGGGGATGCATTCGGCAACCACCCGCAGTCACAATCCCGACTGTGAGAACACCGGTGACGGGATCCAGTAAGTACGAGGGTTAAGCTGCAGGAGGGAGGGTTAGGGTTAGCCATGGAGTTTATACCAAAGACTGCCATCATTTTCCATGTTGGGATCCTGTTGCTGGCATTCTGACAGTCGGGATTCTGACCGTCTACATTCCGCACCAAACCCAACACTGGGGGTCATTTGCAATTGCAGCATCTGACAATGAAGGTAACGATGTAGTCCTGTTATTTAGAATTCTGGGCCTGATTCCGAGTACATTTGTGCTGGCATTTCCCTGCGGCCGCACAGCTTGCTTACTGAGTATATATGCAGATGACCGGGCCATCCAGTGTTCTCCCGTCCGCAGTTGCTGCCGTCACCACTAGACTTACAGTATATCCACCCATGCTGGGAACCATAGACCCGCCTGAATCAGGCATACCATCTCTGTCCGCACACCACAAACAAGCATGGAAGACTGCCTACATGTCCGCGACACTCCCACAAGATGGACCTGTCCCGTGCGTCCACTCGTTAGATGTCCAACTGCTGCACAGAAACGGAAAGAATGATCCATCAATCCGTCTTCCTACAGCGCATGCTCAGTGTGCATATATATCCACCCCATCCGTACACACTTACACTTGCATCCATACAGGTTACACAGGTACAGAGGTACAGAGTAACTGGACGCTAGATGCAGCCTGGAGTAATTGGGTACGCTGAGCATTGCAGTATGACATATACACCCTCCTACTAAGTAGCAGTAATAGTATGTGGGTGAGCGGTACCACAGTGTAACAGGGAACATGTGGGGGCCTTGTCTGGCTGTAACACTTTCCCAGAAGACGCGGGAGACTCGCAATTTTTTGGGAAGTCCCCTGCACCTCAGGAAGAGTGCAAACCCCACCCTTCAGCTTCCTAGTGAAGCGGGCAGGAATGGGGAGATAATAGCTGGAATCGTGGCTACGAGTGGTGGAAAACGGGCTAAATGACAAAAATGCATCATTTGGCCCCGCCCCCTCACGACGGACCGCCAAATCACAGCACTTTGATGTGGCAGGGGAGAGGATTAATGATGTCAAGCCGGGCATACCGCTCGTTGGGATCCCAGCTGTCACAATGTCGACGCGGGGATCCCGACGGGGGCACCATACCGCCACCGGAATACCGGTGAGGTAGGTGATTCCCTCTCTAAGGGGTACATTTACTAAGCAGTGATAAGAGCGGAGAAGTGAGCCAGTGGAGAAATTTCCCCATCAACCAATCAGCAGCTCTGTATCATTTTATAGTATCCAAATTATAGATGTTACTTCAGTGCTGATTGGTTGCCATGGACAACTTCTCCACTGGCTCACTTCTCCACTCTTATCACTACTTAGTAAATGTACCCCTTAGGGTGTCCATGACACCCATAGCGAACTTTGTAGCGTTCTAACGCTCGGGATGCCAATGTCGGTATACTGACATTCGGCATCCCGTGCGGCGGTAATACATACCGGGATACGGTCGTTAGGTCGACACAGCTTAGGTTGACAGTCATTAGGTCGACATGTACTAGGTCGACATGAGTTTTTTTATTTAAAAAATCTCATTTTTTGGGATTTTTTCATACTTAACGATCCACGTGCACTACAACTGGAACGGTAACCTGTGCCGAGCGAAGTGGAAGCGGAGTGAGGCACTTTGCCCGAAGAATGACGAGCGAAGTGAGACATGCAAGGGGCCACGGTGCATTAATTGTGGTTCCCCGTCACTTTACGAAGAAAACGGCGCCCAAAAAAGTAAGTAAAGCCATGTCGACCTTTTGACCTGTCGACCTATTGTCCCTGTCAACCTTCCATGGTCGACCTAATGACTGTCGACCTTAGTTGTGTCTACCCTACGACCCATACCCTACATACTACTACACATACCCCCTGTGCTCATCTGGCGGTCAGAGGAATGAAAGTTACACTACAGGCAGAGAGCAGCAGTCATGTCACCTGACGGCAGGTGACCCAAAGATAATTTTCAATGCTCGGCACACGCTGTTCTGCTACACCCTGACCCTGAGTGCAGTTCCGCTCATTTCTGTGTTAGCAGTCCAGATATGGCAGCTTAAAAGAGAGTTAACCAGATAGAGGGGGTTCAGGAGGGAATGGAGAGGAGGAGACGGATACTATTACAAGAAAGAGGGTGGAGAATAGTACAGGAATGCTGGAATAATCTCATATTGTCCCTGCAACTGGATCAGAGAGGACAACAGCAGCAGAACATTTCTCTGGACTGATTGTGAAATGGTGACATTGTTATAATTTCACTACACAACAGCCAGGACCGATATCACCACACAACACCCAGTACTGATATCACCACACAACAGCCTCTACAAATATCACCACACAACCACACTGTACAGAGATCACCACACAACACCCAGTACAGATATCACCACATAACACCCTCTACAAATATCACCACACAACACCCAGTAAAGATATCATCACACAACACCCTCTACAAATATCACCACACAACACCCAGTAAAGATATCATCACACAACACCCTCTACAAATATCACCACACAACACCCAGTACAGATATCACCACACAACACCCAGTACTGATATCACCACACAACACCCTGTACAGATATCACCACACAACACCCTCTACAAATATCACCACACAACACCCAGTACAGATATCATCACACAACACCCTGTACAGATATCACCACACAACACCCTCTACAAATATCACCACACAACACCCAGTACAGATATCATCACACAACACCCTCTACAAATATCACCACACAACACCCAGTACAGATATCACCACACAACACCCAGTACAGATATCACCACACAACACCCAGTACAGATATCACCACACAACACCCAGTACTGATATCACCACACAACACCCTGTACAGATATCACCACACAACACCCTGCACAGATATCACCACACAACACCCTGCGCTTATAACACCACACAACACCCTGTATAGATATCACCGCACAACACCCTGTACTGATATCACCCAACAACACCCAGTACAAATATCACCGCACAACACCCAGTACAGATATCAACACACAACATCCAGTACAGATATCACCAAACAACACCCTGTACAGATATCACCAAACAACACCCTGTACTGATATCACCCCACAACACCCTGTATAGATATCACCGCACAACACCCTGTACTGATATCACCCAACAACACCCAGTACAAATATCACCGCACAACACCCAGTACAGATATCAACACACAACATCCAGTACAGATATCACCAAACAACACCCTGTACAGATATCACCAAACACCCTGTACTGATATCACCCCACAACACCCTGTATAGATATCACCGCACAACACCCAGTACAGATATCACCAAACAACACCCAGTACAGATATCACCACACAACACCCAGTACTGGGTGGTCTTCTGTTTGCCGGCGGTCGGGCTCCCGGCGCTCAGTATACCGGCGCCGGGAGCCCGACAGCCGGAATACCGACAATTATTTTCCCTCGTGGGGGTCCACGACCCCCATAGAGGGAGAATAAAATAGTGTGGCGCGCGTAGCGCGCCACCGTGCCCGTAGCGTGGCGAGCGCAGCGAGCCCGCAAGGGGCTCATTTGCGCTCGCCAAGCTGTCGGTAAGCCGGCGGTCGGGCTCCCGGCGCCGGGATGCTGGTCGCCGGGAGCCCGACCGCCGGCCAGCCGTAGTGAACCCCCCAGTACTGATATCACCAAACAACATCCAGTACTGGTATCACCACATAACACTCAGTACAAATATCACTGCACAACACCCAGTACAGATATCATCTCACAACACCCAGTACAGATGGGATCAGTACTAAATCCCGCTGGACGGGATCCCGGCGGTCGAAATACCGACGCCGGAATCCCGACCACACAATCCCGACAGGGGTGACGAGCGGAACGCGGCCCCTTGCGGGCTTGCTTCGCTCGCCACGCTGTGGGCACGGTGTCTCGCTACGCTCGGCACACTATTATATTCTCCCTCTATTGGTGTCGTGGAAACCCACGGAGGGAGAATATGTCGGAATTGTGCTGGTCGGGATTCCGGCATCGGTATTTCGACCGCCGGGATCCCGTCCAGCGGGATCTTGACCGCCTCCCTTACAGATATCACCACACAACACCCAGTACAGATAATAATAATAATAATAATAATTTTATTTATATAGCGCTCTTTCTCCAACAGGACTCAAGGCGCTTTACAGACATCAAAAACAATGCACATGATACAGAGGATTTGAGTAATACAACAATAGACAAGCAACACAGACATAAAAGAAAAATCTTAAGTCCACAGAAAGCATAATGCAGGATTGGTGAAGGCATTTTGGGTAATAACTTCCAAGGGTTGTGTATTCCACCCTTATAGGTACCAAGTGCAGCAGCCATCTTGGGCGCTAAGCGTAGGATTACCCAGGTGGAATAGTCTACCCCTAGAAGAGATGACACAAAATGGGGGTGATTTCAGAGTCCTACAGTTTAGAGTAGGGTTCCAACAAAACCACAAGGTCCATGTATTTTTTCATCCCATCCACAAGTGTACCATATGGGGCAGCCATGTTGGGCGCACTTTGAAGGTTACACTGTGGGAGGTGAGCCATGCAAGGGCCAAGTTCATATATGGGAAAACTGATGCTTAAGTAATAGTATGATGTACCCTGCATGTAGGGCACAATGGAAAGGTGTGCAATCAGTGGAGGTAAACATTACAGGAAAACACATGGTGGGTTGGAAGCGAGCAATGGAGAGAAAAAAAAAAAAAAAAAGACACAATAGCAGGTAACTAGTGGCAGAAGTAGGATTGGGATAACATTTTGATCAGATCTTAGTTCGGTTGGGTATCACCACACAACACCCTGTACAGATGTCACCACACAACACCCTGTACAGATATTACCACACAACACCTTGTACTGATATCACCACACAACACCCAGTACAGAGATCACCACACAACACCCAGTACAGATATCACCACACAACACTCTGTACTACTGTAACCACACAACACCCTGTACTACTGTCATCACATAACACTCTGTACTTCTGTCACCACACAACACCCTGTACTACTGTCATCACACAACACCCTGTACTTCTGTCACCACACAACACCCTATGCTGCGATTAGCCTGTATTTTAACACAAAAATCCAGCCTCTGGGTCTTAGCGAGTGGGGTTCCCGCAGCTAATTGAATCGGGTACCGTGTTCCGTTATCTGCGGGGTACAACATGCGCCTAATTGGATCTCACCGGAAATGTTTTATGTTAATTATCTTGCTACACAGCGGCTGGCCATCTCTCAAGAGCACTGACTGGTCACTATGGATATGAACGCACATAGGGCCTTATTCAGGTCGCATCGTGATGCAATTTTTGAGATAGGGTCGCTCTGCACACGCGCAGGTCCCGTCCTGCACAAGCAGTTAAAGTGACTGGTTCACATTAGCTGCAAACGCATCTGCCTGATTGACAGGCAGAGACGTTCGCGAGTAGGCCGCGTCCGACGTTTTCGGGACCGCGTTGGGGAAACAGGTGCATGTCGGCAGTGTTTTAGGGGTGGCTGCGTGTCGTCACACACAGCCACTCCGATCGAGAAAATGGCGTCAGGGCTCCTGTCGTCACAGCCCGGCGCACTGGCAGGAGGCATCCACAATATCTGCGACCACGCTGAAATTGCGGTGTGATCGCAATTACAGCGTGATCGCAGTGGGTGGGCGGCGGGTTGCATGCTGGACCGGCCTTGCACTGCGATGGGTGGCCCCAGCATTCGATCAAGGATTGCAGATTATTACTTAATAAGATCTACAGAATGCAATTGCATGCACAACTAAAAGTGTACAGAGGTCTACTTAAAATTGTATTGAATTGTAGGAGGAAACCGGGGTACCCATAAGAAACCGATCAAAGCACGGGGCGAATATACAAACTCCACACAGTTAGGGCCATGGTGGGAATTGCATCCATGACCTCAGTGCTGTGAGGCAGTAATGCTAACCATTACACCATCCGTACGTACTTGGCGTAGTTGCATCTCACTTTCCTGGCGTGGTCACCTGTGATGCGCCCTGTCTGAAATTCAAACTAGTGGCTACCAGAAGATAATTTTCCAGCAGCTGCCGGTCTCAGTGCATACTGCCATCCCCTCTGCACTTAAGCCCCACCTCCTTCTCCTCTCTCCGGGCCATAGTAAAATTATATTGAATACACTTTAACTTTACTGTATTTACCTCATTTAATAACAATGGGGGGGGGGGGGGAATCGAGACGTCTTTGGAAAATACATTTGTCTGTTAAATGGTCAATGATATGAATATGGTTGAGGGAAATTTAGCAGCCGATCCGGTGAGGGCGTGATGTAACCACTATGACATTGTAAGAGAAGGGGAATATTGACTGAACAAGGTCCTCTTGGGAGGTATGCAGGACAGTACATACCAGCGTAAGGCTAGAGCTTTTTCAGTTAGCGAGAGGTTAATCTAGCCTGGGAACGCAGGAAAGCTACAAGTACTCAACCCTGGTTCAGTTAAGAGAACTAATTTGTGTCCCTCCTCTCCCAAACATCTGGTCACATTATAACAGCCTGCAGGCAGATCTCGCTGAGCTCCTCTCATGTGTCTTCTGTAAACAGTCACCTAATCTTCCTCTTCCTCGCTTCCTGCTTCTGTGGCGGAGGCCGCTGGTTATCTCCCCCCCTCAGACCCGCTCACTGCCATTGTCTGATCACTACGTTATATTTATATAATAACATCTTCCGCAGCACTATAAATGCTAGTGGGCAAATAAGTGACCATAGCGGGGCACAGCTACTTAATGTAGATGGGCTGATATAAAACCATGTGCCTCACGTGGATTGCTCATACAGGTTATATCATATGACTACACAAGTGCCCGTTCTCCCATGTATGCATTGGGCCCATGTATGGCTTACCTCCCAGTATAACCTCTCTAGCGCACCCAATATGGCTGCCTCACCTGGTACGCTTGTGGATGGGATGGAAATACATGGACCTAATAGTTTTGTTTGTACCCTACTCTGAATGTTAGGATGCTGCAATCACCCCCATTTTGTGTCAGCTCTTCTAGGGATGGACTATTCCACCCAGGGTAATCCTACGCAGTGCACCGAAGATGGCTGCCGCACCTGGTACCTTGTGAGGGTGGAATACACAGCCCATGGAAGTCATTACCCAAAATGCCTACACCAACCCTGGTGATTACTCTATGCATTTTAGATTTTCATTTTTATGCCTGTGTATTGCTGTATTAATCTTCTGTATTATGCTTGTTTTGATGTAAAGCGCCTTGAGTCCTGTTTGGAGAAAGAGCGCTATATAAATAAAATAATAATAATAATTATTATTATTATAGTAGCAATCAGAGATAGAGACTTCTCGATTAAGGGGGTTATTCATTAAGGGTTGCGGATTCTGCTTTTTAGCAGAATCTGCAATCCTTTCTATCGCATGCTGCAGTCTGCCCACCGCAGGTCAGGGCCGCCCAGCATGCTCAATTTAACTGCGGTCGCAGCAACCGTGGACGACCCCCTGCAGCCGCAGCTAGGCTGCATATGCAGGAGGTCGGCCGCCATTTTCTTGATTGGAGAGAATGCGCGTGATGTCACGCAGCCGCCCCGAAAATGCCGCCAACTCGCCCCCGTTTTGCTCGTGCCGCCCCCGCAACGCTCTGTCGCCGCCCGCCTGTCAATCAGGCAGAGGCGTTCGCACCCAATTCGGTCAGATCGCATCGGCTGCTAGCGCACGCGCAGGACGGGACCTGCATGTGCGCACTAGCGTCGCCAATATGGTTATTGCAGTCGCATCAATTAGCGATGCGACCTGAATAACCCCCTAAGTGGTGACCTCCTGTGAGAAATTCCATGAGAGGACAATAGACAACAGCCAGCCACCATTTGCAGAAATGGCTGATAACAGAGGGAAATACCCTGTGTGTAGCTACTCAGAAAACTTTAATAGGATGCCAGGATCACTGGGTCGACCCTAATTAGGTTGACAATCATTAGGTTGACCACTAATGGTCGACATGGTCGAAAAGGGCATTAAGTCAACACGTGGAAGGTCGACAGTACAAATGGTCGACAGGTACAAAAGGTTGACACTTGAAAAGGTCAACATGACAAATGGTCGACAAAAAAAGGTCAACACAGCATATTTTTTGGTGTCATGTTTGTCGTAAGAGTATAGGAATCCTCAATTAGTGTAACTTGTCTTCTTGATGGCGGCGCCTCGCTCTACTGCGGCTACGTTCGGCACAGGTTACTATTCCCAATCGTAGTCCACGTGGATGGTAAAGTATGAAAGAGGTTGAAAATGACCCACCCCCCCAAAAAAAACAAGTGTTGACCATATTTGTTTCGACCATTTGAACCTGTCAATCTTTCGGACCTGTCGACCTTTTGACCATGTTGACCATTAGTACTTGACCTATTGACTGTAGACCTAATTAAGGTTGACCTAGAGGCCGGATACCGCCAAACAGCCCAAGTTCTGTCAAGTTATGGAAAATGTAACCTACATATTGGTGAAAGTTGTTAGCCGCTCTATAACATGTATTACAGGCTTAGCGCTACTTTCAAAAGATTTTTTAAACACATGTCTAATAAGAGTGATTATTATAATGTTTTCTTGTGGTAGGGGAGGAGATAGCGCATCCACCACTCATCGCGTTTATTAGCACCGTGTGCATGAATATTCCCCCAAAGAACAGCTCTCCTGGGGACTTATGGGTTTAGCTCATGCATCAAGTGACGCACATGCACACGGGTACTGCTGGGAGGGTTCCGGGGTTCCAATTGAATCCCTCTCAGGAGGAAAGACGAAAAGAAGCCTATCTGTCTCCCGCTGGTAAGGGCTGTGGAGCGTCGCCGCTCCCCCCCACTCCGTCCCTGAGCCCTGCTTGTGCCGGCTGTCTTCTGCTGAGGACTCCGTAGTGTGGCTGCAGCTGCCAGACCCGAGGAGCGTTCTGTGGATGCTGGATCGTGGCCTCCCCCCAGGCAAGTAGACACACACACACACACACACACACACACACATACACATACACACACAATCACCTCTGCCTGCTTAATGTGTAAAAAGCAGGACTCTGTTATTGTAATGTGTAAAAATGGGACACTGTCTGCAGTAATGTGTAAAAAGGGGACGCTGTCTGCCGTAATGTGTAAAAAGGGGACGCTGTCTGCCGTAATGTGTAAAAAGGGGGACGCTGTCTTCCGTAATGTGTAAAAAGGAGGACACTGTCTGCCGTAATGTGTAAAAAGGGGACGCTGTCTGCCGTAATGTGTAAAAAAGGGGACGCTGTCTGCCGTAAAGTGTAAAAAGGGGACGCTGTCTTCCGTAATGTGTAAAAAGGGGACGCTGTCTGTCATGTGTAAAAAGGGGAATGCTGTCTTCCGTAATGTGTAAAAAGCGGATGCTGTCTGCCATAATGTGGAAAAAGGGGGACGCTATCTGCTGTAATGTGTAAAAAGGGGACGATGTCTGCCATAATGTGGAAAAAGGGGCTCTACCTGGTGTAGTGGCGCTACTGTGCGGCGTAATTTGAATAATGGAGACTACTGTGCACCGTAGTATGAATTGGTATTATTTTGTGGCCACACCCCTTCCCTACGAAGCCATGCCCCTAATTATTTTTGCGCGCTCCTACGGCGCGCACTGCCCATATTTTACATAAGGGGTGGAGGCGTCAATGCCGTTTCTTGCACACAGCGCTAAAATGCCTAGTTACGGCACTGTATATAATTGTCAGCCGTTTTCTCGATATCAGGTGAATGGCCGTTGATTGTGTAGGTGTGTACTCTGTACACACCAAAAGTCCATCCGCTACCCCTGCCTCATAGGAGGTCACAGGGGTCGCAGCTGGATACACACAGAGCCCGGCTGATCAGGAGCATTTTACCCAATCAAACAAGTGTGTACCCAGCTTTACAGTGAGGGGAGAGAAGAGGGGGGAGTTACAGTGAGAGAAGAGGGGGGTGAGTTACAGTGAGAGTAGAGAAGAGGGGGGAGTTACAGTGAGAGGAGAGAAGAGGGGGGAGTTACAGTGAGAGGAGAGAAGAGGGGGGAGTTACAGTGAGAGGAGAGAAGAGGGGGGAGTTACAGTGAGAGGAGAGAAGAGAAGAGGGGGAGAGTTACAGTGAGAGGAGAGAAGAGGGGGTGAGTCACAGTGAGAGGAGGGGAGAGGGGGTGAGTTACAGTGAGAGGAGAGAAGAGGGGGTGAGTCACAGTGAGAGGAGGGGAGAGGGGGTGAGTTACAGTGAGAGGAGGGGAGAGGGGGGGAGTTACAGTGAGAGGAGAGAATAGGGGGTGAGTTACAGTGAGAGTAGAGAAGAGGGGGTGAGTTACAGTGAGAGGAGAGAAGAGGGGGTGAGTTACAGTGAGAGGAGAGAAGAGGGGGTGAGTTACAGTGAGAGGAGGGGAGAGGGGGGAGTTACAGTGAGAGGAGAGAAGAGGGGGTGAGTTACAGTGAGAGGAGGGGAGAGGGGGTGAGTTACAGTGAGAGTAGAGAAGAGGGGGTGAGTTACAGTGAGAGGAGAGAAGAGGGGGTGAGTTACAGTGAGAGGAGAGAAGAGGGGGTGAGTTACAGTGAGAGGAGGGGAGAGGGGGGAGTTACAGTGAGAGGAGAGAAGAGGGGGTGAGTTACAGTGAGAGGAGGGGAGAGGGGGGGAGTTACAGTGAGAGGAGAGAAAAGGGGGTGAGTTACAGTGAGAGGAGGGGAGAGGGGGGAGTTACAGTGAGAGGAGAGAAGAGGGGGTGAGTTACAGTGAGAGTAGAGAAGAGGGGGTGAGTTACAGTGAGAGGAGGGGAGAGGGGGGAGTTACAGTGAGAGGAGGGGAGAGGGGGTGAGTTACAGTGAGAGGAGAGAAGAGGGGGGAGTTACAGTGAGAGGAGAGAAGAGGGGGTGAGTTACAGTGAGAGGAGAGAAGAGGGGGGAGTTACAGTGAGAGGAGAGAAGAGGGGGTGAGTTACAGTGAGAGGAGGGGAGAGGGGGGAGTTACAGTGAGAGGAGAGAAGAGGGGGTGAGTTACAGTGAGAGGAGAGAAGAGGGGGGAGTTACAGTGAGAGGAGAGAAGAGGGGGTGAGTTACAGTGAGAGGAGAGAAGAGGGGGTGAGTTACAGTGAGAGGAGAGAAGAGGGGGTGAGTTACAGTGAGGGGAGAGAAGGGGGGTGAGTTACAGGGAGGGGAGAGAAGGGGGGGGAGTTACAGTGAGAGGAGAGAAGAGGGGGGAGTTACAGTGAGAGGAGAGAAGAGGGGGTGAGTTACAGTGAGAGGAGAGAAGAGGGGGGAGTTACAGTGAGAGTAGAGAAGAGGGGGGAGTTACAGTGAGAGGAGAGAAGAGGGGGTGAGTTACAGTGAGAGGAGAGAAGAGGGGGGAGTTACAGTGAGAGGAGAGAAGAGGGGGGAGTTACAGTGAGAGGAGAGAAGAGGGGGAGAGTTACAGTGAGAGGAGAGAAGAGGGGGTGAGTTACAGTGAGGGGAGAGAAGAGGGGGTGAGTTACAGTGAGAAGAGAGAAGGGGGGTGAGTTACAGTGAGAGGAGAGAAGAGGGGGTGAGTTACAGTGAGAGGAGGGGAGAGGGGGGGAGTTACAGTGAGAGGAGAGAAGAGGGGGGAGTTACAGTGAGAGGAGAGAAGAGGGGGTGAGTTACAGTGAGAGGAGGGGAGAGGGGGGGAGTTACAGTGAGAGGAGAGAAGAGGGGGTGAGTTACAGTGAGGGGAGAGAAGAGGGGGTGAGTTACAGTGAGAAGAGAGAAGGGGGGTGAGTTACAGTGAGAGGAGAGAAGAGGGGGTGCGTTACAGTGAGAGGAGGGGAGAGGGGGGGAGTTACAGTGAGAGGAGAGAAGAGGGGGGAGTTACAGTGAGAGGAGAGAAGAGGGGGTGAGTTACAGTGAGAGGAGAGAAGAGGGGGTGAGTTACAGTGAGAGGAGAGAAGAGGGAGGGAGTTACAGTGAGAGGAGAGAAGAGGGGGGGAGTTACAGTGAGAGGAGAGAAGAGGGGGTGAGTTACAGTGAGAGGAGAGAAGAGGGGGTGAGTTACAGTGAGAGGAGAGAAATGGGGGTGAGTTACAATGAGAGGGGGAATCACACCATCATGGCCCCCACCCCTCACGGCCATTTGCTGATGTCTGTCATGTATATCTACTGTATATTTATGAGCAAAGTTATCTTCCAACATGAGTCCATTCATAATGGAAAATGAAAAAATATGATGGAGGAAAAACTCTCAGCAGAGGCTACTTAGAGATGAATAGTGAGACTGTGCTGCTGGAGAAAGCAGAATAAGGACACCAATGCTATAGGAGCCCAGAATCCATGGTATGAAATGCAGGGAAAGTATTACAGCACAACACCAGTACAACTACTGTATAACAGCGGTACAACTACAGTACAACACTGGTACAACTACAGTACAACACTGGTACAACTGGTACAACTACAGTACAACACCGGTACAACTACAGTACAACACCGGTACAACTACAGTATAACACCGGTACAACTACAGTACAACACCGGTACAACTACAGTATAACACCGCTACAAAACAGTACACCACCAGTACAACACCAGCACAACTACAGTACAACACCAGTACATCAGTACAACACCGGTACAACTACAGTGTAACACCGGCACGACTACAGTACAACACTCTTTTCACCTTCTCGCCATCACTGAAACCTAGCTCTCCTCCTCTGACACCACCTCCCCTGCTGCCCTCTCCTACGGAGGCCTCTCCTTCACCCACACAGTCAGAACTGATGGTCGCCAGGGTGGAGGCGTGGGCGTCCTTCTCTCCCCTAACTGCACCTTTCGTGTCATCCCACCTGAGCCCTCTCTCACCTTCTCTACCTTCGAGGTCCACACTATCCGCCTCTTCTACCCCATTCACCTCCTTGTGGCAGTGATCTACCGCCCCCCTGGCCTTTTCCTTAACAACTTTGCTGCCTGGCTTCCCCACTTTCTCTCCTCCGACCTCCCCTCTGTCATCCTCGGAGACTTTAACATCCCTATTGACATCACTAATGCCGCTTCCACTAATCTTCTCGCCCTTTCCACCTCCTTTGGACTTTCTCAATGGACCTCCACCGCTACTCACAATCTCGGCCACTCCCTCGACCTTGTCTTCACCCACCGATGTGATCTCTCTGATTTCTCAAACTCTCCCTTCCCTCTCTCTAACCACCATCTGCTTTCCTTCACCCTCTCTTCCTCCCTCCTCCTCTCCACGCCCAGACCCACCACCACCAGACGCAATCTCGGGTCTCTCAACCCCACTTTCATGTCCTCCCTCGAGACTTTCCTCTCTCCTCTTTCCACTATGACTTGTCCCAACCAGGCAGCCACCTTCTATAACTCTTCCCTAACCGCTGCTCTCGACTCTGTGGCCCCCCTCTCCTCTGTCCCCCTCCGCCGCTCCAAACCCCAACCCTGGCACACCAAACTAACACGTTTCTTACAAAAATGCTCACGCTCCGCTGAACGCTCCTGGAGGAGATCTCACTCTCTGGCGGACTTCCTCCATTTCAAGTTTATTCTCTCCTCCTACAGCTCTGCTCTTTCCCTCGCCAAGCAATCCTTTTTCCAAGCACTCATCTCTTCTCAGTCCTCCTGTCCACGCCGTCTCTTTGAAACTTTCAACACTCTCCTTCGCCCCCCTCCTCCTCCCCTCCCATCCTCCCTCACTGCCACTGACTTTGCCTCCTCCTTCATCTCCAAAATTGAGGATATCCGACACGACATCTCCCGCCGTCACCCCTCTGCTACCCACCTGCCCCCTTTATCCCTCCCCTCCATCTATCCCACCCTGTCCTCCTTCCATCCCACTTCAGAAAAGGAAGTCCACTCCCTCATTTTATCCTCCCCCCCCACCACCTGCCCCCTGGACCCCCTTCCCTCCCGTCTTCTCCGCTCCCTCTCCCCCACTGCCTGCTCCCACCTTGCTAACCTGTCCCTCTCCACCGGCATCTTCCCCTCACCATTCAAACATGCTCTGGTCTCGCCTATTCTCAAAAAACCCAACCTCGACCCCTCATCACCCACTAACTACCGCCCCATCTCTCTTCTCCCTTTCGCCTCCAAATTACTTGAACGACTAGTCTACAGCCGTCTCACAAGCTACCTCTCTGACAACTCCATCCTCGATCCACTACAATCTGGCTTTCGTCCACTCCACTCAACTGAGACTGCCCTGGTGAAAGTCACCAATGACCTGCTTTCGGCCAAATCCAGGGGCCACTTCTCTCTGCTCATCCTTCTGGACCTCTCTGCTGCCTTTGACACCGTAGATCATCCTCTCCTCCTCGGCACACTCCAAAACGCTGGCCTCTCTAGCACTGTCCTTGACTGGTTTTCTTCTTACCTCACTAACCGCTCCTTCTCTGTGTCTGCCTCAAGCACCACCTAACACCCTTCCATCCTTCCTGTTGGTGTCCCTCAGGGTTCTGTCCTTGGACCCCTTCTGTTCTCCCTGTACACCTCTTCCCTGGGTGCGCTCATTAACTCATTTGGCTTTCAATACCACCTCTATGCTGATGACACACAACTCTACCTCTCATCTCCTGATCTGTCCCACTCTGTCCTCTCTCAGGTTTCCAGCTGCCTCTCTGCAATCTCCTCCTGGATGTCTGAACGCTCTCTAAAGCTCAACATGGACAAAACGGAACTCATCATCTTCCCCCCATCCAGAGCAACACCCACGACCAATATCTCCATCATTGTTGACAACACCACCATCTCCCCTGTTCCCCAACTCCGCTGCCTGGGCGTCACTCTTGACTCCTCCCTCTCCTTTGCACCCCACATCCAAGCTCTGGCACAATCCTGTCGTTTCCAGCTACGCAACATTGCTCGTATCAGGCCATATCTCTCCCAGAGTGCAACTAAACTCATCATCCACTCACTGGTCATCTCACGACTTGACTACTGCAATGTCTTCCTCACTGGCCTCGCTTGCTCCCCTCCAATCTGTCCTGAACTCCGCAGCTAGGCTTATCTTCCTCTCCCGCCGCACCACATCTGCCACTCCCCTTCAACAAAATCTACACTGGCTCCCATTCCCCTACAAAATCCTCTTCAAACTCCTCACCCTCACATACAAGGCCATCTCTAATTCCACTGCTCCCTACATCTCCAACCTCCTCTCCCTTCATCCTCCCTCCTGCCCCCTACGGTCGACTAATGACCGCCGCCTCTCCACCGCCCTGGTCACTGCTTCCCATGCACGAGTTCAGGATTTTGCCCGTGCTGCACCCCTTCAGTGGAACGCACTCCCCCGCTCCATTAGACTCTCCCCAACCTTGCAAAGCTTCAAACGGGCACTAAAAACCCACCTATTCATCAAAGCATACCCTCCCGATGCATAACCCAGTGCTTAAGCCGCGCCTCCACCCCCCTGCCTTATGCCGTGAACATCTCAGCTTTGCTTGCATACTGCCTTCAGGCTACCTCCCACTTGCCTGCACCTCTTGTCATCTGTCTGTCGCCCCTCCCCAATAGATTGTTAGCTCTCCAGAGCAGGGCCCTCTTTCCTCTTGTTATCTAAGCCCTCGTCTCAACACATTTCACTCACAGCTCTCCCCTACTCAACGACCATCTTTATCCTGCTAGTAAAGGCTCATCTCCATCTATGGCCACCAGCCTCTAGTAGTACGATGATCACTCCCTCAATACTTACATCTTAGCTGTATTATGTCTTGAGAATGTGTGGTGCTCTGTTACCTGTACTCTATTTCTGTTATTTATTTACTTTAATGCAATGTTTTGTCCCCTGTACTGTCCTTTGTACGGCGCTGCGAAACACATGTGGTGCCTTATAAATAAAATGTAATAATAATAATAATAATAATAAAATAACACCAGCACAACTACAGTATAACACCAGCACAACTACAGTATAACACCAGCACAACTACAGTACAACACCAGCACAACTACAGTACAACACCAGTACAAATACAGTACACCACCAGTACAACACCAGCACAACTACAGTACAACACCAGTACATCAGTACAACACCAGTACAACTACAGTACAACACCAGCACAACTACAGTATAACACCAGTACAACTACAGTATAACACCAGCACAACTACAGTACACCAGCACAACTAGAGTACAACACCAGCACAACTACAGTATAACACCAGTATAACACCAGTACAACATCAGTACAACACCAGTACAACTACAGTACAACACCAGCACAACTACAGTACAACACCAGCACAACTACAGTATAACATACACCAGTATAACACCAGTACAACTACAGTATAACACCAGCACAACTACAGTACAACACCAGAACAACTACAGTACAACACCAGCACAACTACAGTACCACACCAGCACAACTACAGTACCACACCAGCACAACTACAGTATAACACCAGCACAACTACAGTACAACACCAGTACAAATACAGTACACCACCAGTACAACACCAGCACAACTACAGTACAACACCAGTACAACACCAGCACAACTACAGTACAACACCAGTACAACTACAGTACAACACCAGCACAACTACAGTATAACAACAGTATAACACCAGTACAACTACAGTATAACACCAGCACAACTACAGTACACCAGCACAACTAGAGTACAACACCAGCAAAACTACAGTATAACACCAGCACAACTACAGTATAACAACAGTATAACACCAATACAACTACAGTATAACACCAGCACAACTACAGTACACCAGCACAACTACAGTACAACACCAGCACATGACAACTACAGTACAACACCAGCACAACTACAGTATAACACCAGTATAACACCAGTACAACATCAGTACAACTACAGTACAACACCAGCACAACTACAGTACAACACCAGCACAACTACAGTATAACATACACCAGTATAACACCAGTACAACTACAGTATAACACCAGCACAACTACAGTACAACACCAGAACAACTACAGTACAACACCAGAACAACTACAGTACAACACTAGTATAACACCAGTACAACACCAGAACAACTACAGTACATCTCCAGCACAACTACAGTACATCACCAGCACAACTACGGTATAACACCAGCAGGGAGATAACCACATCTCTGACATCTCACATACTGACCTCTTTGTTGGGGGAAGAAACAGTAGTGAAAAAAACCCCACTAGTTGTGAACTGTACAAGGATAGGCTCTGTCACCGCCTGACAAGTATTTGGGTCAGCAATGATGAGTTAACTTGTTCATGTAAAATATTGCTGAAAAACCTTTATCCATTAGGATCCCGATGTAATGTATGTAACCCGTTCCAATGGTTTTATTAGGAAAGTTTACTTTTGTTTCAGTTTCTGCTTTTATAGAACTATGACATAATAATGTATGTGCAGTCTAATAAGTGTCCATGTATGCCAGGCTAGTCATCGTGGGGGTCAGTCAGGTGCGGTTGTTATTCCTACTTCTGTTGCAACAATTTGCCATATGCGACTGTGATTATATGCTATTGTGGGCAGAAGCTAACCCACCCACTGCAATCGCATCATTTGCGTACAGTGTCGCATGACTGCAGAAACATTATTTACATCATCGCACATGGGGTCGCTACGCAGGGCCTCTGTAGATGCACAGGCTGTGAGCTGCTCTCCCAGGATGCACAGGCCTCTCCAAGTGTGATCGCAGCTGCTAATGTATGCACGCCCAGAAAACGCCGCCCTAATGGCCATAACACGCCTATGTTCTCCTGGCCACTCCCCGATACCACCCCCAAAAGCGGACTTCCTCTCACTCTCTTTGCGACTAAAATCTTGCTGTGACCGAACTCGCCAATCACTTGCATACGTCATCACAGCATGAAAACATCGATTGATATGTGTACAATAGCCACTTTGCATCTGCACCAGAATTACCCCTAGTGTGCTAGTGTGCATCAGGGTGGTCCCTGTCCTTTTCAAGACCTGACATAAGGTAATGGAAACCGTCTGTGTGAATGCACGAGCTGGCAGTATACATCGCTTGCCTCTGCCCCTCCATTCAGCTGATGTCAGGGTATTGAGGCGGACAATTTCAGATCTGTGGCATACTGTACAAGTGGCAATGCAGTGTGCCACGTATATAACGCTCTAGGATTTAATTGGTGGCAGTGGGGCCCCCAAAACTATAATTTCTTATATTGCTGCATATCACGGTGATAAGACATCATTTTTATGATTTTTCGGGGGTAATTACCAAAAGACTCTTGTCAGAACAGCGTCTCCGATTAGTTTGGGGCAGATAATGGCATCTGAGGGGCAAGCTCAGAGAAGGTAAGTTCTTGTAGCATGAAAACTTGGGCAAGACCAATGGAGACCAATCACCACTGAGACCAATGGAGACACTTTGATTGGTGGTATCTCCTGCATTTGTATAACGCAGGATATAGATACCTCCTGCGTTACGCATTTGTCAAATAGGCAAGAAGTATAATTCATGTGGAAAATCACCTTAATATCCAGGCAATCCTACGCCACACCCTGCTACCGACCCCGTCCCCACATATGCAGTCCGAATTCAGACGACGTACAGGATTCCGCCCAACCTCTTAAAAGGGGCAAATGCCACACGTCGGCCGAATTAGGTCGGCATTAAATCCCACCCCATGATCTGTTACATGAACCAAAGAGTTGGTTATGGGAAAAGACCTCTACTGAAGCTTTATGTAAGGTAGGGTATTACTGTAACTCCTTCTCGATTTGGGAGAGTTAACGTTAGCTCAACCAAGTAATTAATCAAGTTCCTTTATCTGCTAAGGAGAACACTCATTACATTTTACTATTCATTAGTTTTCTTTACTGGAGAAAGTCATACAAATGCAAAGATGGAAAGTACTGAAACCAACGTGGTGCAGTGTTATCCAAGCAAAAGGACTGATGACTAAATAAAATAATATTAGATTGTTATGTGCTCAAATTTACCTTGTGCTACAATAATTTACTGCCTAGGGCAGAGGTTCTCAAACGCGGTCCTCAAGGTACCCCAATGGTCCAGATTTTGGGAATATCCATGGCTTAGCACAGATGGTTATTTCAAATTGACAGAGGTGCTAATTAAGTCACCTGTGGCCAAGCATGGATAAACCTAAAACCTGGACCATTGGGGTGCCTTGAGGACCGCATTTGAGAACCTCTGGCATAGGGTGTGAGAGGGATTGGGTACTTTGTGGGGAAGCCAGGTCTATGACTCACCAAAGGTGACCAGATATCTTCATCCCATTGTGAGAAGATGTCAATTCTGAGTTGGAGCAAGACCCTAGTAGCTCTCAGGCTGGAAAGATATGAAAATATTAGCCATGGGGTAAGTAATAAAATGTAGACATAGTCTAAAAAAAGATAACCAAGTGAGGAAACAGTAAAAGGAGTATGTTATATGGTTCTGACAGACTTTAAGCATGTAGCACAGATAGCAATAATATCAAAGGCTCAACAGAAGACCTGATGATGCTCTAGACAGTGTCGGGCTGGCCCACAGGTATACAGGGGAAATCCCCAGTGGGCACCACTGCCAGTGGGCTATATGCCCTCCTCTAGAGGTTAGGTTCCAGACTATGCACTCAAATTATACAATGTTACTCTTCTAGAAGGTCAGTAACTTGGTGAAGTAGGACCATAATTGAAAATGGGTGCTTGGTTTGTCTCTATGGAAATTACATCAAGAAAAGCTCTCCTGCAAATAAAAAAGGGGTGGTCCTGACATTCCATGCCCCCTCCTTTATAAAGGAGACTGACTACATGTCCCCATGCCCCCTCTTTTATAAAGGAGACTGACTACATGTCATCTCTAATGGTTAGCCAAGTCCTTCTGTAGTGGCTGGCCAAACCTCGTCTGGCGGCTACCCACGCCCTTCAGGCTTGTGCCCTACCACTGCATTCCCCGGTATTTCCTTCATAGCCCAGTCCGACACTGGCCCAGCAGAGCAGCCACTCTGTGGCTTTGCAAGTCCCTTCAGTTATTGTGCCACCACCTCCTTTGCCACCTACTGTAGCTGAGGTAGAGCACCATACTTGTTTGGGGAACAAAGCTTGGGAACACCTAGCCCATCACAAACATGGGGAACTGCAGCCAACATCTTCATATGTAAAAAGCTGCTGGCTGAATCTTTATACCTCCTTTCACGCTTCCGGCAAAAACCCGGATTACTGCACGTGAACGAACCGCAACCGGGGATTTTGCTAAGTGTGAAAGCAAACAACCCGGGATGAAGTCCATGAAGTCCTGGGTCCCCTACCCTGCTCATTACCAGGGTCAGGCTCAGACCCGGGAATTTTCCAGCTTGCAGACCCTGCAATTTCCCAGCTCTCAAGTGTGAAAAGGGGAATTTTTTATACACACACACACACACACACACACACACACACACACACACACACACACACACACACACAGGGATGTCAATAAAAATACAACAAAAATGATTTGTAATAGAGAGAAGAGTGGTTAGTAAGACTTTTCATACATTTTGAAAGTCAGTCATAGATGGTCTTCAAGTAATGAAATAAGGTCACAGTTTAATGGTCTTGGAAGGAGAATGAAGGATGACTAAGACATGCTTCACAGTAAGAGTAAACAGGTTGTCAGTATATGGGTTATTAATTTAATTTTGAGCAGAGACACCAGAATCTTCCTGCATCAGTGTGACAGGAGCCTCACCTCAGTACACTGACGTCCCTGCTCCTTCCATCATTTAACTTTTAGGGGCCTATTCATCATCACTAAAATGATGCTAGTTTCCTCAGGTTTCATTGCTAGGGGCCCGATGGGGCCTTCTAATATGCAGCAAACTCCAAAAACAACCTCAGGTCACACATGAGCAGAAGCCGGCAATAGGGGTGGAAAGTAGAGGGGCCCATACACCTGCGATAAATTGTGACAATCCTCCGTTCTGGAGTTGACTGCCACAATAAATCACTGATATATGGGTTCAAATTCATGTTTTATTGCAGCTTTCTCTCTGGTGTATGGACGAGGATCGTGCGACAGTCCGACCATTTCGCCCATACTGTGGGGAGATAAGAGGCGTGGAGGGAAGGAAGCGTATAGGGGTGCGAGTGGAGCCAAATACTTGGGAGTGGGCGAGACCAGGCGGCGATAGTAGGAGTAGTGTAGGAGTTCAGTGGCATCCTAGGAGAGGAACGTTCCTGATTGGCTGTGCTGTCCATTTAAAAAAATGGCGCCGCAAGCCATCCTTGGCTCACACACGGCGCCATTTTTATAATTGAAGATGTCCGCAGTGAGCCAATTGCGGCTCACCGTGTCGTCACCCCACCCCCTTGGCCTGGCTATATTAGCCAGCGCAAGAGAGAGGACAGACAGTCCGACGGCAGAGGAGGAGCTGAGAAGAGCTCCTGAAGACTCCAGAGTCCTGGGAGGGCGGCAGCCAATGCAAAAGAGCTCATATGGCCGCCACCTCCCATGTGAAGATCACAGATTGGGGGGTCCCCACTTCCCCAGAAATCCTCGGCCTGGGCTGGCTAGTTAAGGGGCAGATGCTTTGGCCGGAGTGACCCCATGAAGTGTGTCCCCTGGCTGTGGCATTATTGCTAGTGGAGCCTGGTGCTGGTTTTAAAAATATGGGAGACCCCCTACTCATTTTGTTCCTCATATTTTTGGAAACAGGGCCAGCTCCAAGAGCCCGGTGCTGGTTCATTAAATACAGGGGAACCACACACATTTTCTCCTCAGTATTTTGTGGACCAGCACTGGCTCAAAAATCCCGGGGCTGATAATGCTTTAAGGGGGGGACCTCACACTTTTTTTTATCTATTAACACAAGTGTGTGGCAGGTATTAGCACCGCCCATTATTAACATTTTCTACATATGACTTGTAAAATGACAATCGAATGAGGTGATGTATGGGCACTATCAAAATTTGAAGATGCAATCGAAATCTGCAGATCACTGAGACAAATCTGTAATGTATGGACAAGTCAGATGGATTGTAAAAACAATAAATCTCAGGATCTGTGAAACAATAAATTGTGATTGCAGATACAGATGGAGCCCTGCTCATCTATCCCTTTAATAGGATTAACTGAGCCAGTGCTGTAATAATCCCCTGATGTATGGTTCTCTCTGTATTGTATTGTAGATGAGAACAATAGATGAAAGGGGGTGGTATTCATGTGACCGGCGGTCTGCTGACCGACAGTCACATGACCTCCTCCACCATCCCGCTGGCTCAGTATCCCGATGGTCGGCATGCCGACCAACAGGGACTATTTCCACTCGTGGGTGTCCACGACACCCATAGAGTGGGAATAGAACCCGTGGCGACCGAGCCCGCAGCGTGGCGAGCGCAGTAAGCCCGCAAGGGGCTTGCTGCACTCGCCCCTCCCCGCCGGGATCTCGGCGTCGGTATGCTGCCGGGATCCCGGCGTCGGTAAGCTGACCGGCGGTCAGGAGACCGACGGTCAGCCATACTACACCCGATGAAAGGCTTATGCTAATAAATCATGGTGTGCCTAGGCGCAGCAGAGAAGGCTAGATGAGCCAGGCTCCATCTGTATATGGGCACCTTAACGCTAAGTAGCGGTGTTACTGATCATGCTTTTTGGAGCAGCTATCCCCACATCAGAGCAATGCTGAATCCCCTGATGCAACTCACTGTGTGGTGGATGCTTAACGCTCGATGATGAATAGTCTGTGACTACTCCATGTCCTCCATCACCCTCCTCAAAGCATGAATTAGTCTTCACTCTAAGCTTCTTTCGCAGGGCGCTGCGCCCTGCCCTTTTTTGAGTGACAAAATGCCGCCCTGCCCGTTTGTGCCCGCCATGCTAAGGACTGGTCTTCTCCCCCCGCCGCGCTGTCACTTCTCCCCCCGCCGCGCTGTCACTTCTCCCCCCACCGCGCTGATAGCTCTCAGCTGAAGGCGGAGACAGGGTCAGCGTGCAGTGGGGAGGAGCAGCCAATCAGAGCCTGCAGTGTTTCCCACCAGTCCTCCGGCATGGTTTGATTCCCCCTCACCATGGCGCTGCGCGCTGACCTGGGCTCCGCCGTCAGCATCAAGAGACCGGCCCCGCTGACCCGGCACAGCGCTCTCCTCCGCAACGGTGAGTGCCGCTCTGCATCTGCCCTGTGCCCGTCCTCCCCTTCCCCCTAGTGTTCTCTCCCTGGTGCAGTGTGCCTCAGTGTTCTCTCCCTGGTGCAACGTGCCTCAGTGTTCTCTCCCTGGTGCAGTGTGCCTCAGTGCTCTGCCTGGCACAATATGTATAACGTGCTCTACCTGGCGCAGTGTGTATAGGAGGTTCTACCTGGTGCAATGTGTATAACGTGCTCTATCTGGCGCAATATGTATAACGTGCTCTACCGGGCGCAGTGTGTATAGGAGGTTCTACCTGGTGCAATGTGTATAACGTGCTCTATCTGGCGCAATATGTATAACGTGCTCTACTTGGCGCAGTGTGTATAGGAGGTTCTACCTGGTGCAATGTGTATAAGCGGCACTATTGTGTGGTATAATGTGATTTGGTACTATTATGTGGTCACCAGTAGCGGATCTTGCCATGGGCAAGCAGGACTTTTGCCCGGGCCGCCGCCTTCCGGAGGGCGCCGCCGCCATCCGGAGGGCGCCGCACCATGGCAAGATCCGCTGCTGCTGTGGTGCCCCCCGCTGCCGCGGCCCGCTGTCCGCTGTGAAGGGAAACTAGACGCTACACGTCTAGTTTCCCTTCCTGGGCTGCCCGCTATGAATGGAAACTAGACGCTACGCGTCTAGTTTCCCTTCCTGGAGAGGACCTTCACTGTAATGATGTGCGGTGCGCGTTGACGTCATCGCGCACCGCACAGCAAAGGTCCTCTCCACGAAGGGAACTAGACGCTTAGCGTCAATGTTTACCTACGTGGAGAGGACCTTTGCTGTGCGGTGCGCGATGACGTCATCGCGCACCGCACATCCTACAACAGTACAGGGGGCATAACTGACCACGCCCCCTGTATGAAGCCACGCCCCCGAATGCCGCATGGGGCGCCAGAAGCCCCGGAACCGGCCCTGGTGGTCACACCCCTTCCCCACGAAACAACGCCCCTAAATTTTTGCTGCGCGCCTCCGTCTCCAAGGCGGAGACGGAGCGTTGCAGGGGGCGGAGGCTGACAAACGGCGGTGCGGTGCAAATGGCGGCGTGGCGGGGGCATGATCGTGGCGGGGGGAGTGTATTTTAGCATAGCAGGGCTGCAATCGCTTGTGCAGCCCTGCTATGCTAACAAAGATTCCTGCATAGACCAGCCCTGCAGCTACTTACCCAGTGCGACGGATCCAGCGATGAAGGTCCCGGCTGTGACGCCAGACATCCGCCTTCCAAATGCCTGGATCCGCCTGCGTTGGGCTCACCACACCTGGAAAACGGTGAGTATCCGCCCAGGGACGCCTCCCGCCTGTCCGTCTTCTTGCGATCGCCGCTGCGATCACTTTTCTTGCTGGCGGCGTCACAATGCGTCCACCGCGCATTTCTAACATGTTCGCACTGCAGCGAAGAACCGCTGCATTCTAATGGGTCGGAATGAACGACAGAGCGATCTCTTGTTCCATCCATCATTACAATGCACTGGGTCGTACATGATATTTACTGGTCGGCCATGCGGCACAGCTGACCTGAAGATGTCACATATGACCGGTGGGAGCAGGCGCTGGCTGGGCAGGGGGGCAGGGTGCCATCTGCCCCCCGGGCCAGTGCAATTTAAGTGTTCCAGGGCCATTTTTGCATTGCATTCCCTGTGAAAAGCTGGACCACTTGCTTGAGTCTGCCCCCCAGGCAGAAAGTGGCCAGCCAGCCCCTGGGCGGGAGCGCACAATCGGGAATACAGTTTGACATTCCGATACCGCAAATCGTGCTGATATTGCGCTCCTGTGTATCCGGCCTAATTGAATAGTTTTGGGCACTTTAGCTGGGAGCAGTTTATAGATGATTAGGCCCCAGATTACACTAAGCAGCCAAGTTTATTGTATATTGTTATTATTTACAAATGGAGGGGGAGTTGCCACACCAGCGTCTTGTCCATAATGAAGCTCGGACAGAGGGTAGGTGGGGCTGCTGCTAAGTCATACCTGCCAACATTCTTGCCAATTCAATTTGGGGTGTTCGCCCCAGTATAAGCTATATAAATGCTCACGTATCCCAGTATGACATAGCAGCCATTAATATGGCATACTGACGGCCTGATTCACAGATGGACACGATGACGGTGTTGTAGGCAGTGGAGCGATGTTTTGCTACAGCACACAAGTATACGTCGCACTGGGCATGTGATGGGATGCACAGCAGTTGCGTTGACAATATATTTGCAAAGTGAGTGACAGTGACAGGGAGCGGCTTACTTTCCTCGGCCATGCTCCGTGCCCATAGTGATGTGCGTCTGATGGATGCGTCTTCACGCACAAGCGGCGGATCTGAGGCGCCTCTGGTGCATCTTATATCCTGGCAGCTGTGACATTTGTTTATTCTCGCACAGCCGCTGCAACGACATTTGAACCCAGGGCCTGATTAATATTTGTACGCAACCTGATGGTTTGTGTACACATTACAATGTTTGGGGGCCTGCGGCCAAGACCCGTTCACATTCAATCTCTGATGTAATGTGCAAGTTATATAGATACTTTGTTATGAAGCAACTTCATTTCGCAGCATCTACAATTCACAGTCTACGAACGGAGAAGACAAGTAAAAGTGAAGTTAAAAAACAAGTTTTATACCAATCTAACAAAATGACACAGAGCTTCATGATGAAGCCAGGAAAAACATGAGTGGGCTGATAACAATACAAAATATGTTTATGCCAATACACAGAGGCGGAGCCTCTCGGCCGCACGTGATACTGAGTGTTTCACACACGGTACATTTAGTACACGCTGCGGTGTACATTACACACACAGTCTAAAATCTTGCTCTCTGACCCTTCCAAATATGGAAACAATCAGTTTCCAAATAATCTGACATGTTTCCAAAAATACTTTTTGGATCAGATATCGTAAAACGCTTTCTGCAAACTGTGAGCTGGTGAGAGAGGCCTCCGTGCTCCCACAAACCGTGTTCTCTCGCAGACACACATTCCACTTTCTAACATACATGTGTATTCCACACACATACAACATATTCTACCTTCTAATATACACATGATTTCATACACATACATGTTCTACCTTCAAATGTCAACATGTATTTCATACACATACAACATGTTCTACCTTCTAATATACACATGTATTCCACACACATACATGTTCTACTTTCTAATATACACATGTATTTCATACACATACAACATGTTCTACCTTCTAATATAC